>NW_026606569.1:3835000-5175000 GCF_029890125.1 Rhinichthys klamathensis goyatoka | reverse complement strand
GCGCCGATGTTAAAGTACACACAAGCCCATCTCTGCCTTGGGAAATCACAATTACCACTTAAACATTCAAAATTATACTAATTTAAAACGTGTCATATGATATACTGTCATAATTATGAGAAAGTTAAAAACACAAGATACTAATTTTAATCTAGTAATTCTGAATGATCAGATGTCAGAGTGTGAACCCGTGCAGTCGTGAGCCAGACATCATTGAGTGTGTGTGTGTGTGTGTAAATATGTAAATGTGAAACCGGTTCTGTCAGTGTGTTGTGTGATCCAGATCCTGCCTGAGGCTGTGAGTGTCTGTTAGCACTAGCTGAGCACACAGTCTGTGAGTGTGTGTGTGTGTGTAACGCTGTCTCTGTGTTGCTAGCGTGACCGGAGCCAGTAGCTCAGAGGCCGTGTGCCTGAACCCGTTCGAAGACGAGGATGACGAGGATGAGGAAGAGCCGGTGGAGCAGCAGCGGCCCGAGATCACGGTCACACCACAGGAAGTGATGATGGTCAAGCAAACGTTGGTGACACAGATGATCTCATCTCCTCTCCTCCTGTCTCTGTGTTTCTCTCTCTCTCTCCTCGTCCGGCCTCTGCTTGTGCTCGTATCAGCTGTGTGTGTGTGTGTGTGTGTGTGTGTGCATGGCTGCGGTGGTGGTGAAGCTTCACACACTCACTCTCACACACACACACACACACTCACGTCATGTGTGTCCTCTCCTCTCACTCTTCCCGCTCTGTGTCGGTTGTGTTTGACGTGTGTGTGTGTGTGTGTGTGTCCCCTCAGTGCTAGTGTGGTGGAGAAGACGCCGGAGGCCGACGGCTCGGATGAGGAAGCAGGGAATCCCTTCGCCTCCGCTAATGCTAACGCTAACGGGAACCCGTTTGAGGACGAGCCTGCTTCCCCAGTGGTGTCGGTGTGTGTGCGCGCGCTGTACGAGTACGAGGGCCAGGAGCAGGACGAGCTCAGCTTCAGAGCAGGTGTGTGTGAGACTTCAGTGAGCCTGTGTTTCTGTGTTCAGCCGCTGTTATCTGGGAAGAATAGAACACTGGATGGAGCGATCGACCAATCAGAATCAAGTATTCCACAGAGCCGTAATAAAGAGTTAACGTAGAGAAATAACAATGTTAAAGTTCACGGGCTCCTGAATAACACTTGAGGACAGCAGAACCAGAGCACTGAGCTGTGGATAACATTAACTTGAATTATTATAATTTGCAATGTCTTCATATTAATTCAAAAGCAAAACGAGTGAAAGATATTAGGGAGTGAAGTTGGCTAATAGGCGTCCTCTGCAGCTGCCTACTGGTTACAGTGGTAATGCATCTTTTTTATTTTTAAATAAGTCTGAGTTTCTCTAAATCTTGAAACCTTTGGGGACGATCTTTGAAGGACGAACAAAAATGTTAAAAATAATAATTATTTATTATTAGTTATTAATACTGTGGCGAACTCTGTGTATTTCTTCACTGGATGTCCAGCGCTGTGTAGTGACGGTGACTCGTGATCGAGGCTGGTCTGCTATTGGTCAGAACCATAGACTGTAAAAAATATGGACAAAGCGTCTGTGACGTCACCCATAGACTCTCTGAAGAACGGTTTGAAGCTGTTTATGGGGGGTATGGGCGGCGCCATCTTGGGAAATCTTGGGAAATCCTAACCCCGCCCACCTTCTGGCAATCCATATATGGGTAAAAGGGCGGGCTTTGTGTGAGACTGAGCCGGCCGGTGGACGCGCCTCTTCAGCCAAGCCTCAGCTATCTGTAACGCTACAAGATCGACTGGCAGACTAGGCTACTCTTTACAGCCAGTGTCATTCTTATGTTGAAACTCCTTTTCCTCGATTTACTGAAGCCTGTATGTAAAACGCATTTTGCAGCATAGCTCGCAGATCAGTCTATTCTTATGTTACATTTATACATTTGGCAGACGTGTTTCAAATGTCAGTTATAACCATAGGTAAAGTACGTCGGACGCTAACTTATCTGAGGCGATTTAATGCTAGCTGTTGCAGTGCCACTGCCCACAAACACTGATGCTAAATAGTGCTAACTACGTGAAATAGTAGTGGAACGCCACTTACCGGAAATAAAGGAGCGAAGTAACTTACTCCTACAGTGTCGGTTAGTGCAGTTTACAGCAGAGTAACCCATGTTATGTACGATATTTCAATACAAATGTTCAGAAAGGATACAGAGGTGGTATGATGTGTTGTGTCAGATCATGGCCGAGACGGCAACTTTCAGGAATTCCACTCGACGCTGTCAATCAAGCTGTCAATCAAAGTTAACCACGCCCTTATTTGTCATACATTTTATATCTAAATACGATCTAAACTAACGGGTTAGAAAAAAATTCACCCTCCTCAGAGTTGTCAGGCACTCGGAACCTATCGAAAAATACAATAAAAGTCCATGGGACCAACCTGTAAAAACATGAATTTATGCTGTGAAAACGGACATTTTAACATGGGGGTCTATGGACATTTGCTCCCTTCTGGGACCTGTCCCTAGCGGATCTTCGATGTATTGCAGTTTTGGGCAACTATATCAAGTGTTGCTCGCACAGGCAGGAAAACTGTTCGCAAAATGGTTTGAGTCGAACACTTCCAGAGGAAGCCCAAAGCATACGTGGTGTAGACGCTCGTGCTGCGCTCGTTTCCAGGCCTGACGCGTGAACGCTACGGGAAGAGCGCTAGCCTGGCGGGATTAAACTAGCTAGTTTGGTTTGAAGAGGAGAAATGTACCAATCACAGTGTTCTCCTCCATTCCTGGTTCGAGATCTAGTGGTGAAGTCAGAACAGTAGTGAATGTGTGTGTGTGTGTGTGTGTGTGCAGGAGAGGAGTTCACTAAGATCGGTGAGGAGGACGAGCAGGGCTGGTGTAGAGGACGTCTGAGCGACGGCACCGTTGGACTCTATCCTGCCAACTACGCGGAGGACCTGCAGTGAGACCGGAGTGTGTGTGTGTGTGTGACTGCAGACCAGCCGCCTCACACACTCACACACCGCGGCATGAGGGGAAACATCATCACAGCGCCTCACACACATCAGATGCCGAGCGTAGACGATAGTTCACAGTGATCTGCTGATTTTAAAGAGTTTTACCGATGCTGTTTGCTTTTAGGAATATAATCACACTGATCCGTCTGCACACCTGACCTCTGACCCCTGACCCCTGACCTCTGACCCCCAGGCCACTGAGACTGCGCTGTGTGCTTTCACTCTCATGGCTATGAGTCCGGTCTTCAGCTGGACGTGTGCACTGGACCACATGCTGTAGACACACACACTTATACTATAGATGGAGTGTGTGTGTGTGAGAGTTCTCCTGCGTCTCAGTGCACACATGCTATGATCACTCTGAGAATGTATTGTGAATGTTGACATGAGCTGAATGTTTAGCGTTGTGTGTAAATAAGAGTCGACGCCAAAGCGAGTGTGTGTGTGTGTGTGTGTGTGTGCTGCCATGTTCTTCACACATGTGCAGAAACGAGTCGGACCGATTGAGTTTTAGCATTGCTGTGCGCGTCAGGTTGAGCTGTTTGACGTCACATGGCAGAACTCAGTTACACAGGTGGAGTTTATTTACTTTTGTATTTTGTCAAGCTGGCAATAAATGAATTGAATTTCCATTTTGTTGAGTCTTTTTTTCCCCTTAAATTTAATCATTATGATATTTGCCTGTGTATACTTACAATTAAAACGGAGAATATATATATGTAACAGAGTTTAAATAATGCTGTTAAATTCCTGCATTAATTGGGAAGCTCGACGTTGGCTGTTGCGTCACTGGTGTTTGTGTGTGTGATATTGTGGGCGGAGCTACGTCACCACCAGCAGAGTCTCGCATCTCTCCTGCTGACATCTTAAGCCTCTGGGGTTGTTCGGCCCAAATGGACTCGAATCATTCAAATAAAAAAACGTTAAAAATCACAGCTTCTTCGGAATGGTCCGAAATTTGGTGACTTTATTGGTATTTGGTATGTGAACACCCAAAAAAATTGGGGACAGGATGTGAACAGTCTAAGTGGTTGTAAAAAAAATAGTCACACTCAGGACCTTCGGGTCCAAATGGACCCCCCTCGAAAATGAATGGGAAATTGGCAAAAATGTGAAAAAACAGAGTTTTTTTGGTGCGTACAATCTACAAATCAGTCACAATCCATAAAGCACACAACAGTGAAGGGGTGAATCTATAAAACATCAAGAGTGCAAAACAGACACATCCACACACACACACTTTTATACACATACACACTCATAAATTCAGATTACATAAATCTGTTTTGAATTTTTAAAAATCACAGCTTAATCGGAATGTTACGAAACTATGTGACTTTTATGGTATTTGGTATGTGAACACACACAAAAAAATGGGGACAGGATCTGAATAGTCTAAGTGGTTGTAAAAAAAAAAAAGTCAAACTCAGGACCTTCGGGTCCAAATGGACCCCCATAGGAAATGAATGTGAAATTGTCAAAAATATGAAAAGAGTTTTTTGTGCATACAATATACAAATCAGCCAGAATGCAGAAAAAATGACTCAACGGTGAAGGGGTGAATCTCTAAAACATCAAGAGTGCAAAACAGACACACACACACTGTATTATATATTTATAATAATCTGTATTTTAAAGTAAAACTGGCACTTCAAATTACCATTTAAACCAAACAAACAAACAAAAAACAAGACAAAAATAGTCTCTGAGAATCTGTTATTATATTTTAAAAATCAACAACCTGAAAAAAAAGTGCTATATATTTGCAAAAATCACTAGAATCCCCAAGCCTTTCTGCAGAGAGCTGTAAATCCACTAGTGGTAAAAATGTGCTATTGCGTGATAAAAATGCTCAGTGTGTCCACCAGATGGCATCTATATATTTTTTTTAAATTGCTTTCATGAGGCCTCGGCTTCACTCTAAAATGTAATACAGCTTTGATAAAAAAAAAAAAAAAAAAGTCTATTATGTTCAATGGGAAAAAATGGGTCATAATGATTGCATAAATATTAATTATAAATCATAAAATATCTCAAAACACCAAAAAAGAAAAGATTTTTTTTAAATAAAAAACAAGTAAAAAAAAAAAAATTATGATTTTTTTTTTTTTTTAAATATGAATCCTGCCCTTTCGGTCCATTTGGACCCGAACACCCCAAGTGTGACTGTTAAACGAACAACCCCAGAGGGTTAAGCAGCGTGATGCACTGTACGCTAACCAGCTTTTGGTCGTTTGTCCCAGGCTCAGTAAAGAATATTCTCGAGTGGCCATCCACCCGCTCTCAGTGTGATCCATCCGCACAAACACACACAGTCACATTGGTGCCGTGACCCGTTGTTTCTTCAATCAAGATGGCTCCTGAAGCGGCCGAGGGTTCATCTTAAAGCTTCCGCTGGAGTCAGGTGGACACACTTTTGCTCAGGAACGGTTTAAAAAAAAAACACTTTTTAAAGAAAAGACATTTGCGACATTTTCTAAGGACAATTTGCTATACGGACATCAGCACATTTTAAGTTTTTGATTTATTGTACTTTATTGTAATTTTTTTTTACAAGTACTGATATTCATTATGAGTGGTTTTAATAACTATAGCACTCCAGTCTGTGGTAGTAAAGGTAGAGGATGGGGTTTATTGAAAGTGCCACGGTCTTTACAGTTCAGTGGGCCTGGTGTACAGAGTGATGCTCAAGTAAGTTGAAGGAACAGGGTAAAGGACTGGAGTGTCCAGGGACATCACCTTTCGATCTAAAACAATCGGCGCATGGTCTGTGCGAGAAGTTCAAGATATTTTGAATGAATATCACTCTGATTCCAGCCTTGTATCTGCAGTAAGAAATGCAGCACCCACTAAAATCCCTGTGAACAGAACTGAGGTGGAACTGTCGTCTGCAGCACTTCCAGCTCCTTCTGATGTCCAGCAGTCCAGGTCTCTGGAAGCGTCTGCATTGGAGCGAGTCATGAGCTTACTGGAGAAAGTCCTGCTAAAAGAGTCTGCCAGGTGCACGTGTGAAGCCCAAAGTGAGTCTGCCTAGAGTAAAAGCCCTCAATGATCTGCCATGCACTGTCTGTTCGAGCCCTGATCATTCTGGCCTCACGCATTGTCTTGAGAAAAAGCTGTTTCCAGTGTCACTCTCCTGACCACTCCCGCTTTATCTGTCCTGAGAGAGTGAAGTCTCCGTCTTCTCAAGGGCTGGGAAACTAGAAGGGAGGACCGTGTGGATCGTGAGATTATTCCTCCTACCCAGTGTTGCATGTATGACCCAAACTCAGTTTATAGTCTTTCTAGTTCTGTTGAGCCTGCAGGGAAAACTATAATCTTTCAAAACACGCACCGAGTACAGCGAATTGATACCGGCGACACTATGGGGCGACCTTCAACTGAAAGCTATGGTTGACGTAAGGAATAATTGACAACAGGCCATTGAATTATTAGAAAATAATGCACACCCGAGGTGGTAACGCGAAGCGGATTTTAGGACTAATTTCTTACGCATCTAATCCCATGCCTCCGTTGCTGATTCCAAAACGCCATTTTAGATTAACGGAGGTTTGAGCCACTGATCGCCACTGATAGCAGACTAATGATGGGGACACACTTACGACTCGCTGAAACATCCGAAGACTGACTGTTTCCATCGACTGTAGCAACACAGACTGTGAATTACAGACTGAACGCGCTGGCATGATCAGTCATAAGTATCAAATTACATTCATAACTGGCCTTAGTCAGTGTGTCCCGGCTTTATGCAGTTATTAATGCCGTTATTAGAGAGAGGGAGAGAGAGAGATGTTGCAATAATGAGACAGAAAAGCATGTGAGTCAATATTATTATTTATTTATTAATTAAATTTGTTTCAATTAATTCGTTCATTCTTGTTTTCTATAATTGACAGTAGATAACCCAATAAATGAAACACACAAAGCCCTTTTAACAAGTAGGCATATCAATAATTATTTATTTGTTATATTATCTGGAATAATTACGAAAACCCAGCAGGACTATCAATTTATTTATATAGCCTATATTCAATTTAATTTTCTATTTAGCCTATAGATAGGATTTTAAAATTAAACTGTATGTGTCCATTGATTGTGAAGTTAGACATCGAAAATTGCAGGTCAAGCGCATGGGGCTGCATGTTTTTCTTGTTATGAATTATCCTATTTTCCGTTATTATAGTCAACTATGCGCAGTGATATGGAGCTGTAATGCGGTCGAGACCTGCCGGAACTACTTTAGCCGTGCGTTTCCCTGAAAATAATTGCACACCTTAGAACGTTCTCAACCAATCAGATTCAAGCATTCAACGGCCCTGGAGTATAAAGTGGCACGATGAGTGAAGCTGCTGAACGTCTCTTGTTACAGCACAAGCCAAATTTACAAAAGTCCCTGCCGGTGATGTTGTCATAATTGGGTGTGGCGGACAGTGTGTTACCCCGAAAGTGATGTATGAGCTTGAGCTCTCAGTTTATGCCTGCAAGATGGTAGTCCCAGTTTTAGTGGTTCCAGGCCAAACCGGCGATTTGATCCTGGGCAGCAATGCTATCAAGTGAAAGAGACAGACGGATACTGGAGACTTGTGTCCGGCCCAGTTAACTCAGAGGATGTTGAATGTCACCAATTCCTGTCTCTACTTTCTAATGTGGAACGATGGAAGGGTGAAGACACGCCTGATAGAGTGGGCACAGCAAGTATACCCTAGAACCGCACCATGAGCATCTCGCTTGGGCTCAGCTCCCGGAGTCCACAGCTGTTTCTGTGGGGAACACAGTGCTGGATAAATGAAAACGGCTGGATCTGGATCTGGATGCTTGTGAAGTGTCGGAGGAGTGGAAGGACAGACTTCTGAACCTCATTGAGGAGTACGAGTTAACCTTTTCACGTGGACTGTGGGGAAGCCACTGACTTTGTCCACAAAACTTTGGTTTTTACTTTGGTAAAGTCACACTCACACAAATTAAACATTGAAGTCCATGTTGCACAAACATAAACACTGAAGTTTATAATTACTATGTTTTTGTTGTTGTTTTTTTACAGTGGGTCATAATATATCATATCTTTTAGTTTGTCAGTGTGTTTTGTGGTGTGAGGAATTGTTTTTCTGCGCACTAACTCAAGACGTGCGCACATGTACACCTCCTCCTGAGCTGGCGTAGGATTTGAGCGTGCCGTACGCCAACGTCCATATTGATAAATCTCAAAGTCACCGTGGGTTTGGGTGTACACTGGGAATTTGGTGTACGCACTTTTGATAAATGAGGGCCAGTGTGATTCCATCCGCACAAACACACACAGTCACATATATATACAAATAAAAGAATGGAAGTAACTGAATGAGTTACTGCTGTTTTGCACTCACACACACACTCATACTCAGACACACACACTCAGACACACACATACTCATACACAGACACACACACACACACTCGTACACAGACACAGACACACACATACTCAGACACACATACACACACACACTCACACACACTCATACTCAGACACACATACACACACACACACACACACACACTCATACTCAGACACACACACACTCACACACACTCATACTCAGACACACACACACACACACACACACACACACACACACACACACACACACACACACACACACCCCTGAGCAGAAACACTGTCAGTCAGAGTTTGTTCTTCTGACCATCAAGTCTCTTCTGCTTTCATGAGTTATTATTAGCATTACTGCTAGTGAAGTCAATTATTATCTTTGTTATATTTTACTTTAAAACATTTTATTTATATATGTATTTTCATTTTAACCAAACAGTAATTTAGTTATTAATTAATTATTCGTAATTGTATTGTATTAGACTTTATTGTCCACCTTAGTGGAAATTTGTCTTCGACTTCTTTGAACAGATATGCATCGGTGCCACCACAATTAAAATACACACAATTAAGAGAGTATGACAGTACCACCATCAACAGAAAATGGAAAGCAGCGCAGCCGATTGAAATAAGGTACTTATAAACACATAAAATGCTTTCAGTTTAAATTAAGTTCCTGTATGGCATGGGGAATAAAGGATCTCTTATAGATGTTCCGGCTCGCCCTCGGGACCCTGGATCTCCGGCCAGATGGGAGCAACTCAAACTCTGAGTTGAGTGTGTGTAGGGAGTCTGCTGAGATCTGTCTGGCCTTCCTGAGGACCGCCCTATCATACACATCCCCAAGCTGCCTTTGTGACTGCCAATCACCTTCCCTGCAATATTAACAGTTTTGGAAAGCTTGTTTTTGTCTTTCACATTCAGGTTGCCATACCAAGCTGTTATATTAAACTGTAAAATGCTTTCTACCAGACCCCTATATGCCATCTCAAGAATATGAGATGACATATTTAATGAAGTACATTATTATATATCATTTTAAATTATATTATTTATTTTTATTTCTGCTAAACTGGTATTATAGTCAAGTAATAGTAAACTATATTATGTTTATATTTTGTATTATTTTAAATTAAATTATTATTTCTTTTTTTCTGTTTCGCTAACCAGTCATTATAGTAATTTATTTAATTTCATTTCGACTGTTTTGCATGAGTTGAGCACACGTGTGTTTTCGGCCAATCAGCGCGCGCGCGGTGCGTGACGTCAGCAGCGCATGCGGAAGTGAAGCGCGGATGTTCGCAGAGTGTTTCTTCACTCGGTGTTTGACGCAGAGCTGTAAACATGACGGACCCCAGTAAACACGACATCACCACGGTCCTCAAGCGACTGCGCTCCCTTCCCACCAACAAGGTGAGTGAGACCCCTGAGGACGAGGCCCTGGCCCGACCGCGTCGAGCAGGAACACTTCTGTGACACGTCACATGTTTATATCAAACATATGGCAGATGAAGTTCGTGTTTTTGCACTCGTCATGGTGCTTATTAAACCAGCGTTACTCGTGAAAACAAGTGTACAGATGCAGACGTGGCGTTCTTGCGAACGTTTAAACGTGTTTCATGAAAACTAACTTGTACACAACAAAACAAAAAGTGGAAAAACTTCAAAATGTTAGTTGAATGTGTGTTAAAATGTTTCTGTATGCAAATCAGAATGAATTTAAAGCATTATAACATAATTTAAAGTGTCACAGACGTATTGGCTGTTATAAGCAGTGTGTGTGTGTGTGTCCAGATGTGCTTCGACTGCTCCCTGAAGAACCCCAGCTGGGCGAGCATCACATACGGTGTGTTTCTCTGCATCGACTGTTCCGGGACACACCGCTCTCTGGGGGTTCACCTGTCCTTCATCAGGTACACACACTCTCATACACCAGTGGAAGCTCACATGGGACAAATACAACAGAAAAAGATAGGAGTGAAGTAACGCTGTGAGTGAGTCTAGTGTTCAGCTGCGACTCGAGACACCGCTTGGCTGTCTGTAAACAGCGATGACGTGTCTAGTGGGCGGAGCCTAGCTGAAGACAGGAAGTGACGGTCCTGAAGTAGGAACGGAAGCTTGTTTCCGCCACGGAATATAAAAACAAAAATCAAAAAATCCGAGTGCAGGTTTATATCACACAATTCTGACTTTTTTTCTTGCACTTGTGCGACATAAACGCGCAATTGCGAGAAAAAAGTCAGAACTGTGAAAAATAAAATGTTATATAATAAGTTTAAATATGTCGGACTAATACATTATGACCTCTATGAACTGCATATATGAATAATATTATGCAGATGTATTGTAACATCAAATTCATGCTTTAACAGTAGGCTAATCGTCGTTGGTTTCATCAGTCCAGTCTGTCCCTTTAATAAACGGGTGACCATAAACGTCTGCGTTTAGCTTTAAAAGGCGTCTTTGACGGCAGATTTCAGTAAAAATGTAGAACGTCTTTGCATTGCCTGACGCAACGAGACCTTTTTCCCCCTTATTCCCTGTTTTCCTCCACTTGTTTTCCCTCCCCCATGACATTCTGCTACACACCCTGAGTAGAGTGATGCTCGAGCACTAGAGGGCGCTGTTGGGAGCCGGTGTAGGTCACATGATCACGTCACATGACGGCACTGATTGCTCTGTCTCTGCAGGTCGACGGAGCTGGACTCCAACTGGTCCTGGTTCCAGCTGCGCTGCATGCAGGTCGGCGGCAACGCCAGCGCGGTGAGTGATGAAGATGACGAAGATGATGATGATGAAGTCATGTGACTCTGACCGTGAGTGTGTGTGTGTGCGTTCTCCACAGAGTGCGTTCTTCAGTCAGCACGGCTGCAGCGCCAGCGCCGCCAACATCAAATACAGCAGCAGGGCGGCGCTGCTGTACCGCGAGCGCATCAAGAGTTTGGCCACGCAGGCCACGCGCCAACACGGCACCGAGGTGATGACGTCACTGATCAGCTGATCGCCATTATGATGATCGGTGTGATGCCACTCATGTCTCTCTCTGTGTCTCTCTATAGCTGTGGCTGGACAATCAGGCTCCGCTCTCGCCCTCGTCTCCCGTCGACAAACACGAGGACTTCTTCACGCAGCACATTCAGGTCAGCTGATGATGATGATGATGATGATCAATCAGTCTATCAAGCCTCGCCCTAGCAACCGTTGTCGAGCACCCTAGCAACTGATCCCATAGATGTCTATTCAGAGTGATCAAAGGGTTATCTTTGGATAGAAGTGTCATATAAACATGAGGGTGGGCTCATTTGACTCGGCGCTGCCAATCACCTTCAACACTTCCTAGCAACGCCCTAGCAACCATTGTCGAGCACTCTAGCAACTGATCCCATAGACTTCCATTTAAAGAGATCCAAGGGTTATCTCTGAATAGAAGTGTCATATAAACATGAGGGTGGGCTCATTTGACTCGCGGCAGCCAATCCCCTTCAACACTTCCTAGCAACGCCCTAGCAACCATTGTCGAGCACCCTAGCAACTGATCCCATAGACTTCCATTTAAAGAGATCCAAGGGTTATCTCTGAATAGAAGTGTCATATAAACATGAGGGTGGGCTCGTTTGACTCGGGGCAGCCAATCACCTTCAACACTTCCTAGCAACGCCCTAACAACCATTGTCGAGCACCCTAGCAACTGATCCCATAGACTTCCTTTTTTAAAGAGATCAGAGAGTTATCTTTAGATAGAAGTGGTATATAAACATGAGGGTGGGCTTGTTTGACTCGCGGCAGCCAATCACCTTCAACACTTCCTAGCCACGCCCTAGCAACCATTGGCGAGCTCCCTGGCAACCCAAAATCAAAGAGCGATATCTTCACATCTGAATGGCATAGAGGGATTGCGGTTGGTTTGTATCTTTCATACTGACACGCAGCCTTTGGAGTATCATTATCACTGGCAGCTGCTAAGCCATTTCCTAGCAACTAAACAGAGTACCCTAGCAACTGTTTAGGTAGACCTATATCTCTGCATCAGAACATCGTAGAGACATGGGGTTTTGAACTTTTGACTAATGCTAGCAAACAGGACTTCCAACATGCAACATATGCTAGCAGTGAATAGCTACATGCTAAAAGCAATTAGCTAAGTGCTAAAATACTAACTACATGATAAAAACAACTCTAAATGTGCTAGCATCATGCAATATCATGTTAGGATGGTCTAGCTATGTGATAAAACATGTTAAGAAAATGTTAAAAACTCCATAATAACCATTTGTGAGAACTAGCAACTTCCTAGCAATACCCTATAAACCTCCCAGAACACGCTAGCAACACCCTATCAGCCATCCAGAACTCTTCTGTAGTGAACAGGATGTCTCTGTATGAATGTGTGATGCTGCTCTCATGGATCTCTTTATATGTGTGTGTGTGTTTAGCTGCCCATGCTGAAGGAGGGACACCAGCTGAACACTAGCCAACAGCATGACTCCGTCCAGGACAGGAATAATAACGGTATGATGATGATAGTGTGTGCTGGTGTTTCAGATATGTTCAGTTGTGTGGTGTGTCTGGACGCTGTTGGTGTTTGATGGGTGCAGGTGCCGGTGCTGGTGCTGGTGAGGAGGGTCCCAGTATGGAGCAGCTCAGCACATCTCCTTCATCATCTTCATCAGGTGACGCTCTCACCCCTCAGACAGACACGTACCGCTGAAATCATCATCATCATATTCATAACTCCTAACCCTCCCTTACAGAGCTGCCCTCTCTGACCAAGAAGAAACCCACCGCCACCTCCGGCAGGAAAACCGTGAGTTTCTCACAGACAGACGTGATCCTTTACTGGTAATATTCCTCACAGCAGCGAGCCCCGTGACGTAGAGCAGGAAGTGATGTCATGGCGTGACATAAGTTCAGGGTGTTGAGCTTATGTTAAATACAGGCATTTTCACCATGACAAATATTTGGAAACACAACAAGTGATTGATCATGAAGAGGCAGTAATCAGGAGAAGAGCTGGTAATGCCCAGTTTCAGACGACGTTCATCCTCGTGTGTGTGTGTGTGTGTGTGTCAGGTGGGCGGCAGGAAGGCCGGTCTGGGCGCACAGAAGGTCAGCAGCCAGAGCTTCAGCACGCAGCAGAAACGAGCTCAGGCCGTGGACAGACTCCAGGAGGAGATGAAGAGCAGCGACGCCGAGCCTCAACACCAGACGTGAGCATCTCAGCTGATTACATGTCAAAAGAGTCATTGATAATGCGTTTGTGTTAAATTAGAAATCCAGAAAAAATTAAAGGAACACTACAGAATTTCTTTCGTAGGGAAGTAGGTAAAGTTTTATGAATTACATTGGTTAAACATGCTTTTTCATAATTCACTTTTAATTAAGCCATTAAAGTGGAATCCAGAAAATTTTAATGGAAAGAAACATGGAATTTGGGGTAAAATGTATACAATTTTGTGTTAAATTGTATATGTTTAATGATTTGAATTAATTGGACATGCTTTTTGATTGCTAATATTTAATTTAGAGTCCAGATAAATTTAAATGAAAAAGAAAAATCTATGCGGAAAAATTTGAATTTGTGGGGGAAAAAAAGGGGATTTCATAGGGCCTTAAGTTTTTTTTTATTTTAATTTTTTACTTTTAGTAAATTGTTGAATTGTATACGTTTTGAGTTTTCAATTAGTTGCTTGACATGCTTTTTGATTATTAATATTTAATTTAAATAATTTCAAATCACACTCCAGAAAAATGAAAGTGAAAACAACAGAATCCAGAAATCTAAAAAAATCTGAATTTTTGAAGAAGTGTATTTGACAGTGGTGATGGGGAGCGTGTGCTCACCCTTCTCTCTGTGTGTGTGTGTGTGTATGGTCTCTCAGAGGATCATCCCTGAGCCACTCGTTTGACAGTCTGGAGCTGCAGAGGAGCGCGAGGAGGAATGAGCAGCAGATGAGTCGCATGGACGGCAAGAGGAAGGAGCAGGCGGAGCGACTCGGCATGGGCTTCGGTGCCCGCAGGTGTGTGTGTGTGTGTGTGTGTCAGTGTGTCACTGCTGAGATACCAGTGTGTGTCAAATACACTTCATGATGAGATGTCAGTGTGGGGGGGGCTGTGTCAGTGTGGGCGGGGCTGTGTTTGGCCGATGAGATGTCAGTGTGGGCGGGGCTGTGTTTGGCCGATGAGATGTCAGTGTGGGCGGGGCTGTGTCAGTGTGGGCGGGGCTGTGTTTGGCCGATGAGATGTCAGTGTGGGCGGGGCTGTGTTTGGCCGGTGAGATGTCAGTGTGGGCGGGGCTGTGTTTGGCCGACGAGATGTCAGTGTGGGCGGGGCTGTGTTTGGCCGATGAGATGTCAGTGTGGGCGGGGCTGTGTTTGGCCGGTGAGATGTCAGTGTGGGCGGGGCTGTGTTTGGCCGATGAGATGTCAGTGTGGGCGGGGCTGTGTTTGGCCGACGAGATGTCAGTGTGGGCGGGGCTGTGTTTGGCCGACGAGATGTCAGTGTGGGCGGGGTTGTGTTTGGCCGATGAGATGTCAGTGTGGGCGGGGCAGTGTTTGGCCGATGAGATGTCAGTGTGGGCGGGGCTGTGTTTGGCCGACGAGATGTCAGTGTGGGCGGGGCTGTGTTTGGCCGATGAGATGTCAGTGTGGGCGGGGTTGTGTTTGGCCGATGAGATGTCAGTGTGGGCGGGGCTGTGTTTGGCCGACGAGATGTCAGTGTGGGCGGGGCTGTGTTTGGCCGATGAGATGTCAGTGTGGGCGGGGTTGTGTTTGGCCGATGAGATGTCAGTGTGGGCGGGGCTGTGTTTGGCCGATGAGATGTCAGTGTGGGCGGGGCTGTGTTTGGCCGATGAGATGTCAGTGTGGGCAGGGCTGTGTTTGGCCGACGAGATGTCAGTGTGGGCGGGGCTGTGTTTGGCCGATGAGATGTCAGTGTGGGCGGGGCTGTGTTTGGCCGGCGAGATGTCAGTGTGGGCGGGGCTGTGTTTGGCCGATGAGATGTCAGTGTGGGCGGGGCTGTGTTTGGCCGATGAGATGTCAGTGTGGGCGGGGCTGTGTTTGGCCGATGAGATGTAGGTGTGGGCGGGGCTGTGTTTGGCCGACGAGATGTCAGTGTGGGCGGGGCTGTGTTTGGCCGATGAGATGTCAGTGTGGGCGGGGCTGTGTTTGGCCGACGAGATGTCAGTGTGGGCGGGGCTGTGTTTGGCCGACGAGATGTAGGTGTGGGCGGGCCTGTGTTTGGCCGACGAGATGTCAGTGTGGGCGGGGCTGTGTTTGGCCGGTGAGATGTCAGTGTGAGCGGGGCTGTGTTTGGCCGACGAGATGTCAGTGTGGGCGGGGCTGTGTTTGGCCGATGAGATGTCAGTGTGGGCGGGGCTGTGTTTGGCCGTCGAGATGTCAGTGTGGGCGGGGCTGTGTTTGGCCGACGAGATGTAGGTGTGGGCGGGCCTGTGTTTGGCCGACGAGATGTCAGTGTGGGCGGGGCTGTGTTTGGCCGGTGAGATGTCAGTGTGAGCGGGGCTGTGTTTGGCCGACGAGATGTCAGTGTGGGCGGAGCTGTGTTTGGCCGATGAGATGTCAGTGTGGGCGGGGCTGTGTTTGGCCGGTGAGATGTCAGTGTGGGCGGGGCTGTGTTTGGCCGATGAGATGTCAGTGTGGGCGGGGCTGTGTTTGGCCGATGAGATGTCAGTGTGGGCGGGGCTGTGTTTGGCCGGTGAGATGTCAGTGTGAGCGGGGCTGTGTTTGGCCGACGAGATGTCAGTGTGGGCGGGGCTGTGTTTGGCCGACGAGATGTCGGTGTGTTTGGCCGGTGAGATGTCAGTGTGGGCAGGGCTGTGTTTGGCCGACGAGATGTCGGTGTGTTTGGCCGGTGAGATGTCAGTGTGGGCGGGGCTAAGTCACAGTGTCTCCCTGTGTTCCAGCGGCCTGTCTCACTCGGTGACGGAGGACCTGCGGATCATCCAGCAAGATGCTCCGGCTCTGAGCTCCTCCAGCAGAAGATCTCACGACGAGGAGGAGGACAAGCGCTTCTCCTGCAGGTGACGGCTCGCTGCTGATCTCTGAGAGCGGTGTGTGTGTGTGCTCTTGTTCATGAGTGTGTCCTGCCTCTTCCCGTAGGCTCCCGGACGAGGAGTTCACAGATCCGTTCTTCTTTCAGCAGGCTGACATGGACCAGGACACAGAGAGGTCAGTTCCTGTGCTCTTAAACAGTCCTGTGCCGTTCCTGTGCTCGGCCTCAGTCCCAGCATGCCGTGCGCTGAACGCAGTGTTGTGTTCTCCCACAGGGCCGTGGTGAGGAGGACGACGGAGCCGCAGTGTGTCTCTGATGACGCCCAGAGGAAGTTCGCCAACGCCAAGGCCATTTCATCCGACATGTTCTTCGGCAAGCAGGACTACTCTGAGGTGACGCCAGCGAACGAGCGCGTGAGATGCCGTGTGATGAGCTCTGTGGTGTTGAACGCTTGTGTTTCTCGTGTTTCAGTATGAAGTACGGGCGCGACTGGAGAATTACTCGGGCAGTTCGGCCATCAGCTCCGCAGATCTGTTTGATGAGCAGAAGAAATCCACAGGTGCGTACTACTCTACTCTACATTCTTGTTTTTTATGCAATATTGCAGTGTTTCCTATAAATGATTTATCGGCGCACATCTTTATTTCGTTAAATTCGTGTGCCTTGTAAACTTTAATCAAAGTAACTTGATATCCTGCTCAAGTATAAAGCGAAGGGTATTTCTCCATCTTCAGTGAGATTCCAATCTGTATTCCAATCATTTGTTTCTGTCATAATTGACACTTGATGTTAATTTCATTGTGTGAGTTGCGTTGGAATATGTCGCAGCACGTTAAAGATCATTAAAAACCGTGACTCGTATTCGGGAAAAATAAATGAAAGTACGGAGTGTCTATTTACACTAAGTCCAAATATCTCTCCTTATTTACGCTGACTCCGCCCACCAATGTGTGATTGAGCCGGAGAAATGACAGAAGAAACCTGTCTGATAACAGTAGCAGTGGCGTGGAGAGCAGGGGGGTTTATGTTAACGTTTGACGTGACTTTACAAACTCTTTCTTTTCCCTTTCTCCATCACATATAAGCTCAATATATCGCCGATACAAAAATGCAACAATATGGATCGTGGATAGTTCACCAAAAATAAAAATTACTGTGTGAGAAACATTTTTCAGAGGTTTAGTGTCAGTACTACATTTAACTGCTATATATAATGTTGAATACAATGTATAATAGATAGTACACAGATACGCTTCTCAGCTGGCAAAACACCAATTATGATTGGTTATTGTTGTACACAGTGAGCTCCGGTTGAAACGATTGTAAATCTTCATATATGTGATGTGTCCCAGTGTCCGGCGGCTCGTCCCGCTTGAGTAACATGATGCCCTCTGTGCCGGACATGATGCAGCTGAAGAGTGGTGTTCGGTCGGTGGCGGGAAAGCTGTCAGGCATGGCCAGCGGAGTCGTGTCCTCTATACAGGTCAGCTTCTGCTTCTGCTTCTGCTGAAGCCGTTCATCCGTGTGGATGCGCGCGACTAAACTCTGTGTGTTCCCGCAGGATCGCTACGGCACATGAGCTTTGCTGGAGCTGCCACAGACACTACGATACTGAGTGAAGGAGCTTATTATCAACCATCGCTTTGGTCTGTTTTCTTCTGTTTCTTATTTAGTCGGGCGGCATTTGGTGCGTTTGATGAGGATTCTGTTTGTCATTTGGGAGATGTGTGCTTTGGGGACCAAATATCATCTGCAATTGAAGTGAAATATTTGCACTCGTTTACTTTTGCACTATTCTGAGATATAAACTTGCAGTTCTTCAGCTGTTTCCTACAGTAATGCAGGTGTAACTGTTGACTGATCACGAGGAGGATATTGGAGCGGCGGATGCGATGATGTTCTGCTCATAGAAGGGCTTTATGTGTGGATAATATAGAGTTGATGATGATGACACACTACCAATGATCTGATGTGACAATCGTTTACCTGAAGCCTTATTAATCTCATTGCCATATATATGTTTTTTTTTTTTTTTTGTCATTTATGAACATTTATCAAACATGAAGGTGGTTGATTTATCTGGTAAAATTGTTTAATTCAATAAAGAACTGATTTGATTATTAACTGCTTCGTGTTCTTTCTAGTCATTCAATTTTCATTTTAGAAAGAGAATTAAACAAATTATTTTTCTAAAAGATGTATTTTTACTTTTTTTTTTAAATAATACAGAACCATGTGTGTGTCTCTATTTTCACGTTCCGTGTGATCGAATCACCAATTACCAGGGCACAATCAACAGATTTCTCAGTGGGTGTTTCACTGAGCGGGGCAAATCGATTTGTTATGGTATTCGGAACGGAAGAGTGGTTTTTTGATCCGTGACTAGAACGGTCCCTAACTGTCACCCATCTGCTCTACTGCACAAGCAATAATTCAGCCGGAACCGAATCATGTAAAGAGTTCACTATGCTAGGCGCATCCAAAATAGTATCTAAAACTCCAGCACAATTACTATTACTCCTGCTCTATACCCTCTACACCCACGACTGCACCCCTGCTCATCAGAGCAACACCTTTGTCAAATTTGCTGATGATACCACGGTAGTGGGGCTCATCACATGGGGGGGATGAGTCCAATTACAGAGACGAGGTGGCGAAACTAATGGGGTGGTGCAGAGTTAACAACTTGCTCCTCAATACATCAAAGACTAAGGAGCTCATTGTGGACTTCAGGAGAAAGAAAACGGTTATCCAGCCGCTGTTCATAGGCGGAACCTGTGTAGAGAGGGTCTCTGACTTCTGTTTTCTGGGAGTCAACATCATGGAGGACCTGACCTGCGCCATCCACACCACAGAGGTAGTGAAGAAGGCCCAGCGGAGACTCTACTTTCTAAGAGTTCTCAGGAGGAACCACATCCCCAAAAAACTGCTGGTGTCCTTCTATCGCTGCTCGATTGAGAACATCCTGACATACTGTCTCTGTGTGTGGTTTTCAAGCTGCACTGTGGCACAGAGGAAAAATCTCCAGGGTGTCATAAAGGCAGCACAAAAAATCACTGGTTGCCCCCTCCCCACTCTGGAGGAACTTCACAGCTCCCGCTGCATCAAAAAGGCCAAAACCATCATACAGGACTCATCACACCCCGGTCACACACTGTTCAGACTATTGCCATCAGGCAGGAGATATAGGTCCATGAAAACAAGAACAAATAGACTACAAAACAGTTTTTATCCAACAGCCAAAAGTGCATTAAATAATGCTGCTAAATTATAGTGCCCACCACTGATCTGTGTCAAAAGGGTCATGTGCAATTTTTAAATGTGGATGTCTGCATGGGTGTGTATCTTATGTGTTTTTAGTATTAATAGGTATGCAATAGTAGTATATTTTCGTATTTTTTTGTATTTTTTAATGTTTGGCACCTGACAAGGACTGCACTTAATTTCCTTGTACTTGTTACAATGACAAATAAATATTCTATTCTATTCTAGTCTATCCTCAATTAAAGTTTGGATGCATGCCTCTAGTTCTGAAATCATCTCCGTCAGCCTGACTGTCTCCTTGCATTTATCACATATATATCCTATATTGCCAACAGAGAAGGCTATGCTAAACATGTGACATGAAGTGCAGGGGACAATAACAGGACAAGACATTACTCACCGTGTTTGTTGACTGATTCTTACTCCCCTGGGCTTTTTATGAACTCAAAGGCGTGGGCGCGCGAGAGAGAAAAAATAAATAAATAACTGAGCGCATGGGTGGCGCGTTATCAGGCTAGCGAGTTACTAGCATGTTGTGCTAACAATAACGGAAGCTAGCGATATCAGGTTAATCTGAAATGTTGGGTACGCTGTATTTAGTAGTATATAAACAACTAGAAATGATAGTAAATGATGGTTCAAAACAGAAAGAAATACGAAGCTAATACAAGGTTTAGACGGAGCTTGCAGCCTCGAAGCAAACAAACTCACAGCAAACTCACAGCAGGCTGCAAGGCAGACAGGAGCAATCGATCACAGGGAGCCATTGCTTTGCTTTGAACTTTTTCAGTCCTGCAGTACAAGTGTAGTAATTAAAATGCATTATTACTGCAGTTTGTAAAGGTGTTGTCCTGATTCTCAATAACTTGTGTTCTTAGAGTGACTGTCTGAGAATGACATCTAGTGGATGATTTAGGATGACTTTACAGCAGGGTTCCTCTTTCTATTCCTGGAGAGACACAACAGAGTTTGGCAGAGTCCAGCTCTTACTGAACACACCTGAATCAACAAAAGGTTTTTGCATTTAAAATAACATCCAGGTGTGTGAGAGTTTGGTCGAAACTGAACTCAGAAGGAATGAGGAAACTGCTTTACAGACTTGCACACACGCCTGTTTTGCACACGTCACTCAAACACAGAACCAGGAAATTGGACACTCTTCAGTTCAGGGAAAGATATACTGTTGTTTGCTTGTGTGTCTCATGCAGTAAAATGTCAGATGCCAGAATTTCAGTGGATCAGGATGAGTTCCTGTGTCCAGTGTGTCTGGATCTCCTGAAGGATCCGGTGGCCATTCCCTGTGGACACAGTTTCTGTAAGATCGGTATTACAAGCTGCTGGGATCAGGAGGATGAGAAGACAGTCTACAGCTGCCCTCAGTGCAGACAGACCTTCAGTCCAAGACCTGCTTTAGCTAAAAACACCATGCTGGCTGAAGTGGTGGAGAAACTGAAAAAGACTAAACTTCCTGATGACTGTTACGCTGGAGCTGGAGATGTGCAGTGTGACGTCTGTACAAGAAGAAAACGCAAAGCCGTCAAGTCCTGTCTGGTGTGTCTGAACTCTTACTGTCAGAATCACCTTGAACAACATGAGAGTTGGTTTAAAGGAGAGAGACACAATCTGACTAATAGGCTCTACTCAACTCTACTCAACTTTACTTCTCTTTCCCGCGAGCTAAAAAAAAAATTGGCAAAAGAACTTTTAAGTTTAAGGCTCCAGCAGATTGTAATAATCTATCTGTGGAAATAAGATCAATTTCTTGACTTGGTTTGTTTAAACATGCCCTGTCTGCTCACTTTAAGATAAAATGCCTCTGTTACTAAAGATGCATGCAGTTTTTGCAGCCTACATGAAAGAGTTTGGGTTACGGCTAAACGCCAAAAAGAGTTTGCTTTCTTCACTACAGAGGACCACTTTTCTAGGCGTGGTTTGGGACTCAATGTCGATGCAGACATACCTCTCAGCGGCACGCATAGAGTCCATCCTGTCGGCTGTAAAAAGAATAAAGCTAGGCCAGTCACTCACTGTGAAACAGTTTCAGAGACTGTGGGGTCTGATGGCAGCAGCGTCCGAACATGATACCTTTTGGCCTGTTGTTTATGAAACCCTTCCAGTGGTGGCTCAGGACCAAAGGGTTTTCCCTGAGGGGCAACCCCTTTCGCATGATCAGGGTCACGCGGCGATGCTTACATGCCCTAGTTATGTGGAAGAAGCCTTGTTCTCGTCCCAGGGTCCTGTGCTGAGAGCTCATTGTCGTTGCTTAACGCTTACGACGGATGCTTCCCTCACGGGCTGGGGATCGATCATGGATGGTTGCTTGGTGCCCGTGGACGGGTCACCATCTCACCTAGAACTCAGGCTCTACATCCCTGGTCACCAGATTCAGGGAGCAGACATCCTGTCGAGGCAGCGGCTGAGGCCCATGGAAGGGAGACTCCATCCTGAGGTGGTGGAGCTCATATGGAGTTGCAGACGTGACTGTACTGCGTCTGTACATGGTTTTCCTGTTTGCTCTTCTCCCGGGAGTTCTGTAGAACAGAGTTATGGAAGTGTGGGTTTGGCCTCTAAGGGGGCCTAACTCATAGACTCAGGTCTCTCAACTGAGGTTGTTGAGGCCACGATCAATCTAGAACTCCCTGCACAGGAAACAAACCGTTTTCCTTCATGGTGCGTTGGAGCAAGAGGAGTATGGCGGCTGTGTAGCCTTGTATTAGGGGTATCCCTACAAGAAGTGTGTGATGCGCCAGGCTTTTCCTTTCTGCACACACTTGTCGGGTTTACAAGCTAGTTTTGGGCTTCACTCCTGGGTCCCAGGGGTTTCTATCTTTGTTGTGCTTGCCTGGTTTCACACAAGACAGACACTGGTCACTATAGTGGCGTTGGAATAGACGTTCCCACTGGGTCATCTTGATGCAACGCGAGTTCCCTTGAAAGGGACACCTCGGTTACGACTGTGACCTCGTTTCCCTGAAGAGGGAAAGAGATGTTGCATCACCCTGCCATTATTCCGGCATGTCTGTGATCGACTTGCTTCGACCTATCAGAAGTTGACACAGTTTGACCAGTTCTGACAGGCTGATATGAAAATCATTCTGTATGATCATTTGAAGTTTCTTTATGGAAATTGTTTTTTCAACTGTCAACTGCCAAAGAAAGGGTAGAGCTTTAGGGGTAGAGCCCCAGAGTTGGTCAGCTATTGCGCCGGCGCGACGAGCTTGCTTTTTTTCTTATCATTGTCAAGATCATTGTTTCTTACTGTTGATTTTGATCTTACATATAAGTGTTGTACATCATTAGATCCTGTTAAGTGTCTGTTTTTATTGTGAGTATCCACAAAAAAATAAAGTGTTGTGCTTTTCGCCAAATAAAGAAAAATAAACATGATGTGAGTTCTGCGTTCTCTCTATCAGTGAAGTCCATTCTGAAACCCGTCTGAAAATGAACTCTAACTCAGCGAATACTCAGTCACACAGGAATACAGGCACACAAGCATGAAGCTTGAATTCTCTTCTTTTAAATAAAATAATTTATATAAAAAACAAATATTCTCAGTTTATGTAATCTGTATGAAAACAGAGAGATGTCCATCGTTTTAAAGCTCATTATAGCTCATTAAAGGACAAGTTTGGTATTTTACACTTAAAGCCCTGTTTTAAGATCGTTTCTGATGAAACCCATACCATTAGTTTTGGATGGATTATAAAGTTTTTACTGTAAAAAAAGACTACAGCCACATGAAATAAGCTTTTGTTTGCCAATTTCTGCTCATATGTTAAATATATAGTATGGAATGTTTTGTCAAAAATAAAGTAGGTATATTGAATTATCAACTAAGATGTTATTATAGTGTTTGCTCCAATATTCAAACTAATGAATCCATACCTTTGAAATATGTATGATAAAATGTATACTTTTTACAAAGAAAGATTACACTTGAAATATTATTAAAATTGTAATTGTTGTTGTAATTTTAACCTTTTTTATTGTGTTTTATTAGTGACAAATTTGGATATATATATATATATATATATATATATATTACAGAATTGGTTCAAAGTTAGATTTGGAAACATCTTGAAAAAATGTGTCTTTTTCCCCATTTATATATATATATATATATATATATATATACAGTCATGCTCAGAATTGATGGCACCCCTGGTAACTATGATCAAAACTGCCTGTAAAAAATAAATCTGCATTGTTTATCCTTTTGATCTTTCATTCAAAAAATTGCCAAATATCTAACCTTTCATTGGAGTAAAAGAATTGAAAGTGTGGGGAAAATCACATTATGAAATAAATGTTTTTCTCCAAAAACACATTTGCCACAATTATTGGCACCAATACTTTTTGCAATCTCCTTTTGCCAAGATAACAGCTCTGAGTCTTCTCCTATAATGCCTGATGAGTTTGTAGAACAACTGACAAGAGATCAGAGACCATTCCTCCATACAGAACCTCTCTGGTTCCTGCAGATTCTGAGCACGACTGTATATATATACACTCACCTAAAGGATTATTAGGAACACCATACTAATACTGTGTTTGACCCCCTTTCGCCTTCAGAACTGCCTTAATTCTACGTGGCATTGATTCAACAAGGTGCTGAAAGCATTCTTTAGAAATGTTGGTCCATATTGATAGGATAGCATCTTGCAGTTGATGGAGATTTGTGGGATGCACATCCAGGGCACGAAGCTCCCGTTCCACCACATCCCAAAGATGCTCTATTGGGTTGAGATCTGGTGACTGTGGGGGCCATTTTATTACAGTAAACTGATGAAATGATTCGAGCTTTGTGACATGATGCATTATCCTGCTGGAAATAGCCATCAGAGGATGGGTACATGGTGGCCATAAAGGGATGGACATGGTCAGAAACAATGCTCAGGTAGGCCGTGGCATTTAAACGATGCCCAATTGGCACTAAGGGGCCTAAAGTGTGCCAAGAAAACATCCCCCACACCATTACACCACCACCACCACCAGCCTGCACAGCGGTAACAAGGCATGATGGATCCATGTTCTCATTCTGTTTACGCCAAATTCTGACTCTACCATCTGAATGTCTCAACAGAAATCGAGACTCATCAGACCAGGCAACATTTTTCCAGTCTTCAACTGTCCAATTTTGGTGAGCTCTGGCAAATTGTAGCCTCTTTTTCCTATTTGTAGTGGAGATGAGTGGTACCCGGTGGGGTCTTCTGCTGTTGTAGCCCATCCGCCTCAAGGTTGTGCGTGTTGTGGCTTCACAAATGCTTTGCTGCATACCTCGGTTGTAATGAGTGATTATTTCAGTCAAAGTTGCTCTTCTATCAGCTTGAATCAGTCGGCCCATTCTCCTCTGACCTCTAGCATCAACAAGGCATTTTCACCCACAGGACTGCCGCATACTGGATGTTTTTCCCTTTTCACACCATTCTTTGTAAACCCTAGAAATGGTTGTGCATGGAAATCCCAGTAACTGAGCAGATTGTGAAATACTCAGACCGGCCCGTCTGGCACCAACAACCATGCCACGCTCACAATTCCTTAAATCACCTTTCTTTCCCATTCTGACATTCAGTTTGGAGTTCAGGAGATTGTTTTGACCAGGACCACACCCCTAAATGCATTGAAGCAACTGCCATGTGATTGGTTGATTAGATAATTGCACGAATGAGAAACTGAACAGGTGTTCCTAATAATCCTTTAGGTGAGTGTATATATATATATATATATATTCTTTTGTCCTCGCATTCTTTGGTGCCCAGTGTTTCACCTGTGTGAAAGGCTCATTATGCAGGTCATTGTCTTCTCAGGTGTGAATCAGAGCATTATTCATGATCATTCACGCCCCCACGCATATTGCCTTTCCAAACAAAAAGTGTCTTACAAAATTTAAATCAATGTATTGTTTTGTGTAAATGATTAGGCAGGATGATTTTCAGATCATTTTGAAGCGAAAACTCTGGGCGACAACATCCATTAGTCAAAAGTATATTTAGTATGTGTTTTGTGGCCTTATTTCAGAAATTTTAAGTTATTAGTTTTTTTAATAACCATGCATAAACAATATTCTCTCAAAAATACAAAAGTGTAATTGTACCTTTGCCATTAATATGTTTATAAGCAACTGAAAAAGCACAAATGTATGACATTTTAAAAAAATGTAGCATTGGTGAATGTTGATTCAGAGTTTGCGTCATCTGAAACTCTCGCAGTAGTTGGCACAGTCTCTTTATAGGTGTTGGGCATTTGAAGTTTTCATAATAGGCTGGATCCAAACTGGAGCTGACATACTCTCTAGTTACCTCAAGATGGGCATCCAAAGATAAAACAGAGTATCAAATAGAAAATAATTAGCGTAGCTGCTGTTCATAACATTAAGCAAAAATAATCATGTGCATTTGATCTAAATACAAGAGTGTGGGAAGAACAGTTCTGTCTTTAACCGTAACTTCGGCCAGCTGACTTGTTATCCCCGTGGGACGCTGGGCCGTATTAACTGTGATGTGTGGAGTGTGTATCAAGCAGGAAAGAGCCATTATTCTTCCCGACGTGCTGGTGTGATTTGAAGAGGAGTTTACATCCGTGTGGTGCTTTGCCTGTTCTGGAGAGGGCTTCGCACCAGCATGTGGAGCACTGTTTGACCTGAAGAGGATTTCCTACCCATGTGGTATGCTTTGTCTGTTCTGAGGAGGGTCTGTACCGGTACGCTGACTGCCGTCTGTCCTGCAGGTTCACTGAGAAGTTCCTTACCTGAGTGCTGGTCACCGTCTGCCCTGCAGATTCGTTGAGAGGTTCCTCACCCGAGTGCTGCCCATCGTCTGTCCTGCGGGTTCACTGGGAAGTTCCTTACCTGAGTGCTGGTCACCGTCTGTCCTGCAGATTCATTGAGAGGTTCCTCACCCGAGTGTTGTCCATCGTCTGTCCTGCAGGTTCACTAGAAAGTTCCTTACCTGAGTGCTGGTCACCGTCTGCCCTGCAGATTCGTTGAGAGGTTCCTCACCCGAGTGTTGTCCATCGTCTGTCCTGCAGGTTCACTGGAAAGTTCCTTACCTGAGTGCTGGTCACCGTCTGCCCTGCAGATTCGTTGAGAGGTTCCTCACCCGAGTGCTGTCCACCGTCTGTTCTGCAGGTTCACTGAGAAGTTCCTTACCTGAGTGCTGGTCACCGTTTGTCCTGCCGGATCGCTGTGAGGTCCTCACCTGATTGCTGTTCACCGTTGTGAAGTTCTCGCCTGAAGTGCTGTGCACCGTCTGTCTGTAGGACTGCTGTGGGATCCCTTGCCGCTGCCCGCGTCAAAGAGTGCCTCTTACTTCTCCGCCATCGTAACCTGTCTTGAGGATCTGTTGTGAAGTTCCTATCTGAGTGTTACCTACCGTCTGTCTTGAAGATCCGCTGTGGAGCTCCTTACTTGAGTGCTGTTCACCGTTGTGAAGTTCTGACCTGAGTGCTGTGCACCGACTGTCGGGAGGACTGCTGTGGGATCCCTTACCAAAGAGCGTCTCTTACTTCTCCACCATTGGAACCTGTCTTGAGGATCTGTTGCGAAGTTCTTACCCGAGTGCTACCGACCGCCTGTCTTTGAGATCCGTTGTGGAGTCCCTCACCTGAGCGCCGCTCACCGTCCGTCCTGCAGATTCATTGGGAAGTTTCTTACCTGAGTGCTGGCCACGGCCTGTCTGGAAGATCCGCTGAGCGATACCTTACCATTGTCAACGCCAGTGAGAGCTTTCCCTTCCACAGCCGCTAAAACCCTCGAGACCTTGGAAGACAAAGAAGAGAACGATGAGTTGATGCCTTTTTTGAGAGACTATTTTAATCTAATAAAGTAACACAACTTTGTATCTTATCACGTTGTTCTGTCTGTGGTGTTCCTCTGGTCAGGCTCCTCAGGGTGGTACACTTGAAAGGGGCGGCGTTTAAGGCCTGGTTGCCGCCCCGACCTGTGACATTTCCAAACTGGCCGTCTGTTTCAAAAGACAAGTTGTCACAGGTGATTTATATTTGTGTCCTTATTTCAATGCATTTCTCCGTGCATAGAAATGGAACAACAATATTTAAGATTTAAAATTAAATATTCATGATAGCCTACTGACAGCTCTAGGTCTGCAGAATGTCAACATATGTCAACAGTTGCAGATTAAATAAATTAGACATTTACCTGCTTATTTTACACAACCTTTTTGCATGTGATATATTTAGCATGAGTTAATAGGGCCAAAAAATTGGTGAATATTATGGCATTTGTACTTATTTATTATTTTTATTTTTTATCTTTAACAGGAACATCTGGGTCCAGCCACGATGTATTGCTTGGTGGCAGCATCTATGTGACAACTGGACAGAGAGAGATTGGCTGCTCAACTTGAGAATGAGAAGAACCACCTTCAATCATCTCTGTGAGAGTCTTCGTCAAAGGCTGACTCGACAGGATACAAGATACCGCCTGGCAGTGCCGGTGGAGTTGCGTGTGGCGATATGCTTGTGGGGGCTGGCCACCAATCTTGAGCTCCGATCTATCTCTCACCTCTTTGGTGTGGGAATGTCAAGTGCTTGTGTCTTCACCCAACAAGTTGTCACTGCCATCAACGACATCCTAAAGCCACAATACCTACACATACCATCAGCTGCAGAAGTCAGAGAAATTGTCAGAGGATTCAGTGACAGGTGGGGGTTTCCACAGTGTGCAGGAGCTGTGGATGGCACTCATATTTGCATCATGGCACCACCTCACAACCCAGCTGACTCCTACAACCGCAAAGGCTTCTATTCAGTAATCCTGCAAGGTGTTGTGGACCAAAATATGAAGTTTTGGGATGTCAACATCGGCTGGCCTGGGAGGGTTCATGAAGCCCGCGTGTTCTCAAACTCGTCTCTTTATGAACGAGGGCAGAATGGAACGCTATTGCCGGGATGGCAAGAAACCATTCAGGGTGTTGAGGTACCTCTTGTGATACTAGGAGATGCCGCGTATCCACTGCTAACATGGCTAATGAAGCCATACCCGGAGGGCAGAGGGATAACACCGGAACCATCTGTTTTCAATCACCGCTTGAGTCAAGCCAGAATGACTGTGGAGAGGGCTTTTGGACGCTTGAAAGGAAGATGGAGGTGCCTACTAAAGCAATGTGATTGTCATGTCACCTTAATCAGTGACTTCATCTCCGCCTGCTGTGTCCTTCACAATTTTTGTGAGAGTCACAATGAAGAATACATTGGCAATAAAGATGAAAATTATGATGCAAGACCAGACCCTGCAGACTGTGTCATTGGTGGTGACAGTGGGGCAAATATTAGGAATGCATTATGTGCTCATTTTTCAAATCTGTAGGTATGGACATTGTTTTGGCACTCCCAGCCTTCGCATTGCATTATTGCTTGTTCTGTAAAGAAACACAATTCTGATTGCCTGTTATGTTCTGCAATCAGCGACAGTAAATGTATAAATATTTTACTAAAGTTTATTGCTGAAAATAGCTGTGTTGATCTTGTTCTGTTTATAATTACGTCACACTTCAGTATCTAAGAGAGAGATGACACACTGTTAAATTTGGTCAACATTTATTATAGAAAAATGAAATAACTTTCACAATGTTGAAGGCGAAGCAGTTCTTTTTTTGATACAGGGAGCTTGGGGTCAGATCAAAGGGGTTTATGGGTTGGGCCTGCATATTTGGTGGTTGTGGAGACCGCTGTGCAACCCAGTCACCGGGAGCTGGAGGTGGTGGATGGTATTGAGGATTTTGGAGAGCACAGGATGCTGAATGGTGTAGAGCTTGGTTTTGGTGAGGCATGCTTTGCATTAAGGTCTGCATCAAATTGATGAACACAGTATTTGTGGCTGCATGCTCCTCCTGCAGCATCCTGAAGCGCCTCTCCTCAGTTTCCTGCTGCATTTTCATCCACTTTTCCAGAGTGGCATTCTCCCTCTCCGGTCTCTTGTCTTCTGCGTTGTTGAACTCATCCTACAGCCTCTTGTACTCCTGAATTCTTCCAGCATCATTAGCCGCGTTTCCACTGCCGGGCCAGGGCCGAGCCGTGCTAGTGCGTGCCAGAGCCAGTCGCGTTTCCATTGTCACTTCCGGGGCTTACTCGGGCCAACGGCCAGGATTTCTGGCCCGTCAAATACCTTGGGCCAAAGCGGGCCAGCTTGGGCTAGAGGTGTGGTCAAGGTAAAAGGCGGAGTTTATGGGTGTTAGGGAACGTTATGATCTGAAGCAAGATGCACATTTCACTTTTTTATATCGCGCAAAAAAATCGCTGCTCGAAATGGTGAATCGCCTGTACTGGTCTGTCGAAGATACCAAAGCTCTTCTGAGCATTTGGGCAGAAGAAAGGGTACAACGTCAATTTGACGGCGTGTGAAGAAACGAAGACTTTATAAAATACATTGATGCTGAACTTTCTAAGCTAAGCATTCAGCGAGCAACGCTTCAAGTTCAGGAAGAAAAAAAGTAGCGGCCGCAGTATTGTACAAGGCGATTCAAACGCACAATGGACAAAGCGGAGCTCAGAGAAGGAACTTTCCAAATTCCATGGTTTGACTTGATGGACGGTGTGCTGGGTCACCGTCCCTCTGTTAGTGGCGACTCGCGAGACAATCTGGACACTATTGCAGGCTGCAGCCACAGCCGGTGAGTTAATATACATGCTATCTTCCTAACTTAAAATATATAAATTCATAATACCCGCTGAAATGGGTTGGGTTGTATGACGTTTGATCCAGAAAGGCGTGTTAGGGGCGGGGTTTAGGGCAGCGCTGCGGGGCTACTAGCCCGGCAGTGGAAACGCAAGCCCGGTACTTGAGGCCCGAGGCCACTGGCTCGGCTCGGCTCACTGTTAGCCCTGGCCCGGCAGTGGAAACGCGGCTATTGGCCCTCCTCTTTCTGCTACAGTAAGAAGTTGCAGTGTTTGGGCTAGCTTCCTCTTCGTGGCTGGCATTTCCTCCTGTAAAATGATATCTAGTTATGTTAATTAAAAATGCATGCACACGTATGATACCAGCCTACTGGTCTGGCACTAATTTAACGTTACAATAGTAAGCTTTATTTATATAGCACCTATCACAGATAAAATCACAAAGTGCTTTACATGTAGCAAGTTAACAATTTAACAATTAAGAAACATTATACAAAACATAAAACATAATAGCTCAGTCAACTGAAAGCTTGTCTGAATAGAAGTGTCTTTGTGGACAATAGAAAACATGCCATCTTAATGAATAGTTCATTCATTGCTTTAACATATACAAAGCTGGGAGAACTAAATGATATTCAAAGTCACATTACAGTTAGTTAGGACAAACACTCTGAATAACATTGAAAAGATTTTTATCTCGATGCGGCGCAGACGCGCTTGGAAAAAATGAGCGCGTCGCATCGCCACCGCGTTGCTTTCATTATGCGCGCACATACTGCGCGCCTACATTTGAAATAACGAACTTGAGCGCGCAAAAGACGCGATATGTGAATAGGCCCTTACTCACCAATTTCGGAAGTGTTTACTGTAGTATTGGACTCATCAGTAGCACTTGAAGTTGAAGCTGATGGGGAAGACTCCACCACCTTAATGGGTGAGCTTGTTGGGCGAGTGCCCAGAATGCTGTCCAGGTCGTCATAAAAAGGACATGTGTCCTTCGCATTTATCGATGCACCACTTTTTCTCATGGCATCGCGCGCCTTTGTATATTGCTGCCGCAGTTTTTTTATCTTCAGGTGGCATTGCTCTCCCGTCCGCTCATACCCTCTCTCTCTCATCCTCTCCGAAAATATTTGGAAAGTGTCTGCATTTTTGTGCGTTTTTTCCAGTTGACTTCTTATTATGTTATCAGACCATATTTCAATTAAAAACCTTGTCTCCTCCTCTCCCCATGTGCTACCACGGCTCATTTTTCTGTTTTTTTTCCGGCTATGCGGGAACTACCGGAACTTCCTGTAAAAGGTCTGAAAGTCCGAACCATACATAAATGCTTTCACACTAAAAACGAACCAAACCTTTGTTCAGTTTGATCCGGACCGAGACTACCTCTTTTCGTCTGACCAAATTTCGTCTGTTTGGTCTGGACCGTGGTCCGGGGGAGGTTTCACACCTGTAATTTTGATTCAGACCAAACTGAAAAGTCTGAAAGTCCGGACCAAACAAGGTAGGTGTGAAAGGGCCCTAAGACTAGGTGATTTCCTATGCAGAGACTGATTTGGTACTATGTGGGGGGGAAGCACAGGTGAAGCACTGCTACTTGGGCGCAGAGATATCACGCAACACCTGAAATAAAGCTTGCCACAAAGAACCGGCAAAAGTAATGATTATGCATGAAACATTTGAATTGTTGATAAAGTTGATAAATTGATAAAGTTGACGATGCAGACTCGTCATCTTCGCAGTAGTGAACGCGCCTATAGAGAGAAATGCACACTTCATATGAAATGTGCACGCGCCGGCGCCTCCGTGTCCTGATTATATTGTCGACTATATTTGCTTCTTATTTATTAATCCAGGCAAATTTGTTGATGAAACATTGATTAAAATCAAGATACAATTTATACAAAACGAAATAAACTTTAAAGAAAGACTTTCTACAAAAAAGTGGTCAAAATCTGACCCTGTGTTGGTTTTAATGATCATTCATTCATTTTGTGTTTCTTTAGTTATTTACAGTACGTTAACGACATCTAGCGAACACTTGTGGTAACGGCAGGTTCGGTGTCCTGTTTCTATTTCCTGTGGTATTCTCGTTTGTAGTCTCGTTTGGAACGAGATCTGAGTTTAGTTAATACTCGACGCTTATTGAGCAAGTTGTACTCCGTGTTGTGTAAATTCTGCTGACAAGTTTCTGCAAATCTCCACTCAGTTGTGTTTCTAGCGAGGGCAATGCTGGTGAGTAGCACTGTGTGTGTAATATAAGACGTTTTATATTAGTCGTTTTCGTAGATGTATAAGAGGAAAATTAACGTGTTGTCACCAAGTGTAGATTACGTTTGTTTCTCGTGTAATGGCGGCTCATGCGTATTAGAAAACTATGTATGTTTTGCATTTGGTTTTGGAAATGATTTAAAAAGGCAACTTGAGTTAATAGATACTTTTATTTGTGTTTACAGTTTTACAGCTTGTTTTTTGCACTGCTGTGTTAAATAAAGGAGAGGAGAAAAAGGATATCAGGATAAAGCATCATCTCATTTCTTTGTTCACCTCACCTGGCTGTTTATACGCACTGGATAGCTAAATACGCATACGTTTAGTGAGACCAGTACAGACCCATTACAAATGTTTTCCGATATATTGGTCATCTTATGATCCTATCTTACTTATCTCATGCGGTTCCCTTTTCATATAATCAACATAGATTAAATAAAAAAAATAACATTAAATTATTTATAAATATGAAACGTATGTTTAAGTTTTTTAACTTATAATAAGCGTCACACCGCTCCGCTTTGCTCATGCTCTGGTGTGTAGCCTAATGCATGTGTGCGTGCATGTGGTGGAGGGGTGCGATTTTCGAATAATAATCAACCCAGCGATCTTCAAATATTATTTTTGCTCGAAAATTTCGTTTTGTATAAATTGTATCTTCATTTTATTAAATGTTATACCAACAAATTTGCCTGGATTCATAAATAAGAAGCAAATATAGTGGACAATATAATCAGGACACGGAGGCGCCGGCGCGTGCACACTTCATATGAAGTGTGCATTTCTCTGCATCGTCAACTTTATTAATTTATCAACTTTATCAACAATTCAAATGTTTCATGCATAATCATTACTTTCGCCGGTTATTTGTGGCAAGCTTTATTTCAGGTGTTGTGTGATATCTCTGCGCCCAAGTAGCAGTGCTTCGCCTGTGCTTCCAAACATGCATTTGCCCACCTATCTAAATGTAGGGAAGACCGTGAATAACCCCAATTTTAAAAAAAAACGGTGGAGTGTTCCTTTAAGGCTAGCCTGCCTGGGCCTGGCCATATTTGAAATGTCTCACTCAATCGTTCGTTGTTTAGGTCTATATTACAGCCGTTCTAGGCGTGCGCTTCTAGGCGTGGTTGCCCTGCACGCTTAATAAACAAACTACAGCTAGTTCAAAACGCAGCAGCTCGATTTCTTACCAGAACCAGGAAATATGACCATATTAGCCCGGTTCTGTCAACACTGCATTGACACAAGCGCTATATAAATAAAGGTGACTTGACTTGACTAGAGAAAATGGTGCAAATACTGCTAGTAATTTCCTGTAGTTCATTTGTGTGTTTGGGTGCACTAAGAAGCTGAGACAGATCAGGCAGGTTTTTTGTGAATCTATCGATAGTATTTGGGAGAGTTGTTCTACCTGGCCAATAACGCGGCACGACATGGCAAATTTCAGCAGGTCGCATTATGCACAGAGCCGGCTCTCCCTATAAGCGAACTAAGCGGCTGCTAAGGGCCCCGCCGCCACTAGGTAGGGGCACTACTACAGATGGTAGTCGCCGGCGTCGCCGCTCAAAGTGTGGGGCGCGCCCCACTGGTGGGGAATAGAGACGTGACAGGTGGGGCGCACCAACGGGAGGAAATTTTCCTTTTTATGCCTTTATATCTTTATTCGTTCATGGCGAGTCCGCATCGTCAACTTCATCTTTGCAGCGACGCAGAAAACACCAGTTTATTAATAAACAATTAAATGTCCCCTTGCTATTTTTTACACATTCATAATCATTAGCCTACTTTTGTCGGTTCGTGCGCTTGAGTGCGGCTATAGCCTATTTAAGTTATTAAATCAATATAAAGGGGCGATTTGTCCACTAATGGCTTAAATAAACAACTACTAGTCGACTAGAAAAAAACTTTAGTCGGAGGCAGCCCTTATTCCACATATTTTCGAACCAGCAGGGTTGAGCGCGCGACCCTGAGCGGAATGAGCGAGCCGAGGAATATTCAGAAATGCGCTCTCCGCTCACATGGTCTGTTCGGAACAAAGGAATATTAAAATAATAAATCATTAGTTTATATCTCATACACTGCCCATCATTCTAATCCCATATCAAACACAGTAGCCTATGTTGTCTATTTTTTTTTTTTTTAAATAGACCTGTCTTGCCAAATGGATTTCTCTTCTTTTCTTTTTTTAACAGATTGCAAAGTGGCACTTTTATTTATTTTCTATTTTTTAACTTGATACATATTTTGACACAGCTGCACTTTTATTTTCTCTATTTTTTAATTCCATGCAAGTTATGACACAGCTGCACTTTTATTTTCTTTATTTTTGAACTTGCTGTTATGTTATTTGATGTGGAAAGTTAATTTGTATTTAGACTTGTTACTTCAATAAATTGGAACATTTCAAGCTTGTTGCGTATTTCATTAGCATTGTGTTGGGGCGATGGGGGCAGTGGGGCTTGAAAATTCCCCCTTGTCCAAAGTGGAGAATGACCGAAAAAGTTTGAGAACCACTGCGTTAAGTCAACCAACAGTGTCAGATCGTTGTCTTCCCTGGACTTGGAAATTTGACCGCAAAAATGAAACGAGTCTATCCATTTGGTGCGAAAAAAGAAAAAAGAAGAATGTTTAAATCACTTTAGAAGGAATCAAAGAAATTACTGGTCCAACTTCCTCCCTCTTTTTTAAGTGTGGAAAAGGAAAAATAAGTTCAAAGATCGAGACTGCAGCAACACCTGTAGTATGCAACAACTTTATTAAAGATTTCTTAGATTGGGGTTAGATTGTATACAGTTGCTGGTTTGCGGTGGCAATATTTACTGCAAGGCAGGGCCCCAAAATTATCCTGCTTAGGGCCCCCAGATTTACAGAGCCGGCCCTGATTATGCACGTTACAAGGTAGTGATCAGTGATGTGATATCACTTTGCGGTTGACGGTAGCCAAAGAACCCTGACAGAATATCTCTATAGATTGTTACAACACCGCCGCCATGGCCAATCAGACGGGGCTCGTGCTTATAACAGTATCCTGCTGGAGTAGACTCATTAAGACCGAAATAGCTGTTGTGTTTCTCAGGAGCTGATTACCCTCCTCCCTCCCCAGCTCCTCCTCTCGCCCAGTCAGCGTTTGGCATTCTGATTCCCCTTGAATCAGAATAAATTCTCGAATTATGTTGTACTTTAAAATCTTGAATTAATTATATCTGCATACATTCATGTTGGTTCTGTTCTGTTTACCCTTAGGGGGGTTATTGCTGCTCTCCCTGCTCTCCATGGATGCGCAGGGAGTTCTCACCCAGAACAGAACCATACCGCTAATCCAAACTGTATGCCAATTGTCAATCGTATTTGACGATAGTGGTGCTGACAGAACTCCAAACTCAAACCGCACGGCAGCAACAACACGATGTGATGTAATCAGCGCTGCCTTGTAGCACTGTGCGCACCATCTTCTGTCTGTGTGTCCGCTGGTGTGTGTGCGGTATGCATGGGAACCACCAGACAGAGAATCAACTATTTTGCATTGTCACATGAACTGTTTCTATTGTTCCCAAAAGTTTTCTAAAAAACTTTAATCATGTTTGTCACTGCAATTGAGTCTGAGTAATTTATCTGAGCTCCTTGACAGATTGGGGATTAGCTACCCTTGATTTATCTGAATATTTAACAAGATGGCTTTAAAGCTGTATAAAAGGTGGTTTATATGAATAAAAGGTGGGTTAGGGTCATATAAAAGGTTTATATGAATAAAAGGCTGTATAAAAGGTGGTTTATATGAAATGGCATCACTGATATGTCAAGATGTTGGTCTGTCCGACAATCTAATATAAAACAGTGGGGGTGGATGTGGAGTGTATGCGTAACTGGTCTCTTTTCTGCATTGTGTTTTTGGTGGGTATGAGAAGAACAGGACAGCATTCGGCAGTTTTACTGATCTTTTATTCCTGTCTGATATACAAACAAATGTAATCAGCCTCTTAGTGTGAGAGTCGCCCTCATTTACTCTCTCACTGCATCACCAATGCAAAGAGTTCACATATAACAGAAAACATACCTGATATACAAACAAATGTAATTGTCACCGATGTTAAGGCCAGGGGTTATTTACCACACTCCGGAGGAGAAGACACCAGAGGCAGACAACCAAGGTAAGTTTAAAAAGTAAGTTTTTATTCAAATTAAAAAGGGATAAAAGCAGGGACAGGGACGTTCGTGGCTGTGGCTTTGGTGCGATACGGGGAGGGGAGTGCTGGTAGGCACTCTTCCGTTCTTCAGGTAAGTATATCCCTCTCTTAGTGGCTCGTGGGACAGGCAGTGGCTCTTCTCGTCGTCAGACTCGTTGAATCAGCTCGTGGGACAGGCAGTGGCTTTTCTCGTCGTCAGACTCGTCGAATAAACTCGTGGGACAGACAGTTTCCAGGCTTGGATCCGTTGAACGGCGTCGTTGGAAGAATTAGTGAGGCTGGACTTTCTTTGGCGTGGGATACAGTGCTCGTGAACAGTGGCAATAAAGGTGCGTTGAGCTTTTCTCCTCCGCACCATGCACACAATCTCAGGGACCTGGACACAGCTGAGGGGACAGATCAATTCGAAAGAATCTTCAAAGTTATGGATCAATTTCATCCGTCAGAAACTAAGAGAGAACAGTTGTTTGATCTCACCACACTCGTGTATAAATCACTCTTGTAAATCTCCACACGTGTTTAGTTCACTCTTTCAGACACTGCAGACTCACTCTATCTTCACAGCGATTAATCAACTCGTTTCTCTTCTCTTCATAGGATGGATGAACCAAAGAATAGTGGACTCAGAAGATGAACATGGATTCAGCGGTCTTCCCAGCCGCTACTGTTACTGTCAACAGGATAACACACACTGCCCACAAACACAGGTTAGTTGTATACTGGTGATGGCAGGGCCGGCCCGAGGCATAAGCGAACTAAGCGGCTGCTTGGGGCCCCCTTTTTTTTGTTTTTTTTTTTTAAACAATTAAACAACTTAAACAAGTGATATAAATGAATGAATGAATGAATGAATATGAATTAATTAATTAATAATTCAAGACAAGAAAATTCTGATTTGTCGACAACTGCTGCTGTGTCTGCCAGCTTTTGAGTCATGCGCATACACTAGACACCTCGCGACGGCTGTCACGGCTCGCGTCACGTGCGTGCATTGACAATTCGCGCGGGCGCGCACACGTCACGATAATAAATAAGCCTAAGCCATGTCACAAAAAAGGATGTATCCCTCTGGTGCCCGAAAAAAGAAAAGAGAAAAGGACCGAGGAGGAGAAAAAAAGAGCGAGATAAAGGTATGTTTGCATGATTATTTACAGTGTGTTTTGTGCAGCAGCAGCAGCAGCAGCACAAATTCTGCTCATGTCACTTGAGGTAGCAGCTAGCTAGTCATGACTCATGTCATGATATTTATCAGCCATCCATCACCAGAGCTAAATCCCCGCCATCAACAGTGAAATATATCCCATTATTAATATTATATACATTTATCTAGGTAGGTGTATTTCACGTATTGATAGATATCGGTTTAATTTGGAGAAAACAGCGATGCCAGCTTAGCTAGCATTGCTGTTTGTGTTGAAGTGAATGTACTAGCTTCATAGGCAAAGCATGTGCGCTCTCTGCTCTAAGATCTTTGGTGAGAGATGATATTGATCTTTATGAGAAAATATACCAAAACCATGTTGGGTGGGGAGACTTCTGTGATGAAAATAGACTTCAATTTTATTAATATGGTGGTGAGTGATGTAGCAGTGCTATATTCATATTTATAGGCTGCAGTTGATCACCATGTTACGTTTTCACCATACTGCAATTATGCCTCATTTGCCAATAGAATATGAATTGTTAGGTGTGGCGTGGAATTGCTTGTTGAGCAAGTAATGATGGCAAAATATAACTCATTCTGCTCAATCAACTATGCACTTATGCAATGCTATTTTTTTTTTCCAGGAACACTGTTGAAGTACTTTGGAGCACAACCAACTCTACCTGCCCCTAATGTTTCATCGAGTGTCAGTGCCTCCACAGCTGATGATACAGCAGGTGAGGGTTTTCTTGATGGCAAATGGTTACATAGCCTGTTAATATTACATGACACATTTAGCTTTTTATTTATTTGTTTGTTTATTTTATCATTGCAGGTTCATCCACTGCACAAGCGGCTGAAAGCGAGGAGCGGTTACAAGCGACTGAAAGCGAGGAGCAGTTACAAGCACTTACATTCACTGATACATCGGTTTCAACCTCAGCCGGCATGACAGGTCAGTTAATTTAAAAGTTTTTGTTTTGTGTTGGCTTTACTATAAAATATTCTGTTATGTTATTTTATTATTCTATTTTTTTTAATCTAATGTCCCTACAGGTCCTTCTACATCTGCACCCACTGCTATAGATTTCCCATCCACTCCCTCAACAAGCTCCAGCTATCAAGATAGATCAACAGGTCCTCCAATTGACCCAGTTGAATGGTCAGCATTCCTGTCAGACTCAGAAAGGACTGATCTGGTAAGAAGAGGGCCAGTGCCAATAAGTGACACCTTTACCTTCCCCAAGAAATCAGATGGACGAAGCTTTCACTACCACTATACATACAGACAATTAGTTAATGGGGAAAAAAATCAAGCGAAGCTGGCTAATTTATTAAAAGAAAAATTATGCGGTTTACTGCTTCTGTTGCAAATTATTCTCGAGAAAGTCCACAAAACTGTCAACAGAGGGACAGCGTGATTGGGTAAATGTAGGTGCTTTGCTGAAACAGCATGAGAATAGTCAAGATCATTGCAATAATATGGTGAAGTGGAAAGACTTTGCCTTCCGTCTTTCTAAGCAGAAGACTATTGATGCAACAGAAATAGCCCTTTTGGAGGCAGAAAGAAATCGTTGGAGAGATGTTCTCATCCGTTTGATTAGTATCATTCAGTCTTTGGCAGAGAGGAATCTTGCACTCAGGGGGTCTGTCGATACTTTGCATCAGGCCAACAATGGGAACTTCCTTAACCCTCTGGGGTCCAAGGTGTTTTCGGGGTCCTTGAGATGTTTTGACATACTCTGACATTTGTGCTTTTTACAGTTGCTTATAAACATATTACTGGCAAAGGTGTAATTACACTCTATTTAGCACACACAGGGCTACCATAATGTGTTATCAACATGTATGTACATTTTTGTATTTTTGAGAGAACATTGTTTATGCGTGGTTATTGAAAAAACTCAAACTTAAAGTTTCTGAAATAAGGCCACAAAACACATACTAAATATCTGTCCACAAGACTTTTGACTAATGGATGTTGTCGCCTAGAGTTTTTTCCTCAAAATGATCTGAAAATCATCCTGCCTTATCATTCACATAAAACAATAGATTGGTTTAAATTTAAAAATGACACTTTTTGTTTGGAAAGGCAATATGCGCAGGGGTGTGACCTGCTGTGATTCACACCTGAGAAGACAATGGGCCCGCATAATGAGCGCATAATGGGGCTGCATACTAATGACCCTTTCATTCAGGTGTGTCACTGAGCCACAAGAATGCAATGACAATATATATATATATATATATGCCTATATAATACAAAATTGGTTCACAGTTCCAATTATTTATTTATTTTTCAAATTGTGCTAGCAAATTGTATAATATCAAATGTAAAAATTTATAGTAATTGTGCAGTTAATTATCATACTGTTTTTACAGAAAGTTTGGGAATGTATCCCAAACTTTATATATATTTATATCTAGCCTACATATATTTTTGCTATTTTAATAAAAAGGTTACAATTACAACAACAATTAAAATTTTAACTATATTTCAAATGTAATCTTTCTTTGTATTATATACTAAAGTATACATTTTATCATACATATTTCACAGTTGCGGATTAATTAGTTTGAATATAGCTTACAATCGAACAAACACTATAATAACATCTTAGCAAATAAGCTTATTTGATGTGGCAGTATTTTACAGTAAAAACGACATCTTGTCTTTCATATGTAACATATCGTTTTTATGATTAGGACATATAAATGTTAATTTGCAGTTTAATACGTTGCTTATACAAAAATATTTTATTTCAACATATTTCAGTCGATTTTTACTCATCTCAGTATTGGAATATAGTTAGGTAAAAGCTGTTCATTCATTCACACACAAACACGCGATTCAAACAGTCTTTTTGTTTACAGACACTATTCCATATCGCGATTAGCACAAAGCACTTGAAAATAAAGAATGTACCTATTTCCTCGGCTGGATCCGTTGCTCCTCCAAATGAAACTACCTGTAGCCTACTTCTGAGGTGGTGATGGCGCAGTGGATAAGAGACATGCCTTTGGTGTGAGAGACCCAGGTTCGAATCCACTGTGAGACACCAATGTGTCCCTGAGCAAGACACTTAACCCCTAGTTGCTCCAGAGGCGTGCGACCTCTGACATACATAGCAATTGTAAGTCGCTTTGGATAAAAGCGTCAGCTAAATGACAAAAAAAAAAAAAAAAAAAAAAAAGTATTGAAGCTTTGCGCTACCAGTCAGAGAAGGTGACTTGAAGCTTTGCGCTACCCTGCTAGAAGTGAGAAGTAAAGCGACTGACCCTGTAGTGGCTGTTGAAGCCAACTCCCTTGCGGAAGAGATAGGTTCATTTAGGTTTCAGATTTGTTGTGTTGTCTGGTGTGACATTTTGTCTAAAATGAACATCACAAGCAAGCTTCTACAGTCAACCAACATGCAGCTTGATGTAGCGGTTAACCTTGTAAAAAAGAACAAAGGCAAACTTATCAGTTACAGAAAAACAGGCTTCTGTGATGCACAGACATGTGAGCGGATGAACACAGAAGCAGTGCTGAAAGAGAAGCGATTGCGTTCTACAAAAAGGCACTTTGCCTATGAGTCTGCAGATGAGCCGATAGTGGATGCTATGAAGAGGCTGGAAGTGTCATTTTTTAATGCTGTAGTGGACTGTAGCATTCAGTCATTGGAGGATAGATTTAAGTCTCTAAGCGAGGTTAAAGACAACTTTGGAGTGCTGCTCAATTTTAGGGAGCTAGATCAAAAGGTCCGGAGGGAACAATGTGAGCTTCTTGGGGAAAAACTCTCTTGTGGAGAGGAGGCTGATATTGATGGTAGCGCATTGGCATTAGAGATAGAGAGTCTTCCTGAACTTCCCCAAACTATGATGACTGCCTTTGAGCTTCTCACAAACCTCTCACAAAATGAGATGTGTGAGCTTTACCCAAATCTTTGGGTAGCTCTCAGGATAGCCTGCACTCTGCCTGTGACCGTTGCCTCAGCAGAGAGGAGCTTTTCCAAGCTCAAATTGATAAAAACATACTTGAGATCATCAATGGCCCAGGAAAGACTTATGCCGAGTTCAGACTGCACGATTTTCAAAATAATCGGGTCACTGTTGTTTTCACACTGCATGACTATCTGGGGTAACGTTCAGTTGCTGCGGTGTTCACACTGCACGATGGATCGGCGACAGGAGGTTTCACACTGCATGACTTTACAAAAGAAAGAATCGCCGACAACTTCTGCCTGGTCCGCAAACTACGTTTCACAACCAAACAAACGGGAGAAGTGATAGGAAATAACGGAAGATCACGCGTGCGTGAGACCGGAGTTCTCGCGCGACACTGAATTTGTTATTAAAAATGATAGCCTACAAATTGTCTGTGCACTGATTTGTAGCGAAAAAAAACAAAAACAAAAAAACAGTTTATGCAGGAAATGGTTGGGATTCGGGAAGACGAGGGGAGCAAGGACTGTGTTTTGCAAAGAGAGTTGGGGTAAATAAATAATTTTGCAAATGTCCTGCTGTTGCTGCTGGTCATGCAAATGTTTGTGCTTTGTTTCTGTTTGATATAATTGTAAATATAGGCCTATCTATTAAAATACTGATATTCTGGTCTATAACTCCTCCTCCTCTCTGTATCTTGCTCTCTCATTGGCTGTCGGTCATCGCCGATGTAGTTTTCAGTCAGAACACATTCACACAGCAGGATTGTGAATCGCCGACAGGTCCAGATATTTAGCATGCCAAATATCTCACGGGCGTCGGCGACTCGTCGGCGATTCTCTCAGATCGCGTCTTTGCTCATTCACACTGCGTGATTGTCACTCGCGTGAACGAGCACCGATTTGAGCTTCATACCCGTCTCTTTATACTCCTTTTTCCCGGACATATGCTTCAATGAAGCGCTACTCACTGGCTTCAGCTGGCGCTTGTTATGGTCGGCGGCCATGACAGGTAAACCCAGAGCCGGCCCGGTGTTACACCGGCATTTCTTCCCCTTGGAAACGAGTCAACAATATTTTGGTTCCCGGTTTGTTCACCCGGTGACATAATCAGCCTCTTAGTGTGAGAGTCGCCCTCATTTACTCTATAAAACAAATGTGATGTACACTTATCACGTGTGCTCTCATTTCACATTTAGGCCCAGATGCAAAACTATCACTTAGTCAGGATGAAATGACAAAAATAACCAAACAGATAGGTAAAATAATATTATATACATAGATTAGAGTGACAATATAGACATAATTGCAACAATTCAAATTAAGATTAAATAAGATTATCGGGAGCCCAAAATAACCTCACCTCTCACTGCATTACCAATGCAAAGAGGAAGAGGAGGGTACAGAACAGGAAATTATATTGACTCATGACATCACATCAATTAAAGGGAAAGGTACTCACTTCAGTTTGGCAGTCATATCAGGTACATGTAAACGAACAATTTTGTGAGAACTCTAATAAACTTTACATACATTTAACAGTACACTTTATGTACCTGTTACATATGTTGTTATTACACTAGATTATTGGAAGAATTGTTAACTAATGTTATTAATTTAAGGGCATTTTATTTTGAAATAATTTGTTTTGGAAGAAATTACTATCAAGTAATCTATGGTCATGTGACCATAAGGAAAATATGTTGTTATTTCCATTTCTCTCTCTCTCTATATATATATATATATATATGAATTTCATACATTTGGAATTGGGATTTCATGGCAGATTTGCAGACACGTTTTTCAAACATCACTCAAACACAGAACCAGGAAACAGGAAACAGGAAACTCTTTAGTTCAGAGAAACTGAAACTGAAGTGCAGTTGGGCTGTTGTGTGTTTGTGTGTCTCATGCAGAAAAATGGCACAGGCCAGAATTTCTCAGCATGAGTTCCAGTGTTCAGTGTGTCTGGATCTCCTGAAGGATCCAGTGACCACTTCCTGTGGACACAGTTTCTGTAAGATCTGTATTACAGGCTGCTGGGATCAGGAGGATGAGAAGAGAGTCTACAGCTGCCCTCAGTGCAGACAGACCTTCAGTCCAAGGCCTGCTTTAGCTAAAAACACCATGCTGACTGAAGTGGTGGAGAAACTGAAGAAGACTAAACTTCCTGATGACTGTAACGCTGGAGCTGGAGATGTGCAGTGTGACGTCTGTGATGGAAGAAAACGCAAAGCCGTCAAGTCCTGTCTGGGGTGTCTGGAGTCTTACTGTCAGAATCACCTTGAACAACATGAGAGTTTCTTTAAAAGAAAGAGACACAATCTGACTGATGCCACTGGACGACTGCAGGAGATGATCTGCCAAACACATGATAAACTCCTTGAGGTTTTCTGCCGCACTGATCAGAAGTTTATATGTCTGCTGTGTACGATGGATGAACATAAAAACCACGACACTGTATCAGCTGCAGCGCAGAGGACAGAGAATCAGGTATGAACTTTAATCTAGACACTGATGAAATAATGTTGACACTATTTATATTGGCACCCATATGATCAGGTAACATCATTCACACTGCAGACTTCAGCAGAAGTGAACAGAAGCTGCAAATGGACTTTCACTGCTGAGTGTATTTGTGCTTCACACTGAACTTAAGAGAAAATATGGTGAAAATGAACCGTAAACATATTTATCAACACAAACTTTTGTAAAACAGGCTTTGAAGAAGCAACATAAAATAATAGAAAATATTCACCAATTGTTTGACAAAATATATCTCTGTCAAGAATAACACAAGTTAAATGCAGCGACAGACAAAAAAACTTTCTTTTCAGTAAATCTGTCTCAGTCCATATAAACTCAGTCGTTTATAGCTTCATTTCAGGCTTTGGCTTTTGTTCTGGGTCTTCAAAATTAATTTTTGATGGAAATGGGATGCCTGTCTTCATGTAAATTAGAGTGACTGACTTCAAAAGGAAAGTCTCCTCTTTCGACGAAAGCAGACAGCCCTGTAACCATTTTAACTCGAGTAAATGTAACAGATCGCGCTGCCGGTTCATGCACATCTGTAGCTTCTGTGGCAGCGTTCATTTCCGCATCGTATGTCCAGTGTACAAATCTGTGAATAAAAAATATATATATATTTGGCGACTCCCGTAAATATTTCGCGCATGCACTTTGAACTAGCTCATCACCCGGACGCTGAATTTACTCATTACCTGCTGTCAGGCGTAAAAAACGGTGTTAAACCCGGCCTAGAATGCCCGCTCTCCCAAAATATCATATGTAATAATCTTCAATCCGCCCTCATAGAACCTGAAGTTGTAGACAACCTGATCAAAAAAGAAGTCGAGCTAGGCTTAATGATCGGCCCATTTGACAATCCTCTATTTAATCTGTTTCGTATCAGCCCCATTGGAGTGGCTACAAGAAAATTCTCTGGTAAAAAACGCCTAATAATCGACCTGTCAGCCCCGCACAATTCCCTGTTCCCAAGCATAAAAAGCTTGATAACCTCTCGACGAATTCTCGCTTAAATACCATGACACAGATCAGGCAATCGACATGATCAAAATCGCAGGTCGGGGCGCTTGGCTTGCCATCATTTTTGGCGACTCCCGTAAATCATTTTCCCATCATTTTTCCATCATTTTTGATGGAAATGGGATGCCTGTCTTCATGTAAATTAGAGTCTATCCATCCATGCCTATCCATCCAGATTCATGGCGCCTATTCGGAGTTCGCTGGCTCAGAAAATATTATTTCACAGTGCGTTTAACTTTCGGATACAAAAGCAGCTCTGAAATATTCGACATGCTATCAGAAGCCATTTGCTGGATTTTGTCGAACAACTACGGCATTCCCCACCTCATTCACCTGCTAGATGATTTTTTAATAATCTCGCCTCCCAATGCTATCCCAGCCACCCGCATCCTCACAGTCTAAAAAGTTTTTTCTGAGCTCAGAATTCCCATCGTACAGGAAAATATCATGGGCCCTGCAACATCCATCGAGTTCCTAGGAATTAATTTGGATTCAGTCAAATTCCAAGCATCCCTTCCCAAAGAGAAAATCGACTGAATAATTCCACGTCTCATCTACTCTCCTTAAAAATCGAATTGTTCAAAACGCGAACTCCTATCCCTGCTCGGCCATTTAAACTTCGCAATGCACATCATTCTGCAGGGCCGCCCCTTCATATTGCATCTCCTCTCACTCGCGTCCTCCGTCCACTCGCTAGAGGACCTCATTTCCTTAACTCAAGCATGTCGCGACGAACTCAGGCTATGGTTAACATTTCTAAACCAGTGGAACGGCCTATGCTTTTTCTATAACAATCTAGTTTCGTCCCCCACCAATATCCAACTGCTCACAGACACCGCCCCCGGTTTCAGGGGATTTTTTCAAGGTCGTTGGTTCGCGTCTCCGTGGCCACCACAGCTCCAGGATATATCTCAATCCTCAGCTCTATTCAAGCTTTACCCTCTCGTAGTAGCAGCTTTTCTGTGGGGGAAAGAATAGGCCGCTAGTAGCATTTTAGTTCATTGCGAAAACGACGCAACAGTGCATTGCATTAACAAAGGCCATTCCCATTCACCTGGTCTGATGCCACTCCTAAGGCGCCTCAACTGGATTTTAGCTTGCGACCAATTCATAATTGCTAAACACTTCCCTGGGTCAGAAAATGAAATCGCTGACTCCCTGTCTCGTTTTCTGTTTCTGAAATTCAGGATGCTGGCTCCAGATGCGGATCAATTCCCAACTCCAGTACCTCGCTATTCGGAACTGATATTCCCGTAACCCACCCGTTAAAACCCCTCCTCGACGTATCGCTCGACACTTTCCTCCAAGCAGTTTCTCCCAGGACCCTCCAATCCTACAAGACCGCTTGGAGATGTTTTAAAGCATTTCATGTCTCATAACATGTCGTTCCCCGACTTTGCTCTTCTTTCAATCACCTCTTTTATTTTCTTACCTTAATACTGTTAAGGGCCTACAAGTCGGATCCATCAAAGGTTACTTGAGCGGCATCCAGTTTTTCCATAAATTGATGTACGGCGCTCCCTCCCCCGAGATAAACCATTCACAAACCTCCCTCCTGATCAAAGGTATTCAAAGATCCCAGCTCGTCCCGACGCCAGACAACCCATAACGCTAGACATTCTCATGTATTTACGCCCTCCGCACAGGCTACCAGCCCCCTCAATACCGCCCGCACACTCAATGCTATTTTTATCCTAGACTTTTTTGGTTTTCTTAAATGCTCGGAACTCGCTATCACTTCCAAATTCGACCCAAAAATCTATCCCACCATTTCAGGCTTGTCAGTACTAGATGGTGAAACAATCTCATATTTGATTAAGCAAAGTAAGACCGACCAAACCAAAAAAGGTCATTTCATCTACATTTTTAACCTCTCATCGCCAATCCAACCATACCAGTCCATTCTGGCATATCTGTAATGGAGAAGCTCTCAGGTTAAATCTACTCTGGAACCCCTGTTCATAGACGAATCCAATAAACCCGTGATACGCTTTTGGTTCCAGAAACACCTAAAATCTGTTCTACAACAGTCAGGCATTCCAGCAAAGGGGCAGCAACTTCAGCAGCCCAAAAAGGCCTCTCCCAACAGCAGATCCAAGCTCTAGGGAGATGGTCCTCAGATGCTTTCCAAAGCTATATCAGGACCAACCGTTTCCACATTAAAAAAGCCCACCAAACCCTCATTGATTAAAACCCCCTGGGTCGTCCACCTGGGGTCTCTCTCTTTCCGTCCAGCGAGCATTTGGTCTCACAGCGGACGCAGTGAGAATCTCCCGGTCGAGCACTCATGTTCCTTTTTCCTGTTTTCTCGTTTTGTTCAGCGAGCATTTGGTCTCACAGTGGACGCAGCGAGAACTTTCTCGGTAGAGCACTCTTCCGTCCAGCGAGCATTTGGTCTCACAGTGGACGCAGTGAGAAAATCTCCCGGTCGAGTAATCATGTTCCTCTTTCCTGTTTCCTCTTTTTGTCCAGCGAGCATTTGGTCTCACAGTGGATGCAGCGAGAACTTTCTCGGTAGAGTTGCACTTACGTTTTCTCTTCCGGCCAGCGAGCATTTGGTCTCACAGCGGACACAGCGAGAACTTTCCCGGTAGAGCACTTACGTTTCACTTCCATCCAGCGAGCATTTGGTCTCACAGCGGATGCTGTGAGAAAATCTCCCGGTCGAGTACTCATCTGCCTCTTTCCAGTTTTCTCTTTCTGTCCAGCAAGCATTGGTCTCAGAGGACGCAACGAGAACTTTCCCGTAAGCATAGATCGGAAGTGTCACTCCACCGTCGGCGGGTAGGCGGGTCCATTATCTGCCACGAACTGCTCATGTATGCACATATTGGTCATTCTAAATTACAACTGCTTCGGGGCCAGCAGGGCAGTGAGCTGCCATCGAGGGCCCTCCTGGTCAAGCATCCAGGCCCCTTCTCGAGATGCCAGCCCGCCAAACTCGGCGCTCCTTTGAGGGGGGGAGGGTCTTTAGTCCGGCGGCTGTCCTCTGATCTTTAGCCTTTTGGGGGGAGTACTCTGGGTTCGGGCTTCTAATTGAACGTAAGTGTGAACTCGTGAAACCAAGAATAATCTAGACCAAAGTGGCAGAAACTTGACAGACATGTGACAGCATTATAAACTGACATCTCTGTTATTGATTTGTGGTGCAGAAGCAGCTGAAGGAGACGCAGAGGTCGTTCCAGCAGAGAATCCAGCAGAGAGAGAAAGATCTTCAGCAGCTAAGAGAGGCTGTGGCGTCTCATAAGGTGAGTCTGGAGAAGAAGAAAAGTTTAAGAAGTGTCAGTCAGGACCAGGGCCGGGGAAAGACAATCCAGCGCTCTGGGCAAAATAGGAATATGCCCCCCCCTACGTTAAAATTTTTAAGAGAAAAAAAAATGCCAACTCACATATTGACTCCTACGGTTGACTTAAGACAGGTGTAATGAAATAATACAGTTGACTCACCATTTAAAAGAGGACCTATCTTGCTTTGGCTGCTGCAAACTGTTCTTGGAGTAATCCAATTTGCGACAGATTTGGTGCTCAATTGAAATTTTGGCCAATCTATTTAAGCGATCTTGTGACAACGTTTACATGCACAACTTTTGTTTCAATCAGACTGAATTCATTCTGATTGATGAATCCGAACATAATGTTTACATGAACACTAAATTAAGTGATCGGGTCAGTGTGCATGTTTATATGTCACAAGCTTCAAATCGGAATACATTTTTTGACATGCATTTATTTATCAATATTTATCCATTTCTGGTCATAATTTGGAGACAATGAGCATATGAACCGTTGTACCTTTCTACTTATATTTACAACACTGTAAAAAATGTCTCTCCCCGCGCCCAAAACCAGCCGTTTGTGGATGAGAATCTGAAACTCGGATTGGTGGGCCGTTGTCCTGCTTCACTTCGCAGACGTTGAGGAGTGAAAGGAGAATTTTTGAATGACGAGACATTAATTTATATGACACTTTATTCAACTGGAAGAACAGCTCGTTCTGCATCATTTGGTTGCATTAAACACAATGTCGATCGCAGATAGTTCTTCACAAGTTTGAGATACTCGTGCTTGTCATGGTTCGACAGCCTCTAGTGTCTGCCGCCCTGGGCAATTGCCCAGTTTGCCCAGCGCTTCCACCGGCCCTGGTAAGGACTCACTGAAGCTCACTGTGTGATTGTGATGTGTGTCCTAACAGCGCTCTGCACAGACAGCAGTGGAGGACAATGAGAGGGTCGCTGAGCTCATCCGCTCCATTAAGAGAAGCCGCTCTGAGGCGACACAGCGGATCAGAGATCAGGAAAAGACTGCAGTGAGTCGAGCTGAAGGACGACTGGAGCGACTGGAGCAGGAGATCAATGATCTGAGGAGGAGAGACGCTGAGCTGGAGCAGCTTTCACACACACAGGATCACATCCATTTCCTGCAGGTAACAGAGATCTAGAAGAACAGGGTCATAGTGGACTTGAGCAAGAGACTCACAGAGAAACCTTTCATGAGAGCAGAATGAGCTGTTGACTGAAGTGTTGATCTGTGTGTTTGGTTATTTTATAATCATCAGTCAGACTCTCATCTGATCGTATTGTTTTAAAAAAGACGACACTTAGAAATGCATTTCAGCTCTGGAAATCTCTCAGAAAACAATTTTCTGAACTTTTTCTTCTGGGAGATATATTTAGCTGCCAAACTACACTAGTGCCATGAACAGTTAAAAAAGATCTCACTCTAGATTGCATAGGGCACTACCCAGATGACTCCCTGTGCAACTTACAGTCATGTAAAAAGAAAGCACGCTCTCTTTAAATTCTATGGCTTTACATATCAGGACATAATGAAAATCTTCTGGTGATTATTCGGTGAATACTACCTCAGATAAATAACAACACATGACATATTACACTCGTTATTTATTTAACAAAAATAAAGCCAAAATGGTGAAGCCATGTGTGAAAAACTATTTACACCCCATTATTCAATAGCTTGTAGAAACATATGTAGCGGGAATAACTAATTGTTTGCTGTGTGACTTTATTGTTTGCTTATGTCTCTCACATGCTTGTGGAGGAATTTTGGTCCACTCTTCTTTACAACATAGCTTCAGCTCATTGAGGTTTGCAGGCATTTGTTCATGCACAGCTCTCTGAAGGTCCTGCCACAACATTTCAATTGGGTTGCGGTTTGGACTTTGACTGGGCCAGTGCAACACCTTGATTCTTTTCTTTTTCAGCCATTCTTTTGTAGATTTATTGTCCTGTTGCATGACCCAATTTCGACCAAATTTTAGCCATCAGACGGATGACCTCATATTTGACTCTAGAATAGTTTGATATACAGAGGAGTTCATGGTCGACTCAATAGCCCTATTCGGATGGGATTAGCTTTTCAAGGCTAGATGGAGTAATGTAATTTTACCACAGGACATCTGTAATAATAATGGCCAATTCGCACGGGATAAGAAATCTCAGTAAAACAAGCAGAAATGGGAGAGGTAACTCGATATACGCACCACCGTCACCTTGCCGGTGTCATGTGCGTATTGCGTTGCTATACGCACATGCACAAAGAGGTAAAGGAAAACACTTGGGTTTGCCATACATTTGACGTCCTACCATCTAGAACTCAATTAAATGCTGTTTTCAAGCACCTCCATACTTGAAAAACCGCGGGAAACTATTTTTAAACAGGAAATTACAGAAATTTTACGTACATATTTACAGCGGGTCTATTCGCATGGGCTTAGTATTACCTGAGGTAATTTTTCCGAACCTTCTTACACAAGGTAAAATTCAACGTATTGTTTACTCTCATTGTATGTAATGATTACTGAGATGGCACATTCGGATGGGACTAAAATCACAGAGGAGCTCTGGTAATAATTGCTTTACCCCACCTCTCCATGTTAAACTAGTCCCGTCCGAATAGGGCTTATGACTGCAAGAATCCAGCTCGTGTGGCTGCAAAACAAGCCAAAAATCACCACCCCTCCTCCATCGTGCTTGAATTTTGAGATAAGGTGCTTTAGCTGATATGCTGTGCTTGGTTTTTGCCAAACGTGGCGCTGTGCATTATGACAAAAATCTCCACTATGGTCTCATCTGTCCAAAGGACATTGTTCCAGAAGTCTTGTGGTTTGTTCAGATGCAATTTTGCAAACCTAAACATTTGGATGATATTGTAAATGGCAAATGAGAGAGAATCTGACAGTAGTGCAGATTATTGGCTGAATTGAGGAGGTGATGAGCTTTGATTTCTGTTTTCTGTAGAGTTTCCAGTCTCTCTCAGCTCCTCCTGAATCTACAGACGTAAATGACAATCCCTTCAGTTCTCTCTCCTCTTTTGATGGCATGAGAGAATCTGTCCGTCTGCTGAGAGACAAACTGGATGATTTCTGCAAAGAGAATAAGATCTCTGACAGAGGTAAAGTCCTGGAGATTCTGCTCTCAGAAATGATCCTCCATCATCTCATATCCTGTAGAAGATCATATTAGAAATGTCTTAGGAACATATGCAGGGATCATTTTCTCTTGACATGATAATCACACTCTTTACATCTGTTGATTTCCACAGTCACTTTCACCAACATTGCTCCCAGAACCAGGAACGACTTCCTACAATGTAAGTCACTAAGAAAGCAAGCAGAAAACTCACTGAGTGTGTTCATGTTCTTCCTGTAGAGGGTGAAAGAAAACATGACAGAAGAGTTTTAGTGTTGATCATATAAATGATGATTTGCACAGGATATCTGATAAACCGTACCGAGACATTGCTAATATGTTGAACATGAAGAGTTCAGGTACACTGAAAAAAATATAGCATTGATTCAAACTGAAAAATTGGAGGTAATAATTCACACAAAGTATTTTAACTTAAAGGATTAGTTCACCTCAAAGTGAAAATTTCCTGATAATTTACTCACCCCAATGCCATCCAATATGTTCATGTCTTTCTCTCTTTAGTGGAAAAGAAATTAAGTTTTTTGAGGAAAACATTTCAGGATTTTTCTCCACACAATGGACTTTAATTGCAACCAACGTTTTGAAGTCCAAATCAATGCAGTTTCAAAGCTCTTAAGTGCTTCAAACGGCTCTGCACGTTCCCAGCTGAGGAACAGGGTCTTATCTAGTGAAACGATCGGTCATTTTCTAAAAAAAAATAAACATTTATATACTTTTTAACCACAATAGTTCGTCTTGTGCTGGTCTGCGACGTGCCAGGGATTACGTCATCACGTTGGAAACGTCACGCTTCACGTCATCTATCTAAGTTATTTGTCTGTGTAATCCGGTTAAAAAAGTCAGGGAAGGGTGAAAAATTCCATCTCATTTTCTCCCGTTTTCTCCTCCAACTTCGGTCTGACATCTTTGTTTTAATTTATTATTATTATAAAAAAAATATTTAAAAATCGTGAAGTTTCCAACGTCATGAGACGAACAATTGTGGTTAAAAAGTATATAAATGTTTATTTTTTTTTAGAAAATGACTGATCGTTTGGCAAGATAAGACCCTATTTCGTGCTGAGCCGTTTGAAGCACTTCAGAGCCCTTTGAAACTGCATTGATTTGGACTTCAAAACGTTGGTTGCAATTAAAGTACATTGTGTGGGGGAAAATCCTGAAATGTTTTCCTCAAAAAACTTAATTTCTTTTCCACTGAAGAAAGAAAGACATGAACATCTTGGATGGCATTGGGGTGAGTAAATTATCAGGAAATTTTCATTTTGACGTGAACTAATCCTTTAAGTCACCATAAATCAGCAAATTTGGTAAAATTTCCTTGTCAAGGTAAATCATTTTTTGAAACAGTTGGAGCAAGCTTTTCCCCCCGATTGAACAGGCAAGATATTTTTGAGATGAAATCATTTTAAATTATTCTGTACACTCAAAAATGGTTTGTTCAATGAACTTAATCTAATTGTGTGGATGAATGGATGAATAATCATATGCAAATTATATATAGATGAGGATATGCATAGTAAAACTAGGCGTTGTAAGCTCCATATATGGTTATCTCGGGGTGTAGACGCATGTGCGCACAATCTTCCGCTGACTGGGATTTATAAAGTGAATTCTGCTTTCGGGCACACGCACACTTTTAGTAAGGATCCTACGCACCGTTTTATAAATGAGACCCCTGAAAGCATGCTTGGAACCAAAAATCCACTGCCCAGTTTCAGTTAATGCAACACAAAATTTTCAGATAGTTCCAACACAAATGGATTAAGTATATTTTAAGTGGATTTTACATAATAAAATTAAGTAAAGACAAAATGTTCAGCAATTGTGTGGTTGTATTTTTTTTTTTTTTTTACAGTGTACATTAAATTCATAAGTCATAATTTCTGATTCTGTTGTGTTTTATCTCCATCAGATTCCCATCAGTTCACTCTGGATCTGAACACAGTGAATAAATACCTCCGTTTGTCAGAGAGGAACAGAGTGATTACCAACACTATTACAGAGCAGCCGTATCCTGATCATCCAGACAGATTTTATGATGTGTGTCCTCAGGTGTTGTGTAGAGAGAGTGTGTGTGGACGCTGTTACTGGGAGATTGAGTGGAGTGGGAGAGGTGTGTATATATCAGTTTCATATAAGAGCATCAGCAGGAAGGGTGGGGGTTTTGACTGTATGTTTGGACGTAAAGATCAGTCCTGGTGTTTGATCTGCTCTTCCTCCAGTTACTCATTCATACACAATAACAAAGAGACTGAACTCCCTGTAAAGCCCATCAGCTGTAGATCAGGAGTGTGTGTGTGTCACAGGAGAACAGGAGTGTGTGTGTGTGACAGGAGAATAGGAGTGTATGTGGATCACAGTGCAGGGACTCTGTCCTTCTACAGCGTCTCTGACACAATGATCCTCATACACACATTCCAGACCACATTCACTCAACCGCTCTATCCTGGGTTTTATGTTTATTATAAATCATCAGTGAAACTGTGTTGGTGAATCAGAATAGACTTTAGAGAGATTCTACCCATAATGGTTTGGGCTGCATTGTACAAAAGGCCCGGATGCCATTAAATGTCCCGGATGATCCTGACCAATCACAGCACAGAATGTTACCATAACGGCACCTGTAAAGTGGAATTGGAACCACGTTGGTATAGAGAGAAGATGCAGTGCATATGTTAGAGTGTAAAATTCTGGGCAGCTTCATTATAGTTCATCCATAGTTGTTCGATGTATATATTGAGTTGCTATGTGCGTACATGTCAAGTAAGTTTATATTTCCAAATATTTCCTGTTGATACCAAGAAACTAGTAGTTTATATTTATTAGTTTAAAAAGTAGCCGATTAGCATCACTCTGCCTGAATTACTCTCAAGGTCAAGGTCAAGGTCACTTTTATTTATATAGCACCTTAAAACAGCATTTCTGCTGACCAAGGTGCTTCACAAAAACACAAAATAAAAACACAATAAAAACAAACATCGTACAAATTTCATAGTATAAAATTTTAACTCACTAAGGCTACATATCCACAGTTATGAGTACGCCAGAGAAAAAAGATGTGTTTTAAAAGCTGACTTGAAAGCATATAAAGAGGAAGCTAACCTAACAGATTGAGGTAACGAATTCCACAGCCTCGGACCCAAAACGGAAAAAGCTCTATCACCTTTCGACTTTAAGCGAGAGCGAGGGATAGTTAATAATTTTTCAGAAGATGATCTAAGAGTTCTTAGTGGAGAGTATGGACAAATGAGGTCTGTGATATAAACTGGAGCAAGACCATGCAAGGCTTTAAATACAAAAGTCAAAACCTTGTACTCAATTCTGAACTTGACCGGTAACCAATGCAAATGTGATAAAATAGGGGTGATATGCTCACGTTTTTTCTTACCCATTAAAAAACGAGCTGCAGCATTTTGTACCAGTTGCAAGCGCATTAATGAAAAATGGTTGATACCGGCATACAAAGCGTTACAATAATCTAGCCTTGTTGAAATGAAAGCATGAATAACTGTCTCTAGGTCACCAAAAGATAAAATAGATTTTAATTTTCGTAAGCTCCTGAGCTGAAAAAAACTGCTTCTGACAACAGAGTTTATTTGCTTGTCGAATTTTAACTCTGAGTCGACAATGACACCCAGGTTTTTTACATGAGTGCGGATGTTAGCTTTCAGAGTTCCTAAATCAGAGGTCAGACTATCTACCAAATGGGGGGCGCCAAATAAAATAACTTCAGTCTTGTTTTCATTTAACTGAAGAAAATTTTCGCCCATCCAACTTTTAATGTCATTTACGCAGGCTAATAAATCGGATAAGGACTTAGACCCAGATTTTATTGGCATGTACAACTGGGTATCATCTGCATAAATATGATAAGGAATCTGATGAGATTCAAAAATATAACGAAGAGGTAGCATATATAATGAAAATAAAATCGGTCCCAAAATGGAGCCTTGCGGTACTCCCCCGGTGACAGGAACAGGCGATGAATGAAACTGACCGATCTCAACAGAGAAACTCCTCTCAGAGAAGTAGGATTCAAACCACTCTACAGCTGAATCACAAATACCAGCCTCAGTTTTTAACCTATTTAAAAGAATACAGTGATCCACTGTATCAAAAGCTGCACTGAGATCCAACAATACCAGAACTGCACAATTTCCGGAATCCACAAATAACAAGTCGTTTACCACTCTTAACAGGGCTGATTCAGTACTGTGCTTGGATCTAAACCAAGACTGAAACGGATCCAGTATATTATTCTCAATTAAGTAAGGGGATAACTGATTTAAAACAGCTTTCTCCAATACTTTCGACAAAAAAGGCAGTTTCGAAATACTGCCCTACAAAGCAAAAAGGCAGTAACTACGCAGAGTGCAGAACAGAGAAAAATGACTTTAAAGTTATCCTGTCATCCAGCCTAAGTAGTTGTAGGTAGATTATTGGACATGTGGCTGTTTTGTTACATTATATTAGCTTATTCTTTGTACATATCAATCCTCATATTTAATTTGATATTTTACCCCTATTTTGCAGTTACTGTATTCTTGCTTTGTATTACTTACCAAAAACGTGGCACCATACCAAGGGAAAATGCAGTAACTACAGATTCTCCAAAAACTATTTTGCCACAACTTGGGCTCTAGGTCTGATACACTGTTTGAAATAATTGGAACCATTTGGACAACATTTTCAAAAAATTTGTGTTGCGAAACTAGTGTTACGGATATGTGGTGTAAATTTTTAGTAATCAAAAATCATGACTAATTAATTGAAATCATGAAACTTTTAATATAAACTATTATTAAACTTATACAATATTTTAAAAACAAACATTTTTGGTCAAACAACATGCTGCACAATGAGCTTTACTGTTAAAATTAAAACATTGAAGAAAAATTGTGATTATTCCTTTAAAAATTAAGTTTTAATCTTAATTTATTTGTAGTGTTAGTATTATTATTACATTGAGACGTTTCTAAATTCTACTGTACAGCAGTAATATATTTCTTGTCAAGTTAAACCGAACTTTTATTTTGACGGGTTGCCGTGAAGACCGTGTCCTCATATAGGCAAAAAAACAGCTCGAGCGTCACACACGTGCTTCAGCGCGCGCGTGCGTGTGTGTGTTTTAGTTTGGTAGGGGAACAATTAGGGGAAACACTGCATCTCAAACAAAATTTGTGTGAAGTTAGAAGCGTGAAATCGCAAATGTTAAAACCGTCCCGTGAGGATGCCGCGAAATCAGCTGTGTGTTCACCATGGCAACAGTAACTACACTGCGCAGCAACACAGTTATTTTTTGTTAGGTAAAACATAGCAAGAATACAGTAATGGATGTTACTGTACTCTTGCTTTGTTTCACTAGGGCTTTTTGCAGTTACTGTACAAACGACTACCATTTTTCTCCAAAACGACACACATTTGAGATAAGATGTTTTGTCACATAACAAAGGAAGCCTTGAATGTCATGAAAATGATAATAACTCATTTTTGACCAAAAATGCAGTTACTGCCTTTTTGCTTTGTAGGGCAGAATAGGTCTATAGTTATTAAAATCAGATGTGTACTCTATTCAGTGTATTTTGGAATTTTTCTATGTGTTACTTTTAGGTTAGACGTTTATTTATTGGACTTTATGTTATTATTGGATGCACGTGCTAATTTGGAAATGAGTATTATCATGCGGTGATCAGCTGCTTATCACATGCATATGACATGCCCAGTTGAGCATATTTACGTGTTACTAGCGCCTTCTTGTGGCGATGTTCAGAATATTATTTAACATTGTCCAATAGTACTTTATGAATGGGAATGTTGTATACAGCCTGAATACTGTTAATTATTTAAATGTTTATGTTGTAGAATATATGTATGTATATATTAATGTTTATTTCTCTTGTATAATTTGTTATAGAACCACACATGTAAACTCAACCAGCTCTTCAGTAAACAAAGTGAAACTTAAACCTTGCTTGGTGTGTCTCTTCAACTAAGATTCAACACATACAGTTCTGACCGACTGCTTGCTGTGTTTCATATCCATCTAAATTAGTCTACATTCAAACCTCTTCATTTCATGCATGATAAATCAATAAAGTGAGATGTTATAGAGTCTCTTATTTTCTCTTCATTACATTAATAACACAGCTGACCTGCTGTCAGTGAAATAAAGAGAAAACCAGAAAAAAACAGGCAAGGATACTAACAATTGTGTCAATAGAGACACAATGAGACTCACTGCAAACATGTCTGGATGATATGAACAAATTCAAGACTTTCAACTCAAAATCTGAATTCAAGACATTTATAGATAATCTCAATAGACAAAGACGTTAAAGTTAGAAGCAACAACAAAAGAAATACAGGAACAGAATGTCAAAGTCGAGGGAATTTGTTTGCGTGCTGTTCTGAAAACGCTGAGAAGAGCTGGGCTCACGGCCAACCCGAAGAAGTGTGCAATTGGGCGGGTTGAAGTAAGGTATCTGGGCTTCCACTTAGGACATGGACAGGTGCGTCCCCAAATTGATAAGACTGCTGCGGTTGCGACCTGTCCGAGTCCTAAGACCAAAAAGGAGGTTAGACAGTTCCTGGGGCTAGCGGGATACTATAGACGGTTTGTTCCCAATTATTCGGACCTCGCTAGCCCGCTGACTGATCTAACTAAAAAGGGCGCTCCAGATACGGTTCAGTGGACGGAGCAGTGCCAGCAGGCTTTTACCAACATAAAGGCTGCTCTGTGCGGCGGACCGCTTTTGCATGCTCCTGACTTTTCTCTCCCTTTTGTCCTACAGACGGATGCCTCGGACAGGGGTTTGGGTGCGGTCCTGTCCCAGGAGGTGGAGGGGGAGGAACGGCCGGTGCTGTACATCAGTCGGAAGCTTTCCAAGAGAGAGACGATGTACAGCACCATAGAAAAGGAGTGTTTGGCCATCCGTTGGGCTGTCCTCACCCTCCGATACTACCTCCTGGGCCGAGAGTTTACCCTGTGTTCGGACCACGCTCCCCTTCAATGGCTCCACCGCATGAAAGATACCAACGCGCGGATCACCCGTTGGTATCTGGCTTTACAACCGTTTAAATTTCAGGTGGTCCACAGGCCGGGGACGCAGATGGCTGTGGCCGACTTTCTCTCCAGGAGGGAGGGGGGAGGGGGGGGGGTTCCCCGGCCTGAGTCGGGCGGTGGGGGTATGTGATGAGGGGGGCGTGGTTTTAGCGCCGTCTGTAGTGAGAGACGAGTCAGAGGGCGCGGCGGTGAGTAAGTGGGTCAAGTGCAAATGATAAACACCTGTGTCTGATTGCAGTGATTGGCGTGGGGAGACGCATAAAAACCCACAGACTGAGAGAATGAAGGGAGAGAGGAGGACTGGTGACTCGTGCGTGAGCAAAGAGAAAAACTGGGACAGCTGAAAGCAGCGTGGAAAGAGTTTATGCAAAGCTGTGGAAGACCTTGAAGCTGAACCAGCGTGGAATGAGTTGTTATTTGAGTTATTGTGTTGCTGTAGTAAAACTACGGTGAACGTGCTGTGTGCACAACATTTATTATTTTTGGTTGAAATAAACAACGTACGAGTCCCAATCTCGCCGACCCTGTCTCCTTCTTCCTCCATAAAGACGAACTTTGTTACAGAGAGAAAGTCCAAAGCTTATAAAGAGTGTGAGATAGTGTGTGATAGTTCTCAGGTGTGAGCGTAATTAGTGGAATCAGCTGTGTGCAATGCAATGCAATGAATGATAGGGATTGTAGTGAAGTGCAAGAGTCCATGCTGTGAGTGGGTGACCTCTGGTGGTGATTGACCGGAAGTGTATGGACCAGATTCGTGACATAGCCCCCCCCCCCCCCCCCCGCCCCCGCCCAATGAGCGGCTTCCAGACGCTCCAATATCATCCTGGAGGGTAATGGAGCGAAGGCGGAACAGGGCGGGGCAGGACGGAGACACAGATCTCCACAGCAGAGCAGAAGACCACCAGACCAGAGCAGAAGACCACCAGACCGGAGCAGAAGACAACCACGGCCAGGCAGCAGACCACCAGGGCGGAGCAGGCTGTGCAGGCGACCAGGGCGGAGAAGGCGGTGAAGACCCTTCGGGCGGCCAGGGCGGTGAAGACCTTTCGGGCGGCCAGGGCGGTGAAGACCCTTCGGGTGGCCACGGCAGTGAAGACCCTTCGGGCGGCCACGGCGGAGACTTTCCCTCGGGCGGCCAGGGCGGAGACTTTCCCTCGGGCGGCCATGGCGGAGGCTCAGGAATCAACACCGGCATAGGACCAGCCACCGGTACAGGAACAACTACCAGCGCAGGACCAGGCACTGGATCCGGCTCAGGAACAGACACCGGCTGGGCAGACGGGACGTGGCTGACGTGAAGCTCTGGCTGGACGTGGCTGACGTGAAGCTCTGGCTGGACGTGGCTGACGTGAAGCTCTGGCTGGACGTGGCTGACGTGAAGCTCTGGCTGGACGTGGCTGACGTGAAGCTCTGGCTGGACGTGGCTGACGTGAAGCTCTGGCTGGACGTGGCTGACGTGAAGCTCTGGCTGGACGTGGCTGACGTGAGCAGTCTCTGGCTTGGAAACAGGACAAGACGAGGATTTACAGACGGCCTCCATCGCCGTGACAAGGTAGGACAAGGATTCATAAACAGTTACCTCTGACACCTCCGAAGGTTCTGCAGCAGACGCCGCCATCTCTGGAGGTTCTACAGGGGTAGCATCAAGAATCAGGTAAAGTTCTTTAACAGGACAGGTACAGTGCTCATCTACGGTTCCTTTGACCGTGACATGACAGGCTGGGAAGACATTGCTGGGCGCTACCCCCATACAAGGGGCTGAAGCGAGCACCGCCGCTTTGAGAGGTTCTGCAGCTCGTGCCGCCACCTCTGGTGAAACTGCAGCGGGTGCCATCGCCTGGGGCAGTTCTGAGGTGGTGTACGCAGCCCAAACGCAAAATAGAGCGATTCCCATCATGGGAAGCGCTTCTGACAGGGTAACTAGTGCAGGAACAAAATGATTAAAGGCAGTAGGTTTGGGGATACCAGCTGCACGTGCCGACCCCAGCGGTGCATCCCTCACACTGGAAACCAGACTGGGAAATCGAAGCACTGACCTTGAAGATCTGGGCGTGGCAGACAGGACGTGAGAAGACCCTGGCTGGTCAGCGGTGACATGACGAGACTCTGGAAAATCCGCTGAGATGTGACGAGACTTGTGATGATCAGTTGAGACTTGGCTTGACTCGTGACGATCAGCTGTGACTGGGCTTGACTCGTGACGATCAACTGTGACAGAACGGGATGTTGTTGTGTCCGCCATCTTGTAAACGTGCTCTGGTACGACTGCCATTACCTGAGTGAGTGCGGAGTCGTGTTCCTCTGCGACACCCACAGTGAACGCTGAACCAACACTCAACAAGGCATAGTCCATAAACTGACTGAGATGAACTTTGGACCCTCATGGATTAAACGTGATTTGAGCGGTTGATTAATGCCCTCACAGAAGAAATCTATGAGCACACAGTCCGGCATATCAGAAAAATAGGCGAGATCTAAATACTCTTGTATATAATCCTCGAGCGATCGCAAGCCCTGCTCGAGCTTTAATAACATGCGTGCGTTCTCCATACCTGGCCGATATCCACAGGGAAAGCCGCTGGATCCTTGTGTGGCCGAGTATTCTGTAACGGGACGAACCAGATGAGAGACGTGCGGATCCATTTGCAAGGCTTTATTCCAAAAACATAGTCATGGTACAGGCAAGGTCAGTAATCATCAAACAGGTATGGCAGAGGCATGGCACAGAGAAATCCTTTAGGGCAAGCGTGGGTCGACGAGGTGCAAACAGAGTCCGAAGGGCTAGGCTGAGGGAGAATCCAAGAGACACGGGCAGGAATCAAAACACAAAGGACTAGGCAAGACAAAGCTCACTGGATGGCTCAGTAAAGAAGCTACCACTTGGGGAGTGTTAAACGCTATAACAATACAATACTCGGCGACAGGGAGAGAAAGTCCAAAGCTTATAAAGAGTGTGAGATAGTGTGTGATAGTTCTCAGGTGTGAGCGTAATTAGTGGAATCAGCTGTGTGCAATGCAATGCAATGAATGATGGGGATTGTAGTGAAGTGCAAGAGTCCATGCTGTGAGTGGGTGACCTCTGGTGGTGATTGACCGGAAGTGTATGGACCAGATTCGTGACAGAATTAAGACACAAATTCTCGAGAATGAATCAATCGCACAGTTTGTTGATCAATTCCTGTGTAAATGAAGGATCTAAGGATCTCAATAGAAACCTGTGTGTGTGTTACTTCAACCATACATCTGTGTTGTGCTTTATATCCTTTGATTTTATATTTGTTCTAAAGCAGTCTGAAATAAACACACTTGTATTTGTGCTGGTCATATAGTGATGGGGAGTCGGCTACAAAAGAGACGATTCTTGGTCTCGGAATAGCCATTGATCGGGCTCGACTCCAGCAGAGGAATCGAATCGTTTCTGTTTAATTTATCCTGCATGTTGCTTACTTTAGAAATAGATAACAGTTATAGTGACTTCAGTTTGTATTTATACATGCCTCCATGCCAGCTTTGTAGTTTAATTGATGTTATATTAATACTAACCATAAATCATTAAAAACTGATATCAAGAATAAACACATCAAGTGAACATTATTGTGTGTCATTTTATATATATTGTATTTATTTTTACTAGACTGTCCAAGCAGTTTTTTAAGACAATAATCTTGTGTGTTTAGAGCCATCACCCTGTCATGGTTCAAGCCCGGTAGTAACAATGAGGTTACTATCGGGTGGGATCTCCGCCGAAAAGACCTCATCATCATCATCATCATCGACTCTCTTCCCGGTAAGACTAAGGCAACCCACACGCACGACATTAAGGCTTTAATGGATTCGGGGGCAGAAGGTAATTTTATGGACTCAGGACTGGCTCAACGTCTCCACATCCCTGTCTCCCCTCTCATGCACAAGATTTCCGTTAATGCTCTTAATGGACAACAACTTCCCAACATTTCACACGCTACTGAACCCATCACCCTCACCACATCTGCCAATCACACTGAGACAATAACATTCCTCCTCATGGACTCACCACTCGCACCTGTCGTACTTGGTCACCCTTGGCTCACACAACATAATCCCAGAGTTGATTGGGGCCACAATTCTGTATCTATGTGGAGTAATACGTGTCATGAGTCATGTCTAGTGTCTGCGTGTTCGTCTGTGCCTGTTTCTGTATTCCAGGAGGAGGCGGTGAATTTGTCTAACGTGCCCGAGGAGTACCAGGACCTGAGGGAAGTGTTCAATAAGTCTCGTGCTGCTTCTCTTCCTCCGCATCGTCGGTAAAGAATACTTATCCTTTGCCGTTGATGTCTTCAGCCTTCGAGCGATTACAGGGAGCATCCATCTTCACAAAATTGGATTTACGTAACGCTTATCATTTGGTTCGCATAAGGAAAGGGGATGAATGGAAGACCGCGTTCAATACCCCCAGTGGGCACTTTGAATACTTGGTCATGTTGTTCGGGCTGTCCAACTCCCCAGCGGACTTCCAGGCACTCATCATTGACGTGCTAAGAATCGTCCAAGAATCCTTCCTCCTGGAGTTAACAACTCTCGATAGTGGAGTACGCCCACAATTCGTTACCAGTATCTACCACGGGCCTATCTCCGTTTGAATGTAGTTTAGGCTACCAGCCACCAGTTTTTCCCAGTATGGAATCCGAAGTCGCGGTCCCCTCCACTCACGCCTTCGTCCAGAGGTGCCGCCACACCTGGAACAGAGCCTGTGAGACTCTGCTCCAGGTGGGGGCGCACACCAAGGTTAAGGCGGATCGCCACAGGTCGAAGCCTGCGTGCTCAGCGTGCCTCACAGAGCAGCATGCTCAGTTGGTTCTGAACTGCTTGAACACGTTCTTTCAGAGCCTCCTGGGGCATATGGCAGCGGCAGCAGCGGTAACCCCGCTCGGCCTGCTTCATATGAGACCGCTTCAGCACTGGCTTCACGCCCGAGTCCCGAGATGCGGGCATGCAGTGTCAGAAGTGTGGATGGACCCCCAACTGCATTGGCACATCAATTGCCTCGAGTTGCTAGCAGTACATCTCGCTCTGAGCCGCTTGAAAAGGCCGCTACAGGGCAGGGACGTGCTGGTCCGTACGGACAACACTGCGACCATTGCGTACATCAACCGACAAGGTGGTCTACGCCCCCGTCTCATGTCGTATGTGCTGCAGCGATGCAAAGTCCGGTCACAGTTATTGTAGTTGTTGGATAATATGCATAATAGACAGATTAAGTGAGACCAACAATAGCACAGAAACAGGGCAAAGCGACATATAGCAAACAAGGAAAGGGCATATGAGATGAATAATCACTATTAACCAGAAAATGTGTATAATTGTGTGTGCTGCAACAATGCAAAGTCCAGTTCACAGTTATTGTAGTTGTTGGGTATTGTTAAGTAGTGTTAACTGAGTGGATTAAGTGAGAGGAGGAGGTAGCCAGGAATGGTGCTTATTCAGCAGTCTAACTGCCTGGGGGTAGAGGCTGTTGGCCATTCTGGTGGTTCTGGCTTGAAGAGACCTGTACCTCCTGCCCGATGGTAGCAGGCAGAACAAGCCGTGTGCTGGATGGAACCGATCTCTCATAATGTTGTGTGCCCTATGCAGACAGCAGGAGGAATACACAGTAGGGATGGTAAGATTCACCGATTCGCATCGGTGCATCGGCATAAAAGCTAACGATGCGATGCATCGGTTTAAATAAGTGTGCATCGGATACAAGTTGGCATTTGTATCGCGATGCATCGTTTCTAACATCTGCATCGGTAAAAACCGATTTATTCATATATAATTATTAGTATATGCGCTATACTTTTACTATTTAGAAAGTGACCAATCATTTGTGACCAATATTTTTTTATGTAACTGCTGCGTTCACACCGAACGCGGATAGAGCGTCTGTAGCGAGTGATTTCCATGTTAAGTCAATGTAAAGACGCGTTGACGCGGGTCTGGAGGTCCTGCGGCGCGAGATGCGTTTAGCGCGGTGCACTGGACACGATTTCGCCTCATTTGCGCGTCCAGTTCGACTAGATTGATTTCTCCTTTCTGAACTGTTTCTCAAGCGCGTTCTCTCATCATGACTGCTGCAGCTGCTACATGAATATGACGTATTCACAACACTACGGAGTGCGAGGCGTGTCCTGAGAGTCACCTTTAAACCTTAAAGTAGGACATTAAGTTAATCTGGTTTACAGAAGCCTGTGACTGCAAATAATAGTTTTTCATAGATGTATATTTTTACATCTGAATACAGTTATGAAAGACCTGTTTGTGAAAGTTTTTTATTTATTTATGTTTATTCTTTGTTAAAACAGCACCTGCTTTTATTTAATCTTTTGGTTTTGTGAAGAAATATTAAAGAATATGCGTTAAAAGTCAGATGGCACTTAAGCTAATTTATGATTTGCTGTATGTCTGAATAAAATAAATAAAAGTTAACTATCTATACCATATTGAATTGCATAGCAACATATTTTTCTCCATTGGATGGTATTACATTGAATCGCATCGCGTTGAATCGGATCGCACCGCATCGTAAGAGTAGTGAATCGTATTGCATCGCATCGTTAGCTGCTTATATGTATCTTTAATGTATCGTATCGTTGGCTATGCATCGAGATGCGTATCGCATCGGCCTCAGCTATGGAGATGCACATCCCTAGTACACAGATGAGATCTCCGGGAGGACAGTTCTGATGATTTTGCCAGCAATCTGCTTTGTGTGACTAGGGGGATTGTTTTTTCATGGATGATTTTATTTTATAGCAGGATAATGTTCACAAAAACAATGAAATGATGAACAGAGGATCATTGGATATGATTTTCAGATTCCACTGATGAGTCCCTAATGTCTGCGGGTGAGAATGAAACAAATGAGTTTAAAGAAATAGCATTGAAGCCAAATAAAATAATATAAAATAACAGATATATGAAATAAGATGATAATTAAGTATTTTAAAGTAAGTTTAAGTACTGGTTAAAGTCACAGATTCTTAGCCCCCTGGGGTCGGCTGTCGCGCCGGCGCGATTGTCTCTCTTTTTTTCTTATCAGTGCAAAAGAGACTCAAATAACTCTGTCGATTTTTGTGATACAGGCAAGTGTTATACATCATTCAAAACTGTTAAATGTCTACTTTTATTTGTGTACACTAATAATGAAAACAAAATGTTGTGTTTTTCGTAAAATAAAGAAAATAAACATGATGCGCGTTCTGTCGTCTCTCTCAATGTGAAGTTCATTCTGAAACACGACAGAAAATGATCTTTAACTCAGCAAATACTTGCCACCCACACGTGAGAGTTATGTCTTTACAAAGCTTTAAGTCTCCATTTTTAAATTATGTAAATAATACCAAAAACAAATATTCTCTGTTTAAGTAATCCGTATGAAAGCAAAGACATGTACAGTATCTTCAGCCCGAGCTCATTGACTCTAATGTGACCACGCCCACACACGTGCGAGTGCTGTTCAAATTCAAATGATCCACGTGAAGGAACGCAACGCCCTCATCACCTCTAAACAAAGAATCGCGACTTCAGTCCTGTTCTGCTTTTCGTCGCGTTTGGAAGTGTTTGGTCTGTGCACCTTGGATTTGCCTCAGAAGAATTAGAAGAACACGATTTGATTATGAGAACGATTTTTAAGGTAAGACACATAGGCTAATAAGCGTCTTGTATATACTTTACATTGTAGCTACTAGTTAAACTGGTTCCAGACTAAAATGTTATGAAATGAGATTGGAGTGAATATACATGTACACACAAGAATGTTTTTATCTTCGATAATTAAACACAGCATGATATAAAGTATGCTTATTCTTCATGGTGAATATTATAATGTTTAGACCCGTGTTTACTGTTAAATACTGTGTTTGTGGATATCTGCTCAAACGTAGATATGTATAATGTAACAACAATAATGTTTCATAGTTCGGAGTAGACCCCGAAGCCGCCGCCATTTGCGCCATTTGCGCCATTTAGAATTTCAGCCGCCGCCAGCCAATAATTTCATAAGCCAAATTGAGCCGCCATCTGATAAAGTTTGGCTGAGCCAGCTAGAATTATTTGCATCAAATAATAATTCTATCACATAGAGACATACACACACGAAATATATAAACAATACACGAGATCTATTTTCCCACTGGGAATTGTGCTCGTTGCTACGATACACAGACTCATAGCACTGAACGTGATATTACTGCAGTAACAAACCACCGTTTCCACATTGCTAATTCACGACGCATGCTTCAGTGTATTGAAGTGAAATGTGCAAAACTTTGTCCAAAATAATACTGATAACAGTGTGTGTACTGTTTATATTAAGGCGAGACACGGCAGGCAAAAACATCGGGGTTTTTTTACTGGTCAATTTTGAGATTTTTGGATATTTGTCTTTAATAACATGTCTTCTTTCAGACTTGTGGTGAAAAAAAGTCAGAAATAGACATTTAGGTCTTTATTTTACTACACTTCGTCTGTTTGCGTCTGTAGATTTCTCATAAATTCAACAAAAGTTTGCGTTCTTAATCAACATACTTCTCCGCGATCTCTGCCGTCACCGTCTCTTCACATACACCGTTACTGTGCGTTCACACCGGACGCGAATAGCGCGTCAAATTCGCGTCTACCGCGTCTAGTTTGACGCTTGACCACTTTGTGTTAATTCGCGTGTCAATGGCGAAATTGACGCGCGTAAAAACAAAAGTTTGAAGCGAAATTTACGCGCGTCAGAGACGAAATCCGGAGGCGAAAGTTTCGAAACCCGTTGGCGGCCATCTTTTTAGATGTTTATCGAGCATTAGCATTAGCATTATTCGAGAGAGTCACCGCTCGTATATGCTCTGGAGAGCAGAAGCAGCTCCGTAGGGGACATCGTCGCTGTACTCGGGTCCACCAGAACCTCCGGAGGGTTTCAGGAGTTTCACAATTTGCTCCAGGAGCTAGGTTTGGTGGACCTAATGGTGAGGACGCTGACGAGGACAGCGTAGGCCGTATAAGCCCTCGGCCTCGAGTGGTCTATGCCTGTCGAGCCCTCGCTCTACAGCCCGGCGCGAGGTTCACCCTCGCCCGCATCCACCTAATCTGTCATTTATTTTTGTTTTGATAATAAATGAAGCCAGCCTCCAAAAGTGATTAATCTGTCCTGTGATTTTTCTCTCTCTCTCACACATCACTGTCCAGACACGAACTTATATGTTGGTTGTCTTTACATTATAATAATATTTCATATAATCTAGATATGGAATAAATAGCATTCAATGCAAAATGAATATGTCTCATATATTGAAATCAAGTTTTATGTGATAAAATATTTGCTTTGTTGTGCATTAGAACCACAGTCATATATTACAAAATAATTTATTGAAGCATCCAGATACTTCACCACGTGACAGCAGCAAGCAGCTAGGCTCCTGATTGGTTAACGCGGCGCGAATTGACGCAGAAGTTCAGATTTTTCAACTCGGGCGGCAGACGCGAATTCGCGTCAAACGCGTGAATGCACAAATAGCACTAACTAAATCATTCGCGCGTAACGCGCTTAACGCGCCAGACGCTCAATTCGCGCCATTCGCGCGAACTTGACGCGCGAATGAGGCGTATTCGCGTCTACCGCGCCGCGCTCTACGCCTCATTCGCGCCGCAGGAATTTTTTACGCGCGTAACGCGTCTTTGCATTGACTTAACATTGAAATCACTCGCGCCTGACGCGCTATTCGCGTCCGGTGTGAACGCACCATTAGGAAGCTCTCTCTCTTCTGTACAATCCTGTTGGATCCAAATATGGTCATTTCCTTTTTATCAGCAACCAATCGTGAAAGTAAAAAGACTGAATGCGCGATCTCATTGGCTGATGATAAATCTTTAAAGCCCGTTTTCTCAAAATGACCTGCTTCAGCCATTTAGCCTACAGCTATGAAAAGTTTGGCGGCTGCAGCAGCCATTTAGGTTTTGGCTGAGCCGGCTAGCCAGCCAATAACTTCATCAGCCAGCCATTATTCTCAAAACAAATGGCTTCGGGCTCTAGTTTGGAGCGGCTCGATCGCTTCAGTAAATAATGTCCTCTGCACACGCTGAGTTTGAGTCACTCGCGCTGTGGGTTTGAAAAGCAAAACGCACCAAACATTAGACTTCATGTTTTTACTCCATTCTCATTTCATAACGAATGTAAACGTTTGAAGTAACATGATAATCCATATATTTTTGTCTAGTGTAGTGTTACTGAAGTATTCCTTTTTAACGATATATAGGCTGCCTGCTATCCATCTGTTATTATTTTATGCAGCCTTATACATAGGCTATAACAATGCACAATAAACTGGATGTTTTTATATATATTTATTTAATAATAATTTTAACCAGAAAAATCTAAAATGTATTCCCAAAATCGTGCAGCCCTATAGTTTCTCTTGATATCAGCATGTTCACATGTGTTTATTTTTTATTTTATTTTTTACAGGGACCAGATGCCCCACTGATGAGTCCTGCTGACGTCAACATACACATGAGACTCTGTACATGAACATGGTTAAGTGAAAAATCAAACACCTTGGAAATGACAGGTATGTACTATGTTTCAGGAATGGCACAAAGTTGTGTGACTGTTCAAGCCTCTGTCTTTAGATTGTCCTTTGTTGTGTATCTTTGGATTATGTTGTGTTGTAAATAAATCCAAACAATCTAAAAGCCATTCTTTTTTAAATCTCATTCTTTGTGCAAGGCTCCTAATGATAGGGCCTGATAGGCCCATTAGGGGAGGGTCTTTGTCTTTCTCAGGTGTCAAACCCAGCGATATTAAGGGATGGGTAACATCTCCCCGCATTAAGCTTTCTTACACAAAACACATCATACAAGTTTTAAAAGACTTTATTGACTTATATGAATGCGTAATCAGGATGATTTTTACATAGTTTTGGAGCAAATATTCTAGGCTATGTGATACAATTTTCAAAAGTCTTCTGAAGAAATAATCAGTATGGGTTTCATGACCTTATTTCAGTGACAATGTTTTTTTTTGTTTTTTTTTCACAAACCACGCATAAACGTCATTATCTCAAAACTAAAAACTTTTTCATACATGCTGCTGACATATTGCTGTATTCGAGTTTGTGCTGAATACAGTGCAATAAGACTTTAGCCATGAAAATGTCACAAGTAACAGAAATAAACACAAATGTCAGAGCATGTCAGAACACCTCCAGGGCCCAGAAAACACCTCAGACCCCAGTAGGGGTGGCACGGTTCACAAAACCCACGGTTCGGTTCGGTTCGTATCACGGTTTTAGGGTCACGGTTTTCGGTTCTGTACGGTTCTTGTTGGTATTTTTTCTTTTAATCTTTAACACTCCAGAAATTTCCTTCAGCATATGATATATAGCTTATTAGCTTAATTATCCACAATTTAGAATACAGTATACATTTTTTTATATGTATTATCATTATGTAATCATGCACTATGAATTTGACTTGACTTTAGTTTAAGCACATTATTGGGAAACACAAACGTCCGTGGGCCCCTCTCCCCCTCTCGATTATCATAAAATGGTTCAGTCCGCCCAAATTGTATCCAGGCAACGTATTTTTACGCTCTGATTGTGTGAGACGTAAGTTACACGCTCGGACAGATTCGGCTTGAAGTCGTTCATCCTCGGATGCGTTGCCGCGCGCGCTGTTATAAAAAAGCTGCACACAGCTAAGCGAAATGAGGTCTTGCGCACCGAACTTGTCACTTTTGCCGCGCTCGTGCGACGCCTCGAGAATAAACAAGTGTCAGCGCGCGCTCTGATCGGTAAAGATGCACGGACCTCTCCCAATCATCTCATCGAAGCTCCAACTAACTTCGCCTCTGTTTACCTCGTAAGCTGATATTAGTATTTAAACATTCTCTATGATAATTTTTTTTTAAAATGACACACTGTCTCTTTCTCTCATACACATACACACACACACACACACACATTGTCTATTTCTCTCTCACACAAATGTAGGCTAGTTATAAACTCTTTAGACTTTTAATGATTAGTGCTTTATTTGTAAAGTTTGTGGTTAAGAATCGTGTGAAAAAAAAAATCCCTTTTGGATTCCGGGAAATCTCCCTTATTTTCATTGTTCAATGTTGACAGCTATGGCGTAGGCCTACGCACGCTTTGAGGCTCCAGGGGCCTCATTTATAAAACTGTGCGTAGAATCCTTACTAAAAGTGTACGTGCGGTGCGCCCGAAAGCCAAAAATGTCGTACGCAAAAAAATATTCTGACTTATAAAACCGTGCGTACGCCAGAACCTGCGGAGAATTCACTTTACAAATCCCAGTCAGCGGAAGATTGTGCGCACTTGCGTCTCCTCCCCGAAATAACCATATATGGAGCTTACAACGCCTAGTTTTACTATGCATATCCTCATCTGCATATCATTTGCATATGATTATTCATCCACATGATAACATGTTTAACGCTACAAGACATTAGGAAAATATGAAATACGGATGTGCCGTCACATTACATTAATAAAAATAATTTAGTAGCCCATCCTTCCCTTGTTTTTTAAATAAATTAAATAAAATAGTGCAAAATGCATTTCAGACCACTGGCCAAATAGTATTTTAATTGATTTATATTTTTAATGGAAACAGATAGACCTTGTTGTGCATTATTTGCACGAAACCTTTTTCTCAGACAATCTGCTATCATGATAAGCAATTATCTATGTAGTTAACACATTAAAACACAGACAGCATGCCAGAGGAAAAGTGTTCAAAAGCATCACATCCACAACAAATATTTATATTTATTGAATATAAAAATGTTGTAACTTCTCAGTAATGATTTCATGTTACTGGCCGTAATTCAGAACACAATTCCAAGAGGATGGCTCTTGGGAATCGAATTCGGCTCATGAGCCAATCATCATCATGAGCAAGGAAATCTTCACGGTCTCTGAAAACACGCTCCCTCCGTAGAGCGTCATTAGCAAGGTCTTCTAACAGCGCAAGAGCATCCATTATGTGTTATATACACACATACCTTTTTAAATGCGTACGCATATTTCTATGCCCATTTTGTGCGTACGCAACGTTTATACATCAGGCCCTAGGTCTCTAGCATTTTTCGACAAGTTAGCACGTTTCGATAGAGCAGGGTGCAGAGGGTGCACGGCTTTGTATTACAGAGGACAAATTACGGGTGTGGACATGGAGTTCAATTGTCTGATTGACTTAAATAAATGAGAATGATAGTCAAAATACCATAAAAGCGCATGATTTTATGTAAATTAATATGAAAAAAGTCTCCGCTGTGTTGGGGGCCCTGTCAAGATTTTTTTCATGGGGCCCAAAATCCTTAGCAGCGCCCCTGATTGGGACCATCTCTGAGTAACAGCTAGGTGAGATTTTGATACAGCAAAAGAGAAGACATTGATGATTACATTCTTTTTGTTTATTTGGCAAAACAATAGGAGAATGTGTATTGTTATCTCTACAGGAACTTGTGCCTTTTTAGCACACAAAGATTAACTTGCATTTATCAATTATCAAACTGCCAACTTCAGTGTAGCTCTTACAAAAAACAATATTTTAAAAGAAAAAGAGAGGAACTATTAAAGCTCTGTCTTTAAAACAAGTCAAAAAATACTTTAAACATAAATATATATAATATAATGCAATAACATAATATAATGAGGCTATAACTAGCAAAGGCCATAATCATAAAGTCAAGCATAATTTTAACCAGCTTAACACAAAAACAGTATAAACAATGCTTCTATTCCCTGAGAGTGAGGATACATTTCTTTCACTTGAAATTAAAGTGCAGTATTTGGAAACTAGAGATTAAAGTGCCACTGTATGTATTTAAATATTAAAAACAAAAATGCTGGCTATCAAAATGGCTATAAAATGTTGCATAAAAAAACACTCCTCTGTTCACTTAATTTTCATATTCTTCTGCAAGAATATCAGTTTGTCCACATTTTCTGCCAAGAGGCGAGACCTACTGGCAGTGACTATGTCCCCAGCCGTTGAGAAAACACGTTCACTTGGCACAGATGTACCTTGGACAGCGAGGTTGCGTTGGGCTAACTTGTGAGCAATGTGAAGATACTTGTGCTCATTGCTCTTCCACCATGCGAGTGGGTCTTCATCCACAGAGATGCAGCCTGGGGCCTTGTATGAGGTGACCTCTTCATGAATGATGTCTGACAAAGGCTTTGTTCTTCTTTCCTCTGTTTTAAACAAATCTGCAAATACCATTGCCATGGCAGATTTTTTCTGGGGAGGAGAGGTCTCTGATGGCCCTGGCTCCGCTCCTGAGGATGAACTGGCCGTTTGGCCTTCACTGCTTTGACCCTGATGAGTATATGACAAAATAAACATTTTGGAAATGTTAATAACAACAAATAGCTCTCATGGCAGCAAAAAGTTATTCTCTACTGGGCAGTGGGGAATAGAAAAATATTACAAAGGCACAAATAGATTAAATAGGCTTGGTTTAGTAAAAAATAAAAATAAAACAGCAATTATCATTAGGATAAAAAACAAAAAAATAATATATAAAATAAATCAAAATTAAGTTAGATAAAAAAACACACAAAAAAACAATACCTGCTTTTCAATGTCCACAATGTCCATAGTTAGATCGTCGTAGATTTTCTGAACACAGGCTTCTTCCAGGTAAGGCAGGGACTTGAATCTTGGATCAAGTGCTGTGGCTCTGTGCAGATAATCCTGAACACCTGGGGCCTCATGTATCAACACTGCGTACGCACAAAAACACGGCGTACGCCAGCTTTCACGTTCACGGCCAGATGTACTAACAGTGAAATTAACTTAATTCGCTCCGTGCACAAGATGGCGCCTATCAACTTCCGCTATATGAGAGTACGCGTCAGTACTTCCGGTTTAAGCTTTCCCGCACTGCTAATGAGAGATTTGACATCGACACTAGTAAGTAAGAATGAGTGGATTCAAGATTAAAGAAAGGCGATTGGCCTTCCAACGGGTGAAAAAGTCGGCATTACATTGTTGTGTGCCTCTTTGTAGTAATTCGTCACGCTATAACTCGGAGATAAGTTTTCACTCGTTTCCCGTAGATACTGAGGTACGGGCTCAGTGGCTAATCAAGATCCGTAGGGACAGAAAACCACTCGTGTGTGTAGCAGGCATTTTCAGCCGCGAAACTTTGTAGTGAGAGCAGGGGGGCTAAGGAGATTACAAAAAGGAGCTACACCGGTTCTCTTTTCTTGGAATGAGTACGCTCTACCCACACCAAGACCTAATGTTTGGGAGCGTAAGCCGAGGGCAGAGAGTCTTTCCCCGGTCTTGACTGCAAACTCGGAGTCCGAGATGGAAACAGCAGCCTCTGATCATGATTACTGTGTGACTCCAGCGACGGCAGGGATGGCAAATGAGATGGCCAACGAGAATGAAGCCTTGCATCGGAAAATTAGTTATCTCCAACACCAACTGGAAGTGTTACAGCTGCGAACCCGTTTCGGCATACAACGCTTCGCAGGGTCGGACGATCACATTCGTTTTTACACCAGGTTGGTTTATAACTTGTTAATCAATGTGTTATGTGGGTCAAGTATAAGGTTTTCAAAGTAGCAAAAAATAAAACGGCAATTATTATCCCCTAAAAGGCTTTTTTTAATGTTCATTGGAGTGTCACTTATGCCCTTATATTAGTTATATCCGAGAATAAAGCCAATAATTAATTTTTATTGTGATTTGATAATAACAAGTTGACACTTTAGAGCTCAGTAACTCCCTTAATTTAATAGTTTGCAACACAAATATTTCTGGGTCAAAAGAAGGGTAAGAGTTAAGTGATTTAATATTATATTTACACATTTATCTTTTTATGTTAAATGAATGGCATTTGGACACCAAATCTACATGTCTCATATTTGACCCATGTATGAGTTATGTTTAATTTTGAGGAAGCTAATAAAAATAAATAAATAAAAACCTAACTTGAACAACATTACATTCTTAGATTTGCCTCCTACAAACATTTCCAAGCCTTTTGGAGACTAGTGGAGCCTGCAGTCAACACCAAGATGGTGCGGATCACCAACGCCAAGGCTGCATCTGCCAGCAGCTCTGAGTTCTCTCAACCAGCTACGGTATGCATGTGTACAATGATTATAATTCAGATCTTTTACTTTATTAAAAGTACTAATACCACAATGTAAAAATACTGTTAACCATGAAGTAAATTTACCGAGTTACATTCCACCACTGTGTATAACAGTATCTAGGCCTAACACTTTTTTTTTTTTTTTTACAGAAACTTCAACCCATAGATGAGCTGCTGCTGTTCCTCATGCATCTGTCAGTGGGCCTGCCTCTCAGGGATCTCGCAGAACGGTTTGACATTCACCGTACCACAGCCAGCAGGATTATTACCACCTGGACACACTTCCTATACAACCTCCTTGGAAGCCAACGTCTGTGGATCCCACGTGAAACTGTCAGAGCTCACCTTCCACCAGAGTTTTCAGCTTTCCCTGACACACAAGTGGTGCTTGACTGCACTGAAATATTCTGCCAGACTCCATCCTCTCTCCTGTTGCAGAGTGAGGTGTTTTCTACATACAAGTCTCATGCTACATTCAAGGCCATGATCGGTATGGCGCCCCATGGTGCCATTACATTCGTGTCTGGTCTGTATGCAGGATCCATGAGTGACCGTGAGATCTTCAAGCTGTCTGGCATCGCAAACCTACTCACACCAGACATGGCAATAATGGTTGACAAAGGATTCCTTGTGGACAATCTGGCTCCGTGCAAAGTTTACCGGCCTGCCTTTCTCTCAAGAAACACCCAAATGAGAGGATGTCATGCAGACTCAATCCATTCCACGTCTGAGGGTCCATGTGGAGAGGTGCATCAGAAGGGTGAAAGAGAACAAACTTTTTGACAGAGAAATACCACTTTCTGTATGTGGAAGCATTGAGGAGTTATTCAATGTGGCTTGCTTCCTGGTCAACTACCAGTACGGACCACTGGTAAAGGCATGGGCGACTCGACGATAAATAACTCACTTTTTTCTTATTAATAGTTTTCTAATGATTGTATTTTAATTCTAATAGTTTTTTTGTAAAATTTCTAATGAATGTTTTATAGTTTTGTTAAACATTTACTTACCAGAATTGATTCATTAAACAGCCTTTTGTTGACATAGCTTTTACATTAATAAAAAGGAAATTATTTAAAAATAAATACTGTATACCTGTAATATGTATATGAACTCTTTAAACCCCCTCCTTCACAACGTGTGATGAGATGGGCAGTTACACTTTATGACTAAAGAAAGTTTAGAGTTCTGCATTGTTTTACACACCTGGCTCACAGCATGATAGCATTAAGAGGAGACCACACATAAAAGCACATTTAAGGTAATATTTATTATTATACATAACAGCAGTGATCCTTAATAAATAATAGTATAAATAATGATGCAATTTGTATAGTGGTTGTTCAAAGAAAAAATGTAGTGCATATCAAAGGCAACTCTAAATGCAAAAAAGTGGCAGAGAACCCCGTTCAAACTACATGTAAAAGTAAAAATAAAAATAATCTCCCTTCTCCCTGATGGTTTTAGCCACCTCGCAGTCTCTGTAGATGCGTTGTATGAGAATATCCTCCTCTGTAAAAACAACAAAATCACACCACTCCATCCCTGAAAGTAGAAGCTGGCCTTGCACCTGCCAGTAGTAGCTGTGAGTCTGCTTTAGTTTCAATGTGCCACTCTGCATTTTCAAGTAGCTACAGTCCACATAGCTCTTTGCGTTGGGGCATTTAATTTCCAGTAGTCCGAAGGGTGGGCTCTCAGTTGGGTCAAACACCAGACCGTCAGGAGATGACCCTAACCAGGGGGCGTCTGGGTGGATGATGAACCCACAAGGCCAGTAATTTGTGTTTTTTACTCTGCAGTACTCCTGGATGGCAACCGGTTCCAGTGCCAGTCCCCTCTTCATTGCAGCTGTTTGAACCACTCCCTTTTTTATTCTTTGTGCCAAGTTTTCAGCAGAACTCTGACCTCTGACATGGCATATTTCCCTGAATCGGGAAGAAGTTATTCTTGGCCTCCTGACACGGTGCCACTCCACAGTGTTGCTCTGCTCCCTGGTGGCAACTTCTATTTTCCTTGCCATGTCTACTGTAGTGACAAGTGACTGTAGATGGAGGTGTTGTTGGTGACTGCAGACAAACTGACAGCTGGTAGGCTCCAGCCTATAGCCATCAACAGGTAAAGGTGGTGGTGGAGGCGCATCTGGGTGGCGTACTACAACCCGGCTCACTGGTAATGGATGCTGGTAGGACAGGGGACTACCTTCCTGGACTTTACCAAAAGCAGAGTCAACCAGTGGGACGTCCGCATTTATCGCCATGGTGGTGATGAGTGGAGCAATGTCTGGCAAGAAGTCTTTGTACACCTCGTCAACTTTGAGGACATCTGGATCTGGCAGCTCCCCTCGCACTGCCTTGTAACTTGTACTCCTGTGAATAATTTAATTTCACAATTAGGACTTTAATAACAATTTTACACTCAAACAACAATCACAAAGTTATATTGTATAGTAGGCTGTACAATTACATAGGACAATAGATATTACCTTACACCGTCAGCAATCGTGAACTGCTTCGGCTTAGTGGAAATGAACACCATGTCACTCACTCTGCCTGGTTTCACACCCTATTAAGTACACAAAATAATTATCAAATTAATTTAAATGGTTGTTGATGCAACATACTAGATCAGCTCTTCACACATGAAAAACTACTATAGTAAAGTAATTGAATTAATTTGTTGTGGTAATATAACTATAGTAATATAAAAAAATTACTTTACCCGATACTGTACTAAGTTTTTTTTTTTACTGTACTAAGTTTTCTACAACTATAGGGTATATTATACTACAATACACTACAGTTTAATGTAGTAAAAACTAAAGTATACTACAGTATTTATTAGTTTATTTGTTCACTATAGCTAACACTACAGTATGCTGTAGCATTCATTAACAAAGTGTTGGAAAAACTATAATATATATTATATATACAGTATAATACAATTTACTATAGTATTTTTTCATGTGGTTGTGAACACATACTTACCATGGTTCTTGGCTTGTGCCAGCGCTGCTCTGTTTCAGTGCCGCTCAGGACAGGGGTACAGCAGCCGGGTTCAGTGTGGAGTAGTGTGCGGTCTGGAACAGCAGTGCAACATTGTGGTTGCAGAGTGCTGTTCCAGCTACACAGGAACACTCTGCCAATGAAATGTCCACTGGTGAGCAGTCCTCAAAGACAATCTACACATTAAAACAAAATGTCTGTCATTTCACATTTAGGACACTTCAAAACAACACAAAAAATGAGAAAGATGAGAACAGGCTGATCAGGTAAGTAGTAGGTATAGGGAATAGGCTAAATAATGTCAGGTTATCAATGGCTTCATATACAAAACTGTAATTTAAGGACATCCAAATAGATAAGCCTTTATCACCCGTCTCAATTTACTCACTTTCATATAGTGTTAGAAAAACAGTGAACATTGAACATACAGTAAAGAACCGCAGCCGTCAAAACCAGTTTCTGGGGTTTCCATGAAAGCTAGGTGTAGGTAATTAATTTGTCATTTTCAACACAGGGTTGCAAAACGAAAATAAATATATAACTTAGCCCTTTCACATCAGCTAGCTATCCTAAAACACTGGTTACCTCCACTAGCCACATCAAAACCACAGAACATTAACCTGATTGAGGCTTTGAACTGATGAACACTTCTTATTTCTACTCCCTACTCTGAGGTCGTGAGGCTTCTCGCTCTTTCTCATCGACCTGTAACAGGCAGCCCTGACGCTCACTCTCCCTGATGAATCTTTGTTTGAAACTGTGGGGAATTGGACATCATTCATGTTATGCATACAATTAATCGTACATCATCAAAACACTACACTGGATCAAATAGCCTGTCAAGTTGTCAAAGTAAGACAGTAATGTAAACTAGAGCTGACGTTAGCTAGCTTTCCAGTCAGGCAGCTAGCTGTTGTATAACTTACCTTCATAGTTGTCGATGTAACTAGATATATACATCTTGAACCCTTTTTCCCTCTTGCTCCTCGGGGCTGAGCTTGCCGCTTGTACTAGCCGGTGTACATCGCTGATCGTAATCTTCGGTAGGTCTTGGAGGCATCTTGAGTAAAACAGCGCCATCCTTCCTATCGTCTCTTGTATCTCGGCCCGGGACCGGAAGTTTACAAGCGTACACTCAATAAAGCGGAAATAGAAACACGTCACGCCCGTGCACCTAGTCAATAATGTGCGTTCCTCCAAGTAAACTTCATGTCTGGCGTACGTATATTTGTCGTGATTTTTGTCCGTTGGCGACTCATAGAGGCAATAAAGTGAAGTGGCAAACATTACAGTACGAATTGTTCTATTGCACCACCAGCTGTCAGATATTGCTTATAAATTGTAATTGATAAATTATTTGACATATTATTGTCACACGAGTCTTATTAAAATATTATATTATGCAATTAAGAACATATATAAAGCATGTGCAAATTAATACAACCCGTCTAGCAATGGCAGCGTTGGCTTAACTAGGAATAAAAAATAAACTTCATTAATTCATTCAGTAAAGATAAAAAAGAAAGTAATAGCCTATTTTTATTCAGCAAGGACACATTGAATTTGTTTAAAAGTGAGAGTAATGCATTTATAATGTTACAAAAGATTATAAGATTTCTATATCTGTTTGATTTAAGTTTTTATTCATTAAAGAATCCTGAAAATACTATATCACGGTTTCCACGAAAATATGAAGCAGAAGCACACCTGTTTTCAACACTGATAATACTCAAAAATGTTTCTTGATCATCAAATCATCATATTAGAGTGATTTCTGAAGGATCATGTGACACTGAAGACTGGAGAAATGATGCTGAAAATTCAGCTTTGATCACAGGAATAAATTACACTTTCACACAGAATACATTTTCAGTGAAATTTCGTTTCTTGCTTGCTTTAGCCATGTTCTTGCAGGTTTATTTTGCCAAATTGGACTAATTACCATATTTAAATTAATTTAATTGGGGGAGGAGACTGGGTGGGGCGTTGTGCTCGTGCATGTGCGCTCAATTTTACGTTAATTGGGATGTACAAAGAGAATATGCGTGGGATCCTTCGTACGCAGAGATTCATACATCTGCTTTTTTTTGTGCGTACGCACATTTACAGCTTTGTCCGTACGCAATGTTTTAGTATGAATTCAACGCAAGTCTTTGTACATGAGGCCCCAGGGTCATTGTATCTGCCTTTAAGGTCTTTAGTGATGGCTGCCTTAGCTTCTTTGATGGTGGTACTGTCCTCTGCACTTGATGTCATGGATTTCAGTATCATCTTCTGCAGTGGGATAATCATTGAAACTGAGGGTGATGTTTCTGTGCTCATGAGGGTGATTACATTCTTCAGAGGTTTGAGAATATTAATGAGACCCTCTGCCAGTTTTGTCTCACTTTCAGTTAACAAGGCAATGTCCTTGACTTTCTTCTTCATATCCTTGTCCATCACGGCAGAGTAGATGGCAGCCTGTTGTTCCACATAACGTTCTAACATGTCATATGTGGAGTTCCAACGAGTTGTTACGTCGTGAATTAGTTTGTGAACGGGCAATTCCAGCATATCCTGCTTGGTTTTCAGAGCATGGGCAGCTGTTGTGCTTCGGTGAAAGAAGCTAACCACCTTCCTAACCTTTCCCAAGAGTCGGGATACTTGGTTTAGTGAGATTGCACTCTTGGCTGCAAGGTTAACTGTGTGTGCGAAGCACCCGATCTGTGGCCCAAGTCCCGCTGCTAAATTGATAGCATTCACTATATTTTTTGCATTATCTGTAGTAACAGGAATTATGCTATTTACCCTCTCCAGTTTCCATTCCGCCACTGCGTCTGTCAACATTTCAGAGAGATGCTCACTGGTATGACTTTCATAAATGGGGCGTGTTTGCAAAACGCAGCTTCTCATCTCCCACTCCGAAGTAATATAGTGAGCGGTCACCTTGAGGAAACTTTCAGTGGCCCTGGAGGTCCATCCATCTGTAGTGAGAGCTACGTGGGCTGTTTCGGACAATTCTTTTTCAATTTCTCCTCGTGTCTCGTCATACAGTTTTGAAATTATAGTGGTGCCGAAGTGTCGGCGGGAGGGAATATTATACCGCGGCTCGAGTACATTCATCAGCTGACGAAATCCTTCACACTCAATCACGCTGTACGGTTGCATATCTTTTGCTATAAACATCCCCAATGCTTTACTTATGGCTATTGTCCTGTCCGACTTATCACTCAGAGGTTGCCTAAATGCTGTGGACAGTAGAAGTTGTTTCCTAACCGGCTCTCTCCTGTTTATGCTTACCGACACATTGGCGTGATGTCTTCTCAAATGAACTGTCATATTAGAAGTGTTGCCATTAGCATATTGAATGTATTTTGCGCAATGCTTGCACACAGTCGCAGTTCTATCCACTGTTTTATTTCCGTTGTCATCGTAAGTAATAGGAAATCCAAAATGTTCCCACACAACGGATTTGAACGACGCGGGCACATCAGCCAACTCCGGGCAGCCTTCATTATCTCCTCCACTTGCCATTTCTGCAGCACACTTTTACTGTGTCTTTGTATGTTCGCGCGAAACTGTCTGAGCACGAGGCTACATTGCGCATGCGTCGAACCGTGTGAACCGTGACCGAGACAAGCGAACCGAACGGTTCGGGTGTTTTTTCATGTACCGTGCCACCCCTAGACCCCAGAGAGTTAAATCTTTCTAAGCAGATGAAATGTCACAAATGAGTTTTTAAAGAAATAGTATTGCGGTTAAATAAAACATATAAAATAGTGAATAGTTTATATTATTTGAAATAAGATGTGAAATTATCAAGTATAAGCATTTTAATCTAATACATCCGCGATATAGGGTCTTGCGGACACCCCATACTATCTTACACAGTTAAATAAACATAAAATAGCGAATAATAGTTCATAGTATTTGAAATAAGATGATAAATTATTCACAATATACTTTCTTAACCAGTTAAATAAAACATAAAATAGTGAATAATAGTTTATACTATTTGAAATAAGATGTTCATTTATCATGTTTAAGCATTTTAATCTAATCCACCACGAAATACCGCCTTACATACATAAATAAAACATAAATTAGTGAATAATAGTTCATATTATTTGAAATAAGATGTTAAATTATCAAGTATTTTAAAAGTAATTTTTAAACGTCATGAGTGATGCTTATCAAGTTGAAACTGTCACGATACAATTTACCAAAAGTGGAGAAGAGGACTCAGGTGTAGTGATGTGACATTTGAACCGAGGCGTCGGAGCTTGTGTCGAGAAAAAATGGGCGTGCCAGATGAAGCCGCGATTCGAGGCTTGTGTTGTTAACGTGAAAATCACGTGACTGATGACAAACGAGGCCTCGGTTTGTGTTGTTAACGTGAAAATCACGTGACTGATGACAAACGAGGCCTCGGTTTGTGTGAAAACGTCATCGGTTCGGTCTGAGTGTCGCTTCCGGATAAAGGGGGTTCGAAACTCGCGCCACCTTGTGGCTGTTTCAGGAGTAGTAGAAGCAGTTATAGTCATACCTGTCAACACTCCCGTTTTTCCCGGGTTTCTCCCGTTTTTTAGCCCTATCTCCCGGACCCCTCCCGGTTTGTTATTTCTCCCGGGAAACTCCCGTAATTTGCATGGCCCAAACTCCATTTTTCCAAGGCTGGACAGGTTTTGTCCAAGAAAAGGAATTGTCTAAACCCCAACACACTTCAAAAAATTTATTTTCTCAATACAAATTTGTAATCCTTCCTTCATCCACCCCAAACTGCAGTGTTTACTGCAGTTTACTTTATTACACTCCCTCGAGTCCCTCCACCATAAGCACTGCACTCAACACAGTCACTTTTGTTGTTCATACTGTCACTATCCAAATTTTTTCTGAATAATTAATTAATTGTGTGTGTGACAGTTGTCTCTGTACAAGTAAATGCAGACAGAGAAAGATACACGTTTTATTTCATACCCAGGCAATGGACAAATGTTTGCACAGATCTCTTTATTATTGCAAATGAAAGGTTACAGAGAAATTAACAGTGAGAAGAAGATAAATAAATAAAACAGAGCGGGAGGGGGGCGGGTCATTGGTTCAGAATGAATTAATTTGTCTGCTATTTCTTTGCACAGTAGCTAGGTGTCACTAGTGAGCAATGCTGAATGAAGCTTCGAGTAATGAACCTTTGGGTGAAGCAATGGCCTGCGAGGTCTCAGTGGTTCAGGAAGCCTCATCTTGCCATCACTACTCAAGTGCAGTAAAAGGATATTTATTAACAAATGAAAACAAAAACAGAACTGAACTAGAATGACAAACACTGACCAAGAACACGAAGACCATCACAAGGAACAGGGGTAACATAAGACAAAGATCCGACCAAGACAGCAAACAAGAAGAGACTCAAATAGGGAACAAATCAAGAGGGAACAGGTGGAAGAACTCAAACACTAATCAGGTAACGAGGGGGAGGGATCAAACAATGACAAGAGCACATGGCCCAACATAACAAAGACACCCCCTGCGTCCCAATTCGCATACTATCCGTCCTAAATAGTATTCGAAAATAGAATTAGTACGTCCCAAATCGTAGTATGTTGAAATGAGTGTCCCAAAGAGACCCGGATGGTCTACTATATCCGGTCAGAATCCGAAGTGCAGATCGATGCGCACTCTAACGGCTGATATTGCCCACAACCCATCGCGCGTTGGACGAGGATTCGGTTAGAACTACAAACACGAATGAAAAGTGTTCAAAAACTACAGACATGGAGGACGCGCGAGTCCGACGGTCATGTAGAGAGGTTTAGATAAAGGGGTTTGAGTGATTAATTATCAGTATCTAACCTGACGAAAATGTATTTATTCAATGTTGTCCACATTATATTGCATCTGCAGCAGCATTGTGAACTTTTGCAAAGATACGTTTAGCCATTAACTTTTAAATGCATTATTATATTCAAATTCCAAACACATGAGGAGAGTCTCCACCTGAAAGACTCATGACTGGCAGATGAATGTGCTACTACATTTCTCTCCGAAACAGTAAGAAATTAAATTAGATTGAATGGAGGATTTTAACTGTGACAAGATGATTGACAGGGCAGTTTACGGTGACAGGATGCACAGGACAGAGCTGTCCGTTAAAGATGACGAAGTAGTATGTCCCAAAGCTTGCCTACTCTTTTGCTACACACTCAAAAGTATGTACTTTTTCTTCACAAAAAGAGTACATACTTTTAGGGCGTAGTATAAGTAGGCGAATTGGGACGCAGCAACCCATGTGCAATACGAGACAGGACAGACACGTGACAGAAACGAGCATCGGTTAGACAATGTCTTTGTCCTCTATGAGTTTAAGAAATAAATCCGTTAGGATGCTAATAAATAAATATAAAACCTATGCAATATATATGAGATAAGAATAAAAATATTACATATTTAAAAGTCAGGTTAAAACGTTTTATTAGAGCTCACTTACATATCAGCGATACGGTCATCAAAGGGTTAAATTCCGCTACTCGGGCCGATTCAAAGTGAACTCATGGCTGTGTGAATTGCGAGCGCACGGAGCACCGTGGTCCGAAGGGTTCTGGGCACAAACTGGAAAAACCAAAGTATGATCTAAGATTTTTCTGAGCGATGTGATGTCCATCATCCCAGGATATGAACGACAATTCTGTCAGGACAAAGTTTGGCGAACAGGAACCCAGATACCCCGCAGAGCACGGCGACAAGGTATTGCTTTGATCAGAAAGTAATTAAAAGATAGCCGCACACATCGGGTTTACAACTATTTTCCTGACGTTTTATCACCAGTCTGCTGCCATCATGGCTGAGCGGATGTGTATTTGAGACGTGGTATTGCTAGAATCATTTGAAGTGGGTTTAACACCGTTCGTTTTGATTGATCAAAAGCTTCGACTATTTGGTCACCTAACGATGGAAGCGGTGCCATGATGTCTGGCACCGAATAAACATACACCCCGACCACATTCATGCAGATCATCCCCGACGGTCTGAATGAGTTAAAGTGTAAATTGCAGATTACATTTTTCACGAAGATAATGCAATGTGCTTACTAAACATTAAGATAAGAACCGCCCACCATTGTTTTGTATGTTTTTTTTATACCAAAATGCTGAATATAATATGAAGAGTTTGTACTTTTTACACTCCCCCTCCCTTCCACTAGGCTAGGCGTGACGTCATAAAAGGGACTCCAAGCCTAGAATTACCGTTAGTCTAACGGCAAGTAGGCTAGCAATTATATAGAAACGTTTTTTAGATTCAGAAGTGATGAATGAAATAACTCAACTCAATTGTAAACATACTCGTGTGTGCTGGCTTCAAGAGGACCGTGATCCTGCCTGAAATGAGAGTAAGCTATTCGCAAAACAAACCGGTTCAGGCAGCATGCGTCAAAACCAGGATATGGTGCGTGAGTCCGACCCGACACCATTTCCTTTAGAACCCGACTGGACCCGAACGTAAACGGCATTTACATTGTGCACAGCCTGCAGCCCTGCGTTTCTCAAAAATGCACTTAACATAGACGCGCAAGTGTAAGCGTGCTGAAGTGCTAAAATGTCAATCACACATCCCTGTAACCCATTACGTCCTATAAAATTTGGCATAATGTTATTTACCGGACCATACGATGATTAGAACCACCATTAGTTTTCCCTGACATATTTCACAGTTTCTGTTATCGCCTGCTTTTCTGACAGTGTCGCGTATTTTTAAAATTTGAAAACAACAATTCAAATACTTCCATTTAGTCAAACATCCATCCACAAGATGGCGCACTAGTTCTTCTTGGCAAAGGGAGGGGTTGGTTTATGTGGAGCGAGCAACTGAGTAAATAAATGCAGAGGCAACCGTGCTTATGCTTATAGCCCATTTGCACGTAGAAGCGCGGATTAGGTCTCTCACTAAGAAAAAGTGAGAGAACGGTGTCATAGAGTTGTTTTAAATACTGCAATTTTCTTAAATGCCCAACATAGTTTAAAAGAATTCGGGTCTTCTCGAGTCCATTTGGAAAAGGCATATTTATTTTAAATTACACGAGACCCGAGGCCAGTAATACCAAACCCGACCCGTGTCCGAGACACTCGACGGAGTTTTGGACCCGAACCCGCTCGGGTCTCGGGTCGGATCTCGGGTTTTCGGATCCAAGTGGACCCGTGAAGACCTCTATTTCCCACCTCCTCAGTCTCCCAGTCGTTCTCCATAATCAAGCCACAAACAGTGGGAATCTAGCAGAGTATGGGTTGCTACTCCCTCTTATGATGTCATCACCCAGTTCCTGTAAAAAACATGCTACATTTGAAACCCCAATAAATGTTATTTTAACGCATTTTAAGACAGAAATGTTTAATTGAACACTTTAATTTACACATTAATTGGTTGTGGTGGTTAACCTGCAATTTACACTTTAAATAAAATAAGATTCATAGATATAAAGAGAAGTACTGAAAATAATATTGAACTACTTCTATAGTTTAAAGGTGCCCTAGAATGTTTTTTTTTATTATTTTATAATGTTTCCTGGGTTACCCTTATAATGTTAGTATGTTTTTTAGATAAAAAATAATCATAATTTAGAAATAAATGGCATTTTTCCTAGCCTGCTTTTAGCCTCTGATTTGAACACTCTGTTTGAAGGGGCGTGTCTGCTGTGGGATTCAGTGTAACCGCGGCCACTGCTGTGATTGGCTGACATGCTTGCATATGAAATAGCTACGCATTACATGTGAAACTCTCTCCCGAATACTTTTACTACTGCTATTTTACGTTTTTACTATAACAGCTATCGAGATTAACGAATCGTGAGATGTTTTTAAAGTATTTAGATCTATTCCCATCACATAAAATGTTGCCGTGATGAGCATTGAGCAGATGACAGTGTGTTGATCGCGAGAATGAAGATCTTATCATTGCAAAGCAGTTTCTGCACTCTCTCTAAAGATTGTTCTTTGATCGCTTTCTGTATATAATTTGTTCACAATTTAAATACGATTATTTTCATCCTACTAAAAGAAACGATGTGAAGCTGATATTTTAGTCACTGGCTTGACTTACTGATGCATAAACAGTATTGAACGATTTTGAGAGAAAGATTACCTGTCTGAACTTGAACAATTACACATCAGGGGCCTGTACCATGAAGGTAGCTGAACAAACTCGGGGTTACAGGATTAGTTTTGAGTTGACAAAACCGAACCGATGCAATCAGGCTTTATTGGTACCATGACGCAGCTCATCAACTTTCTCTGTCAACTCAGGCTTTGATCTTAACTTATGATTAATCCACGAGCGCGTGCACATAAAAGAGTGACGTCGGCACTGAACAACCAATCGCGTTCGAAATGGATAGAGCGAGAGCTATATATTTTTCCGCGCAGGAGCAAGAGATAATTATTCAAAAATATGAAGAATATAAAAGTGTTTTTCAAGCACGCAGTAACACTGTATCTGCTGCCAAAGCAAGAGAAGATTCTTGGAGGAAGATTGCTGATTGCGTTAATGCGTAAGTTAAACAATTAATGTAAAATGATGTAATCATATTAAAAATGTATTAAATGCTAAAATAAACATGTGTGTATTCGTGTTGATATACATGCATGCATGCATACTGTACATACGTGTGTGTAGATGTATGTAAAATGTGAATGTATAGGCTATTCCTAAGAAAGATTGATATTCATATATTTTTAGATGCAACCCCAACTCCAAACGTTCTTGGCAGCAGATCAAGACAAAATATAAAAATATAATTCAAAGTGGTAAGTATTTACCACAACCTTTTATTATTTTTGTGAACATTTATTCATAAAAACTTGTTTGCAGCAAACAGAAAAAAATGTGAAATCAGGAAAACTGGGGGAGGGCCACCTCCTCAAAATTACACTGTGGCCGAGGAGTTGGCGCTGAGTAATAATAAGGGACGGCCGATTATGGATGGCATTGCAAGTGCTGTACAGTCTGACCCTGGTGCTGGCTCCTCTAAGCAAGTGACACTGGGTATGTGTGTGCAATGCATTACTAATGTTTTAAAAAGGGTTAAATTTGGCTGACTCTGTTCTGCAGTAGAGGGAAATACAGTGTCCCTGTTGAAGCCAGCACACATGCACACAGTCTCCCACACAGAGGTCAGTATATGCAGCAGACAGAACACCATGAACATAGCCTGCTTTATAACAGTTATGCTTTATATTTGCCTTTTATTTATTAGGGTGAACCAAATGATGAAGACACTCTGTCTGTGTGTTCTGAGACAGTTGCTGAGGTGAATGCACTGGGCTTTTTATTACGGCACACATTTGAATGTCATAATTAAGTGACTTTTTCCTCCTGCGCATGCGCGTGCGGTGTTTGTTTGTGTTTAGAGCTCCGTCGAATTGATTCATTAATCCTTGATTTTCTTCTTTACCACTCATTTATTAACAAGCACTTTCTATTTTTATATCGTGTGAACCTATCCTCGATACTATTCCCTATAAAAAACAATCGGACTGCTTTGATATCGCTACTTAGATCCAACTTTGCGAATCTCGGCTACTAGCCTTTAGCCCGCTAGCATTTCACGCGTGGGCTCGCGCCTATCGAGCGTCTGATTTTACACCCGTTTCACTGAAAGGATACAGGTTATATCCAGCATTCCAGTCCTAAATTAGTAGTGATATTGGTAGTATCACTGCTAATATACTGCTCATCTTTTATAATGGCGAACATATCGGATGTGTGTCTAACGTTACCTCTGAGTGCAGGTGAGGATACATTCGAGCTGATCTCGGTACGATTGGAACTGGAATCGGTGGAGAAACAGATCCGTGGTCTGCTGGAGAGGCAAGCCGAGCTGCGGGATCGGCGATCAGCGCTTGAAACGTCACGCGCCGATGCTCACAAGTCAGTGGTTAGTAACTTTTTGACTCCGACTTCCTCTACTCCGTGCGTTTCTCTGCCCAGGAGGACGCGATCATCTCTGGCTTCATTCACTCCGGCACCGACACAGCACCATGGACCCTGGGTGATCCCACAGCGGAAGACACGAGCCAGGACCAGAGCAAGAACCTCTCCGCCCCTCCCGGTCTTCGAGATCTCCACCCGGAACCGCTTCTCCCCTCTTCGCGAGTCGGAACGCGACGACGCCGTGATCATCGGCACTTCCATGGTCCGTCAGGTCCGTGCTACCTCAGGTAAGGGTAAGGTGCGCACTCACTGCTTTCCTGGTGCTCGTGTTCTTGATGTCGCCGCACAGGTTCCCGAGATCCTGAACGGTGACGAGCGCGTCGGAGCCGTTGTCCTCCACGCGGGAACGAACGACATCAGGCTGCGGCAGACGGAGGTTCTGAAGAAGGACTACAGGAGCCTGATCGAGACGGTACGCAGCACAGCACCTGAGGCAACGATCATCGTGTCTGGACCGCTTCCCACGTACCGACTAGGACAAGAAAGGTTCAGTAGACTATTTGCTCTAAATGAATGGTTAATGTCATGGTGTAATGAACAGAAACTGCTCTTTGTAAATAATTGGAATCTGTTCTGGGAGCGACCTAGGCTCTACCGTGCTGATGGCCTGCACCCCAGCAGAATCGGAGCGGCTGTGCTGTCGGACAACATCTCCAAGACGTTGCACACCATCTGACTAGTAAGTCAAAGTCCAATTCACAGTCTTTGCTGTCCCAACTTAATTGATATAAGTGGTGTAGAACATTATATAGAAACTGTGTCTATTCCTCGTCTAGTGAGGCCAAACAATAAATCTAGTGTAGGATCTAGGAAAAATCTTATTGTAATTAAACCAGAAAATCTAAATATCAGTGAACAAAAACAATTTCTAAAACTAGGTCTTCTAAACATTAGATCACTCACACCTAAGGCGGTTATTGTAAATGAAATGGTCACAGATAATAGCTTCGATGTACTTTGCCTTACTGAAACCTGGCTTAAACCAAATGAGTATTTCGGTCTAAATGAGTCTACTCCGCCAGGATACTGTTATAAGCATGAGCCCCGTCTGATCGGTCGTGGCGGCGGTGTTGCAACAATCTATAGAGATATTCTTAATGTTACTCAGAAAACAGGTCACAGGTTTAATTCGTTTGAAGTACTTGTGCTAAATGTTACGCTCTTAGATGTAAGAAAGAAATCCCTATTATCTCTAGCCTTGGCTACTGTATATAGACCTCCAGGGCCATATGCTGAATTTCTAAAAGAGTTTGCAGACTTTCTCTCGGATCTATTGGTCAATGTCGATAAAGCAATAATTGTTGGAGATTTTAACATACACGTAGACAACAAAAATGATGCCTTAGGGGCTGCGTTTACAGATTTATTAAACTCCTTTGGGGTCAAGCAAAACGTCCGTGGTCCCACTCATCGTCTAAATCATACACTAGACTTAATTATATCACACGGAACCGATCCAACCGATATAGATATTATACCGCAAAGTGACGATCTCACTGATCATCACATGGTAACTTGTATAATACGTACTGCTGAAATTTGTCATGTTGCGCCGCGTTATCGACCAGGCAGAACAATCCTTCCGACCACTATAGATAGATTCTCAAATAGCTTACCTGATCTATCTCAGCTGCTCAGTGAACCCAAACAAACAGATGAACTAGAGGAAATGACCAGCAGTTTGAGCACCATTTTCTCTAGTACATTAGATATTGTTGCACCAATTAGATTGAAAAAGGTTAGAGAGAAAACTAAAGCACCATGGTACAATAGTACTACACATGCTATCAAGAGAGAAACTCGTAACTTAGAGCGTAAATGGAAACAAACTAATTTAGAGGTCTTTAGAATCGCGTGGAAAGACAGTGTGTCACGTTATAAAAAGGCTCTAAAAGCAGCCAGGGCTGAGCATCTCCGCAAACTAATAGAAAATAACCAAAATAATCCAAGGTTTTTATTTAACACCGTGGCTAGACTAACAAATAAACAGACATCACCAGAGCAAATTATTCCGTTACAGTATAGCTGTAATGATTTTATGAACTACTTCAATGAGAAAATAGAAAGCATCCGAAACACAATTGTAAATGTACAATCCTCTATGGTGTCTTGTGATTCAGCCTCAATTATCGCCCCTCAAGCACAACTACACCGCTTTACAACTGTAGGACAGGAAGAGCTAAATAAACTTATCATTGCATCTAAACCAACAACATGTTTATTGGATCCAATACCCTCTAAACTACTGAAAGAAGTGTTACCTGTAGTGGAAGAGCCTCTTCTCAATATTATTAACTCGTCTTTATCTTTAGGTCATGTTCCAAAAATATTCAAGCTGGCAGTAATAAAACCTCTTATTAAGAAACCGCAATTAAATCAAAATAACGTAGCAAATTACAGACCCATTTCAAATCTTCCATTTATGTCTAAAATACTAGAAAAAATTGTGTCCGCTCAATTGTGTTCTTTCTTGCAAGAAAATGAGATATATGAAAAATTTCAGTCAGGATTCAGACCGCATCATAGCACAGAAACTGCGCTAGTTAAAATTACAAATGATTTACTTTTAGCTTCTGACCAAGGCTGTATCTCAATACTAGTTCTACTCGATCTTAGCGCTGCGTTCGACACTATAGATCATAAAATACTCTTGGATCGACTACAAAACTACACTGGTGTTCAGGGACAGGCATTAAGCTGGTTCAGATCGTACTTATCGGACCGTTACCATTTTGTCTGTTTAAATGGGGAAAAATCGAAGATAACGTCAGTAGACTATGGAGTGCCGCAAGGATCGGTGTTAGGCCCTCTGCTATTCTCAATATATATGCTGCCACTTGGTAATATTATAAGAAAACATGGAATTAATTTCCACTGCTATGCTGATGACACTCAATTATATATTTCATCACGACCAGATGAATACACTAACTTATCTAAATTGACAGAATGTCTTAAAGATATAAAATGCTGGATGACGTGTAATTTCCTGCTATTAAATCCAGATAAAACTGAGGTATTACTTATTGGTCCAAAAAACTACCCACAAAATCTCTTACAATACAACTTTAATTTAGAAGGATGTCCTGTTACCTTATCCACTACAGTAAAAGACCTGGGTGTTATACTAGACCGAAACTTGTCTTTCGAAAATCATATTTCATATGTTACAAGAACTGCCTTTTTCCACCTTAGAAACATTGCTAAATTACGTAACATGCTATCTGTTTCTGATGCAGAAAAGTTAGTTCATGCATTCATGACCTCGAGACTAGATTACTGTAATGCTTTATTAGCTGGTTGTCCTGCATCCTCAATAAACAAGCTACAGTTAGTGCAAAATGCAGCCGCTAGAGTTCTTACTAGGTCAAGAAAATATGATCATATAACACCGATTCTATCATCTCTACACTGGTTACCTATTAAGTTCCGTATCAATTACAAAGTACTACTACTGACCTATAAAGCCCTAAATGGTTTAGCTCCTGTGTATTTAATGGACCTTCTATCGCCCTACAATCCATCGCGTTCTTTAAGATCCCTAAATTCGAGGCTTCTGGTCATTCCTAGGATATCTAAGTCCACTAAAGGAGGGAGGGCGTTCTCACATTTAGCTCCTAAACTCTGGAATAGCCTTCCTGATACTGTTCGTGGCTCAGACTCGCTCTCCCAGTTCAAAACTAGATTAAAGACGCATCTCTTCAGCCAAGCATTCACATAATGCTTACCTTTTATACCACTGTTGAATCAGATCGAATGCATTAATATTATGAACAGCAGCTACGCTAATTATTTCCCATCTGCTTTTCTGCTGTTATCTCGGGACGCTAGTCCCGAGGTAAATAGCGTTCGTCAGCTCCAGTTTGTATCCAGCCTCTCACGGAGACTTCAGATGCCCCAACACCTGCGATGAGACGACTCGACGCCTGTGAAGAGACGACTCAACGCCGGCGATATGTTATGCCCTAAATTAATACATGATGATTAACTAACTGTATTCTTCTATGTACATTTCTGAAATGCACTTTCTGTAAAGCTGCTTTGAAACAATATGTATTGTGAAAAGCGCTATACAAATAAATTTGAATTGAATTGAATTGACTGGCCCTTACACATCTCTTTTATTGTAGGATTTTTCACAACCTACCCCAGAAACTGAAGCCTCTACCTCAATGGGCTTCAGAAGGAATGTGAACAAGGTAATGCTTTAAACCCTTGACATAAATTACAGTCAGTCCTATGTTTGTAGATAGTCATGCCACTTTTTGTGATTTGATCAACCTCCAGAAAACTTGTAATGATCATGTTTGTGGTGGAATTGTTTCAGGTGGAAACAGACTCAGTCAGGGCCCTTTATAAAAGGAGCCTAGAACTAGACTGTGAGCTAAAGGAGCTAGACTGTGAGCTGAGGAGGCTCCAAATTAAAAAAATTAAATTGGAGATCAAACAGCTGGAAAAAACAGATCTCAGTATGTGAACTTTTTTTTAAACAAGTAACGCTTTAGTATGAACACTATGAATGTCTATTAATGTAATTTTCTTGCTCTCTTTCTTACTCCCTAGCCACATGACCAATAAAACAGTTTGAGTCCTATCTGCAGTGTCAGTGTGCTTTTATTAAGTAAAATATTGTGTTGTGATCGCATCTCTGACAGCTGCCCCAGCTGGGTGGTCAAGTGTGATGGGGTCAATTTCATCAGGGAGAAGCTGGTTTTGTGGTGGTTCTCGCTCCTTTCTGATAGTGGCTATATTATGCAGAATGGCACATGCAGCCACTATCTGTGATGCCCGCTCTGGTGACACTCTTAAACGCCTAAGACAGTTGAAACGTGCCTTTAGGATGCCAAAGGTCATCTCGATCTTGACCCTGGTTTTACTGAGGGCCACATCAAAGCGGTTTTGTGGCCCTGTCTGGGGGTCAGGATAGGGCGTTAGCAAAAACCTCTGGCATGCATAACCTCTATCTCCTACCAACAGGCCATCAAAAAGCCCTGTCATAGAACAGAAAAGGGGAAAAATTTGTAAGTTTTGCCATTAAAATAAAAAATGTAAAGTGTACTGTACCAAATTTAACTTGCCTTCCTCAAAGCCGCTGACACAAAATAGACTCACTGAAAATGCGTGAGTCATGCACTGAGCCAGGCCATTTGGAATCCAAGCTTGTGATCATGCATTCATGATCACAAGTCATCTGCAGATGAAATGTACAGTAAATCATTGTCTGAGATTGCATTGAGATCAAAGATTGATCTCAATGCAAATAAAAATAATTTCACATAGGGTATAGTAGCCCTACCTGAACATTAAGGCTGTGAGAGGACTTTCTGTTCACATAATCTGCCTCATGTTCTCCTAGAGCTGTGGAGATTGCAACATGTGTGCAGTCTATTGCTCCTATGACTCTAGGGAATCCTATCATAGGAATTAAACATATATATTTAAAACATTTCTTAACAGGTAGCTACTGCAGACTATTGTATAATAGATTTCTAAGTGTGAATTTTTTTTTTTTGAAGAAAAAAAAAATTTGTGTGAAAGGCTACATTTGTTCATGTGATGTCACCCTATCAATATATCTTACCAGCAATTTTATAAAAGCCCTCTTTTATGGACATGGTGGATAAATGTCCAGGGAACACAATGAAGCTATTTATGTACCCCTGCAGAGCGAGGACCACCTTGCGAATGGTCCGACAGACCGTGTTTTTCCCTAGATTCTCTGCATCACCGACCGCATACAAGTATGTACCACTTGCAAAAAACCGCAACGCAATACATACCATTTGCGGTACAGTAAGTGCATGGCTTCGACGAGTCACATTTGTTATGTGCGGCTCAAGAAGTTCGCAAAGATAAGACATTCCTTCCGCGGAAAATCTGTATCTTTCATACAAGTAAATATCAGGAAAGTCAAAGGAATTTTGTCTGTCCCTAAAAACTCTTTCTCTACGAAGTGCTCGTCTAACAATTTGCGCGGAGATGTCCACGGGATTTGGGAGAAAAGGTGAAGCCATTGCAACAGAGAACAGACGCTGGGAATCAGTTAAGTCACCTATATGTTTCTTTGCTCACAGCTGATTGGTCAAACTTCAGTCTGAGCTCTCGAATCCAGAACTTAACCTGCCCCGGAGCAGGTTAGCCGTGCAGCGTAAGATACCATGGCAACGAACACCGATTAAAGCCGAGCTGCTTTCATAGTACCTAAAACCCAGAGTTGGCGGAAACTAAGCTGAAACATAGCTGGCTAGCCACCTAAACCGGCTTCATGGTATAGGCCCCAGAAAGTGTTGCTTAGTAGCTCGATCCGAGGCCAGCTCTGTATTGGCCCAAGTTGAGGAAACAGTCGGTGAAATGTTTGGAAATTTCCAGAGAAAATAAAATTAACCCATTGTTTCTTCAGAGGCTCAGATGAAGGAACTAAAAAATACTTTTGTGTTCATGTGTACATCCACACTGAGCAACTGCCATGCTTCGGCTGCGCAGTTCCGCCTGGCATTGAGGGCTGGCATTATGCAAATATTTGGAGGCGTACATATTAATGATCCCGACTATTGCGTCACAGTCGGTATTGTGTGGAGAACCGACCGTTTTTCAGGGGTGTTTTTCATAAACGTGAATTAAATGAGAACGCGAAAACAGTCCAGTTTGAGATTCACTCTATGTCATGTCCATGCACTGAACTCTTGTTATTTGACTATACCAAGGTAAATTCAATTTTGAATTATAGGTCACCTTTAAGTTTATTTTTAAATAGCTGTGAGTAAATGGCTTTTGATGTTTTTCTTTATTTTAAGATAATCTGCACTGAAATACACCATCCTAACAGTCTATACTGTTCAATATTGGAGTAAATTAGTCTAAAATAAAACCTAAATTATATGCCAGGCTATGTAATAGCTATCAAATGTTCAACAAACCAGAGATAAACGTTATTTCGTTACATTTTAATGGTATAGCGTCTATACCAGTCAATTTATTCAAACATTTATTCATTTTAGCTATAAAACTGTTCTGTTCTAGATTATCGAAATGTATCTATCTAAACCAATGAGACTTTTATGTTGGCCTGTTAAAAAGTTTAAACTAAATAAACAGCATACACGATAGGTATATGTTACACTTTTAGGAATCAGCAATGTCACTTCCTGGTGCAACACATTTATTTATCTGTATAAAACACAAGAAAAAGCATTGTTCAAACAAGGAGCACATTTCTCTGCACTTTCGCGCTTCATCTCGTGCTGAATACTACTTCTACACTCTTATCCTGCGATACCTTCACAAATTATCCTAACCAATCACATGTCTGATGTCTAAGCTGATACGTCACATTACTCTTTATACAATACTCAATTCTCAAGAAATACATGTTCTATACACAAACACATTAACATAGATCTAAACATGTGCTGTGCCCGCTATCAAACGACATAAAAGGAAAGGTCTGACAAATAACATCATTAAAGTACCACAACCTCTATGAGTCATGCATTCAAACTCAATAAACATAAACATGTAAATAGCATTTGGAATTAGAATAGATATTCAGATATCAGCAATAGTTTAGTCTATATTCACATTACTCTAGCATTGATAACTGCACATATATTTCTAATACTCTTTCATATCACTGTTTCACTTGTCTTTAATCCGTTTTACTCTTCCATGAAATATGCTAATGAACTGACTACATTATGAACTAGGTTTCAACCGTTTAACAGTTACCGTGTTATCACTATAAACTCACAAAATAATTAATAAACTATTTTACCTCTAAATCTGACTGGGGTTCTTATTTAACAGTATTGACTTATAGCTAGTGATGTTAGGTCTGACACCGACGCTCCGAAGCTTGCTTCAAACTCGATCAGTCCTTGCAATGAACCACTGCTTCGGAGCTTGTATCAGTACGTCACTAGTCACGTGAAAATGACGTCTGAAGCAAACACACTGATTCACTCCTGTAGTGAACCACCTGACTGCTTTGACAGCCCGATCCAGTGTTGACAGATTTGAATCCTGGCGGCTGTATTTCTTATAAAAGTGAAGCCAAACCATGGCAACACCGTGGGTTGTAGTAGTCAGTGTTTGGATTGGCGTTATTGTTGAGGAGAGTGGATTTTATTTTTTATTATTAATTAGAGAACATATGAACATTGTTACATAAAAACATGTATCAAAGACAGAAACTTCAAAAACCCTCTGCTACATTATACAAGTACAACCAGTTACACAAGCACATCCTTTTCAACATACAAAAATATCAGTCCCACCAGTTAAGTTATAGAGTTCTGCTTCCTACAGCTAAACAAGATAAAGCTTTCACACATGATGCTGCCCTGCTAAAAAAAACCTATAGAAAACATTACAGAAATTCTATTGGATTTAATGGTTTACATAATGGAATTTATGGTTTTCATAGGAATTTTATTGGTTGTAATGGTAATTATAGTGGTCTCTGTGGGTCTCTACTGATATGTGTTGGGTTATATTGGTAGGGGCATTAAATCCTAATGGAATATGTCCCAAACACACTACAAAAAAGAAATTATTTTATTTTATTCTTTTATTTATTCTTTTATATTTTATTCTATTATCATTTTAATAGAAACCATTAGAATTTCTGTGATGGTTTCCAACTTTTTTTAAGCTGGTCTGATCTTCTGTCTTTGTCTAAAGAAATAATTACACACATTATGCTTAATGTTTTATTATCAAGGTGAACACATGAAATTCATCAGTATCTGAAAACTTCACCTACATAAATGAGTTTCACAGCACTAACACTGTTTCAGCTTTGATCGCCTCGGTAAACACGTAATAAACGGGGCGTTAACATTAGCCTACTTGCATTTTATGGTTGTCAGCTTTGTTGCATTACATTTACTTCACCAGGAGATGGTGCTGCAATTTCTCTCTGAATGAAGCTTCGAGTAATGAACCATTTTCGACACAATTGTATCAGAAAGCAATAATGCTTCGAAACGCTTCATTTGGCCATCACTACTTATAGCTGACAAATATATGCGAGGACTAATAAACACGATCTCGTGGCACGAGATCTCGTCACACCCCTAGTTAAAAGTTACTAATTTTCCTGTTGAGTAGTTAACACTCTCGTCCGCCATTTCACGCATGACACTCTTAATCACGGTCAAAACTTCACACTTTTCTTAACGTCTCAGGCACGAACTACGGCTCTATAAGAATACAATACTGTTATGCATTTACCAGTATATAGGTTATTGTCAGCTTACCTGTATAAAACACAAGAAAAAGCATTGTTTAAGCAAGGAGCACATTTCTCTGCACTTTCGCGCTTCATCTCGTGCTGAATACTACTTCTACACTGCTAGCTAGTCAGCCACCCATGCGCTGTGCAACTCCCGGGTGCCCCCTGCTGACGACTCCGAGTCTCACCAAATTGAACACAATGCAATAAAGTAATACAAGCAGAGGTGGGCTGTCAGGGCCATCAGGGCCTTCTCTGCTGGCCCTGTCAAAATATAATATAATATAATATAATATATAATTAATATATAAAATATATATATATTTTTTCATTTTTACGATTATATTTCCTGAAAGAATATGGTTATTTTGTTGAGGCTGAGCTGGATTTTCCATATGGTCATCGATCTAAACGCATCACAGCTCCGTGGACCAGCATTAGTAGTATAGCTAGCCTTCCGTTGAAGCTGCCATTTCCCATTTGATCTTAACTTTGACTGACGTGTATCATTAGCCAATCAAAATTTGATGCGCAGTGACAGAACGCCCCAGGGGGGAGCGATGTGTATCGGCGCTAGCCCCCGCTGATGTCATCAGCCGTTTGAAAATTCGGCGGGTTGTGAGCAATGTCAGTAAATGTCAGCTTTATGCCCTCACATGCTTGATCGCGATTCGCGACCATTCCAGAGTCCACCGCATCAGTTGAGCGATCTTTCTCCGCTCTCAAGCGCATCAAAACGTATTTAAGGAATTACTGGACAAACACGACTCTCTGCACTGGCATCTATACACGAATCCGACGAGCGTTCTGTGTAGACTGCCATCTTGTGGCGACGCCATTACGAGCTGTTACCGGGATGTAAACAAACCTCCGTGATAACGCTCCGTCGATGACACAGCCAGGCAGAATGACTTGTTGGGTTGATGATGTCAGACAGTGGCCTCCAGTCACAGATGAAGGTACAAATGATCTTACAGATTATTTATGAAAATAGCTTGGCAAGCTAGCTTGGAGGAAACTATAAAAAGATCTGTCCATTTGGCAACAATAAATAAATGAATGACATCAAATAAACAAATTCATGTTTTTCATTTGTGTCCATTATTTACCTCATTTTCAAATTACAAAAGGCAAGGGTAAGGTACAGCTAGAAAGTATACATAATATCGACCAATTAGTGTTTTAAACCATGGAAAGAGGTCTATATAACCGCAGGAGAACAATTATGTCACATAACGTTACATTAAGCTCAGGAAAGCCATTTATTGACCATAGCATGTTAATTGAATAGAAAAAATAGCTAGAGAGGAGATTTTGCTGAGCACTATATTACATAGCCTATTTATTATTATTTTTTTTTACTTAAATCATTAAATAATTGTTATTATAAAAAAACTTCATTATTTAAAAACCGTTAATTTAATTTGTTATTTAAAAAAAATTCTGTCACAGTCAAGCAAATCCAACATTAACAACAGACATAACAGTAATGTTACTAACGTCACTGCCCCAATGCGCCCTTTACTGCCACCACTGAAACAATTTAAAACGGAACATGTTTTCCCACTCGACATTATAAAAGTTGTAACGTTAGTGACAGTCGTAAATCGCGGGCTGTTTATTCCAGTGGACGCAAGTTGCAACTAAAACAATAGGAGGCAATGGCGCAACGCTACCCAGCAACAGCTCAGTTATGGCGCCCGCTTACTTCCATAGATAAGGAGCTGCTTATTCACCCTAAGCAGGACGCACAACTGCATGAGGAGGTCATTGAACGTTTCATCAGAAATGATCGGAGGATGTATTTTATTTACAAGTAATGAGTGAGTGTTAGGCCGATGACACACTGGCTGCGTAGCGTGAGCGTGGCGTTTCTGTTGCGTGGCGGCTGCGTCGCGTTTTCTGTGTCTTTGCACACCAGAAACGTGTCTGACGCGGCGCTGCTGCTAGGTGACTTCATAGGTGACTATAGGCTACTTCATGTTAAGCATAAATATAAAGCCTTAAAGACACTGTCAGCACTATTGACAGCAAAATAGACTACACAATATTTCGTTCTGTATTGACAGTGCAATGTTTGAAAATTTATATTTATTTATAAATTATATTTGTATCTAAATTTATGTCAAAACCTAGACTTTCAACCATCAAAATGTAATTTATTAATATGTATTCGTGGACAAAATAAAAATCATCTTTTCCTATTCTATTTTGCCTGGAAACGCTTCGGAAACGCTTCAAACACGCTTGCGTGTCGCGTAAAAAATAGGCGTCTGTTCTATAAATTTAAAGGGGGGTGCACTGATATCTGTCCCGTTTTACATTCTTAGTGCTACATGTATCTTGTGAAACAACTATCTGTTATACCTGACACTCAATACTTGGATATTTAAATAATAAAAAGGATTTACAGGGGAAATAACCAAATACAATTTAAAATATTATTAATATTATTAAAGAATTTTTCTAGTATGTTGTCGGTATGATATATTCTTCTTGTCTTCGACCTTCGGGTAACAGTTTAAATCCTGCAGCGGCTGTTGCGATTTTCATGCGATGATGGGATGTAATATTTAACCCGTAATTATTTCATCTGAAAATTGTAATGATTTAAACGGTCTATTTTGGGTAGAGTAATTCTAACCAGAGTACATGACATGTTGGTGAAAATACGTTTTAATTATTTTTATTATTATCAATATTAATGAAGACTGTATCTAGAATAAGCTTAATTCGGCTTACGATATGATGATAGCGTATTGTTAGCATAGTCAATGGATGATTACATAATTTCTTATTTATTTGGTTGACAATCGTAATTATTACATCAATCTTTTTGGCGAATCTGATCGACCTGAAGTCGTGTTAGTCTCGCGAAAGCTGGTGCGCTATAGTCATTTCACAATATGATTTTACATGTTTATTATTGGTCGGGGATGGTTTTCATAGCAAGGAGTTTTGGTAAAACTCTGTTTACTGTTTGATATAAGTTAAATGAGTCTATGAATACAGGCTACATTTATTACTAGCAAGCGTCAGGTACTTTGTAAGTCTTTTTCAGAAGTGTTTCACATAGTAACGCATATCGTTTGGGACCATCTGAGGTTGTTACGTCATTTGTTTCACCGGTATGTACCCACAGTAAAATTATTTTATTTTCACATAAGGTTGTTTAAAGCTTGCATAATATTCTGTAGCATAGAGACCCATAACGTGGGATTTGTTGTGATGTAACCGTGACAATGGGTTTTCTCTTATGGTGAACCGTGTTATTGTGTCGACATATTTCATAGTAATAAATGGACTGCATTTATATAGCACTTTCACAGACCCAATGGCCACCAAAGCGCTTTACATATTTGTCTCACATTCACTCACTCATTCATACACTGACGGCGGTGTCAACCATACAAGGCGCCGTCCAGCTCGTCGGGAGCAGCCGGGGTTAGGTGTCTTGCTCATGGACACCTCGACACTTGGTCAGGTGGAACCGGGGATAGAACCACCAACCTTTCGGTTTGTAGACAACCTACATGAACCACTGAGCCACTGCCACCCCAGCTACTATAATACTATTCTCTTAATAGATGTAATTTTATTACAGTCTCTGATTTAAAAGCCAATGGTTCTATTTGCTGTGTTTCTATTATGGTTAATAGAGTTGATAGATTAATCATGTTTGAAAAGCATACTTTTTGGCCACCAGGGGTCGACATGCTTAGCCATGCTGATATTGATTGTATTTGCACGTATTTGTGTTATGCAGGGTAATTGTTTTAAAGTGCGATTTAAATGTCTTATTCATTTTATTTTTCTATAGATATGCTTTTAGTAATTAACATGCATTCTAGATTTTAATTTCTAAATTTTAATGTTTTTAAATGTTTAAATTTCTATTATTATTTATATAGATTATATAGATTCATAGATTATAAAAATTTGTTCATCATATGTTTCGTTGTAACAGGTCTTTTATTTTCTAGAGCCAGACATTGAACTGCTGGCTTTTCAATCCATAGACCTCTGTAAGTACATATTTTCAATCTTTATACATTTATAAATATCTACAAAAATGTACAAATTAAATTTACAAATTTTCATGCTGCTCCACCCCCATGTTATTTTTATTTATTTATTTTTAGTAACAGCCACGCAGGCCCATGCCATAGATGACTCAGACCACAGTAAGATAGATTTATCTTACGATAGACCGCAGAAATGTAAATGTTTGCCATTTAACAAACCATTCCACCACTTTTCATCTTTCCACAGAATTGATACAACTGATTACCCCCCCAGGATTTGTGGATTTGACGTACGAATCTCCCGAAGAACAAGCCCCAGCTACCAGTCACCCTGCTAGAATCATTAGTCCTATTTCGACGACTTCGATATGTTCTGATGAGCAGATGATACAATGTGATGATGTGATTGACCTAACGCTGGACTCCGATGAACAGCCAGGAACAGGTTTTCGCGAACCAACCTGAAAACGCCAAAATGTGTTGGATTCCAGGCTAGCAATTACGCCTAAGCTGGAGCAAAATAATGGTAAAACCATAATTTATTAAAATCCATGTCTCATTAATTTGATTATGAGTCATGTATTTAGTTATTCTAATCATACGGCGTTGTGATATACTTTCAGTATGAGTATTTAATGTGTGTTTTGTCATTTCTCATTCTACACAGATGAACAAGGAGATGATACAGAAGATTTGACAGCATGGACAGAAACTCAGCAGGATCGATGGGACCAGGTCTCCTGGACAAATGATGATTACGACGTGGATGCCGTGAGAGCTAGACAAACACCGTATCCTTTTCACGATCTGCCTGCAGCTGAAGAAGTAGAAGAAGAACCTGAAGAAGAAGTGATTCACCCTACGACTGTGCGGACTGATCAACCTTGTTGCGATAGTGCTCTGATACACGTACTCATTAACAGACTTATTGCTCAGGGCGATGAGATTTGTCATAGAACAGTCGCGCTACACACCGAGTACCGTGCCCAGTTAGATGCATACTACGAATCATTATGTCGTCGAATAGACGACGGTTTCAATTCGATTAATGATCGAATGGATGCTCAGGACATTAAGATTTGTGAATTACAGGTTATTTTATCCGGACAGCATTTCAGATTCCAAGCCGCCGGGGATGAGAATAACGAATTAGTACTTTTCATATTAACCCTCTGGGGTCGGCTATCGCGCCGGCGTGACGAGCTCACTTTTTTCCTTATCAGTGCAAAAGAGACTCAAAATACTCTGCTGATTTTGATCTTACATATAAGTGTTGTACATCATTAGATCCTGTTAAGTGTCTATTTTTTTGTGGATACTCAAAATAAAAACAAAGTGTTCTGCTTTTTGTCAAATAAAGAAAAATAAACATGATGCAAATTTTGCCTTCTCTCTGTAAGTGAAGTTCATTCTGAAGCGCGTCGGAAAATGAACTGTAACTCAGTAATTACTTGTCACACAGGCACGAAAGATTTTGCGTTATGAAGCTGAAATTCTCTTCTTTTAAATGAAGTAACTTATATAAAAAATAAGTATTCTCAGTTTATGTAATCTGTATGAAAAGAGAGAGATGTCAGTCTTTTTCCTTTCAGCTAATTATAGCGTATGATACGGTGGCCGAGACAGCTCAACGCGCTGCAACTGAAGCAAACACATGCAAATAGAAAAAAAACACATGCAAATAGAAAAAAACACATGCAAATAGAAAAAAAACGCGTGCAAATAGGAAAAAACACCTGCAAATTAAAAAAAACATCTTGCATCAGTTTCACAACACACGTGTGCTCCAAATCCAGAAACGCGCTGCAAAAGTTCACAACACAACCAAATACATAAACGCGCTGCAAATAACACAGACCACAACGGAAATGTTTCCAGGGGAACCAAATAAGTGACGAACCCGGCTGGGACGTGCTTACTGCTCGTGAGCGTTTCTGTGCCCTACTCCCTTCGAATGGCAGACGGCAGAGCCCTTAAAGTGGGACTTTGGAGTGAGCAGGGCTCTAGTCTGCCATTATAGCCGTGTGGAACGCACTTGATGAAGGAGCAACTAAAGACAACGTAATTCCTCATTATTTTCACCTGGGATGTTCCCATGACAACGCAGCACGGCGTCCATCAGCTGAAGAGCTGGTCTTACGACAGAAATATAATGCTGTTAACATAACGGTTGCAAATACATTTGTATTTTTACTTTTTTTTTTATATGCGTTATATATCTGTGTGTCTCAACTTTCAAATTTTGGACCCTACATTACCTAACATTTCTTACGAAACTTTTCTTTATGAAAATGTAAACATAACATGAAACAATTTGTACAGTGTAACTGATGTATAGATAAATATCTTTCCTTCATGTTTTTCTTCTTTATCTTTTTTATTTATTTATTTTAGTTTCCAATTCATTGTTCTTTTCTCATTTGTATTCTGATGACATTGAACATATTGTTAATACATTTTGTATCTATCTATGCCAGCACGTCCCAGCCGGGTTCGTCACTTATTTGGTTCCCCTGGAAACATTTCCGTTGTGGTCTGTGTTATTTGCAGCGCGTTTATGTATTTGTGTTGTGAGCTTTTGCAGCGCGTTTCTGTATTTGGTGGTGTTGTGAGTATTTGGAGCACACATGTGTTGTGAAACTGATGAAGATGTTTTCTTAATTTGCGGGTGTTTTTTTTATTTGCACGTGTTTTTTTCTATTTGCACACGTTTTTTTCTATTTGCATGTGTTTTTTTCTATTTGTATGTGTTTTTTTCTATTTGCACAAGTTTTTTTCTATTTGCATGCGTTTTTTTCTCTTTGTATGTGTTTTCTTCTGTTGCAGCGTGTTGAGCTCTCTCGGCCACCGTAGTATGACGTGTTAATGTGACCACGCCCACTGAGAGCGCGCGCTATTCAAACGCAAATGTTGAGGCAAGTCATGAAAACGGCCACATCAGCTGGATAAAACATCCAGTTTAATAAGAATCTTGTACTTTATCTCGTCTTGCTGCGCTGAGTATCAGTATATAGTATGTTTTGTCAAAAATAAAATAATCAACTGTTATAGTGTTTGTTCCAATGCAAGCTGGCTATATCAACATAATGAATCCTTAACTTTGAAATATGTATGATACCTAAAAAATAATACTTTTTAAGAGATTTATGGAAAAGACCATTTTCTTTTCAAGAGGTTTCAAACTCTTTGAACCAATTCTATAGCCCATATAAACTATTTGAACAGGATTTGTTTCCAGGTATGACTAAAAATGTGCTTTTGACTTTCATTTATATTTTGATTATATATATATATATATGTGTGTGTGTGTGTGTGTGTGTGTGTATATATGTATATATATATATATTGTCCTCGCATTCTTTCTTGTGTGACACACCTGAATGAAAGGCTCATTATGCGGGTCTTTGTCTTCTCAGGTGAGAACCAACTAATTATTCATGAGGGGGTTGGGCCGTTCACGCCCATTCGCATATTGCCTTTCCAAACAAAAAAATGTTTTTCACAATTTAAAACAATCTATTGTTTTATGTGAATGATTAGGAAGGATGATTTTCAGATCATTTTGAAGCGACAACATCCATTAGTCAAAAGTCTTGTGGACACATATTTAGTATGTGTTTTGTGGCCTTATTTCAGAAACTTTAATATTTAGTTTTTTCAATAACATGCATTAACAATATTCTCTCAAAAATACAAACATGTACATACATGTTGCTCACATATTATGGTAGCCCTGTTTGTGCTAAATAGAGTGTAATTTCACCTGTGCCATAAATATGTTTATAAGCAACTGAAAAAGCACAAAGCATGTCAAAACATCTCAAGGACCCCAAAAACACCATAGACCCTAACCTATTCTGTATTAATTGCAATTTAATCTATTAGGATTGTTTTCAACATTATGTTGTCTGATTGTATTACAATTTCTATACTCAGGCATGTGTTATTTTTTTACATCTGTGTGTTTGATTGATTGGATTTTTTATTGTCATAACTGTGAATTCTCAGGGTTTGTGATATCACATAATTGCAGGTCAATAGTGAGATTGGTCTAAATAAAAAATTAAAATGGATCATGATGAAAAAAATTCCACAGCTAATGCACAATGCTGTCATCCAGACCAAAATCTCTCAGACCAGTTAAGTCGAATGTTTGAAATGCAGATGTGTGAACCCCATCGTATGTGTGATGCTTTACAACAAATTAGTTTTTGAGTACTTATGTTTTTTTTTTTATTTTGCGACATAAACAAATGTTTACCATACCAATGTTTGGTATAATTTTTTTCAGCACAACATCACCTATATGACCAGACAATTAGTTTTTCACTTTGATGTACTTTATCAACATATTGGACCCAAAATCACACAAAAAAACACAAAATCCGAATAGAAAAATTATAGCTTTTCTACAACAAAAAACATAAACATGCTCAATAAAGCATTTTAAAAGGTTTAAAATGTAAACACAAGTTGTAAATGTCAACATATACAGGTACAATTAAGATATACTCAAGCTATATACAAAAAAATATGATTTACACAAAAAGCGGGTGTAGCCATAGGTTTTTTTTTCTTTTCAGCTTTGCCACTTAAAAAAAAATAATTGTGCACACAATTATACAGAGAGCTATATTTAAGGCCTTGCATTCCCAGAGTATGAGGGTTCCCAAATAGTGCAAATAAAACATAAAAAAGTTAAAATTGAGATAAAATCAAACTATATACAGCAAAAAGCAGGTTTTGCAATAGGCATTTTTTCTTTTTTGCTTATAAACTCTACAAAACACTTCATGTACAATTACACAGACAGCTACATTACAGGGCTTTCATTCCTTGAGTAAGAGGGGTTCCTCAATAGTGCAAATATACCATACAAAAGGTAAAATGAACACAAAATCAAACTATACATACAACTATTTACAGCAAATATCAGATGTGTTTTTATTTTTTTTTTATCTGTGCCACTCCACAAAACAGTTTATCTAAATCTACTCCTAAACTATCTACACTACTCCTAAATCTATTCAAACTCTTCCTAAAACTAGCAATCTAGCTCTAGCTCTCTCTCTATATATAATGTATTTTTGTCTCTCTTTGTCTACTCCGTAAATCTCCTGCCTTTCAATTTCGCTGCTTTGCTCAGTTGGCTCCTCCTCCATTCCTTTAAAGCAGCCTGAAGAGCAGAGTCAGCAGATTCACACATTTTTTCACATCCGTTTTGTTTTATGACAAAAAACGACAAAGTTATTAGAATAAATGCAAGGCCTGTCGCATCCCATCTTGCGTTCTTTTACGAACGCGAATATTTTTTTTATATAAAGTTTAAATGATCATATCTCCGTTTTTACTTGGTCTATCAACACAAAACAAAAAGTATAATAGAATTTCAAGCCAGCACTTTCGACAGAAGTGGACGGCAGCGCTCAATGCGACTTTGTTTTTTTGCTTCGTCATCTGACGAACTTAAACTAGTCATGTGGCTTGATCACGCCGGCGTGATCGGCGACCCCGAAGAGTTAATGTAGATGCAACACCACAGACTTCTAATTTATAACATTTAGAAATAGCTAGTCAACAATTCCCCAATATTGATTTATGTGATCGGTTACAGGAAATATTAAACGAATGCTATATACAGATTGAACTTAACGAGAATGATATTTTCTATGATTTTGAAACCCGTTATGAAAATGGCAGACACGTTGCTAACTTTGTATGTGCGATCACTTTTGAAGGTGAGCAATTTGTAGCGGAAGGTACCGATTGCATCGCGATGCTAATCACGCATTTCAGACAACCCCGATACAAAGGTAACTGCTTCATAACCCATTAAGCGTCAAAATTCGACTCATTTCTTATTCTGGAGTATTTTTGCAAAGCGGGACTTAAGGTTGACCTCATAATGCAAGGATGTAAATTAATCTTCCTTTACGATGATGTTTTTGCGCAACGGTATATAGATAGCTATGCTTTTATCCCCATGGCTCTGTCTAAGAGGCCTGCGGCATTAAGCTTGACCACTACTGAAAAAGGTTACTTTCCCCATCTTTTCAATAGGCTGGAAAATGTGGGGTATAACGGCCCCTATCCTGAATAAAAGTAATACAATCGGGATAACATGTCCGATAAAGATCAAGTAAAGTTTGATGCTTGGTACAGCACGACAGCGGGTAAGGTGTTTTACTTCAGGAAAGAGCTGTACAAATATGGGATAAACGATGTTATGTTATTACGTGACGCATGCATGAAATACCGCGAGGCATTCATAAAATGTACTGAACTCGACTCTTTTGGGTTCACGATGCTAGCTAGCTGTTGTATGGGCGTGTTCAAAACACATTACTTGGACAGGGCTACGTTAGCACTGACCCATAATAATGCATATGTCCAACAGAGTAAGACCTACTCAGACGTTTCAATCAAATGGCTCGAGTATGTAAAAAAGACTCGGAACGTAGACATTCACCATGCTGTCAACCATGGCGAAGTGTCGATCGGTCGCTACTTTTTAGACGGGTACTACGAGCAGGCCGGCGTAAGGTACGGCTAGAATTTAACGGCGGCGTAAGGTACGGCTAGAATTTAACGGCTGTATGCATCATGGACATGAATGTCGCTTTCCCCCTTATCAGACGCACCCCTTGTTAATTGTCCCTTATGGAGTTCTCAGGCGTCAGTTTGATGATAAGGTTGAAATTCTGCAGAACGCGTATGGTTTGCGAATTGAGGTTCTTTGGGAATGCGAGTGGGCCAGAATGAAAAAGACAGACCCCTCTGTGATAGAATTTATGAGCACTTATTCGAAACCTGAGAGGACTGGAGCCGAGAGAGGCTCTGTTTGACGGTCGCACTAATGCTTATAAACTCTATCACAAAACGACAGATGGCGAGAAAATAAGTTACGTTGATTTTACCAGCTTATACCCCTTCTGTCAGGCCAGGAAGAGCTATCCGATCGAACACCCCCAAATCATTTTCAAAGATTTCGAACCGATTGAAAATTATTACGGGTCTTATCAAGGCTACAGTATACCCCCCACTTAAATTACTCCACCCGGTTTTCCCTTACCAGGGAACTACACTGCGACCAAAATGGTAGCATATGCGACCTTTTGAAATGCCATTGCGACCCTAATTTTTAATGGGTCGCAAATGTATCACTGACTATTTTTGTACCTACCTTATGTTTTAGGCAATATGCTACGATTTACTATGAGCATTTATTAAAACAGAAATGTGTAGCCTATTTTAAGTATACGTTTGTATAACGTGCTCTGAGCATTCAACACATCAGTTGGCTTCAGCCCCGCGAGAGAGAGAGAGAGACGCGGGCGCGATCGAACTCTGTGTGTGTGTGAGAGAGAGACGCGGGCGCGATCGAACTCTGTGTGTGTGTGTGAGAGAGAGAAGCGCGGGCGCGATCGAACTATGTGTGTGTGTGTGTGTGTGTGTGTGTGTGAGAGAGAGACGCGGGCGCGATCGAACAGTGGAAACATAAAAACATACTCCGTCATTTTGTTCATACAGGACATGATTCAAACTGCAAAGTGTTTACTTATATTTGTGTACAATCGCAATAAAACACAACATTGTGCTTTTGTCACACACTAAACTCTTGTCAAACTGTAACCTACAACTGTAACCCAACCACACACACACACACACACACACACACAAACACACACAAACACACACACCGTTTTAAAAGCAAAACATTTATCCAACCCCATTTAAAAACAGTCTGTGTGTTCCATCTTTTGGAGATTCATCATATCGCATTGGTTTCCATTTCTTGTCCTCGGAGTCGGAGCACTAATCTGTTTATTTTTAAGTTACACATTCTACATTGATTAAAAAAGAAAATCAAATGTGTTTTTAATGGTAATTATTTTATACGGAAATCATTTATTTATAATTCAGATGATAATAAAGTTAGGGTTAATTAAAATTAAGGAAAACAATATATATTGATCTGAAATATAGCAAATTAATTTTAAATTCATTCAGGTACAATTACCAAACATATATCAAGGTCATTTTGTCTTTTTATTAATTTAATTAATAAACTAATTATATAAAACTATTGTCAGTGCACTACAAATAAACTGGTTCTATGTCTTTATTAATAAAACTTAAAAATACAAGGCTTAAGACATTTATAAAAATACCTTCTGCATTTTTGTTTTGCTTTTCACTCCATTGTACCGAAATCGTACCGAACCGTGATGTCTGAACCATGGTATGAACCCAACCGTGATTTCTGTGTACCGTTCCACCCTTAATGCAGTACAGTTTCATTATTGTTCATTATTATCCAGAGAGCGGCTTACTATAAATAATTTGTGCGACCAAATCATGTTTTGCGCCAGTAACTGAAAAAGTTAGTAGCGCAAGTGCCACCAGTGGAAAAGGTTAGTGTAGTTCCCTGCTTACAGATGTGGCGGAAAACTCTTCATCAGCCCCACGTTACGGCAAAACAGACCGGCCGAGAAAAGTTATTCCAACGCATCCTTACTGTAGTTGATCAGACTCTCTATAATGCACCCGTAAGGATACGTGCTCGAACTCTGGCTCACATCGACTTGTGAATATATAGTGGCTTGTGAATATATAGTTTATCAGAGCAACCTTTGCAGGGTCTGCAATCTCTGTGCCATTAGGTTTTGTGATTTTAAGTTGTAGATATAATAACGTATTATTAAGATCCACATAATCATCGCCATTCCCAGCTATGAAATATATAGCTGATAAAGGGGGGACTTCTAAATAGCCGTTTTTCTCAAGAACCGTTTGCGTTAGTGTTGCTTTCGTCAATGAAAATTATGACTAAATATTGTCGTCAACGAACCTTTATCACGTGACGAAAACGAGACGAGACGCAACGTAAATGCTGGTCATGTGATGATGACTATAATTAAATGTATAATGCAATATTGTTGACGAATAAAAACGAGACTAAATGTGGTTTACAAAATAAAAACTATGCTAAAATGTCTCTTCATTTTCGTTGACCAAAACGAGACGAGACGAAATGTTAACGTTATTTCGTCTCGTTTACTTGCATTATTATTATTATGCAGCATTTCTGTTTCGTGTGTCACTTCAGGGGCGGCATCAGATCGCACTGCGCAGACGCAGGCGACTTCACATCCTCAAGCCCCACTCGCGGCATTATTTAGAAGATGCAGCTGCGTGAGTTACGGCTGTTTCACACATACTCCGTGTGTAGTGCGTATGCGGTGCGTGTTGCGTGTGTATGCAGGAGCAGCACGTGCTATTGTGCTTTCATATGTGCTGCGTTTGCCGTGCGCAATTGATCTACGGCTGTACCACAATCACAACATTTAATCTCTATTTTTTATTTCAAATCAATATTTTTAGCCTACATCCATTATGTCGTGTTGTTGAGGTACTGTGTAGATCTCTGCTCTGCTGTTATGCACGCATCGCTCCTGGAGCGCAATGCCGGACTGCATCCGCATGTGGTGTGAGCGCTCTAACCCAGTGGTTTTCAAACTTTTTCAAGAGGGACCCTTTTTTTTTTCTTTTTTTTTACGCGATCCATAGGCTTGTGCGCAGAAAAAAAATCATCTCAGCACTTTTTTTAACCACTTTTGATGATGCACGTGCACTTGCTGATCCTTGACGCGATTGCAACGCAAAGTCGATTCTGAAATAATTTGATCAAGCTATAGTCCTACATACAGGACTTTTAACCAATTAATAGCTTATAGTTTGCTGCATGCTTAAAAAAATACAAATACACAAAACATATTCCACAACAAACTCTTTAAATGTAATATTCATTATATACAGAACAGAACAAGAATAACAAAAATAATAACTAAACAAGCCAAAACGAAATAATTTAAAGGGAAAGTAAAAGTAAGGGGCATTATGCTCACGTAGCCTAACTCTCTCATTAGAATCAAAATATTTTAAAATTCGCGATGTATTTTATGGTCAACTATTCTTTATTATAGGCTTTGTAGCAACTTCACTCACGTTGCAATATCGACAGGAAAAAAATCATCCTTTCACAAAAATGTGCTTGGAAACATCACAGTTGAGCGGTGCTTACGCTGAATGGTACGAATTGTACTACTGACTATTTAAACAGAGCAGTGTGATTTTTATATTAGGTTGATTATTTTATTATTATTTAAAAGCAAACATATTTATAATTCAAATGATAATTCAAATGAGAATAGGGCTGTCAACGAATATTCTAAATTCGAATAGGCCTATATATTCGAATAGGTTTAAAAAAAACAGAATTTCGAATGTGAAAATTAATATACGAATGTGGAAAAACACGCCCGCGGTATCAGAGGCGCGGATGTCTGCTTTGCGAGTGGGCGCTGCCTGAGGGATCAGGGACAGGTCACAAGAGTCGCACTGGCACAGCACTGCTGAAAGTCTTATTTATTGCATGAATAAGGTAGGTTAGATGCAGCAGTTTCATGCACCGCAGGCTTCCACTGGTTTGATTATTTACCGTTTCATGTCAAGGAAAAGTTCCATGTTTACCACAGCACAGCTCGCCCGGAGCGTTCAATGTCGGTTCTATATACTGTAAAACTTCAATTAATGTTAATATTACTTGTTTCAATCACTGAATTAGGCCTGCTAAATTTGGGACAAGAGTCACGACCTTACATTGCTTGCACAAAACTCTTGATCAGCACTCAACATTTGTTTATTGTTGTTGTTCATTTAAACCGTTATGCGCAGAGAGCGTGAGGTGAGGGAGAGAGAGAGAGAAAGAGTGCCTGCGAGTGCGAGCGAGAGTGAGCTCTGCGGTCTTGTCCATTAGTTGAGTTAGGCTACTTGTTTTTGTGTAAGTTAATACGTTGTCAAATATGTTTAAACTTAAAGGTGCTCTAAGCGATGTCACGCGTTTTTTAGGCCAAAACATTTTTTGTCACATACAGCAAACATCTTCTCACTAACCGCTGGCTGCCTGTCCCCTGAACACACTGTAAAGAAACGCGATCTCTGTAGAGAGCCCAGGCTCCACAAACAGCAACAAAAACTGGGCTAACCCGCTCCACGAAACATGACAAACAGTTCCAGCCAATCACCGACAAGAAGGACTTTGGGGCGGGGTTTGGGGGGTTATGCCGCGTTCCAGGCAACCTGTAACCCGTGTTTTTTCAACTCGTAACCGGGAGTACATCGATCTAGTACGAATTCACGGGTGGGAAATCACGGGTTTGAAGGCGTTCCAGTGCACTTTCACGGGTATAAGGTTGGAAAAACACGGGTTACAGGTTGCCTGGAACGATGTACTCCCAGTTACGAGTTGGAAAAACACGGGTTACAGGTTGCCTGGAACGCGGCATTAGTGCGCGGATCAGGAGGAGGGAGGGTCTAGCTAGCCTCCGTTTTGTTTGACAATACTTTAAACGTCAACAAGAAGTGAGGTCACCCGACATCGCTTAGAGAACCTTTAAATAAACTACCTATACAAGTAGTTATGTCTCTTTGTATTAATTTGACCTGTTATTGACGTAATGCGCGTCATTGACAAAATGCACATCAGATGTTCGAATAGTTCGAATATAGCCTATGTGTTTTTTTAGAACGTCATTTTGTCAGCCCTAGGAAGGAATGACGAGTGTTAGTGTGTTGCTGCCGATGGAGCGAACGTGTGTGTGTTGCGGGTGGAGTGAACCAGTGCGTGTTTTGTGTATATATTAATGAGAAGGGCCTGCTTATTCTGCATAATCTGGTCCCAAGCCGGTTCGCTGGACGAGAGGGCAACACGCATGTCAGGAGAAGCATTCAGTTTGTTTCGTTGTTTCAAAGCTATTAATATAAATTTTATTAGAAAACGGAATTCTTTTTATTTTATTTTATTTTTTTATCACTGGCGACCCATTTTTTAATTCTCGCGACCCTCGGTTTGAAAACCACCTACTCCGTTTGCAGTGCATATGTGGTGCGTATTTTTCCCCGCAGGGCCCGCACCCATGTTAATAGGTTAGAGCAGTGGTTTTCAAACCCTGTGTCGCGACCCAGGGTTTGAAAACCACTGCTCTAACCTATTAACATGGGTGCGGGCCCTGCGGGGAAAAATACGCACCACATATGCACTGCAAACGGAGTATGTGTGAAACAGGCGTTAGCATAAACGACAACAAACAAAGTTAAGTCTGACACAGAGAAAGGGATTCGTCTTTGGGAGGAAAAGAAGAAATGACATTTGGAAAAACTTTCATTTCATCATGTGTGTAGGCTACTTCTAACATGTTTGGTTGGTAAAATAAATATGTTGTAAATTCAAATCAGAGCGTCTTCCGTGTCTAGAATGGATGTATTCTTGAGTCTATAAGGCAACAATAATATAATAAGATAACTATAAGAAGATAAGATTGTTTGAAATGGGTTTGGCTAAAAGAAAATTTTGGTTTCCTCTATACTACTAGGTAAGGTACTTATACTATATTGACTGGGTTAAATAGAATTGCATTACTAAAAAGAGACTAAAATACAATTTGCATTGACTAAAACTAGACTATGTCTTTCGTCGACTAAAACTAGACTAAAATGTCATCAGTTTTCGTGGATTAAAACTAGACTAGACTAAAAAGAGTATGAACGTGACTAAAACTAATAAAAACTAAAATGACAGCTTGACACAAAGACTAGACTAAAACTAAAATTAAAACAGGCCGCCAAAAACAACACTAGTTTGCGTTAGTGGAACCGTAAATAAGTCTAACTTGAGGGGGGGGGGGGGACTTATTTACAGTTCCACTAACGCAAACGGTTATTGAGAAAAACGGCTATTTAGAAGTCCCCCCTTTATCGCGTGACTTAACAAAAATCAGCAAACTTATCAAAAATCAATGTCAAAACATCCTTGAGGCTTAACCTCTTAACCGTTGCCAGAGCGCCGGCGCACTGAAGCGTTTTTTTTTAAATAGTTAAAAGTTTCTATCATATTTAATGTTATTACCTTGACAAACTATACATCATTAAAAAGATATAAGACTTAAGTTTCAGTATTTGACCACTATTGTATTCTGAAAAAATTTGTAATGACAGTTATGTCTTAATTTGTGCCAGGAGTTATGTAATTAAAAAATGAGTCGATACCTTTAATATGAATTTTGAGCGTCAGCCGCTCCGATTCTGAAAAAAACTCCTGTGTCGTCGTCATGACAGCGCTTGACAAAACAACGTCCCTGAGGGCTTTTAGTTCAACAATGTGCAGATGTGGAGAAATATTGATAGATTCTCATAGGTTTACATCAGATTTCTATAGACAGGAATAATATTTATTGAATTTATACCCAAATGCGTCGATGTAATCATTATGAGCGCTGGATACTCTGATGTACTGTGTTTTCAATCCATACTGGCAGTCTGAGGGCGCCGTGTGCACAGTAAAGTCCATATATGAAACACATGAAGAAGAGCCATTACCATGTGACATTCCAGGAACTGCCTGACAAAGCTTCCAGAGATCGCTGTAACATGCAGATAAAGATGTTTTGAAGACAATAAACATGATCGCATGTTTTTTTTTTTTTCATTATGACTAATTAATTCCACATTTACAATAAACTGCCAGGTGTCAGCTTTCAAATGAGATCATACTTGTGCTTTTAGTACACAGGGTTCATGAACTGTATCTGTTTCAGTTTGGGAATGCCATTTCTGGGGATTTTTCAAAAGTGGGGTTGAAGCTTAACAGGTTAACCCATATGAACCTGGACCAATTTCCCTTTATAGGAAAATTATGGGGCATATAAAACAGACTAAATGGACCACACTAAAACATGTTTCTGCAGCTGTTTTCTAAATGCAACCACTCCTTGTCAAAGATCTGTAATGTTACATATATGTGACATTGGGGGTTTATGATAAATTTTTTATGTTTGGGCTTTTATTTCTCATTAAAAAAACAACAACATTTAGTCAGTTTTCTTGCTAAATAATAGTTTTTTCTGTTTATTTTCTTTTCCACAACATTTTTAAAATTATAACTTTTCTGGGAAGATAAATAAAAAAACCTTTTTCAGAAGTAATACAGTTTTTGCATTTTATTTCCTTTGCCACATATTTCAAAACCAAAAATGAACAGAGAATGACACGTTACACTTACTCTCGCATCAGCTGTTGTGTAAACACTCACATTTAACTTACCCACATCACGAACGACTGCCTAACGCGTGAGCGCGCACGACAACCTATTATTCAGGGTAGCTTTCGAGTAGTAGCCGTATATCTCGGAAATCAGGGCAGAGTTAACGATAAGCCTAGCTAACGTTACAGGGATATTCCACCATTTGGGGAATTAAGCTCATTTTTGACCTCCCCTCGAGTAAAACAATTGTTTGTTTTTTTACCGTTTTGGATACTTTTAGCATAGCTTAACGTAATTCATAGGTATGACGACAATACAATATTATTGTAAATTATATCGCATAAAAAAGCGGTAGCTAAAGTTCATTGAATCAAGCAAACAAATAGCTGTTGTTTTTGCTCCAAAAAGCTTGACTTAAAGGGGTCATATAATGCCATTTTTGTACAAGCTAATATGATTCATTAGGGTCTAAATTAAAAGTTTGTAATATACTCTAATTAAAAATTCTCATTAGTATTGTAAGAAAACACCTGGTCAAAAACAGCTCTGTTTTCAGCACGCCGTTTCAGTGCATATGACTTTAAATGATAATGAGCTTTGCTCACTCCGGCCCTCTGTTCTGTGTTCACCGTTTGTAACACAAAATAACACAATAACCATAACACGTTGTTCATTATAAACGGGGGATTATGAATTATATTGAGAACGTCGTACATAGAAAACATGCCGTAATGTACCCTAAGTGTAAACCTTAGCCGCATTCATCGTGAAGCGTGCAAGCGATTTGCAAAGATTAATATAAATATTAATATAAATATTAATATAAAGATTAATAAAACGTTACACTCACTTCAGTTCTTCTGGAGGTGCAGCAGGAACACGAATAGTTGGTACCGATCCTTTATTCAGGAGCAGCTTCTTAGCAAAACCAGCTCATACTGACCCTCGTTTATAAAGCAGTCTGCTGTGAAATGATTCGCGCAAACATGAAAGCATTGACGTTGCTCGTGGGGAATATTCCCTTCGAAAACAAACTCAGCCACTGCGTCTTCAGCGGTTCGGATTTAGGAACATTAAAATGACTGTGTTCGTTATTACACCCAAGAACAGAACACCACAATCGCTTAGACGCCATTCTGCTCATAGACAGTGCTCCAGCATATCAACAATGACCGCGCCGGTCCACACAGACTATGATTGAATCGTGGGAGGGGCGTCCGACCATGTGACGTCAAGCGGTCGAACGGCTTGATTTGAGACAGGGGAAAACATAAGAAAAAAAAAAAAAAAAAACTGGATGGATTATCATTTTATGATGGTTGTGTACAGGCACTGCCAACACACATTTCAGTACAATAAACTTGTAAAAGTGCATGTATCATTATATGACCCCTTTAACTCGAATTTCACAAAAGATTCCTTTACGTTATGAGTTTCCATTAGACTGACGTGGTAACCAGGTGTCTCATCCAATGGCGAGCTCAGTTTACGCTGTGTGCTTCAAGATTCTGACGCAAGTGCTAAGATTCCGATTGGCCAAGAGAAAAAGTGCTAAGATTTCAACTGGCCCAGAGAAATGTCAATTATAAGAATTATACAATAATGTTTCACAATTCCCCCCCCCCCCCCGATTCCACGTGAGTCACGTAAATGACCCAATTGACCAAGAAAACGACGACAAGTTTGCAGCTGTGTTGTTAAATACGTGTTCGTCTTTCTGCATCAAGCCTCTTATCTTAAATTATCTAGTCAAGCTAGCGTGTGATAGTCACTGATTTATCATGCAGCTCAAATAATTTTGGGTAGAATCTCTCTAGAATTTGTTCTGATCAATCAACACAGTTTCACTGGTGATCCAGAATAAACCCTAAACCCAGGATAGAGTGTGTGTGTGAATGTGGTCTGGACTGTGTGTATGAGGCTCATTGTATCAGAGACGTTGTAGAAGGACAGAGTTCCTGCACTGTGATCCACATACACTCCTATTCTCCTGCTGTCACACACACACACTCCTGTTCTCCTGCTGTCAGACACACACTCTCCTGTTCCACTGCTGATGTGCTCTACAGGGAGTTTAGTCCTTATGTTATTGTGTCTGAATGAGTAACTGGAAGAAGAGCAGGACAAACTCCAGGACTGACGATTATATCCAAACATACACTCTGTACCCGATCCCTTCCTGCTGATGCTCTTATATGACACTGATATATCCACACCATACCCACTCCACTCAATCTCCCAGTAACAGCGTCCACACACACTCTCTCTACACAACACCTGATGATACACATCAAATCTGTCTGGATGATCAGGATACGGCTGGACTGTGTTAGTGTTAGTAATCACTCTGTTAGTAATAACAGACAGAAGAAGGTGGTTATGTGCTGTGTTCTGATCCAGATTGAGCTGATGGGAATCTGATGGAGATAAAATCATATCAGAATCAGGAATTATGAATCTGATCTTTTAATGTACATTGTAAAAAAAATACTTTTGGTGCTTGTTAAACAATTAAAATGAGTTAAAATCACACAATTACTGAACATTTTGTCTTAACCTAATTTTATTGTGTAAAATCCACTTTAATATGTAAAACTGAAATTTACTTAATCCATTTGAACTATCTGAATAATTAGTGTTGAATTAAGTTAAACTGTGCAGTGGATTTTTTGTTCCCAGCATGCTTTGCATATGTCTTGATCAGGAGAGTAAATGTTGAAATGAAGTGCTATTTTATGTGTTTTTGAGGGAAATGCATGTTAGTGTTTAATGTTCAGTTATGTTTGACATATTTTCACCTTCTACAGGAAGAACATGAACACACTCAGTTCCCTTTCGTTGTCACTCCGAGTTCCGTCGGATGACGACGAATGGGGGTTTCGCTTAGAAGCCAATCAACTTCAAATACTTCAAAACGAGCCAATGGCAAAGAAATGCCATGGGTCTGCGGAATTTGCATAGCGTAACTCCGCCTCACCTCGTGAGTATATAAGGAGAACGCTGGCAGCAAATAGGCATGTTTTCGCTTTGGAGCCAAGTTAATCCTTCGTTCCACAAGCCATTCCTGAAATTGTCAGTTCTTCAAACGAGCAAGATTCTCTGGTGTTGGTGTGACGGCGATCTTCGGCGAGCGCGCACTTCCTGCTTATCTGTCTGTGGTTCGACAGCGAGTGTGTTTCTCCCCGAGCGCTTCAACACAATCAGGTTTCTATTCTCACAAAAGAGCTTGCACGTGGCACGTCTTTTTAAAGATGCCTCGCCCGTGCACTTCTGGTTGCGGTAGGCTGGTTGACGACTCTGATGGGCACGGGTGCTGCATAGTGTGTTTGGGCATTGATCACGCTAGAGCAGCACTCGTGGATGACTCATGTTCTCTCTGTGGGAACATGACCATCGCAGCATTACGGTCAAGACTCGGTGATCTCGCAAGAGTGAGGGTCCCCTCATCCACACCCCGATCTACTGACTCTAGAAATAGAGCTAGTACTTCGGCTGGTGGCCAGGGTGATCTGAGGGTGACGGTTTGGAACCAAGCGCCGACTATCAGTCCGTGCCCAGCCGCACCCTCTCCAATGCTGCAACCCGTGAGTGTTCAGGGGATTCCGGCGAGATCATCTTCGGGTGTCCCGCGGGTTTCCTTTGGCGCTCCAGAGGAAGATGCCATGTCTATTGCAGCATCACAAGGTGGGTCGGAGTCTGCTGGAAGTGAAGACTCATCACAGCTGCCGCCTTCGGGTGTGACTACAGTTGTGCCAGAGTCAGATCCAGAGATGACGGCCATGCTGTCTCGAGCCGCCGCGAGCATCGGGTTAGAGTGGAACCCTCCGCCCTGTCCCGAGCGCTCGCGGCTGGATGACTGGTATTTGGGTCAGGCTGCGGACCCCCGTCCGCGTCAGGCCCCGATACCTTTCTTCCCGGACGTGCATGATGAGATCTCGAAGTCCTGGAAGACTCCCATGTCTTCCCGTGACCGCTCGATGATCTCATCCGCCTTTCCTCCCCTCGATGAGGCCGCTGCCCGTGGGTACACTGGGCTTCCCCCGGTCGAACGCTCTGTTGCGATGCAACTGTGTCCTCAGAGCGCTTCGTCTCGTGGTGAGCCAAAGCACCCATCCAAAGCCTGTAGGTATTCGTCTACGTTAGTGGCGAAGTCCTACAGAGCTGCGGGACAGGCAGCCACCTCTTTGCATGCCATGGCCATTCTGCAGGTCTACCAGGCCCAGATGCTCAGGGACATGCACGAGGGTAGGACGGACCCAGGGCTCTTCAATGAGCTGCGCGCCGCCACCGACCTTGCTCTCCGAGCGACGAAGGTGACCGCACGCTCCCTGGGTTTGGTGATGTCCACAGCCGTGGTCCAGGAGAGACATCTTTGGCTTAATCTTGCCGATATGAAGGATGCCGAGCGGTCCCGGCTGCTCGACACCCCCATATCGCAAGATGGCCTTTTCGGCGGTGCAGTCGAGGACTTTGCCCAACAGTTCTCGACTGCGCAGAAACAGACTGAGGCTATCAAGCATATTCTGCCCCGACGGCCCGCTGCTGCCTCCACCCAGCCGACCGGGCAGAGTACTCAGTCTGTTCGCCGCCGAGGGCGCCCTCCTGCGACTCCCGCCCCTCCCGCCCGGCCTAAGCAGCAGCCTCCACCCGGGCCCGGTCGCGGAGGAAGTCGCAAGAAGGCGCCCCAGCCCTCTCCAGCCCCGCCCCCCGCTAAACGCCGGGCCAAGCGGCGCTCCTGAGACGGGCTGCTCAGGGATGACGTGTTTTTCTCAGGAGGTGGTTGCAGGACCACTCCTTCCCCCGGTGGAGGGCCGGGGGAGAATCTTTTGTTCTCCACTCCCCGCTGGTCACCCACGGGTGGGCAGTACCCTAATGTGGTTAAAGAAAGAAATAACACGTTCATCCCTGAGCACACAGAGTTCTTGGACGACACGGTGCGCCGCCCCCGGGCCGTGCACCCCTCGTCCTCCTCTGTCCCAGAGCCGGATGACAGTGCGTGCCGTCCCCGGACCGCACCACTCTCATCCCCCTCTGTCGCCAGACCCCTGGCAGAGCAGACCCCCGTGGAACGTTCGTCCTTCCCTGGTCTCCTCTGTCAGGGCGCGGTTCATGACTGCACCCCCACATCGGGCCGCTATGCCGTCCACGTCTGGGTCAGTCATACCGCCTCGCTGCCCCACCGACGGGAAGTCTGTGGTTCGCATGACCCCGCTGGTGCAGTCCTTGGGAGCTTGGTTAGAGCTTCCCAACCTGTCCCGCTGGGTCGCACGAACGATCAGGCTCGGCTACGCGATTCAGTTCGCGCGGTCTCCTCCCCGCTTCAGGGGAGTCCGCTCCACTATGGTTGGTGGCAATGCCCCTATCATGAGAGCGGAGGTTGCTACCCTGCTGGCGAAGGGTGCGATCGAGACTGTCCCTCCAGCCGAAATGAGGTCCGGGTTTTACAGCCCCTACTTCATTGTCCCGAAGAAAACCGGTGGGTTACGGCCAATCCTGGACCTGCGCGTATTGAACCGCTCCCTGCACAGGCTGCCGTTCAAGATGCTCACCGCCAAACGCGTTTTCGAATGTGTGCGGCACCAGGATTGGTTTGCAGCGATCGACCTGAAGGACGCCTACTTTCATGTCTCCATTCTCCCTCGACACAGACCGTTCCTACGGTTTGCTTTCGAGGGACAGGCATATCAGTACGCAGTTCTCCCATTCGGGCTAGCCCTGTCCCCTCGCGTCTTCACGAAGGTCGTCGAGGCAGCCCTTGTTCCCCTCCGGGAACACGGGGTTCGCATTCTGAACTATCTCGACGACTGGCTGATTCTAGCTCACTCTCGAGATCAGCTTTGCGAACACAGGGATTTGGTACTCCGCCATGTAGCCCGTTTGGGCCTTCGGGTCAACTGGGAGAAGAGCAAACTTTGCCCCGTGCAGAGGATCTCTTTTCTCAGTATGGAGATCGACTCGGTCGCCATGTCCGCGCAGCTTACGAGCGAGCGCGCGCAGTCACTGCTGACTTGCCTGAGACAGTTCGAGGGCAAGAGTGCGGTTCCACTGAAACTTTTTCAGAGGCTCCTGGGGCATATGGCATCTGCAGCCGCGGCAACGCCGCTCGGATTGCTTCATATGAGACCGCTTCAGCTTTGGCTTCGCGACCGAGTCCCGAGGTGGGCATGGCAACACGGCACGCTCCGAGTACCAGTTACTCCGACCTGCCGTCAGACCTTCACCCCGTGGGGGAACCTCAGCTTTCTACGGGCAGGAGTGCCTCTGGAACGAGCTTCCCGGCATGTTGTTGTAACGACAGATGCCTCCACCACGGGCTGGGGTGCCATGTGCAATGGACGTGCTGCCGCGGGCTCCTGGACAGGACCCCACCGCTTATGGCACATCAATTGCCTCGAGTTGCAGGCTGTACGTCTTGCTCTGCGCCGCTTCCGGGCCGTGCTCAAGAATCAACACGTACTAGTCCGAACAGACAATACCGCCACTGTAGCGTACATCAACCGTCAAGGTGGTCTGCGCTCCCGCCGTATGTCGCAACTCGCCCGCCACCTCCTCTTATGGAGTCAGAAGCATCTGAGGTCGCTTCGAGCCATTTACATCCCTGGAGCCCTGAACGAGCTGTCACGGCTTCAGCCCCTCCCCGGAGATTGGCGACTCCATCCCCAGACGGTTCAGCTGATTTGGGACCAGTTCGGGGACGCACAGATAGATCTGTTTGCCTCTCACGACTCGACCCATTGCGCCCAGTATTATTCCCTGACCGAGGGCACGCTCGGCACGGATGCTCTGGCGCACAGCTGGCCGCGGGGCCGCAAATATGCGTTTCCCCCAGTGAGCCTTCTTGCGCAACTCCTGCGCAAGGTCAGGGAGGGCGAGGAGCAGGTCACTCTGGTCGCGCCGTACTGGCCCACCCGGACCTGGTTCTCCGAACTTGTACTCCTCGCGACAGCACCTCCTTGGCCGATTCCTCTGAGGAAGGACCTCCTTTCTCAGGGACGGGGCACCCTATGGCACCCTCGTCCCGATCTGTGGAACCTCCACGTGTGGCTCCTGGACGGGACGAGGCAGGTTTGAGTACCCTGCCACCAGCGGTGGCGGCTACCATCACTTCCGCTAGAGCGTCGTCCACGAGACACCTCTACGCGTTGAAGTGGAACCTCTTCGTCAGCTGGTGCTCTTCTCGCCGAGAAGAGCCCCGGAGTTGTTCGATCAGTGTTGTGCTTTCCTTTCTTCAAGAAGGGTTGGAGCGAAGGCTGTCTCCCTCCACCCTTAAGGTCTATGTAGCCGCTATTGCCGCACAGCATGACCTTATAGAAGGTAAGTCTTTGGGGAAGCATGACCTGATCGTCAGGTTCCTGAGAGGAGCGAGGAGACTGAATCCTCCTCGCCCTCCTCTCGTACCCTCTTGGGACCTCGCAGTGGTCCTAACTGCCCTGCGTAGTGCTCCCTTTGAGCCTTTGCAGTCAGTCGAGCTAAACTTCCTATCTATGAAGACAGCGCTTCTGACTGCATTGGCCTCCGTTAAGAGGGTGGGGGACCTGCACGCATTCTCCGTTGACGAAGCGTGCCTAGAATTCGGGCCGGGCTATTCTCACGTGATCCTGAGACCCCGGCTTGGATATGTGCCCAAGGTTCCTACCACTCCCTTCCGGGACCAGGTGGTGAACCTGCAAGCGCTGCCCCCGGAGGAGGCAGACCCAGCCTTAGCACTGCTCTGTCCAGTACGTGCTCTTCGCATCTATGTAGACAGAACGCAGTGTTTCAGGACCTCAGACCAGCTCTTTGTCTGTTATGGTGGGAAGCTGAAGGGAAAGGCTCTCTCCAAGCAAAGGTTGTCTCACTGGATAGTGGACGCCATTGCTTTGGCATACCAGCAGCAAGGTCGACCGTGCCCCCTTGGTGTGACTGCCCACTCCACCCGGAGTGTGGCATCCTCTTGGGCTCTAGCGCATGGCGCCTCGCTAACAGACATCTGCAGAGCTGCAGGCTGGGCGACACCTAACACATTCGCCAGATTCTACAATCTCCGAGTGGAGCCTGTGTCCTCTCATCTACTCGCTTCAACCAGCTAGTACCGGACCCGCTCAGGTGTCTTCGCTTGCTCGCCATTCCACTCTACGGACTGGATACGTGCGATATTCTCCTCAGGTGAGCTTCTCCGAAAGCCCTGAGCTCCTCCAGCACTCCTGACGTCGGCGCCAGTGTCTTTTGCCTGTGCGTCGGCTAGGTGCCTCCCGTGTGCATGGTACCTCCCGGAGCTACCTCCACATGTGTATTCCCACTGTAAGCCTCTCTGAGCATGTGTCTTTCCCTTGGCAAGCCACCTTGCCACCCCTGGGGTTGAAATATTCCACCTGCGGCTGGATACCCCAGTGATTCCCCATATGCATCCCTCGGGGTCATATGTGTATTTCTAAGTCCCCCCCTCTGGGTTGGCAGTAATTGCATACTTCCCTAAGACCTGGGATATGCTCCCCAGTGTACCTTGGTATTCCTGTGTTAAATAGGAGTCCTTCGTCCGTGCTAGTCTCACGACAGGGATCTCAGATTTACGCAGGGCACTGGAAGACAGCTGAGAAGTGGCGTGATTAGACTGGTATCCCCATTCGTCGTCATCCGACGGAACTCGGAGTGACAACGAAAGGGAACGTCTCGGTTACGGATGTAACCCTCGTTCCCTGAGTAGGGAACGGAGACGTTCCGTCTTCCTGCCACTTCCGCTGTACCGCGGGGATCGCCTGAACTCAGGTTGGCTCCTCAGCGAAGAAACATGCCTATTTGCTGCCAGCGTTCTCCTTATATACTCACGAGGTGAGGCGGAGTTACGCTATGCAAATTCCGCAGACCCATGGCATTTCTTTGCCATTGGCTCGTTTTGAAGTATTTGAAGTTGATTGGCTTCTAAGCGAAACCCCCATTCGTCGTCATCCGACGGAACGTCTCCGTTCCCTACTCAGGGAACGAGGGTTACATCCGTAACCGAGACGTTTTCACACTGAGTTTTTCTGCTTGTTTTCTTAGTGACTTACATTGTAGGAAGTCGTTCCTGGTCTTGGGAACAATGTTGGTGAAAGTGACTGTGGAAATCAACAGACATGAAGAGTGTGATTATCATGTCAAGAGAAAATGATCCTTGCATCTGTTCCTAAGACATTTCTAATATGATCTTCTACATGTTATGAGATGATGGAGGATAATTTCTGAGAGCAGAATCTCCAGGACTTTACCTCTGTCAGAGATCTTATTCTCTTTGCAGAAATCCTCCAGTTTGTCTCTCAGCTGACGGACAGCATCTCTCACGCCATCAAAAGAGGAGAGAGAACTGAAGGGATTGTCATTCACGTCTGTAAATCCAGGAGGAGCTGAGAGAGACTGGAAACTCTACAGAAAACAGAAATCAAAGCTCATCACCTCCACACCTCATCAATAACCTGCTCTACTGTCAGATTTGTGCGGCTCTTGTTGATCTTTAGTAACTCCTCAATCCTACAAATTATAGCGTTTGCCATTTACTCTATATGTGAACTTTCTTGGAAACCATTTGGATGATAAATCATCTACCAATAAAATAAATGTAACAGATCAAGCACATCAGTGGTGTCACATTCATGGTTGTTTCTAGTCATAGGTGAAATAGTTAACACTGTTACATAATGACACTACATTTTAGCAGAAAATCACCATCTGCTAAGAACATTTAAGCATAAGACACATATTAGCATAAGAAAGATATAATTTTTAAACGTTATTAGAAAGACTGTGATCATGAATCCAAATATTTAATGTATATTGAAATTATATATTAAAAAAGAATTATGACAGCAACAGCAAAATACCATATTGGGTTGGTTATAACCACATTTTTAAAAAAAATTGTTGTGTTATAACCACATTTTTAAAAGAATTGTTGTGTTCTCCGCTTTACATGGCTCGCTGCAATCACACCGGACCACGCAGTCCAGTCCGAGGGGTTCTTAATCTACCACGCAGATCGAACAAGCTCATCTGGGAAAAAAGAGGAGGAGGAGTATGCTTTTTCGTAAACAAAACATGGTGTACGAATGTGGAAGTTATGTCAGAGAAATGCATGCCGGACATTGAATACCTTCTGATAAAATGCAGACCATACTATCTGCCAAGGGAGTTCTCTTCTGTGATTATGGCAGTGTATATTCCACCTCAAGGGAACGCACACAGCGCTCTAAACGAACTGTACCATGTTATCTCCGAATATGAGAACAGGCACCCGTCGGTCTGTTTATCATCACCGGGGATTTTAACCCTCTGGGGTCGGCGGTCTCGCCGGCGATACCAGCTCACTTTTTTCCTTATCAGTGCAAAAGAGACTCAAATTACTCTGTTGATTTTGATCTTACATATAAGTGTTGTACATCATTCGATCCTGTTAAGTGTCTATTTTTTTTGTGGAACCTCATAATAAAAACAAAGTGTTGTGCTTTTCGCCTAATAAAGAAAAATAAACATGATGCGCGTTCTGCGTTCTCTCTGTCAGTGAAGTCCATTCTGAAACGCGTCCGAAAAATGAACTGTAACTCTGCAAATACTCAGTCAAACAGGTATACAGGCACACAGGCATGAAGCCTGAATTATCTTCTTTTAAATGAAGTAATTTATATAAAAAACTAATTTTCTCATTTTATGTAATCTGTACGAAAAGAGAGAGATGATAGTCGTTCTCGTCTCAGGTCATTAAAGTTAATTTGACCACGCCCACGGAGCGCGCGCTCTATTCAAACACAAACGCTCTGAGGCGATCCACGCCCACATCAGCTGGATAACCCACCGAAAGAGACTCATATTTACGACGCTGTGAGGAATAATACTATCTTAATAATAATCCTGGAAAAAATTACCTCAGAAGTAGGCTACAGGTAGTTTCATTTGGAGGAGCAACGGATCCAGCTGAGGAATAGGTACATTCTTTATTTTCAAGTGCTTTGTGCTAATCGCGATATGGAATAGTGTCTGTAAACAAAAAGACTGTTTGAATATGAATCCATTTTTGTGTGTGAATGAATGAACAGCTTTTACCTAACTATATTCCAATACTGAGATGAGTAAAAATCGACTGAAATATGTTGAAATAAAATATTTTTGTATAAGCAACGTATTAAACTGCAAATTAACATTTATATGTCCTAATCATAAAAACGATATGTTACATATGAAAGACAAGATGTCGTTTTTACTGTAAAATACTGCCACATCAAATAAGCTTGTTTGCTAAGATGTTATTATAGTGTTTGTTCGATTGTAAGCTATATTCAAACTAATTAATCCGCAACTGTGAAATATGTATGATAAAATGTATACTTTAATATATACAAAGAAAGATTACATTTGAAATATAGTTAATTTTAATTGTTGTTGTAATTGTAACCTTTTTATTAAAATAGCAAAAATATATGTAGGCTACATATAAATAAATCTTAGGTAAATCTTAAAAGCTCAATATAAGCCTCCTCTTTAAATTATTTGTATTGTGTTTTATTAGTGACACATTTGGGATATATTCCCAAACTTTCTGTAAAAACAGTATGAGAATTAACTGCACAATTACTAGAAATGTTTACATTTGATATTATACAATTTGCAAGCACAATTTGAAAAATAAATAAATAATTGGAACTGTGAACCAATTTTGTATTATATAGGCCTATATATATATATATATATATATATATATATATATATATTGTCATTGCATTCTTGTGGTTCAGTGACACACCTGAATGAAAGGGTCATTAGTTATGTATTTGATATTGAAATTTTATTAGAGTTGCTTGTGTGTGTATGTGTGTATGTATTGTTGGATGTTATTTGTTACACTCAAACGTGCTGTGTCTGTCAGTTTTGGCCAGGACGCTCTTGTAAAAGAGATTCTTAATCTCAATGTGCTTCTTTCCTGGTAAAATAAAGGTTATAATAATAATAATAATAAGCGATGTAAAAAAAATTGTTTCGTTTTCAAATGAGCGGCAATTCAGCGCACAATAACAAAACAGTGTTGCTCCGCACGACCACCATTATGCATGCATGCCCGTGCAAACGCGCGCATTTTACATGTGCCTTTAAATGAGCGATTTAAAAGCCCCCGCCGGTGATACCGGTATTACCGGTGTTGTAACACGTCGATTAACCGGTGTGAAAAAATCCTCACCGTCACATCCCTATGGAGTAGCATTCAAGTAAGTATTTCATTGTACTTGGTAACTTGTACACATGACAATAATAAATGACTAGACACATACACACACCAAACTGTTGTAAGGAATGAATAATCTCCATTCTTGTATGACTAAGCATATTCCAAGTCACTTCTTAGATCTGCATAGGTGGCTTGCATTGGAAGATTCATGAACAAACACAGTGATTATTTTTATATATATATATGTATTTCTTTATAATTGTGATTGAATATTATTATTATTATTGTTATAACATTATTTATTGACGCATACCATCTATTTGATTGTTTAGGTTATACTGTCCTCTTGCTGCATTCCTTTGAGTAATTCAGACCAAGAATATTGAAATTCCACTACCATTTAACTTCATCACAGTGGTAGTGAAGAATTGAATGTTTAAAGGGTCATGAAACCCAACATGTATGTGTGTTGAACACCATTGAAGACAATGTTAGCATCAGTTAGATTTAATAGTAGGGTTAAAATGGTTAAATTTGATTTTTTTCCCGCTTTTTTCGTCTTCCGGGTTTAACCCTCTGGGGACCAAGAACGCGCCCGCACGTTTTGCTGGGTTTTTTTTTCACATAGCAGCAACATAGACTTAAAATACTTCGTCATTTATGGTCATATAAATAAAATCAATACATGATTATAAACTATAGAGGGTCTTCTTTTTTTGTGTACACTCACATTAACATCAAAACCTTGTGCTTTTTTTAAAATAAATAAAATAAACAGGGTGCGCTTTCAGCTCACTCTGTCTCCGCAAAAATCTTTCTGAAACATGTCTGGAAAATGAACGGAAACTCCGCTAATACTTATCACACAAACATGAAACATACGTCTAAAGAACGCTTTAAATTTCTACTTTTAAATAAAACAATTCACATTTAAAACAAATATTCTCCGGCAATGTAATCTGTATGAAACTAAAGAGAAGTACAGTTTCTCCTGTCTCAGCTCATTATCGTTAATTTGTTCACACCCACTCGCAGAGCGCGCTATTCATAAGATAATGTGTTGAGGCCATTTGCAAAATAGATAAACGCCCCCAGGCAAATGCTGTAAACACACAATATTTTTTAGTCAGATTAAGATTCGTCTTGCGCGGCTATGAGGAATAATCCTGGGACATTTACCACAGAACAAGTGCTGGTTTCACTTCGAGGAGGAGCAACAGATTCAGCTGAGAAGTGTAAGTGTTTTGTGCTTTGTTCTAATCGCGATATAGAATAACGTTAGTGTCTGTAAACGGACAAATAGCATATCCTACTGTTTAAATGTGAATTATGTTTCTCTCTCTGTGTGTGTGTGTGTGTGTGTGTGTGTGTGTGTGTGTGTGTGTGTGTGTGTGTGTGTGTGTGTGTGTGTGTGAATGAATGAATGAACGCACAGATACGCACTGTTACAGACGAAATAAAAGAACATTTCTTTGACTAGTTTTGGATAAAGTTTTTCAAATCAAATAAGCATCAAATAAGCTTCAAAATAAAGACATCAAATAAGCTTATGTTTTGTCAATAAACTAATCAACTAAGATGTTTGTTCCAATGCAAGCTATATCAAAATAATGAATCCTCAACTTTGAAATATGTATGATCAAACTAAGACATTTATGGAAAAAGACTATTTTCTTTTCAAGATGTTTCCAACTCTAACTTTGAACTTTGAACTGAAATAAAACCATGTCTATAATGGTGAAGGGTGTGTGATAGAAGTGTCCAGACGTATGCACCCAGTATTTTCCTTATATAAATCCAAACAATCTAAAAGCCATTCTTTTTTAAATCTCCTCATTCTTTGTGCAAGGCTCCTGTAATGATATGGCCTGATAGCACCTAATAGGGCCATTATGGGGAGGGTCTTTGTCTTTCTCAGGTGTGGAATGCCACACATATTAATGAGAGATCAAGCCTCCTGCATAAAGCTTTCTCAAACAAAACACGTCATTAAAAATGTAAAAGACTTTATTGACTTATCTGAATGAGCAGTCAGGATGATTCTCACATAGTTTTGGAGCAAATATTCTAGGCTATGTGATACAATTTTCAAAAGTCTTGTGAAGAAATAATCAATATGTGTTTTGTGGTCTTATTTCAGCAACTTTCATTTTTATTTTTTTCAATAACCACGCATAAACATTATTCTATTAAAAATACAAACATGTACATACATGTTGCTCACTTATCATGGTAGTCCCGTCTGTGCTATATAGAGTGAATTTACACCTTTGCCATTAACATGTTTCTAAATAACTGAAAAAAGCACAAATGTCAGTGCATGTCAAAACATCCCAAGGGCCCCAAAAACACTCTGGTCCCCAGAGGGTTAAAATCTTCATCGTGTCCACGTCACAGGCTGTGACGTGTCAGTGCACTGTGAGTGCGTTGATGACTCATCGGTGTCTCATAATTATTAATGAGACTGAGTTTTCATATCCTATGAAAAGACACTGTCTCTTAATTATTCATGACACCACGTGGATCTTTCCAATGACAGACATGTCAAACTGTGATATTGCGCAGTAGATGAGAGAGGCAATCATGGGACGCACGCAAGTGTTTGTTTTCGTGGTGCAAAAGTCCAAGTGGGTTGAATATGTTTCCCCGCGATGCTGCCCGGGCTAGACTCTGGCTCCGGGAGGTTGGTTTTCCACCAACCACGGACACATCTAAACGTGTGCCGCAAACATTTTTTTTGCGAGAGAGAGCTTCGAGAAGTTGAGAATGGTGGACTTCGCCTTGTTGACAACCAATGCAGGTTGCGTCTTGCGAGTGATGCGGTACCAAGTCCCGAGGACTTTTCTATTCCTTCAGAGGTGTGTGTGTGTGTGTGGGTGTGTCTAAAATGCGAAGTCATCCACTTCCACAGAGCCATCTTTATTATGGGGGTTCAGGGGGCGCGTAGATCTAGGCTATGCACGGAAAGTTTTTTTTAGCGGAAAATTAATCATTTTCAAATATTTGTATTTATAGTGTCTATAAACAACTATATATTTTATAATGGCATTATAATTATACATGTAGCCTACATTAATATGTTCTCAATAGAATTACTATAACTGTAGGATAATATAGCAGGGCATTCAGTTACTTTTGAAAGGACAATAATAAAGTGTCGTATTTCATAAGAAAAAATCTAGCATTTCCTCACGTTTTACCACTGCTTTTAGTGACAGTCGATATGCATGGGATACTGGCGATGACAGTGATGGCCATACCACACCCCTTCTCACAGCCATCCACGCCCATTTAAGTTGCATTTTTCAAAAAAGATTGTGAGCTAGAGTTGAGCTGAAAGAGGGGGGTTTCATGACCCTTTAAAATGGGACCACTCTACCATACATGACCTTGAGAAACACTTGAGACCAGATGTGCCATTCGCACTTGGTGACATGAACCCATTTATTGTTTTTTGTTTTGTTGCATTATGTGTTCCTATGAATTTCCTTATGGCTTCAAGTTCATAAGTGTTCAGTCGTCAAGTGGCCATTAACCCTCTAGGCGGCACAGTCGAGTTTACTCGACAAGATGCGGCACTGAATAAAACGGACGATTTTGTCAAATAGGGTGTCAAATTTCGTTTGACCTCCCCTCCACTAGATGGCAGACATGTCATACTTCATCCCTCACTCAAAAAAACGTCATGCTTCTATACAAAATCTTCGTGCTAGAGCGCATTGAATCAGTCTGAACAAAAGCGGAGCTAGTGTGCGAGTGAGCCATTTTATCAGAGCAATATTGTCAACGTCAGCAAGTATTTGCATTAGATTATTATTATTATTATTATCTAATGGCAACAATAAAGCTTACCCGCAGTGAAGTGTTGGGTCTTCTATTCGCGGACCCTTATTCTGAAGGGAAATATCTGCCTTCAGAAGATCAGGGTGGTTCTGAAAGTGAAAGTATAGCCCTACACCATGCACAAACGATGAATCCTTTGCCCAATGTCAGTGGTGATGTAACTTCTGTCTTCTGACCATGTGCCTCTCCGCAATCGCGGCGACAGTATTGTGGTGGAGACTTTGTCTAATGCCACTGGGTATGTTAGACGAGGTCGAAGTATTCATAGGACAGTTAGGGGGCAACGTGGAGGCAGGGTGGGGAGTCGCAATGACAATGACAGTAGTCCGAGCTGTGCACACTCGGCGCGCGCGCGAAGCAGATCTGGCCGCGCTGCTCGTAGCAGAAGCAGAGGCGGTGTGACACGGGGCAGAGGGGCTATTTTGCATAGTCTATCGCATGCTGATGGGAATGAATATTATAATGAATAATATATATGTGCCCCACACATGAAATCAGAGTGCCTACTGTGTGTAGTAAATGGAAAATCTCTACAGCAAAAGGCCAACCGCTACATGCATTCGGTTTGTTTCTACCATTTATTAGTAATGATTTACACAGCTTGTTTACTACTTACTATTTACCTGAGCATTCAGTATTGTGCAATATAGCATACAGAAGGTGAGGGAAATTTTGGGGGGAAAGAAGTGCTGCATTTTATCATTTAAACGTGACTTTTCATGAAAATTCTATAATCCAAGATTGCCGCCATCATTTGACGTCATAATATGCAAATTAGATGGGAAAATGTAATCCCTACATAAACTTTGGGTCATCCTTAACATTTCTCTAATTTACAGAAAGTCTCTATCTTTTATCACTTTTAAGATATAGCCTTTTGAAATTAAGATGTCAAAATCGAACGTTTTAGGAAAAAACCTCTAGCGCCTAAAGGGTTAAGATGTTTTTCAGGTGTCTCACACAAAGCAGTGTGGAACCAAGGAGAACCCCTTCAAACATTGAAGTCTGCCCAGAAAAACCACACCGCTGGAGGTGACAGGATTGGTCAAGAAGGGACAGATTATCGTCATGGGGAAGGTGCCACAGAAGCAGAAGTTTCTCCATGAATGAATGACACGTAAACTGAACAAGACACAAAGGCCCAGATTGACTCTATGCTCACATTCTACGCTGGACCACGGGAAGAAAACCTGAACGCATTCATCCACCTGCTGAGCTCAAGCTACAGTGGGGAGAACAAGTATTTGATACACTGCTGATTTGGCAGGTTTTCACACTTACAAAGCATGTAGAAGTCTGTAATTTTTTATCATAGGTACTCTTCAACTGTGAGTGACCGAATCTAAAACAAAAATCCAGAAAATCACATTATATGATTTTTAAGTAATTAATTTGCATTTTATTGCATGACATAAGTATTTGATCACCTACCAACCAGTAAGAATTCCGGCTCTCACAGACCTGTTAGTTTCTCTATAAGAAGCCCTCCTGTTCTCCACTCATTACCTGTATTAACTGCATCTGTTTGAACCCGTTACCTGTATAAAAGACACCTGTCCACACACTCAATCAAACAGACTCCAACCTCTCCACAATGGCCAAGACCAGAGAGCTGTGTAAGGACATCAGGGATAAAATTGTAGACCTGCACAAGGCTGGGATGGGCTACAGGACAATAGGCAAGCAGCTTGGTGAGAAGGCAACAACAGTTAGCGCAATCATTCAGGCCCGTCTGAAGTTTGCCAATGACCATCTGGATGATCCAGAGGAGGAATGGGAGAAGGTCATGTGGTCTGATGAGACAAAAATAGAGCTTTTTGGTCTAAACTCCACTCGCCGTGTTTGGAGGAAGAAGAATGATAAGTACAACCCCAGGAACACCATCCCAACCATGAAGCATAGAGGTGGAAACATCATTCTATGGGGATGCTTTTCTGCAAAGGGGACAGGACGACTGCACCATATTAAGGGGAGGATGGATGGGGCCATGTATCGCGAGATCTTGGCCAACAACCTCCTTCCCTCAGTAAGAGCATTGAAGATGGGTCGTGGCTGGGTATTCCAGCATGACAACGACCCGAAACACACAGCCAGTGCAACTAAGGAGTGGCTCCGTAAGAAACATACTGTGAAGCACGTGTATAATCAGTCCAATGGAGAGACGAGACGTCATAGGCGGGTGATGTCATCGACCAGGAAACTATAAAGCACACCTGAAAACCGACCGCGCTAGCTTCTGATAGGCCAAAGCAAGTCGATCACAGGCATGCAGGGAGTATGGCAGGGCGACGCAGCGTCTCGTTCCCTCTCAGGGAACCAGGGTTACAGTCGTAACCTGAGACGTTCCCTTTCAAGGGAACTCGAGCTGCGTCGAGACGCTGTGGGAACACTATACACACGACCCCATAATAGCAAATGCCTGTTTCTGTGTGAAGTCATTGCGCACACTAAGGGTGTACTCACACTAGGCACGGTTGCCATGAACCGGGCCCGAGTACGATTGTCCCCCCTCCCCACTCCCCCTCTGGCCTGCACTCACATAGGGTTTTCAGCATTCGTGCCGGAGCACGCTTACGTCATTATGGTGCGTGCGACGGTTTCGGGATAAACAAGAAGAGCGGCGCTCTCTGAACACAATGGAGTCCATCGCTCTGTTTTCTTTGTGGATAATTTTGTGTCGTTTGGTCCACGGTGGTCCACAGCCCTCTCACAGCCTGTTGTTAAACCTTAGTGCCTTAGTGGCGCGAAAATTTTCACGTAGTCGTGCTGCTCGTATGAGGAGGTTTGCAAGGTACCAGCTGAAGTGCAGCAAGGATTTTGCAGCTTTGATTACGGAATGTGTTGGTTTTGGAGCGTCGCAAAACCATGACATCACGCGTCCCGTTCCGTGCTCCAGCATGGTTAGCGCTCACACTGCATGCGAACCGCGCCCGAGTCCAACTGAACCGTGCTCTGGCCCACCTCTTCCAAGCGGGCCAGGGCCGGCTAATCGAGCCGCGCCCGGGCACGGTTCGGAGCACTCACACTAGTCAAACGAACCGCGCTTTGGTGGTCAAACGCACTCGGGCACGGTTCAAACTGGCTAGTGTGAGTACACCCTAAGAAGCAAGCACCCTAGACCCCGGAGTGGAGCCTAGATCCAAGTCATAGCCTTTGAGGCAGCCATACTCCTAGTATCTTGGTCAGACGCCTCACAGTGCCGTGAAGGAAACGTATTACAAGGTGTCTCCCCAAGGATACACCACTTAAATGGACGTGGTAAGCAGCTAAGGCCGCCATGTACACCTTTAGTGTGGAGGGGGATAGACCTGCGGAGAAACGCTCCTGCAGGAACTCCAGCACTGCAACCACAGGGCAGATAACTGGGTCCAGCTGGTGCTCTCCGCACCAAGAAGTGAACAATTTCCACTTCAAGGTATAGAGTTTCCTCGTGGAGGGAGCTCTGGAGTTGAGGATGGTCTCAGCAACCTCAGTTGAGAGACCTGAACTTATGAGCTGGGCCCCCTCAGTTTCCACAATTCTGGGCGGGGTGAAGGATCAACCCGCTAGACTGAGAGAAAAAGACGAAGAGCCGTCGAGGAGAGACTCTAGGTCCGAGAACCGTACTCGGGCCTGCCAACACGGGGCTAATAACAGAAGATGGACCCCGTCCTGGCGAACTCTCTCCAGAACTCCCTGGAGCAGAGAGATCGGGGGAAATGTGTGCAGACGTGACTTCGGCCACGTCTGCATCATAGCGTCCAGCCCCAGAGGAGCTGGCTGACTGAGTGAGAACCACAGTGGACAGTGTGTGTTCTCTTATGATGCGAAAAGGTCTACTTCCGCCTGACCAAAGTTTTTCATAGGAGCTCCACCACCTCGGGGTGAAGTCTCCATTCCCCAGGCCTCGGCCCCTGCCTCGACAGGATGTCTGCTCCTGGATTATGTAAGAGGCCACCAATGTGTTGTCCGTGTGGACAAGCACATGGTGACCTCTCAGGTCTGGCAGGAAGTGCTTGAGAGATTGAAACACCGCCATCATTTCTAGCCAATTTATGTGCCAAGAAAGTAGGTGGTCCTGCCAAAGACCTTTCGCCGAGCGACCACTCATGATCACCCCCCCCCCCCCCCCCCCCCCCTTCCAACCTGTGAGGGAAGCATCCGTCGATAGCGTAAACGTCGACAAGAAGCCCCCAGCACTGGGCCTTGGGTGAGGAACCAAGGTTTGTTTCACATGACTAGGGCAAGTAGTCATGCGAAACGGATTTCCCCTAGGAGAAAACACCTTGGTCCTGAGCCACCACTGCAGGGGTCTCATGTACAGGAGGCCAAAAGTTATTACGTTGGAGGCAGCTGCCATGAGACCCACCAATCTCTGAAACTCTTTCGCAGTGAGTGACTGGCCTAGTTTTACCTAGGCCGAAGGGAAGAATTTAATATTGGTACAATATCCGAAAGCAAACCTCAGGTACTTCCTGTGATGAGGACGAATGGCTACATAGAAGGACGCATCCTTCAATCTATCGTGACAAATCAGTCCTTGGACTGAATCTGTGACACAATCTGTTTGATCTGTCACGATTTGGTCTTGTCTGTCACTTTTTGGTTTTGATCATGTCATGTTCCATGTCTGTCATGTGATTCCCTGTTTGTCATGTGATCCTGCCATGTGTCTTGTCATTGGATAATCGTCTGTTCATTGTTCACAGGTGTCCCTTGTCTTGTCATTAGTCTTGTGTATTTAAGCCCTCATGTTTGCCATGTGCCTTTGTCAAGTATTGTTTCCTGTAACCTCTGTTGCGTAAGTCCATGTCCACAGTTTTGTTTCATGCCACGTCATGCTTTGTTTTATGTTCTGATCTTGTTGTATGCTATTTTTGAGTAAATAAACTGCACTTGGGTTCTCTATACAACTTGCCTCCAGAGGATCCGTACAGTAGAAATTTTGGTTTAAAAGACGTTTTAAAAATATTGGTTTTAAAAAAAAAATTCTGGAAGTATTGAACTGTTCTTTGCACTAGTGGAGTTTGGCAGCTAAATATATCTCCCAGAGGAAAGAGCTCAGAACATGTTTCCTAAGAGATTTGCAGAGCTGAAATGCATTCATACAGTAAGTGTAGTCTATTTTTAAAGCAAAATGATCAGATGAGAATCTACCTTATTAATATATAATACTACAAATAGAATTCCTGGCAACATTGCAGTCAATAGCTCATTCTGCTCTCATGAAATGTTTCTCTGAGTCTCTTGCTCAAGTTCACTATAATCCTGTTCTTCTAGATCTCTGTTACCTGCAGGAAATGTATGTGATCCTGTGTGTGTGAAAGCTGCTCCAGCTCAGCGTCTCTCCTCCTCAGATCATTGATCTCCTGCTCCAGTCGCTCCAGTTGTCCTTCAGCTCGACTCACTGCAGTCTTTTCCTGATCTCTGATCCGCTGTGTCGCCTCAGAACAGCTTCTCTCAATGGAGCGGATGAACTCAGTGAAGATCCTCTCACTGTCCTCCACTGCTGTCTGTGCAGAGCGCTGTTAGGACACACATCACAATCACACAGTGAGCTTTAGTGAGTCCTGACTGAGACGTCTCAAACTTCTCTTCTTCTCCAGACTCACCTTATGAGACGCCACAGCCTCTCTCAGCTGCTGAAGATCTTTCTCTCTCTGCTGGATCCTCTGCTGGAACGACCTCTGCGTCTCCTTCAGCTGCTTCTGCACCACAAATCAATAACAGAGATGTCAGTTGATAATGCTGTCACATATCTGTCAGGGTTCTGTCACTTTGGTCTAGTTTATTCTTGGTTTTGTGCCATAGGCCTGACACACCCTCTCTTGTCTGTGTGTATTGTTTCATGTTCGAAGCGTGGTGTTCGGATTCTGGCACTCATGTCTAGTTTGGTTTCGGTTCTGTGCCGGGATTCGGACATTCATGCTCCGTGTGTTTGTATTCTGTTGTGAGTGCACAGGATGAGCATTTGCTCGTTCTCATGCACTCTGTCTTGTTGTGTAAGCATGCTCTTCTGTCTGCGTGTGGTGTTGTGTTCTGTGGAGCACGCCATTCGTGTTTCCATCGGCCGCATGCTTTTATGTTATTTTATGTTAAGCTTCACACTGACAGTGTTTCTGCTGCGTAACAGTATTTCTGTTAATAACTGCAATCAGTTATAAAATGATAATCAGGAATCGGTCATTCTAATTTACATGAAGACGGGCATCCTATTTCCATCAAAAATTGATTTTGAAAACACAGAACAGAAGCCACAGCCTGAAGAGAAGCTATAAACGACTGAGTTCAAATGGACTGAGACCGATTTACTAAAAAGAATGTATTTTTGTCTGTCGCTGCATTTATCTTGTCTTGTTCTTGAAGGTAAGATAAACATCAAATATGCTCTGCTACAAGCAGTAATTGCAAGAGCTACTAATATTTTTTCAAACAATCTGTGAATATTTTAAATAATTTTATGTTGCTTCATCAAAGGTTTTACAAAAGTTTGTGGTGGTAAATATGTTTATGGTTCATTTAGACTATTTTCTGCTAAATTCAGTGCTGTGCACAAATACGCTCAGCAGTGAAAGTCCATTTGCAGCTTCTGTTCACTTCTGCTGAAGTCTGCAGTGTGAATGATGTTACCTGATCATACCAGTACCAATATAAATAGTGTCAACATTGTTTCATCAGTGTCTAGTTTAAAGTTCATACCTGATTCTCTGTCCTCTGTGATGCAGCTGATACAGTGTCGTGGTTTTTATGTTCATCCATCGTACACAGCAAACATATAAACTTCTGATCAGTGCGGCAGAAAACCTCAAGGAGTTTATCATGTGTTTGGCAGATCATCTCCTGCAGGCGTCTAGTGGCATCAGTCAGATTGTGTCTCTTTCTTTTAAAGAAACTCTCATGTCGTTCAAGGTGACTCTGACAGTAAGAGTTCAGACACCCCAGACAGGACTTGACGGCTTTGCGTTTTCTTCCATCACAGACGTCACACTGCACATCTCCAGCTCCAGCGTAACAGTCATCAGGAAGTTTAGTCTTCTTCAGTTTCTCCACCACTTCAGCCAGCATGGTGTTTTTAGCTAAAGCAGGTCTTGGACTGAAGGTCTGTCTGCACTGAGGGCAGCTGTAGACTCTCATCTGATCCTCCTGATCCCCGCAGCCTGTAATACAGATCTTACAGAAACTGTGTCCACAGGGAGTGGTCACTGGATCCTTCAGGAGATCCAGACACACTGAACACTTGAACTCATCCTGAGAAATTCTGGCGTCTGCCATTTTACTGCATGAGACACACAAACACACAACAGCTCAACTGCACTTCAGTTTCAGTTTCTCTGAACTGAAGAGTTTCCTGTTTCCTGGTTCTGTGTTTGAGTGATGTGTGAAAAACATGTGTCTGCAAATCTGTAAAGCAGCTTCCTCAATATTAGTGTAGTGGGTTTCCGTCTGCGTTGTTTTCTTCTTAATAAAAGAGATTGACGCAGTTGTGATGTGATTTACTCTCGGCTTCTCTCAGTTTCTGTATCAAAATATAACAGACCCCATCAGACACTTATAACAAGGAGAATCTCTGGTCCGTGCCTCTCATCGCCATGACATCCCGCGAAAGAGAGAGGGCGCCCGGAAATTACATCAGCTTCACACTCACGCTTACACAACGTAACTTACGTAATGGTGCTTCCCTAACATTTTATACAGATTATAAAAAGGGTAAAACAAAGACAATAACACGGAAATTCATATAAATATATATACTGTATATATATATATATATATATATATATATATATATATAGAGAGAGAGAGAGAGAGAGAGAGAGAGAGAGAGAGAGAGAGAGAAATGGAAAAACAACATATTTTCCTTATGGTCACTTGACCATAGATTACTCGATTGTAATTTCTTCCAAAAAATATTATTTCAAAAATGCCCTTAAATTATTACCATTAGTTAACAATTCTTTCAATAATCTAGTGTAACAACATCCCCACTGTTTCACACTAGATTATTGGACAGACCAACATCTTGACATATCAGTGATGTCATATATAAACCACCTTATACAGCTTTAAAGGCATCTTGTCAAAGATAAATCAAGGGTATCTAATTCCCAATCTGTCAGGGAGCTCAGATAAATGGAGGACTAAATTGCGGTGACAAACGTGAGTAAAGTTTATTATAAAACATTTATTGTTTTACAACATTTTCTATTGTTCATTTATTATGAACAATAGAAACAGTTCAAATTAGTGATTCTCTGTATGGTGGTTCCCGTCGCTCCGCACACACACCAGCGGACACACAGACAGAAGACAGTGCTACAAGGCAGCGCTGATTGCTCAGATCACAAGCTGCAGAAAATGACAGGACCATAACAAACAGAGAAGAACTGGTGACACACCCAGACCCATGACACAATCTACCATTTGAAAAACAATACCATATACAGTCCCAATTATGACATACACTAACAATCACTCTCTATGCTTATTTTCTTAAGCAAACTCATGCATTATAGAACATAAAAGATCATTCCACCCATGACCAGATTTTCTTGCAACCTGACAAGAATCTGCTGTATGCTGAGATGAACTCACATAGGGCTGGGGCGGTATGGATTTTTTCTAACCGCGGTTGAAAAGATAGATATTCCCGCGGTATAGCGGTAAACCGCTTTAACCCCCCCCCCCGACAGATCACCAGAAGGCGTTTTTGCTAGACAGACTTTGTTAAATATTTTCACCTACATCCGGAAAAAAAATTAGCACAATTTGAAAGAGTCAAATTTTCATCAAGCTGTAATTTGGCATGAACCAATCACTGAATAGATTTCCTTATTTAAGAATATTCTCAGATACATTCGCATTGAATTCATCATTTTCAGGAGAATACATTATGATGTTGAACGAAATGAAAGATGAACACCTTTTCCAACATGTCTTAATTACAAAAATTATATTCCATATTTATGTTATGTTATTTTTGTTATTTATGTTATGTTATTTATTTATGTAAAAAAAAAAAAAACGAGCATCGGTTATGGCGGTCTTCCGCTTCAGGCAGTCGAGAAGGGTGCTCGGAAACCACCAGAGGCCAGTCTCGAGAGGCTGGTTCTCTTAGATCGGGTTCTTCCGTTCGGCCTAGCACTCTCTCCCCGCATGTTCATGTGTAGGTTTATGGATGCGACTCTGGCTCCACTGAGGCTTCAGGGCATCCGTACACTGAATTACTTCGACGACTGGCTCTTATTGGCCCAGTCTCGAGGAATGGCAGTTCTGCATTGAGATGTCGTCCTTGGTCAAGATTAGAATCGGGGGTTGAGACTCAACACTATGTGTTGGAACCAGCTCAGAAGACTGCTCTTCTGGGCATGAAATGGAATTCGGTTACAATGCAGGCACGTATGTCTCCCGCTCGTATCGAATCCATCCTGGCCATGGTGTCCGGGATAAAGCTAGGCCAGGCCATCACTGTAAAGCAGTTTCAAAACTGCTGGGCCTCATGATAGCGGCATCCAACATTATACATTTGGGCCTTCTACACATGAGGCCCCCTTCAGTGGTGGCTGAGAGCCAAGGGTTTTTTCCCTCAAGGGGAATCTGTTCCGTATAGTCAGAGTTACGCGCAGATGCCTTCGTTCTCTGGTAATTTGGAAGAAACCTTGGTTCCTATCCCACAGGCCAGTGCTGGGAGCGTCATGTCGTCGGAAAACCGTTTCGACAGTCGCCTCCCTCACTGGTTGGGGCGCGGTCATGGACGGCCGCTTTGCCAGGGGTCTGTGGCAGGACCATCATCATTCTTGGCACATAAACTGTCTAGAGATGATGGCTGTGTTCAGGGCTTTGAGGAGCTTCCTCCCAGACATTAATGGTTACCATGTCTTAGTACGATCAGACAATACGTCTGTGGTAGCTTATCTGAACCAACAAGGGGGACTCAGATCGCGCCCTCTGTGCATACTGGCGCATCAGATCATTCTTTGGTCCCAGGGGAAAATACTCTCTATCAGAGCAATGTATATTCCGGGGGTTCAGAATCAGGGAGCAGACATCCTGTCGAGGCAGGGGCTGAGGCCCGGGGAATTTAGACTTCATCCAAATGTGGTGAAGTCAGTATGGGAGAGGTTTGGACCATTGGAAGTGGATCTGTTTGCGTCTCGAGAGACGTCCCACTGTCCACTTTGGTTCTCCCTCTCACATCCAGCCCCACTGGGGTTGGATGCCATGGTACAGGCCTGGCCGAGGCTTCGCCTGTATGCATTTCCCCCGATCGCTCTGCTTCCGGGAGTCCTGGAGAGGGTCCGTCAAGAGGGCATCAGTCTACTTCTGGTTGCCCCAATGTGGCCGACCCGAGTATGGTTTTCAGACATAATATCACTCCTGATAGCTCCGCCATGGCAGATTCCTCTAAGGAGGGATCTGTTGTCTCAGGCGGAGGGCACAGTCTTCCACCCTCACCCAGAGCTGTGGAAGCTGTGGGTCTGGCCTCTGAGGGGGTTCAGTACCTAGATGCTGGTCTATCAGCTGGAGTGGTTGAAACCATACTTAGCTCTAGGGCTCCGTCTACTAGGAGATTATATGGCCTCAAGTGGAATGTCTTTTCCACTTGGTGTAGAGAACAGGAGTTAGATCCAGTTAACTGCCCAGTGGCTTCAGTTCTGGAGTTTCTTCAAAATCGTTTTTCTGCGGGTCTCTCCCCTTCCACACTTAAGGTGTACGTGGCTGCCATTGCGGCTTTCCATGCGCCTTTGAGTGATGGGCCTCTGGGGAGGCACCAGTTGGTCATTCGTTTTCTCCGTGGTACTCGGAGGATGAGACCGGCAACCAGGTCCAGGGTTCCTGCCTGGGACCTGGCAATAGTTCTTGAAGGGTTATCCCTGGCCCCCTTCGAACCTTTGCAGTCGGCTTCGCCTAAGGACTTAACGCTAAAAGTGGTATTTCTCTTGGCTATTACCTCACTTAAGAGGGTGGGAGATCTCCAAGCCCTGGTACACCAGCTTGCTTGGAGTTTACCCCTGGCAGAGTAAAGCTTTTTTGCACCCGAGTCCGGGCTACATGCCTAAAGTATCAAATACGGCTCGGTCTACAGTTCTTCAGGCATTCCATCCTCCACCTCATGTGTCGGCAGAAGAAGAGAAGCTTAATTCGCTCTGCCCCGTCAGAGCTTTGAGCGTGTACCTTGAGAGGTCCTCTTCTTGGAGAAGGTCGGACCAATTATTAGTATGTTTTGGGTCACCTAAGAAGCGGCTCCCGGCATCCAAGCAAACTATTAGTTTTTGGATTGTTCAGGCTATTACTGAGGCTTACAAGGTGCGCGATTTGCCTTCACCTTTAGCCGTGAGGGCTCACTCAACTAGAAGCATGGCTTCTTCTAGGGCCGTTCTTTCGGGAGTTCCTCTACAGGAGATCTGTGAGGCAGCCGGTTGGGCTACTCCACATACTTTTATTAGGTTCCACAGTCTCCACCTTCCTAGTACGCCTGGCACACACGTGCTCAGTCCTTGCTGAGTGCCTAAACAGTTTCACTCCGGGACAGGCCTATTCGGTGCGTGGCCTAGTGGGCACTCGTTCCCCAAAGTATCGATTCTCGACGCAGTGTATAGTTCCCTCGAAAGGGAACGTCTCGGGTTATGACTATAACCCTTGTTCCCTGAGAAGGGAACGAGACACTGCGTCGTTCTGCCACGCCCCTTGAGGCCTTGGAGCGTCTTGCTTCATCGCGAGGCTAGTGTGTGTTGTGACAGTGTCACTTTTATACTTCCGGGTATGCCGTCACATGTTACGTCACGACGCAACACCAATCAGGATTGGATTAGTTTCATTCATACTTCAGAGGCGCACGCTTAGGGAGCGTCCCCAAAGTGTCGATTCTCGACGCAGTGTCTCGTTCCCTTCTCAGGGAACAAGGGTTATAGTCATAACCCGAGACGTTTTGTAGAAAGCCTTTCTTTAAATTAAATTTCGTTTTGTATAAATTGTATCTTAATTTTAATCACTGTTTCATTAACTAATTGCCTGGAATTAATAAATAAGAAGCAAATATAGCAGACATATAATCAGGAGGAAGTGGAAGCGCCGGTGCGATCTCTTGCGCGTGAACTGGAGCTCGTCTCATAAATGAACCGAAACTCAATAAATAGAATGCTTAAAATGTCTACTTTTAAACAAAATTCAAAACGAAATGATAAAGGTAAGGTCAGGTTTGCCGATGTGCGTTATAGGCTATATTTATTTATTTATTTTTATCCCTGTGCGCTGATCGGAGACGGAGTTCACTGCTGATATTCTGAGGATACAACATAGCCAATAGGCTATACTAGGGACTTTAGCCTTTAAATATCTTTGCTGCATGCGCAGTCTCCTTTCTAGAACAGCCGAGAGCTTTCTAGCCTCGTGGCAGCAGCGCCTTGCATTGCTCATAGACCTTAAAACTGATCAAAAAACGAAAATTTATCAAAAAACGTTGGTGCGGATGGATGGCGGACAGATGATGAGTTTTGTGGTGCGGTTCCGTTGCGGATGAAATAATAATAGCCCATCTGCGCATCTCTAATACGAATGTAATGTTATTATGTGTCATGGAACATATTGCGATCCCCAACTCGCGAAAGGTCGGATTTGCTCCATCTTTTGATAAGTTTTGTTTAGAAAACCTTGAATCCATGTAAGACACACTATCATTAGAAATAATCAATGTCATTAGAATCAATGAATCCATATCATTAGACACAACGTGCACACATGTGCAGGCCAATGTTTTGGTTTTTTTGCGGTGATGACGGTGACGACCTCAGACCTGCGGTTGGAGTCACGTGACCGCGGTATTGCGGTAATGCGGTAACCGTCCCAGCCCTAAACTCACAGGTATCTCCTGCAATATAATCTAAATCAGCGATCCACTGACAAGTTCGGTTCAGCAGTATCACTCTTCTTACAGTCAGTATGTGATGAATTACAGTTTGAACTCAATTCACACTCTAAATTCACAGAATCATCCTAAGCAGGCAATGGTAAAAAGTTCACAGGCACTAACAGGGTGACGAATAAACAGAAAGAACAGATCTTACTGACCACCATATACACTGTGCTTTCCCAAAAATCTGCTAATTACCTTTTCCCCTTCTCCCATTTGTTTGCCAAGAGGACTCTATCACATAACTCCAATGAATGACCCTTCAACTTGTTATTATAATATTCAGCCTGTTTGTTCTGCTGCTGACGTGCATTTTGTTGTGCAAATAACATTGCCTCCCTTAAATCCTTTCCCAGAGACTGGACATATTAACTGACATCAACAGTCACCCATCCAAATTACATTCTCAAAAAAAAGAGAGATTTAAAAAATTTGATTTGGCAACACATGACAATTTCAACATTTCCACAATCAGATAACTTTCCAAATTTGCACCCTTATCTGAATGGATCCATCCTGGAAACCCATATATACAAAAGAAATTGTTCAACAGAACACGGGCAACAGACTTTGCAGTTTGATTCAGTCAAATGTACACATATGAAAGTTTTGTGAAGTGGTCGATTATTACCAACACATCAACAGACATATTATTGACATCCCCAGCCAACCAGAAATTGATACAAACCAACCCTAGTGGTGCTGTTGTGGTTATAGACACAAGTAGTGCCCTGGCCTCAGGTGTCTCACTCAACACACATCTCTTACATTGCGTCACGTACAGTTTTTTGTCCATCTCTACAGAATTCCAGTAAAAGCTTTGTATCGCTAGCCAAAGAGTGTGGTGCGGGCCCTGATGACCTGTCTCATCATGCACCCCTTTCATTACCAAGCCTCTTAAGGCTACCAGCACAACATTCTGGAAAGACCTTCTCTTGGTCGTCGGATTCTTAGACGCATGGTAAAGTATACCTAACCTGATTGTAAATTTGCCCCATTGTCTGAGTGTTCATACCATTTATTTTTACTCATTACCTTTTTCTCTTCTAGAAGGCTGTCTACCTGGCTCTGCAAATAACCTCACCCTACTAATCACTGGAACATGACATTGCTTGTTGAGCAAATCTGCATGGGTGTTTACTGAGTGGACAATGCACTGCATCCTCCAAACCCCTCAAATGCTGTACATAAGTGACTGCTCTAACAGCTGCACCTTCCTCCCAGGGATGGTGAGAACAGAGTACATCTGACTTCTCCTCACAGGACACTTGCCCCACAACAAAACTCTGAACCAGGTGAGTGACCTCAAGACACTTCTGTGATCCAGACAATTCCTCCCTTTTGTATGCTCACAGGACAAATTAACCATACCCAGCCTCCGCTTCATGCTTTGAGATGTCATATGGTGTTCTAGTAAGTCTGTGCAAAATTTTGGAAGAGGCAAAAGGTTCCCCGCTCAAGGCATCAGCCACCACATTTTTTGGGCCAGGTATGAATTGTATGTTAAATTCAAAAAGAACCAACTTTGCAACCCATCTCTGCTCGCAGGCATCAAGTTTCAGTTTAGTAAAAATATACTATACTATATTCAGCCATATTCAGAATGAAGCAAAAACTATTGCTGTTGCAACCGCATTACCCTTCTGTACTTGGGAGAGCACGGGCCCAAGTCCACTTGTTGAAGCATCAACAGACAGTATAAACGGTTTTGAGAAGTCAGGGTGGGCAAGCAGACCTTGCTTAACCAGCACAGCCTTCAAGTTCTCAAATGCCTCTATACATTCCTCAGGAGTGAGTTTTCGGACAGACCCTGACCTTTTTCCTACACCCCTTACTTTCCTAGGTTTCTACTCGCCAGACATCAGCTGAAAAAGAGGCCTCGCAATCATGGAGCCATTTTCAATGAAATGCTGATGAATGCGGGCAGAGAATTCTAGGAAATGTAGTTTGTGAGGGAATGATAATAGTCTGATGTGGAGTGCCCTCTGGTGATAGTAACTGTTACGCTGATAATACTGAGCTCTATAATTCGTTGTGCCCAGACGAAATTTAATAATTCACAAAATGAATGGAATGCATAGCTGATATAAAAAAATGGATGACTGGTAATTTCCTAGTACTTAATTCTGAAAAAACAGAGTTACTATTTATTGGACCAGAAACCCTCCACACTAAGTAACCTAGAATACTGTATAACAATTGATGGCTGCTCTGTCAAGTGTTTATTGTCAGTTAGGAACCTGGGTGTGCTCTATTATACCAATATTTCTTTTAAAAGCCACGTTTCTAGCATCTGAATAACCACATTCTTCCATCTTAGAAATATATCTAAATTACAAAATGCGGAACAGTTAGTCAATGTGTTCATGACCTCAAGGCTAGATTTGAGAAGTTTGCGATTTGTGAGAAAGTGGCCCCCCGAATGAACCTGGTTTCTCCCAAGGTTTTTTTTCTCCATTCTGTCACCTGATGGAGTTTTGGTTGCTTGCCACTGCAGCCTTTGTCGCCATTGTCTTTTGGATTGCTTAGTTGGGGACACTTAATATTCAACAATATTATCGATCTGCCTGCATTGGCACCATTATATGAGAACTGAACTGAGCTGGATGATGACATCACTGTTTTTTCCAGAGCGGCTGTCCAGATAAATGAACTAAACTAATAACATTTTTAAAACATAAATTAACCATCACTAAACTTACTTAAGATGGACCATAACACTATTTTCTTCGGCACTTCCCTGAAATGGAGCAGATGGGAGCTCTTGTTAGTTGATGCCAGTGCTGATCACCCAGCCAAGAAGGCATATGAGAAGTATGTCAAGGAGTGCCACAGATTAACGTCCCTGCAAAGAGTTTTTTTTTTTACATTCAAAAAGTTGCAAATGATGTAAGTAGGAAGTGCAGAAGTAAGTAAACTTAGTATAGTGTCTGCTTAGGTTAGCTGGAAAGATAAGGCTTCGGGAATCAGAACTGAATTGTCATCCTCTGTCCTTTATTCTGATTGCATGAAAAAACTGTGGAAAGCGTCTACAGAGGCAAAACACATCTTGGCATGTTGAATGTTCGGCAGCCTCTGAGTTAACACTAAATTTAATGTATGAAAGTAACAGTGTGGATAAAGTGCATGTGGGTATTGTTCTATTCACATGGCCCACGCTGCCCACATATGCCGTCATATGTTTGACAAATTAATATAGCGTTGTACTTCTGAATGACTTTAACACTTCAGAAAGTGATTCAGCGTCTCTGCCTGAGCCAACGTCATAGAAACCCAAAAATCTTTTGCAAATAGTGCTAATGACATTCACATTATGCCAGGGCTTAATTTGTGCCGGAACAAGCCAGATACGGATCCAGCACGTCATTTGTGGGATGCCCCAATTAAAGATAATTATGTGTACAGATGTTCAGGGAAATTAAGAATAAAAATGATAATGTTGTTAATAACTTGCCATGTTAAATGTCACGGGTGACAATCGGAGGTGGCGGAACTATTATTTTGGGCCTTCGTCCCCCGGGGGACACTTCCGGGGGGAGACCCAGGACCTCTCCGGTTCCGGCAACATCACTCCGGTTCCTGGTAGATGCGCATCAGGTGCGCAGTGTACGCACACTGGCCGCTGATTGGGACGCGCGCTGCACCAACGCAGCTAAAAGGTCCTTGGTTGGTGATTCTAGGAGAAGAGAGGAACGATAGTGTCTGCGCCGGTTGAAGTCATCGGCGAACAAGGAGAGTACAACGGGGCGCAGTATACTTGGGCTGGCGGTAGTGCAAGGGACATGAAAGAGGAGAGAGAGACCCGTCGAGTAAACAGGAAGTTAAGTGACCTTTTGGGCTGAAGTGAATGATATGAGGAATGCTTACAATTATGAGGACTGTGGTAATTTGGAATTAATGGTTGTCTGAAGTATTGCTGCTGAGAAGTGCTTTAAGATTGGCTGTGTGAGATGCTAAGCCTTTATCGATGAAGATGGCAGAGACGCCGCGCTGAAGCCCAATTTGTGAGTGAAGTGATTTATGATCTCTTAAGAGTGTGTATTCACGTGTGTTTGCCTGTGTGGATAGCAGTGTACACGAGAGTGGGAGTGTAATGCCTAGGCTGCGGTGGTCCGGCCTAATTCATCCTCGTACCACGTCTGAAGAGTGAAGTATTACAGTACTATTGAACCTAGTTTCTGGCACAATTCATCATTGAATCCCGTAAGAAGTACAGCCCTATGTCACCCGTTTACCATTATAATGCACCATTGAATAAACGTCTGGGTAGAAAAGTAACAGAGTTGATTGTACTCCATCGTAACCAAACTCACTGTTTGTATATTCTCTCAACCTGATTTCTCATTCTTTCTGCCTGAGCCCTACAGAGAAGCATTCGCGCTGCGAGTACGCTGACGAGCAACCGAGCCCCATTCTTTCTGTCTGAGCCCCACAGAGAAGCAGTATCACTGCCAGCACGTTGGTGAGCAACCTGATCTCTCATTCTCTCTGTCTGAGCCCCACAGAGAAGCATTCGCGCTGCGAGTACGCTGACAAGCAACCGAGCCCCATTCTTTCTGTCTGAGCCCCACGGAGAAGCAGTATCACTGCCAGCACGTTGGTGAGCAACCTGATCTCTTATTCTCTCTGTCTGAGCCCCACAGAGAAGCATTCGTGCTGCGAGTACGCTGATGAGCAACCGAGCCCCATTCTCTCTGCCTGAGCCCCACAGAGAAGCAGTATCACTGCCAGCACGTTGGTGAGCAACTTGATCTCTCATTCTCTCTGTCTGAGCCCCACAGAGAAGCATTCGCGCTGCGAGTACGCTGACGAGCAACCGAGCCTCATTCTCTCTGCCTGAGCCCCACAGAGAAGCAGTATCACTGCCAGCACGTTGGTGAGCAACCTGATCTCTCATTCTCTCTGCCTGAGTCCCACAGAGAAGCCCCTTGAGGAGTGGCCCCCTTGTGCGACCAATTGAGGTTACGGAGTCCAGTGGCCCCCCGATTCCGTCCAGACCTGCACAACAAACTCACCGCTCAACACATTCTTGAACTTTTTTTTATTAATAAAAACATTCCTTTTTAAAAACTATTCATTGGTCTCTTTGTCCATTCATTGGTGTACCCGTGGTGTCGGCTCCTCGCGGTGGGGTGTACGTCCGTCTGGGGGTGTGGGCCGGACCATTCCGGCACCCCGGGGCGGTGACATAAATGTTTAAAAAAATTAAGCAGTTGAATAAATGCGGCTCCAAAGAGGTCCATGCCATGGTGATGATTTATTGGATTTGACCACTATTCACATTCCCAAGGCATGCCAAGCAACAGATATAGAATATAAACTTCGATGCAGTTCTGTTTTCTGGGAAGCAGGTATGCAAGTGGCCATGGATATTTCAACATTTGGGATTTCAATCTTTGTGTGCTGAGCCGGCTTATTCAAGTTCTAGCAATGGATTGTTCCTCCAACTCCTCTTCTCTATTCCTGAGATCCTAGAGCAGTAGTCAGCAACAGGCAGCCCGCGAGCCAAAACTGGCCCGCCAGCAATAATATCTGGCCCGCGCCCGCAGCCAGATTATTTTGATAGCGGTTGGTTCTGAAATAGATCTGTCATGACAGCAACAGTTACTCACAATCACTTCGTCTTTAGTGATTTTGCCTTCAAAATAAAAGTATGCAAAGGGACATTTAGCAAAACAGCAGCAATTGCCACATTTTAAAACGTAAGTGGGGCAAATGTCAATTAACAGTAAGGATGAAATACTACAACTATGCTAATTTCCAAATAAGCCTACAACAAACATGAAAAATCAAAACAGGAGCTATTGACATTTGCTGTACAATAATGAAACAACTTAAGATTTGGTGGGGATGAAACTGCATGTTATAAAGTCATAATTTTATTATTAAATCAATAAAGAAAATTTGGTTAATGTTGTTTAAACAAATGATCATATACAAGTTATAGTCAAAATAGTATACATACACTCACCTAAAGGATTATTAGGAACACCGGTTCAATTTCTCATTAATGCAATTATCTAATCAACCAATCACATGGCAGTTGCTTCAATGCATTTAGGGGTGTGGTCCTGGTTAAGACAATCTCCTGAACTCCAAACTAAATGTCAGAATGGGAAAGAAAGGTGATTTAAGCAATTTTGAGCGTGGCATGGTTGTTGGTGCCAGACGGGCCGGTCTGAGTATTTCACAATCTGCTCAGTTACTGGGATTTTCACGCACAACCATTTCTAAGGTTTACAAAGAATGGTGTGAAAAGGGAAAAACATCCAGTGTGCGGCAGTCCTATGAGCGAAAATGCCTTAAAAATGCTAGAGGTCAGAGGAGAATGGGTCGACTGATTCAAGCTGATAGAAGAGCAACTTTGACTGAAATAACCACTCGTTACAACCGAGGTATGCAGCAAAGCATTTGTGAAGCCACAACACGCACAACCTTGAGGCGGATGGGCTACAACAGCAGAAGACCCCACCGGGTACCACTCATCTCCACTACAAATAGGAAAAAGTGAGCAATTTGCAAGAGCTCACCAAAATTGGACAGTTGAAGACTGGAAAAATGTTGCCTGGTCTGATGAGTCTCAATTTCTGTTGAGACATTCAGATGGTAGAGTCAGAATTTGGCGTAAACAAAATGAGAACATGGATCCATCATGCCTTGTGACCACTGTGCAGGCTGGTGGTGGTGGTGGTGTAATGGTGTGGGGGATGTTTTCTTGACACACTTTAGGCCCCTTAGAGCCAATTGGGCATTGTTTAAATGCCACGGCCTACCTGAGCATTGTTTCTGACCATGTCCATCCCTTTATGGCCATCATGTACCCATCCTCTGATGGCTACTTCCAGCAGGATAATGCACCATGTCACAAAGCTCAAATCATTTCAAATTGGTTTCTTGAACATGACAATGAGTTCACTGCACTAAAATGGCCCCCACAGTCACCAGATCTCAACCCAATAGAGCATCTTTGGGATGTGGTGGAACGGGAGCTTCGTCCCCTGGATGTGCATCCCACAAATCTCCATCAACTGCAAGATGCTATCCTATCAATATGGGCCAACATTTCTAAAGAATGCTTTCAGCACCTTGTTGAATCAATGCCACGTAGAATTAAGGCAGTTCTGAAGCCAAAAGGGGGTCAAACTCAGTATTAGTATGGTGTTCTTAATAATCCTTTAGGTGAGTCAGTGTACATATAGACTATTATTTGTACGAACAGTGAACTCTTATATATCCCCAATTCATCGGGGGAGCAGTGCGATAAACAAACAAACAAAAATACACTAAAAGACCATAATAGGCCTATCTCGCAGTCAGTGAAAAAAAATAATGTGCAATGACGCTGATTATTTATTCTATTCTATTGAGGAATGAGACGAATGAAGAGCGCTTCTCTCTCGTGTGCGTGCACAAACTGACTGCTGGACAAACAAACTTCTGGGCATTTCTGTTCGAGTGGTAGAAATGGAAGCTTTAGCGTTAAGTTCTGCCAGGAAGACTCAATTCCTACGTCACTTTTTACCTTCTCATCTATCCAATCGTGTCTAATACTTGCGCTATAAAAGACTGGTACTTACACATGTTTGAGTTCGCAGATGCTGACGCTTTCATTTACCTCCATCCTCCCCACCACCTCCAAGATGGTTCCTTCCCCCCCATCCTCCCCACCACCACCAGGATGGTTCCCTTCTATATACCTCCCAGGGGGTCGGCTGCGCCCCTGCCTTCGTCTTCAGGCAGAAAAAGCAGAGTCCGGACCCTCGGATTGTGAGCTATGGACGGGGCCTACGCCAAAGAACTTTATTGCTGGCTGGGCTATCAATAAATGTATTTATTGTTACAGTATTTATTCTCCCGAGTCTTTCTGGTAGAACTTATAATTTAGATGAAACATGTTCAAATCCCGAACAAACACGGGCATCCCTGGGCTGTTAAATCTTGAGTAGTAATGAATTGCTTTGACTTGTGAAGGCGAAAAAAGGCTTCCTTCACGACAACAGCTTCGTTGTCCATGTTGTAGGACACAAAGGAGGAAGGCGACCTTTGTTCCCAAATCGGTGCAGCTTTTAAATTCTCAACCATCTCTAGCCCCCTTGTTTATCATGTCTTTATTTTTTTTTTTTTTAAATATATATATTAGGTATTTTTAAAAAAGGCCACTATTAGTGTTATATTCAAGTGTCTTAGTTCCTTTGTTAGATGACAAAATTGACGCATTCGTCGCAGCATCCGTCCAGCGGGCCAATCAGCGCCGCGGAAAAGACGTGCAGGTCAGTGCTCCCGCCCACTGAATTGAGTCTGATGATCGGGAAAGCGGATGGATGCAAGCTACTTTAGTGTAGTGTTTACCTTTGCTAAAGTTGTGTGCGTGCCTGTAAAGTGAGTAGAAGCCTGTTTATACATTGTTTTCTATTTAGTTTATAAACGTTTGAATAGCCCGGCTTGTGGAAAAGTTAATGTATGCGAGTGACGATGCGAACTAGCTCGTAAAGATGTTTGTGTGTATATTTGCATACTAGTTTCCTCAGGTATTTCGTTGTTATATTTAGAAGACATAATCTATGTACCTTTTAGTCATTATATGGTTTATTTAATATATATATCGCTCACTTCTAGAGTTAAAGCACGCTTTGGGCGCATGCGCACTAATGTGCTAGACAGAGCGGCTCCATTTCTATCCTCAGCGCGCAAAGGTGTCACATTTCAACCGCTCAGTATTAATAATTTCTAGCAGTGCATTTTTCCATATAATGGCACATTTGTTCCTATTGTACTGTATTAATCATAGTAATGTAATATTCATTGTGGAGATTACTGTTACTATGTTTATTGTGACTACTATTATTGGTTATTGTTATTTGTACTTATCTATTTTTTTATATCTGTATTTATAGAAAACCACACACACATGCAAAGTCGAAGTTATTCAGTATACTGAGTTGTGGTGACAATAAATGGGTTATTCCCGAATACCTGATATAAGTCTCTCACCGGACGCTCTGTAGTGGGTCTGTTATCAACCGGCAAAGTCAGCTTCTACTAGCCAACATTTCTACAGTATTCATTAATGTGGCAGGTGATGAACACAAAGGACAAGAGGGATCCTCTCCTACCCAGAGGTTTAGGTTCTGCGGTGATGGGAGAACATCATATGTTGACCTAATAAGGAAACTGATTCCTACTCTCTTCCATTGACCAAAGGTCTTGCCAGCCCATCTTGCGTTGTTCCACACTCTCCCATCTCATTCACTCTCCCTGCTTGGCTTGGGAAATGGCCTTTAAACACCTCATCCTCTCCTCCTGCTTTCGCACCTCGTTGACTACTAGCTTCCTCCTTTGAGCTGGGCCCACCTTGTGCCATTTAGGAGGAGCTAAACTGACCGCAAAACCCCCTCTTTCATGCTGTACCTGTCCCACGATATCCCCAATTTGAAGGTCAGCCTTTGCCTCTCCTACAGCTTTCTTTGCTGACCAATTTCTACCAGTTTTTAACACAGGGGCTGCCTCCCTTACACATTTGTCACGTGACTCTACTAATGTCATTTCCAGTCTGACCTTGGCACACTTAAACTCCTCGGTTAAAGCAGAGACTGGCAGCTGCAATATTCCTTTACTATAAAGTCCCACTCTGCTGAGGCAGCGTGGAACTCCCAACCATTTCCTGATGTATGAACTTATCAACGCTTCCAGCTTTTCCACTGTTGTCAAAGAAACCTCGTACACAGTCAGTGGCCACAGCAACCTCGGCAGTAGACCAAACTGAAAGCACCAGAGTTTTAGTTTGCCAGGTAGAGCACAGCTGTTTATGCTCTTCAACCCTTCCACTGCTTGTCGTCTAACTTCTCCCACTCGAACTGTGTCCTTTAGATCCCCATAGTACCATCTCCCAAGACTCTTCACTGGCTTCTCAGAAACTGTTGGTATTGCCTCACCATTAATGAAGAATGTTTTATCTACTACCTTTCCTTTAACTATTGAGATGCTCCTTGATTTAGAGGGTTTAAATTGCATTCGTGCCCATTCAATATTATCTGTTAACTTCCCCAATAACCGATTAGTGCAGGCTACTGTTGTAGTCATGGTTGTCATGTCATCCATGTATGCTCTGATTGGTGGTAGTCGCATCCCAGAAGCCAAGCGCTCTCCTCCTACTACCCATCTTGATGCCCTAATGATTACTTCCATTGCCATGGTAAAAGCCAGTGGAGAACTGGTGCATCCTGCCATTATTCCAACCTCTAAGCATTGCCATGCAGTGCTGAATTTTTGAGTTGAGAAACTAAAATGCAAATCTCCAAAATAGGCTTTCACTAAATTTGTTATTGACATTGGTACTCTGAAAAAATCAAATGCTGCCCAAAGAAGCTCATGTGGCACCGAACCATATGCATTAGCCAAATCCAGGAATGTCACATGGAGCTCCTTCCTCTCCTTTTTTGCTGACTGAATTCGTTGCCAGATAACATTGATGTGTTCTAAGTGTGGCAGGGTGGGTTTGACCCCGCCCTATTTGTGGTTGTCACGTGAGTGATGTGTGTGACAGCCTATTGGCAGCCGTACCTGGCCTATTTAAGGTGGAGTTCAGGCCACCTGGATATGCGTCATTGTCACGATCGCTTCTGTGTGGGTGCGTGCGCAGCTCTGCGGGAGCCAGGTTATGGCTGGGATCGGTGCGACCTTGCTTTTGGGTGCAGGCTGTCTTTTACTACAGCTGAGGTGTGTGATCCGATGGAACACCTGTGCATTTGTGGTTTGCCTATGGTGAACGAAGCTGTGAGTCACTGGATATTTTGTGGGTCTAGCGATCCACTACTGGTGCGTCAATCCGCTTGTGAGCGGTTCGTCTCTGTGGACTGCGGGGCAAATGCGCCCTAGACAATGCTGTTTGTAGCTCTGTTAATGCTGGTGGCTTAGGTGAAGAGCGGCTAGTCTCAGAGTCGTCACTAAAAGTTTGACGTGTCAGTAATTATGTACATTAGCCCCACCTTTTTTAATATTGCCACCAGCAGTCTGTTAACTTTTTTTTTTTCTTTTTTTTTTTTTTCTGTGATTTCATCTGTTTACTCTGTCCAAACAGTAGTTTTCCGTTTGTATTGTTTGATTTGCAAAATGTGTTGTTCTGTTTTTGTTTATAGCAGTTGGCTGCTCCACGGTGTGTTCAGGCTTTAATGGCTAAATTGTGATAAAGTGACCTTTATTTTTATATTTTTCATTGACCACTTTTTTTTTTTTTTTGCCATGAGTCAAATAAAAAGCTGGTTTTGTTCTCAGGAGAAGAGTTGTATTGTCATGTTTCCCAAAGCCTGTGTTTTAAAACGTCCTCGGGTTACGACTGTAACCCTTGTTCCCTGAGAAGGGAACGAGAACTGCATCGAATGACACTTTGGGGGAACGCCCCTCAGCGTAGCGCCTCTGAAGCATGAATGAAACTGAGCCGATCTCCGATTGGTGCAACGTCATGACGTAATGTGTGACGACACATAGGCGGAACTATAAAGGGATGCCGGCAAAACAAAATGTCAGCCTCTGTGATGAGGCAAGCGCTCCCAGGCAGGGGAAGGCGTGGCCAAGGGACGCAGTTCTCGTGGATGGAGCTCTAGAGCTGAGTATGGTCTCCACTACTCCAGCTGATAGGCCGGCCTCTAGGTACTGTGCCCCCTCGGGGGCCAGACCCACAGTTTCCATAACTCGGGCCGAGGGTGAAATATTGAGCCCTCTGCCTGTTTCAGCAGGTCCCTCCTGAGGGGAATCTCCCAAGGAGGGCCGTCCAGGAGCAAAATTATGTCGGAGAACCATACTCGGGCCAGCCACAACGGGGCTTCCAACAGTAGACTGATCCCGTCGCGACGGACTCTCTCTAGAACTCCCGGGAGCAGAGCGATCGGGGGAAATGCGTACAGACGTAGCCTCGGCCACGTCTGCACCATGGCATCCAACCCCAGCGGGGCTGGATGGGAGAGGGAAAACCACAGTGGACAGTGGGTCGTCTCTCTTCCACTGGGCCGAACCTCTGAGATATTGACTCCACCACCTCGGGGTGGAGTCTCCATTCCCCGGGCCTCAGCCCGTCTCGACAGCATGTCTGCTCCCTGATTTTGATTCCCCGGGATGTATGTTGCTCTTAGAGACAACAATTTCCCCTGGGACCACAGGAGGATCTGATGCGCCAGTCTGCATAGAGGGCGAGACCTCAGACCCCCCTGATGGTTTATATAGGCCACTACCGACATGTTGTCTGACCTCACAAGGACATGATGACCTTTGAGGTCCGGCACGAAGCTCCTCAGAGCTCGGGACACCGCCAACATCTCCAGGCAGTTTATGTGCCAGGAGGCATGATGGTCCTGCCATAGACCTGTCATAAAGCGGCCGTCCATGACCGTGCCCTAGCCCGTGAGGGAGGCGTCTGTCGAAACGGTTCGCCGGCGACATGACGCTCCCAACACTGGCCCTTGGGACAGAAACCAAGCTTTCTTCCACAAAGATAGGGAACGAAGGCATCTGTGCGTAACCCTGATCATGCGGAACGGGTTTCCCCTTGGTTTTTAACCACCACTGAAGGGCCCTCATGTGCAGCAGGCCGAATGGAATGATACTGGACGCTGCTGCCATGAGCCCCAACACTCTCTGGAAGTGCTTTACAGTGATGGCTTGGCCTAGACTTATCCCGGACACTGTGGTCAGGATGGACTCGATCCGCGCGGGAGACAATTGTGCCCGCATCGTGACCGAGTCCCACACCACTCCCAGGAACGTGGTTCTCTGGGCTGGTGTCAACACGCTCTTTTTCGTGTTGAGTCTCAACCCCAGGCTCTGGATGTGGGCGAGGACGACATCTCGATGCCGAACCGCCAGCTCCTGTGACTGTGCTAAAATCAGCCAGTCGTCGATATAATTGAGCACCCTGATTCCCTGAAGCCTCAGCGGTGCCAGAGCTGCATCCATACATTTGGTAAATGTGCGAGGGGAGAGAGCTAGGCCGAACGGAAGAACCCGATATTGGTACGCTTCGCCCCCGAAAGCGAACCTCAGGAACTTCCTGTGAGATAGAAGGATGGATATGTGGAAGTATGCGCCCTCTAGATCTATCGTGACAAACCAATCCTCGGACTGAATTTGACTCACGACAATGGGAATAGTGAGCATCTTGAACCTGAATCTCCTCAGAGAACGGTTCAGGTGCCTGAGATCTATTATTGGACGCAACCCCCCATCCTTCTTGGGAACTATGAAGTAGCGGCTGTAAAACCCGGACTCCCTGTCCGGTGGAGGAATACGATCTATAGCCTCTTTTGCCAGCAGGGAGTTTACTTCCTGTTCCAATATCCGACCCTGCACTGGGTCGACTACAGTCCAGACCACCCCATTGAATCTGGGTGGGCGGGAACTGAACTGCAGCCTGTACCCATTTTGAATGGTGCGCAGGGCCCAAGGAGAAATATTCGTCAGATTTTTCCATGCCTCGAAATATTTTACCAAAGGAACCAGGCTCTCGAGCCTGGTTTCGGGTATTAATCGGGATTCGTTCTCGGCCCCCTGAAGCGGATTCCCCGGCAGGGCTGAACCGACAACGATTCTTGATGGGCGGACGCGAATGCTGCCTGACCGCAAGCCTGTGGGGCGGACAGTGCAGCCTGTGTTCGCTGGATACCGATGTGTCCCGAAGCGTGTTTAACGGCGGGAGAGCAACATCGATTTCCTGCGGGCTCCGTGAAGGAGACGACCTCGTTCGTTCCACCACGGGTGGGGCCGCCCGCAGAGATCCTAGACCAGCTAGGACCTCTTTGACGAAGCCTTTTTAGCCTGCAGGACGGCCCTCAGGTCGCCCTGCTTCTGCTGAGGCTTCGCCTGAGAGCGCTGTCTATGCCCCCAGGCTCCTTGAGGGGGGGCTCTAGACGCAACGCTCTGTTTTTGAGCCTGTCTATAGGCGGAGGAGCTGGTGGATGTCTGTGGCTGCGGCTGCCCACTGGGGGCAGACTTCTTGGACACCGAGCGGCGAGGGAGATATTGCTTGAAGGCCGCTGTTTGTCTTTCCGCCTCCTGAAACCTGTCGACGACGGTATTAATGGCGTCGCCGAACAGGCCAGAAGGCGAAATCGGGGCATCAAGGAGGAAAGCCCTGTCTTTCTCCTTGATGCCCGTAAGGTTTAACCATAAATGTCTCTCCGAGACCACCAGACAAATCAGCGACCTTCCTCAACTCCGCAATGTCTTCCGGAGTTGGGCCCTCGCCCTCATCGATGTCTTTAAGAAGGTCGGCCTGGTACGCTTGGAGCATAGCCATGGTGTGAAGACTCGCACCAGCCCGACCCGCAGCCATATAAGCCCTACCCACTAGCGATGATGTGTCTCTACACGGCTTAGTGGGCAGCACCGGGGCTTTAAGGGATGATGCCGATTCAGGGGATAAATAATTCGCTAAAGGCTGTTCAACCCGCGGCATCATCCTATAACCGTTCTCTCGTGCCCCCATGATGTTACTATAATTCAAGACAGGGTGATTGGAAACACGAGAGGAATGAGGTTTCTTCCACGATTTACACAACTTGTTGTGCAAATCGGGAAAAAACGGCAAGCCCCGGTGATGAGGTTGTTCCCTGTGCTGCTTATCTTGTGGCCAGCTGATATTTAAATGGGCCACTGCACGGGAAACAACCTCCACCAACTCCTCATACGCGGGGACACAGGGCGGCGAGTCGTCCCCGAAATCCCCGCCCTCGATGCTGAGCACGTCTACCTCTGCATCGGATCCTCGACTCGAGCAGAAGAAGCCGCGGGGCGGGCTTCTGCACGAGCCTCGAGGACATCAGAACTGCCCGATGAATCCCGAGAAGGTGCCTCAGCAGCCTCGGGATCCCCGGACAGATCCATTTGCGAGCCCCATGAAGAGCGTCGCCGTGCCGCCTCAGCGGACGCGGGTCCCGCACCACGGGGCTCGCGAGGCTGACCATCTTCGTCGAAGATAGCCAGCCGGGAACGCAGTACACGGATTGTCATTTTCTCACAATCCTCGCAAGCAGCCCCCTCGAGAGCTGCCTGCGCGTGCTGCATTTCCAAACAATGTGTGCACAGTCGGTGTGTGTCCCCGCCCGTGATGTAGCAAGGGCAAGGATGCACACACTTCCTGAAGCTCACACTCGCCATTTCACTCACTCAGTTGACAGACAACAATAAATAAGACAAACAGTCACAGATAGCGCTTGCTGAAGAACAGAAAGCTGACATTTTGTTTTGCCGGCGTCCCTTTATAGTTCCGCCTATGTGTCGTCACACATTACGTCATGACGTTGCACCAATCGGAGATCGGCTCAGTTTCATTCATGCTTCAGAGGCGCTACGCTGAGGGGCGTTCCCCCAAAGTGTCATTCGACGCAGTTGGAGTTCCCTCGAAAGGGGACGTGTGTTGACCCCGTTTGAAAAATGACCCCACCATAGCTTCCTTTATCCTGTTGTTTGTGGATTTTACAGTGAGGCATATTTCTTTGTGGAGACAGGTATATTGTTCTTTCATATGGTTTTGCACATTTATATATACATATAATGTATTACATATACATTTATACAATAAACACTTTGTAGACAGGCTAAGTGATGATAGGGGTATGATATTTGTCCATGTATCTACACGGTAAATTAAGAAACGGGAAAGTAAAGTAATAAGTAGTGAAGTTACTTTTCAAACGTAACTAGTAAAGTAATCTCATTACAATTTACAGAAGTAACTAGTAACTAATTACTTTTTTTGAGTAACTACCCCAACACTGCATGTGGCTGTAAAAGTTGAATAATATCACTTATAACTGATATTATTAGAAGGTTCATTCATTGGTCCCAATCCAAGATGGCAGCACTGTGTTTGTCTTGTCTGATCTGCTGATCTGCAATCTTCTCCCGTACGTTTAAATGTTGTGTGTTTTATCTCAAGAAGGCATTTTTAAAATCGGGCTCTATCTTGCATTGAGTCTGGATTAAAGTCAGACCTGTTTTAACAGACTTTTAGTTATCTACAACCTGTTTTGCGTTGGGTGAAGCGTGCTTACTTGTTGCACTACCCCGAGTCGCCATCCATCACCACGTTTTTGCTTTGGAAAGCGTGTACGTTAACAACGGCGATCGGAAAGTCACGGCTGTTCCTTGAAGTACCCCCCGCATACTAAACTAACTGGAGCTCACAGATCATCGTGGAGGTGGGGATACTTGCAGTCAAGGTCGGTGATGTTTTTTCGCATTGTCTGAACTCTCCAGCTGTTGTTCTCCCGTAAACTAGGCCTACATCTTCTATACTATCGCTCTGCTGTCTGCTCTTCCGTCGGGGTCGTTGAGCTGTCTGTGCGAGCTTGTCTCGGCGCTTGTCTGTGCGATTTTCACTTCAACGCTGGAATCATGAAGGTGCTATTTTTCTGTGCGGTAATCTCCATGCTCGGATTATGGGACATACCAAGGAAGACGGAAGACAATGCGATTCATTTATTGCGTCTCCACATGCATCTCCCATCAAAATGTACGGATATTATCTTCATATTTCGGGTTGTTACTAATTTTGCGTTTATGGATACAGGGACAAAGAACTCACTCATCTTTAAGAACCCTCTTTTCTTGTCGAACTCTCTATTGGACTCTCAAAATGAACATTGTAGCCCTTCATCAAAAAATCTAAGACAGCGATATCTGATATTGTTGTTGCTCTTATTGGCCGTTATTAATCCAAATCCTGGTCCAGTTGGAATTGTTTTAACTCCTTTGGATTTCTCAAATAGACCAAGTAAAAATGTAGGCCAAGATGACCAAAGTAGATATTTTGGTTATCTCTGAGACCTGGCTTAAAAAATCAATCTTAAACCACGACATCGCATTAGCAGGGTATAATGTGTTACAAGTAAGGGAGGTGGGGTTGCAATGTATATTAAATCAAATTTTCATGCAACTGTTCTTAAATCAGTTTCTCTCCCTTAACAGTTTGAGCTTCTGGCTATCGACCTGGAATATGGAAAAGATTGTCATTTATGTATAGTTGGCTGCTGTAGACCACCTGCAGCTATCAGTGATGCTCTCACCTCACTGTCAGCTGTTTTAATTGACCAGCTTCCTAAAGATCTTGTATTATTGGGTGATTTGAATTGGAATTGGTTCACATCAAACTCAGATCAGTTCAAAGCATATTGTGATTCTGTTAATCTTACTCAACTTATTGAATCACCTACACGAACTAATCATAAGAACCCAAGCAAGTCCACTCTAATAGATATTATATTAACAAATAAACCCCATAAATACACCTATACTGTAGTTGTTATAATGAATTGTAAAATTCCCAAAGTAAAACCTAGAATTATTACAAAAAGGAGCTTTAAATTGTTTGATACTCAAGGGTTTCTGCATGAGTTGTTTGCATCTGACTGGGATAGACTGTTTTTAATACCTGATGTGACCACTGCATGGCAGTATTTTCACACTTTATTTTTGAAGATTGCCTATATGCACCTTTAGGATATTCAGAGTAAAAGGCTGTGATAATCCATGGTTCTCAAATGAATTATCTGAACTCCTTCATGAAAGAAACTTGGCTTGGGCCACAGCGAGGAAATCGGATACAGAGATTGGGTATCATTTAGAATATTGAGAAATAAATGTACAGCTTTTATACGCAGATCGAAATCTGAATATTATCTAAATAAAACCTCACAAAATCTAAATAATCCTATTTAATTTTGGAAAACCATCAAATCACTTTCTCCCTCCATGTTATCTAATGATTTTCCTGATCAAATGTTAGTAAAAGATAGTCTTATTACTAACAGGACGGATATGGTAAATAGCTTTAATAAGCATTTTATTTCTTCAGGTTCTATTTTTAATGAAATTTCAGTGAGTGATATACCAAATCCATCTCCTCTTCTGAGAGAAGATAGCCCTACTTTTAGCTTTTCTCCAATCTTAAGGCTCGTACACACCGGGACGAATATCGGCGCGCGTTATTCGCCAGCGTTTTTCAACGCGTTTTTTAACGCGTTTTTTGTGTTCACACCCAAGCGATTTTCGCTGACGATGAGCCGAGTGGACATGCAAATTCATTCCCTGACATTAGATGGCGCCCATTTGCTCTGCAATACCACTCCATAACATTCTCTTTTATTAAGATTTAGATGTAGTCGCTGTCGCGTTTGTCATATAGTTCTTTATGTTCTGACACCAACGAGACCAGCAGCTCTACATGCATCTTGCCTCGCATCTTCCTCGTCTTATTTCTTCCCGGCAGTGTAGACGCTACTTGGCGTATATCTTTTTCGCCGTTACATATGTGTGCTCGGCAAGACCGTTTTGTGTTTGAGCGCCCCCAAGTTGTGTTTTACTGTAACTTCAGAAACTCCAGACACGTGAGCAAAAGCGCCAATCTTATTGGTCGGATAGTTTTTGACGCGGCGCGTCAAACTAAAAAAACGAACCCGAGGCGTTTTTTAAAAAATTACGCTTTTACGCGTGGCGTTTTTCGCGTCGGTGTGCACACTTACATTGGCGCCCTTTGTTTAGTCACGAGGCGTCAAACCTCGGTGTGAACAGGCCTTTAAAAAGTGAAATTTTAAAGGCCTTAAAAAACCTGGACATTAAGAAGTCTGCAGGGCCTGATGAAGTTGAGCCATAGTAGCTGCTGAGATCATTGCTGGCCCACTAGCTTATGCTTTCAATTTATCATTAGAACAGAATGTTGTCCCTGATGTCTGGAAATCTCCTCTGGTTGTACCCCTGTTGAAAGGTGGTGATCCAACCAATTTAAATAATTATAGACTGATTTCTAAGCTATCAGTTATAGCCCAAATTTTAGAATCTATTGTCAGCGAACAGCTAAAGGGATTCTTGGTTAGTAATAGCATTCTATCTAGGTTTCAGTCCGGTTTCAGAAAGAATCATAGTACAGTAACTGCCACTATGAAAGTTCTAAATGACATTACCTGCGCCCTAGATAGTGGAAGATCATGTGTTGCAGTGTTTATTGATTTGACTAAAGCTTTTGATACTGTCAATCATGGTATTCTACTATCACGTCTACATAGTATCAGTCTTTCTGAAACCGCTTTAGGTTGGATTAGGAACTATTTAAAGAATAGGTGACAAAGGGTGCAAATTAAGGGGTCTCTTTCTGATAGGCTCAGTATTGAATCTGGTGTGCCACAGGGGTCCATTTTGGGTCCCCTGTTATTTACACTATATATTAACAATCTTGGTGATAACCTATCAGACGCAGGTATTCATTTATATGCAGATGACACCATAATTTATTGTTTTGCATCTTCCATTGATAGTTGCATTTCAAAGTTGCAGGAAGCATTTGCAATGGTTCAGCGCAACCTCCTCTCTTTAAAACTAGTTCTGAATGATAAGAAAACAAAATGCATGGTCTTTTCTAGGAAGCATAAGTGTGAATTTTCTCCATCACCTCTTTACACTCTGCAGGGTAAATCTATAGAACTGGTTCATTCAGGAGGACTTATCATTCAAGTTACATGTTAAACTATTTCTATCTAAGTTAAGGTTACAGCTGGGGTTTTATTTCCGGAACAGTGCCTGTTTTTTACAGTCAGCCAAGAGAAAGTTGGTGGAAGCTACCTTCTTACCTGTCTTAGATTATGGAGATGTTTTTTACAGAAATACCACTAAGGCTCTTTTACAATCATTAGACTCTGTTTATCACTCTGCTCTAAGATTTATAACTCGTACAAATTATTATACTCATCATTGTGCACTGTATGAAATGGTTGGTTGGCCTTCACTTCATGTAAGAAGGTACAAGCATTGGCTTATACTTGTGAACAAGGCCATAGTTGGTCAGCTTCCTCTGTATATGATTAGTCTATTAACTGTCAATAGTCAAGGGTATAATCTGCGTTCAAGTAGATATATTCTTTTAAATGTTCCATTAATGAAGACAGAGTTTGGAAAAACTGCTTTTATTTATAGTGTACCAACTGCTTGGAATGAGATTCAAAGATCATTGAAACGTACTGTATTTATTTCAATCAATGAGTTTAAGTTATATCAAACATTCCAAACTGTCTGCACCTGTTCTTAACTTTTAATTTAGTTGTATTTGTTGTGTGTGTGTGTATGTGTGTGTGTGTGTGTGTGTGTGTGTGTGTTAGTGTATATGTGTGTTGTGATTATTGTTTTATGTATTTAATCTTACTTTGTTTGTTATGTTTACTGTGTGCTGCTACCTTGGCCAGGTCTCACTTGTAAATGAGATATCTATCTCAATGTGATTTTCTTCCCTGGTTAAATAAAGGTATAATAAAAATAAAAAATGAAATAACTTTTCAATTAGAAGGTCTGCTTTCATTGCGGAGTGTTTAAATGGAAAACTGAAGCCCAGCAGAAGCATAGTTGGAGACCAGAGGTGGGTAGAGTATTCAAAAACTGTACTCAAGTAAAAGTACAAGTACTTATAGAAATATTTACTCAAAGTAAAAGTAAAAGTAATAATCTCAAAAGTTACTTGAGTAAGAGTAAAAAAGTATCCAATGAAAAAACTACTCAAGTAGTTAGTTACTAGTTACTTTGGATCACATAGGCCTATATATATAGCCTATATATCATGATATTATTTAGATATTTTTTCATTTAAATTTCTATTATCATCATAATTAGATAAGCTATCTTTGCAACAAAAACAGAAGAGACGAACATTATTTCTGTATATCTGTATATTATAGCCCGAAAACCATTGCCTGTCCTTTGGTTTGTATAATAGTATATTAACTTATACAACTATATTTGGATTATTAGACAATGTCGGAATAAAGTGACTCTATGGAGTTTTGCATTCATATGTAAAGGGATGGGAACCATTGACACAGATTAGAAAGAGTTAAAACTCTTCACATGTGCTCGCAGTCATGTCATGCCCAACATAAACAACGATCAAATACACGGATCTTCTTCTGTCTGTTCTCCAAAATGTATTTAAATGTAGGCTATATTTATGAAAGCATCTTTAAACTGGTTAACTGAGTCTAATAAGGCAGGCAAAGGTATTCGTTTTCAAGTCGAGTTCGCACGCCACTGCGCAATACACATACATTGTGTGTGTGCACACATTCATAAACTGAACGATGATAGCTTATTTAATGTACAACTATAAAGTAATGTATATGTCCAAAAAAAGGGTAATGCCATACTTTGTAGTAGTGCTATATGGCGTAATAATCTGTTTGGTTGTAAAATGTATTACCTGAATGAAATCGAATGTATCGTCGTGTGGAATAATTCATTCACAGACAGCTTACGAAGTAACATACGAAGATGTTCAACTAATAAAGATCTTCATCGCTGGCAAAAAATATGATGCATTTGCAGATTTACTTTCTAGACTGTACTGTAGACTGTGGACCGCCACTTCATACAACGCTCTTGATGTTCTTAAATCTTCCTGTTACGACTCCGAGACGATTCAGTGCGTGCTGGAAACTGAACAGATCATTCAAACTGATTCGCGAACCGATTTAGACAGATCTGCCCAACTTGTTTGATGAAGTCTTTGAACAGAATTGACTCAAAAGAGTGATTCATTTGTGAATTGAGCATCGCTCATGCCCAGAAAAAAGAGAGAGCGCGCTTAGAATAAACTACGCTTTTAACAACATATTGCATTAAAATAAAGTAACGAGAGGAACGTCGCCCAACGTAACGAAGTAAAAGTACAGTTTTTTTCATTAGAAATGTACTCGAGTTAAAGTAAAAGTACCCACAATTAAATCTACTCTTAAAAGTAAAAATTTTCCCAAAAAATACTCAAGTTAATGTTTGCCTAGAGAGAAGTTTCAAAAAACCCCGTCACACACCGGTGCACGCCGTTTCCAGGAAACATGACGTTCAGCCCGGAAACTGTTGCAAAACGTTGCGCACCGTTTTGAACTTGAACATGCCCCAGGTCTGTTTAGATTCTGACCAATCAGTGCGCTCTATTGCTGCGACATCATCAGCGCTGAGAGAGAGAACTGACAGAGATTGAGAGCGAGCACGAGCAGCACATGAGAGAGAGAGAGAAGTTCATCAGCTTTATTATAATCCATCGTCGGTGCTCCATCGCCACAGTTATTATTGGGTTACTGTGTGTGTGTGTGTGTGTGTGTGTGTGTAAAGTAAGTGATTATAGCTGTACAGGTCCTTCTCAAAAAATTAGCATATTGTGATAAAGTTCATTATTTTCCATAATGTAATGATAAAAATTCAACTTTCATATATTTTAGAATCATTGCACACCAACTGAAATATTTCAGGTCTTTTATTGTTTTAATACTGATGATTTTGGCATACAGCTCATGAAAACCCAAAATTCCTGTCTCAAAAAATTACCATATTTCATCCGACCAATAAAATAAGTATTTTTAATAAAAAAAAAAAAAAAGGTCAACCTTCAAATAATTATGTTCAGTTATGCACTCAATAGTCAATACTTGGTCGGGAATCCTTTTGCAGAAATGACTGCTTCAATGCGGCGTGGCATGGAGGCAATCAGCCTGTGGCACTGCTGAGGTGTTATGGAGGCCCAGGATGCTTCGATAGCGGCCTTAAGCTCATCCAGAGTGTTGGGTCTTGCATCTCTCAACTTTCTCTTCACAATATCCCACAGATTCTCTATGGGGTTCAGGTCAGGAGAGCTGGCAGGCCAATTGAGCACAGTAATACCATGGTCAGTAAACCATTTACCAGTGGTTTTGGCACTGTGAGCAGGTGCCAGGTCGTGCTGAAAAATGAAATCTTCATCTCCATAAAGCTTTTCAGCAGATGGAAGCATGAAGTGCTCCAAAATCTCCTGATAGCTAGCTGCATTGACCCTGCCCTTGATAAAACACAGTGGACCAACACCAGCAGCTGACATGGCACCCCACACCATCACTGACTGTGGGTACTTGACACTGGACTTCAGGCATTTTGGCATTTCCTTCTCCCCAGTCTTCCTCCAGACTCTGGCACCTTGATTTCCGAATGACATGCAAAACTGAGCAACAGTCCAGTGCTGCTTCTCTGTAGCCCAGGTCAGGCGCTTCTGCCGCTGTTTCTGGTTCAAAAGTGGCTTGACCTGGGGAATGCGGCACCTGTAGCCCATTTCCTGCACACGCCTGTGCACGGTGGCTCTGGATGTTTCTACTCCAGACTCAGTCCACTGCTTCCGCAGGTCCCCCAAGGTCTGGAATCGGTCCTTCTCCACAATCTTCCTCAGGGTCCGGTCACCTCTTCTCGTTGTGCAGCGTTTTTTTGCCACACTTTTTCCTTCCCACAGACTTCCCACTGAGGTGCCTTGATACAGCACTCTGGGAACAGCCTATTTGTTCAGAAATTTCTTTCTGTCTTACCCTCTTGCTTGAGGGTGTCAATGATGGCCTTCTGGACAGCAGTCAGGTTGGCAGTCTTACCCATGATTGCGGTTTTGAGTAATGAAACAGGCTGGGAGTTTTTAAAAGCCTCAGGAATCTTTTGCAGGTGTTTAGAGTTAATTAGTTGATTCAGATGATTAGGTTAATAGCTCGTTTAGAGACCCTTTTCATGATATGCTAATTTTTTGAGACTGTATGCCAAAATCATCAGTATTAAAACAATAAAAGACCTGAAATATTTCAGTTGGTGTGCAATGGATCTAAAATATATGAAAGTTTAATTTTTATCATTACATTATGGAAAATAATGAACTTTATCACAATATGCTAATTTTTTGAGAAGGACCTGTATTTCCTGCTTAATGTTGAGAGATCGTCTGCTGATTCTTTTGTTATGAAAAGTAGCCAATTAGCACATAGCCTAGCCTATAGCTTGTATACTACCTGTGTGAGTCCATGCAGTCTAGAGTGTTTCTACATTATGTTGATGTGAGATGCTTGTGAATATCTCATGCATCATAATATAAGTGCGATTTAGAGATGATTATTAATGTGCAATTATCATTCACACGCGGATAGCGCCCTCTTGTGGAGATGGACAGAATAACAACTCAATATGGTTCATAAAACTTTATTAATTGCAGTATTATTTATACATGTAGACTGAATACTCTTTAATTATTTAAATGGATGTTTATGTTTGTGGAATATATGTATACATTAACAAATTATACAACAAAAATAAACTTATCACAGAACCACACATGTATGCCCAAGTTCTTCAGTAAATAAGTAATATACTACATTACTACACTCTCGGGAAAAAAAGTAAAATTTTGTACTAAAGAAGGTACAAACCCTGGTCACTGGAGCGGTACCTTTTACTGGTACAGAATTGTACCTTAATGTTAAGAAACAAATTTGTACCATTACAGTTTGTACCTTAAGGACATGATTTGTACCATGGAGAACCAAAATTTACTTTTTTTTTTAAAAAACTTACTGGTACTATATTGTACCTTAATCTTGGGAACAAATTTGATCCTTTAAGGACCAGCCCAGTGACAAGCCCTTTTGTACCTTTACTGTGTCAAATGTGTTCCTTCAAATATTCAACTATTAAAGGCCATTTTTCTATTGAATAACATTCAACACATTCAACAACGGATCCCAAAAGGCATCAATTTAATATCAGAAACAATACACATCAAATACATGTGTTTAAATTAATACTTTGTTCCAGGTTAAACATTTCTTTTGTGTAAATACATCTTTACAGTTTACAATGGAGATTTCAAAAATATTTTTAACAGAACTTAAAAAAAAAAACATTTCTCCAATTGCTACAAAACATTTTATAAAACAATTACACTAAAATGTCACAATATGTCAATTTAATTCTCCATCTACAATAAAAATTCACAAGCTATTCACAATACAATTTAGACTTTTAAATTAATTTTTTACCTGCAAAATCTATGGCTTGACAACTTTTGTATCTTTTAAGTGTATTTTGAAGCTCTCTGGGTAAAGATGTAAGTGCTCACACTCGTTCAGTCACTTTTTCATAATCACACAACATGCTTTCTGATGAAAACTCACAACACTGTTTGAATCTGTGAAGCAGCGATGTTAATGAAGTTTCTACAGGTGCTGGATACAGTTTTAAAGTACTGATGCTTACTTTCAAAACGCATACACCAAAGTGGACGCAGCGGACCATAAGATGAAATGAGTCTGGCATAATGAATTAGATGATGACACTTGGGTGTGATGACATCAAATACATCTTTTAACTCTTGTAAGAACTCTTTCACTTTCAAATCAAGAATCGAGAGGCTTTCTCTTTTTACTGGTGCCATAACAATATCTGCAATTTCTCGACATAGAAGATAAACATTCCAATATTCAGAATGTGGTGTGCAATCGAAAAGGGTAAAACCCTGAATAAGCACCATTTCTGTGAGGCTGATCCTGAGATGCTAGAATTCTGTAACATTTTCTCAGAAAGCTTGGATGGTTTGTTTGCTTTATCATTTTGGCCTATTGAGAATTGACTCAATTCAGCATTTACTTCCTGTATAGTCATATGCTTCTTAGGGCTGGGCGATATGGCTGAAAACTGTATCACGATATCAGTGTTTCATATCGGTCGATATCGATAATTATTGATTTTTTTATGACCCATTTAAAATAAGGACCAGGAGAAAAAATATATTACATTTAAACATTTTTATTTTAAACTTAACCTTCCTCTGATTACAATCCCAAGAAAGAAATGTCAACACAACCATGGAAAACTCAAATAATTAAAATGTAAACATAAGTCTAAATTCACAATCAGACCTGCAAACTCCTCAGAGTAAAAAAGGTGACAGTGGCGCGGCGGGACGTGGGTGGTGGGGGTTTGTGATCGTACGTATTGCGGCGTATATTACTAAAATAAAAACAAAACCAACCAAAACAACTCGAACGCCGCAGCAGGCTGAAACATGAGGATTTACACTGAAGACGCGTCACGCTGAACCATTGTACGTATTAAATCTCTTTATTACGCGATTTCACATACATAGAAAACCAATCACTTACTTTGAGTGATGCATGTTGTAAGCAGTGCAACGGTACCTCAGAGACATCAGTGATAGATGTTAGTATCGATGGGAACAACAGTGGTAACGTTCAACAGAAAGTTTCTCCCCATGCTCACCCTGCAGCCATAATCCAAACCCAAGCTTGCCCACAGGTGAGCACACACACACACACATTAATGCAGACACCACACCCCCGGTCACGCCCACAGTAACCGATGACGTCATGAAGCGCGTGCATGTACACAAGTAGTGCAAAGAAAAGAGAAAACATAATAAAAGCCCAAACAAACCCAGTGTATGGCTCCTACATTCCGGCCCCCAATTATTTTATAGTAATAATTGACCACCACTACAACCCTCTTGTGGGAGACAAACACCAGTTAGAAATGCAAAGTGAAATGTTAGTCCTTTAAAGGTCCTGTTAATGTCAAAGTTCATGTCCGCTATATCCAAAGATCTTCACTGCTCCTCTGCTTCCTGCAGAAGGCAGACTTTGGTTATTGGCCTTGTCAGATACGTTGTCTTAGTTTTAATCCGTACACTTCGCACCAGTCCATTTTTGTCCGGAACAGTATCCACAATTCTTCCTGTAATCCAAGCATTGCGAGGTGCCATATCGTCCACCAGCACCACGAGATCCCCTGGGGCAAAGTTTCTTTTGGCAGTATTCCACTTTTGGCGCTCCTGAAGTCCAGGAAGGTATTCCTTCACCCAGCGCTTCCAGAACAAATCCGACATATACTGCACTTGCTTCCAGCGACGGCGAGCATAAACATCCTCCTTCTCGAACAATCCTGGTGGCAACAGCGATTGCGACTTAAGCAGAAGTAGATGGTTAGGAGTCAAGGCCTCCAAGTCTTGAGGATCTGTTGATGCCTTGGTTAAAGGGCGGCTATTAACAATAGCTTCAGCCTCACAGAACACTGTCACCAAGCCTTCTTCATCCAGTGTCTGAGTCTTCAAAATAGAGTTTAGCACCTTACGGACTGACCGAATTAGCCTTTCCCAAGCACCTCCATGGTGGGATGCTGTTGGGGGATTAAAAACCCATTTCACATTCTTTTGTAACAGCACGTCATTGATGAGGTTATGATTCAGATTCTCAATGGCATTCCTCAATTCACGCTCAGCGCCCACAAAGTTAGTGCCATTATCCGAATGGATTTCCAAGACTTGACCACGTCTCGCCAAAAACCTTCTGAAACCATTAATGAAGGAGTCTGTGTCCAAAGAAGACAGAACTTCAAGATGTATGGCTCGCATCGCTAAGCACGTGAAAATGAGTCCATACCTCTTGACCACAGCTCTTCCACGTTTAACTTCAAATGGTCCAAAACAGTCCAAACCAACTCGACTGAAGGGAGGCTCATCAGGAGTTATTCTGTTGTAAGGAAGGTCAGCCATTTTCTGATGTCCAGGTGAAGCAGACAATCTACGACAGATGACACGCTTAGCCAAAACCTTTCTGATGGCGGCACAAGCACCAGGAATCCAATATTTCTGACGCAGATGAGAAAGCATGTGGTTTCGTCCACCATGGCCTGTTACTTGGTGTACATGACGGAGAATAAGATTGGAGATGTGTTTATCTTTAGCCAGTATAACTGGATGTTTTGCTTCAGCTGGCATAGCTGCTCTACTAAGCCGTCCTCCAACCCTAATGAGATCACCATCCAGGATCGGGTTGAGCTTGTAGAGGTGGCTCGTCCTCCTTACGCACTCTCCTTTCTTCAAATTGGCCAGTTCCTCCGGAAACATTGTTTTTTGACAAAAACAGATAATACTTGACTCCGCTACAACCATATCCTCCATAGACAGAACACCCTTTGGCACTTGAGCCTTAAATCCTTCCATCTGGACCTGTAGCTCTTTTTCCAACTGCTCAGAACTTTGGTCCAATTCAGAAAGGTTTCCTCTCAGCAGCTTTCGATGTCGTACCAGAGACAAAAGTAAGGTCTTAACCTTGAGAAGCCAACCAACAGCCCTTTTAAGACGGAGCCAGGAGGAAAAGTAATCAATGAGCTTCTCCACTGGACTGACCTGCTCAACCTGAGCCGCATTCACCATCACAGCCTTGACCTCCGGGTCTCCAATCAGAGTGTTTTCCAAGGTCTCAGGATTTTGGGGCCAACTACTCTCAGGCTCATGAAGGAAATCAGGACCACAGAGCCATGCACCAGTCTTTAGCAATGACTGAACTTTAACACCTCTGGAGGCTAGATCTGCAGGGTTGGTTAACGTATTCACATACCTCCATTGGGATGCATTGGATATTTTCAATATTTCAGACACTCTGTTTGATATGAAGATTTTAAATCTGGACGTCACGTTGTTTATATATTTCAGAACAGAAGTGCTGTCCGTCCAAAAAACCGACTCTTGAAGGTCCATTTGCAGCTCCTTCCTCCACAACTTGTCCATTCTGCTAGCCATCACCGCGGCAGTCAGCTCCATCCGGGGAATGGTGACAAGTTTTAAAGGAGCTACTCGTGCCTTTCCCATTATAAATACACTGTGGGTTCGACCTCTATCATCATGGAGCAACAGGTAAGTCACAGTCCCAAACCCTTCCTCACTTGCGTCTGCAAAGTGATGAAGTTGAGCAGAGACAAGAAAACCAAAGTCCAAAGGCTTTAAACATCTACTAACTTCCCAACTTTCAAGCTCGTGAAGCTCTTCCAGTCAAGCCGTCCATTCTTTAGTCACTGAAGAGGGCAAAGGTTCGTCCCATCCCAAACTTCTCCTACAGAGGTCTTGGAGGATTTTCTTGGCGGACAAAACAACAGGTGCCAAGAAACCAAGAGGGTCATAGATCGAACTCGTCACAGACAAGATTCCTCTTCTTGTGAGTGGATGAGTTTTGAGTGTGATTTTAAACTTGAATGAGTCAGATTGAACACACCACTGTACACCCAAGACATACTCTATGGGCAGAGCATCACTATTCAAATCCAAATCTTTCACCTCCTTAGCGCGCTCATCCTGAGGAATAGTAGCGAGAACAGTGCGTCGGTTGCTAACCCATTTTGTGAGCTTAAACCCACCTTCCGCACACAAGGCACTAAGCTCTCGACGTAGAAAGACTGCTTCCTCTTCAGAGCCAATGGACACCAAACAATCATCAACGTAGAAATGATGCAAGACCGTGTTAACTGCATTAGAACTAAAGAACCTTTGATTGTCTTCAGCACACTTCCTCAGGGCGAAACAGGCACAACTAGGAGAGGAAGTAGCACCAAACAGGTGTACCGTCATTCTATACTCCACCAGCTCCCGACTGCAATCTCCATCAGGCCACCACAAGAACCTTAACAGATCAGAGTCTTCAGCCGGCACTCGGACCTGATGATACATGGCCTCAATATCTCCTATGAGCACTACAGGTTCTTTACGGAATCGTGTAAGCACTCCCACTAACAAGTTTGTGAGATCAGGTCCCTGAAGAAGCTGTGAGTTCAACGATGTCCCCTGAAACGTCACTCCACAATCAAAGACTACCCGCAGTTTTTTTTTCTTAGGATGATACACCCCATGATGAGGTATATACCATACCCTTCCATCACAACGGGTCGACTGCTCGGTTGGAACTCTCTCTGCATAACCGTTAACCAACATCTTGGACATGAATGCGATGTAATCGTTGCTAAAAGATGGATCCTTATTCAAACGTCTTTTAAGACTCAATGCACGCTGTTCTGCCACTGTCTTATTGTTTGGCATTTTTAAGTGTCTTTGCTTCACCGGCAAACCAATATTATAATGACCATCAATGAGCTTAGTAGACTCTGAGACCAACTCATTGAAGCGCTTATCCTCCACTGACAGACCAGGTTGTTCATCCTGCAGAGTTTCAGGGAAATCCACCTTCAGCTGCTTCTCCCAAAGCTCATCAAGCCTCGCCACTGAGATCCGATTAACTGTAATGTCAGGCTGCAAACATTGTTCATTGATATGACAATCTCCATGAAGCGGGCCATTCACCGTCCAACCCAGGATGGTTTTAATCGCATAAGGGCCCCCATTCTCTGCACGAACCACCTCCCACGGTTCCAGAGCTTGAGGAACGTTAGTGCCAATCAGAAGATCCACATCAGAATTGATCTCTGGTATCTTTATGTGTCTTAGGTGCGGCCATCTTTGAAGGTCCTTTGAGCTTGGAATGTTACCTCGATGAACCGGCATGTTCTGTTGAGTAAAAATCTCAGACAGGCCACAGAAGTTGTTCGAGTCCAGCCCGGCGACCTCCAAGTCTGACAACTTGTAACTGTCAACCACTTTCTCTTGTCCCATAGTCCTAAGGAGAATTCCCAACTTCTTCCCTGTAAGATTGAGTCGAGTCATGAGTCGCTCTGTACAAAACGAGGCGGTACTCCCTGGGTCCAAAAACGCATACGTGACCACGGTCTCTTGCCCCCTCTTAGATTTCACTTGAACAGGTAAGATAGAGAGCGTACAATCCTGCTTACCGGCCCCAGTCAAGCCACTAGACTGAACAGACACCACAGCACCGTCTCTGGCCATATTCAAGCCACCATTGGCCTGAGTCGGACTCGTTGGTTTTGCTGTGGGGTGGATATGCAACAACGTGGGATGCCTATTATTGCATACTTTACATGTCATACGTTTTCGGCAGTCTTTACTCATGTGTCCGACGCACAGACATCCAAAACACATACGGTTCTCCTTCAAAAAGGAAATTTTCTCATCTTGTGTTCTTTTATCCAAACTGAAACAAGCATCTAACGAATGCCCAGCCCCACAAAACAAACAAAACTTCGCTAGCGAGTTCTTCTCCCTTTTAAACCCAGGCTCCATATTATTCTCAGCAGGTGCTACAGTAGTAGCAAAACTACTGCCTCTAACCTTTGAACTAGGTTGAGACCGAACCATTTTTACTTCATTTCTTCCACTCGCAAATGTCTCTTGTATATTTCCAAAAAGAGGGTCACTCGCCATCTTGACTTGCCTCTCAACAAACTCTACAATATCTGAGAACGTAGCTCTACGATGAAACTTCTCATAAATATCGCAGGCCACACTTCTCCAATAATCCCTCAGCTTATAAGGCAGTTTTTTCACAATGATTTGCATATTCGTAGGTACGTTCAGGTCACTTGCAGAAACTCCCATAGAGTTGCAGCATTCCCGCAACAATAAACTGTAGGCCCGTAAAGCCTTGACATCTTCGGCCTTAAGCATCGGCCAGGAAAGCACCTTGTCCATATAGGCAGAAGCTACCTTAAATGGATCCCCAAAATGCTCCTGAAGTAGTGATTTTGCCTTACTATAACCATGGGACGGAGGCAGATGTTGACAACTCCGGATCAAATCCCTGGGCTGACCTCTCGTATACTGTTCGAGGTAATACAAACAATCCGTCTGACTTTGTGTTCTCGCTTCAATGTTGTGTTCAAATCCTCTTATGAAAGTTTGATACTGCAGTGGATCTCCATCAAAAACTTGTAGATCTCGCTTAGGCAAGAGAAAAAGTGACTGTTGTCCAACCAATAAAGACGTGATTTGATTTTGCCTTTCTAAAACTGTGAGAAAACGCTGATCGGAATCACTCACGGTTACAGGTGCAGCTCCATACTGAAGGTGAGTAATGGGTGGATTAGAAACACCTTCTGGCAAAGTATGCTGATCAACTCTAGTCACAGCAGCAGGCAGAGTAGGCAAAGTTAACCGACCGGCCGAGGTCGCAGCAGTAGGCAACTGGCTTGTGTTATATGTTTTGGACCTCACAGAAGCATAACTTGGACACGAAACGTCATCTACCAACTCTGACACCAATGGTTGAGTATTAAACTCAGGCACAAAGATTGCAGCTTCATGGCTCAACTGTGTGCTTTTCCCTCTTTCCACATAAGAGTTCATCCCATCTAATTCCACAGAAACATGAGACGCACGAGATCCTTCTGAAACCTTGAACACACTCATTTTAGCCATAGACGCTGCCAGCTCCATATCCATCTCCAGCACCTCCTTCTTTCTCCTCAACACTTCCTGCTGTTCCTCCAGGGCATGCTTCTTGCTCAGCAGCTTTTGACGAGCCATAAGAGCAGCCGTCTCAGCCTCAGCTCTTATTCTGGCTGATGATGTAGTAGACATGGGTTTACTCACTACTGTACTGAATCTCTTTGACCTCAATGACACATTAGACACACTATCACTTGGCCTAACGTCGTCATCTACATTTTCCACAGGTTTACCTATACATGCCTCATCGTCGAAAACAGCAGATCCTAAACATGGTGCAACAACGCCCTCTGCTGGTGCCTCTGGCGCCTCCAGCAGCCATTTATTTGTCTCCTCCACAAAAGCAGTTTTATGGTCTTCAACACTGTAAAACCAAGCATTTTGTTTTTCTTGTTCCTCAGGTGGGAGCATAGGAACCACAACACCATGAATATGACTTGCTTCTGTGAACAAACTCGACAAACTTTCAAGACAAGACCGTATTTTTTCAGCATTTCCAACACTTTGCATTAGGTCTTTAATTTCTCTTATTGCATCTTTAATTTTTCTTACCTTTGCTTGGCGTTCTTCTTGGAGCCGTTCCAATTTATATTCAAAAGCCTTGGGTGTAAGTTTTACTTGTCTTTTCTCAGTTGACCTGGTACCAGTCGACTCCATTTTCGTTTACAAAATAATCCAATAATGCCCAGAAATATCTGCTAATAAAATGCTAAAAACAGCACCCTTTTTATAACTTACGTTTCCATATGAACAAGGTACAATGCGTTGTCATTGATTCCCTCTAACTTATTCACTGAAGCTAAACTAACTCAACCCTAGTCTTCTGTGCATACTAGCGGTGGGTATTTATGTACCTAAATACCGATAGTCTTGAACCAGACTGATCGTCTTAGAACCAGAACTACGGCGGCACTCCCAAGCGCAATGCTTCACCCGCTTGACACACGAACAAAAACACTGCAAAAAAGTCCCAAAACAAACAAACAGTCCAATCACCTTATGCGAAAGTACCGCTGAGCCTAACAGGGAATGCAATTGATTCCTAAAAGACAATCCACAATGTTCAATGTTTAGACCTTGTAATAAAAGACAACTGTGATGACAAACTAAGCATAGTAACAGCCAATTTGTGAATGAATGGGCTTACGCGAGTCCTAATGCGCTGGCTCGTCGATCGCATTCAACATTGGAAACGATCGCAAACATCCAGTGTTGTCCCGACAATACGTTTAAATCCGCGCAACAAACAAGTTTCTGTTGACAAATATTGCGGCGTATATTACTAAAATAAAAACAAAACCAACCAAAACAACTCGAACGCCGCAGCAGGCTGAAACATGAGGATTTACACTGAAGACGCGTCACGCTGAACCATTGTACGTATTAAATCTCTTTATTACGCGATTTCACATACATAGAAAACCAATCACTTACTTTGAGTGATGCATGTTGTAAGCAGTGCAACGGTACCTCAGAGACATCAGTGATAGATGTTAGTATCGATGGGAACAACAGTGGTAACGTTCAACAGAAAGTTTCTCCCCATGCTCACCCTGCAGCCATAATCCAAACCCAAGCTTGCCCACAGGTGAGCACACACACACACACATTAATACAGACACCACACCCCCGGTCACGCCCACAGTAACCGATGACGTCATGAAGCGCGTGCATGTACACAAGTAGTGCAAAGAAAAGAGAAAACATAATAAAAGCCCAAACAAACCCAGTGTATGGCTCCTACAGTACGTGCCCCCTGCTTGATTTTTTTTTTTTTAGACATCACGCTTCGGTACAATGGAGTGAAAAGCAAAACAGAAATATAGAAGGCATTTTTATAAATGTCTTAAGCCTTGTATTTTTTAAATAAGTTTTATTAATAAAGGCATAGAACCAGTTTATTTATAGTGCACTGATAATAGTTTTATATAATTGGTTTATTAATTAAACTAATAAAAAGATAGATATGAGATATGTTTGGTAATTGTACCTGAATGAATTTAAAATTAATTTGCTATATTTCAGATCAATATATTTGTTTTCCTTAATTTTAATTAACCCTAACTTTATTCTCATCAGAATTATAAATAATTGATTTCCGTAGAAAATAATACTACCAACAAATTTAATTTTCTTTTTTAATCAATGTGTAACTTAAAAATAAACAGATTAGTGCTCTGTTTTGAGGGCAAGAAATGAAAACCAATGTGATATGATGAATGTCCAAAAGATGGAACACACAGACTGTTTTACAAAGGGGTTGGATAAATATGTTTTGCTTTTAAAACGGTGTGTACAGTTGTAGGCTACAGTTTGACAAGAAATACAGTGTGACAAAAGGACAATGTTGTGTTTTATTGCGAGTATAGGCCTACACAAATATTGTAAACACTTTGCAGACTGACTGATGTCCTGTAACAAAATGACGGAGTATGTTTTTATGTCTCCAATGTTCGATCGCGCCCGCGTGTCTCTCTCTCTCGTGCCTCTCTCTCTCGCACGCGCGGAGTCGGACACACACACACACACTCCAGCATTGCAATCTTGACATCGCAGCCTGTTCATTATGCTGTGTTCACATCAAACGCGAATAGAGCGAATTATCCAATAATGTTTCGCAATTCTAGCCTGCATGGCATGCAGATGAAGGGCACTCATTTTCTGCTTATCAATCGCCGGTTACTGATGAGGAACCCAGCATCATGAGACGATGGCGCAAACAAACTTTTTCTTTTTTTTTGATGGCGCAAGCAAACTGACACGTTACGTGATTGCCTGAGCTTGTCACTCCCTACGTTGCTAGGTTACCAGAGAGCGAGTGCCTTTGTTAATGCAAACTTGCTTCGCAACCTGTGGTTTCTTCCGACGAAGAAAAAATAAATAAATTATCGAACGTTTTATCGAACACATTTTTTATTGATATCGATCACGTGTCTATCGCGATACATATCGTTATCGTTGCTTCTGGTTATAACATTCATAACATCTGGTTGGGTCTTTCAAATTTCAGTAGAACAATGTCGTAAAAAGTGGAAACACCTGAGGGACACTTTCAAAAGAGAGAAGAATTAAGAGAAAGAGAGAAAGACGCAGGTTCAGGGACACAGGAGGCGGTCGGAGAAGGAAATATATATGTCCATCCTCAACTTCCTGGAGCCATTAATCACTAACAGGGACACCTCTAGCAATCTGAATACGTTGTGATGAGGATATCAGTGTCGTGGCTCTCCTTGAGTCTGTGGGAACACCAGTGGAGGTAGTGGAGCATTACTACGTGAACCTCAATGTTACAGTGCTGCTACATCTGTATAAAGAATTGTAGGATTGACATGTTAAATGAAAGGCTATTGTTATTATTTCTTTCAAAGGAATGAATTATTATAAATGTCAAAGGAAGGAATTACTATTATCATTAGTAGTAGGCTAAACTTTATCTGTGTGTACTTTATTTAAATATATTTTCTGATTGGTCCCCCCCCAGACACAGCGGCGGCGCCAGGGTGGGTCTTGGGGGGTCTTACGACCCTCCCAAAAAACGCTTTGACCCCCCACCCCCTTCCTGATTAAAAAAAAATATATATATCCGGGTTAAAGATTTAAAAATGTTTCTCTTCTCTCCGTTACGGACGCTGAAAGCCGCACTAAAATATGCTTTAAAACTTTCACAGAGACATCAAACAGAAAGCACAACGAAAGCATTTCTGTAACGAAATACGTTTTGAAAGTGTCCTTCCCAACACTGAAAGACAAGTATATTGGCTATTTAAAATACTATAATGGGTCCGTGATGAGATAATATTAAAAATATATATGTATGGCAGTTTTTCCCTATGGTATCGATGTCAAAATTGTGTCCAGTGAAAATGCGGAGTGGCTAGTAACTTTGAAAAACCACTAGCCACAGTGGCTGGTGAGCAAAAAAGTTAATGTCAAGCCCTGATCGCAATAATTTCAGTAGTTCAGTATTGTAATATGTATCGAATCGTGACGAATGAGGCGCCGTCTGCTTAAATCAAAATTCATTCACGTACACATATATATGAAACATACACATATACTTAGTAGTCAAACATACATGTATACTGCTGAATGCTCAAACAAAATAAATATGAAATTCAAAATGACACACCTAAAGTCGCTCACGCACATACACGCAAACTCTCCACACACGAGATGCGCGGAACTCTCCACGCACATACTCATATAAGATGCATGCTCACACAGACACAGTACATGACCCATATGAAAAAAACCTGCATGGTTCATATACAGCAACCATATATCTTCCTTACTTAAATTGGACAGAATTACCTTATGTGTTTCATGTCAGACCAATACATGTCTTATACAAAATCAGACCGATTATGGCCCCTTTCATACTAAATAGCACACATACAACTTATAGGGGATTTTTGCGTCATATATGAATACTGTTAAAAGTCTTATATGAATTGTACATGACAAAAGTATGTGTAACTGGTCTCTTGTCTGCGTTGTGTTTTTGTTGACTTAATAACAGGACAGCATTCGGCAGCTTCACAAATCTTTAATGCCTGATATACAAACAAAATGTAATCAGCCTCTTAGTGAGAGTCGCCCTCGTTAACACTCTCACACTGCATCACCAATGCAAAGAGGAATACAATCACAAAACATGCATATAACAGAAAACATACCTGATATAAAACAAATGTAATCAGCCTCAGTGTGAGAGTCTCCCTCGAAATAACTCTATAAAACAAATGTGATGTACACTTATCACGTGTGCTCTCATTTCACATTTAGGCCCATAAGCAAAAAATATCGCTTAATCGTGATGAAATTACAAAAATCGCCACACAGATAGGTAAAATAATATTATACACAGGAATTAGAGTGAAAATATAGACATAAAAGCAACAATTAAAATTAGGATTAAAGATGATTATCGGGAGCCCAAAATAACCTCACCTCTCACTGCAATCATCAATGCAAAGAGGAAGAGGAGGGGACAGAACAGGAAGTTATATTGACTCATGACATCACATTAATTAAAGGGGAAGACACTCAACTTCACTTAGGCAGTAATATCAGGTACATGTAAACGAACAATTTTGTGAGAATTCTAATAAACTATACATACATTTAACAGTACACTTTATGTACCTGTTACATATGCAATGGTGTATGGTATTAGTAGAAAACACCCGATATTCATATACAAATCATTTAAAGTTCTTATATTGAATCATATGAGTTTTACATGACAAACATATGCAATCGTATATGGTATTAGTAGAAAATAACTTAAATTCATATACAAATCAATTAAAGTTCTTGTATTGAATCATATGCTAGTCAAATTAAAGTCCTATAGGATTTAAACACATTTTGTGTCATTTTTTTATACGTGTTATATAAAGTGTGTCATACAGATTACATGTTTAGATGACCTACATCACTTATATGAAGTTTGCAAATTGTACAGTGCAGAAGCTATTGGAGGATGTAGTGTCAAAATATCTCTGACCTTTATGAGGACTGGTCATTTTCCTTCAGGATTTGGACAGTAAATTTTAAATCTGGAAATCTCAACACTTTCAAAAGTGTTTCCTCTCGCAACACTGACACAGTGTTACAATATGAACACTAAGAGTAAAATATGAACACCAATGCAGAGAACAACAACACTGTTGCAGAGCTGGGTGCAGCTTTGTGGCAAACACTGGCAGAGTTACAATTCTACACTGTTCTGGTGTCGACCGAACACTTTAAAAGAAGATGAAAATCACTCATCATGGAATTCTTCTCAGCTTTAGGAGTCGAGTATTACACCATCCTGGTGTTGATAGAACACCTTTTTACAAAGAAAAACAACACTAAAGGAGTTACCAGTTTTTCTTATTAGGGTTCTGCATTACCTACTTTAAAGAACTGTAAAATAAACTGACAAATCATTTAATCTGAAAAGAATAAATTCACTTTGAAATAAACACATCACTCTATATTACTCTTTCAAAACTTTATTTCAAAACAATCCAGAAAGTTAAATTGTAACCTTAGTCTGGGATTATAGCAGAATTCTGTTCATTGTAAAGTAAAAAATAAAGGCAAAATGCAAACAGTGGTTTTAACAAACTATTTATTTTATTAACGAACAAGCCCCTTTTACATCATAGGTTAATCTTTAAAATAAACAATGAATGCACACTATAGGCATTTCTGTCATCAGAATTATATGAAAGCTGCTTATCAAATGGTCTGTAATACTTCAAATCCTGAACATGTCAGTAAATGTAAGTCCTGTGTCAGTGAAGTTGATTCAGTACCTTTGACTCTGCAACAGTACAGCAGTGCTCGAGTCAACAACATTCAGCAGATGAAGAACAGTTGCAGGATACGAGTGGATCAGTTGCAGGATACGAGTGGATCAGTTGTGTCCAGTTGCTAACAGTAGAGATTCATAGAGCAGGAATGGCTGCGCAGATCCAACTTTCTCGAAAAATCCTGGAGTGCTGGTTCTCTAGAAAACACAACACAAAATTTAGACTGATTACAAATAATACAATTTGTGTTTTATAAATACAGCAAGTTTATGTTGGAAAAAGTTCAAACATCTAACATCAATCATCAAGCGTATAACTAGACACGGTAGGCGCGAATTTGACGAGCTATTCGCGTCTGGTGTGAACGCAGCATAATGATGTACCTTTATAGGGCTTGAAAGTGGTAGTTGCATAGACTGTCAATGGAGGGGCAGGAAGCTCTCAGATTTGAATTTGAATTTTTGATTCAGTTGAATTTTCCTATTGGATGTTTGCGGTGGTTCGTGACGCAAGCGGTTGTTGGTGACGTAAGCAGGTTCCAGCTCTCCACGCCCTTGGTATGAGCTACCACGCCCTTGGCAGTATAAAAACCATCTTGTTTCGTCAAAACCACTGTGAGTCAGGAACTGGAATTGCGAGTATTTAAAACGATCAGGATAGAGTGTTTTAGCATCTATTTAGCATAGCATTTATATAGTTATTTAGATTATTTTGTGTAGCCTATGTAGTTAATTAGCATAGTTGTTAGTGTAGTATTGTTAGAAGCATAGTTAGTTAGTTGTATAGTATTGCATCAGTTAGGATAGCTTCAAGTTAGCGTAGATTTATCTGTATTTAGTACAGTGGTCAGGAGGGTAATGCAGTAGAGGTGGAAATGGGCTTCTCCACACAGCTGGCGATGAAAAGCGACGCAGTGCCAAACGCTGCTCCTCCTGCATGGACTCCACCACCGCAGTCGCGTCTTGATGTGAGTGAGCATGTATGTTTTAATCACAATTTATGGTTAGGCTCAAGTTAATCCTCTGGTCGACAAACGCGACGGCGCATTTTGCTGGATTTTTTCACATAGCGACAGAATATGAATATGCCTACAGAGAGCGCGCGCTATTGACATCAACTCGACAAAACTCATCAGATGCCGATCGCGATGCGGGAGTTAAGACCGCAGTTTGAGCCAGCGGCTCGAATTGATATGGCCCTGTGTCCACAGACAATTCACCCTCCTCCACTTCAGGTGAAGCTGGGGGAGAAAAGTCCTCGACTTCAATTGACCGCTCTGTTGCAAAGCTACTTGCGTCACTCTCCATTTTAGAGTCTGACAGCAGCTGTCAATCAATCCGTCCCTACTGGTCTCAGGTGCACGCCCCCCGCTCAGCCCCGCCCTCGGCTCGTCCCCTCTATCTCTGCTGGGCTCTGACCACTTTTCCAGCATTTTTCAAATACTGCCAGTGGGTGGAGTCAGGCTCTGACCAGGGGTTTAGTTACCCTTTAAGAATAAATTAAGACACCCACCTTAAAAAATATCACTAATAGTCAGCCGCCGGAAGAATCTGTGTTCCCTTTTTGTGGCTGTGATGTTGGACAGGTGATGGGCAGATATTTCCCAATCAGTGGAGTCTAAAATTAAACAGCAAGAAAACATATACCTGTTAAATCATGAAAACAATTGGTTTGAAAACTAATTTTAAGTAAAAAATAAAAATGACTTTTGTAAAGTAATTTGACTGGACAAATTCAAAATGAGTGTTAAGAAACACAGAAAATCTAGTTATACCAAATAGCAACAAAGCTATGATTATTTTTTATGTTTGTGCCCATGATTCTCTCATGTTATCTGTTAAATCTTAACATCACCAGGTTCTAGTCTGTACAGTCTTTAAACACCAAGCCTGGTTTAGCCTTAGCCACTCAGTGCATCATAGAAATGCTCCTAGCAAACACAAATAGCTAAATCAATACATTTAAACATGAAAGCATAACCACCAAACATCAATCAAAAGTTATTCTGATAAGTACATTTTGCATAAATATTTAATCTGAAAGAATTAGTTACCCATTCTAAGAAAATTGGTCCTCCAAAAAAGGAAATAAAGTGACAATTTCACGTGCATTGTTGGTCTGCAGTCAGTGTTGTTCTTCTGTTTTTCAGTTAACTTGTACTAGGTGTGCTGGTAAACGAGAGTAAAAGATAGTTTGAGGATAAATACATACTTTTAATATTTGCACTTCACAAATATAGTCATAAAACACGTATTGTAATGAGTTAAAACACTTACTATATGTTTTTACTGTTAAAAGCAAACTCCGTGTCAGCACTGCGTCACGACTCAAAGAAGATGCAGGCCTCGTCGTCTGTGGGCCTAGTCTGTGAGAAAGGTTTAGGCGCGCACATCACATACATATATCGTTACAAAACAATATAATGCCATGAAATACATGTTGTAAATTAGGTTAAAAACACTTACTCTCGGTGTTTTTCCTGTTAACGTTACAAGCAAACCTCCTCGTCGTCGGCTCCGTTTTGAGTCAAAGAAGATCGTCGCCTTTGAGAAAAGTTTCGGCTCGTTTAAGCGCACAAAGCATTGAAAAATAGCTATAAATCAATATATTATAAAATACATATTGTAAATTAGATAAAACACTTACTTTCGCCGTTTTCCTGTTAAAAAGCAAACCCATCCTGGTCTGATCTGCATCGCGCGTCAACGGAAATGCCCCCCTGAGAGCGGTTTAGCCGTGCACAGCACATACACATTGTTATAAACCAATAAGACGTTATAAAATGCATATATAAATGGGATAAAACACTTCATCCATGCGTTTTCCCTCATCGTATGCCTTGCATCGCGAATCAAAGAAAATGGCGTCTGTGAAAAAAGTCTCTGCTCGTTTCGTCGCGCTCAGCGCGTAAATGTCCCGGATGTGACTCATCACAGTGTTATTTAGATCAGAGGGTGCGGCAAATTAACAAAGTTGAGTCAAATATGTTTCTAGAAGAGTGAATAAAATGTTGAAAATTGGCTGGAATATATTTTTGTATATGTGACATGAACTCTGGTGGTGATATGCATAAGAATCACTTCGACATTAAGGAAAGTTTTATGTTTGGGTTAAGAATAGTATACTATCTTAGTACTGTGATAAAGTTTAGAGAAATTGTCACAAATGAAAATGAAATCTGGTGATGCAGAATTTAAAATAAAAAACAATTGATATGTAAAATATTCAACTGTATCTTGTAGAATACACTAATAAATGATTTTTGTAATTAAAATGTGTGCTTGTGTGTGTAGTTTTAAATATTGTGTTTCATCTAATGTTGAATTATACAGTATGACCATGATTGACTAGGCATAGGGCTCCTCTTAGGGCTCCACAAGATAAGAGCAAGAGCATGAGTGAACTGCAGCCTTACACTGATTGGTAAACTGCACTGTGTTTTATTAGTTCACTTAAAAAAAAAAAAAAAAAAAAAATTCATTCTGATAATTTACTCACCCTGATGTCATCAAAGATATCCATGTCTTTCTTTCTTCAGTCGAAAATAAATTAAGGTTTTTGAGGAAAACATTCCAGGATTTTTCTACACAGAATGGACTTCAATGGTAACCAAATATTCAAATGTTCAAAGAAGGTTCAAATGTCTCAATGTAGCTTCAAAGTCTCGACACGATCCCAGTCGAGAAATAAGGGTCTTATCTAGTGAAACGATCGGTCATTTTCTAGAAAATAAATATATATATATATACATTTGAAACTTTTGAAACTTCTTTGAACATTTGAATAGTTGGTTGCCATTGAAGTCCATTCTGTGTATAAAAATTTTAAGAAAGAGAGACATGGATATCTTGGCTGACATCAGGGTGAGTTTGAAAGTGAGCTAATACTTTAATACTTTAAGATATATGCTGGACATGAATATTAAATTAGCATTATTTTCCTACGTTTTTACATCAATAAAATCTATATGGCTTTTGTACGTAGGACATACAGTTTATGACATATATGATTAAAAATACATTAATATTATGCAATTTATATATGTGGATTTTGCAGCATATATGTCTCTTACAATATTCTGTTGGAACATATAAGAATCACAGGTGTTTTTAGCAAACCTTTTCCATATGGGTGATGCTCGCACAAACTCACACAAACTCGCGCACAAACTCAATGAGGCCACGAGTTACTATCTCGAGGCCACAAGATAGTTATAATTAATTTTTTTTGATAAAGTGGGACCAGGGGGGCTCCGTACATTATAAATGTGTTTAGATGTGTAAAATATCTTCAGTAGCTATCACTGAATCATAAATACCTTAAAATAAGGTTAAAAAAAAGTAAAATAAGCGATGTCGTACCTCATATGCAAGGCAAGTTTATTTTTATTATTTTATTTTTATTCATATGCAGTGAATAATGTAACTAAGTAGGCTACATTTTTTACAGCCAATTTTGAGGCACTTGTAACGTTACTTTATTTGAGCTTTTTTTATTTTCTTCTAACTTTATTTCCAATCCACTATATTAAAGAGACAAATACTGATTTTTTTTTTTTTTACTTCACCTCCATTTACTTACAAAAGACTTTTCAGCTTAATAACACAAAATATCACTTAAATAATTTCGGAATAGCCTACTTTCACCTAACGTTATGCACTATACCTCAGAAACGTTTTGATTTTTCGAAATAGACGGTCCAATTTTCCGGAACAACATTTCAAACTGTGTCCTACTCATCCGAAAATACTCCTTGAACCGGCCTCCGTCCAACTTTAGTTCTTGGACCAAACGATGGTACTCGCCGAGATGTTTTCTCGCTCTCAAAATCTCATGAACCCACATTGACCGGCGTGTTCATCCTATCTTTCTACGTGGTTCAGCCATCCCTTCATCCAAAGTAAGGGCCAGAGCAAGTACTCTACATTGTGTCAACATTTTTAGTATGAACCATATTATCTGAGAAATCAGTTACAAGTTAAAAAGGTAATTGTTAAAAGTAACTGTGCCGCGGATATTCTGTATCATATCATCTCTCAACCGCTGCGCTGCCAAAACGCTCTCAAGCGCCCACAGCTAGGCGTTTTCAGCAGAGCGTCTAGCATTTCAGCTGGCTAAAAACGCTTTGGTGGACACACGGCCTAACCATCTGTGACACCACCTAGTAACACTGTAGCAACCACCCAGAATACCCTAGCAACCATCTAGCAATGCCCTAGCAACCACCCAGAACACCCTAGCAACCACAAATAACACCCTAGCAACCGCCTAGCAACACCATAGCAACATAGCATGTAATCTGCTACATTACGTGACGCTACCTGGGATCAACATGCACCTGGATCTGCTCCGGAGAACATGATCCACACCCGGTCTCCTCTGAGGGGAAGTGTTCTCCACTGAGCTGTGGGCAGCAGGACGGCTTCTAACAACAGAGACCCGAATGATCCAGTGAGGCGCCTGACACTGCTTTGTTCAGCAGAACCTTAGAAAGCTCAACATGACATCATGACTTTGCGTAAACATACACGCCACTTTCAAGTCAAGTGGCGTGTTATCTATACGCATTTTGAGCTATCCGCGTGTATGTCCACGCCGAAATCTTTTGCGTGTATGTCTACGCCATTAAACGTCCGAGTGATTCCGCGTGTATGTGTACGCCGTTAAATGTCAAAATGTCAAAATGTCAAAATCTATATCTACATCTGTGGAGCGATATTTCTTTTCCTAGGATGGTAGGGGAACACTCATAAATGGTATTAACCCCAGTGACGGGTAGGTTTAGGGACGGGGTTGGGGTAGGTCATATATCTATATATACATAATACAGTAATATAACGTTAAGTCAAAGGCGTTGATAAACACGCTGAAAAGCGATTATGCGTGTTGATAGCACGCCAAAAATGGAAATACGAATTGGCGTGTCATACATTCGCCATTTCATGAGATCAGTCTGGGAAATAATCACTACAAGTCAACTTCATAATGCTGTTTTCAGACTGGTTTCAGCTATTGGGCCGTAGACTGGGATGGACCAGGAGCACAGCCAGATGATGGCCAGAGTGCTGGGATCCCGGGATCGCCCACTCCTCTCCAGGATGCATTGCTGGCTGTGCTTGGAGAGAATATTGATCATTAGCCGCGTTTCCATTACCCTTCAAATTGCGCAAATTGAAATTGCGAATTAAAAATACGCTCAATGGAAACACGTCAATTTCGCAAAAACTCCCATTTATCGCAAAAAAGTTTTTACGCTCGCATGAGGTGGTTTTTCAGGCAATTCGAAAAAGGAATATTTCGCAAAACTGCAATGGAAACAGTTTTTGCGCAATTGCAGTCACCTGACTTACAAGGCGCGTGTGTTTGGGGTCCGTGTAGGCTATTGCGTCCATTCGTTTTTCCTTTAACTCGTATGAAAAATGAAAAACATGCTTTATTCTTTATTAGTTTTTAGACTGGTGAAAAAATATTCACATACAAACTTATTTTCCTTATATAGCCTATTGCTTATTTAATTGAAAATCAAATAGGCCTAATTGACATAGGCCTACAACTTTGCGAAATTTGATTTCTGCATTTCATTTTGACCCGGAACATTTAGATAATATGGAGCGTCTGTGAAAAAATAAAATAGCCTAAATGAAAAAAAATCTGTGGCGACGGTTTTGCAATCCGTCCCCTCAAGTTTATAAACCGTAGGCCTACTCACGATTGAGTACAAACTGTTCCCTCGATCGGTTTAACAAATCGTGCCCACGGATTAATAAACTGTAGGCCTATACCCACGATATCCTAATCCGCGCTCTCAGATTTGTAAATATCAGTTCTTTGTAATTTCTTGAATTTTCTAAAAAACGAATTTTAGCCCGGTACTTGTATCTTTAAAGTCCTTTTTTGGGGGGGGGGAGAACTGTAAAAGGTTATAAAAAAATAATACATTCATCAATTATTTTATGATAAACATATTACTGTCTTAAGTGAAGTCATTTATAGTTATAAACGCAAATAATAATAATAATTATTATTATAGCCTATTACATTTATTAAGCTACATTTATTAGGCTACATATTTAGAAGACGCTTTTATCCAAAAAAGGAACAAAGCAATTCGTCAAATGTCATTCATAATACAGGTTAGACAATAATAATACAGGGCTAACATTATCACAAATAAACACAAGATTTTGACGCATATCCAAGGGTTTGTGCGGAGTGTGGAGCGCGCACTGCATGACGGAAGCCTTGTTTATACTCGACGCGTCCGCACGAGCGCGAGTCTCCGCTGACTGCGCGCGCACCTCTCCAAACGGACGAGGCGTTTATACTCGACGCGCTCGCCGTTGTGCTATTCTGTGAAACGACAGGGGGCGACTCGGAGTAATTCTCCTCTAAACCACCAGGAATCAGCAGTGAAGAAGTAGTTTGCCGTTTATTAGTATATTAATTGCTGATTCATATAAAAAGAGTAATAAATGCAGTAGGTTTATTGTACTTTCACTGCATGTAATCTAGTTAAACAACTGAAGCCTTATTGAAGAGTGTTTAAACCTTAATTTCATCAGCAGGGCTTACTTCTGCTATTGTAGGCTTATTTTGTAAATATAAGCAGTTACTTTAGAGTGCAAACTGGGTGCTTGATGCAAATGTGTTCCTATTCATAAAATGAGAGGCTTTTATGGTCGCCCATCAATGCAAATGTCTCTGTGTATAGAAGGATCATAAACATCCTGGTACAGACGTTCGGCCAGATTCGGCTCGAAGTCGTTCATCTTCGGATGCGGCGCCGCGCGCGATGTTACAAAAAGTACCGAGCACACCGTCAGGCGAAATGGGGTCTTGCGCACCCAACGCGCACGACCGCCCACACCGCAATTACGTCATTTTTGCCGCGCGCACCTTCGTGCTCTTGCGGACGCGTCGAGTATAAACAAGGCTGGAGGCGCGGGCGCGGGCGCGAACACTTGCATTTTCCTGTCAACAGTGGAAAATACTCTATCATTTATGGTCATACAGAAAATAATAATACATAATCCGCAACTACTTTTATTTGTGTAAACTCACAATAACAAGAAAACGTTCTTCTTTTGCAAAATAAAAGAAAACAATCAGGCGCGCTTTCATGATCTCCGTGAACTGGAACACGTCTCAGAAATGAACTGAAATAAAATATAGCCTATGTAGGCTAAAGCTTGAAATGTCCACTTTTAAACTAACAAATTCAAATCGAAAGCAAATACCTTCTGATTATGTAATCCATATTGAAAGGTGCATTTCTCTCTAAAGGCGCATCCGCTTTACAGTGGAGATATAATGTTTGCAAAATATGTTTGCAGTCGGCACTAACACTAGTTTATTAATAAACAATTAAAATGCCTCGTTATTTTTTCAGACACATTTATTATCATTAGCCTATAATCACCTATAAATCACCTCTCTGTAGGCTATGGTTCCAGAGACATGTCTCTTCTTATTCAGCACTGCGGGAAAACACCTCATGTGCAGTTCACAGTATTAGGGTCTTTCCTTACCATTAATGCTTGGATAACACACCACGTTTCCTTCCATTAATAATAATAATAATGTCTAGTGCGGTGGCTGCACGTCTATTCACATGTGCTATAAACCTACAAACGTCCAAAGTCGCATAACATCGGTTAATGGAAACGCCGTCATTTCGCAATAGTTTTTTATCGATATTTAGAAAAAATCGCAAAAGTTTTGCGCAAATCTGTAATGGAAACGCGGCTATTGATGAGCAGCGCTTCTTTCGGCACAGACGTTTACCAAGAGCCTGTAAGAGTGTGTGAGGTTCTTCAGTTTACCTTCATCATCTTGCTTTCCATTTGCTCCAGTTCTTGCCTTTTGTTAGTGACATCTTTGAGGATAATATTACTTTTCTGTTTAAATGTTAATTCAAAACAAGCCATATTTGTTTGAAAACAAAGTATTGTTATGTCCTGTGGACGTATTTATGAACACGTGTTATTTGAGGATAGTTAGACAGCGCTAGCTAGTGTAATGGAACTTTTCCATTTATTATTCTTATTTCAGTTATTCCTGTGTTGGCCTCATCTGTTTTCTCTCACTTGTAGTGAGAAGGGGCTTTGTGATAATTTACTGTGGTTGGTTGTCAGGGGAGGTAAGGAAAAGCAGGAGGTCAAGGGGTCATCTTGAGTGCATTTGTACTTTATAGCCTAAAGGGTTAAGGGGGCATTTACCTCTCAGGGCCAGGGAGGAATAGAAAAGACAAAGTATACCTCTCTCCCTGAGGGGAGGGAAGAAATAAGGCCTTGGAGGACATGAAGATATAAAAAACACAGACACTGCTTCTCCTTATCGCTCCTCACTGACTCATGAAAGTGTATTGGTGACAGAGGATCTCTCTTGCAAGAGAATAAATACTTTATAAACTTTTAATTGGATTCAGAGTGTCTCTTACTCAGTGATGATGTTTGTTTGATAAGAAAAAAGCCACAACAGTTTTGGTGTCAGAAGTGGGATTCTTGGACGTGATTCCGGGACTGACGGACGGACGGAGGCTGATCACCTAGGAACTGACATAGTTCCAACCCTACCTCGAGAAAAAGATTAAGAGACGAGGGACCGTTTCCGCCGTTAGGACCGGATCCGGCCACTGGAATCAAAAGAACTCAAAGTGGCACAGAACAACATCTCTGGGTAAGCTAACTAAATTCAGTTTAACTGGGGGAAGAGTGATATTGAACCATATTGGCTGAGGGCTGTGATCTGTGGTACGTAATCTGAGATTAATTGAGATCTATATAGATCAAGAGGTTTCAAACAGATACGAGAGAAAATTATCTGAGATTAATTGAGGTCTGTGACAGAACAAGAAATTTCAAGCAGATAAATAATCTGGGATTAAGTGAGAACTGTAACAGATCAAGAGATTTCAAACAGATAGGTAACCTGAAAATCAGTTGTTCCACCACGGAGCAAATTGTTTTTAGGTGCTGAGGCTAATTAGGGGGAACCAGAATTTATTTTGGTAAACCGTAATTAGGAGGGCATGAATAGTGCAACCCGACCGATTTGGGTTAAAAGAAAGAATCGGGTCTATTGGGGACGCCTAATAGACTAAAGAAAACGCGCGTTGAAGAGAAATCCACAGAGAAACAGAAAAGCAGCCAGTATGGGGAAATCTCAGAGCAAAATTATGAAATATGATACACCGGTGTACTACCAAATGAGAAAACATTATGGTCAGAAATGTATGCTAGATATTGAGAAATTAATCAAGTATCACGATTTTCCCGAAGGGGGAACATTGAGCCGCACGAGGCTGAAAGTGGTGAGAGACTCAGTGGAAAAGAGTAGTGAGAAACAATCAGCTTGTTGCTGCAAGTGTGTTAAACATGTATGCAAAAGATGTGAAAACACAGTCGATTGCTGGCTTGAGGAAGCAGATAAAAGAGAAAGAAGGCAACTGCAAAAAGAATTAGCAGGAAGGAAAAATGAAAAGAGTGAAAGTATGCCTGTATGTGTGTCTGCACCACCAGAACCGACTAACCCACAGTATGTTTGTGTTTCCCCACATGAAATTGCGGTGAGACCGGCACCGCCGGAGTACAAAACACACTTCCCAGGAGCCGGATTGATTGCACTGAAGTTCGACCCCGACCTTGACTGTTCTCCATCGAGACCGACCCAGCCACGAGCACAAGCCGAACCGCAACCCGAGGCACAAGCAGCAATGAGACAAGCACAAGCAGCGCGTGACGCAGCGCGTGAAGCGCAAGAAGAGCAGAGTGACCGAGCGGCAAGAGCTGAAGCGCTGGCCGCGCGGGAGGAACAGGAGGCGAGAGAAGCCGCACGAGCAGAAGCGCAACAACAGCAAACAGCGCAGATGGCGTTGGCATTCCAGCAACTAGCGATGCAAACGGCCCAGGCAATGCAACAAGTGCAAGTAGAGGGACAAGCGTCCAGTCACATGACCCAGGGCGAGAAGGAAGAAATCACAGAGAACACGGACGAGCAACGCGGAGCCAAGCCGAAGAAAATCATCACAAGATCACAGATCAGAGATGAAACAGCTAACATCACAGCTCCGATGGTTGAAGTGGCGGGACCGGACGGATCAGTGATGGTCTACAGGCCGTGGACGGTGACAGACATGAAAGAAGCAATGGCCCATTTGCCAAGCCCGGACGACGCAGGTGACAGATTTTCAAACGAACTGGTCACTTTCTGTCAAGAGTTCAGCCCCACCACACAAGAACTGAAGCGGCTGTTAGCCGTGAAACTGGGGGCCACGAGCTGGCACAAAGTGAGTAGCCACCTGCCGACAACTGAACGACGGAGAGTGAACGGAGAGTGGTTGAGTGATGCCAACGAACTGTATCGGACAGCAGTGGACAAACTCGCCGAAGAAATAAAGAAGGCTTTCCCACCACGAGTGGACACAGCAAAAATCAACAGCTGTTGCCAGGTGAGAGAAGAGTCAGTTCGTGACTATTATGCAAGACTTTTTGAAACATTTCAGAAACACAGCGGCATGCCTGAGCCGAATGAGAGAATCAGCCAGGCACATGGGAGTGCCATTTGCAGGGCTGTTTCCTGAATGGACTGAGACCCGAAATCGGACAAGCGGTGAAAGCAAGTTACATCGAGTGGCAGAGCGGGCGACTAACAACCACCCTAGCGCACGCTGTGCATGCCGAGGAACAGCTGTTGACAAAGAAGGACAAAGCCGCGAAAGTGAAAGTGGAGAGAGAGCTGCAGCTGGCTGTTGTACAGATCAAAGCTAGCACGAGTGCACCACCAGCGCGGCAGAACTGGACCAACAAGAAGAAGAAAGTATATCAGGGAAAGTGGAAATGTGGACTGTGCGAAAGCAACGAACATGAATTTTTTAGATGCACGAAGTGCAGAGTGTGCAAGGCCGATGGACACTGGGCAAAGGATTGTCCGGAGGCACAAAGGGCGGATTGACTATGGAGGAACGGAGAACAGGAGAGGGGAGGGCGAGCGACAGACATTCAACCGACTGCGAGAAAGGGAAGTGAAATTTTTCTAACACACACACACAACACGCACACATACACTGATGCACATTATGCTTCTTGCAATGAAGAAAATGCTAGCAAACCTTTATGTGTGAGTGATGAAAATTTGAATAATGCTGTTACTGCTGAGTGTCTGAGAATGTACAAAGGTTCAGGATTTTTAAGACTACCGAGATATCCACTGTTAGTTGACGGTACAATGATAGAATTTCTCGTGGATTCGGGAGCTGCCCGGTCCACAATAAGGCCATATGACTTGCCATGCAAACCAAGATTGACGGATGTGATGTTTGAAAGCACGTCAGCGTCAGGGCATGAAATTTCAGAAAATTTCACGGTGCCATTACAATGCGAGACGGAGGGGGGCAAAGCATTGAAACATGCGTTTTTGTGCTCTGCAACCTGTCCGGCCCCATTGTTGGCAAGAGATCTAATGTGTGAATTAAATTTGAAACTCACTGCGGGCCCGATGGGTATCGTTATTGAGGAAGAACAGCAGATATGTTGTGCAAAATTTGAGCCACAGTGGGCATACGAGTGGCAGATAAAAGATTTTGATTGGGCACAAATGATTTTGAAAATGGCAAAAGATCGAACAGTATCAGATAACACAGAAAACATGATGCCTGACAAATTGCATTGCACGTCACATGTTGTCTTTGAGCGTGAACCTCAGTTTGAGGAAGCGTGGTTTAACGAGACAGAAGATGAGAAAATGAAGTTTGATAAAATGTTCTGGAATGAGAATGTGTGTGCGCTTTCAGCTTGCCTGTCAGAAAAACAAATGCAGCTGTATTTGATAACAGGAATGGCGACGCCTCACTTATCAGTAACGAAGGGCAAAGCGCAGCAGTGGGCAGATTTGGGCCCGTTTGTGAGACAGTGCATGACAGCCACAGATTGGGCTGAAAAGGGTGAGGGGGTACAGAAGAGTGACAGTGTAGGGGCATTTATGCTGCCATGTGATTTTGAGGTTGATGTACACAGAGCTGTGACTGCTATTGTTCAGAATGTAATGGAGAAACATGATCACGGAGCTATTTCTGCCACAGATATTCATCCTATCCTGGCAGAAATACCTTCAACATTGTGGGCGAAACACAAGTATGATGTTGGATTGATTAAAAATTGTGAACCAGTTGTAATCACCCCAAAGTCTGATTACAGGCCGTGTCAACCGCAGTATCCCCTGAAAAAGGAGGCATTGCGGGGGATCCGGCCAGTTTTTGAATCTCTCCTGAAGGAGAAAGTCATCATCCCGTGTCATGATTCTCCAGTACGAACACCCATTTTTCCGGTAAAAAAGGCAACAGCTAATCAGAATGACGTGGTTCAGTGGCGTTTTGTGCAGGATTTGACTGCAGTTAATGCAGCTGTTATCGCGAGAGCCCCGCGAGTTCCAAATCCGTACAATATTTTGTCACAGATTCCACAAGATGCAACATACTTCACTGTGGTTGATTTGGCCAACGCATTTTTTAGCGTCCCAGTGGCAAAGGAAAGTCAGTTCTGGTTTGCGTTTGATTTTGACAACAAACCGTATGTTTTCACTCGTTTATGCCAAGGTTTTTGCGATTCGCCGACTATTTTTAATGAGGCGCTCAAACGAAGCCTCGAACCGTTAATTTTGTCAAGCGGAACCGCGCTATTGCAGTATGTGGACGATCTGCTAATTTGTGCACGAGATGAGGCTGTGTGTGTGGCTGACAGTGTGTCTCTCCTGAAGCATTTGGAAAGGGAGGGGCACAAGGTCAGTCTGGCTAAGCTGCAGTTTGTGAAGCAGGAAATAACCTTTCTGGGTCACACGATCACACCAAACAGTAAAGCTCTTTCTGAAAAACGAGTTAAAGCGATCAAAGAGGTACCAAGACAGGTAACAAAGAAACAATTGTTATCGTTCTTGGGAATGTGTGCCTATTGTCGCACGTTCATACCAAATTATGCACTACTGAAAAAGCCCTTGAGAGCCCTGACAGCAGGGAAAGGGCTGAGATCATGTGACAAGATTGATTGGCCCACAGAAGCACAGGATGCTTTTGAAAACATGAAAAGACAACTGGCTCAGGCTCCAACGTTGGGCCTTCCAGCAGTTGACAAACCATTCACACAGATGGTTGATGAAAAACACGGCTTTATGAGTTCAGTGCTCTTGCAAACCCATGGTGACAGACTCAGACCAGTAGCATATTTTTCAACGAAACTTGATGCAGTTGCAGCAGGTCTGCCACTCTGCCTGAGGGCTGTGGCGGCTGCTGAGCTGGCTGTGCTGGCTTCAAGAGAATTTGTGGGGTATTCTGATTTGACTTTGTTGGTTCCACACGCAGTTACCATGATTTTGCAAGAACAGAAAACATCACACTTATCTTCAGCTAGATGGTTGAGATACCATACTATTTTACTTGATATGCCGAACATAACTGTGAAAAGATGTACAACTTTGAATCCTGCCACACTTCTGCCAACAGAAGATGATGGGGAGGAACATCACTGTTGTCTCTCTGTTTTGGAGCAGGTGTGCACTCCACGTCCAGACCTGTTGGACACACCTTTGGAGAATTGTGATAATGTCCTCTTTGTGGATGGATCGGCATCCAAAGATCCACAAACAGGCCTGAATAAGGTTGGTTTCGCGGTGACCACTGAATTTGAAGTGGTGAAATCTGGCAAATTGCCGGCAACTTATTCGGCTCAGGCAGCTGAATTGGTTGCACTGACGGAAGCGTGTAAATTAATGACAGACAAATGTGTGACGATTTACACAGACTCGCGTTATGCGTTCGGGATTACACATGACTTCGGGGCAATTTGGAGGCATAGGAATTTTTTGAAGTCGGATGGACATCCGATACTGAACGCCTCACTAGTGTCTGAGCTTTTGGAGGCCATTCTTTTGCCAGACAAGGTTGCAGTCTGTAAATGCGCAGCGCACTCTAACGATAAAAGCTTTATTTCCACAGGAAATGCGAGAGCCGACGCGGCAGCGAAGGCCGCGGCAACGCAGGAGACAAAAGAAACGACTTGTGCTTTGGTATCTGTGCCTAACCCTGACATTTCTCTTTGTTTAGAAAGCATGCAGACTTTTTCCACAGGAGCAGAAAAACAGAAATGGAGGTCGTCTGGCTGCAGCCTCCAGGGGGGTGTATGGATGAGTGATGGCATTCCTTGTTTACCCAAGCACTTCTTTCAGCATTACGCTAAGTTGACACATGGGCTAGACCACGTGTCCAAGGGAAGTATGGTAATGCAGATGAAAGATTTATGGTATACTAAGGGATTTACAGTCTTTGCTGAAAATTTTTGCAAAAGATGTGTCACTTGTAACACACACAATGTGGCAAGAGGGATAAAAACACCCTTAGCATCCCAACCAGCCCCAGCAGGTCCGTTTGAGTATCTGATGATGGACTTCATCGAATTAACCCCTTGTGGGAAACAGAAACACTGTCTGGTAATGGTAGACATGTGGTCAAAATGGGTGGAGGCCTTCCCGACCTCACAGCAAGATTCGGCAGCAGTGGCAAAGGCCCTGCTAACCGAAATTGTGCCAAGATGGGGGATACCAAGAAAAATCAGCTCTGACAATGGCAGACATTTTGTAAATGCTGCAATAAAGCAGGTGGGAGAGTTCTTGGGTATTGATATGAGAACACATTGCGGTTACGCTCCCTCATCAGCGGGGGTGGTAGAGAGATCAAATCAAACAATCAAGAACAAATTGGCAAAATGTTGCGAAGAGACGGGTCTGTCTTGGGTTAAGGCCCTACCAATTGTACTGATGTACATGAGAATGAGAAAAAGAGTGAAAACAAATCTGAGCCCATTTGAAATTTTGTTCGGCAGGCCGCCATTCATGGGCATAGAAGGGGGTAAACAAAGGCTGCCATCCACGGATGTGTGTGAGAATGACATGTTGAATTACTGCAAAGAAATGTCTTGTCTGTTATCACAAATTTCTGTGCAGGTGAAAGCTGCCCAGGGGAAAGTTGCTGAGACGTTTCTGCACACGGTCAGACCGGGGGATTTCGTGGTGATTCGTGATCACAGGAGAAAGAGCTGGAAGGCGAAAAGGTGGCTTGGACCTTTCCAGGTGCTTCTGGTGACGTACACGGCGGTGAAGGTCGCAGAGAGGGCTACGTGGGTGCACGCGAACCATTGCAGGAAGGTGCCGCCCATTGCGGAGGCGGAGCAATCGCAGGAGGAGGTTCAACGATCATAATCGTCAAGGTCCAGCTGTTGACAAGCAAGAAAAGGTACCGTTATCTGCGCAAGAGCAAGGCCAGACAAAAGACATAACAAAGCCTGCAGAAACAGACTTTAGCATTGAAGCAGCAGGGAGGAGACAGGAGGAAGCAAACAACTTTGATTGCGCAAGCGGATCCAGCTGGAAACCGTGCGGACAACAGAACAGATAAGATTTTCTTGTTAGTGCTTTTAAAAACTGAACTTTCTTAACACTTTCTGGTCATACAGCAGATCAGAGTAACCGAGAACATGGAGCGGACAAGACCCTGGCACCCATTCAGAGTGCCAGGAATGTGTGGCTTGGTTAAGACCACGTGCATAATGACTGTGTTGTCAGTGACAATTTGCTTGATAATACTGCATTGTACAGCAGGTCTGAAAATATTGCCAACAGGAGATCAGACCAACAGAACTGAGACAACGGAGCGGAACAACACCGATTCGACAACGTGCTAGGAGAGACGCATTCACAGAGGTGGAGCCAGTGAGAGGCCTCGCGGGGGGCACGGTGACGGTTCACGAAGGATCAAATGTGAGTTTCGGGTGCAACCCCTATCAAATGAACTGTCCAGGCTGTCAGGGGCGCAGCGAAGACTACGCAGGATTTTATTTCTGCAAAGACCCATGTAAGTGGGGCGACGTGAAAGCATATGCCTCCAATTACAAGTGGGGCACTGATAAAAGATTCCGGGTATTTGCAAAACATAGACTAAGCAACAACAGGTATGGGATGACAGTCGAGCTAGCACAAGTAAGACTGTCAGACCAAGGCAAGTACTATTGTGGACTAGATTTAGAGGGAACAGACTGGTACGAAGAAATTGACATTATTGTAAATGAGGCAGTTCCAACTTTAAAACCTTTTGTAGCGCCTGAGGTCGAACGAGAAGCGAGAGACGAGCTGGCATGGATGGGGAACGGAGACATGACACGAGATCAGGGGAACCCTGAAGTGCAGAAAGCCATGATGAAGTGTCAAGGTAACAAAGCCTGTGCTCTGGCTATGCTGCAGAGAGACGAGTTAGAAATATCAACAAACTGCTGGCTGTGTCTGCAGATGTCACACGCTTGGAAGGCTGTCCCACTGACTATAGCAACAGCTAATGAAACAAAGTGTCTAGTTCCACAACAAATGACTGATGTGCTTTTAGCAGCAGCAGAACTGGAGAAAGGAGAGACACCGACGAAACGACCTGAGGACAGCTGTGACAACGTTCGACGTTTTAACAACACTGATATAGCAATTCCACCACTAAGAGTAACACACGAGAAAGGTGATGTGTGCGTTTGTTCAGACGCACAGAGACTTTTCACAACAGGATGGTCTGACTGCAGGGTCAGAATCAACACAAAGGGCGGAACAGTGAACAATTGCACAGCGACACTCGACGGCAAAGTAATGAACTTCACATGTCCATTTGGTGAGCTGCATGAGACTTCACCAGCAGCTGTGTGGGTATGTGGGGGCAGGGCGTTTCACAGAATGCCTAAACACGGGTGGTCAGGGTGCTGTTATCCAGCGTTGATAAATGTGGGAACATCTGTGTATTTGCCAAACAAAACACCAAGGGCAAGGGAAAAAAGAAATGTTAAGATTTTGCCTGGGGTTCTGCCAAAACATTATTCGGGGTATACACTATCTGATCCATGGACGACACCTGGGGCAAATGTGGGGTGGTCATTGTTCCTGGGAGTGGGAACAGCAGTGACGATTAATAAGGTCAATGGGTTAGCATGGTCTGTACTAGCAATAGCAAATGCCACTGAAAATGCTATTAATATGATAAATGATGAAATGAGACATTTACGAGAGGCAGTCATTCAGAACCGTTTAGCGTTGGATTTAATTTCCGCGGAGCGAGGGGGTGTGTGCAAAATGCTGGGTGTGTCTTGTTGTTTCAACATTCCAGATTACAGTGACAACATAACAAATGTGATTGAGCACATGAGACAGGCGGTGCAGGAGCCTGAACCAGTGGATGAGAACTGGCTGACCTGGATAATGAATTATAAAGGGGGCTGGGGATTTTGGTTAGCTCAAACTGTGTTGCCAATTTTGGTCATAATAGTACTGATTCTGTTATGTGTACCATGTATTATACAATGTGTGTCTAGCTTAGTGCAGAGACTGGTTAAAGTTGGAATGTCTGTTCAATTGGTGAAAATGACAGTCTATCCGAATGATGATGTTGATGAACAACAATATGATGACACAAGTAGTGGAAGCTACAGCGAAACGTGCTAATTGAGTAAAGAAAATGTTTCCTTTTGACAAGAGATGTGAAAGGACGAGGTTTGAATTGAGGGATTTTTATTACATTTTTTTTATCTGTTTGTTTTTCTTCTATTTGTTTATTTCCTGAGAAAGATTAAGGGCAAAGATTTAAAGAAGGTTACAAGCAGCGGTCATCCGTGTTACGAGATGGCGTACAAAGATAGGGTTTGAAACTGAGTGATTTTTATTATACTTTATCTGTTTGTTTCCTTACTATGTTATAACTACCTTTTTCCTTACTGACGTGACTGAGGGTCTGTTTACAGGAGCGCAGGAACAGTGATTTCTCGCTTAGCCCGGCGCGGTAAAAATGTTTACTTGCTAGCTAAAATATTACGGGGCTTTCCCCCACAAAAACAGCCTTATGCTTCTTCATTCTAAACTTTTCTTCACAGGTTCAAGGAGAGTGATTTGTATGTAATGACTTGAATCTGCATTTATTATTACTATTATTACAATGTGTGATTAATCAGTTATCAGAGTATGATAAACAGAGAGGAGTTGTAATGGAACTTTTCCATTTATTATTCTTATTTCAGTTATTCCTGTGTTGGCCTCATCTGTTTTCTCTCACTTGTAGTGAGAAGGGGCTTTGTGATAATTTACTGTGGTTGGTTGTCAGTGGAGGTAAGGAAAAGCAGGAGGTCAAGGGGTCATCTTGAGTGCATTTGTACTTTATAGCCTAAAGGGTTAAGGGGGCATTTACCTCTCAGGGCCAGGGAGGAATAGAAAAGACAAAGTATACCTCTCTCCCTGAGGGGAGGGAAGAAATAAGGCCTTGGAGGACATGAAGATATAAAAAACACAGACACTGCTTCTCCTTATCGCTCCTCACTGACTCATGAAAGTGTATTGGTGACAGAGGATCTCTCTTGCAAGAGAATAAATACTTTATAAACTTTTAATTGGATTCAGAGTGTCTCTTACTCAGTGATGATGTTTGTTTGATAAGAAAAAAGCCACAACACTAGCTCATTTACGTCACATTTATGTTTATTTTTGATTTACTACAATTGTAACTTCCTCTTCTAGCTCTAGACAAATGGGAGGTTTGTAACAGTATGTATCAAAATATTATTTTTCAAAGGTTTTTATATTTGTCTACACAGTATATATATATATATATATATATATATATATATATATATATATATATATATATATAATACTAAGTAACAACTGATGCACTTGTAATTGTCTTGTCGTACATCTAATCTGATTATATTTGGATTGCCGCTGACTGAACTTTTTTTTTGTCACATACATTTGTATTGGTTACCGTTCACAAAATGCTGCTTGAATCCATTTAAAGTCCCTGTAAAGGCAATTCTAAAAAAAAAATCTAAACCCATTATAAATGTTAGACATGTATTGCTAAAACATATTACAAAGACTGTGAACTGTGAATTACTGAATTGTGGAGTTAGACCGTTAAACAGTTTTTCACCATTGCTATTTTCCGGATTTTTTGGGCGGGGCTAAAACAGGGCTCGATGACGCACTGGAGCCCCTGAGCTCGTGGACACACCCCTACTTGATGACGCACTGAGGCCACTCAATCGCGACTTACTGTCAGTACTATTAGTTACTACAGCCTACAGTTTGCTAGCTAGCTATGCCTTCGACACGGAAATGCGTAGGCTACTACCTGGATGCGATCATGTACAAAACAGATCGGTGTCTTTATTTAAATTTCCTAAAAACGATCACATCAAGAAGAGGTGGATTAATTTTGTGAAGAGCCAACCTTGATGGAGAGCTGAGGATCACCGCCAACACCCGCCTCTGTAGCGATCATTTTACACGGGATAGTTTTATAAACTCTCGTCGGAGACAACTGGGATTCACTGATAATCCGCTGTTACTGGTGAATGGGGCCGCACCGACTATATCCCGCCTCGGCCTTCATCTCCCCGTCCCGAAAGCAGTATCAGCTAATATCAGCGTTGGCAGCTTTCCCGCGAGTGGGCGTGGTTTCAGCGCAGCCAGCGGACACGCCCCCAGCGTTTGAGGTCAGAGAATACTGCTCATTTTTTCAAGATTTTGATAGCTTATTTTATGTACTTGCCGGCTTTTTTTATCATTCAAATTTGTCTGGGTGGCTAATAACACATTTTTCTGTGGTGTGACAAACTCAGAACACATACTTCATTTTGACTTTACGTGGATTTTAAGAAAACTATTAAACATGACAATTAATGATTCTAGTTTTGCTCTCTGTCTGTTTTTGGTTGAAATTAAAAGGTACCTGAAAGGACGAGTGTGTGTGTGTGTGAATATATATATATATATATATATATATATATATATATATATATATATACAGGTCCTTCTCAAAAAATTAGCATATTGTGATAAAGTTCATTATTTTCCATAATGTAATGATAAAAATTAAACTTTCATATATTTTAGATTCATTGCACACCAACTGAAATATTTCAGGTCTTTTATTGTTTTAATACTGATGATTTTGGCATACAGCTCATGAAAACCCAAAATTCCTGTCTCAAAAAATTTGCATATTTCATCCGACCAATGAAAGAAGTGTTTTTAATACAAAAAAAAAGGCAACCTTCAAATAATTATGTTCAGTTATGCACTCAATAGTCAATACTTGGCCGGGAATCCTTTTGCAGAAATGACTGCTTCAATGTGGCGTGGCATGGAGGCAATCAGCCTGTGGCACTGCTGAGGTGTTATGGAGGCCCAGGATGCTTCGATAGCGGCCTTAAGCTCATCCAGAGTGTTGGGTCTTGCATCTCTCAACTTTCTCTTCACAATATCCCACAGATTCTCTATGGGGTTCAGGTCAGGAGAGCTGGCAGGCCAATTGAGCACAGTAATACCATGGTCAGTAAACCATTTACCAGTGGTTTTGGCACTGTGAGCAGGTGCCAGGTCGTGCTGAAAAATGAAATCTTCATCTCCATAAAGCTTTTCAGCAGATGGAAGCATGAAGTGCTCCAAAATCTCCTGATAGCTAGCTGCATTGACCCTGCCCTTGATAAAACACAGTGCACCAACACCAGCAGCTGACATGGCACCCCAGACCATCACTGACTGTGGGTACTTGACACTGGACTTCAGGCATTTTGGCATTTCCTTCTCCCCAGTCTTCCTCCAGACTCTGGGACCTTGATTTCCGAATGACATGCAAAACTGAGCAACAGTCCAGTGCTGCTTCTCTGTAGCCCAGGTCAAGCGCTTCTGCCGCTGTTTCTGTCACGGTTCATGAATCCACTGTCTCATTCTGCTGTTTTGTGTGTGTATGCGTGTCTGTGTGGGCGTGGTTTTCCAATCCCATTGATTGTCCGTGCCAGCTGCTGTTCATCACCGTTCCCTTTATATGTCAGTAAGATCCTTCTCATGTTGTCAGATCGTTGTGGCTTCCCCGGTGTCGTGTCCTGTTCCTGTGTGGCTCTCTTCGTCTCCTCGTGTGGATCTTCTTCGTTGTCTTCGCCTGTTGGATTGTTTATTGTTCCTGGTTCCTGAGCACGCTGATCATCACCACCACTCACCGGATTGCCCATCAACGTCCCTGTGTCACTTCTCCACCTGAGTGTTTGTTCCCGGACCTGTGTTCAGTGTTTGACCTGACCATCTTTAATAAACGCCTTTTACTTGCATTTGTATCCGAACTGTTTCATCACAGAACGATCTGACCGCCTTGACCTCCCCCAGAACTGCGTTCAGGTGGTCCGATACTGCGGAAGCAGTATTCACCAAACTCAAGAGTCGTTTTATTTCGGCTCCCATTCTTGTCACCCCTGATCCCACACGTCAGTTCGTGGTGGAGGTCGACGCGTCAGAGGTGGGGGTAGGCGCAGTTCTTTCCCAACGCGTTTCCTCAGACGACAAGATGCATCCCTGCGCGTTTTTTTCCCATCGCTTGTCGCCTGCCGAACGTAATTATGACATTGGTAACAGAGAGTTGTTGGCGGTCAAATTAGCGTTGGAGGAATGGCGACATTGGTTAGAAGGGTCAGGGGTACCTTTTATCGTTTGGACCGACCATAAGAACCTTGAATATATTAGATCTGCTAAAAGACTCAACTCCAGGCAGGCTCGGTGGGCACTTTTTTTCGGACGTTTTGATTTTGTTCTCTCGTACCGCCCGGGTTCCAAGAACATCAAACCCGATGCCTTATCTCGTATTTTTGATCCATCCGAACGCCCGGTTACTCCCGAGTGTATTTTACCTGAGAAAGTAGTTATCTCCGCACTCACATGGGAGGTCGAGTCGAAGGTCAAGACAGCCTTAGAAGGGGTAACGCCTCCGCCCGGTTGCCCACCGAGTCGTTTGTTTGTTCCGGAGGGGTTACGGTCCGACGTTATTCGGTGGGGTCATTGTTCCAACGTGGCTTGTCATCCAGGAGTAAGTCGTACCAGCGGTTTGGTCAAGCAACGATTCTGGTGGCCGTTAATGACCCGTGATATTTGCGATTTTGTTTTGGCTTGCTCGGTTTGTGCCACTTGCAAGACGTCCCTCCTGATGGGTTACTCCGACCGCTGCCTGTCCCTTCGAGACCCTGGTCCCACATCGCGCTAGATTTTGTCACCGCCCTCCCGCCCTCTAATGGCATGACGGTTGTTTTGACCGTAGTGGACCGTTTCTCGAAGGCGGCACATTTCATTCCCTTGCCCAAATTACCTTCAGCCAAGGTGACAGCGGTCACAGTCGTTAATCACGTCTTTCGGTTACATGGCCTCCCGAAAGACGTGGTCTCTGACAGGGGTTCCCAATTTGTGTCCAAATTTTGGCGGGAGTTTTGTAAGTTATTGGGGGCCACGGTCAGTCTGTCTTCGGGTTATCATCCCCAGAGCAATGGTCAATCCGAGCGAGCTAACCAGGATTTGGAGAGAATGTTACGGTGTTTGGTAGCCAAGAATCCTTCGTCCTGGAGCCAGCAACTTTCTATGGTTGAGTACGCACATAACTCGTTACCAGTGTCATCAACGGGCCTCTCTCCGTTTAAGTGTAGTTTAGGTTACCAGCCACCAATATTTCCGAGTCTGGAATCCGAAGTCGCGGTTCCCTCCGCCCACGCATTCATCCAGAGGTGCCGCCGCACTTGGACCAGAGCCCGGGAGACTCTGCTCCAGGTGGGGGGGGCGCATGAAGGTCAAGGCCGATCGCCACCGGTCAAAGCCTCCCGTATACGTCGTGGGTCAAAAAGTGTGGCTTTCTACCAAGAACATTCCGCTCCGTGCCGTTTCTAATAAGTTAGCTCCTAAATTTATTGGCCCGTTCCCTGTCACCAAGATTATTAGTCCGGTGGCAGTCCGACTCAAACTTCCTCCGGCGTACAGGAGAATTTGTTCCGCCTTTCATGTCTCTAAAATCAAGCCCGTGTTTTATTCTCCCATTAACCCGCCAGTCCCAGTTCCCCCCCCGCCGCGACTCGTAGATGGGGAACCTACATATTCGGTACATCGTATTCTGGACTCGAGGCGAAGGGGACGCGGATTTCAGTACTTGGTGGACTGGGAAGGTTACGGTCCGGAGGAGAGAAGTTGGGTGCCTGCTAGAGACATTTTGGATCACTCCCTTATCGATGATTACAATCGACAGGTAAGTGTGGCTGGGAACGTCAGGAGGCGTTCCTAGGGGAGGGGGTACTGTCACGGTTCATGAATCCACTGTCTCATTCTGCTGTTTTGTGTGTGTATGCGTGTCTGTGTGGGCGTGGTTTTCCAATCCCATTGATTGTCCGTGCCAGCTGCTGTTCATCACCGTTCCCTTTATATGTCAGTAAGATCCTTCTCATGTTGTCAGATCGTTGTGGCTTCCCCGGTGTCGTGTCCTGTTCCTGTGTGGCTCTCTTCGTCTCCTCGTGTGGATCTTCTTCGTTGTCTTCGCCTGTTGGATTGTTTATTGTTCCTGGTTCTTGAGCACGCTGATCATCACCACCACTCACCGGATTGCCCATCAACGTCCCTGTGTCACTTCTCCACCAGAGTGTTTGTTCCCGGACCTGTGTTCAGTGTTTGACCTGACCATCTTTAACTCTCTGGGGTCGGCGGTCTCGCCGGCGATACCAGCTCACTTTTTTCCTTATCAGTGCAAAAGAGACTCAAATTACTCTGTTAATTTTGATCTTACATATAAGTGTTGTACATCATTCGATCCTGTTAAGTTTGTATTTTTTTTGTGGAACCTCATAATAAAAACAAAGTGTTGTGCTTTTCGCCTAATAAAGAAAAATAAACATGATGCGCGTTCTGCGTTCTCTCTGTCAGTGAAGTCCATTCTGAAACACGTCCGAAAAATCATCTGTAACTCTGCAAATACTCAGTCAAACAGGTATACAGGCACACAGGCATGAAGCCTGAATTATCTTCTTTTAAATGAAGTAATTTATATAAAAAAAATTTTTTCTCATTTTATGTAATCTGTACGAAAAGAGAGAGATGATAGTCGTTCTCGTCTCAGCTCATTAAAGTTAATTTGACCACGCCCACAGAGCGCGCGCTCTATTCAAACACAAATGCGATCCACGCCCACATCAGCTGGATAACCCACGAAAGAGACTCAGATTTACGACGCTGTGAGGAATAATAGTTCTATCTTAATAATAATCCTGGAAAAAATTACCTCAGAAGTAGGCTACAGGTAGTTTCATTTGGAGGAGCAACGGATCCAGCCGAGGAAATAGGTACATTCTTTATTTTCAAGTGCTTTGTGCTAATCGCGATATGGAATAGTGTCTGTAAACAAAAAGACTGTTTGAATCGCGTTTTTGTGTGTGAATGAATGAACAGCTTTTACCTAACTATATTCCAATACTGAGATGAGTAAAAATCGACTGAAATATGTTGAAATAAAATATTTTTGTATAAGCAACGTATTAAACTGCAAATTAACATTTATATGTCCTAATCATAAAAACGATGTGTTACATATGAAAGACAAGATGTCGTTTTTACTGTAAAATACTGCCACATCAAATAAGCTTGTTTGCTAAGATGTTATTATAGTGTTTGTTCGATTGTAAGCTATATTCAAACTAATTAATCCGCAACTGTGAAATATGTATGATAAAATGTATACTTTAGTATATAATACAAAGAAAGATTACATTTGAAATATAGTTAAAATTTTAATTGTTGTTGTAATTGTAACCTTTTTATTAAAATAGCAAAAATATATGTAGGCTACATATAAATAAATCTTAGGTAAATCTTAAAAGCTCAATATAAGCCTCCTCTTTAAATTATTTGTATTGTGTTTTATTAGTGACACATTTGGGATATATTCCCAAACTTTCTGTAAAAACAGTATGATAATTAACTGCACAATTACTAGAAATTTTTACATTTGATATTATACAATTTGAAAGCACAATTTGAAAAATAAATAAATAATTGGAACTGTGAACCAATTTTGTATTATATAGGCATATATATATATATATATATATTGTCATTGCATTCTTGTGGCTCAGTGACACACCTGTATGAAAGGGTCATTAGTATGCAGCCCCATTATGCGCTCATTATGCGGGCCATTGTCTTCTCAGGTGTGAATCACAGCAGGTCACACCCCTGCGCATATTGCCTTTCCAAACAAAAAGTGTCATTTTTAAATTTAAACCAATCTATTGTTTTACGGAATGATAAGGCAGGATGATTTTCAGATCATTTTGAAGAAAAAACTCTAGGGGACAACATCCATTAGTCAAAAGTCTTGTGGACAGATATTTAGTATGTGTTTTGTGGCCTTATTTCAGAAACTTTAAGTTTTAGTTTTTTCAATAACCACGCATAAACAATATTCTCTCAAAAATACAAAAATGTACATACATGTTGATAACACATTATGGTAGCCCTGTGTGTGCTAAATAGAGTGTAATTACACCTTTGCCAGTAATATGTTTATAAGCAACTGAAAAAAGCACAAATGTCAGAGTATGTCAAAACATCTCAAGGACCCAAAAAACACCTTGGACCCCAGAGGGTTAATAAACGCCTTTTACTTGCATTTGTATCCGAACTGTTTCATCACAGGTTCAAAAGTGGCTTGACCTGGGGAATGCGGCACCTGTAGCCCATGTCCTGCACACGCCTGTGCACGGTGGCTCTGGATGTTTCTACTCCAGACTCAGTCCACTGCTTCCGCAGGTCCCCCAAGGTCTGGAATCGGTCCTTCTCCACAATCTTCCTCAGGGTCCGGTCACCTCTTCTCGTTGTGCAGCATTTTTTGCCACACTTTTTCCTTCCCACAGACTTCCCACTGAGGTGCCTTGATACAGCACTCTGGGAACAGCCTATTTGTTCAGAAATTTCTTTCTGTCTTACCCTCTTGCTTGAGGGTGTCAATGATGGCCTTCTGGACAGCAGTCAGGTCGGCAGTCTTATGCCTGGCTCACACTACAGGAGTTTTAAAATCCTAACCGATTGTGAAATCTGGTTGCAGCACACACTTAAAGAGAATCTTTGCAGATTTTCTTACCTGAAATCTTAAACATGCTCATACTACAAGATTTGAAAATCCTGGCGCATCACACACTACAAAATGTTATTAAGATTATCGGGCCAGAGGAAGCGCCTCACGTGATCTACGCAGCAGATCGGAAGTGGGAAAGCGGATGTAAACAAAATGGATACTGTAACACGAAAACTTGCTGTATCAATAATAATCGTTTGTTGTGAGAAAAACCAAAAGCGTAAGAATAAACGAGTGTGGATGAGAAAATGGTTGAGGAGACGGGCTCAACATGGATTGTCAGTTCTTCAGCGAGAATTGGAGGTAAGAATTTAATTGACCTTATTACTATCGTAGTGTGCTAGAATTTGTACCGTTATAATATTGACTGCCTAGGTCAAAAGCGATATTGGCACCTGCTACAGTGTAGATCTGTGCAGTAAAATGAAAATACAATTGGTGCTATTAGAAAGAAATGTGTCTACTAGTACATTTAACAATGGTTTGTAGTTTTCTCTCTCTCTCTCTCTCTCTCTCTCTCTCTCTCTCTCTCTCTCTCTCTCTCTCTCTCTCTCTCTCTCTCTCTCTCTCTCTCTCACACACGCACAATGACAATCCCCTCTCTTTCACTATCTATCTATCTATCTATCTATCTACATAATTATTATTAATATTGCTAGTGGGACTCAAATGGCTATGAAATTACTAATTCAAGGGTTAAAATGTAGTTTTTTGTTTGTTTCATATATAGTTGGAGGATAGGTCAGGCTTCAGGGAGCTGCTACGCATGACCTCAGAAGAATTTGAAATTCTGCTAGGGAGAGTAGAGCCACTTATCACCCGACAGGACACCAAGATGAGGCGGGCAATTACAGCCAGGGAGAGGCTCTCCTTGACCCTCAGATTCTTGGCAACAGGTTTGTATATATAAAAAATGCACAGGTCTGTCTCTTATGTTTTCATTTTGCAGTAATGTTAACTTTCTGTTGAAGGCGAAACCTACAAATCACTGAGTTTTCAGTACAGAATTGGGGCCACTACTGTATCTTATATAGTGAAAGACACGTGTGCAGCCCTACATCATGTCCTCAAAGATGATTTTCTAAAGGTTAGACATCCTTAATACTTTTATCATCAGTATCACAACAGCAAACATTCTGACATGCAGTATGTACAAATATGATAAAATACATTTTTGTTTGTCTTTATGAACTATGCAAGATATTATGCTTGACTGGGGAGAATTGATTGAACAATTTAGTTACTGCTGAAATGGAAAAAATGTGTGTGTGTGTGTGTGGTGGTGGGGGAGGTGACTTGAATTAATATATTTAGAAATTCAGCACAATGCTTTTATATTTTCAGACACCAAAATCAGAGGAGGAATGGCGTGCAATTGCCAAGAACTTTATGGAGAAATGGCAATTTCCACATTGTCTAGGTGCCCTTGATGGCAAACACATTTACATCCAGCCCCCAGCCCACAGTGGGAGCATGTGGCACAACTATAAAGGCAGATTTTCTGTTCTCATGATGGCAGCTGTAGATGCTAATTATAAATTCATTTATATTAGTGTTGGTACTCAGGGCAGGGTCTCGGATGCTGGGCTTTTTGCCCATTCTGACCTGAAGAAAGCACTGGACCAGGGTCTCCTGAATGTTCCTCCTCCAGAAAAGCTCCCCGGTTCTGATATTGTGCTGCCCTATAAGTTTGTGGCGGATGAGGCGTATCCTCTGAGAACAGACCTGATGAAACCCTACCCCTTCAGGCAGCTGGACCACAACCAGAGGGTCTATAACTACCGGCTCTCACGGGCGCGCAGAGTTGTCGAAAATGCCTTTGGCATTCTCGCCAATAGGTTTAGAGTGTTCCGCTCCACAATCCTCCTACACCCAGAGAGTGTCACTAAGATCACCCTTGCTTCAGCATGCCTCCACAACTTCCTCTGTGATCGTCGTTCAGAGGCCTACATGTCTCCAGCACTGGCAGACTGGGAGGATGCAGGCCACAGAGTCAATGAAGGAGCATGGAGGAGAGATGGTCTGGGGGCCATGCAATGTGTGCCAGCTGAAAGGTCACGTAACCCTAGCCTAGCTGCTAAGCAGCAGCGTGAGCTACTTAAAGATTACTTTGTGTCACCTGCTGGCCAGGTGCCATGGCAAGAAAAATACATTTAGGCAATGGACAAACAGAAGTGTTTGCTAGTTGTACTTTAGTGACTTGTAATGTAATCTGTTAACTATGTACATTATTTTTGTTGTTTTCCTGTTGATTTATTTGTTGGTTGTGATCTAAAACACTACTATTTTATTCTGCTGTCCTGTATTTTGATGAGATTTTATATTTTTATAATTGAATCTCGTATAGCTTAATTTTTTAATGTTTTAAATAAAGACAGCATTCATGATCACATTTCAGTTGTTTATTGAAGTATTTTCAACATAAAAAAGGATTAAATTGCCAAATTAACATTTCAAACCATTCATGCAACTCAAAAATGTTAATTTTGACTCACAAAAGTTTTAATAGCAATATATAATAACATATTATACATTACAAGAGTTGAGTAACCAATAAATAAATAAATACATAAATAATGTGCAAGTGAAAATGTGTGTAATGCAACTACTCTTCCAAATCTAGCATCCTCAAAAATGTTTGAGGCTGAACAGGGCCCTGGGGAGGCTTGTATTGATGGTAGTGTTGAGGCATCTGTGTGTATACAGGGGTTGAGGAGGCCATTTGTGCAGGTGTAAGAGAAGGGTATATGGCTGGTGGCATGTGTGAGGAACTAGATTGGTCAGCCTCCTGGGCCTCAAACAAAGCATTCATAATTTGTCTTTTTACCTTGGTCTGTATACTTATATTTTTTATCAACCTGAGTTCAACAGCAACCTGACTTCCAAAGGAATGGCATGCATCTGGAGGGGCAAGAACAGAAGCAGACATCTGCTGTAACAGGTTGAGTTTTTGTTGCTCAAAAGTATCTATGTCACTTTTGCGGCGTTTCTTTGCAGGCCTGGGGGTGGGAAAAGGCGATGTTCGGTCTTCATCCCCTTGTTGGGTAGAGGGACATGGTCCTATGGTTGATGAGATAAAAGATTAAATTATAACATTATTAGTAGAATTTCTATCAAAGTAAGTTTTTGCATACGGCCAGAAGTATTTGTAAACTTTTACAAATACTTCAAAGACAGAAATATAGAAAAGCCAAAATAATTTTAAAAAGATGGGGGTAAAAAATCACATGAATTCCTCCTGACTTGCTTTGCAAGTTAGTCTCCCATTGTTCTGACCAAGTTGATGTGTGATGTGTGTGCATTGCACACTGACTCTGATGTAATCCGAAAATCATCTATTTAGCTTATGAAAAATGTCTAAAACCATCCTGTGCAGTACTAACATACTATAATTATTATGACCACACAGTCAGTGTGTAATACTATGAGAACTGGTGATATCATATGAAGCAGATTTGGCTGTTGAGGAAATTTGAGTTCTTCAAGAAGCATAAACAATCCTAGTAATGAATAATAGAATAACCACACTATTTGAAACACATAAAAAGTAATTACCTCTAGATTTGCGCAACTGTACACCCTAAATTACAAAACATGTAATCGGTCATCACTGTTTCCATTTTCCATGGTCTTTTACATCTACAGTTATGATTTTACCTAGTGCCTCAGATGTGTCTGCAATTATGTCTTCATCACTGGTGGGATCATCCATGTCCTGTCCTTGATTGAGTAAATCTTTCACGGATTCATCAAGCTGAAAAATAATTTTATATAGGGTTTGTAAACGTTTATCCATCCATCAACAAAGTACTGCCATAACAATTTCACTGTATTGTTTTACAATATTGCTCCAGTAATATTTCGCACCTCTGCAATTTTGCTGCGAAAAGACATGTCTGTTTTTTTTGGTTTTATTTGTGGTCTGCTGAAAATAATTAGTTTAATTAAGTATTCTTTAAATATTGAATGGATGAACTGAGAGGAGAATAATGTCACCTCATTTGTACCCCATTTTTAAAACACATCACTGATTATTTATAGTTTAACAGAAGTTACCCCCATAATTCACAAAAAACTTCATGGGGTGAAGGAAAGAGGTAAAAGACACAATAGCACATCATGTCTGTTCATAGTATTACATACTTACACTGGTCTCACTTGGGCGTTGGGCAACATGTTTCTTCAGAAAGTCCAAGTTAGTTAATAGCCATCTCTGTTTCTCTGTGAGGCCTTTCTCCCCACTGCCACTAGGTTTGGGTTTGAGAAGTTTTGTAAATTGAGTCCTTAACCCTCTGGGGACCAGAGTGTTTTTGGGGCCCTTGGGATGTTTTGACATGCACTGACATTTGTGCTTTTTTCAGTTATTTATAAACATGTTAATGGCAAAGGTGTAAATTCACTCTATATAGCACAAACTTGGCTACCATGAGATCTGAGCAACATGTATGTACATGTTTGTATTTTTAATAGAATAATGTTTATGCGTGGTTATTGAAAAAAATAAAAATGAAAGTTGCTGAAATAAGACCACAAAACACATATTGATTATTTCTTCACAAGACTTTTGAAAATTGTATCACATAGCCTAGAATATTTGCTCCAAAACTATGTGAGAATCATCCTGACTACTCATTCAGATAAGTCAATAAAGTCTTTTACATTTTTAATGACGTGTTTTGTTTGAGAAAGCTTTATGCAGGAGGCTTGATCTCTCATTAATATGTATGGCATTCCACACCTGAGAAAGACAAAGACCCTCCCATAATGGCCCTATTAGGTGCTATCAGGCCATATCATTACAGGAGCCTTGCACAAAGAATGAGGAGATTTAAAAAAGAATGGCTTTTAGATTGTTTGGATATTATAAGGAAAATACAGGGTGCATACGTCTGGACACTTCTATCACACACCCTTCACCATATAGACATGGTTTTATTTCAGTTCAAAGTTAGAGTTGGAAACATCTTGAAAAGAAAATTGTCTTTCTCCATAAATGTCTTAGTTTGATCATACATATTTCAAAGTTGAGGATTCATTATTTTGATATAGCTTGAACAAACACTATAACATCTTAGTTGATTAGTTTATTGACAAAACATACTATATATTTAACATATGAGCAGAAACTCCTAAAAAAGCTTATTTGATGTCTATTTTAGAGTAAAAACTTTATCCAAAACGAGTCAACGAAATGTTGTCTGTTATTTAGTCTGTAACAGTGCGTATCTGTGCGTTCATTCATTCATTCACACACACACACACAAACTGTGTGACACAAACATGATTCACATTTAACAGTATGCTATTTTTCCGTTTACAGACACTACGTTATTCTATATCGCGATTAGAACAAAGCACTTGCAAAAAACACTTACTTCTCAGCTGAATCTGTTCATCCTCGAAGTGAAAATAACCCAGTGGTAAATGTCCCAGGATTGTTCCACATATAGCCGCGCAAGACGACAGTAGATTAATCTGACTAAAAAATAATGAGTGTTTTCAGAGTTTATGGGCGTTAACGCGTCTCAATGTGTTGCTTCACATATTTGCGTTTGAATAGCGCGTGCTCTCCGTGGGCGTGTCACATTACCACAGATAATCAGCTGAGAGAACGATAATGAGATGGGCTGACACGTCTCTCTTTTTATATAGATGACATAAACGGAGAATAATAATTTTAGTTTTGAATCGGATCATTTAAAAGTACAAACTCAAATGATTTAAAAGATATATTGCTTATGGCTGGGTGAATAGTATTAGCTGAGTTGTGTTGAAGATTAGAGACGTGCTCCAGAAAAAAAGTTCACGGTGACCGAGAGGCAGAACGCACACCCTGTTTATTTTCTTTATTTTACAAAAGCACAATATTTTATTTCGATTGTATGTGGGCACATAAAAAAGTAGACATTTAACAGATTATTTTCTCATATTTCTTAACTCTATATGAACAGAAATGATGGTAGTACTTTAAGTCTATTTTTCTGCTATGTGAAAAAAAACGAGCAAAACGCGCCGGCGCGTTTCTGGTCCCCAGAGGGTTAATGTGGTTACTCTTGTCTTCAACTCTTCCACTGAAAATACACAACATACACTGATAAACACCTCTATTCAGCTTTAATCTTATTAAAATATAAATGGGCAATACTAATCTTTTAATGTCCCTTGAATTATTTTTTTTTCTCAAAATGTGAAAAACAAACATAATATAAAACAATTATAAAGGTTGGTGCCTGTGTTTGATTTTTTTTTACAGTCTATGGTTACCTTTATGCTCTGTTGAGAGAGGAGTGAGTGTGTGTGTGTGTGTGTGTGTGTGAGGGATTTGAGAGTGTCTTGTGGACGTTATATATTAATGAATTGGTATGTTATCTTTTGACAGACATGTATGTAGCAGATGGTAAGGTTAACTGACATTCCAACAGTTAATGTTTACATTTGCTAGCCTAGTGCGCTAACAATTTACGTTATTCTCACCTGGTACGTTTAAAACAGATGCGATTTCTCCCCAGCTCTTCTCTTTATCGGTGCGGTTATGGTACACTTTTGAAGAAACGTTGTATAGGCATTCATGTTGTTGCCACATTTCAACAAGTCTCTCCTCCATCTCCGAAGTCCAACGGATCCGTGTTACAAGTTTCGCGGTCGCCATTTCGAAATGTCCGTCACTTCCGTCTCGTCGTAGACTTGTTTCCTATTGGCTATGTGGCAGTACTGACGTAATCACAATCTTGCTCATCCCGATAAATATCAAACATGTTTGATATGATCGGGGCGAGCCCGATTTGTGTGAGAGCAGATCGGGAGGTGCAAGATTCGATCTGTGAACGCCTCACATTACCAGATAATCTGTGCCGAACATCGGAACCGATCGAGGTCATCAACAAGATTTTTTCTCCGATTCTCGGGAGGGGGAAATCGGGCATAAATCGGCCTAAAACTCCTGTAGTGTGAGCCAGGCATTACCCATGATTGCGGTTTTGAGTAATGAAACAGGCTGGGAGTTTTTAAAAGCCTCAGGAATCTTTTGCAGGTGTTTAGAGTTAATTAGTTGATTCAGATGATTAGGTCAATAGCTCGTTTAGAGACCCTTTTCATGATATGCTAATTTTTTGAGACAGGAATTTTGGGTTTTCGTGAGCTGTATGCGAAAATCATCATCATTAAAACAATAAAAGACCTGAAATATTTCAGTTGGTGTGCAATGAATCTAAAATATATGAAAGTTTAATTTTTATCATGACATTATGGAAAATAATGAACTTTATCACACTATGCTAATTTTTTGAGAAGGACCTGTATATACAGTCCCTGACAAAAGTCTTGTCGCTTGTGTGCAAATTGACCTGAAGTGCCGCTGAAATATATTTCTAATCAAGATTTTTTTTACAAGAAATGGCTCATTTTAATCCCAACAGCTTTTGTAATAATGTTTCAGTGCAAAACGAAACTGTCAAAAAGTATTCTAATATTCACAGCTTGGTAAAGGCAATTGAGTCCATTTTTGCAATGACATAAGTGTTGTCGCCTTCACCATGGATCAATTAGGTCTCAGGTGTGTATAAAAACAACCCCAGTAGGTAACACTTTATTTTATGACCCTCAAACAACTGCGCAAGTAAATCAAAATTACGGTGTACGTTTCTGTAATTATAGTGTACCTCCTAGTAGGTATAAGGGAACAATATGTTAAGTTTTGTGTAATAAAGAGGTACAACCAGATATACAAGCAAATTATTTGTAATGTAATTATTTTAAACCTAACACTACCTATTCTGTTAATAAATACCAGGCAAAAATTTTACGTCTGTTGTATATAAAAGTTATTATCACATTTCTGGCAAAATATGTTCTTGTGCAATGTAGTTACAGGGTAATTTTGACATCTGTGGGTTGTAAATTAAACGTGAATATATATATATATATATATATATGGCTGTATGTAAGCACAGTATGATAAAAATTGAATTTATTGGCTTTTCTTACTAAACTACATAACGTTAAGCCAAAAAAAAAGTTTCTGCTATGATTTTAATTTAGAACGTACCATGTAGTACTTAGGACTTACCTTATCACATTAGCCGCGTTTCCACTGCCGGGCCAGGGCCAGGCCGTGCTAGTGCGTGCCAGGGCCAGTCGCGTTTCCACTGTCACTTCCGGGGCTTGATCGGGGCTTACTCGGGGCCAACGGCCAGGATTTCTGGCCCGTCGAATACCTTGGGCCAAAGCGGGCCAGCTCGGGCTAGAGGAGTGGTTACGAACAGAGGCGGAGTTTACCTGAGTCGAGAGACGGGAGCGCCGAATGATTCTGTCAGCATTAAAGACTTTTAAAATAATTTAACTCACTTTCATGTTTTAATGCCTTCTGTTTGTGATCCGATGTGGATTCTGATCACCGTATAAGGTAGAAATATTTATACGCGATGCAAAAGACTATGCGCGCTAACCATTACCATAGTAAACATATTAAACGCTTGAAGATACGCATAGTAAAAAAAACATGGTGAACGCTTGAAGAAGTCAGACCAATCATAAAGGCTATCACAATCATGTTTTTATTTTATCTGTCACTAGGCCTACGTCTCGTCTCTTTATAGGCTACCGGACTATCGTAAAAAAAAGCTACTTTTTTTTCGGGAGCTTCCTGTTTCTCTGACTGAAAATATCTGTAGCCTAGCTACTGGGAGTCGAGACTGTGCTAACGCTCCTCAGGTCGTATTTTTGGTGGCATTGCATATAACGTTATTTGTAGAAATTATCATTCTTTCTAAATGTGATGGTATGTCCTGTAACTACCAACTAAACAGAAACAGCCTCGACTGAATAATGTAAGTGTGTCCTCTCTTTTGTAAAATAGACCTAACGGTAATTTATTTCTGTGACTAATGTGCAATTTTGACATAAATTAATTAATTATGATCAATGTATCACTTTTTATTGTAAACCTGTGGTAAAACATCGATGCTTGGGTTTTAAATATTCAAGTAAACAACAAAAATGCCAGCAAACGGCCGCTTTTATCATGTTTGTTTTGCGATGCACGCTGTTTCCAGTGATTTCTTTCTGATTATTTTTCTGATAAAACTTCCATTTGTTGGTGAAATGATGGGTTGGTGTGACGTTGTTCCAGAGAGGCGTGTTGCGGGCGTTTTTTAGTGACGCGCTGTGGAGCTTCTGGCCCGACAGTGGAAACACAGGCCAGGTGCTACTGGCCCGAGGCTATTAGCCCGGCACGGCCCGTTTAAAGCCCTGGCCTAGCACTGGCCCGACAGTGGAAACGCGGCTATTGTATTGACACTTAAATGTCAGGGCAAATATACTGTGTAATTAAAAAGTTTTTTTGTTTGTTTTCTTAAGAGTACCTTTCTCTGTAATTACTGAGCAAATAGTGTTGTTTCGTATTTTTACACAGTAAGTAGTGTTTGCTACCCGTTTCAACTGTGTATTTACAGGATAAGTGTAACTCCTGCGGGCTGTAAATTAAAGTGGCGCTTGTTACCCCTTTATTACCCAAAAACTTAACATATTGTTCCCTTATACCTACACGGAGGTACACTATAATTACAGAAACGTACACCGTAATTTCGGTTTACTTACGCAGTTGTTTGCGGGTCGTAATATAAAGTGTTACCCCCCAATACACTAGACCTTCCCATCAACTGCAACTAGACCTTTTGAGAGAGAGAGAGAGAGAGAGAGAGAGAGAGAGAGAGAGAGAGAGAGAGAGAGAGGGGTCCACTGTAGCATGATGACTTCCGCTTCCGGTTTCCGGTGAGAGTACGCTGTGCGCGAAATTGGCTGCCGCTTCTCATCGTTATTCGTTATTTGTTATACGTTATTCGTTATACTTTATTCGTTGTTTTGTTTTGTTAATAGTTTATTTGTTACTCTTCTTCATCACTTGTTCATGTCAACGTGTCAACGTGTTGACATCTGGATGTATTTTCTCGGGACATGAAATCTGGATAAAAAGCGAGAGCGTTATTTGGGACAGGGCTTCTGGATGTGCTTTCTCGGGACAACACCTGGAACAGTGTTGGATGTTTTTTGTGAAGTATTTCAAACTGTCATGTGATACTGGGACTTAAGCATTACATCGTCTGAAGTCCCTCTGACATTCCCTGGACAAATTAGCAAACTTCTGTTCAGCGTCTCACTTTGTGAAATCCCGTGAGCCCTCTCACTGTCACGGCTTTGCCACTCTGCACTCTCGGTGGGTAAGTTTCCTCTTGTTCGTTGAGTAGTGTTTTATTGTGGCTCTGCCTTTTCTAGTTTGGCTAACGTGGAGTGCTGTGGCCTGACTGGCATCCCTTTACTTTTTCCCGCGAGCCCTCTGCCGCTGCACTTTGTGAGTTCCGCGACATCCGACGCAGCCGGTAGGCAAGGTTTCACTTGTTTGGCGAGCTGTTTTGTTTAGTTTTGCGGATCACACTTAACATCAGCTGGGTTTGGCTAACGTGGTGTCGTTGTAACGTGGGTGGCCATTCGGCTTTCTGTGAGTGCTGTCTTAAATTGTGCAAAGAGATCTCTTCTGCTATTAATAACTCTCCGGAACTGAGATCGCTGGCCCTGGGCTTTGTTGGGCTTTGTTTTTCTTCTCATTGACGGTATGGATTTCAGTTATACTTCATTGCAACTGCATAATCTAAATCGTCCTTCCCGACTGGAAACTTTCACATTTGATTGGTGTACTACCCTCGGAATTGCACGCCGTGCACGTTATATCCATCGATCTGCTAAGCGTCGATGGTTTTATGACTGCAACTCCTCTCTGTCAATACCTGTGGTCTGGTCGCTGAGACCGAAACGTTGCCATGGTAACGATGCGACTCGCGCTAGGACTCTTATACCACTAACCAGAGATGCAGTCTACTCGTCAACGCATGTTCTCCATCGACACAATTGTGCTCTTTTGAACTCTCGTTCCCTGACTGGCAAGGGTACGCTGCTGAATGAAATTACAACTGAGAGAAACCTGGATTTACTTTTTCTGACTGAAACCTGGCAAACGCCTGATGACTTCATGGAGCTAAACCATTTAACTCCTCCTGGATATAGTTAACTGACAAATCCTCGACTTAGTGGCAGAGGTGGTGGTCTGGCAATGAACTTTAAGAACAATTATAAAGTGACTAAATATGACGTTCTTGATGTTTCTAGTTTTGAATGTCTATCACTTAAACTTGCTGGTCCCGCTCCACTTCTGATTTTGTTGATTTATAGACCCCCTAGATATAATACAAACTTTTACTCTGACCTGACTGAACTTCTCACTCTCGCCTGCATGATAGAATCATGATGCTGGGTGACTTTAATATACATGTTGATTCTGATTGTACTGCTGCAAAATATTTTTTGTCTGTTCTGGACTATTTTGAAGTATCTCAGCATATTGATTTTCCTACACATTCCCACTGTCATACTCTCGATTTGCTTTGTACTGTTGGTATTGAAAGCATGCTCAGGGTCATGACTTGGGCATCTCTGATCATAAACTAATTGCCTTCGACTTCTCACTTCCCCTTGTAAATACAAAAATAAAAACTACCATATCTTACCGTAACCTGAGATCCGTAACTGTTGACAATTTCTCTGCTGCTATTGCTGTTTCTGCACTTCCTACCTCGCTCAATCTCCTGAGTCCTGATGAGATAGTTTCAACCTATGATGAATCTATTTGTAATGTTTTGAATGAACTTGCTCCATTAATAACGAGAACGGTCCCGTCTACCCATTCCTCTCGTTTACCCCTAAGCTTAGAGTTATGAAAACCAAATGTAGGCGTCTTGAAAGACTTTACAAAAAATCTTTCCTTCTTGTCCATGCCATGGCCTTTTCAGATTCAGTAGTCAAATATAAAGAAGCACTTAACATTGCACGCTCTGACTATCTTTCTACTGTTATCAACAAAGCCAAGTGCAAACCTAAAACTCTTTTCTCTGAGATAAACAAACTGGTCAAACCATCCTCTGTAGCTATTACTGGCTCTGTCGATCTCTATGAAAGTTTTCAGTCTTTTTTCTTACAAAAACTTGATAACATTTATCAATCTTTTTCTCCAACTGCAACTTCCTATTCAACCCCAACTTTGATAGGCTGTCCACTAGACACCTTTTTACTTTGATCCGTACCACCGGCAACCACCGAGGAGGAGGGATTCAACCGCCGTTCCAGCAAGCAGGTAAGTATCTTGGTAAGTAAACCTTCTTGGGCGTGATACAGGCGGGCAGATGTCCGGACAGGCCTGGATCAGGACTGAAGACTAGGAGGGGACTCTTCCACCGGACAGGTGAGTGGCAGGTACGTATACCTCTCCAAAGGACAAGCAGGGTGGAGGAGCCTCACTGGAGGACAGGTGGGTAGATGGGTCGGTATGTTCCTGGACCGTTAATCGTTCCGGATGTAATCAGCACGGGGGCAGTGGGCCAGGAGGAAACTCTCCGCCAGTCAGGTGGATAGCCGGGTACGTATATCTTCTCAGGGCAGGGCGCACTCCCGTGTCGTCGCTGGACAGCAGGTGCGGGGTCCATCGTGTCTCTATCTCCTTCAGCAGGGTTCAGTCGTTAGCAGAGGTATCCTCTATTCCAAAGACAGAGACAGTTTTACAAGCTCACTTCCCTTTACAATGGGGCAAGGACTTACAGCTGGAGCAGATGGCTGTACTGACACGATGTGGCCAGGGCGGGCCTCTGCTTCAGACAGGCATCACACGAGAAGGCAGTAACAGAGGAATCATCTATTTAAACAGACAGAGCAATTTATACAGGTGCAGGCACACGCCTCTGTAAGATGGAGAATCGGGCTTACGGCTAGACTGTGTGGCTCCAAGCAGACAGCGCTGAGGCCAGGGTGTGTCCCTCCTTCAAACAGGCATCACACAAGAAGACAGTAGCAGAAGAATCATCTATTTAAACAGACAGAGCAATTTATACAGGTGCAGGCACACTCCTCTGTAAGATGGAGAATCGAGCTTACGGCTGGATTGTGTGGCTCTAAGCGGACAGCGCTGAGGCTAGGGTGGATCCCTCCTTCAGACGGGCATCACACAAGAAGACTGTAGCAGAAGAATCTTCTATTTGAATAGACAGGACAAGTTATACGGGGCAAGCACACTCCTCTGTAAGATGGGGAATCGGGCTTACGGCTGTATTGTGTTGTTCTAAGCAGACAGCACTGAGGCTAGGGGGTGTCCCTCCTTCAGACAGGCATCACACAAGAAGGCAGGGGCAGAGGAATCTTCTATTTGAATAGACAGGACAAGTTATGCGGGGCAAGTGTAACAGAGTTAGAATTGTATTTAGTTTTATTGTGAATCCTCCTGAATTCAACAGCAGTTATTAATTTCATGTTAAAGTAGTGCCCTCATGTGGTTTGTTTGGGAGCTGCAGACAAAAATGCGTGGTTTGACGGTATATAGCGTAACACATCAGTTGCTACGGGGAACGCGTGCTGTTGGTGCGTATGGTCATGCTCTGTCTCATTTTGGCAATATTTGTGTGATTATAACGCAAAATGACTAGCGATTTCAAGTATTTTGTGTTTGTGATTTGGTTTAGCCAATGTTTAAACCATTTAATTCGAGTAGTAACATATATTTGATTAGTTATGGCCTTTTGTAAACTTCCGTCTGATAACGTTAGTGCTCTCGTTAGCAAGGCCACGAGGTTGCTAATTTTATCTTATATTTTATTTAGATATGTAATGTCTGCAGCAAAACACCACTGAGAGGATGTTTTATTTCACTTTTCAGGTATGTTTTTATGTATATTTTTGTGTTTATTATTGCTTTTGCTTTTATTATTGCATCATGTTTCATACGAAATGTGGTCATGTGTCGTGTGTTCTATTATTGGTTATATACTGATATAGCGTAACACAGCAGTTGCTACGGGGAACGCGTGCTGTTGATATGTAATGTCTGCAGCAAAACACCACTGAGAGGATGTTTTATTTCACTTTTCAGTAAATACAAATCAACAAAAATGATGTGTCCTTGCATTTATTGAGAGGAATTGAGCCCACTGACTCCTGTTCATCTGAGTGCACGAAGAATGTGTGAACGAATTGGTCAAATCACAACGCAGAATACGAGAGAGAGACCAGATCCAGTCAGGAGAGCGACGAGATCCGTCACACAAGCACACTTCTCTTCAGTATCGAAGCGGGGGCTTATAGCCCGAGCGGGACATGCACATTCAACACTGAGGCTTTGTTCAGCACACACTGGGCAAGAATATGAACTGAAGAATACTGGCAGTTAAATATACATATACATACCTGCCAACTTTTTGTGTTTTGCTCGGCGTGAGATTGGTTGACGGGGGGGGGGGGTCTCGCTCGCGCAAGGTCTCTCGCTCGCTCTACGCGGTTTGGAGCACAATCTCTGTCTCGCATGCACGCTCGCTCTAGATAACGGGAGATTTTTTAACGAATTTGCGGTATAACTAGTCGATCACGAGTGGCTCAACAGGTAGATATATCCTCCTGGGACCCAAGAATAGACTTTTGTCCACTGTAGTGGACATTATATTTTAGTGAATTTCTGTGACATCATACATGTCACATGACACAACCTGGGTGTCCTGTAAAGAGCACATTCAGGACTTTTCAGAGATACCAAATGTTTGGAGGTTTCACCATGAAAACAACTTCTCCTTGGTCTTTAAAAATGTCTGACATTAATTTAGTGATCAAATGTAGCATTCTAATGGAAATATGATAATATAGTGTAATTATAATATAAATTGGACTACTTTTCAAATTGTATTTCATAAAACAACATCTCAGGAAAATGTTACGGGGTTTCAAATAAAAAAAAACTTTCTGTTACAGAACAGGGCATTGATTTCAAACGTGTCCACTGTAGAGGACATCAGGACTAAAATCATGTTTATCAGGCATTCTGGGAGACACAACAAGTGAATATGGAAATAAATTATACATCAATATTCCTATGAAATGTTAGATATTATTATTAAAATGTTGCCAATTATTACTCCAATTATTACCCTTATTCTTTCATTAAATGTTGCTCCAAGAACACATTAATGTGCAAATTAGATACAGTGTATAGATACATTGCATTGAATGGGAATATTAACTTATGGCCATTTTACCCACATATTGCAAAAAGTAAAATGGTGTATCAATTCATTCCATTATTTCTTTCATAACATAGTTGAGAATAATCTTTATACAAATTTTGTTTGAAAAAATCCTGAAACCCCAAAATGTATTGGTGATTGAAAAAAAAATCCCATTGTTTTTGCCTATACATATAATTTCATGTCATTTTATTTTTTAAACAACTTAGTCCTGGCGTCCACTACAGAGGACATAGCATAACGTATGAATAAAATATTATTTTATATATATGTTTTTTTACCATTTGTTTATTGTGCTCTAAACAGTGTGATGACATGGAAAAAAACTAAATTCAAAAAACTTTTTTTTTCTGGGTCTCAGGAGGATAAAGATAAACTCATCTTCCAGGCATTTGACCGCCCGGGTTGACACTTCAGCGTGAGAAATCGGGAGTGTGGCGTGTGAGCGTGTGAAACCAATCAAATGCGGGTGTCTCACGGCCAATGCGTGAGAGTTGGCAGCTATGCATATACATCCACACACTGCAACTTCACGTCAAATCCAATACTGTGTGACACTTCAATTCGGGCACTGCATATCCACTCTCACTCTCAGTGCAATAAGGCCAGCACTCACCCAATGATCAATCCTTCCACTGTTACGCTGAATCAGCACTCAGGAGATGAAGATGACTTCTCGCAGCATGGAAAACAGCGTCCTCAATACTCTCTCACACTCAGACGAAGATATCAGGATTTCAATGATGACTCAGTTCACACTCTTAAGTGGCAGTTACACTCGTAAGCAATACACTTCACAATTCCTTATTCAACTCAGTGCAAGGCATGCATTCACACAGATCCGATGTTTCATTACTTAACTTCCTCTCAGGAATGATGGCGCTCTCCAGTCTTGACCGTATCTCCACAATTCTCCCACTTCCCATCCAGTTCACGTCTCCAGCTTGTATTCACACAAATCACCGTTGGACCCTTAATCCAGCCAAATCCTCACAGCCCTCTCCAAGATCCCAGCGAATTCAAGCTACTGCCAAAGAAACGATTTCTCCCGGGGGAGTACCACGCTCAATTTCCTCTTCCTTTTCCTTTTAACTACTTCATTCGGCCCCGTAGCCCTATCGCCGATCCTCACACCAATCGCCCGCACCTGATACCGTTTGCCTCATCAGCCGCCGCTGTCATGGAAACCAACAACAAGCGGAACCGGCTCGGTGTTTCACTGATATTGGTCCGGGGGGAACACACTTCCAGCGGACATTTGTCCCGCTTCCTTCGTCACTTGTGACAAAATCAAATTCTTCCTCCTGTACACTTGATCCTATTCTAACGTACCTTTTAAAAACTCTTTTGCCGTCACTTATTCAACCTATTACTCATATTATAAACAGATCTCTTGCCACTGCCTATGTTCCGCATAATCTGAAAGTAGCGGCCATCACTCCAATTCTAAAGAAATCCGGCCTCGACAATGCCATTCAGAACAATTATAGACCAATATCGAACCTCCCTTTCGTTGGCAAGCTACTTGAGAAGGTAGTTGTGGCACAACTGCAGTCACATTTAGAGAAACATAATCTTTTTGAACCACTTCAATCTGGCTTTCGTCCATATCATAGCACAGAAACGGCACTCTTAACCCTCTGGGGACCAAGGTGTTTTGGGGGTCCTTGAGATGTTTTGGCATGCTCTGACATTTGTGCTTTTTTCAGTTGCTCATAAACATATTAATGGCACAGGTGAAATTACACTCTATTTAGCACAAACAGGTCTACCATAATGTGTGAGCAACATGTATGTACATGTTTGTATTTTTGAGGGAATATTGTTTATGCATGGTTATTGAAAAAACTAAAAAATTAAGTTTTTGAAATAAGGACACAAAAAACATACTAAATATGTGTCCACAAGACTTTTGACTAATGTACGTTGTCGGCTAGAGTTTTTGCTTCAAAATGATCTGAAAATCACCCTTACTAATCATTCACATAAAACAATAGATTGTTTTAAATTGTGAAAAACATTTTTTTGTTTGCCAAGGCAATATGCGGATGGGCGGAACGGCCCAACCCCTATCATGAATAATTAAGTGGTTCTCAGACAGTGACCCTGCATAATAATGAGCCTTTCATTCAGGGGTGTCACACAAGAAAGAATGCAAGGACAATATATACACACACACACACACACACACACACACACACACACACACACACACACACGCACACACGCACACACACACACACACACACACACAAACACACACACACACAAACACACACACACACACACACACACACACACACACACACACACACACACACACACACAAACACAAACACAAATATATACAAACAATCAAAATATAAATGAAAGCCAAAAGCACATTTTTAGTCATACCTGGAAACAAATACTGGTCAAATGCTATATGGGCCATTCTACAGAATTGGTTCAAAGTTACAGTTGGAAACATCTTGAAAAGAAAATAGTCTTTTCCCATAAATGTCTTATAAAGTATTATTTTTTAAAGTAGACCAATACAATAAAAATAAACCAGTCGCATTTCAAAGTCGCTCGCGAAATGACCGCCAGGTGGCGCAAAGGGACATTTATCAAAACGTAAGTGGGGCTAATGTCAATTAACAGTAAGGATGAAATTCTACAAGTTATGGTAATTTACAAATAAGCCTACAACAAACATTTATTTTTAAACAAATATTTTTAAATATGCAACATGCACGTTTAAACAACAAACAATACAATCTGAACCAGCGCTTCTGCTCCTGTATTGAGACATGCAGCGCGTTTCAGTTACGATCCTGGTTCCAGTGGCCTTAATACATTCACGGCTTTTTAAAATGTCACAAAGCGTTTTGAGATGGTTTTGAATGAAATATTGAAGTTTATAATTAGGGTATTTTGGCACACCACGCCGAGTGGCTATGCATTATTCTAAAATCTGGCTTTATTCTGGCATGTTGAATTAGAGTTTGACAAACGCGGCGGCGCGTTCATTTGAATTTATTTTTCTCATAACAGCTAAAAGAACTTACTGCGTAATTGTTGGTCATACAGATAAGATATCATCTTTTAAAACTGTAAAAGGTCTACTTTTATTCATGTAGGCTAAAGTAGGCCTACAATCACAGGCTAACGACAAAACGTTTTCTCGCTCATGTGAGAAACAAACGTTTGGGCATTTCTCAGCGAGGAAATTAATAGCCGAGCGGTAGAACTGACGGTTCGATCATCAAGATGACACGGGTTCGAATCTCGAACAAACATTGTGTAGGCCTATTGTAAATTTTATATTTATTAATGCAGAGAGATTTGTCTAGCTCTAAAACTCTGTTACACCATACAGTTTTTTGCTTATATTTATAAAATAAAATTACCATGCATTTCCGTTTTACACTAAGGAACAATAGTATCCAACAGAACGACTTTGCATCTGTACCAATCGGGTACCAATCGTAATTTCAAAAGCAGTTCTGTAAAAAAAGTAATTTTATATATATAGCCTATATATATATATTTTTTTTTTTTATTAGGCCTATTATTATTATTTTTTTGATTCCCTACAACCTAGAGTTTTTAAAAACATGGTTTTAAGTAAAGTGTGATTTGCCAGGGGGGACGGGGATTTCCTTCTGGTCTAAACATCCCTGCTTCTGCTGAATTATTTGAATCCCCACACCCCTCCCTCCACAGCTAATCAATGCTATAGGCTACTTCACCAATAGACCATATCAAATATAAAATAGAGATATGCAACAAGCACGTTTAAACGACAAACAATAAAATCAAAACCAGCGTTTCAGTTGTTCATTAGTTCCAGTGGCCTTAATGCATGCACGGCTTTTCAAAATTTCACAAAGCGTTTTGAGATTATTTTGAATGAAATATTGAAGTTTATAATTAAGTGTTTTGGCAGACCACGCCGAGTGGCCCTATGCATTTTTCTAAAGTCGGGTTTTATTCGAACTTTTGCTAACGACAAAAGTTTATCTGTCGTCTCTGTCTCCGGGAACTGCGCGTCACAAAAATGAACCGAAAGCCACTTCAGCTCAGTCACTATAAGAAATCGGCTATGTCTAAAGCCTTTAAATGTCTAAATATTCAGGCTAATAAATGTTATCTGATTATGTAATCCATAATGAAAACGAGAGGTACAGAGGATCTACTCAAACATGTAGCCTGTGTAAGCGCTTCCCAATGAGAAAATGACAAGACAAGGGTGAAAATCTCGCTCTAATTAAATGTAGCAGGCTAAATCGCCCTGAATTAAAATGTAAAAACAGATCAAATAACGTATTTGTCGAAATGTTGCGATACTGTTTCATTTAAGTTCATAATTATTCTATACATGTTATTTAATTTAGCAGCATTATACGAAGCACCGTGGTTCGATATTTATTTGAATAATAAAGAAAGAAAAAAACTTAATTCACAAATTGCATGCCTGGTTGTAAGGATCCAAAGATCCCTGTAGAATTTAATATTGAGTTGAACATTTTGTTCATGACAACAAATTAACATGCGTTTTTTCATATTATATTTAGTTTTGCTTGGAAAAAGCTGGCCCAAACCAGTTTTATTTCATCAATTACTGAAATAATGAAATATTTAGTAATAAACTTTTATGACAGAAATATCACTAGGCTACATGTAACTTAAATCATTTAATTATTTAATTATCAACACTGTCTAGAATAGCGATTTAAGTGTGAATTGCGACTTCTCTTTGTGTTAAATCAGCCTCAGACTCCGATAGCCGGTGGGGGGTTGGAGGGACAGTTCAGTGCTGTATCGAGCGTGCAGGACAATAGGCCTAGGTGTTAATGTTCCTCTTTCATATGGAGAGCGAGGGAGACTAAATAAACTTGTTAAAAAGAGATTCAGCGCGAGAGAGGCAAAGAAAAACGCATGTTTTAATTTAATTATGTTGCTTTTTGCAAAACGAGGACAATTTTCGTTTTGTATGCCTACTGTTTTAATTGTTTAATATAGCTGTCATTTCTTTGGCAATACAAATTTAAAATGTCGCAAGAATAAGATTAGCCTAGTGTTTCTTATTTTGCATCGCAAAAGAAATAAACTCTAAACCCGATGCAACCCTGTTTTAAATAATAAAAAAACTGTCCCGACACTTTATTTAAACCTTGAAATGTTCGAACTTGGTTTCAAACTTAAGTAATTTTAGTGTTCTTTTACATTACACAATAATTTAGCAGACTAAAGACGTGCTTCTTCATTTTCATTTTCTGATGCAATCGGCTGACAATCTTCCTTCATCAGTTTATGTCTGCAGCGCTGCGGTTCCAGGAATGTAGCAAATTTATGTTGTAATAATAATTAAACAAAACTCTTGACTTTAAATAAGTAAACAGTTATAAACAGTTAGCTATTTAAGCATCAAGAAGGTTAAATATAAACGCTGTTGGCCAACATCGGTTAACAACATATGCTACATTGAGATTCGATCTCGGGTCGATTGAAGCTTCTCGAAGCTCGTGTTGTTGCGTTAACCACTGAGCTATCGTCTGTACGTCTGTAAATGTTTTTATTGCAATGCTTTATTTTTTCATTATTTATTCAATTTCATTTCAGTAGCCTAATTTCAGTATTGTGATTATGAATTATTTTAACTACGTTTCACTTGTTGAATTCATCTGCTACCAGCTTTTAATCGCTCTGAATGAGCCGCGGTGCGGCAGCAGATTACGCATTAGAAAGAATAAACGAACACTTTTCAGAGTCTATGATTGTAGCGCCTCTTGGCGGTAAAAGGCAGAAAATACACCCAACATTTTACCGCCGCGGTGGAACGGCTGATGTGGGCATTGTCATGGCTTGCCTCAACATTTGCGTTTGAATAGCGCGCGTCCTCCGTGGGCGTGTCAGATTAACGCGTAATGAAGTGTAATGAGCTGGGGGAAAAAAATCTGACAGCACTCTCTTTTCATACAGATTACATAAACTGAGAATATTTGTTTTTTATATAAATTACTTAATTGAAAAGAAGAGAATTCAAGCTTCATAAAGAAAAATCTCTCGTGCCTGTATGACAAGTATTTGCAGAGTTAGAGTTAATTTTTCGGACGTGTTTCAGAATGGACTGCACTGACAGAGAGAAGGCAAAACTCGCATCATGTTTATTTTTCTTTATTTGACAAAAAGCACAAAACTTTGTTTTTATTGTGAGTATACAGAAAAATAATAGACAATTAACAGGATCGATTGATGTATAACACTTATATGTACGATCAAAATCAACAGAGTATTTTAAGTCTATTTTTCTGCTATGTGAAAAAAAAACGGCAAAACGCGCCGGCGCGTTTCTGGTCCCCAGAGGGTTAAAAGTGCTAAATGATCTCCTCCTGCCTACTGATTCTGGTGCCCTTAGTATCCTGGTTCTTCTTGACCTCAGTGCAGAATTTGACACTGTATGCCACTCTATACTTCTTTCTCGACTCTCTGAAATAGGTATCACTGGTGCGGCTCTTCAGTGGTTAACTTCATATCTATCGGATAGACAGCAATTTGTTAAGATAGGTGAGAATCGATCCCGTACCGTCACTATTTTGCATGGTGTTCCGCAAGGTTCTGTACTTGGTCTTCTTTTATTTCTCATTTATGTGCTGCCACTAGGTCAGATCATCAGACGGCATGGTCTCAATTTTCATAGTTATGCGGATGATATTCAAATCTATTTCACGGTTAAACCCAACCCACTTTGTCCACCCACTTCTGTTGTCTCTTGCCTTCAGGAACTTAAAACATGGATGTCCGATAACTTCCTACAGCTTAATGCTGGGAAAACTGAAATCCTGCTGATTGGCCCTAAATCACAGAGCTTACCCGGGCATGACTTTTTTATTGATATTGATTGTGTCCAGATTAGGCCTTCAAAAACTGTACGGAATCTGGGAGTTTTGTTCGATCCCTCGTTATGTTTTCACTCACACATCAGCCAGGTTGTTAAATCGTGCGACTTTCACTTGCGGAATTTTGTTCGCATACGCCCCTCTCTTAACATTGGAGATGCAGAAACTGTTATACATGCTTTTATAACCTCCAGATTGGACTACTGTAACTTCCTATTTAGCGGCCTACCCACCAATGCTATACATCGCCTTCAAATGGTACAAAACTCTGCTGCTCGAGCCCTTACATCTAACAAAAAATCTGCACATATCACTCCTAAACTTTCCCAACTTCACTGGCTTCCTGTGGTCAATCGCATCCAGTTTAAACTGTTAATTTTAGTTTATAAAGCCTGTCATGGCCCCGCACCTCAATACCTTGCTGAGTTAGTGCAACCATATGTCCCTGCTCCTACCCTTAGATCCAGCAATGATAATCTGCTTGTCGTACCCAGGTATAAACTGTCTACTGTGGGTGGAAGGGCTTTTAGTGTTGTCGGCCCTAAGCTGTGGAATAAGCTACCATCTGATCTTCGTGCCACCCCTAACCTACAGACCTTTAAATCTCAGCTTAACTCTCTGGGGTCGGCGGTCTCGCCGGCGATACCAGCTCACTTTTTTCCTTATCAGTGCAAAAGAGACTCAAATTACTCTGTTAATTTTGATCTTACATATAAGTGTTGTACATCATTCGATCCTGATAAGTTTGTATTTTTTTTGTGGAACCTCATAATAAAAACAAAGTGTTTTGCTTTTCGCCTAATAAAGAAAAATAAACATGATGCGCGTTCTGCGTTCTCTCTGTCAGTGAAGTCCATTCTGAAACGCGTCCGAAAAATCATCTGTAACTCTGCAAATACTCAGTCAAACAGGTATACAGGCACACAGGCAAGAAGCCTGAATTATCTTCTTTTAAATGAAGTAATTTATATATAAAAAATTTTTTCTCATTTTATGTAATCTGTACGAAAAGAGAGAGATGATAGTCGTTCTCGTCTCAGCTCATTAAAGTTAATTTGACCACGCCCACGGAGCGCGCGCTCTATTCAAACACAAATGCTCTGAGGCGATCCACGCCCACATCAGCTGGATAACCACCGAAAGAGACTCAGATTTACGACGCTGTGAGGAATAATAGTACTATCTTAATATTAATCCTGGAAAAAATTACCTCAGAAGTAGGCTACAGGTAGTTTCATTTGGAGGAGCAACGGATCCAGCCGAGGAAATAGGTACATTCTTTATTTTCAAGTGCTTTGTGCTAATCGCGATATGGAATAGTGTCTGTAAACAAAAAGACTGTTTGAATCGCGTTTTTGTGTGTGAATGAATGAACAGCTTTTACCTAACTATATTCCAATACTGAGATGAGTAAAAATCGACTGAAATATGTTGAAATAAAATATTTTTGTATAAGCAACGTATTAAACTGCAAATTAACATGTCCTAATCATAAAAACGATATGTTACATATGAAAGACAAGATGTCGTTTTCACTGTAAAATACTGCCACATCAAATAAGCTTGTTTGCTAAGATGTTATTATAGTGTTTGTTCGATTGTAAGCTATATTCAAACTAATTAATCCGCAACTGTGAAATATGTATGATAAAATGTATACTTTAGTATATAATACAAAGAAAGATTACATTTGAAATATAGTTAAAATTTTAATTGTTGTTGTAATTGTAACCTTTTTATTAAAATAGCAAAAATATATGTAGGCTACATATAAATAAATCTTAGGTAAATCTTAAAAGCTCAATATAAGCCTCCTCTTTAAATTATTTGTATTGTGTTTTATTAGTGACACATTTGGGATACATTCCCAAACTTTCTGTAAAAACAGTATGATAATTAACTGCACAATTACTAGAAATTTTTACATTTGATATTATACAATTTGCAAGCACAATTTGAAAAATAAATAAATAATTGGAACTGTGAACCAATTTTGTATTATATAGGCATATATATATATATATATATATATATATATATTGTCATTGCATTCTTGTGGCTCAGTGACACACCTGAATGAAAGGGTCATTAGTATGCAGCCCCATTATGCGCTCATTATGCGGGCCCATTGTCTTCTCAGGTGTGAATCACAGCAGGTCACACCCCTGCGCATATTGCCTTTCCAAACAAAAAGTGTCATTTTTAAATTTAAACCAATCTATTGTTTTATGTGAATGATAAGGCAGGATGATTTTCAGATCAATTTGAAGAAAAAACTCTAGGCGACAACATCCATTAGTCAAAAGTCTTGTGGACAGATATTTAGTATGTGTTTTGTGGCCTTATTTCAGAAACTTTAAGTTTTAGTTTTTTCAATAACCACGCATAAACAATATTCTCTCAAAAATACAAAAATGTACATACATGTTGATAACACATTATGGTAGCCCTGTGTGTGCTAAATAGAGTGTAATTACACCTTTGCCAGTAATATGTTTATAAGCAACAGAAAAAAGCACAAATGTCAGAGTATGTCAAAACATCTCAAGGACCCCAAAAACACCTTGGACCCCAGAGGGTTAAAACTCATATATTCACCATGCTCAGTAAATAACTGTTTTTCATTCTATCTCTCTGTCCTCCATTATTTTACTTTTTTATGTTACATGCCTGTTACATGCTATGTTACATCAAAATGTATGTCTTCTTGCATATCTGATCTATTCATTATTGTTGTCTCCATCTGCTTTTCTGCTTGTTTAATTGCTATAACTAGCAGATTGCCTGTCTCTTGTCTGTCAACTGTTTGTATTACTTTGTGAAGCGACCTTGGGTTCTTGAAAGGCGCTATAAAAAATAAACATATTATTATTATTATTATTAAAGAACAAACATGTCTGGCCAAAAAAGGACTTGGCAGCAAGTCAAGATTAAATACAATAATATTTTGCAGCCTGGTAAGTGACTTGTTTGCGGAGAACATAGGTGACATGTTTGCTGACATTTTATTGTCTGTGCTGATTTTAGCAATACAAAAAAAAAGTCATATATCTGGTACGGGGGTGGCCCTCCAACCCAAGACTTCACCACAGCAGAGGAGCTGGCCCTGGCCTTAAATAAAGGGAAGCCAGTGATTAAAGGATCCAGGGAGGGACAGCCACTGACTCTGGCCCAGCAAGGGATACTGGCCTCTTCATACAAGGTACATTATTGCCATACTACTGCACATGGAAAATATTGAAATCCATATATATTTTGTTATGTGGACTGTGTGACTTTGCCTTACCTTGCAGTGGCTGGTAACATGATCCTGACATTGGGCAGCCTGATAAGCAGCCTGGTAACACAGTGAGTATTGCCTAAAGTAAATTTACATTATGCAAAGATTCTGCGATGCTAACTAAAAGGTGTTCACAGAATTCACAAACTGTCAGATATCACTACACAATGCATCTTAAGAGACAGATCGAGCTGACAGAAGTCAAGATTGATGTGAACAAAAGAAAGCTGCAGGACATGGACCTTGAGATGCAAATTAAACGCAAGACACTGAGGAAACTAGAACTGGAAATTCAGAAATTAGAAAGAGAAGTAAGTGAATTCAGTTCATACTGTAACCATGACTGTAACACAATGTATTAATGATCATATTTTTTTCTCTCCAAAGCTCCAAGCTGACAAGTGATAACAGCAAAATAATAAAAGAAAAATATTCCAAAACCATTGTGGTCTTGTAACTTTTTTAATGAATGTCAAGGACACTTTATAGTAACTTATTGATCCAGTGAAGTGGAACTAGAATTTGGGAAGATAACCACAGTGTGTGCTACCGATGCCAAATAAAATGCATGTACACATGAAAAAGTTATATATCCTACATTATCCTTTATTAAGGGATGGGCTAAATCAAAACTAAATTAACTGAAATAATTTGCAATGTATTGTTCTCTAACAAGTCTACCATTTCTGTTATCTGGGAATATGGCAGCATTGTCCCAATCAACATCCAAAGCCACTCTGGGAGCCCTTTCTTTTCTTAGGCTGGCAATATTGTGCAGCACTGTGCAGGCAACAGTCACGTCACCTGCTCTGTCTGGGGAGAACCTCAGGTGGTGCAGGCACTGAAATCGTGATTTCAGGAGGCCGAAGGTCATTTCAGTTCGAGCCCTGGTTTTGGCATGGGCATGGTTGTAAGCTTGCTGTGCTGGGGTTTGGGGGTCTGTAAGGGGAGTCATCAGAAATGTCTCTCAGGCGCTATCTTTGTCCCCCAGCAGCACACCAGAGAACTCACCTGCGAATACAAAACATAATTCTTACAAGTACTGTACCCTTGATGTTCAAGGTGCTTAAAAAAAATGGGGTGGCTTACCTAGAGAGAGTCTCTGGTAAATTCTACTGGTCCGGAAGATTCTGGAGTCATGGACTGAGCCAGGCCACTTTGCCTCTAAATTTGTGATCAGGCAGTCGGCATCACAGATCATCTGTAAAAATATATAGCCTATTAAGGTCATTTAATGCACAGAATAATAATGTAGCTGACAGTAACCATAACTCATTCTTACCTGAACATTGACACTGTGGAAGGATTTCCTGTTAACATAATCTCCCTCATGTGCCCCTGAGGGGCGTTGGATACGAATATGGGTGCAATCCACTGTACCAATTACATTAGGAAAAGCTGTAACACAAAATAATGAGTGTCATACTGTGACTGTGCTAATGTAACATTTTGTAGTAATCTGTTATTATTTGTGTTACCTGCAATCTTGTAGAACTCCTCCTTGATGTGGATGAATCTTCTGTGACCAGGGAAGGTGATAAATATGTGCACAAGAGATTTCAATGCCAGACTTACATTTCTTATTGTGCGGCAAATAGTGGCTTTATTGAGGTTTTCTGCATCACCGACAGAATACAGAAACATGCCACTTGCAAAGAATCGCAGTGCTACGCAGAGCATCTGTGGGACAGTGAGAGCATGGCTCCGTGCGGTTCTGTGCTGTATGTTTGGACCCAGCAGCCTACACAAATATCTGATGCCATCACCTGAGAATTTGTACCTCAGTCAGATATTCGTCTGAAAAGGCCAATGGGTCTGCCCTATCTCGGAAGACTCGTTCATGCCTGAATGCTCGTCTGAGTGTTAAAACTTCCTCATCAACTACATCATCCAACAAAGGGCAAGCCATTGTGAATAGGAAACACACAAATCTTTAGTCTATATATACTACATATTGACCTCGTTACGGACTTAATTGAAACCACATTTGCAACTTCATGAGCCATTTCTTATCTCATCAACTGCAATAAAATATAATATATTGATATTTTTCTCATTCAACAGTACATTTCTACTCTGTACTTGCATATATAGATATACATAGTCTATATTCTATTTCTCATATTGTATAGTATAGTTCTTTTGTACTGTGTTGGCATTCATTGTGGACAGCAAAGTAATAATTGCTCAGGAAAATCTGCTTTCCTCACTGGGTGTATGACAATAAACGCTTTAAATCTCGAATAATATATATATTCATCAAACCTCTGACAGTGAAATGAACAGCAGTTTTCAATAATAACTAAAATAACAGTACGCATACTTAGATGAATGACAGTATATCTAGTATTTTAATGCAGGACCATGAAGTGACTAAAACACATTAATATCTGGTAGGATTTAGGGAGGAACTAGCCGATAAATCACTAGGATTAATCTTAGCCTGGTTGTTAGCCTGCTCCGGAGCAGGCTAGCTGCAAAGTGTAAATCTCCATAGTAACTTAATGTAGATTAATTTAGCCTCCCTTCATGCAACCGAGTCAGGGCTAAATTCAGCCAGGATAACTGGAAAATCCCAGCTTAATCCCTTATCTTGCTTTTGTGCAATACCCCTCTGATCGCAATGTTGGGGGCCTTCAAGGAAAATGGTAAGGCAACACTAAAACAGTGTGCATGACCATCCTTTATGTCTGATACACCATTTAAAAAAATAAACAGAAAAAACTACATTTTTGTCAATGTCAAATGTAATATAACTATTCATTTTGAGATCTGCTAAAGAAAAAAAAAAAGGTTTTGAAAGCGATCTTTGCAATAATCTATTTAATTATAGTTCTTGTTTCCAAAAAAAAAAAAAAAAAGAAAACAGGCTGCACAAATATTTAATTAACTAAAAAAAGACTTTGCCAATCAATGAGCGCCCTCTACTGCCTGATACCCAGCCAGCAATGACATGTGGGGCCCAGATGGGTTAAGTAGGGGTTCCATGGTTACTGTGTGGGCATGGGCTTTGGCTGGGTGAAATCAGCGGGTCCCATGTAGGTTTTGTAGTATGAGTCCCACATAGGAAGCCCATATGAGCTGATTACATGGGCCCCATAAGGGACAGGCATGGGCCAATTGGGCATGGGTTTGAACTGGGAACACATATATGGGTCCTGCATAGAATTTTTATGGGCCAAGTGGGCATGGGTTTGAACTGGGAACACATATATGGGTCCTGCATGGTACATTTATGGGCCAAGTGGGCATGGGTTTGAACTGGGAACACATATATGGGTCCTGCATAGAATTTTTATGGGCCAAGTGGCCATGGGTTTGAACTGGGTACACATATATGGGTCCTGCATGGTACATTTATGGGCCAAGTGGCCATGGGTTTGAACTGGGAACACATATATGGGTCCTGCATAGAATTTTTATGGGCCAAGTGGTTATGGGTTTGAACTGGGAACACATATATGGGTCCTGCATGGTACATTTATGGGCCAAGTGGCCATGGGTTTAAACTGGGAACACATATATGGGTCCTGCATAGAATTTTTATGGGCCAAGTGGGCATGGGTTTGAACTGGGAACACATATATGGGTCCAGCATATATTTTTATGGGCTAAGTGGCCATGGGTTTGAACTGGGAACACATATATGGGTCCTGCATGGTACATTTATGGGCCAAGTGGCCATGGGTTTGATCTGGGAACACATATATGGGTCCTATAGCATATATTTTTATGGGCTAAGTGGCCATGGTTTTAATCTGGGAACACATATATGGGTCCTGCATAGAATGTTTATGGGCCAAGTGGCCATGGGTTTGAACTGGAAACACATATATGGGTCCTGCTTGGCATGTTAATGGGCCAAGTGGGCATGGGTTTGATCTGTGAACACATAAATGGGTCCTGCGTGGCATATTTATGGGCCAAGTGGCCATGGGTTTGAACTGGGAACACATATATGGGTCCTGCATGATGCATTTATGGGCCAAGTGGGCATGTGATTGATCTGGGATCGCATATATGGGTCCTGCATGGCATGTTTATGTGCTAAGTTGGGTTTGAACTGGGAACACATGGGTCCTGCATGGCAGAGGAGCAAACTATTTAGGCCTATTGATAACTTACTGTACAATTTTTAGTAACTCTACATGTTGTCACGGGTCTATGAAGGAGGACTCAAATGCAGAACGAGTGTTAACAGGTTTATTGACAAACAGTAGACAAGATGTGGTGGGAGAGGTGAACAGTCCAGACAAAAGGCAGGGATGAGACACAAAGACAGCCGTTGCAGCAAAACTTGCAGAGCAGCAGCTGTAGCTAGCACAAGAAGACTGTAGGCTGGAGAGTAGTGTTTGCAGAGCAGAAAGAGACCTGAGAGTACTAGCAATAGCCAGACAGGTTCCTCCAAGGACAACAGCAAGGCACTCAGGGATCTCAGGCTAAGCACCAGGCTTGCACCAAAGCACAGAGTGCAAGCAGCCAGGGACGCTCTGCTAGCAGGACTGGAACTAGAGACTCAGGAGACAAGACAGACAGGACCAATGGCAGAACTAAAGCACTAACAAACTTCTACAAATAAAACACAATAGACTTAGGTAACAAGAAACTAGCTAAGTAGCACAGATTTAAACAGTAGCACAACATTTAACGAACTGGCAACACATGAGGGAAAGAGCACACAAATAAAGGGAGTTAACAAGAGTAACAGGTGAGAACACTTAGACAAGGAACAGGTGAACACACTCACGCAAACGAGGACTGAAACAAGGGAGCAGAGAACACAAGGAACAGGTGACAACACTCAGACAAACGAGGACTCAACTAGACAAGAGGGCGTGGTACAGAGAAACAAGGAGGCAGGAACAGAGGAGCACATGGCCAACACAAACACAACCATATGTTCAAGCACAACACAAACATAGAGACATGAAACAAAGACAACACAGACAAAGCTGCCAGAGCAAGACCCTGACACATGTAGGCTAATCAAGCATGTTGAGATTGAGTAATTGTAACTCAATCCATTTCAAGTCACGCTAGTCACCAAAGAACAAACATTGCATATGTAGATCTTTTGCCAAAACAATCCATCAGTCATTTTTGTTAGTCGTGCAGAAAATGAAAAATGGAACTTCCCAAAAATGTAAAAAACATCAAAATCGCTCAAAGTTTACGCTGTGTTGAATTATGCTGATTAGTGGACTCTCAGAAAGGTTGCAGGCCTACCGTAACACTTCAAATAATAGTCCAGTCCCAGACGCCTGTCCCTTGGGGCAGAAACGCATATTTAGACATAACTAGGGATGCTCAATATAATCGGCCAATATTGGCTTTAAAATTCAATATCGGTAACCGGTATATGTTTTTGAAATGGTTTAAAATGACTAAAGTATGTCATTTTTATCTTTTTGGAAAGCTTGTTTCCTCTCAAAGCGAATGCAGACAAAATTTGAGTGTTGCTGTAGGTTGTTGGCCAACCACATAAACACAGTAGAGTAAATAAATTCTTGAGCAGGGCAGATCTAAGCCAATGAGTGGAATGAGATGAATTTTTGTTCTTGTGTGGCTATTTGAGTTAAATTTCAGTTTACCTCAGTCAAAGAAATGTTCAGTTGGCATCTTCTCTCGAAGGGGTAGTAAGCACCGCACCCCAGTTAGCCAACCGGTTGCTGGCTAGTTCTTCAAAACATTCAAATCCCCAGTATCAAGTGAGTCATGGAACAGTGGGCAGTAAGCCTATAAAGGGTCATATGTTTCGGTGTATCAGCTTATATCGGTACCGGAAATTAAGCATTGGACAATATTGGTATATCGGATATCGGTACAAAATCAATGTCAAGCATCCCTACAAATAACCCCAAACGGTTATCCACATCCCATACCTGTCCCAATTTGGTCAAATAAAACTCCGGGATCCAATTTGAAGTTTCATTTTTTAAGATGATCGAGGCCAAATAGCTCACAGACAGCTAGTCCCTTTATGGACATGAATATGATGCATTTATTACCTCTTAGGAAATTGTAATTCAATATTTGTTAGAAAAGGACTTGCAGGAGGCCTCATTATCTGTTACACTTCTGTGTTGTCCTTGGACCAAGGAGTAGCATGTGTTTCTATCAAGGTGTAGCATACACCAACAATGACTGATTGGCTGTAAAAGGTACAGTAGATCTGTTTGAGAAAAAATTAGGTAAAAACACTTTTGTATCTTATCAATTATTAATGAATAATAGATTGTTGTTTTAACTTTTGGTAAAGGAAAACACACATCCAGCCCGAGAAGTGACGGTGACATCAGTGGTTAAAAGTTTTTACAAATTGTATTTTTACTTGAGTATTTCTCTAACACCAGTTCTTTTACTTGTAATAGAGTAATAGCAATACAGCAGTACTTGCACTTGAGTACAGATTTTCAGTACTCTTCCCACCACTGCCTGTTATGCACACAACACCAATTAGGCTGATTCATATGAAGCCAGCGAAGCAGTTAACGTTTGTTAATTCTCTCACATATTTACGAATTTTACTGTATTTAATTGTTATTCAGTCAGGCAGTTCTTAGGACATCTATAAGGGGCCTGTATGCAAAGGCCTTGTTTCGCGCTCAAAACGTTAACGGTCCATTCGGAAAGCACCGCTGCTAGCTGTCACTTCGAGGAGAAGAACTTCATATCAGACATTCACGAATTGAGGTAAGTTTAAATATTATGTTGCCAGAAAAATAACACTGCAGATTGTACAGTGGTCTGTAATTTTTGGTTTGTGCTGTTTAATCTGATGTAGAATCTAACCAAAGGGAAAAACAGTGGGAGAGGTTGGACAATAATTCATATATCACGAATCACGATATACTTTTAATAACGGTGATATGAGCTTTAAACACATTTCCGATATTTCGATAGATGATTACAGCGTTTCACAGACTGGCGTTCATTCAGCCGAGCAGAAAGAGCTGCAACACATTTACTACGTTTACATGCAGCTAATAACCCGTTCAAAACCGGAATATTAGCAATAACCCGGTCGTGCACGGCCATGGCTACGTGAGTGATGACATACACCACAGACAGGAGCCCAGCAGCAGTTAGCTGTGCTCAGCATAGACATGTATATTGAGAACAGGTTGCACTCCGGCTTGAGTCGGCTGCGCCATGAACGCCAGTCTGTGAAATGCCGTAATGCTGAGCACAGCTAACTGAAGTCTCCTCCCTGACCTGCTCTCTCTGTTGTAGTAATAAAGATTTCTTTTTTTTGGTAGTCCAGCGTTAGTGGCAGGGGACTACGTCCTCGGGTTGCATACGCATCCAGGACGTTATGTCTTAAACAGTTTTGAGTGTATTGGATGTGCATCAGTGCAATTGGATCCGCATGTCATTGTACATGATCCGATGTCTTAAAGTGAACGTTGTGTAATAAACCACAATGCGGTCTGTGTCATCAAGCAACAAAAGAAAAATAGATAAAAATTCACTGCTCGTTAATAGCTTTAATAAGGATTCATTATAATTAATTCATACAAATAAATATGTCTGCTGCTTGAAAGAATAAAGAATGATGTATGCAAGTAGTTATAAATAATGCATGTATCATTCATTGAAAAGAAGACTATTCTACTTTAGGAATAGTGGTTGTATTTAATTTTAAAATATTTTTTAAGTCACAGTACTTAAATCTGTATATTGCATGTTCAAACTTTAAAATCATTCATATTAACTGGTTAATAGATGTTTTCTCTATTACAGTATAATTAGGGTTTGTAAATTTTAGAGAAATTCTAAATTAATGCATAATTGAACTAAACCCATTATATTTTAGTCATCTGAACTGTTTTAGTTTTATTCTAGCTTTAGTCGACGACATCCAATAAGATTTTAGTCAACTAAATCTAGATAGGGGTTGCATAAAGGACAAAAGCTTAGGCCGTGCCACAGGGGCCTATATGTATTGTAAGCATGTTATAACCTTCATTGGAATATAAAAGTACATAAGCTTAACAAGAAAATTAGTGTACCCAGGGCAGGCTTAGTAACAAAAACCCTTGTATGGTTCTTGTCTATATACTCTAAACATTAGTTCAGTTTCAGTTCAGTTTCATTTATTTGTCATTCAAACATGTTAGACATGAAGGAACGAAATTCGTTTCCCAGGTCCAGCAGCGTAATACAGAAAAAATGGCAATTTAAAATTCTAAGATAGACCCTATATAAAACGTATAAAATAAATCTCTATAAACATTAAAATAGCCTTAACCTTATAACAAAATCAAAAACCATAGACCATAATTAACCCATAACATCACAAAGTGCCTTGTGCAGTAGCAGCAATGAGCGAGCAGAGGGCAGGAGGAGCCCTAAACTAAGGAGTTCATAAGCCTCACTGCCTCTGGAAAGAAGCTGCACAATAGCCTTGTAGATCTTGCTTTAAGGCTGCGCAGCCTTCTGCTAGAGGGGAGTGTGGTAAACAGTTTATTCGCAGGGTGAGTGGAGTCCTTCATGATGTCCAATGCCCTGCTTCTGCACCTGCGGACATAGATGTCGTCTAGGGAAGGAAGGCTGTCATTTGTTGTTATTTTCCTAGCAGACTTAACTACTCGCTACAGCGCCTAGTGCTGTCAAATTGAATGATTCATCAAAGTGATTAATCAAAAAATAAAAATAACTCATAATCCTGATTGATACCTTCCTTATTGATACCTTCCTGGTATGTACTATGCTCAACTATATAGCAGGGCTCTCAAGTTTTGAAGACAGGCAGCAGGAGTGACAGAATCACGCGAACAATTTCAGGATATCATTTTTTTTTTTTGTGGTTGTTGCGTTAAATCTTACCCAGATACAATAGTACTATTTTCTGATTGGCTATTGTATAGCACTTTTCTTTTCTTTTGATTGGCTGATAAGTGGCAGGCTCGACTGCAGAACTCCAGGAGAGACGTGCTTGATTCCTGCCGGTTCCATAGTGAGAGCGGCGCGGCCAGAGACATTTTGGGCACTGCGGCATATTAAATGTATTATAAACAGTTTTTACGCGAGATAGCCTAAATGCAAAAGAAAAGAGTGACTGTGACGATCAATGCGTGACACTTGAGAGCTCTGATATAGCTAATGGCAACAATGTTGCAGGTGTGATGCACCGTGTACAAACCGGAATGGTAGGACGAATGGAATATAATTACAGTATTAAATAATGTATTTAGGCTGCTGTTTTTCATACAAGGGCAATTCCATGCAAAGGTCATCTTTACCATGAAAAAATAAAGTTTTAACCAAAAGAACAAAACCCTTTTTAAGTTGTCCATTTAGGTCTGTAATATACTGTATTAATGTGCTTTAACAAAAATTTTAAGAAAATCGCCTCGTTTATCCACCAGATATGAGGTGAGCAACAATGCTTAAAATACATTTTCAACCAGCCATATTTCATGCTTTCAAAAAAAGGTATCAAAGACCCCCCTTTTTAAACTTTATTTTAACAGTAAGCATTTTGCAGAAAGATGGAGGCATGCCTGAGAAATAAATATACTAATTTGGTCATAACAGCACTGCCTGTTGAATTTATAAGGGCTATAATAAAGAGGTCTTGACGCTTCAGTGCACTGTCACGTCCATAACGTTTTAAAGGTTTAGTTTATTTAATATGACAATTATAAATGCAAATAACTTGAAACTTTATTTACAAAGCTAAATTATGTTTATGCTTATTAGGATAGACAATTCATCTAACTACTTTGCTCTGAACAACCATAATAATGCGTTACGGACGTGACTGGAGTCACCGGACGCTTCATATTAAATCATGCATATGACTATTGTGATCTGTTTCAAGACAGAAATGATTTTGGCCACTTCATTGCAAGTTTTGTTTTGTAGAAAGACTTTATTTAAAGTTAATTTCGTTTTGTATAAATTGTATCTTAATTTTAAATCAAAGTATCATCAACCAATTGCCTGGATTTAATAAATAAGCAAATATAGCATGGAGGTGCGATCACTTGCAACACGTAAACTTGAGCGCATCTCATAACTGAACAGAATCATTTCAGACAGTCTTCTTATTGTGAAAACACAGCCATTATGCGTCAACAAAAGTGCCATGATGGTTTGATTGTTGATTTTCCAAACAGATTCTATGTATTTCAGACGCGTCACATCCATAACAGGGCTTTTGTCACATCCATAACGTTGTTTTTTCCTCATAATACACTTCATAAAAATATATATATTTTAAACATTGATATTTTTATGTTCAGCTAAGACCCCTTCATCTGTTGTATGTCTGTCTGTGTTCCCCCTGTCTTTGTGCTTTTGGTTCAGTCCTGTTCAGTTTTCCCGCTCCTCGTTTGTGTTCATGTATACCACGCCCCCTTGTTATCTTGTTTAGCTTGTTTGGCCTTGTATTTAAGCCCTGTGTTTCAGTCCAGTCTTTGTGAGTTCTTGTTGTTGTAACATTGATGTTGGTGGTTCTGTTCCTGAGTCTTGTGCCCTAGCCAGAGTCTTTATGTAGTTTGAGTTTATTAAATAAAGTGTGCTGCAATTGGATCCTGCTTCCTCCTTGCTTCCACCTCATCATAACAGAAGAACTCACCAAACATGGATCCAGCAGCAGTCAGCAACCAGGCACTAAGAAGATTTCTTGCCTCAATGTTTCAAGATGGCCAGCCGATCGAGAGGTACGTGAGGGACTTTTTGAACTGCTGCCTTCTGGGATCTTTTGAAGACTCTGAGCTCATGGACCTGTTCTGGAGCGGGTTGGATGTGGATATTGCCAGGCTGATGCCGGATAACTATACTGGCTGGACCCTAGAGGGATATATTGACCTGGCCCTTTACTTAGGTGGTTCGGCATTTACTGTGGGCTTGGCTGATGAAGCACCCTGCCAGCTCACAGTCCAGCCAGAGCTTCACGTCAGCCACGTCCAGCCAGAGCTTCACGTCAGCCACGTCCAGCCAGAGCTTCACGTCAGCCACGTCCAGCCAGAGCTTCACGTCAGCCATGTCCAGCCAGAGCTTCACGTCAGCCACGTCCAGCCAGAGACCGTTCACGTCACGTCTGCCCAGCCAGAGACTGATCACGCCACGCATGCGCCGCCTGAGCCCTTAGTGACCGCAACACTGGCCATTATGGCCACAGCCATGTGGTGTGTGTGGGCTACGCACACACTTGAGCCGGTGCCCGCTGATCCTGCGCCAGAGCCCGCTGATCCTGCGCCAGAGCCCGCTGATCCTGCGCCAGAGCCCGCTGATCCTGCGCCAGAGCCCGCTGATCCTGCGCCAGAGCCCGCTGATCCTGCGCCAGAGCCCGCTGATCCTGCGCCAGAGCCCGCTGATCCTGCGCCAGAGCCCGCTGATCCTGCGCCAGAGCCCGCTGATCCTGCTGATGACCCCATGGCTGCCCCCAAGAAAATTTGGGGGGGGGGGGGCAGTAGGATCCTGGACGGGACTGTGAAAGCCGCACCGCCGTGGCCGCCCAAGGGGTCTTCACCGCCGTGGCCGCCCGAAGGGTCTTCACCGCCGTGGCCGCCCGAGGGGTCTTCACCGCCATGGCCGCCCGAAGGGTCTTCGCCGCCGTGGCCGCCCGAGGGGTCTTCGCCGCCGTGGCCGCCCGAGGGGTCTTCGCCGCCGTGGCCGCCCGAGGGGTCTTCGCCGCCGTGGCCGCCCGAGGGGTCTTCGCCGCCGTGGCCGCCCGAGGGGTCTTCGCCGCCGTGGCCGCCCGAGGGGTCTTCGCCACCGTGGCCGCCTGAGGGGTCTTCGCCGCCGTGGCCGCCGGAAGGGTCCTCGCCGCCGTGGCCGCCCGAACTACCTAGTCCACCCTGGTCGCCTGCGCAGCCTGCTCCACCCTGGACGCCCGAGGGTCCGACAGCTCCGCCCTGGACGCCCGAGGGTCCGACAGCTCCGCCCTGGACGCCCGAGGGTCCGAAAGCTCCGCCCTGGACGCCCGAGGGTCCGACAGCTTCGCCCTGGATGCCCGAGGGTCCACAGCCTGCTCCGCCCTGGTCACGCCCACAGCCTGCTCCGCCGTGGCCTCGCCCTCAGCCTGCTCCGTCGTGGACACGCCCACAGCCTGCTCTGCCCTGGCAGTCTGTTCGTCCAGCTCCGCCCATGTTCCATGGCCCAGGTCCGCCATCGCAAGACCCCGGTCCCGTTCCCTGCACGGACCTGGCCCGCCATCCCTCCCCCGGGACCGCCTCCGCTCCACCACCCTCCCGAACTATGTCTCTAGTTTTGATGGGCGTCGGGAGCCGCCCATAGAGGGGGGGCTATGTTGTATGCCTGTCTGTGTTCCCCCTGTCTTTGTGCTTTTGGTTCAGTCCTGTTCAGTTTTCCCGCTCCTCGTTTGTGTTCATGTATACCACGCCCCCTTGTTATCTTGTTTAGCTTGTTTGGCCTTGTATTTAAGCCCTGTGTTTCAGTCCAGTCTTTGTGAGTTCTTGTTGTTGTAACATTGATGTTGGTGGTTCTGTTCCTGAGTCTTGTGCCCTAGCCAGAGTCTTTATGTAGTTTGAGTTTATTAAATAAAGTGTGCTGCAATTGGATCCTGCTTCCTCCTTGCTTCCACCTCATCATAACATCATCATGTGGATAGCAATATTTATACATTGGATTTAAAAGTTCACAGACTTTAAAGGAAATCGAACGTGGACGCTTACACACACTAATGTCCCTGTGTGCTCTGCACGCATACACGCACACAGTTACACGCACGCACGCGCGCACACACACTTAGTGTCATGTAAGCTGGTTATTTTATGTTCATTTGTTACTTATCTTTCTATTGATTGAAAGTTCCTGTTGAACACTGATTTGCTCAATTTTTGTCCAATTTCATTAAGGTCTTGCCAGACAAGAAAGCGACAGAAGGAGGTGTACCCTGTTGTTTATAAATATGGCGTAAGTTTCCATACATTGACCTCAAAAGTTTTCTTTAAATGCTCCTGATATGTTACAAGACATTGCCAAATGATGTTAATTTAAAATGCTTATATCACTAACTTATATCACAGTTGTTTAGCCAGGATTCTCATTTCAAAAGTTCTCATTTCTCATTTCCCTTATTTGGTCAAGGAAAAACCCTGATATTGCTCAATTAAACTTGATTATAGTATCAGTTTTCAGGGTTTCCCGCAGAAAATGTGTTAGTTAAGGTGGTGGTGGTGGGTGGGTTGGGTTGGGGGGGGGGGATTTGGAATTGCATAACCAATTTTTTAGAGTGCCGTACCCCTCTTCCACTTAGACTGCAGTCACACCTTTTCCATTAAGGGACAATATTTGCCCCCTTTAATAAATTTTTTCCATTTCATTTTTTTTACCTTTGTAATACCTTTAAAAAATAAATAATTACTAAAATAAAACCATGTTCAATAAATAGGTAATGTTAAAAATCATTTAATATTAATACAAATATTATATTAAAAAATCGCCAGTGGGTGACGGTAACTCATTGTCTTTATGTGTGAGTCATCGAGTCGTTCATTGAATCTCACGATTCGTTCAAAGCCACAGATTTCGTTGCAAAATAGAGCAATAAGCCTGACTATACTATTTTAAACGTAGTAAATCACTTAATGTTACCCTTTTGTTTTGTTTTTTATCTGTTGTATAAAATCAATGTCACATTTGAAATCGTGTGGATATTCGGGAAACATTGCATCAACATTAAAAACACTGCTGGATATCAGCCTGCATTTTGTTCGCACAAACAGCGCAAGCGGCTCGTGACAGAACACAGACCGACTGAATGACACTCCTGTCAGTCGCTCTGCTAAAATTCGCGCTGCGAACATAAAGCCCGCCTACTTTGATTTGATTGGTCATCTCAAATATTCTGACATTGACGAGCAGTGACAGACCAATGAGGCTCAGATGAACACTAACACACACACACACACACACACCTCTCTTCTGTTTGTTCTGACGTGCTTGGCACCGCTGCGGAAGAACGCGCTGATAACAAGACTGAAGCGAACACGAAGGCTTATCACATATTTAAAGATTGAAAGGGAGAAAACAGGACAGAGTAACTCGGCGGATATCGCTCATATAATTTTTTTTGACGACGTAGTTGTCATGTGCTGTTGGCGTGTGTTGCTTAGGCGGCCGCCTTAGTTTCAAAGTGCTGCGGGAAACCCTGAGTTTTGGCCACAATCTTACCCCCCTTTCCCCTTTAAACAGACCATGCAGATTGGGGATGAGTCACAATGTTTGGATATTGGAATATATTATCTGAGCCACAATTATTTCACACACACGTGTGTGACAGTCAGCAGGTCTTTAACTTAAACACCTCAATATGTCTGTCGGTTTTATAAAGTATAAAAGCTTTGTCTATTACAGTTCCAAAAGAAAAATGGATTATGACGACAGTCGTTGGACTAAATGAAGACGTGTTAAAATGAAAGTACAGGAGCACTTGAATTATTTGGAAGGCTGCCATAATGACGAGGACATTGTGCCAACAAATATGGATTTCAATGCATCAGAGGAAGACTTTAAGTCTCATGGAAGTAACAATTCAAATGACAAGCAGATCTGTGGACATCACAGTGAAGAGCTGGGGTCTCAAAGTGATGAAGAATCACATTCTGAAGTTGTTTCCAAACACAGTTTTTAAGCCACAAATGATCAGACTGATTCGGAAAGCACAGTTGAAAAATCAGACCCTTGTAGCTTTAGTGACATTAGAAGGAAATTGGGAGACTGGTCAGTAAATCACAATATTTCACATAGTGCCCTGTCAGAGCTGTTGCACTTATTAGTGCAATGTGGCTTGGAGTTACCAAAAGATCCAAGAACTCTTTTGTCAACCTCAACAACCTACGAAATCAAAGACATCGGAACTGGATGCTACTGCCATATTGGAGTGTCTAACGCAATCATTTCAGCCCTGTCACAGGAATCACATTCCTCAGTAGACACTATAACACTGCGCATCAACATTGATGGTATACCCCTCTCAGGCAGCTCTAAACAGGAGTTATGGCCTATTCTGGTTAAGATCAAGGAACTTCCCAGAGCTAATGTGGGTGTCATTGGTCTGTTTGCAGGCCCAACAAAGCCTCAATTGGTTCATGAATACCTGAAGGATTTCATTGAGGAGTTGAAGCTATTAATGCATGATGGTCTAGAATACAATGCAAGACATTACAATGTTGCTCTTCCAGATGCATTTATCTGTGATGCACCTGCTCGTGCCTACTTGAAATGCATCAAAGGTCACACTGGCTACAGCTCCTGCGAGCGATGCACTGAGCATGGGGTTCATTTAGGTACAGTTGTGTTTCCAGAATTGACTGCACCGCTTCGAACAGACTTGACCTTTGATCAGCAGCTCGATAGCGAACATCACCATAATGATATAGTCTCACCGCTACAAGAGCTTGGGATTAGAATGGTGTCAAGCTTTGTCCTTGACTATATGCATTTGGTATGCTTAGGACATGTTAGAAGAATTGTACATCTTTGGACCAAGGGACCTTTAAGTAGTCGTCTTTCTTCTTCCACAATCAACATGATTTCTGATCACTTGGAATCAATCAGAGCAAATCTCCCACAGAATTTTTCATGTAAGCCAAGGTCACTTAGAGAATACAGAAATTGGAAGGCCACTGAATATCGGCAGTTTCTGTTGTACACAGGTCCTGTGGTACTGAAAGGACGCCTACCAACAAGGCTGTACAAAAACTTTATGATACTCTCAGTTGCAATGAGGATACTTCTCAGTCCAGCCTTGTGCTCTGAGCACTGTGAATATGCAGGCAAGCTACTGAAATGTTATGTGACAAATTTTGGACAGATATATGGATCAGAGCAGCTAGTCTATAACACTCACTCACTCATCCATCTCGCTGATGATGCCAGAAAATTTGGTTCCCTAGACAACGTGTCATGTTTCCCTTTCGAAAACCATCTGGGGACTATGAAGCGGATGGTGAGACGGCCCCAAGGCGCAGTTCAACAACTCGTAAGGCGTCTCAGTGAAAAACAGAGTTCACTCTCCCTTAAAAGTGGAAAAGAGAGGGCAAATAAGCCTCTACAACCACATTTCTCAGGTCCGACTCTCCCTGATGTTCCTGTCCGCATGCAGTACATGAAGTACAGACATGATGGCAATATAATTTCACGTCGTAAAGGCAGCAATTGTTTTAATGTTAAGGGAAAAGTTGCTGTGGTTCGGAACATTGTTGAGTTGGTATCGGGGGGTATGTACGCAGTCTGTCAGTTTTATGAAAAACAAGACAGCTTTTACAACTACCCTATTGAGTCAACGTGTGTGGGGATTAGAACAGTGACACGGCTGTCTCACCAGCTGCACAGTGTGTCGGTCACAGATTTAACTGAGAGACTAATACTTCTGCCATTGCAGGATGGAGCTGTTGCATTTGTCCAATTACACAATCAGTAACCATTATGAACTTTGCAGCATGTCCCTGTACTGTATTGTCGAGTTTATTGACGAGACCCATGATGGCAAAGCTGTGGTGGATATAATTCCAACTTGTTGGATGACCGAAGAACACAGTGAGTGTTTCTGGCCATCAGGCCGTAATGTAACCAAGGCTGTGAAGGACCGACAGAAGCCAGAGGAATCGTGGCCGAAATACTCCATCAGAGTACTTGGATGGGCAGGTAAGAGGTTCTTTCTGAATTTGACAAATACTTTGTCTGTCATCTATCTATCTCAGTGTCAATAAGACATCAATTTCTATGTGTGCCAATAATGTACTTTTCAAATTTAGGCTGTAAAATTGTGATTTCTATATTCAATTGTCTTTTGTCTGAACCAACATCAGTCATCATAAATGGTAAACAATATTTTTTCATGTTTATTCAACTCCAGGAATTTAGGTGCAAACACCTAAATAGTTTTTTTTATCACGGTCACCATAGATTGCATACTAATACCCTTTTTCCTTTTGTTATTAAGACACTTTCGAGGCTGCTCGCCAAAAATGTAAAAAAGCGGAGGCAACGTCTGACTTACAGACAGATGGTGATGAAATGCCTGCAAGGCGAAAAAGGAGGTAATGTAATATACAGAATACAATGTTTGTGGCGTTGCAGAATTTCTGGCATTAAAGGACAAGTACTGTTTTTTTTTTAACCTGTACTGTTTTTTTTTTTAAACCTTGTTTCTAGCATGTGATATTTTCATAAACTTACCCCGGGAAGTTTGGAGTCACTTTTTGTCCTTCGGGAGATATTTTGATCCATGCAATTGCGTCCATTCCAGCAAAACGGTAGAAGTCGGGGCCAGTAACATTTCAGCCTAAATAAAACATTATCAGTGACAAAACGTCTTCTATTCACCATTATGTATGCATTGCTAGTGCTATCCCTTGATGACTTGAACATGTCATCCAGGGATTTTTAAAAAGATTTGTCAATACGAGCTGATGACGTCATTGCCGTTTGCCACCACATAATTATTTTATTTCAGCATTGTACACTACAATCAATGGCCTGCTAACTTGCTACTGCTAGTTTAGTACAATATATCAGAATATCCGATTTTGAGGATGTGTAGGACATCTTCATTGTGCAAAATTATGTGGAAGTGACGTCATCGACGTCTGTCAACCCAAAGCTATCTAGATAACCCCAGGCTTGTTTGCAAAAAAAAATTTAAAAGCCCTGGAAGACAACCAAGCTGCTCCAAAGTCAACGAGGGATAGCACTAGCAATGTATAACTATATATAGGTGAAAAGAAGACGTGTTGTTACTGATAATGTTTTATTTAGGCTGAAATGTTACTGGCACTGACATCTACCGTTTTGCTGAAAAAGCACTCATTGAGATGGATGTAAATTTCTTGCAAACGACAGGTGACTCCAATCTTCTCCGGGTGAGTTTATGAACTTATTTCGTGCTAGAAATAAGGTCCAGGTTCAAAAAAACTTTTCCTTTTCCTTTAATTTCCATTTTTCATTTACCTCAAATATGGCAGTTGTTAGAAAAATGCCTTGAGCCACATACAATAAAAAAAAAACTCTTTTTGGTGGGAATAAATCATAAAAAGCAATATCGATGCCAATATTTTAGAGTCCAAAACTAGATCAGTATGCCTCTAACAAACAACAAAAACAGCTTTTTTCCCAGTGTATTCTGTTGTAAAAGTTTAAATGTATGTTTTTAACTGAATATAGAGCACCAAAACCCCTGCTGGCTTCCAGTGAGGAGGAAACGGACATCGAGGGAGATGTCTTGCCACCTACCCCTCCCGAGGCGTTTGTGTCTAAGAAAGTGTGGAGTGCAGGTGAAGCCCGGACAAAAAACAGGGTTAGTGATTAAGTGTTTGAAATGATTAAGTGAAACGAGACCTACAAAAAGGAGAAATGAAAATGTCCCTCCTTCAATGAGAATGTAGATATAGTAGCATATGGTCAGGATTTAATTTATTTTTACTTTAAAGGGATACTCCACCGTTTTTTCATATTAAACTATGTTATTCCCTTTACTAAGACGAGTTGATACACACCTCTTTCGTCTCAGTGCATGCACTCAATCGCTCTGGCGCGCGAGACACTTTGATCGCACTTAACTAGCCCAGTTCATTCAATAGGGGCCAAGCAGAGAAGCGACTAAACACCTCCACATTTTCCCTATTTAAATACAGTTACACCAGTAGAGTAACTCGACCAAGAATGGTGACTCAAAATAAAACGTAGCACTTTTCTAAGCATGTACAGTGGATAACTATAATGTATGGCGGAATACCACAGCAAGTGCTTGGGAGCACTTCGACTCGGCGTAGTAATATCACTCGTGAAAAGTCCTCTCCCTCTCCAGAGTGATTATATTACTTTGCCGAGTCCATAGATATATATGCGCCGAGTCGAAGTGCTCCCAATCACTGGGAGCAAGTGATTATTTTTTTTTTTTTGTTAAGGGTTTGCTTAATGTGTGTGATTCATTTAATGGAAAGCACATTCACTTCTAGTTGTCTTCGTCCTCTATTCTGCAATGTTTCGGTCTCCCGTGTGTGTGTGGCAAGCTGTACCGCCGGGAACGTGCAAAAAATAAATAAATAAAGAAGTATCGACGCAAAAAATATGACGTTGACGTCGAAGTGTCAACATCATCGACGCGCCGCTACAGCACTAATATATATATATATATATATATATATTACTTTTTAATGGTAGTGTTGTGTTTTTAATTTGCTGCAGTGTTACCGGTATTTCTTCCTCTTAGGATATTGAAATGTTGTTAATGCTGTGCTTCTGCTTTCAAATTGTGCAGAGGACCATCCGCAGCCCTCGCGTATCCCAGAGGAGAAGCCGCAGTCCTCATGTGTCCCACAGGGGACTCAGCAGCCCTCATGTGTCCCAGGGGGGAAGCCGCAGCCCTAATGTGTCCCAGGGGGGAAGCCGCAGCCCTCATGTGTCCCAGAGGGGACTCAGCAGCCCTCATGTGTCCCAGGGGGGAAGCCACAGCCCTCATGTGTCCCAGAGGGGACTCAGCAGCCCTCATGTGTCCGAGGGGGGAAGCCACAGCCCTCATGTGTCCCAGAGGGGACTCAGCAGCCCTCATGTGTCCCAGGGGGGAAGCCGCAGCCCTCATTTGTCCCAGAGGGGACTCAGCAGCCCTCATGTGTCCCAGGGGGGAAGCCGCAGCCCTCATTTGTCCCAGAGGGGACTCAGCAGCCCTCATGTGTCCCAGGGGGGAAGCCGCAGCCCTCATGTGTCCCAGAGGGGACTCAGCAGCCCTCATGTGTCCCAGAGGGGAAGCCACAGCCCTCATGTGTCCCAGAGGGGACTCAGCAGCCCTCATGTGTCCCAGAGGGGACTCAGCAGCCCTCATGTGTCCCAGAGGGGAAGCCACAGCCCTCATGTGTCCCAGAGGGGACTCAGCAGCCCTCATGTGTCCCAGGGGGGAAGCCACAGCCCTCATGTGTCCCAGAGGGGACTCAGCAGCCCTCATGTGTCCCAGGGGGGAAGCCGCAGCCCTCATTTGTCCCAGAGGGGACTCAGCAGCCCTCATGTGTCCCAGAGGGGACTCAGCAGCCCTCATGTGTCCCAGGGGGGAAGCCGCAGCCCTCATGTGTCCCAGAGGAGACTCAGCAGCCCTCATGTGTCCCAGAGGGGAAGCCGCAGCCCTCATGTGTCCCAGAGGGGACTCAGCAGCCCTCATGTGTCCCAGAGGGGAAGCCGCAGCCCTCATGTGTCCCAGAGGGGACTCAGCAGCCCTCGTGTGTCCCAGAGGGGAAGCCGCAACCCTCAAGTTTCCGGGTGGCGGAGCAGGTCCCAGAGGAGCAGGTCCCATGGATCCTGCAGGGGAAGCAGCGCCCATGTCACCGGGAGGCGGAGCAGCGCCCATGGTTCCGGGAGGCGGAGCAGATCCCGGAGGAGCGGATCCAGCGGGGGGAGCAGCCCCAACGATTCTGGGAGGGTGAGCGAGTTCACAACGCCTGATGTTACAATGCATTATGAGCTTGTAGATCTGCCATAGTATTTATATGAGTTTTTTTGTTTTCGTTTAGAGGTATTGAAATGTTCTTTAAAGTCAAAGTTTCTGCTTCCAAATTGTAAATTTGGTCACCAAATTTGGTCACCAGGTAACCAGGGTCAGCCCAGCAAGACAGAGTCTGACCCCGAGAAACCCCTGTGGGTCCCCCAGAAGTGGCCTCAGCATGAGCCTACTTGACGGCAGCCCCACCCCGTCTCCTGGCCACAGAGCAGCCCAGTTACTGCGTGGCCAAACTTTAGCCCCCCAAAACATTGATAGAGCAATGTTCATCACATTAGTGACATTGCTAGAAGAAGTGAAGGACATATTGAAGCTGCATGGGCAGATGCTAAACGCACTGCTCAAAAAAGATTCCATGCCAGTCATGGCAATACCGGATGGCGCTGTTTTCCCCCTGGCCAACGTTGAGGACGTTATCGCCATGAATGAGAAGTTGTCGGACCCTGAATTCATATCTGCAGTGGTAAGTTTTTGGGGGCCAGATCTTCTTGTTTTCCTGTGTTTTCTTTCTTCTGACAAAATCCTTCCCATGCTTAATGAATCACTAAACTTTGCAGAGTTCAAGTCCCATGCCAGGTTGCTTCAAAACTTTGTAAATTTATAACAAATCAACCATGTCTGCTACAACATTTTTCACCTTAATGTAGTCCCAATGAAATGACTTAAGTAAACTTGAACATCAGTTCACTGCTGCATTGTCTAATCTTAAATCAGAAAAAAAAGTCCTTAGCTAAATAGACAAGTTATAAAGACCATTATACTTATACTCGTGAGTTGTGTGTGAGTCTCTGCTTATAGCACACATGCCGGAACTGTGTCCTTCCATCATGTTGCAGAGAAAATGAAATACAGGAATATGTTGACACTTTTTTGACACATTTGCCTAGCAATATCCTATATGTTGTCGCGATCCATAGCATACCCAAATACAAGCTCAGAAATTGACGCCATTTTATTTAAATATTTTATGATATATTCTGACTTAATATGGCGTTTTCTTCCTGTGACTTTGAATGTACTGTGCTCTTACTGTTTACTCTTAAGGTTGCCATGGTTGCAGACATAGGGGGTTCCTCACTAGAAGATGCCACCAGGAGGATGATGAAGTTCATAATGGTGCCAGAACTGCAACTGCAGTATAGCGTGACTGGACGGATGGGCAAGCTGTGCTTCAAAGATCTGCGTCTTTTTGAAGTTTTCTATCGTAAATTCAGTTTTTCAATTGCTCAATGAAACTTGTATTTGGCCTTTCTTTTATTTATTCAAAGTTAAATGATACGGTTGTTTGTGGGGACACAAAAGTGCTCCTGTAAGTTAGAACACACTAGTAATACTAGTAACTAACTAGTAATAAAACGACCTGGCGCATTAAAATAATGCATACAAAGGGGTCGCCTCGAGAGAATTCATGAATTTTGATATATTCATGGAAAATGGTTTTTAATATCGCTCAAATCTGGTGTGCATTTGAAACTACTGTAAATTTCAACATGTAATGGAAAAAGGGTTATAGGTATATAAAACTCCATGAAACATTTTAGCTTACCACATGTGGAAATGTGTTTTACTTGACTGAATGAGTTGAAGAGTTGCAAGTTGGAGCAAAAAAGAACCTTGCTAAATTGACTTATGCTCCTTTGTTTTTAAGTGCACTGAAGAGTAATGCAATTACTCAAAGTGTGAACCGCAAGCAAGTGGAAATGGCGCTGGGGAAGTGGTTCACCGGCGCACGTGACCGTGGAGGGGAGAGGGCTGCAAGAGCCCAAAGACAAAAGGGAGCATCCACCACGCCATGAGTGTATTTCGTATTAAAGGAATAGTTCATTTAAAAAAAAAACTTTTGCTGATAATTTACTCACCCCCATGTCATCCAAGATGTCCATGTCTTTCTTTCATCAGTCGAAAAGAAATTAAGGTTTTTGATGAAAACATTCCAGGATTTTTCCCCATATAACGCACTTTTACTGGGTACCAAACGGTTCAAGGTCCAAAAGACAGTTTCAGTGCAAACTGCAAACTGTTCAAAGAGCTTTAAACGATTCCAGACGATGAATAAGGGTCTTATCAAGCGAAACGATTGCTCATTTAAAAAAAAAATATAACAAAGTTTAAGTTTTATAAGCTCAAATGCTCGCCTTACTCTGTTCTGTGATGCGCGTTCGTGACTCTCCTATTTGAACTCGTTTATCAAAAAGGAACGAATCTTTTTCCGAGTCATTTCGTTCGTTGAATGAACCAATTACTTGAAAAAAGATTTGTTCATTTTGCATTTTGATGAACGAGTTCGAACAGGAGAGTCACGGACATGCATCACAGAACAGAGCAAGGTGAGCATTTGAGCTTATAAAACTCAAACTTTTTTTTTTTTTTTTTAAATGAGCGATTGTTTCACTTGATAAGACCCTTATTCATCGTCTGGAATCGTTTAAAGCCCTTTGAACAGTTTGCACTGAAACTGTTTTTTGCACCTTGAACCGTTTGGTACCCAGTAAAAGTGCATTATATGGAGAAAAATCCTGGAATGTTTTCATCAAAAACCTTAATTTCTTTTCGACCGAAGAAAGAATGACATGGACATCTTGGATGACATGGGGGGGTGTAAATGATCAGCAAAAGTTTTTTTAAAAGTGAACTACTCCTTTAATGTATTTTTTTGGAGAGATTTTTTTATTTTATTTTTTTCAGAGATTTTTTTTCAGAGATCTACTGTTGTGACATTTAAATTGTTTTTGTTTGTTCAATTAAACAATATATTTCTTGCAGTTCAAAGCGTCAAGTGTCTTGTATTTATCTTGGACTTATATTCATTCTTCGATTTAAGTTTTTCTTAGATTGTTTCCTTAAAATATTTGGCATGGTTGGGCTTAGATAGGCCTTGCATGAAATGCCCGGTTAGGATCCACATAAGATCCTTACAGAGCCCAATTTAAGCCCATAGGGGCATTCACGGTTGAATCCTGGTGCAAGCCCACTTTAAACCCCTTTAGGTAGGTGGGGCCCAAATGGGTCTGACATGAATTGCCCAGTTAAGAACCACATAAGACCCTTACAGGTCCCACTTAAAACCCATCTGGGCATCCACGGCTGGCCCCCTGTGTGGATCCTGGGTACAAGCCTATTTTAAACGCCCTTTAAGCAGGTGGGGCCCAAATGGGTCTGTCATGAATTGCCCGGTTAAGATCCCACATAACACCCTTATAGATCCCATTTAAACCCCATCTGGGCATCCACGGCTGGATCCTGGGTGCAAACCCACTTTAAACCCCTTTGGGCAGATGGGGCCCCAATGGGTCTGGCATGAATTTCCCACTTAGGACCCACATAAGACTCTTGCAGAGCCCATTTAAAGCCCATCTGGGTAACCATGGTTGGATCCCGGGTGCAAGCCCACTTAAGACCCATTTGGGCAGGTGGGGCCCAAATGGGTCTGACATGAATTGCCCAATTAAGACCCATGTAGTACCCTTACAGGTCCCACTTTTAGTACGTCTGGGCTTCCACAGCTTGCCCCAATGTGGATTCCGGGTGCAAGCCCATAATGGGGCCCACATTTGCCGTCCATCAAGCCCTCATATGGGCCCCACATGTCATTGCTGGCTGGGATAATGGTCATGTCATTAAGCGTTTGATCACTGCTGTTAAAGCACAAAACATTTGCAACCTTTTAATTAGTTTGTTGAGAAAAATAGAACCTAAAAAAATAACCAAAAGGAAAGTTTCCCAGAACGTTCTCCTTAGGTTATAAAATTAAACCTAAAAATAACCTACAGGGAACGTTCCCAGAACGTTCTTGTTTGGTTCCCAAAAAAATAACCACATGGGAACCATGCGGGAACGTTCTGTGTTTCCCGGATCAATATTCGTGAGATAATAGGGTCTTTAGAGGCTCCGTAATAAACAAATGTCCTTTGATTTGCACAAGGATTAATTTCAACAAATTAAAAAAATATATATTAATTAGCCCTATAAATTAATTAAACAATTTAACTAGACGACATTATGATATCAAACTAATAGTAAAATGCACAAGCCTCTGTTTTTGAAATGAGCTTTTGTTGTATTTCTAACCACTGTAACCTCTAAACAATTCTACGACATTCCCATAACCCTTTTCCATCATAGATGGCCCTTACCTGCAGGTTAGAGATGCTAGAAGCTGTTTCAGGGTCCTCTGCGGTGTCCGATCCAGTTCAGTCCCGGGTCCGTTTCACTGGGAGTTTCTTAGTATTAATATCTAAACTATAACAAAGTAAAGATACTTCTAGGGAAAAAATTATTCTGAGACTTGTTTTGAAAGTTTTTCGAATCACCAAGAAAATGGTTTTGTTTTACTTAAAAAAAAGTTTCAGAATAATACAAAGACAATACATTTACATTTACATTTATTCATTTAGCAGACGCTTTTATCCAAAGCGACTTACAAATGAGAACAATAGAAGCAGTTAAACTAACAGTAGGACAACAATACGTAAGTGCTATAACCCCTCTCAAATAAATTAACCCCTACAATAAATTAAAAAAGGAAAAAATAACAGAAATGTGTATAGGTCTTCACCTTGAAATGCGGCCCCGAGTCACAGGAAACAGAACCTTTTATAGGGTTTGATTGGGGCCGTCTTCAGAGTTTAGGGCTGTACTTATAATGAAGCAATCCTTTACGAGGTCAAATAACTGGCCTGGACCTTTCCACATGTAGCGCCTCTCTAGCGTGTTGGACTATAATGAGAGGTGGCTATCCTGCGTTCTTTAAATACAATCAAATAAGTGAGGTTTCACTAATAAACTAATCAGTGTTTAACTTGTGTGTGTGAGTAATTGCTAACTAAATATGAAATACTCTTTCCCTTTAAATCACTATTTAAGCAGTAATATTTACACACTTTAACTGGAAATTAAATGTATTGGAATTATTGTCCTGTAAACACTTTCACATTTAAAACAAAAAAAAACAATTTTTCTTAATTAACTAAAAAATATCAAAAGAGTCAGTGACCACAACTGTTATATAGAAAAAAGTATAACAGATTTACTCAGAAAAATTAGAAAGAGTAATTAAATATCTCTGGTCAAAATCACATCAGATCACAAATGGATTCAAATTCACATTCAAAACATAAGGGCCCAAGAAAATAAAATAGCCGGCAAAACCCTAGTTGAATCTGAAATACCCTTCAAAATGTTCAACTGATGCAGGCCTGAATGTAGCTCGGGTACGTTGTAGCCTCAAATCAAATGGCTGCTTCACCACACAGGCCAAACAAAAAATGGTACCTTTGCTGCATGTGAACGTAATCTTACACACACCGGATCAAAGTGTCAGCAGCAGAAGACAGGACGAGATTTGTGATGAAGAGAAGATGAAGAGAAGAGTCACATGGTTGACGATCTGGGCAAAGTCCACCACTCGGTAACGCTATCCGGCTCCGTCCGGGTCTTTGATCATCGTCGATCTCACAGCTCCACACAGGCTTAACTAATCGAGGTCGCTGGTCGCTAGCTTATAGAAAAGTCCATGCACAAACACTAACCACTATATCAGCGGCTAACTTAAACTTATTTCTGTCTTCGTGTGCAGAGTAGGTCACTCACACAGACAGAATTATCACCATTAAAGTTTCGTATAAGAGTCCTGGTTGAACACTTTGACTAAACTGGTGAATTTCATTAACATTAACCGTGTTTCTCTTTCCGCAAACCACACGCGTTTTTCTCTCACTCCTTCGACGCTCTCTGTTCACTTCCTTCCACTTTGACCTCAACTGTGATTGGATCATTCACAAAACTTTCAGAAATAAAATAAATTCACAAAACATATGTGTAATTCTTTCTTCCTACTCTTACAGGCAGGGTGCGATTTGTGAAAAAAAACAGAGGGGGGGGATGTTTTGAAAAAGTTTTATTCATAAAAATAAATCACGAGTACATGAACTTCATCACTGCATTTGCAGGAATTGTAAAATCTTTTTTCTTATTAACTCATAGCCTAACGCAATATTTTTACTCTAATAGCTTATATGAACTGTGATCACGCACAATGAAAAAACACGCAATAATTAAATCCCCCTCCCAGTAGCTACCATGGATAGTGCCACTCGGCTTGACATGTCAAAACACTTATTTATGAATGGCAAAATTAAATGTCACAACGTAGTGTCAACTTAAACATAAATAGGCTATAGTGTAGGCCTTTGCATCATACTAGGAAAACAGTCTTTTTCTGCTTTCCTGTGGGAAAATCCGCAGCTTTCCAGTGGGTGGTCCTTTTCGGATTTTATTGTTCTATCGCACTGACAGTTCACATTACATCGCTTTACTTAGTTTAGGCTAGGCTACTTCTATCAGTCTGCTGAACCATGGATTGATTGCAAAGTTAAACCATCACAGTAGAAACAGTTGTACTGCTGTTAAAGTAACAACGTTAACGTTACATCGCGATGCTGAGCTACAGTGAAATGGTAGAAAAGACAGATGCATTATCTGTGTCAATTCGCGTCTACCGCGCCGCGCTAAACGCCCCAGTCTCGCAAGTGTTGATTGGCTATTACTCGTGAGGAGTAACCAATCAGATAGCGCCGTGGGCGGGACATTGAGCAAGTCTGCAGAGAGGTGATCACAGAGAGGCTGCGGCCGCTATACCAGAGCCAGCCGAAGGAGCGCATTTTAAAATAAAATTGACTTTAATCAAACCACGGACCCGTGATAAGTTTTGTGATCCGTCTCGCCACTATTGTAGTAGCACTGATCACTTTGAGGGGGGGATAAATTTATCCCCACCGGGGATAAAAATAATTAAGCAGAGGCAGGGATACTTTGACCAGAAAGGGGGAAATCCCACGCATCCCCCCCCCCGCAAATCGCACCTTGCTTACAGGCATATTTAAAGTATTTTCACATATATTATTACACAACAAATATTTAACCTTTTAAATGCTGTAGTCAGTAAACCATGAACATTACCCAATATGCATTTCTCTCATTGAACAAAATCATAAACTCATTGCTGGTCAATGAATCTTAACTTTTTAACCTTACATTCTATTTATTAAACTATGAAATTATTTAATCAAACTTGTATATATTATTCTAATGAATATATTTCAACATGGTTACACACAGTTCAAGCTATAATGCTATTAGCACATATACATATCTCATATTTTGCCATCTATGCCTAAAAAGCTTAATATACTCTTAACTCTTTCCCCTGCAGTTGTTAAACCACATCCCGCCTCTGGCCTCCTCACAGAGGGGCTTCTTCTTTCTCTCTGTGCTGAAGGTAACTTCTGCTGAACCGTCGGTCTTATTCAGAGAAACGGAAACCACAAACACTTAGGTTGTAAAGCAAGCGTACATCAGGCTTCTAGCGAAGCAAGCTTCTTCTGCAAACCTGACATTTCACAATTAGGACATTTAAACTGACTTTCTAGAATAAACCCTCTTACAACATGTAACAATGGTTTGTTTATTTCTCCATCTGCCTGATGCTCCTCATCATGTGTTTTCTCTGCCAGATCAGCTCGTCCCAGGGAAGATGAGTCCTCGCCTTCTTCTCCTTCTTCTGGGCTTTGTGCAGTTCTCTGGCGTGGTCTTTCTGGAGTCGTCAACTAAAAGATCGTCCATAAAGATTTCAATTTTATCAGTTTTCTCTTCAACATGTAAATTATTTAGAAGAGGTACCAGCTTGAGGGATTGAACAGAAGATTTCATATCCAGATTAGTAGGCAATACAACATTTAACACATATTTTATAGTCATATACTGTATATACCATGGTCTGGATGAATACTCGATTCTGATTGGCTGCAGGGTGTCCATTAAAAAGTGATAGAGGACACCTAGTGAAGGAGTTCTGGTGTAACCAGGGAAACCAAGTTATTATTGTTTGTAAAAACTTTACAAACAAGCTGCGTGTCGAACGGTTACGCCTCGCCGTCGTCCATTAATACCTGACAATGGACACCTCGTCGGGCATTAACCCTTACTTGTGAAATTGAAGTGGAATATTTTAATACGGAATTGAATGTACCTCAAATACACTCACACACACACTCAGACACACACACTCAGACACACACACACACACACACACACAGAGAAGCACAAGGGAAGGAAACTGCTTGCCAGAGGGACACAAAAGAACTGCTTATCTGCAGGACTGCAAACTGCAAAACGAACGTTAATGTCGCAAGACTGCGGTTTCCCCAGTTCCGCTGGAGGTAAAAGTGTGTTCAAGTGTGTTCATTTTTGGTATGCATCTCTAGAGAGAGTGGGTTCTCTCCTGCTCAGTGCTGTTAACGCCTGCTGTTAGTTTATACCCTGACCTGTTACTAAAGGAAATCAATTTAATCCCCCAAAGTAAAAGCAACAGATCTCCAGAGTCAGAGAAGACCTCGATCAACTGAAGACTAAAGAAAGAGACGGTGAGAAACTGAACATCATCATGTCCAGCAGAGAGACCAAAGGTGAGATATACACACTGCACCACTTCTGGCTAAAAAAGCAACTATATATAGTAACTGTAGGCATACATTTTTAGATTTGTAAGGTTTAGGCGATCACTTATTTCCCCTAATCTGTATGTCACCTTCACTGTGTTGTTCAAAACCTTTTGGTTAGATCCCAGCAGAAGGGTGGATTTCAGACAAAACATGTTTTAACACTTTAAAAATGGTCCAAAAATACAACATTTGTATGATATTGTATGAAACAAATTTATATATATATTTTGATTTTGATTAGGTTATCCGTTAATGTAAGAAATTGGAAGTACGAACCCCATTTTCAGAAAAGTTGGGACATTTGTAAAATGCAATAAAATCCAAGATCTGTGATTTTTGAATCCTCTTGAACCTTTTTTTAACTGACAAAAGTACAAAGAAAAGTTTTCCAATGTTTTAACTGGCCAACATAATTGTATATTGTAAATATATTTATTTATTTATTTTGATGGCTGCAACAAACTCCAAAAAAGTTAGAACATACTATTTTCTTTTTGTATTTGTCAGTTAAATAAATGTTAATTAATATAATTAACAAAATTAATCAGTTTCTTGATTTGATTGCATTTTACAAAATGTCCCAACTGTTCTGGAAGTGGGGTTGTAGAAGGAAGTTACACACACCAGTGGAACAAAGTAGAACGGAAATGAAAAAATAAAATAAAATGAATGATTTTAATGAATGTATATGAATATATCCACACAAAACAAATGACCCTCAATACATTTACAATAAAAACATAGCAGTTTTTTAGAGCTAATCAATATAAATACTGATTTAATAATTCTAAAAAAAAAATTCTGCCATAATTATTAATAACCGATATTTTACAGAAATAGCATTTACAGAATAACATTAAAGAACATTAAATATCATTTAATGTTATTAACATTAATAACATTAAAATAACATCTGGGGTGGTGATGGCACAGTGGATAAGACACATGCCTTTGCTGTGAGAGACCCGGGTTCGAATCCACTGAAACACCAATTTGTCCCTGAGCAAGACACTTAACCCCTAGTTGCTTCAGAGGCGTGCGACCTCTGACATATATAGCAGTTGATAAAAGCGTCAGATAAATGTAAAGAGTTAAAATATTGGTAATTCTAGCCTCGCGCTCATAGTTTTGATTAGAATACATCACATCCGGTCGCATACGGTCTATTCGCAGCAGTGTTGCCAACTTAGCGCCTTTGTCGCTATCTTTAGCTACTTTTCAGACCCCTTTAGCGACATTTTTTTCAAAAAAACGACTACCGACAAATCTAGCGACTTTTTGGACAGACCTCAGTAACCTCACAAATGTTGCCAGTACTGTCCTGCGAGCGCGAGGTCTTGCTTTCTCCCTGCCGTCACTCTGATTCTCTGCGTCTACCCTGTTCAGTGACTGCAGGCTGAGAGGAGCAGCAGCTCATTCTTCTGTTGAGCGCACGGCAGTTTTTTTGTTTTTCCACAGACTTATCTGCTTCTCTTTTGTTTTATATTTAAAGAATTTAGTTTGACCATTTTAATTCCTTTCTTTTCTTGTGCTTATTACTTGTAACTCACTATCACAAAGCTTTCATCCAGTTCCCGAACTCTCTCAATTCAGATAATTTTACACATAAATTTTTTTTGTCATTCACTATCATAGCTACTCGTTCTATTGTCTGACAATATAGGAAATGAGAACAGCTTTATTGGACATTCGGCTATATTATATTATGTTATATTATATTAAAATACAGTATGTGAGCATGAATTTAGAGAGAAAACACATTAGGCAGGCAGAACACAAGTATTACGCGATGGCGTCATGAATATGCTAATTAGCGTATGACGTCATCTAACGACATTTAGCGACTTTTAGGGAAGGCCTTGGCTACTTTGAAAAGAGTTGGCAACACTGATTCGCAGAAGTTCAGATATTTCAACGGATCCAAAGCTCAAATCGGATCCGAATTTTCCGCATACGCATATGATCGGAACTCCCCGCAGCTCCAGTACAACTCTCCATTGGAAATGAATGACTTCCGGTCCGACGGCTGTCGTTTGTCGTGTGCAGTGGAAAGGTGGCTTAACGCTGAAGCTGATGCTTCTCCATAGACTGTAAAAAAATATGGACAAAGCGTCTGTGACGTCACCCATAGACTTTCTGAAGAACAGTTTTGAAGCTGTTTATGGGGGGTATGGGCGGCGCCATCTTGGAAAATCTTGGGAAATCCTAACCCCGCCCACCTTCTGGCAATCTATATATGGGTAAAAGGGCGGGCTTTGTGTGAGACTGAGCCGCGGCCGTGCCTCTTCAGCTATTTTTTAAAGTCTATGCTCTTCAGCCAAGCAGCCTTAGCTATCTGTAACATTACAAGATCGACTGGCAGAATTATATCTCATGATTAACCACTAGCCTAGAGACATCAGAACCAGCAGCACACGTCAGAAGCACTAGCCGGGGTAAAGCTGTCCCAGGCGGGGTATATGAGCGCTGAGCGCCCGCTGATCCATGGATCTCACAACTCCGAAAACGTCAGATCAAATTTTTAAATAGGCGCTATCTTTATAAATAAACCACAGATTTGAGCTTTAAACAACTACATTGTCGACTGAAAAACTATTAAAACTACATTTTGTGACACGATAACAGTATTATTTTTAAATTTCGCGGCCTTTCTCCTCTGAACATTACTATTACTAATTATATCATGACCAAATACAACCAGAAACAAATGTTCAGTCTTGCTTGTGAAAGATAATTCCTCGAGACCTGTTTTCAATTGTGTGGCGATTTGCACAGCCCCAAGTAGCACAAGAAACAGGCATTTTTCTCAATTCTCGTTATGAGAAGTATGGGACTGCGGGAGCGAAGTCCTCCTACAGTGTCGGTTAGTGCAGTTTATAGCAGAGCAACCCATTTTATGTACGAAATTTCAATACAAATGTTCAGAAAGGATACAGAGGTGCTATGATGTGTTGTGTCAGATCATGGCCGAGACGTCAAATTTCAGGAATTCCACACGGCGCAGCCTGTTATCAGCTGTCAATCAAGCTGTCAATCAAAGTTAACCACGCCCTTATTTGCCATACATTTTGTATCTAAATACGATCTAAACTAACGAGTTAGAAAAAAATTCACCCTCCTCACAGTTGTCAGGCACTCGGAACCTATCGAAAAATACAATAAAAGTCCATGGGACCAACCTGTAAAAACATGAATTTATGCTGTGAAAACGGACATTTTAACATGGGGGTCTAACAACATTTGCTCCCTTTTGGGACCTGCCCCTAGCGGATTTTCGATGTATTGCAGTTTTTCGCACTTCCGGGTAGGCTTCATTTTTCAGATTAGAATGTTGCCGCTTGTGCTTCTCTTTATAGAGACCAATGGCATTGATTCAATGCATTGACCAGCGCATCTGACGCCATACATGGGAAATACCCTTAAACGTTAAAAGGATGATACGACAAAGACATCACTTTCCTTGGACACGGCAACCTTTTCATGAACATATGACTTGGCCTCACAGACAGACGCAGGTAATCGCACAGCGCTCAGTCGATCTCTCATTCACTGTCTGTTTAGACTTGTTAAGTGCAAATCCATGAAGCCTCTGTACAAATCACCATGATAAACAGTCATATTATCATTATTAACTTATTTAACATTCAATACACATGCACAAAGTACAAAACAAGAAGGGCATAGCTTTATGTAGAAAGAAAACTTGTGAATACCCCGGTTGCTGCAGTTACTAGCATTCCTCTAATTACTAATAATGATAATATTAGAATTATATAATATGTAGTTATTACAGTATATAAATCTATAGGTAATAATATTATAATGCAACTTCAGAATAACTGCAAAACAAAAGACAATCCAAACAATGTTCTTGTCAAAAATATTATTCATTCATAAATTAAATTATTAAAACCATTTTATTTAAAACCATTGCATGATCAGTTTGCAGGTATAAACAGCTTTTAAAGGGATAGTTCACCCGAAAATTTAAATTGTCATTATTTCCTCTTCCTCAAGTTGTTCAAAACCTGTATGAATTTCTTTCTTCTGTTGAACACAATAGATAATATTTTGAAGAATGTCGGTAATTAAACAGTTGACTATAGCTATTGACTTCCATAATAGGAAAATACTATGGAAGTCGTTGGCTACCACCAACTGTCTAGTTACCGACATTCTTTAAAATATATTATTTTGTGTTCAGCAGAATAAAGAAACTCATACAGGTTAGGAACAACATGAGGGTGAGTAAGTGATGACAAAATAAATTTTTGGGTGAACTATACCTTTAAAGGACATAAATCAGCCTTAAAATGACAATCAGCCCATGATTTACTCACCCTGAAGTCATCCTCTGTGTATATGACATTCTTCTTTCAGACGAACACAATCAAAGTTATATTAAAAAATGTCCTGGCTCTTCCAAGCTTCATAATGACAGCGAATGGTTGTTTCTGATTTGAAAGTCCATAAAAGTGCATCCATCCATCATAAAAGTGTTCCATTGTTTTGGGAGTCCCCAACAACAGTTTTACATGCATGCAATGACAAAAAACTATTTTGTTGTATTATAATATGCATTTATTTTTACCTGATTTGCTCACCGACTCCCAAATGATTCGTTCAACGACTCATTTTTCCAAACCCCTCCTTTGCGTGACGCTAATCTGCTATCAGTTATTGTTTGCGATAGCCCAACGAATAAACATATTAATAAAGCACTGCAGTACTACAAGGTATTGCTCTATTCTTTATGACAACTCCAATAACAACGACAAACATTTCACATATTTAAAAAAAATTGACATTGGAGACCTAGAAGCTGCGCTGAGCGTAACTTACACAACACACACAAATACTTATTGAGCATGCTACAAAACACATCAAAGCAAAAATTATTAATAATACTTAGAGGTTGTGATTCGGAGGAGGAAGCTGATCCAAATAAACTTGGTACTGAACCTTCCTTCAGTATCAACCGGCTCGCGAATCCACACTTGAAAGCATTTACCGGTATGTTTGTAAAGCAATCGTCATTAAAATGACGCGAAACACAGCACAAGGTTCGGGCTATACTTGTGTGGTATAGTTGTAAATATAAACTCTAGCCACTGATTCTTCACATGCTCGTCCCTGTGCAGTAGAAGGTTGCTTTTGATTCGCACTTCAGAACACAGCGTCTTGTTGTCGACATGATGTTTTCAAATTTTCCCTGGTGTCTGTGCGCGCAATGAGTGGGCGCGGCCAATTTGATCATTTTTCGTCTTGACGTCACAACGAAAAGGAAAATGACTCATTAGAAAAACAATTCATTAAATTGACTCAGAGTCGACTCATACATTTGAGAGACAATAACTTTTTTTACGGTGAACTTTCATATATAAAACTTTGCAGGCTGTTTTTGTTCACTTAGAGCTGTTACACACTACATGAAAGGTAATTTTCAAAATTCCATAATAGGTGCCCTTTAATAGACATTAATAAGCAGTTTATAAATACTGCAATAAATGCTTTATTCTTGATTTAAAAGCATATCTATAATGTGTTTAATAATTGTATTTTCATACTTTATTAATGATCAATTTATCATTTCTAAATGAAGTATAGCATTATTTATAAACCAGTTATTTAAGAGTTGTCAGTGGTTCATAAGATCACTTAGATCACTCACAAGGTCTGTGCGAGAAGGCTCACTGGGGGAAACGCATACTTGCGGAGGCAGCGTGGCCAGCTGTGCGCCAGTGCATCCGTTCCGAGCGTGCCCTCGGACAGGGAGTAAAACAGGCTGCAATGGGAAGAGTCGGGGGAGGCAAACAGATCTACCTGTGCATCGCCAAACTGTTCCCAAATCAGCTGAACCGACTGGGGATGGAGTCGCCATTCTCCAGAGAGTGGCTGAATCCGTGAGAGCTCGTCGGCTGCACGGTTCAGGTCTCCAGGAATGTACATAGCACGAAGCAACCTCAGACGCTTCTGACTCCATAGAAGGTGGCGTGCGAGTTGCGACATACGGCGAGAGCGTAGACCACCGTGACCGTTGATGTACGCTACAGTCGCGGTATTGTCCGAGCGGACCAGTACGTGTTGATTCTTGAGCAAGGCCCGAAAGCGGTGCAGAGCCAAACGTACTGCCAGCAACTCGAGGCAATTGACATGCCAAAGGCGCTGGGGTCCTGTTCAGGAGCCCGCGGCAGCATGTCCATTGCACATGGAGCCCCAACCTGTGGCAGACCTGCCAACCTGTACACATTTTGCGTAGCGGGCAAGCATTTTGACCTCGAAGTACGCTGGTATGATTTGTCACTTTAAGCATTTGGGGCGCCCACTCACAATGGCATGTTCGGCGATGAGCGGACTGAGGCGTCTGGCCGCTGGGTCAGAATAAGTTTGATAGCCTCAGTCTGCTTCTGGGCGGCCGAGAACTGTTGGGCAGAGTCCTCGACCGTGCCGCCGAAGAGGCCAACCTGGGATATGGGGGAGTTGAGGAAGCGGGTTCGCTCAGCCTCGCGCATATCATCCAGGTTAGGCCAGAGATGTCTGATCACGCATGTGGACACCACCTGACCCAGGGAGCATGTGGTCACCTTCATAGCGAGAACGGTGGCTACACGCATCTCTTAGATGAGCCCTGAATCAGCCTTGCCCTCGTGCATAAGGATTGCAGTGACTCTGAGTAACAATGAAAGAGAACAGCTGTTTTACATTGTAATAATTTCACAATTTAAAAAAATAAATGCAGCCTTGGTGAGCAGAAGAGACTCTTTCATATATATATATATATATATAATGTATATGTATATATAGTTCCTACTAGTCACCAGGGTTTCCAGAGAACTAAAAGTTCCCCTAGGAAAATGTTCCTGGTTGCATTAGTACCAGCAGTAGGAACTCGGCCGACAGCGGCATCATTTAAGTATTTACAAACGTCAACAACTGGTGGATGAAGGATGCGTGATCGGAGCTGTGTTTGTGTGTCGTGGGTTTCTTGATAATGTAGATGGAATGTAAATGCATAATCTCTTCTGACAAAATATAAATAAATACAACATTGCAGACAACAGCTAAATACCGTTATCTATGTTCATTGAGTAAGTTTATGTAACCTGTGTGTTTACATGGCTTTTTAAAAATGGTGGGTGCAGGTGTTTTACATGTACACTTATGTCACTGGTAGTTCCTATTGTGCTGGGTTACACCCAGTATTAGGGCGATGTATACCCTTATTTATCCTAGACCATGTCCATAAAAAAAAATCAGGTGTTCCCTGTAGGATTTCCTTGAAATGTTTGTAGGTTCACAAGGAGCTACTGTAGAAAACCACTAGCTTTAGTTATATTTTCTAAGAATAATCCGTTTATTTTTCCTTGGCTTTTGGTCACTATCAATATTTAGATTTTCTATACATCAAAAATCTCTGGCATGATTTTTGCATCATTTCTGGAAGCTTTAAGAAAAACAGCTTACCGGTAATATTCAGACTGTATAACATGTTTTTATTGATACGTTTTAAGATTAGGCTGTTCACACAACACATTCAATTGTGTCTAGGTACAGTTCAGCCTTACAGAGTGTGAGTACAAATTATACTATATTCATAGCAGGATGTTCAAACTATTATTTTCTTTTTCTTTTAGCAGCACAGGTGGAAACAGGTGCTGTTAACAACGATAAAAAAACATCAAGAGAAAACACAAGCAGCAAAACCATGGAAAAAGACCACAGCAATGGAAGTTTAAGTGATGCACATGATATAAAGAACAACAGGAGCAGGAAAATAGAAGATGGAAGCAATGAAAACCTGCCCATGTTTAAACTCCACCTGGATAAAACGTGGCAGAACAGCAATGGATTCTGCAGAAGAAGCACGTTTGGGAAAAGCATTCCAAAAGAGAACAAGACCATCATGATGATCGGAGCCACAGGTGCAGGAAAAACCACTCTAATTAACAGCATGATCAACTACATCCTGGGAGTTCAATGGGAAGATGACTTCCGGTTTGTGCTGATAGATGAAGGGAAGCAGAAATCCCAGGCTGAAAGTCAAACTTCGGAGATCACGGCATATCAAATCAATCACATGGATGGTTTCCGGGTCCCATATTCTCTGACCATTGTGGACACACCAGGCTTCGGTGATACTAGAGGAATTTCACATGACCAGAAAATCACAAAGCAGATTCAAGAGTTCTTCTCTGCCCGTGGAGGGATCGACCGCATTGATGCTGTGTGTTTTGTAGTACAGGCTTCACTTGCTCGTCTGACGCACACACAGAAATATATCTTTGACTCCGTTCTTTCCATATTTGGGAAGGATATTGCTGAAAACATCCTTATGATGGTCACCTTTGCAGATGGGAAAACACCCACTGTTCTCGAGGCCATCAAAGTCTCTGAGGTGCCCTGTTCTACCAATGAGTCTGGAGAGCCACTTCACTTCAAGTTCAACAACTCTGCTCTGTTTGCTACCAATAACACATCTGCAGACGATGAGGAGTCTGATTTTGACCGAATGTTCTGGAAGCTGGGATTTTCTAGCATGAGAAAGTTCTTCACATCCCTTACAACGATGGAAACCAAGAGCCTGTCTCTGACACGAGAAGTCCTGAAAGAGCGGCAAGAGCTAGAAGTGCTTGTGGAAGGCCTTCAGCCCCAAATCAATGCTGGTCTGACAAAACTGGATGAAATCAAGAGGACAAGAGCTGCTCTGGAGCAACACAAGGCGGAAATGGATGCGAACAAGAATTTTGAATACGAATTAGATATAACTGTCCCAAAAAAGATCGAAAACAATTCTGGGTACTTCTTAACCAACTGCCAAACTTGTCACTTCACATGTCATAATAAATGCAAAATTCCAAATGACAGTGATAAATATAAGTGCAAGGCCATGACAGATGGAATTTGTCGGGTCTGTCCAGGAAAGTGTCCCTGGACTGTGCACTTCAATCAGAAATACAAATGGACTTATGTCCCAGAAAAGAGAAAGGAAACCTATCAGGATTTAAAAAAGCGATTTAAGGCTGCACATGGACAGGTCATGTCAAAAGAGAAGATCTTTGAAGAGCTTGAAAAGGAGCTTGAGGTTGTCCAGGATATTGTGACCAGACTAATTGAAAGATCTCAAATGTCTTTGCAGCGGCTGCAGGAAATCGCCCTCAAGCCCAATCCTCTGTCCACCCCTGATTACATTAATCTGATGATTGAGTCTGAGAAACAAGAAGCCAAGCATGGATTTCAAAATCGCATTCAGGCTTTGATAGAAGTCAGGAAGAAGGCAGAGATTATCAGTAAGGTTTCCACAGGAGAAGTGCTTCCAGAAGATTTGAAAGCATACAAACCTGCAACAACAAAAAAAGGATCATCCTTTCATCCAATGGTCCTGTTCAGTAAGGCAAACTATTATAAACAGTTGTAGTTTGAAAATAAATCAATAGAGCACAACCATACAACAGAACTCAGATAAGCTCAGAAGAAACCAAGCTAGAAATAATAAATTAAAGCAAAGGCAAAGTTGTATTAAAATATGCATTAACAAAGAGCAACACTGAATAATATACTGATTCAAACTCCTGACATGTGCCTAAGTTCATTTGATTTGCTTTCAATAAAATTTTTAATTTACTCCAGATCATTGAGTTTTTCTTGGTGTCTTCTCCTCAAGGTGTTGGATTTGGTGATCAGTTGGGCCATTAATTACCCAGATTTTCCCTCTGCCTGCTCTGCTAGCTGATCTGCATCTTTTTGCAGTGTGTCGCACACCTCTCTTAAGACTTTTCTCTTCTTTTTCAAAACTTCTAACTCGTCTTCAGCTTCTTTCCTCTTGAGGCTCTGTCTGGTAGTCTCTTTCTTCTTCCTTTCTTGTTCCAAGTGAATCCTCCTTGGTCAGAGGTACCTTTAGAACGCCCCCAAAGGCACTGACCTGGTCGCAAATCAACCTCAGAGCCTCCATCGACTCTTCAAGGATGTTGCCGGTTTCGACCTGCTTGTTGACTGAGAATCCTCTCTCTACTGTGGCTTGTCCATGGGAGAGAATTAGAAGGCTCTGACAGAACTTTGACAACTCAGGGTAAGACTTGCTGAGTGCAAGAACACGTCAATCCGCTGCTGCAGTGGCTGAAAGGAGAGGAAACGCTCATTTCTAGCCTCAACAGTGAGAAAGCTCTCAAACTGTTGGACGATCACATCACCTGCAATTAAAGAATTAAATAGGTAGTTCTAAATAAGTCAAATATTTCTGAAATTTTTCAGCCTGGTTTTAAGTCTTTTCACAGCACAGAATCTGCTTTGCTGAGAGTGTTAAATGACATTTTAGTTGCTACTGATGCTGGAGACCCTGTGGTTCTGGTTCTCTTAAACTTATCTGCAGCTTTTGATACTGTCAATCATTCACTGCTCTTATCTAGATCAAAAGATTTGGGGCTGAAAGATTCAGTCTTAAAATGGTTTAAATCCTACTTAACTGATTTTTCAGTCAGGATTGGCAGTTTCACCTCCTCTGCTTCTCTCATTGAAACCGGACTTCCCCAGGGCTCTATTTTATCTCCCTCGATTTTCTCTCTATACATGCTTCCTCTAGGCCCAATTCTAAGAAGGCATGGTGTCTCTTTCCATTTTTATGCGGACGATACACAGATCTATTTGCTGATTAACCCTATGGGGACCAAGAACGCACCCGTGCGTTTTGGGAGATTTTTTTCACATAGCAGAAAAATAGACTTAAATTACTCCATAATTTCTGGTCATACAGAGTTATGAAACATCTTTTAAAAAAACTGTTAAATGTATACTTTTTTATGTGCCCACCTACAATCGAAATAATATATTGTGCTTTTGTAAAATAAAGAAAATAAACAGGGTGTGCGTTCTGCCTCTCCGTGTCCGTGAACTTTTTTTCTGGAGCACGTCTCTAAACTTAAAAAAAACTCAGCTAATACTATTCACCCAGACATGAGCAATATATGTTTATGATCATTTAAGTTTGTACTTTTAAATTATCTAATTTAAAACTAAAATAAATATTCCCTGTTTATGTAATCTATATATAAAAAGAGAGATGTGTCAGCCATTCTCATTATCGTTCTCTCAGCTCATTATTTTCCTAATGTGACACGCCCACGGAGAGCGCGCGCTATTCAAACGCTAATGATCTGAAGCAACACATTGAGACATGTAAAACGCCCATACAAACTCTGTAAACACACTTTATTTAGTCAGATTAATGTACTGTCGTTTGGCGCGGCTGTGAGGAATAATCCTGGGACATTTATCTACCTCAGAACAAGTGCTGGTTTATTTTCACTTCGAGAAGCGAGCTGAACTGTAAGTGTTTTATTCTTGTGCTTTGTTCTAATCGCGATATAGAATAACGTTTAGTGTCTGTAAACGCAAAAATAGCCTACTGTTTAAATTTGAATCATGTTTCTGTGTGTTTGACTAGTTTAGGATCGATTATAAAGTTTTAACTCTAAAATAGACATCAAATAAGCTTTTGTTAGCAGTTTCTGCTCATATGTTAAATATATAGTATGTTTTGTCAAAAATAAACTTATCAATTGTTATAGTGTTTGTTCCAGCTAGGCTATATCAAAATAATGAATCCTTAACTTTGAAATATGTATTATAAAAAATGTATTGGCATACTTTTAAAAATAATATTTTATGAGATGGAAAAAGACCATTTTCTTTTCAAGATGTTTCCAACTCTAACTGAACCAATTCTATTGAATGGCCAATATAACCTATTTGAACAGGATTTGTTTCCAGGTATGACTAAAAATGTGCTTTTGACTTTCATTTATATTTTGATTTTATATATATATATGTCTGTGTGTGTGTGTGTATATATGTATATATATTTTCCTTGCATTCTTTCTTGTGACACACCTGAATGAAATGAATGCATCTTTGTCTTCTCAGGTGAGAATCACCTAATTATACATGAGGGGGTTGGGCGTTCACGCCCATTCGCATATTGCCTTTCAAACAAAAAAAATGTTTTTCACAATTTAAAGCAATCTATGTGTTACGGATGGTGTATGGCTGGAAGCACGAGGAGACGAGGATACCAGGAAAACAGGATTTAATAGACAAAAACTCAGGAACCATATAACACACTCAACATTAACGCACCATACACAAACGAGAACCGACAAGGAGTGAGGGAGAACACAGGGTTTACATACACGGAGAACGGATCATGGGAACAAGACACAGCTGGGGCAAATTAACTAGAAACAGGTGAATGAACTGAACACAAACGAGGAGCGGGAAACTGGAAACAGGACTGAACCAAATATACTAAACAGGGGGAAACACAGGACATACATGTAACATTAGCTCCCCCTCCTGCAAGGCGCGTCCTCGCGCCGAGTAACATCAATAAGGGTGGAGGGGTGGGCGCCCTGGAGGCTGACGAGGGAGTGGCCTACCCGGAGCAGGAAGCCTCCAGGGCGGAGCAGGACGTGCAGGAGGCCAGGGCGGAGCAGGAGGCCAGGGCGGAGACTTTCTCTCAGGCGGCCATGGCGGAGAATCCCCTTCGGGCGGCCATGGCGGAGAATCCCCTTCGGGCGGCCATGGCGGAGAATCCCCTTCGGGCGGCCATGGCGGAGAATCCCTTTCGGGCGGCCATGGCGGAGAATCCCCTTCGGGCGGCCATGGCGGAGAATCCCTTTCGGGCGGCCATGGCGGAGACGCATATTCAGGTGATCTATATCCCCCCCCCAAAACTTTCTTGGGGGGAATCACAGGCTCTGGGACAGGCTCTGGGACGTGGACAGTCTCAGGGTGGGCAGACGGGACATGGAAAGTCTCTGGCTGGGCTAGCGGTGAAGGCCCGGCTATGCTGGATGGAACCAGCGGTGAAGGCTCAGAAGGGCTGGACGGGACCAGCGGAGAAGGCTCTGGCTCGGCCGGCGTGCAGGGAAGCTCAGGCTCGGCAGGCGTGCAGGGAAGCTCAGGCTCGGCAGGCATGCAGGGAAGCTCAGGCTCGGCAGGCGTGCAGGGAAGCTCAGGCTCGGCAGGGCTGCAGGGAGGCGCAGGCGGGCAGGGGACGTGAAGCTGCGGTGCAGGCCTGGCTGGGCTGGACAGAACCAGTGGTGCAGGCTGCTCTGGGCTGGACAGAACCAGCGGAGAAGGCTTGGCTGGGCTGGACGGAACCAGTGGTGCAGGCTTGGCTGGGCTGGACGGAACCAGTGGTGCAGGCTGCTCTGGGCTGGACATGACCAGCGGCGAAGACGGCTCTGGACTGGACAGGACCAGTGGCGAAGAGGGCTCTGAGCTGGACAGGACCAGCGGCGAAGAGGACTTTGAGCTGGACAGAACCAGCGGCGAAGACGGCTCTGGGCTGGACAGGACCAGCAGCGAAGAGGGCTCGGGAGGATGAGCCTCAGATTGGACGGTCTCGGCGGGACGAGACTCAGGCTGGACGGTCTCGGCGGGACGAGACTCAGGCTGGACGGTCTCGGCGGGACGAGACTCAGGCTGGACGGTCTCGGCGGGACGAGACTCAGGCTGGACGGTCTCGGCGGGACGAGACTTAGGCTGGACGGTCTCGGCGGGACGAGACTCAGGCTGGACGGTCTCGGCGGGACGAGACTCAGGCTGGACGGTCTCAGACTGGACGGTCTCGGCGAGACTAGACTCAGGCTGGACGGTCTCGGCGGGACGAGACTCAGGCTGGACGGTCTCGGCGAGACGTGACTCAGGCTGGACGGTCTCGGCGGGACGAGACTCAGGCTGGACGGTCTCGGCGAGACGTGACTCAGGCTGGACGAGACTCCGGGACGATGGCCCATTTGGCAGCACGCGCTGACATCAGCGGGGGATCGGCCACGCAGGAAATCAGCCCTGGACGGCCATAAACTGATCCAGTAGTTGGCCTGCTGGTTAGCGTGACGTGAACTGGCTCTGGTAGGGTGGCTTCCTCTTCGTGGGTGTCGCAGAGCCCAACGGTGAACGGAGACCCATTATGAGACAGGACCCACTCGACGAATGCTTCGAAGTTCTCTCGAGGTCCCACACCGGGCAGGCGTGCCTTTGTCTCTACATTGAGGCCAGTATGAAAAAAAACACTCAATGAGAGATCGGGGAAGGAGGTTAGGCACGCCAGGTCGAGATAAGCCGCGGTGTGGGCCTCGAGAGATAGCTGGCCCTGTTCCAGCAAGATCAGCTGCACTGCCGCATCCATCGTTGTTTTTTTTTTTTTTTTTTGGTCGGTTCTTCTGTTACGGATGGTGTATGGCTGGAAGCACGAGGAGACGAGGATACCAGGAAAACAGGATTTAATAGACAAAAACTCAGGAACCATATAACACACTCAACATTAACGCACCATACACAAACGAGAACCGACAAGGAGTGAGGGAGAACACAGGGTTTACATACACAGAGAACGGATCATGGGAACAAGACACAGCTGGGGCAAATTAACTAGAAACAGGTGAATGAACTGAACACAAACGAGGAGCGGGAAACTGGAAACAGGACTGAACCAAATATACTAAACAGGGGGAAACACAGGACATACATGTAACACTATGGTGTTATGTGAATGATTAGAATGGAAGATTTTCAGATAATTTTGAAGCAAATACTCTAGGCCACAACTTCCATTAGTCAAAAGTCTTGTGGACACATATTTAGTATGTGTTTTGTGGCCTTATTTCAGAAACTTTAATTTTTAGTTTTATCAATAAACATGCATAAACAATATTCTCTCAAAAATACAAACATGTACATACATGTTGCTTACATATTATGGTAGCCCTGTTTGTGCTAAATAGAGTGTAATTTCACCTGTGCCAGTAATATGTTTATTAGCAACTGAAAAAAGCACAAATGTCAGGGCATGTCAAAACATCTCAAGGACCCCAAAAACACCTTGGTCCCCAGAGGGTTAAAAAAAAATCTCTGCATTTAAATCTTTAATAGATTGCCTCGATGAGGTAAAGCTCTGGCTGGCAAGCAACCTTCTAACATTAAACGATTCAAAGAGTGAGGTTATAGTTTTTGGCCCATCTGACAAATTTGTATTTGACAACAACTCTTTAGGTAACTTATCTGTTTTTAATACAAGCTGTGTACGGAACCTGGGAGTTTTCCTAGACAGTCGATTAACTCTAGAGAAACAGGTGTCCTCTGTGTTCGCTTCTAGCTTTTTTCAACTCCGCCTTCTTGTCGAAAATTAAGCACTTAGTGCCCGAAAAATCCCTTGAGACATCTATTCATGCTTTTATAACATCCCGCTTGGATTACTGCAATTTATTGTACTGCGGCATTTCTAAGTCCCAGCTCGCTCATCTCCAATTGGTCCAAAATGCTGCGGACAAATTTCTCATGAAAAGACTCTCTCCCATCCTGCGAGCTCTCCATTGGCGGTCCAATCTAGGATTGACTTTAAAATTCTCCTATTTGTGTATAAATGTCTGCATCATCTTGCTCCAAGTTCTCTCCGATCTTTATATAATGCTTGTACAGCACTTTAGTCAGCCTTTTGACTGTTTAAAATGTGCTTTATAAATAAATGAACTGAACTGAAATAGGTAATTACTAATGTGGTAAATTTCATAATGTGCCAATATTAGAGGACATACAGTGACCTACCATCTTCTACTCTCTTTATACTATTTTTCCTAACCAGCTGAGATGCCTCCTGCCAACTGACTATCCTACAGGAATTTCTGCACTGTAGTCTTCATCTTTGTGAGACACCACTCTGGATCCCTGTGCATGAAATCGTACCAGCACGACATCCGACTGGTTTACCAGATCGCATCACATATATATTTGCTACATAACAATTTTATGAAACACGTGTGCAAATATAGTACATTATAAGAAAAGTGGCACTATCAAAAATTGATGAGTAAGTAAATGGCAAACAAACATAATACCTTCATAATCACTGGCCAAACTTGAACTGCCCTCTCTGCTACAGGGAGGTTTCCAACCCATCTGTGTCCACAAAATGGCAGTGGAAAGCAGGTGCACCCAGTCAAGGCAGTGAAGTCCTCCCTCCTAGCAGGAGCATTGTGGAGAAGGAAATGGAGAGCCGAGGGAGCTTGTCCAGCTGCCACATGGTAAAGCCTGCCTTCACTGCATTGTGGAGGGTGTGAAGCCCACAACCTTGACCAGTTGAGCTCCACACAGCTCTGCATGCTCCTTCTGGAGAAGGTCTCCCAACTTCAAGTTGACATTGGGGCCGTCCATACTGATGGAGACAAGCTGCCTCATATTCAGTTTTGCAACACACTCCTGTGAATGACAATATGCCTTAAATGTTTATTCTTGAAATACACAGGCAATCAAATCTAAATGTATTTATTATAGCACTTTTCATACATAAAGCATCACAAAGTGCATTACATTATTAAATTGTATTATGTTATGTAAATAATTATTACAAATCCAACGATTTGTTGTTCAGATTTACGAAAGGAAAACTACAATAAGATTTTTTTATACCTGAAACAAACAAGTGCTGAATACTGAACAAACAAACACACAGAGAGAAAAATTAAACGCTAGTAGACTAGTAGATACACCTACTTTGATGTGATGCAACAGGTCCTGAGCTGTTCCGTGTCACAGGAATTGAGAGCCCAGATACCTGGATTGGACAGTCATCATCCTAAAAACATCAAGCTGCTTCTTCTTTGTTGACTGATTGAGAGACTCGTCAAACATTAACACAAACGGCCCCGCTTTGTTGATGGTGTCAACGAGCTGCTGCTTAAGGAAGGTTGCAAGCCCGAATCTCATGATGTAACCAGTTTTGTCCTTGCCACAGGTGAATGTCTTAGCTATGCCTGAATCCGGAAACATTGACTTGAAAATATCAGAAATACTTTCGTTTGAGTTCAGTGAGTGGTGATTCACAGCAGTATTGAGACACCAGATAACGTCCGCGCGCATCGCTGATGTGCCGCCGATAGCCATCCTGATGTCGGCAGATGATGGGGCAGAGGTCGCTGTCGTAGCTGTTTTGACAAGGTCAGCTGTCGTGTTGGGTAGAGGTGTCCCTGTTGGAGCACAGAAACTGGCAATGGACAGCTGCCGCTGCTTTCTTGTGGCCAGCACCGTGCATGTGGCACTTGACAGCGTTGATGCCCATCGAGGCTACGCTAATCTTCTTTTTACAATATGTACAGTAAGCCTCATGGTTGTTTTCAGCGACAAGCTTCAGCCATTGATTTTCTTCGGAGTCTTTTGAACCCGCAAATGACTTTGTCAATTTTGTACATTTTTTTACCTATGGTATGAAACTTTCTATGGCTCTCAACACTTTCTAGATCTACACACACAAAAAAAGATTAATTGGAATGATATAGTAATAAATACAGGTGAAACTCGAAAAATTTGAATATTGTGTAAAAGTTAAAATTTTGATGATTATGGCTTACAGCTTATGAAAACCCCAAATTCAAAATCTCAGAAAATTAGAATATTACATGAAATCAATTGAAAAAGGGATTTTAAATACAGAAATGTCGGCCCTCTGAAAAGTATAATCATGCATATGTATATAGTTATATATACTAAATATATTAGTTTCACCTTTTATATCTATGGTATGAAACTCTAAACTCTATGGACTCTAACATTTCTCTTTGTAACATCTTGTTCAGGTTTGATTCTAATCATAACGTAACATTATTGAAAAACGTTTTTCAGTACAAAACATGCTAAACTTTGACAAAAAGTATTTATTTGTTTTGTTAAAATTGTGATTTTATAATATTTAGATATGAATCCAATTGTGAAAAGATATATTTTGGTTAGTCAAATAGAAAATAGCATATAGTGGAGCTCTATTGCCATCTAGTGGTTAAAGTGATTTCTTTTTATTTTAAAACTGCATTTTCCAAAAAATGGGTTATATTAAACCATCTAAAATTATCCATGTTATCCCCATGAATGAAAGATAGAAATCTGGGTCTTTTATAAAGTGAATTTTACATAAAATGCTGTTTTTGGTAAAAAAAATTAAAAGATATCAAAAATCCTCCAAAAACTGCACAAATGTTGAGTAAAAACATTAATAAACAGAGTACAATTACATTTGTAAAAAAAAATATATATATATATATATTATTCTGATACAAAATTAAATGTTATTGTCTAGGGTCCCTGGAGACCCCAAAGATAACTAGTGTAGACACAAATGAAGATAATTAGGAGTCCGCAAATTTACATTTCCCCATTTCGGAGTCTGTTTTGCGACGCATGGAGGGCGACACATCACCTAACCGTGCATTTCACAAAATACGTGACGTCACCCGTTCACGGCGCTCGTGCCCCGAGCCGATATCACTGACCGAGCACGCCGTTGTTTTTTAATAGTCATGGGGAGGAAAATAAATACATTCATGCATACTTTTTGGAGTCAAACTCTTTGGACAAAGCTTGAACAAAATTTAATACCTCATAAAATCGGGATTAAGACTTTTTAATACCTTTTAAGGGCCTTCATTTTCCCAAAATTGATTTATCAACTTTTAATACTTTTTAAGACCCCGCGGACACCCTGGTCTAGTTATTCATTCTGCATGAACAAGAAAAAACATGCAAGTTAAAGGACAATTCCGGTGAAAAATTAACCAAGGGCTAATTAACACATGGTTACCGAGTTGATCGTTCTCTGGGATGCGTTTTCATGATAATCAAATGCAAAGAGTTTTATCTCTAAAAACAGATTAGCTTATAACGCTAGTATATGGGGCATAGAATAAGTAAAAGTAAATCGCTAGTTAATACCACTAACAAGGCTCAAAATAGCCCACACTAACACGATAGCATAATGAGTGTCCTTACATGCAAACCGAAGCATTGAGAACTTTGTAAGTGTACAGACAGTTTAATAAGAAGATACTCTATAAAGACGGTACATTACGCGTATACGACTAGTCGAACCACGAACGCCGTGCTAAGTGAGATAAACTGTGACTTGGAATCTCATATGGTCCGTTGTTTCCGGAAGAAAGCACTGAACGCAACAGAGAAAATAAATAAATAATAAATAAAAAATACTGAACGCAACAGAGACTAGTGCTTCCACAGGATACACACTAAAGAGATGGCGGATTATTCAACCGATGATCCGTTTATGTTTGATGGACGCCCTTATCTTTTCGAGGGCTACCGGTGGTCAATGCCGCAACACAGCCTCGTACTTCGGGAAACTGGTGGTGTACCTGCGGACATTGTGAAGCTATGGACACCGAACAGGAGTGCCTGTGTTGCACGGAGTGGGACCTGTTGCGTCGGGACACCCAAGAGACACATTGTTTTGTACAGTCTGAAGATTTCCCCTCTCTGATAAACAAGGCTGAACTTGAAACTTTTTTCCATGTCCTGAAAATAAATTGGAGGCGGCAACCCATACCGGAGGGAGCAGATGGACAGTTATCCACTGAGTTAGTACATTAGACAAGTTATGTTTTACATCGGTGCGATTATTTCTGATATATAGAGCAAATATTGTGTGATTTTAGTTTGCATCGCCAGCTGTAAGTCTTGCTAATTGATCTGCATGAATGACTGAAAAACCTCTTGCCCTCCCCCTCCCCAGCCAGTGCAGACTTGTGGCTTACCGGGTGGTTCTGGAGAGGGGACTGAAAGGAGAGCGTCTTGGACGCATACAAAGAAGAGTTCTGCCAAGCTGTGTTGTTACAGCTATAAGAAATAAGTAACCCTCCCCCAGCGGAACTTACCAAGGTTTCCAGGAAGCAAAAGAACTTTCATGGATTCTATAGCTAATATTTTATGTAAACAGCATAATTGTTTCTTACAGTGCAAATAATCTACATAATGTTCATAACTATTTAAAACAAGAACAATATACAATCACCACAGCTTTTGTCCTTCTATTTATTCACTGCAAAAACTATATACAAAAGTATGTTTAGAATGTGATAAGTTACACAAATTTACAGGCATGCAAACAGGTCAGGGCTAAAAAAGGTGAGAAGGACACAGCGAACCCCCAACCCTCTAGGGGGGTCCAGGGGCCTGCTTTTTTTTTGTATAGCATACATCATAAAACACAATTAAACAAATGGGATTACCTGTATTGAACTAGTTTATGTTCTATACCTCACTTATATACCCTCACCCCTGCACGAATCATGTAGGTGACCCATTTCAGCCTCACCTAAAGGTAAGGAGTTTGCATGCCTGAATTTAGGATTGCTTGAAGCGTGATAGTCTTTGTGACAGCATCTCCGATTTGTCTGGCCTGGGTACTGGGGCTATATTCACCAATAAACGCCTTTGGCGTAGTGGAGGATGGGGCCTAGGCTCATCAGTCCGTTCCTGCCTCATCCTCAAAACAACTTCCATGAGGTCTTTTCTAAAAGCATGTGAGGTTTTTTCGTAGATGGGTTTGGCCACCCACTGATGGCTTGCTTTGGTATAGGTTTACTTGAATTGAGGGTTTCCTAACAAACACAAACAAAAATATTGATAAATCAATTATTTCTCACAATGTAGGTTACCATAATCACCTGTTCCACTCGAATAGATGTTACTGCTGGTTGAGCCTGTAAATCAAACGTACAAATCTACTAATCAATAAATAATTGGGTACAATGCAGTAGAGTTACAGAATCAGAGGCAAATATATTTTTGTTACCTTCTTGCGTTTTTTTTAGTTCCCTGCCAACATTCATATTGTGGTCCATGATGGCTAGTTCAGTGCGGGCCCTCATTGAGTCATAGCCGAAGTGTTGTCGCTTTGGTGCATACTTGACTTCAAGACTTCAAGTGATCCTGCAAGTGTCCAATTGAAATACATTACTCAAAAATAAATAGCCATTTAGAGTGTTGATAGATGGATTATAAAGTTAAAGTGTACTACAATTTCTATTATGCCTGTGTTGTTATTGCAATAGTACAGGAAAATAGTGCTACTAATTTTCACAGCAGTGAACTTCCTATCCTTTTGAGAATAAAATAATGGACTTGTAAACAACAATTGAATTAGCGTGAGGGCATACCTGTATGTTTAAAAAGCGACATTTGCCTTATATCACAGAGGAGATTTTTATCCATAATGATGTCCCTCAAAGCACGGAAAGCAGTAGAATCCTTTGTCAAACATTTTTTCCGTGTTTGCTCCTCCTCTGTGAGTGATGGGTGAAGACATTGGTATTCTAAGCCGCCATCCTCCTCCCATCTATGAACACCACAAACGTGGTACTGCAGTGATGTCCAACGCCGCACACAGTCCTGATAAACAAAATACAGTAGACTTTTTTTATTTACCCGGTCACATTTAAAAAAAAAATAATACCCTAATCGTTTTAGTATGATACAATGTCTTCGGCCTAACAAAATGGGTTTTCGAACATATACAATACAAAATATTTCCAAAAGTATGTCATGTCAACCAGTACACAATGTCATTGTTACCTCCTCATCACCATGGCTTGAGCTGCGAGACCAATACAGCTGATTGCTGATCGATCGGATCCATAGCTACAGCACTCTGTTTTCGGCTTAATTTGAAACCTTCACAAGCTTCTTCTTCACAGCTAGGATCACCAACAACAAAATTATGACAAAAAGCATTTTCCATGTCATCAAGTACTAACATTGAAATGTGTTTGTGTTATGTGTTCATATTGTACATGTGATACTTACTCTTATTGACATGCCATGAGTCAAATTCATGCCTTATGTTGGTGTAGTTGTCCTTCAATATTTTCCGAATGGATGGAGATCTGTCTGTTGTCATGACTCCAACATCCACTCCCTTGGAGATCAGATGGTCCAGGCCTCTCTGAAACCCCATTGCCTCCATTGCTATAGAACTGGATGCTTCTGTAACCTATATTATAACGATTAAGCCCGTTCACGTACCACAGGCACCCCACTGGGCCGACCCCGGCGCAACTCCTCTAGGAGCGTTTTAGACAATTCCGCCATTTGCCCCTTGACGTCTACCAGAAACTGTACGTAATTTCTGCTTCCAGTCTATCACCTCAGACGGAGTGGGCACACACACACTGCTAGCAGCCATACAGACCGGTAGATCAGCTGCCTCCATCTGGTCAACTTCCAAGGCGAAAGCCTCTTGTCGAAGATCTTCAAATGACAGTGCGGGGTCTCGGCGAAGCTGTAACCGTAAACTCTGGCGAACAGGCCCATCACGGAGCCCCAAGACAAACTGATCTCGTAATAAAGTATCTTCATCTCCCAAACCATGGTCACGTCGTCCCTTCAATCGAGCAAACTGTTCCAGCAACTTCAGTGAGAATGTCCGCAAGGTTTGCCTGGGTCCCTGCCGAAAGTTAAAGAACTGGGCCCTAAGGGCAGCTACCGGGGTGGCATCTCCGTACAGCTCAGTCAGAAAATCAAAGATGGCTTTGACGTTAACCCGTGCGGCTCCTGGTGCGGCTTGAACTTCTCTTTTAGCTTCACCTTCTAGTGACCCCAACACAAACTGTTTTTTTCTGTTGCTTACTCAGTCCTTGTAAGCCCGCCAAGTATTCCGTCTGCGTCTTCCAGTCATAAAGGCTTAAATCCAATCCAGGACCTCCATATCTCGGCGCTCCCATGAAAACCGGCATAACTTGAGGTCGAACCGCTGGTACTTCGTCGTCCGCCATTTGTGAACCTATGGCCGCTCCAACTCACGGTGGTAAGAACCCTGCCGACTACGCCACTTTTGTCACAGGTCGGGGTAGACGGGACTCAAACAGAGAGAAGGAAGGTAAATACACTTTGCGGCTTTAACAGCGGCTCTTCACAGGACTCGAGCAGAGAGAAGGAAGGAGAGTATGCTTCACGGCTTTAACAGGCTCTTCACTGGACTCAGACAGAGAGAAGGGAGGTGAGTACACTTTACAGCTTTAACGGCTCTTTGCGGCAACTGGATTCAAACAGAGCGAGAGATGAGTAGGGGAAAGTGGGGTGAGTTGTGCCAGTTTTTACTCAAAGTGACTTTAAAGTGAGGCCATGGCAGCAATGCCTTAAAATGATGGATGTACATATATTTCAGGATGTGGTGCATCCCTGAGAACAATGACTTTGGATCTGAGATAATTATTTTCAGAAATATAGCTTTTGGGAAAAAAGTGGTCTCGTGGCACAACTTGCCCCTGGTGCGGGGTAAGTTGTGACTTTGGGGGGAATACGTTGGGGTAAATTGTGCCAGTGATTTCTGAAGTAAAACAGAACATTTTAAGGTTATGAACTGTAATGCTATATTGAAAGAAAGACAAACTTAATACAAAATTACTAATTTAAGATTTATTTAGATATTGACACCCTATTAAACTGTTGGAATAGGTCATATTTTGTCGTTTTTGGGAAAACACAAAAACATAGGCTACATAGAACTGTTGACATACATAGAACACTGTCTGTCAATTATGTAACATAAGAATAAAGTGACTAGGCTAATTTCTAAACATTCTATTGTAACTTGGGCCACTTAAAAACTTGCAAACATAGCATAACATAGTGCAAACTCAAAACTGAAATCAGTTTTAGCTAAATTAAACAAATGGCAGTTAGTCAAACACTGATGAGGCATGCCCATCTCCTCACTTCTCCAGATTATCCCCTGTAGGTCTAGGTGGTCTGGATCTGGCCTACTATCTAACATCCCACTTGTCAATCCTGCAGGGGAATATAAACTTCTGCTCCCTTCTGGCTGTACCACCAAGTTTTTGGGGTGTGGGTAGTTTCTTGAGCACATCGACTCTAGGGATGACTCCTTCATCATTTTCTTTAAATGTAAAGATGGGCTTTCCATCCACAGACTTCTTACAACTTTGCCTTAGAAACTTTGCGCTGATTTCTGCACCCTCAACCTTCTCCACCAATCCAACGTAGTTATAGGATTTGGTTTTACCAGCAAAGCTCACAATGACAAAGTCACCAGCAGACAGATCCTTGTCACCATCATCCTCATCATCATTCTGGACATCTGAACTATCATAATCAGTGGTGTCGTTAAGTGGTATGGAGATGTCACTCTCTTCTGAGCTACTGTAGACAGTCACTTTCTTTTTGGGTTTGGTTGGGTTGGACACTTTCAGAGCCCCTCTCTTCTTATTTTCATTCATTTTCTGTTTTTCAGCCCTTTTATTTTCTCTGTTGTGTTTGTTCTCCGGGTCATTTTCTGCTTCATCGTCAGTGGTGTCATCAAGTGGAAGGCCCATTGTGCTTTCTTCTGAGCTACTGTGCACAACCTTTTTCTTTATGATTTTGGTTTGATTTGAGCCTTTCAGAGTCCATTTCTTCTGCCGTTCATTCTTTTTCTTTTCCTTTTCAGACTTTTTATCTTGTTTTTCTTTGTGTGCCTTCTCCAGCTCCATCTTCACAGTTGTGTCGGTCACAATTCTTGTTTTTACTTTCTTTCTCATTATTCTGGGCCTTCTTGCTGTGGCTTTTGGCAAGGGAAGTATGATTTCTGGAGACACATAATTCCCACCAGAACCAGTTTCATCACTTGATGAGTGCTCAGGATTTGGTTCCGGAAGAGTGGCAGATGGCTCCCCTGGGTCTGGACCTGCTTCGAAACCTGTGGCATGGGTTGGGTCCTCATGTGATGGTCCAGGCGGGTCAGCAGCAGCACTGGTGGAGGGCTCTTCTGGGTTTGGCCTGTCTGTTACCATTGATGGGGCATAATCTTCATCTGGGAAGATATCCTTGTTGTGTGGGTATATGCCTGTAGCCCTGAAACCTGATGTGATGTTTGTGGGGGTCATTGCAGACATAAATGCTTGCTTCACAAGTTCTGCAACTTCGTAAATCGATACGGTTCGACCAGGATGTGTGCGCATCCAACCGTCCATTGCTCTGAAGAAGTAGTTTTTCAGTGGTCCATAGACTGTTTTGTCCAATGGTTGCAATCGGTGGGAGGTGTGAGGTGGCAAGGTGAGCATAACGACACCATTTTCTTTAGCAGTTGTCACTGCCTTCAGTGATATGTGAGATTTATGATTGTCCAGAATGAGCAGGACTGGGTGATCGATGGAGCAGTTGGTATGACGGATGAAGTGCTCCAGGAAGATGGTGAAGGCTTCTTCATTCATCCATCCAGACTTTGTAGAATGACCTATGGACCCTACAGGTGAACCATTAATGAAGGATTCTTTGAAACGAACACGAGGGAAAACAAACATGGGTGGGATTGCATTTCCAGTGGCGTTTACTGCACAGGCCACAGTGACGAGCTCTCCTCTTTCAGCTGATGTAACTGAACCCACTTGTTTCTTCCCTTTGTCTGTGACAATCTGCTTGGGTGTCTGCACTGTAGTCACACCAGTTTCATCAATGTTGTACATCATGTGTGGAGGGAAGTTATACCTGAAATGAGATTATGGAGGTGGTTATGTGTGTAAATGTCAATTCTGCTACTCAGGGCAGAAAACCCTATAGAGATGTGCCCTCTTTCCTTCCCTGACTGCCGTGTGTGTGTGTGTGTGTGTGTGTGTGTGTGTGTGTGTGTGTGTGTGTGTGTGTGTGTGTGTGTGTGTGTGTGTGTGTGTGTGTGTTTGTGTTTGTGTGTGTGTGTGAGTGAGTGAGAGAATATGTAATCCTATGATTGATGATTACCTGTCCATTACTTTAGAGAGGTTATCAAAGAACTCCCCCACATTGTGTCTATTAAAGGCAGTAGCTCTTCCAAGAGAGGTTGCTTCAGGAGTGCGGCATGACAAGTGGTGGCGTGCTTTAAAGGCTGTGAACCAATCAGGTCCTAGAAAAGGTTAATAGTTTATTAGCATAAAGGGTATCTCTTTATTTATCCCTTATTGAACCATTTCAGTTTACATTCAGAATTTACATAAGGTAAAGTTAAATGCTCTAAATAAGTACTCAATTTTGCTTCTCTGTAGGATGTGCATGGTGATGACATAAATATATCAATGTTCCCTATAACTTTTCCTTAAAAAAATGCACTCTTAACCTAACCTGCTTTTTTCTCTCTGATCCAGCTGGCAGGGATATTAATGCCATTTCTTCGTGCATACTCAAAAGCCAGCTCACAGCATTTTATGGCACTTATGCCGTGAAACATTGCTGCTAGTGCCTTTATATGGTCTGCCAGCTCTGTCTCCATGTATTCTTTGAAGACTTGGTTGGCAAGTCCTGTTCTCTTATACCCTGTCTTTGTTACTTCTCCTATCTTTTTCTTCTCCATGAATCGTTTCAAGGTCATCCTGCAGATCTTCATCTCCCTTGCCACCTGACGTATGGTCTTTCCCTGTTGCACCTCTTTCACTGCTCTGTCCAACTCCACAAGAGGAGTTGAAGCCCTGTCTGTCTTTCGTTTATAAGTGCGTGGCATGGTGGGTTTTGGTCTAAAATTAAGAATGTCACATAGTTTAAGTGCTAAAATGTAAGAATACAATGTACAATTACAAATTAATAATATGCTGAAAATAATGATAAGTGGGGGTGAGTTGTGCCACCGGCACAACTTAACCCAGGCCCTTTGGCACAAATCACCCCAGACCTACATGTTTGAAAAACTAGCATTATCTAGCAGTTAAGAGCTAACATCATGCTAACTCTATAGACTCATTGTGTAGCCTGCTAAAGCACTAAATCATGTGTGAAATGTTTTCAAACTTGTCTATAATTGTTCAGACACTACAATCAAAAAACCTTAATCATAGAAATGTTACTTTGAAAGGAAAAAAAGAGTTTTTTTAGCTAAAATGTGCTTACCTCTCATGCCATGTGTCTCTCTTCTTTGGAGGATGAGTAAAATGGATGGCTTTTCAAAATGATGTGGTCACACGACCAATTTCTTCTATGGTTTTCCAAAAACAAGGGGTGGAACTACTTCCCCCCTGGCACAAATCACCCCACTCTCCCCTATTTTCAACCACATCAACGGGCTTTCACAGCTTTTAGCGTTTTCTGCAACTGGACTCAAACAGAGAGAGAGATGAGTATTTTTAACCACATCAACGGCTTTCACAGCTTTTAGCGTCTTCTGTAACTGGATACAAACAGAGAGAGAGATGAGTATTCAACCACATCAACGGCTTTCACAGCTTTTAACGTCTTCTGCAACTGGATACAAACAGAGAGAGATGAGTATTTTCAACCACATCAACGGCTTTCACAGCTTTTAGCGTCTTCTGCAACTGGATACAAACAGAGAGAGAGATGAGTATTTTCAACCACATCAACGGCTTTCACAGCTTTTAGCGTCTTCTGCAACTGGATTCAAACAGAGAGAGATGAGTACTTTCAACCACATCAACGGGCTTTCACAGCTTTTAGCGTCTTCTGCAACTGGACTCAAACAGAGAGACGAGTATTTTGACCAGACCCACCAAAGCTTCCGCAATGCACTCCCACACTCGTGTTTCACTGCAACCCACACAAGTAATCACCCGTTAATATATTTATATAAAAACACTGCAAATATTTGTAGTTCCTGATATGTATTGAAATATTAGCAATTAAAATTAGAAAGAATATAGAGATCATAGGTTTGAACCCGAATGGCATAGAGACAAAACTTACAATGTATGCTGATGATGCAACCTTTTTTATACAACCAAAACAATCTACTTTGGAAGCCTTGATTACAGATTTAAATATGTTTTCTAAAATATCAGGGTTGAAACCAAATTTTGAGAAGTGCCATATATTGAGAATAGGGACTATAAATGGTACAAATTTTAAGTAAAGTTGTTCAGCCCCTATTAGATGGACAAATGGCTCCGTAGATATTTTAGGTATTCACATACCAGACAATTTAAAAAATATTGTCAAATACAACTACGATAAGAAAAATGCAAAAAGTAGATAGAATTTTACAGACATGTAGGAGCAGTTCACTTACATTACAAGGTAGGGTCACATTGATTAACTCATTGGTAATCCCCCAATTTGTTTATTTAATAACGACCCTTCCAACTCCTGACACGTCCTTTGTTAAATGCTTTGAACAAAACATTTTTAAATTTTTATGGAATAGTAAACCAGATAAAATTAAGAGACAATATTTATACAATTCATATGAAAATGGTGGACTAAATCTAAAAAAATTTCAAGCAATGAATAGTTCGATAAAGGCTTCTTGGGTTAATAAAATATATAATCACAGACAATGGCTTATCAGTAAAATATTATATAATTTTTTTTCTTTCTTTGGTTCGGATTTATTTCCTTTTTTTTCAACTAAAATCATCACATATTAAAGATATATTTCGGAATCAATTAAAAGAACTTTCTCCTTTTTTTAAAGACGTACTTAAAGAATGGTTGTATTTCCAGTATCATCCTCCTGATACTCTAGATGACATACAGAATCAGATACTATGGATGAACTCTGAAATTACTATAGGAGACCAACCAATTTTGTGGAAAATATGTATTCAAAATGGTTTAATCTTTGTGAATGACTTTTTGGATACATCTGGTCACATTATTTCATTTTATGATTTTTCAATACAATTTAATGAATGTTTGGATTTGTATCGATACAATCAGATTGTTTCAGCAATTCCAATTGGCTGGAAACAAAAAATACAACATAAACACAAGCAATTGGTTTGTCTCCCAAAAGTACGATGCTGGAAATGGTTACAGAATATAAAAATAAATAAAATAATTTACAATTGGAATGTATATTCGGCAGGATTTGCACTTTTTCCTCACAGGGTCTGCCAGTACTGGGAAGATGAAATCAATGTATCAATTCCATGGAAAGAATATTTTAGATCAATTTATAACACTACTGTAGATTCATATTCAAGAATATTCCAACTAAAAAGATTTTACAAGATAATTGCAACTAAAAAAATGTTATATTTATATCACATTGAAAATAATCCATATTGCAGATTTTGTGAGGAAGAAGAGGAAGACCTATGGCATTTATTTTACTTTTGCCCAGTAGTATATAAATTCTGGTCAAGTGTCCAAGTTTTGTTAAAGACGGCTAGAATGGAATTTACCATAACACCTCAAACTATTGTACTTGGTCGTTTTACAGGTAGTTTGCTTGTGATAAATGCCATTTTGTTAATAGGGAAAAAAATTATTTTTAAAACAAAAGTATCATCATGCTTGTGTTTAGGTCACTTTAAGAATGTTATAAGGTCGCATCTTCTTTTAGAAAAGATAATAGCAGAAAGCAACAAGAAATTGGATAAATAAAACAAAAAATGGAATAATATTCTATGTTTCTTATAAGTATATGAAACCTTTTCTCATGTATGTTGTGGGGGTATGAATGTGAGGATGAATGTATAAGCATAGCTGCCAACTCTCACGCATTGGCCGTGAGACACCCGCATTTGATTGGTTTCACACGCTCACACGCCACACTCCCGATTTCTCACGCTGAAGTGTCAACCCGGGCGGTCAAATGCCTGGAAGATGAGTTTATCTATATATCTACCTGTTGAGCCACTCGTGATCGACTAGTTATACCGCAAATTCGTTAAAAAATCTCCCGTTATCTAGAGCGAGCGTGCATGCGAGACAGAGATTGTGCTCCAAACCGCGTAGAGCGAGCGAGAGACCCCCCCCCCCCCCCCCCGTCAACCAATCTCACGCCGAGCAAAACTCAAAAGTTGGCAGGTATGTGTATAAGCATGTAGTGTCTCTGTAGATTTGGGTCTGTAAATTGTATTTTAAAAAAAAGCACTGCAAATCTCACAACTCACAGAGAAGGTACAGGCATGAGGTCTCGTCCACCACTCGCTGATGTTAAGTTAGCTGGGGAACAGCTGTGAAGCGCAAATCACTCAATGTAGTTGCAGGTCCTCCAGCGAAATCTCAATCACCATACGATTCCATAAACTTCACAGGGACATCAATTGTTTCTTAATCCGGCTAGAGTTCGACACTTATCTCACCCAAGATGCTGACTTCTTTTTAGTTTCTCCCTTTCTCCTTCAGCCCGTCTTTCTCCTTTCCCGAGTCCAAGTCTCTCTCTTCGTCTCCCAAACAAATAACTCCAACGCTTGGACCCAACCACAATGCCCTTTTATACTCCCTTACTACAGTGCGCGCCCCACTCGCCACTTTGTTCGTCTTGTTCCCGCACCTGTTTGCAATTTCCTCATCAATCCCGTCTTTCGCTCTTACACCCGGAACCGGCAATCTCATCGGTCCCAATAGGAAACTTCAGCCGGAATCAAAGGTTCCGCTTCAAACATTCCGCCTCCTTCAAAATCGTCACCCGTGAAATATTGATGCAATATAGCCTACTAGTCGAGACTCTTCTTTATGTGTACAGATGTGACGTAATGACTCAATATAGCCTACTAGTCGAGACTCTTCTTTATGTGTACAGATGTGACGTAATGACGCAATATAGCCTACTAGCCGAGACTCTTCTTTATGTGTACAGATGTGACGTAATGACTCAATATAGTCTACTAGCCGAGACTCTTCTTTATGTGTACAGATGTGACGTAATGACTCAATATAGCCTACTAGCCGAGACTCTTCTTTATGTGTACAGATGTGACGTAATGACTCAATATAGCCTACTAGCCGAGACTCTTCTTTATGTGTACAGATGTGACGTAATGACGCAATATAGCCTACTAACCGAGACTCTTCTTTATGTGTACAGATGTGGCGTAATGACTCAATATAGCCTTCTAGCCGAGACTCTTCTTTATGTGTACAGATGTGACGTACTGGCGCAATATAGCCTACTAGCCGAGACTCTTCTTTATGTGTACAGATGTGACGCAATGACTCAATATAGTCTACTAGCCGAGACTCTTCTTTATGTGTACAGATGTGACGTAATGACTCAATATAGCCTACTAGCCGAGACTCTTCTTTATGTGTACAGATGTGACGTAATGACGCAATATAGTCTACTAGCCGAGACTCTTCTTTATGTGTACAGATGTGACGCAATGACTCAATATAGTCTACTAGCCGAGACTCTTCTTTATGTGTACAGATGTGGCGTAATGACTCAATATAGCCTTCTAGCCGAGACTCTTCTTCATGTGTACAGATGTGACGTAATGACTCAATATAGTCTACTAGCCGAGACTCTTCTTTATGTGTACAGATGTGACGTAATGACTCAATATAGCCTACTAGCCGAGACTCTTCTTCATGTGTACAGATGTGACGTAATGACTCAATATAGCCTACTAACCGAGACTCTTCTTTATGTGTACAGATGTGGCGTAATGACTCAATATAGCCTACTAGCCGAGACTCTTCTTTATGTGTACAGATGTGACGTACTGGCGCAATATAGCCTACTAGCCGAGACTCTTCTTTATGTGTACAGATGTGGCGTAATGACTCAATATAGCCTACTAACCGAGACTCTTCTTTATGTGTACAGATGTGGCGTAATGACTCAATATAGTCTACTAGCCGAGACTCTTCTTTATGTGTACAGATGTGACGCAATGACTCAATATAGGCTACTAGCCGAGACTCTTCTTTATGTGTACAGATGTGACGTAATGACTCAATATAGCCTACTAGCCGAGACTCTTCTTTATGTGTACAGATGTGACGTAATGACTCAATATAGCCTACTAGCCGAGACTCTTCTTTATGTGTACAGATGTGACGTAATGACTCAATATAGCCTACTAGCCGAGACTCTTCTTTACGTGTACAGATGTGATGTAATGACTCAATATAGCCTACTAACCGAGACTCTTCTTTACGTGTACAGATGTGATGTAATGACTCAATATAGCCTACTAGCCGAGACTCTTCTTTATGTGTACAGATGTGACGTACTGGCGCAATATAGCCTACTAGCCGAGACTCTTCTTTATGTGTACAGATGTGACGTAATGACGCAATATAGCCTACTAGCCGAGACTCCTTCTTTATGTGTACAGATGTGACGTAATGACGCAAAGACATGCTCGAATTCCCAGCTGAAATCCACCATACCTTCAAATCATTAAAAGTTAAAATCATTATTACAAGCTTACCGTTTTGAATCTAGTAGTTTCAGATAGTTTTGAAAACTGGCTGGTTATGTACTTGCTAAAAAAATTATTAAGGATAATTCTAACCCAAAAATATTACGTACTGCAGCTTTAATGTTAAAAGCGTCTGTGTGAGTTTAAATATAATTTATTTTATAGACATACTGAAAGCAGCAATTCACCTCAGATCTTCAAAATAAATAAAAGTGAACAAGAACGTTCAAACTGTCAACTCATTGTTAACAGACTAGTGTATTTTATGACAACGATTGTTTCAGTAAGTGATTTGAACCAATTAGCCTATATGGGAATCATTGGAACAAAACACGATCTCATGACCTTATTTCAGTGACAATATGTTTTTGTTTTTTTCACAAACCACACATAAACATCATTATCTCAAAACTAAAAACTTTTACATACATGCTGCTGACATATTACTGTAGCAGAGTTTGTGCTGAATACAGTGTAATCAGACTTAAGCCATGAAAATGTCACAAGTATCAGAAATAAGCACAAATGTCAGAGCATGTCAGAACACCTCCAGGACCCAGAAAACACCTCAGGCCCCAGTGGGTTAAAGATTGACACTTAACTCTTTAAATAATAACCAACTCAAATTAAAAAAAAATCTTTAGTTTCCATTCGCTTTGTTCAAATCTGACTTTATAACTTAAAAAATGAAACTAAAATATCTGTGCATGGAACTGTCGCGGGCATTTTAATGGGACATGTGGTTTTTTGTTTTTCACTTATGCCAGGGATGAGAAAGCTAGCTCCATCTGTGCCCTATCCTGTCAATCTCTGCGTGAAATATAAAATTGAGTTCTAAACTGTTTTCTGGTTTTTATAGCTAATTTAGGACTATGTTTAGAATTATCTCCTTTTCTTCCCGGAACTACAGTGTGTAGGGGTTGTTTGTGGCGGGACACTCATTAGTGGCGCGCTCTGTGCTCGCTCAGCATCAAGGGGGTAATCCATCGACCGGAAGTTGAAGCCGGCCGCGTGCCGCCATCTTGTAGCAGAACTTCACATGCGTTAGCATTCCATTGACTCCCATTCATTTTGGCGTCACTTTGACAGCGAATAACTTTACATCTGAGGCGTTTAAAGACTCCATTTGTCCATTATTTATTTCTAAAGAAACACGACAATGTATAAAGGGCTTCATTACCTTCTATGTTACATTATGGCCCCGTAGAAACAGTTTTTGTAAAAATAGGCTAACGATTGCGTCATAACCACTCGACTCTCTGTCGCACAGTAGAGAAATTACCGTACAGACCCTTATACTCTCTATGGTACAGACAGGAGGCAGGAAGATTTACATCTGTCAGACAGGTTGCTCACATCATCAAGCTTAGTTTGAGTCGGTTTGAGTCTGCGCGTCAGGAACGGAAGTGCAAAAAAATCGCTAAAAATGGGCTTCACTTGTCTCAATTGAGTTCCAATGAGATGGCTCTGTCCACTTCTTATACTGTCCATGCTCAGCACGTTAGTTGTGTAATGCTGGCATTTTAATCTAGCAAATGTTGACTGCTTTGGTAAACAGAATTAATAATTAAAGACATGTTTGTATCAGGGTTCTAAATTAACTTTTTTGATCACCAGCCAATCAGAATTTCCACTAGCCAAATTTTTTACGGTGAAAAAAAGAGAAATTTTGAGTGCCACTGCGAATGCATTTGATAATTTTATTAACAATGTTGGCATGAAAAACACATATAAAGTACAATACAAGACAGAAAGAGCAAACATTTCATTTCAAGTTTGGGATATATCTATCTATCTATTAGGGATGTGCACGAATATTCGAATTTTCGATCTGTAATTATTATGTAAAAAAAAATACTATTCGAATTTTACTTTTTTTTTCTTTACTTTTTTTCGCATTTATAATTAAATGTACTGGGTGGCGCTGTGGAGCGTTTAACAAGTGGATTGTATTTGATCACATAATGTTGTCTGCCTCGCGAAGTTTGGAATTACTTCGATGAAAATGATAGCCTATTATTACACAATGGAACTATGAATATGAATCAATTATTAATTAAACTGTGAATCACTATGAATGAATGAATCAATTATTACTATGAATCAATTATTAATTAAACCTAGTTATCATAATATCACCACCACAATGAGAAATCACATGAAATCCAAAGAAACACCAGTCGACTGAGGAGGAAGCAGCTGTCCATCACTGCACTAATGACTGCAGGTCAGCAGCTGTACCCCGAGGGAATCGTGATCCGAGATGATATCTTCGTTCTGGTAGCAAAATGATTTTGAGACATACGCTTCCTTTAAAGGCACACTGTGGAACTTTTCAACCTTTATAATATATTACCAAAACCCATTGAGATGGTACATTGACTTACAATAGGTTGAATGACACGTCTGCCGTAGCCTGAAGGTGTCTGTATCGCTTTTCCTAGCACTATGTAACTTCGGGTTTCGGGTAGGAACCCGAGCACAAAAAGAACTACAAAATTCGACCGCTTTACGGCATACGTCACTTCCCCCACCACCCACAACTTCCTCAGATTCTGACGTGAGTGCTCAACTCCATAGATATAAACACTCAACTCGCGTTTGATTGCCGTCTGTATGTTTTCGTCATGGCCGAACCAACAGCTACAAGGAAGAAGGCAAAGGTTTTGTCAGAGGACACTAAAAAAAAAGAAAAAGGCATAGTGACAAATGAAAAGCCAGGACGAGGATCACCATTGGTCCAGCGTTCGCTCGCTGGCGTGAGCTACAGGAGGAGGAGGGGTGCCCGACCGATGCTGACGCTTGCCTGCACACAAATGCCGTTTCCAAGGTGACACAGATAAATCATATAAGCAGTGTAGTATTTTCTGGTATTCCGGCCACAGCCGACGGTGTTATGAGTGTAATTAAATGCTCACAGCCCATTGTTCATTTCTACACACAAACACAGCCCGCCACAGTGCAGGGCTCGCACAAATAAAGTCGACTCATGTCAAATGTACATTAAATGTAGTGAACGTGCCCACGACTCAGTGCCCACAAACACTACACACAACATGTCCCACGGTTTCTGTAAAACGAAACCAACACACATAAGTTACAGTCAGCTCAGGCCGACGGTGTTTTTAGTGCAGTAAATGTGCCCGCCGTCCCGCGCCCACATTCACTCACAGACATGTTAGCACTAAGCCCCACGGGGCTCGCCCCGCTCTCTCTCTCTCAGCAGACTGCTATAAGGGAATCGAGCGCGGCAAGGCTGCCCGCCTCAAACACTGCAAGCACACACAATCTAAAGACACGGGAGGCTGACCCATTGTCTATGGGCTGACCGGTTGACTGTTTGTTGACTTTTGCGACAGTGCTGCGGAGCTTGTGGCCTCTAGGAAAGCTAGACGTGAAAGTTACAGGTCGAGCGCCACTAGTGGCCAAAAGTTCCGCGGTGTGCCTTTAAGTTTCGTTGAGGGATACAGGTTTAAGAACAGAAAACTTCACTTTGCACACACACACACACGTCTCTGCAACATCTGTGTCAGCGCAGCGCGTTTTCTCACTCGAACATGTGGATATTATTGTTGTTCTCAACATGAATGTGAAACAATATAAACACGATAATCATAAACACGCATTTAGTTTAATCTTAACTTTTTACTCTTTACTAGCTAACTCCCTCCTCTTTCAGTCTATGCCCCCTGCTCTGGCTCCGTTCGTTCTTCATCTTTCTTGTGTTTTCTGGTGGACGCTCTGTTCGTTTCCATGATTTCTCGCGCTGGTTTCACTACAAACTGCGCGCAGCCAATGGGCGTATGAAACGTCATCACGTAGCATTACGGCACAGTGTTCATGGGAAATGTAGGAAGTACCGGCCATACTCGCTAGTAAGTTTTTATTAACACCCGCCAAAATGAATTTTAACCCGCATGTGGCGGGTTGGCGGGTGTTAATTTAGAACCCTGGTTTGTATGTATGTTGTATTGGGATTTTTAAGGAGGTTATGCGAAGTAATTAACTGTATTTTTTTGTCATTTCAACGTATATGCTTCATTTAGTATTAGCTTATGGATGTGCCCTATTTTATGTAAACGTGGCTTATGTGTGTCTTTACAGGTAGGTTTGGGCTTTCTTTTAAATTCATATATGGTTAATTATATAAATTAAAATAAATACTTTTTTTTGTACCAGGGGTAAAGGAATAAGGATGGCACTTTTAGTGTATATGTTTATTATTGTTTTTACTGTACTTTAAATCAAATAAATGCAGCCTTTATTCCTAATTATTAAATCTAATTAAATAACATTTAGTCTAAACCACTAGTAATTTACATGCCATTTTATTTAGTATTTTTATAGTCTATTTCAGTGTAATGTTTAGGTTTAAGTCACTGAAATTAGTTGTGATCTCATGATCTCTATTTAAAGGGTAACTAAACCAACTTTTTTTAGTTAATGATCTGTAAGAATGGGGCTTTATTAGTGCTGTTCATTGATTCGAGTAACTTATTTGGGTATAAAGTGTTTTAATTCTACAATATATGGTGTAAAAACGTCTAAGTGCTGCCCTCTTCAGGTTGAACGGTGGCTACTGCAGTTGAATTTTTTCTATTGGATCCCAGCCAGCAATGACATGTGGGGCCCATATGAGGGCTTGATGGACGGCAAATGTGACCCGTCACGGAAACCAGGGACACAAGTCGGCAGCACAACTTGCGAGCAAAATGAGAAAGAAGCGTTTTTTTCCAAAATTGGTGATTTCCGCTTTTTTGCAGAATCTGTTAGTTGAGATCATGAAGAAGCCTCTCCATGTTTGAGATAACAGTATTGGTATATTTAAAAGCGTACATTTTGAGGTTGAAATCGGCTTGTTTTTCGGAGATTCTAGCATGCAGTAGGGGCGTGTCATTGTCTGTGTGTATTTCCATACTGAATAGCCGCCGGCGCTTTTGCCCCCCGCCCCCCAACAGCGTGGCTACTTATTATGCAGCAGTCTGGCCGGCTCTATCTGATATCAAAATTCAATGAAGATCGATGCCGCAAAGATTGTCGCAGACGAGCTGAACCGTGGCAGTTACACCGAAAATGTTTTCGCCGCACTTTGTGGGCTCGGGAAACTGAACCGGAGGTATGGGCGCGGCGCGCGCGCCCTCGGTGCTTGAATACGGCGGCTCGGCTCGCTGACAGCGGTGGCTAACTGTTTCATATTATGTGACGTCCTGATTGCTTTGAATGGGGAACGTTTTGTGAACAGGGAACAGACTTAATGGACTGGCAACAATCTCCATAGAACATGAACTGGCACAGAGAATCGAAATAGAGGATGCAGTTAAGACCTTTGCTGCGATGAAGGCCTGCCGTGCGCGTTTCTGAAACGTAAGTTAAGCTTTATTTGCTCCTTAGTCGTTATGTAAGATGCTGAACCTGCTGATGATATAATGTGCTTGCGGACATTTCATTTGTGTGTGTATACGCACATAAGAAAGTGGTGTAAAGAGATTTCCAACAGTAATCGGAGGAGGAAATATGATTATTTGGAAAATTCCTGTCATGACTGCTTAAAAAAAAATGCCAGCAGGCATTTACCTCCTGCATAAACTTTAATATTGTTGACATTTTGGGCACACGCGCGTTGCGCACTATTTGCGTTATATGTAGGCCTATGGCTTATTGGTCTTTGTGTGTTGTTGCTGGTTTTGCGTTATATGTATATGCTATATTGGTCTTTGTGTGTTGTTGCTGGTAAACGTTGCAAATAGAGGGGCAGCACAATTGTTTTTCGCCTAGAGCGGCAGAAGTGCATTCGCCGGTCCTGGGGGTGAGTTTGCATTAAACATTAAAGTTTGTCGTTTTGTTTTAATTCTAAGAACACGCACATGTTATCTCATGTTTAGTCTGTTTAGACCTTCCCATACCTACCTATTGTTATTAGCTAGCTCAGGAAAGAAAAAAAAAGCTGTAAAGCACAGGGAGAGCTTTACAGGGGGTATGGCTTATCTAAATGAGATGTAAATGAGCCCTATTGTCACTCCCAGCAGCAGAGAGAGGTGAGAACTGCACATTTTTCGAGGCGGTTTTCTCCACTTTTAGTTTTTTTGAGTGCCTAACTTCAAATGGCTACAACTTCTCCAAATATTATCAGATTTCCATGTGTTACACATCGTTGGAAAGCTTGGAGACCACACTTTCAGAATCTGTGAATAACTCAAAATGCTCCAGAACGACTTGTGTCCCTAGTTTCCGTAACTGGTCACAAATGTGGGCCCCATTATGGGCTTGCACCCGGAATCCACATTGGGGCAAGCTGTGGAAGCCCAGACGTACTAAAAGTGGGACCTGTAAGGGTACTGCATGGGTCTTAATTGGGCAATTCATGTCAGACCCATTTGGGCCCCACCTGCCCAAATGGGTCTTAAGTGGGCTTGCACCCGGGATCCAACCATGGTTACCCAGATGGGCTTTAAATGGGCTCTGTAAGAGTCTTATGTGGGTCCTAAGTGGGAAATTCATGCCAGACCCATTGGGGCCCCACCTGCCCAAAGGGGTTTAAAGTGGGTTTGCACCCAGGATCCAGCCGTGGATGCCGAGATGGGCTTTAACCTGTTAAGCTTCAAGCCCATTTTTGAAAAATCCCCAGATATGGCATTCCCAAACTGAAACAGATACAGTTCATGAACCCTTTGTACTAAAAGCACAAGTAAGATCTCATTTGAAAGCTGACACCTGGAAGTTTATTGTAAATGTAGAATTAATTATTGTCATAATGAAAAAAAATAGTTATAAATAGCTTCAAAGTTTTGTAAAGTTATTATACATTTATTTTTATGAAACATCTTCATGAAAATAAAATTGAAGTTGGCATTGTAGCAATCTAGAAATGCACTGCAGCTAAAGCCACATGTCTAACCATGTTATATTTAAAATCTGAAGATGATAAGTCTAAAACTCTGTATTTAGTTCAATGTTTTTCAAGATCATGTCATATGACTTTATTTTGATTAGACTGGTGTTTATTGTCATCTTATAAGCATCTATTCAGTCTATTGCCTCTATTGTTTTGTGATGCAAAAACGAGTCCCATTCAGTCTCAGGCTCCCCTGCACATATTCACACCTCTCCAGCCTGTTTATTGCTCTAAATATGCTTTTCTTTTGTCTGCATTATAATCACTAACGACTAGCAATTCACACTGTTTCAATCCCTCATTTATTTTATAAAAGTTCTCACTTCACAGTGAAACTGTATCAAATGCCCTTTTTGAAAAACGAAACATTTCAGTAAGCATTCTTATTTAGAAAAAAAATCATAAAAATTACATCGAAGTTAGGTAGCAGAGTAGTAGTTAGTGCTCAGTACTAGCTAGCATGTTAGCTTAGCACACCATCAATACACGACAATTTATGAGAATAAAACTATGTTTGTGCTCCAACTTACTTTATAGCGCAAGTCGAGTGTTTTAAATAACTTTCTGTAATCTGATTTGGCTTCAGATAAAAAAATCAGATAGAAAATATATTATTTTATTGTATTCTGCACAATTTGAAAGTCTATCTCGATTAGCATTACATTATACATATAATCTATTATTATGAAAATACCTGACATGACTCGAAGAACACAGGTAAATCAAATATCATTGCAATCATGTTTATTGTCTTCAAAACATCTTTATCTGCACTTTACAGCGATCTCGGATAGCTTTGTTTATGTGTCAGGACTTCCTGAATGTCACATGATTATGGCTCTTCTTCATGTGATCCATATATGGACTTTACTGTGCAACAGCGCCCCAGACTCTCAGTATGAATGGATAACAGTACATCAGAGTATACAGCGCTCAAAATGATTACATCGACGCATGTGGGTATAAATTCAATAAATATTATTCCTGTCTATAGAAGTCTGATGTAAACCTATGAGAATCTATCAATATTTCTCCAAATCTGCACATGTTTGAGCTAAAAGCCCTGAGGGACGTTGTTTTGTCAAGAGCTGTCATGACGATCGCACGGGGTGTTTTTTCTGAATGAGAGCAGCTGACGCTCATAATTCATATTAAAGGTAACGACTCATTTTTTTATTTCATAACTCCTGACACAAATTAAGACATAACTGTCACTATAAGTTTCACAGAATACAATAGTGGTCAAATACTGAAACTTGAGTCTTATATCGTTTTAATGATGTATAGTTTGTCAAGTTAATCACATTAAATATGATAGTAACTTTGAACTATTTAAAAAAAAAACGCTTCAGAGCGCCCACGCACTGGTGACGGTTAACAGGTTAAATGGGATCTATAAGGGTGTTATGTGGGATCTTAACCGGGCAATTCATGACAGACCCATTTGGGCCCCACCTGCTTAAAGGGCATTTAAAATAGGCTTGTACCCAGGATCCACACAGGGTGCCAGCCGTGGATGCCCAGATGGGTTTTAAGTGGGACCTGTAAGGGTCTTATGTGGTTCTTAACTGGGTAATTAATGTCAGACCCATTTGGGCCCCACCTACCTAAAGGGGTTTAAAGTGGGCTTGCACCAGGATTCAACCGTGAATGCCCCTATGGGCTTAAAGTGGGCTCTGTAAGGATCTTATGTGGGTCCTAACTGGGCATTTCATGCAAGGCCTATCTAAGCCCAACCATGCCAAATATTTTAAGGAAACAATCTAAGAAAAACTAAAATCAAAGAATGAATATAAGTCCAAGATAAATACAAGACACTTGACGCTTTGAACTGCAAGAAATATATTGTTTAATTGAACAACAAAAACAATTTAAATGTCACAACAGTAGATCTCTGAAAAAAAAATCTCTGAAAAAAATAAAATAAAAAATCTCTCCAAAAAATACATTAAAGGAGTAGTTCACTTTTAAAAAAACTTTTGCTGATAATTTACTCACCCCCATGTCATCCAAGATGTCCATGTCATTCTTTCTTCAGTCGAAAAGAAATTAAGGTTTTTGATGAAAACATTCCAGGATTTTTCTCCATATAATGCACTTTTACTGGGTACCAAACGGTTCAAGGTCCAAAAGACAGTTTCAGTGCAAACTGTTCAAAGGGCTCGTTCATCAAAATGCAAAATGAACAAATCTTTTTTCAAGTAATTTGGTTCATTCAACGAACGAAATGACTCGTAAAAAGATTTGTTTCTTTTTGATAAACGAGTTTGAACAGGAGAGTCACGAACGCGCATCACAGAACAGAGCAAGGCGAGCATTTGAGCTTATAAAACTTAAACTTTGTTATTTTTTTTTTTAAATGAGCGATCGTTTCGCTTGATAAGACCCTTATTCATCGTCTGGAATCGTTTAAAGCCCTTTGAACAGTTTGCACTGAAACTGTCTTTTGGACCTTGGACCGTTTGGTGCCCAGTAAAAGTGCATTATTTCACGAGTTCACACTTACATCAATTAAACAGAGTAAAGATTATGCGTATTTGGCGTGCTGTCCGGGGGGAGGGCTCCGAGCTCGGAATTTTGCCCGAACCCAGAGTACTCCCCCCGTTGTTGTAAGAGTATTAGGACTATGAGTGAGGAGATGGGGTGGTGGAGGGATGCTGTTAAACTGTCAATGAACGGAGGTAAGTTTGCTGTATATATACACAGCGCTTAACTCGTTGATTAAGCACCACTCGTGTCTAATTAGGTTTGATTATCTGAATGTGCTCCACGTGTGTTTAATTAGGTTTAATTATCTGAACGTGCTCCTCCCGAACTTTGTTAATAAAACATCATTTCACGAGTTCACACTTACATCAATTAAACAGAGTAAAGATTATGCGTATTTGGCGTGCTGTCCGGGGGGAGGGCTCCGAGCTCGGAATTTTGCCCGAACCCAGAGTACTCCCCCAAAAGGCAAAAAGAGCAAAGGACAGCCGCCAGACTTAAGACCCCCCAAAACGCAGAGAATTTGGCGGGCTGGCGTTTTGAGAATAAGCCTGGTTGCTTGAGCAGGAGGGCCTGCTGGCTCACGAACGGGGAGCAGTCGTAATTTGGAACAACAGTCGGGAGGGCTCGCACCGTTTCTCGACGGGAGCAGCTCACAGCGTCAGACAGGCGAGCTCTACCGGCCGATGAACAGCGTGATTTATGCCGCCTGACCAGGAGGGCCCGTGTTGCCTCTGGCGGGAGCAGCTCACTGCGCTGGGCGGACGGGCCCTACTGGTTGACAAGATTTGGGAATGCCCAACCAGGAGGGCCCATGTAGCTTCCGACGGGAGCAGCTCACAGCGTCGGGCTGATGGGCCCTACCGGCTGACGGTGGAGTGGCGCGTTTTTTGGAAGCCCGGACTGGAGATTTCTTGCTGTCCGCTGGGAAATCGATACCTGTTGGATGGGAAAGAGAAAACATAGATGCATGCAAAAGTCCGCTGGGAGACCAATGCTCGCTGGACAGAAAAGAGAGAAAACATAGATGCATGCAAAGTCCGCTGGGAGACCAATGCTCGCTGGACAGAAAAAGAGGAAACATAGATGCTTGCAATGTCCGCTGGGAGACCAATGCTCGCTGGACAGAATTATGCAATGTCCGCTGGGAGACCAATGCTCGCTGGACAGAATTATGCAATGTCCGCTGGGAGACCAATGCTCGCTGGACAGAAAAGAGGAAACATAGATGCTTGCAATGTCCGCTGGGAGACCAATGCTCGCTGGACAGAAAAAGGAGAAAACATAGATGCTTTGCAATGTCCGCTGGGAGACCAATGCTCGCTGGACAGAAAAAGGAGAAAACATAGATGCTTGCAATGTCCGCTGGGAGACCAATGCTCGCTGGACAGAGGAAGAGGAAACATAGATGCATGCGACGTCCGCTGGGAGACCAATGCTCGCTGGACAGAGAAAGAGGAAACATAGATGCATGCAACGTCCGCTGGGAGACCAATGCTCGCTGGACAGAGAAAGAGGAAACATAGATGCATGCAACGTCCGCTGGGAGACCAATGCTCGCTGGACAGAGAAAGAGGAAACATAGATGCATGCAACGTCCGCTGGGAGACCAATGCTCGCTGGACAGAGAAAGAGGCATCACGTAGGGGTTTTAACAGGAATATTAATTCTGAATAGTGAGGTACTGGAGAGGAGACATCACTGCTGCGGCAGTGGAAAAATAGCCAGAGAAACAGAGCTCCTGCGGGAGCAGAGGAGACATCACTGCTGCGGCAGTGGAGAAAATAGCCAGAGAAACAGAGCTCCTGCGGGAGCAGAGGAGACGTCACTACTGTGGCAGTGGAGAAACTTACCTGGAGAAAAAAAAAAAGAGCTCCTGCGGGAGCAGAGGAGACATCACTGCTGCGGCAGTGGAGAAAATAGCCAGGGAAATAGAGCTCCTGCGGGAGCAGAGACATCACTGCTGCGGCAGTGGAGAAAATAGCCAGGGAAACAGAGCTCCTGCGGGAGCAGAGACATCACTGCTGCGGCAGTGGAGAAAATAGCCAGGGAAACAGAGCTCCTGCGGGAGCAGAGGAGACATCACTGCTGCGGCAGTGGAGAAAATAGCCAGGGAAACAGAGCTCCTGCGGGAGCAGAGGAGACGTCACTACTGTGGCAGTGGAGAAACTTACCTGGAGAAAAAAAGAGCTCCTGCGGGAGCAGAGGAGACATCACTGCAGCGGCAGTGGAGAAAATAGCCAGAGAAACAGATCAGATTATTTTATTTAATGCCATGTCGGCATCCAGAGCTATTTTCATGGCAAAAATTCAATCACAAAAATACAAATATCATATAAATACAATAAAAACAAAGCAAATATAAACAACAAGTCATATTATATAATATTTATATTTAAATTAACATGATAAAAAATCTAAAACCTTTTCAGGCATAATCTCATTAAATATGTCCTTCAATGAAGAAACTTCATAAAAGAGCATTCTGCTTGCATGAAGGGCAGAACAATCTAATAAAACATGTTTGACAGATAAGGGAATTTTACAAAACATACACAAAGTTGGGTCTTCAACTTTAAGCAAAAAGCATGGGTCAAACTTGTGTCCAGAGAAACAGAGCTCCTGCGGAAGCAGAAAACTTACCTGGAGAAATGAGCTCCTGCGGGAGCGGAGAAGACATCACTGCTGCGGCAGTGGAGAAATTTACCTGGACAAATTGAGTTCCTCTGGTGTGAGGCTGAGCAAAGGGAGGAGTAGGTTGGGGCCTGGTGGGCCGATGCTCGTCTTCTTGCGCGTTAATCAAAAACGCGAAGAGGTGGTGAGAGATTAAATCCTTGCAGGATTATGCGCATCTGAAGTTTAAGTGGCCGAGCAAAGATAGCAGTTCGCGTTTTAGAACAGTGGGAAGGTGGGCGAGATCAAAATATCCTATCGATTTTTTCTTGTGCAGTGAGGCCTGGAAAACAACTGTATCCAAGTTAATGCCCAGAATTCAAATGGACGAGGCTGAACCCATGGTTTTAACCTGTGCAATTGGAATCCCGAGCTCAGCAGAAACTGTGCGGGGCTGAGAGATCGATTATTAAACGTACGAAAATGTTCTTATTTTCTCCGTTTATTTCGTTTATTTTGATCATTTCTATGGGTCATATTACCTGCCGATTTGTTCGTTCTGAATCAGAAAAACCAATAGTGAAACTGTGGCTTTAAACTAGCCTACCTACTTAAAAAAAGAAATAAAAATAAAAATAAAAATGCATTTATGCTATAACCTTAAGTTTCTAAGCGATTTTTGTAAATAAATTGCAGGACAGTGTTAACGAAAGGTTCTTAATGATTCTGTCTGTGTGCAATCTGCACGTAATGTGCGACCTATTGTTTACGTGTGAGTTTACCAAAAGGAAGCATCGCGTTAATGCACGGCAAATCATTTGTATGGAAACTATTTAAAACGCGCGTTCCCCCGATCAAAATTAGTATCCAGATAGCATAACTTGCTCGTGATTCAACAACTGAAGTGATACGAAGTTCAATTAGGGACAGAAAACGAAAAGGTTTTGAGCCAAGCACTCACAGAGTTGACCCGGCAGATGTTGAGTGTGGACTGACCGGGACTGAATCTGCAGCGCGGCTTACTTAGGGCCTGCTGGGGCGGCCTGACGCTGGAGGAAGACCCGTTCCTTCGAATTAAGAGGGCGGCATTGCCTTATGACCATTTCTCTATGGCAGGAATTATTGAATGGGACAGTTTAAAGAAATACGCGGAAGTAGATTGCTGATGTTTCGCCCGCGGTGGCGAGGACCCATTTGTTTGGCCTGACGCCCACGAGATAATACCAGAGGATTGTGGCAAAGATTCCTAATCCTGAAGGACGAAAGATTCTTCATCAAACGGGAAGCGCTCGATTCGGGCATGTTAGGAAGGTACTGCGGGGCCAAATGCTGTTAAACTGTCAATGAACGGAGGTAAGTTTGCTGTATATATACACAGCGCTTAACTCGTTGATTAAGCACCACTCGTGTCTAATTAGGTTTGATTATCTGAATGTGCTCCACGTGTGTTTAATTAGGTTTAATTATCTGAACGTGCTCCTCCCGAACTTTGTTAATAAAACATCATATGGAGAAAAATCCTGGAATGTTTTCATCAAAAACCTTAATTTCTTTTCGACTGAAGAAAGAAAGACATGGACATCTTGGATGACATGGGGGTGTGTAAATGATCAGCAAAAGTTTTTTTAAAAATGAACTACTCCTTTAATACGAAATACACTCATGGCGTGGTGGATGCTCCCTTTTGTCTTTGGGCTCTTGCAGCCCTCTCCCCTCCACGGTCACGTGCACCGGTGAACCACTTCCCCAGCGCCATTTCCACTTGCTTGCGGTTCACACTTTGAGTAATTGCATTACTCTTCAGTGCACCTAAAAACAAAGGAGCATAAGTCAATTTAGCAAGGTTCTTTTTTGCTCCAACTTGCATTTAAAAGAGAAGCAGAGTAACATTAGGTCTCGAAATCACAATTGTTCGGTCTTTGGCGCAACAAGTCACTGAAAGTGTTAACTGCCCATTTAGTTGTCTTTTTCGTATTGACCTCCTCTTTGTCGTCTTCGATCTTATCTAGCTCTGTCTTTTCCCTCAAAAAAAAAAAGCCTAAAACGTATCTAAGTAATAGGCTATTTCGTTGTCACCCTGCCTCTCCAAATGCAAAACTGACATTATAAAATGCAATAATGCAGTAACAGCTGAAAAAGTACTTGGGTGTGTGTTTTATTTTATATTTACCGGTCAATAATGCAATCACTGCTGTCTGTCCCATAGAAGAACATGACAGCCAGCGTATGTTTTGGAACTATTGGGGCTTACATGAACCACGTGACAGCCATCGCAGCGACATCAAAGAGCGTCGCAACTCTTTCTCTCTATGGCTCTGAGCCTACCTAACGTTTTCATATGTTATGTGTCTCTCTCTCACTCTTTTACAAGTGTAACTCTGTTACTATGGTTACCAATGTTTATAGTAGCGGATTAATTTCGAACTGTAATCAAACTGACTGGAACTACCTGTGCATTAAACGGTTTTACTGCACACCTTCCAGCCAATCAGAATCGAGTATTTAAACAGCCCGTGGTATAAATATATATATATATATTAGTGCTGTAGCGGCGCGTCGATGATGTTGACGCTTCGACGGCAAAATTACGTCAACGTCATATTTTTTGCGTCGACACTTCTTTATTTATTTATTTTTTGCACATTCCCGGCGGTACAGCTTGCCACACACACACGGGAGACCGAAACATTGCAGAATAGAGCACAACTAGAAGTGAATGTGCTTTCCATTAAATTAATCACACACATTAAGCAAACCTAAGCAAACCTTTGCCACATAAAGCAAATGGTTTTGGAATACCACAGCAAGTGATTGGGAGCACTTCGACTCGGCGCATATATATCTATGGACTCGGCGAAGTAATATCATCACTCTGGAGAGGGAGAGGACTTTTCACGAGTGATATACTACGCCGAGTCGAAGTGCTCCCAAGCACTTGCTGTGGTATTCCGCCATACATTATAGTTATCCACTTTACACGCTTAGAAAAGCGCAACGTTTTATTTTGTGTTACCATTCTTGGTCGAGTTACTCTACTGGTGTAACTGTATTTAAATAGGGAAAACGTGGAGGTGTTTGCTCGCTTCTCTGCTTGGCCCCTATTGAATGAACTGGGCTAGTTAAGTGCGATCAAAGTGTCTCGCGCGCCAGAGCGATTGAGTGCATGCACTGAGACGAGAGAGGTATGTATCAACTAGAGCCCGACCGATATGGATTTTTGGGGGCCGATGCCGATACCGATATTAGGGAGTAAAAAAAGCCCGATACCGATATATCGGCCGATATTATTTATGTGTATATTATAATACAGTAGCAATATTATTTATGTGTATTATAGTACAGTATACCAGTCAAAAGTTTGGACACTTTCCTATTGGTGTGTACAAACTTTTGATGGGTACTTGTTTACACAGTAGCTATAAACAGAATAAATATATTTTATAAACACGTTTTGCAATGATCACTCAAATGTGGTGATCAAAAACTTGTGTGACACAGATATGTAATGGAGGCAGGGGGAATGATAGAATGAGAATTATACAGCTGAGCTGTAACCAAACTAGTTTGCATTGCATGTTATATTATATTATATTATATTCTAAATACTGTTGCATAATCTTCACTAACGACGACTTTGTCTTTTACTTTAGTCATAACTTGTATCAATAAATATATAAAAAGTGTCACTGACAAAACATTATTATCTTCTATTTTTACTCTTAATTCCTCTAATCTCTACCAGTGGAGGAATAACTCAGATCTTTTTACTAAAGTAAAATGAATAATATCATAATGAAAACGTTTTTAATTACATATGTACAGTACTTTTATACTATTTTAAATAATTAGTAAGCAAAATGTACTAAACGTGAAACTAGGCTACTCTTAATGCAAAATGGCCCTATATAAAGTGTTATAATTATATACATTTTTGGAATATTGCTTGATGTTGAAACGTAGCGTTATCAGGCAGAATGAGCTTTAACGGTGTCTACACCGGACGCGGCCGTTATTGCTCGCGTCGCAACAGCTGTTTACCCGAGACACAGCAGAATCAGTTTACTGTCGGAGATCGCTCGCGCCACGCATTTTAATCAATGTTTCATCAACCAATTGCCTTAATAAATAAGAAGTAGGCCTAAATATAGCAGACAATATAATCAGGAATTCTCAGCTGCGCGCTTGCAATAGTCACAAGCTCACACAATACGTGCAGAGGCTGGTAGCAGAGAAATCAATTCTGTGAATTACACTGCGCAAATCACAAGTAGGCTACTACCCACCGGATGAAGAAGCTCAGGCTACATAAAATATTCATTTTATTTTATTTTATTTTTCGTGTTCGCATTTATGAGGAAAAAACCATGATGTTACAGACGCGACAGTTCAGCACTATGGACGTGAGCGCTCTGAAAGCGGCACTAAAATATGCTTTGAAACTTTCACATAGACATCAAACAGAAAGCACAAAACCTTTCGTTTCAAAGTGAATTTCGTTTTGTATTAATTGTATCTTAATTTTAATCAATGTTTCATCAGCCATTTGCCTGGATTTAATTTATATCTTAATTTAATCTCGACACGGAGGCGCCTGCGGGTGAACTGGAACTCGTCTCATGAACCGAAACTCAGCGTATAGACCTGAGAATTGAAATATATCTATATTGAAATGTCTACTTTTAAACAGAACAATTCAAAACGAAAGACAGACAGATTCATGCAATCGTATGAAATGTGCATTTCTCTCTGGCACGCGCTCACTGAAGATCGCGAGTCAGCATCGTCAACTTCATCTTTGGCTGACACTGACTGAAAACACTTGTTTATTAATAAACAATTAAAATGTCTCCTTGCTATATTTGTTGTATTCATAATCATTACTTTTGCCAGTTCTTGTGACAGCTTTTAGGTGCTTTATTGGAAGCGCCACCCTATGAATCACCGCACCCGCATTTTTTTAAATATTCATTTATCGGCCATTATAAATGCCGATACCGATAGTTAGGAAAATGCCTAAAATCGGCCGATAATATCGGCCCGCCGATATATCGGTCGGGCTCTAGTATCAACTCGTCTTAGTAAAGGGAATAACATAGTTTAATATGAAAAAACGGTGGAGTATCCCTTTAAAGTAAAAATAAATTAAATCCTGACCATATGCTACTATATCTACATTCTCATTGAAGGAGGGACATTTTCATTTCTCCTTTTTGTAGGTCTCGTTTCACTTAATCATTTCAAACACTTAATCACTAACCCTGTTTTTTGTCCGGGCTTCACCTGCACTCCACACTTTCTTAGACACAAACGCCTCGGGAGGGGTAGGTGGCAAGACATCTCCCTCGATGTCCGTTTCCTCCTCACTGGAAGCCAGCAGGGGTTTTGGTGCTCTATATTCAGTTAAAAACATACATTTAAACTTTTACAACAGAATACACTGGGAAAAAAAGCAGTTTTTGTTAGAGACATACTGATCTAGTTTTGGACTCTAAAATATTGGCATCAATATTGCTTTTTATGATTTATTCCCACCAAAATGAGTTTTTTTATTGTATGTGGCTCAAGGCATTTTTCTAACAACTGCCATATTTGAGGTAAATGAAAAATGTAAATTAAAGGAAAAGGAAAAGTTTTTTTTGAACCTGGACCTTATTTCTAGGGTTTTTGTTACTAAGCCTGCCCTGGGTACACTAATTTTCTTGTTAAGCTTATGTACATTTATATTCCAATGAAGGTTATTGATAACATGCTTACAATACATATAGGCCCCTGTGGCACGGCCTAAGCTTTTGTCCTTTATGCAACCCCTATCTAGATTTAGTCGACTAAAATCTTATTGTATGTCGTCGACTAAAGCTAGAATAAAACTAAAACAGTTCAGATGACTAAAATATAATGGGTTTAGTTCAATAATGCATTAATTTAGAATTTCTCAAATGTACAAACCCATAATTATACTGTAATAGAGAAAACATCTATTAACCAGTTAGTATGAATGATTTTAAAGTTTGAACATGCAATATACAGATTTAAGTACTGTGACTTAAAAAATATCTTAAAATTAAATAAAAACCACTTTTCCTAAAGTAGAATAGTCTTCTTTTCAATGAATGATACATGCATTCTTTATAACTACTTGCATACATCATTCTTTATTCTTTCAAGCAGCAGACATATTTATTTGTATTAATTAATTATAATGAATCCTTATTAAAGCTATTAACGAGCAGTGAATTTTAATCTCTTTTTCTTTTTTTGCTTGATGACACAGACCGCATTGTGGTTTATTACACAACGTTCACTTTAAGACATCGGATCATGTACAATGACATGCGGATCCACTTGCACTGATGCACATCCAATACACTCAAAACTGTTTAAGACATAAAGTTCTGGATGCGTATGCAACCCGAGGACGTAGTCACTAACGCTGGACCACCAAAAAAAAGAAATCTTTATTACTACAGAGAGAGCAGGTCAGGGAGGAGACTTCAGTTAGCTGTGCTCAGCATAAACATCCATAAACATTACAGTATGATTACGGCATTTCACAGACTGGCGTTCATGGGGCAGCCGACTCAAGCCGGAGTGCAACCTGTTCTCAATATACATGTCTATGCTGAGCACAGCTAACTGCTGCTGGGCTCCTGTCTGTGGTGTATGTCATCACTCACGTAGCCATGGCCATGCACGACCGGGTTATTGCTAATATTCCGGGTTTGAACGGGTTATTGGCTGCATGTAAACGTAGTCAATGTGTTGCAGCTCTTTCTGCTCGGCTGAATGAACGGCAGTCTGTGAAACGCTGTAATCATATATCGAAATATCGGAAATGTGTTCAAAGCTCATATCACCGTTATTAAAAGTATATCGTGATTCGTGATATATGAATTATTGTCCAACCTCTCCCGCTGTTTTCCCTTTGGTTAGATTCTACATCAGATTAAACAGCACAAACCAAAAATTACAGACCACTGTACAATCTGCAGTGTTATTTTTCTGGCAACATAATATTTAAACTTACCTCAATTCGTGAATGTCTGATATGAAGTTCTTCTCCTCGAAGTGACAGCTAGAAGCGGTGCTTTCCGAATGGACCGTTAACGTTTTGAGCGCGAAACAATGCCTTTGCATACAGGCCCCTTATAGATGTCCTAAGAACTGCCTGACTGAATAACAATTAAATACAGTAAAATTCGTAAATATGTGAGAGAATTAACAAACGTTAACTGCTTTGCTGGCTTCATATGAATCAGCCTAATTGGTGTTGTGTGCATAACAGGCAGTGGTGGAAAGAGTACTGAAAATCTGTACTCAAGTGCAAGTACTGCTGTATTGCTATTATTCTATTACAAGTAAAAGTACTGGTGTTAGAGAAATACTCAAGTAGAAGTACAATTTGTGTAAAAAAAAAAAAAAAAAAAAAAAAAACTAATCAGCTAGAGTTACTTTTAACCACTGATGTCACCGCCACTTCTCGGGCTGGATGTGTGTTTTCCTTTACCAAAATTTAAAACCACAACAATCTATTAATCATTAATAATTAATAAGATACAAAAGTGTTTTTCCCTAATTTTTTCTCAAACAGATCTACTGTACCTTTTACAGCCAATCAGTCATTGTTGGTGTATGCTACACCTTGATAGAAACACATGCTACTCCTTGGTCCAAGGACAAAACAGAAGTGTAAGACAGATAATGAGGCCTCTTGCAAGTCCTTTTCTAACAAATATTGAATTGCAATTTCCTAAGAGGTAATAAATGCATCATATTCATGTCCATAAAGGGACTAGCTGTCTGTGAGCTATTTGGCCTCGATCATCTTAAAAAATGAAATACCGTAAAACTTCAAATTGGATCCCGGAGTTTTATTTGACCAAATTGGGACAGGTAAATGGGATGTGGATAACCGTTTGGGGTTATTTGTAGGGATGCTTGACATTGATTTTGTACTGATATCCGATATACCAATATTGTCCAATGCTTAATTTCCGGTACCGATATTAGCTGATACACCGAAACATATGATCCTTTATAGGCTTACTGCCCACTGTTCCATGACTCACTTGATACTGGGGATTTGAATGTTTTGAAGGACTAGCCAGCAACCGGTTGGCTAACTGGGGTGCGGTGCTTACTACCCCTTCGAGAGAAGATGCCAACTGAACATTTCTTTGACTGAGGTAAACTACAGCAACACTCAAATTTTGTCTGCATTCGCTTTGAGAGGAAACATGCTTTCCAAAAAGATGTAAAATGACATACTTTAGTCATTTTAAACCATTTCAAAAACCTATACCGGTTACCGATATTGAATTTTAAAGCCAATATCGGCCGATTATATTGAGCATCCCTAGTTATGTCTAAATATGCGTTTCTGCCCCAAGGGACAGGCGTCTGGGACTGGGCTATTATTTGAAGTCTTACGGTAGGCCTGCAACCTTTCTGTGAGTCCACTAATCAGCATAATTCAACACAGCGTAAACTTTGACCTATTTTGATGTTTTTTACATTTTTGGGAAGTTCCATTTTTCATTTTCTGCATGACTAACAAAAATGACTGATGGATTGTTTTGGCAAAAGATCTACATATGCAATGTTTGTTCTTTGGTGACTAGCATGACTTGAAATGTATTGAATTACAATTACTCAACATGCTTGATTAGCCTACATGTAGAGTTACTAAAAATTGTACAGTAAGTTATCAATAGGCCTAAATAGTTACTTTGCGCCTCTGCCATGCAGGACCCATGTGTTCCCAGTTCAAACCCAACTTAGCACATAAACATGCCATGCAGGACCCATATATGCGTTCCCAGATCAAACACATGCCCACTTGGCCCATAAATGCATCATGCAGGACCCATATATGTGTTCCCAGTTCAAACCCATGGCCACTTGGCCCATAAATATGCCACGCAGGACCCATTTATGTGTTCACAGATCAAACCCATGCCCACTTGGCCCATTAACATGCCAAGCAGGACCCATATATGTGTTCCCAGTTCAAACCCATGGCCACTTGGCCCATAAAAATTATATGCAGGACCCATATATGTGTTCCCAGATCAAAACCATGCCCACTTGGCCCATAAAAAGTATATGCAGGACCCATATATGTGTTCCCAGATCAAAACCATGCCCACTTGGCCCATAAATGTACCATGCAGGACCCATATATGTGTTCCCAGTTCAAACCCATGCTCATTTGGCCCATAAAAATTATATGCAGGACCCATATATGTGTTCCCAGATCAAACCCATGGGCACTTGGCCCATAAATAAACCATGCAGGACCCATATATGTGTTCCCAGTTCAAACCCATGGCCACTTAGCCCATAAAAATTATATGCTGGACCCATATATATGTTCCCAGTTCAAACCCATGCCCACTTGGCCCATAAAAATTATATGCTGGACCCATATATGTGTTCCCAGTTCAAACCCATGGCCACTTGGCCCATAAAAATTATATGCAGGACCCATATATATGTTCCCAGTTCAAACCCATGCCCACTTGGCCCATAAAAATTATATGCAGGACCCATATATGTGTTCCCAGTTCAAACCCATGGCCACTTGGCCCATAAATATACCATGCAGGACCCAAATATGTGTTCCCAGTTCAAACCCATGGCGACTTAGCCCATACAAATTATATGCTGGACCCATATATGTGTTCCCAGATCAAACCCATGCCCACTTGGCCCATAAATATGCTATGCAGGACCCATATATGTGTTCCCAGTTCAAACCCATGCCCACTTGGCCCATAAATAAACCATGCAGGACCCATATATGTGTTCCCAGTTCAAACCCATGGCCACTTAGCCCATAAAAATTATATGCTGGACCCATATATGTGTTCCCAGATCAAACCCATGCCCACTTGGCCCATAAATATGCTATGCAGGACCCATATATGTGTTCCCAGTTCAAACCCATGCCCACTTGGCCCATAAATATGCTATGCAGGACCCATATATGTGTTCTCAGTTCAAACCCATGCCCAATTGACCCATGCCTGTCCCTTATGGGGCCCATGTAATCAGCTCATATGGGCTTCCTATGTGGGACTCATACTACAAAACCTACATGGGACCCGCTGATTTCACCCAGCCAAAGCCCATGCCCACACAGTAACCATGGAACCCCTACTTAACCCATCTGGGCCCCATATGTCATTGCTGGCTGGGATGTTTGCGGTGGTACGAGCTCACCACGCCCTTGTCAGTATAAAACCCATCTTGTTTCGTCAAAACCACTGTAGCGAGTCAGGAGTTGGAATTGCGAGTATTGAAAACGATCAGGATAGAGTATTTATTTCCTAAGTGGGGTCTGCCCACTTTTCCAGCATTTTTCAAATATTGGCTCTGAACAGGGGTCTAGTTACCCTTTAAAAGATAAAAAAAGAAACCACATTATTCTCCACTTCTCCAGAATCTCGCTGCTGTGAGATGAGGTGTGTTTGTGTTGGGTCTTGTTTAACCTCCAGAAGAGGATACAGTCAGTGCTTATAACAGAGAGCCTGTCCGGATGCTTCAGAGAAGTGGAGGCGTCATCAAGCCTGACACAACTAGAGTCAGCACACTGGCGGGCCCTGTGGATGGGGAAAGTCTACATCCCCCCAGAACTTTATTTGAGGAGAACATTACATACTTTGTAAGAAATTACACATTAAATAAAAAATATGGCAAAGGTTTGCCTAATAGTAGACCAAATCTTTAAAACTCCCAGTGAGTGAAGACGAGACCTCCTCCCGCCATCAGTTGAGGAAACTGGTGAAGAAGAGCACAACCTGTTTGTGTGTGGAGGATACGGCACCTTTAGAGGGCAGATCAATAATGTGAGTGCTTTTGAAATAATAGGCTCTATGCATGATCGCTTCCGGGTTTTGTCTCAGCCCGCCCACTCACATCCGGTGCTGCGCTGTAAGCCGTGTTTACATTCTGTGGAGATAATGGCAAACTACACTTGCTGTTTACAAAAACTTCCCGCGGTTAACGTGAATGATGTTAACAATATTGTGAGGCAGTTAGCTGCCTGTCACACATAAGAGTAAGAAAGAGAAGGGCTTTAAATAATATTTTTCGACCTACATCGACAACTTTGAGGGTGAGTATTCTCTCATATCATGCGAAATCCGACTAGCGAATCAGTTTCTAAAATCATTGTCTCGTTTCTGAGAAAATGAATTTTATTAAAGTTTTGCCGCTAGTACACTTCGCTATAGAATGCGCTATATGCGGAAGTAAAGACGCTGGCTGAGATTCTACCGGAAATACGTCAGCAGCGATCCTGCATAGAGCCTATTGTTTAGTGTTTCACAGTCCTACTCCTAAAGACAACCCTCTACAATGCGACTAAATCTGCCCTCTGGGCGACTAAATAATGTTATCATTAAAGTAACACCAGGGAACTTTTGCTCTCGGGGTGGGGTCCCCCTACAGTTGGGAAACAGCATTGTCCTCTAGACCTCTACTACTGTCGTAAACTCTGTCATCCTACATGCACGTGCGATTGTTGACAACCATGATAGCCCTGAACACTGTAGGAGGAGGTCACATGCAGGTGTTCTGCTTGCGTCGCGTGTGAAATGTCTTCATCCCAGGTACAGTGGCATATATTCCAGCATGTCATATGAATATAATTTCATGGGTTTTATTTTTTTTCTAACGACAAATGATCGCGATGATCACGTTTACAAGCCAGCGTCATTATAGTAGCCTAGTCTATTGGTTACCGTTTTACTGAATCTATATGATACTTCAATGCAATGTTTGAGTGGTTGATAATAACCATATATCGTCAATATTATAATATCAAGCTACCATAAATGAATCTGCAAATTTTACAAATCGATTTGCATTATAGCTTGAGGCAAGACAAATAAACAAATATCACAGACATGTTAGGTATCCTAAAATATGATTTTGTACAACTTATATATTTACTTGCAAGAATGTAGCCCCTACCAAACTTGTGCACGCCATTTAGAGGCTTTCATTTGATTTTTATTTTTTTTTGCCAAGTCCGCATCGGTCGGGCACCCCTCCTCCTCCTTCAGCTCACGCCAGCAAGAAAATGCTGGCCCAATGTTGATCCTCGTTCTGCCTTTAACGCGATCACTTTCTCTTTTTCTCTTTTTTGCTTTGCTCCGATAAAACCTTTGCTTTCTTGTTTTTCTGTGCTGCTTCGGCCATGACTATAACATTTGGCTCGCACGTCCGATTTTAAGGAAGTGGTGGTGGTGGTGGAAGTGACGTATATGCCGTAAAGCAGTCGAATTTTGTAGTTCTCTTTGTTCGCTTAAGTTTAAAAGTACGATTAAAAACGCTACAGACCCCGTCAGGCTATGGGAGACGTGTCATTCAACATATTGTAAGTCGATGTACCATCACAAGAGACTTGGAAATATATTATGAAGGTTGAAAAGTAACCTAGTGCTGCTTTAACCATTGGCTAATAAATTCTTAGATTTTACTTGCCTGTGTGTGTGTGTTAGAGGCTAAGTATAAGTTTAGCATATATATTTTCACTCGCTGAACACTCTGCTTGAGCGTTTGAGAGTTTGTTTTTGAAATAAATGCGGCTTAAACTATTTGGAATAGATTAGCTTTATATTTATAAAGGTGTGTTGATGTAATAATTACCAAATAATTGCCAGAGTTTGCCTGTTAATTATTTGCACTATTGGTTTTATAGTGCCTTCTGTTTCTAAGCATTTATTAATGATTTATGATTAGGCGTATGTGGTGGTCTTGATGTAATTTTAGAAAGGGTTCATATTAGGGCTGGGGAAAAAAAGCAGCAAATCGATTTATCGTTTTCTGAAATGTTGTTGAATCGACAAAATCAAATCGATTATTTTTTTTCTGTATAATGAGAGCTTGCGAATCAGAATTGAATCGGGACATCTGAATTGAGACCCAGTGAAGGATTACAAATTTAAGAATCTATATCAGATATGCTTCCTTACATAACATCACAGTGAAGAATATTGTATTTAAGGTAAATGTCACAAACCTGTCTGTTCCTGTCTGTCCTGATCTTACTATTGCAAGTGAGATTGATATCATCACCTTTTGTCTCCGTACGAGAAGGCCTGCTCTTCCTGTTCTCGTGTCTCAAACGTTTTAAGAGTCATGCGGAGCTGGTTTGAAAACCTGTATACCTCATTACTGAGACCATTTGTCTTGGGGATCCTGTCTCAGTGCGAGAAGCCCTGTTGAGCAGGTGTGAAAACCTGTATACCTCATTTCAGAGTGTCTCCCCCCTCAATGTAAATCCCTCCCCCAAAAATGTGTATAAAATTGCCATGTAAAGTTCCTTTAGTCAGACGATTTTGAGATGCTACAGCGACGCAATAAAGAACTTCTGCTTAAAATATACCTCACCGTCTCACTGGTCTGCGCTTCTGAGTTTCCTACACTTTAGAAGAAAATAGTTCACAACAGATGGTGCCGCGACCCGGATGGAGCTGCTCACCTGAAGATTGAAACTTCAAGATCTCAACAAAGATTGACTGAGTTCCAGAACTGTATCTTGAAACTTCAAGCTCAAAGATCTGACTGCATTCCAGACTGAATCACCTGAATCTTGAACAAAGCCAGAACTGAATCTTGAAACTTCTTGCAACAAGATCTCAACAAAGCCAGAACTGAATCTTGAAACTTCAAACAACAAAGATTTTCCAGAACTGAATCTCAACAAAGAATGAACCTTTCTGACTGAGTTTTCCAGACGGAATCTTTCCATACAACTAACGATTTGGTGAGTTTCACTCTATTCAAAAGAACCATTGCAGACCAGTACATGTGTTATCCTCTGCGCCATCAGAGAAGAGTTATCAGACAGCTGTAGAGTTTGGTTAACTAAAGTTACCCTTTAAAAGTTTCTTTTAGAGATGAAAAGTGTATCCTCTGTTCAGGCAGGGAAGTTTTAACTCTCTGGGGTCGGCAATCACGCTGGCGTGATCTGCTCGCTTTTTTTCTTATCAGTGCAAAAGAGACTCAAAATACTCGGTTGATTTTGATCTTACATTTAAGTGTTATACATCATTAGATCCTGTTAAGTTTCTATTTTTTTTGTGGATAGTCACAATAAAAACAAAGTGTTGTGCTTTTCACCAAATAAAGAAAAACAAACATGATGCAAGTTCTGCTTTCTCTCTGTCAGTGAAGTCCATTCTGAAACGCGTCTTAAGATTAACTGTAACTCCGCGATTACTTGTCATACAGGCACGAGACATATGTCTTTATGAAGCTTGAATTCTCTTCTTTTAAATGAAGTAATTTATATAAAAAACAAATATTCTCAGTTTATGCAATCTGTATGAAAAGAGAGTGCTGTCAGTATTTTTTTTCCCAACTCATTACACTTCATTACGCGTTAATCTGACACGCCCACGGAGGACGCGCGCTATTCAAACGCAAATGTCGAGGCAAGCCATGACAATGCCCACATCAGCCGTTCCACAGCGGCGGTAAAATGTGTGGTGTATTTGCTGCCTTTTACCACGAAGAGGCGCTACAATCATAGACTCTGAAAAGTGTTCGTTTATTCCGGTTTATTCTCTCTAATGCGTGTTGTGGCTTTTTCTTACCAACAAACATCATCACTGAGTAAGAGACACTCTGAGTCCAATTTAATAGTTTACAAAGTATTTATTCTCTTGCAAGAGAGATCTTCGTCACCAATACACATTCGTGAGTCAGTGAGGAGAGATAAGGAGAAGCAGTGTCTGTCTTTTTTATATCTTGTGTCCTCCAAGGCCTTATTTCTGCCCTCCCCTCACAGGAGAGATATACTTTGTTTTTTCTATTTCTCCCTGGCCCTGAGAGGTAAATGCCCCCTTAACCCTTTAGGCTATAACAAATGCACTCAAGATGACCCCTTGACCACCTGCTTTTCCTTACCTCCACTGACTCCCAACCACAGTAAATTATCACACAAAGCCCCCTCTCACTACAAGTGAGAGAACAGATGAGGCCATCATTAGGAATCACTGAAATCAAAGTAATAATGGAAAATTCCATAACAACTCCTCTCTGTTTATCATACTCTGATAACTGATTAATCAAACATTGTAATAATACAGTAATAATAAATGCAAATTCAAGTCACTACATAAAATCGCTCTCCTTGAACCTGTGAAGAAAAGTTTAGAATGAAGAAGCATAAGGCTGTTTTTGTGGAGGAAAGCCCCGTAATTATTTAGCAAGCAAGTAAACATTTTTACTGGGCCGGGCTAAACGAGGAATCACTGTTCCTGCGCTCCTGCAAGCAGACCCTCAGTCACACCAGTAAGGAATAAATAGTTATAACACAGTAAGAAAACAAACAGATAAAAGTGTAATAAAAATCCCTCAGTTTCAAACCCTGTCCTTGTACGCCACCTCGTAACACGGATGACCGCTGCTTGTAACCTTCTTTAAATCTTTTGCCCTTAATCTTTCTCAGAAAATAAACAAATAGAAGAAAAACAAACAGAACATACATTTAACACATATCTCACTGTAGCTCCCGCTAACTGTATCGTCGCATAATTTTGTTCATCCTTGGGATAGACTGTCATTTTCACCAATTGAACAGACAGCAGGTTTTCACCTGTCTCTGTAATCATATTCACCCATGAATAACAAAATTATCAGAATAACACACACAATCCTAACTCCTATCATTAAGCCTTTTCCATTAATCTACGCCCATCTCCATATTTCATTCACTTCTAATTCAATTTAGTAAGCTCTATTGAACGCACTGTTTAACAAATCTAACCAGAGAAGTCTTATAATTTTCCCATTCCTCTAACCAAACTAGTTGTTCAAAATTAACTCTAATATCTCCATTACGGTCCGTCTTTTTTGCTTGTTACACATAAATTAATAGATTTTCTACATTTGCACCAATCAAATCAATACCTAGTTTGATTCAATCAAACAAAATCATCAAAATCATCACAAAAACAGATTCTTCTGTTAAACTTAAACTATCAGTTGGCAGTTGGTTCCTCCAGGTGTGTTGATCATCTCGTTCGCCCCACGGACGTTCCGTGTTCACCATGTTGACACTTTGCGTGCCGTAGCCATGGTCTTCCATCGCTGGTGAGCGAGGTACGTTACTAGCACGTCCTTGAATCCCTCACGTTGTGCTCTATTGGATGGTTGAGGCCTGTTGGTGTTGTCTAAGGTGAGAGGCTTGGACCCAGGTGTCACACTCTCCAACCATTTTCTGATCCTTATAAGGTTTTCCCTTAAATCACGACCGCACCCCCACTGGAGTGAACCATTTCTTGCCTGCTTTCACCTGTGAATGGAGACCTTAAGTATTTTGTTAGTGACCGCTTGACAGCCGCTCGTCCCCTTTGGTGTGACCTGTTGAATCAACAACCTGAAACATTATCTCCGGATAATTTCTTGCTCACTTAATAGCACTCGGGGTCCTTTTACCCTGAAAAACACTCAACCCACTTTGCTCATGTCCACAATATTTATACATTTGGAACAGAATTAGTTCTGTTTGATCCAATCCATCCTGACATTCTGTAAAAGGAAAATTTAAGTTATGCGCTGCGCAGGTGTGGCCTTGTTTCTTTCTGTCACAATAACAATCCAGGCCAGGATAGTTAGTCAAATTCATCCATAACCATTATTTTATAGGGGACATTCTGCCCTGCATCAAAAGTCTGCATGCTCTGTAAAGAAAAACAAATGTCGAGGTTATTTTCAGATAGTAAAGTACACGTAGTTTCTTTTGTCTGCTGTACTGCTACGGCCTTCGCTGCTGCATCTGCCCTAGCGTCTCCTGTTGAAACAGTCCTGCAATTTTGTTATCAGCGTGTGCGGCACACTTACAGACAGCAATATTGCCCCACCTGTGCAATGGCTTTCAGCAAATGTGAACCCCTTAGTAAACCATATTTGGCAATTGTTACCATCCCGCTTTTGATGCATGACCCCGCTCATTCATCAATTTAAACTAATTTGATTTGCCATCAACACCAACCCAAACGGCGTCCTTCAGCCAAATTTTGCCCAGACATCCTTCCCTGCCTCTGAAACAAAATATTACATTCATCACTTAAAGCCCAATCTAATCTTCTTATCGAAGTATTTGAAGGGCAATGGCCCTGAGTCTCACAGCGAATCCTGCTTTTCAGGCCTGTTGTTTGGTCTCTCAAGTCAGCCATCTACTAACATTTCCAAAGTCATCAATTTTCCCTATCAGGTCAGGTCGTGCCGTACAGACTTAGTCCATGTCAGTCAATCATTTCTCCCCCTTTGTTCACAATAATCATAAATGTGAGGGGCTCTCTTGATAATTTCAAAATTGACTTAGCCAATATGTCACTTTGTTGTTTCCATCAAATCTTTCAAAATCCATCAAAACATTTTCATTTATCTCAGCCCATGCCAGATGGTGATCTACAACTACACAATTCCAATTTACTTAAACTGATCTTCAAATCTACATTATGTATGACAAAAGTATTACTACCAGACAGAGCTTGATGACCAATCAATTTAAAGCTCGTCCTATGTTCTCTATCATCTTTTCATCGGATCCACTCAGAATTATCGCCTTCTTTAAAATTTTCATTTGCCTTAACCCATCTGTAATGATAAACTCATTCCTGAGGTTAATGACGCAATATACACACTATTCAGGCGGACTATTAGTGCCCCAAACTAATACATACAAGACATAAAGTGCTGTCACCATCACACGCACTCATACTAGACACACATATGTTAACTGCTCATTCTCAATGTTCACTTTTCTTTATATTATTGCTAAAAGATTTAAATTTTAAATAAGATTTTAACCTTTCCATTTTACCTGTAGCTTCTATCTAATTTTACATGGTCTCTTAACCACTTTCAAAGCATGTCTTGTTCATTATTCATTTGATTTTTAGACAAGTCAGCTGGGTTGTTTTGGTTTCTTATCATTATTTTTCTTCAGCTTGCTCAGGCAGGCCGATAACAGAAAGACAGACACAGTTACCATCCCTTCCTCCAACTCAGGCAGTCTCTCTCACTATAAACAAATCATTTTTCCACCAGCCTCCTAAGGCTGTAACTTAGACAAAATTTGTATTCATTACAATAACCTTTGACCATTCACCTTTGTCATCCAGACTTTCCTTAAATCAAAAGCTGTCTTCATCTTTAGCCACCACCATGTCTAACGACCTTCAAGAGTTAAAACTATGTCATAGACCTATTAGTTCAAAATCAACACTATGATTTTCCTTGCCCATAAGGCAACCAGTACATAAAAAGTTTTGCTACTGTCTCCACAACAACTAATGGCAATCCCCTCCTGGTCTCAGCTGGCCCTTGAAAGCCCATTTCTGTTAGCCCTTTATCTATAATCTCCATCAGGGTGTGGTCCCCTGGCATATTTGCAGACAACGAAAAACAAGCCATACAATGAATGCGGTTTCTGGTGATTGGTATAGAGGAACACTCACGTTTCTGGGTCAGACTGCCTGTAACTCCTCACAGCTCATCCGCCTTAACGATAAAGGATGCTGCTGGCCTCACAGTCATCCGCTCCACTCTCATACCTTTCTCACATAAACACCTCCATCTGGAGATGCCCAGTGTCTGCGGTGACTCTCTGCCTTAGGTTGCCCTCTGTCTGGCCAAAGAAGGTCTGACCCGTCGTCGAGAAATCACCTCGTGCACAACTGGTACCCGCTCTTTTCCATCACAGACTGTTTGCTTCAACAGAACTCAGCTGTTTTCTGGAGCTTAGGAAAGGCACGTTCAAGAGTCACCAGAGCCATTCCGATTGCCTAATAGTGTTCACACAGGGAGACAGGTTAATAACAACAGTATTTAATCACTTAAATCCATTAACCATCTTAAAAGCAGCAACCTAGCTACTTAGATTATACTCAGTGAATTTAGATCACAACTGTACATTCAGTGTACTTCATCTGTAGCCGGAGCCATCGGTCCTGAATGGTGGAGACTAAATGAGACAAAGAAGTTACTGGTCCTAAAATAAAATAAAATGTCTTCTATCGTTTAAGATCTGCATTATTATTTTAAAGACTTCTTTAAAGTCATTCAGGTTTACTTTTAAAACAAATCGCTCCCTAAATGGCAATGGTTTCTTTTAACATCTCTGTGTCTATGATCTTCAACTGAAACACTGTGCTTTACTTATTATCACAGATAACAGCTTTTAGCTGACTCATTGAATGAGAGAGACTCTGAGACTCTATTGGATGGTACACTGCTCTCTCATATACTTCTAACATCAAACTTTTATCTACCATCTTTTAACTCTATCCCAGCTTAAGGCATCTTTGCCAGAAATTACATACGGTTTCAAATAAACATATTATTTATATTTGTCTTTTGCCCACCTCAGGGAATTTAGACATTACAAATTTCCACTCAGATTGAGTCTCTGTCGCACTGGCAGTTTCAGGCACAGCACACATCAGATTTTAGATAAGCGAACTGTTTCATTACAGCCAATAACAAACTTATCTTTTGAAAGCAAAACATCAGCTCTGTTCTTTTCATGGTCAACACTAGCAGGCCTTTTTTGTTTAATCAAATGCCTTTCTATACATTTTACATTTAGCAACTGTTAATCCTATAACACTGCTTCTGCTTATTTTATCTTAAAGAAAGAATAATAATTATTCTAGTTCTTAGTAACGTTTCAAATTTCATCTCAATTTTAGTTGTCAGGTTCTTAATTACCATGGTTTCAACACCTGACTTCAATGTTTTCTCTTGGAGTTTATCAATCTCCAATCAGGATTCACACTAACTTTGACAAGGCTACTCTGCATCTTTTGCAGTTATTATAAATCATCTTTGAGATCTGTCTCTCTATATTACCTGAACCCTTTTAAAAATGTTTAATTAAAACACAATCATCCTTCTAGTTACCTTTACATATTTTGCAACTCACATTTGTTGCAGTCACAAAAGGATTCACTTTAAGACTTCAATCTTTTGACCTTGTTTTTTATCTCTTATTTCTCAGACAAAATGTTAATGTCGTCATTTAAACACTGATCTACTTTCAAACCCACATTATTATCAGAAATGTGTCACAATCACATTTTTTAAACACCTTCTCGGTGGGCATTTACAGTTACGTGTTAAATGGTCCTGCTGACCACAATCAAGACACTCTCTGTCATCTGGTGGATTCATGTGTCAGCCTCAACTACAGCATCAGACACCTTGACTATAGTTTGATCACTGTCAGCTTGCAAACAGCTCCAACTTACTGCACACCCTTGAAGCAGTGTGTGTCCCATTCAGGAATGTAAACAGACCCACTGATAAGCAGTTCTCTGTATTCCTTTGACCATCCACCAATGGCGGATTCAATCACAATAGCCAAATCATAATCTTCATTATCATTATCATTGGCAGCACATTCATTTTCATGAGCAGCACAGAAAATGCTCAAAATATTCGAATTTGTTTTCTGTCTTTACCTTACTAATTTGGTATTATCATCAACAACACTAATTACAAGTACATGTCTAACATCCGGAAGCCGGGCGAATAAGCAAGCACTGTTGCTGTTATCCCAGCTTATCTTTTACAAAACATCATCTGCAAATCTCTTCAAAGTGAGATCTTCAGAGCAGAGCTGTTTACAGCATTTGCTCTCTTCTGTCTCACTATTTTTTTTTTTTTAATTTTTTTTTTTTTTTTTTTTTCAGGACTATTCAGTTACTCTTCATAAAGTGTAACAATTTGTACATCATTATTTTCATTACAACTGGTTTGATGCCTTTTTTCTTCCATCACATGGTTAGTCTGCAGATTCAGCTTAATATTATCATTATTGTCTCAGTCTTATCTCTACTGTTTCTCCAAAACAGATTATATTACTCAGTCCGTAAATTACACAGACAACCATTATAGCTACTTGCTTCAATACCCTTATTTTCTTAACATTAATAAAATAAAGCAGATATATCATCATTTCAATCATTATTAGTAGTATTAACATAAACCATGTGTCAAAAAAGGTGATTGATTTATGGTTCTGAGGTTCCCCTGTCTCTGATTTATGATGGGTCGCTGACAGGCTCCGGTATGTCTAGGCTGCGCGACGCCATGTGACATCATCCGTGCCGATGTCCGGGGACTTTTAAAAACAAACAAACAGATCAAACAGATGTTACATTTTTGACTGGTTTTTACGACGGGGTTAATGAACTCACACCTCGCAACTTGCCATTGTAGTTTTTATGGTGTGAGGTGTGCCTTTTTCACAACTACGTCACTACCTACGTCTTTTGTTGCAGTTTTAAATAAGGTTAGGGGGTACACTGTTGAACACAGAAGACATTCTACGACTTTCCTGATACAATGGCTACTCCGAGAACTCCTAAAACCCCTAGAAAGGTTATGTGTATTTCGCCGACAAGAGGACCTGTTGAAATGAGAGAAGATCTAACTTTTGCTCCAAGGAAAAAGCTAAATGTTAGCTTGACAAGATTTCTTCATGAAGACAGTGCTCTTGTGAAACAGGATTTCTCAATGTCTGGTGGTCGTGTGGTGAGGTATGTGTTTGACAAGGTGATGCGTACTGTGAAACTCTACACAGGAGATGTTGAAGACGATTTTACATCACAGACCCCATGTGTGATTTTCCACAAGAAGGACTGGTTTCTGTTTTTCAACTACGTTTGGAGAGATTTGAACGACTGTGGTGATGATCCGTTGTACGTAGCCGAGTGGGATGGCTCAATTCCTGACACAAGATTTCGTGTGGTCGGGGACCATAGTAAAAAGTTACCAGACGATTGTGTTTATATTTTCTGCTGCAACGACAAGACAAAGCTCTGCGAATGTGCGTGGCCTGTTCGTGAATCTGAGCATCACTTGTGCTACGACATGAATTTTTTGTTTCAGTGGAAAGATGTTCGTACGCTTGACAGCGTATTTACATGCATTGACAAGATGTTTAGATGGTGCGACATGTATGACCGTTACAGTTCTGTAAAGATTAAATTGTTTCACCCTGAGCAGGGCGTTACCAACGCTGAAGACCGCCTCTTAACCCCACCCACGTATTACAGCCATTAAAAACGCCTGCAGATCGGTACAATTGCTACATTCATTCACCATGTCTCAAGAATCTACAACAGTCTACTGCTACACCAACAACCCTGAGGCTCCCCCAGCGATGCCTGATGACAATGCTACGCCGCTGGAGCCCCACCCACAAACTTGCGACAACAGTTGGTTGGATAAATTTTGCATGGATCTTGGATATCACAACATGACCTTCCTTACAACACCATACGGCAACACTGGTGCAATAGCTGGAGCTGCGGCCCTTGCTGGAATCGACAACACAGACAGTTGTATCCGCTCGGACGGATTCAAAATCATAAAAGCGACTGTTGTGGTCCTTCTGGAACACGTCATCAACAAAAAGCTGAAAGAAATCTGTTTGGGTTGTGAAGTGGATCACCCCAGTCAGATTAGACATTCCTGCCTGTTTGAACCGGGTCCCTATTTCTTTGACGCCTACTTTGAGGAACTGACACGTAATCTGGTGAAACCGGACCTTAAGCACATCGTTGCTCAAGCATTGAGCCGTTGTGGTTTAAGGGTTCACCCCCAGAGGATTCAAGGTTCAGTGGAGGCTATTTTACATGAACTGCGTGACGAAGTTTTCATTGTGGAAAAGCTTCGTGAAGTCAGAGAGAAAGTTGTGGACGTCAGCAGCGAACAAATTGTCTATGACGCTGTGGACAGCTGGAAAGGTATTGTCCAAGTTGAGTGACTGTAACACCGACATGGGGAATACGTGTTTTGCAACAGGTCTGGCAAAGTGTCTACTTAAACAACGTATTAGATGTGAGATGACCGGCTTGTTGTATAAGATTATTAATGAATGTGCCAATGTATCTGTTACTGTAAACAGATGTGCTGTAGATACCAATCGTTTTACAAACCTCATGAAACAAATGTCTGTTGTAAGAACTGTGTCAAATGAATGGACAGATTTGATGCGTTTATGCGTTAATGCTGGTGAACCAATTTGTGTGACTATCAGAAAGATTTTAGACCTGATGACTGAATGCGGCAGCTGTATTAGAATAGCTGATATATTGTGCTTGTGTACATATGTGACTGATCTATGTGTAGACATATTGACAAGAAACAATCATGCTGATGTTTGTGAAATTATTGAAACCCTGGTTGATTACATTCTTGAAAAAAACATAGTGATGTGTATACATTTTTTACACTACATTGATGCTGTATGATACCTTTGTTTCCTTTTACTGTTTAAGAAATAAAAACCCAAATTACTTAAACCATCTGTGTTATTCTTTTTGTGGAGCGTGAAGTGGAAACATGTCAGAAGAAATGAAAAAGACTTATTACACACCTTCTAACCCTGGTTCTTTAGGGGGGAAAAAACGCTTAAAAGAAGCTGTTTTAAAAGAAACGGGTGTTCGTTTAACCGATAAAGAGGTTTCAGACTGGCTCGCTGGCGAGGATGCATATACACTACACAGAACGGCCCCACTAAAATACAAAAGGAATCGGGTTTTTGTCTACGGTATCGACATGGAGTTCCAGGACGATCTAGTCGATATGTCTGCATATGCCCCGGTAAATGACAACAACCATTTTTTGCTGACATGCATCGATCTCTTTAGTAAATATGCATGGACAAGGGCTTTAAAAAACAAGAGTGGTGTAGAGGTCTCTAAAGCTTTTGAATCCATACTGAAAGAGGGACGCGTACCACAGAAATTACAGACAGATAAAGGAAAGGAGTTTTTTAACAAAAATTTTCAAAATGTAACAAAAAAGTACAATATAGCCCATTTCGCAACAGCCACAGAATTAAAGTCATGTGTTGTCGAGCGGTTTAATAGAACCTTAAAAGGTAGAATGTGGAGATATTTAACTGCTACAAACTCCAAACGTTACATCGACATACTTCAAGACATTACACAAGGATATAATGCGAGCCATCACAGAAGCATCAAGATGAGGCCGATTGATGTGGGGAAAGAAAACGAGTCTGTGGTGCTGCATAACCTATATGGTGATACCAGACCTCATAGTGTTAACCCCGTATTTAAATACAAGATTGGTGACGTGGTTCGAATTTCTAAAGTCAGAGGACCGTTTGCAAAAGGGTATGAGGAAAACTACACACAAGAGTATTTTACTATATCAGCGTGTATCCCACGAGAACCCCCTGTTTACAGATTGAGTGATTACGACGGGGATGTTATCGACGGCGTTTTTTATGCGGAAGAATTGCAAAAAATATTTGTCAGTAAAAACAAGACATTTAAAGTTGAAAAATTTTTAGATAAGAAGACGAAGGGTCGCAAAACATTAGTGCTGGTGCAGTGGCTCGGATGGCCAGCGAAGTTTGCGTCATGGATCGACCAGAAAGAATTAGTTGATGTACAGAAGCCATAAATACAAACCACACACACAGGATGCATACAGTTGTATAAAAACCAGACATGGCTGAGGGTGGATTTTATGTCACACTACCCTGCAACGCTTCGCAGTCTGTATACCCTAATAATAAAATCTCTAATTATAGAACAAGACTGGCTACCACTATAAATATAAAAGGAGAATGGGAGGTGGGGCTTGTTCAAATTGAATATCCTAGAAGCTGGTACACCTTTAACAGCAATGACGCCGTTTTCGAGATAAACATTGGACCCACCACGACCGATGGTGAAAAGTACACTAACAGCTTACGCCATGGTGTAGATGTGAAGAAGACCAGCTTATTGAAACTACGCATACCAATAAAAACAGGGTATTACGACAATGTCCCATCTCTAGTTAGTGTAATAAATGATTTAGTAGCGCCTCATGGGGAACTCGGTTATGACCGCGTAAAAAACAAAGTATTTCTGAAAGCAAAACCTAACATTTCAATGACCTTCCATGGAAAACTAGCCATTATTTTAGGATTGAAACCAGGCGTCCCTATAGGAGATTCTATTCTGCAAAAAACAAACCCTGAAAAAACTAATTATGAAAAGGATATTGTAACATATGCAATGCATCAGTCGGACATACACGGTGGTTTCTATACTCTTTATATCTACACGGACATTATCCGTTACCAATCAGTGGGTGATGCTTTTGTACCGCTCCTGGAGTGTGTACAAATAACAGGGGACAACAATAGCACAGTCAGTGTTCGATACGACAAACCCCACTACGCGTCTATCAACAAATCAGTCATCACAGATATTGTTATAGAAGTGAAGGACGATCAGAACCAGTACGTCCCATTTTCTTACGGGAAAGTGTGCATCAAACTTCACTTCAGGCCTGTAAAACACTTTGTTTAAAATGGCATATTTCAACAATCACAATGTTGACCCTATGCGTTACCTTGCCTATTACCAGAATCAGGCAGGCAGCGGGCTCCCCGGGTATGCAGGAGGTGGAGTCATGTATGGGGCTGGTTTGGGGGGGATTTTTCGGGGGCTCTTTAGAATGGCTATACCCCTACTAAAACGAGGATTTAGCATAGCCAAGCCGCATCTTAAATCAGCTGCAAAAAACATACTAAGTGACGTTGTTAGTAATACGTTATCAAGATCTTTTAACAACAACTATGATGCTCAAGACGGATCCGGACTAATGGTAATGGCTCGCAAAAGAGCATCTAGGCCGCCAGGGGTGCGGAGGAGTGGCCAGAAGCAGAAGAAAACAAAACAACCTCCCAAGAAAACATCAGTTGTAAAACGCAAGCGCAAGGAGACAGCTAAGCGTACTGCTTCAAAAAGATCAAGGAGCTCTGTTAAAACAATATTTTAAATCATGGCGTTACTACACAACATGTCAGAAGAGTGTTTAAAGACTGAACTGGATCTGTTTACTGTACCACTAACTCAAACAGCAATTGAAAAAAACACTTATATAGAAGTTCCACCACTATCAGCGATATCCGACACATCTCCGCTGGAATTTTTTATTGCGGGGAATGGGGAGGATTACATAGATCTAAACAACACATTACTTTTTTTGCGCCTCAAAATCACTAATCCTGATGGGACGGATATTGCAGACAGAGATCCCGTAGGTCTTGTGAACTATCCTGGATCTACGATTTTTTCACAAGTGGATGTGTCGCTTGGAGATCGGCTTATATCACAGAGTTCTAGCACATACCCATACCGCTGTATGATAGAATGTCTTACCAATTATGGTAAAGACGCCCTTGAAACGCTTTTCTCAGCAGGGCTCTTTTACCTGGACACTGCGGGCCATATGGATGTGGCTGACCCGGCTGGGGGAAATCGCGGGCTGACAAAGAGAGCAGCCTTCACCAACGCTAGTAATGTGGTCGAACTACTCGCGCCTGTTCACAGTGACATCTTCTTTCAGGAAAAACTATTACTTAATGGATTAGATCTTAAAATTAGAATGACTAGAGGTAAGGATGAATTCTGCCTGATGAGGAGCAACGCTACAGCCTATAAACTAAACATCCTGTCTGCGTCGCTATTTGTGAAAAAAGTGTCTGTGTCGCCAGCTGTGAGACTGGGGCATGCACAAGCTCTACTCTCAACCACAGCCAAATACCCCATCGACAGAGTGTGTCTGAAAAACTTCTCAATACCTGCAGGCTCACGTGTCTGCAATCAAGAAAACTTGTTCTTAGGAACTCTGCCAAAATCTCTGGTTCTAGCTATGGTTGATAATGATGCATTTGTGGGTGCCTATAATAAAAACCCATTTGCGTTTAAAAACTATGATTTAGAATTTCTGGCCATTTATCTGGATGGGCAACAGTACCCAGCGAAGCCCCTGCAACCTGAATATGAAAATGGTTCTGCAGTGCGGGAGTTTTACCAGCTAGCGCTGGCTTCTGGAAGGCATCTTAAAAACCAACCTCTATGTATCGATAGAGAGGATTTTCTGCACGGCTATACACTCTATGCGTTCAATTTCACACCGGATCAGGAGTGTAGCCAGCACGTATCGCTTATCAAAAGTGGCAATATTAGACTAGAAGCCCGTTTTAGACAGCCGCTACCACGTACGATTAACTTAATTGTTTATGCATTGTTTGATAGTTTGATTGAAGTGTCAAATCGCCGACAGGTCCTGGTTGATTACTACTAATACATTCAAATGAACACTATACAGCTTACGGCCGTCATGGATAAGGTTTCATGCGATACTTATTTTCTCGGAGTTCTACCATGTGACTACCTACCAAAAACCCCTTTAAGAAAACTACCAGCAATGGTTTTGATCAATACACATCCTTCAGGACTCCCAGGGGAACACTGGTTGGCTATCTACATAAATGAGGATGGTGTAGGATGTTTTTTCGACAGCTTCGGTAATAAACCAGATTATCATGGTTTTCCGCCGATTATCAAAAACTTTTTAAAGCTCAACTCTATTCAAGTACTACATTCAACTGTGCAAGTCCAAGATTTTTCATCAGATACATGTGGACAACATTGTGTGTTCTTTCTCTACCACATGGCAAAGGGATTTGATTATGATTATGTGATGAAATTGTATACCAACGATTTTATTAAAAATGACAAAAAGGTGTCAGCATTTGTGAGAAAACTAAAACAAGCACCATGTAGTGAAAATGTTTTCAAATGTGTTCAGTGTGTACAAATGGGTGAAATGTTCATGTCTCATGCTTAATATTTTAATAAAAACAACTAAAGAACGGAATTTTGTTTCTTTATCCCCACTTGTATTACACATACATCACATCATAAGTTCTCAAAAAAAAAAGAGAGAAATTGAGAACACAATACATACAAACTGTTAGTTTAAAAACTTAACCACCGACTCGGGTCTTTCTGTTTCTTACTCCTCTTAGATGATCCTGTTATAGACGTGGTCGATTTGGTTTTGAAAGAGTTAATTGCATGTCTGACATTGTGGTTTGGTACCACAGAGTATGGCAAATTTAAACTAGCAAAAGCCTCCAGAAATTCACGCCACCCGCCAGGTCTCCGCTCGTCAACAATCTTTTGTGGAGCCGTGACGCTTTTAACTAAGTCAAGCATGTGTGAACCAGGGATTGTTCTGCCTTTAAACACAAACTCTCCCGACTCAGTCCATGAAGTAACATCTTTAGTTTTAGACATTTTATCTAAAATGTAACGAACATTTTTCACACTCCTCTGTGGAATATTTTTTTTAAAATATTTCTCCCCGAAGAGTTTTCAATCTTTCAGTGTGTTTGTAAGTGGACATGAAATCCATAACTGCAACATCACTCTGTTTAGCGCGCATCCATGCACATTCCCAAATCACCTCGACCTGAAGACCGTACGCACGCTCCAAAATTTCAATCTTGTCGTCGCATTGTCTTCTCAAAACGCCATAAGGCACTTTTGATAAAGGGTTTAGGTCGTTGGGGTTATAACATCGTTCACAACCATGAAAGAAACACCCGAGAAATTCGAATGCTTTTTTCACGTAGCCATCGTCGTAGAAACCATCCACATAGTATTTCCCAAATGACGCCTCACCGGTGTTTAAAGCATGTTGAATTTCTATGCCCCGTGATTTTCGGATGAATTCGAGCCATTCAATTGAAATGTTCGAATATGTTTTGTTCTGGTTGGTGTACGCATTGTTACGTGTCAGAGCTATTGTGTCTTTTGGGATGTAGTGTGTTTTATATGTGGCCATACATGTTGCTGCCAAAGTGGTGTAATTAAATGGATCAAGGCCTGTACACAAAATGAATTCGTCGCGGTACTTCATGCATGCCTCCCTCAGCAAAACGACATCGTTTTTACCATAAAGCGCAAGTTCTTTTTTAAAATCGAACACTTTGTCAGATATGGTATTGTACCAATCATCAAACGCAGCCCTGTCTTGGTTCGACATTGTTGCATACCCGTAAAATTTCTTGTCAGGGTACGGGCCTATGTAGTTGTCATTTTCAACGCGGTTAAAGTGGTGCGGAAAATACCCCTTCTCTGCATTAGTCAGATTAAATGCAACGGGTGTCTTGGCCAGACGCATGGGTATGAAGGAATATGTATCAATAAAACGTTGCTTGAAAGCTGTGTCATACATTAAGATTAGCCTGCAACCTTGCATTGTGATTTTAGGAGCAATCCCCATCTTAGTAAAGAATTCCAAAATTATGAAATTGTCAAATCCTGCTGCATTGTGCGCAAGCCATGTGTAATTAAGGTAACGTGGTTGTCTGAATTGTTTAACGAGACGATCCACACAATCGGTCCCTTCAGCCACGAATTCCTCGCCATTAAACGTGATAGCACATACAAAATTGGCAACGTGTTTACCATTTTCATAACGGGTCTCAAAATCGTAGAAAATGTAACGATCGTTCGGCATCTCCGGCTTAACTGGTTGGATAAAACACTGATGCATACCATCGGTGACCAAACTCTCACCACAGTGCACACAACGATCTGCAGGGCATTTATGGGGCTTGGGTTTAGTACCGCTGACATGGTAACGTCTATTACATTTACCGCAATATTTAGTCACGTCGCACTGCGCGTATTGCATACCCCGAGGTGGTTTTTTATGCATCTCGAAACAATAGTCAGACTTACAGTAGCGCAGGCAGTCGCCGCAATGTTTTGGCTTTTTGGGGTGTTTATGACATTCCGGGTCATTACAGACATCGCAGATGTACCGACATCTGTGATCTCTCCTACAGGTGAATCCTCGGTGGCAGAACTCACACACGTATGGGGTGCCAATAAATGCACGTAGATTTTTAATCATAAAATAATGATTGTCATGCAGGTACAAAAATACTGTTTTAGGATGCGGATCGTCTGTGTTTGTATACTTCTCCAAAACACCCGTATCAGACCAATAGAAGACAACTATTTTAACGCTCAGCATCTGTTCAAACCGTCTGATGTCATTAAACGCTATCTTGTATTGATCACCATAGCCAGCTGACTTCTGTATTGAAGATGCTACAGACTCAAGCTCTACGTGTGGTTTCTGTGGATTTAGGAAATGTGCCAGACAGATTGCAAAACAAAGATTGTTTGAAATGTTCGTGGGACAGAACAGATTAAGTCTGTTTTTGGTAATCACTTCATTGTGGGCAAGATCACGGATCTTTCGATAAACACCGCCGTGTTTACTTCTCGCTATCGACAGTCTTAAATTCAATCTCTCATCAAACTGTACGTCAGAGTTGCTCTGCATTATTTTTTCAAGGTCGTTTATAAATAGATCTACACTATAACCATTGCTACCCGTCAAAAGTGTACTAACATCTGATGTCAAACTCGATCCCCTCAACGTGATGCTGATTAAACACCCGTCTCCGCCTAACAGTTTGGAAAACTCCACAATTTCAGAAAGTGTGTCATGTAAAAACACTGTGTAGGCTGCTAAATCTGTCGAAGATATCTCTCGCAAATTTATAAGCCTGTGGACTTCCAGACCATTGAACCGTGCTCGTGGCAGTACCGTGTACCCACTAACATCACCACCTACTGTTACAAGTGATTCTATATCTCTATCTGTGAGACCCATATTGGGCGCTTCAGGGTTGAGTGTGCGATGTGTCTGTGTACCTGGGCCCTCGCCTGACTGGTGAAAAGACACAAGATGATCAAATGCAGAATTTGGTTCTGGACGAGGTTCTAACACCTCTCCTGCTTGTTGGGTATTTACAACATGTTCAAAATCATTATTTGGGTCAGGATCCTCATCGGACATTGATCTCACGATGTTTAATAATTCTACCAACGTATCAGTTGAAGACTCAGACCTATTCATATCCTCCACAGTCTGTATTAAATAGAGCAATGTTTCTGTGTTACTGCACTGTTTGAGGGGCACCACGCTACCATCGTTTCGTCTAAACCTAGCTACCGGACCCTGATCAAAACCATCTGGCTCCCGACAACGTTTAGGCATTTTAAATCAGATCTTTTTTATTTTATTTATTTAAATCACATGTAGCAACACCTTAAAAACTATGGATAATAAACCCTGTGTCCATACAGTAAAAAAGATAGAATGAAAAACTGTGACAAATGTTGAAGAGAAAAAAAAATAAATAAATAAAAATAAACATAGTATGCAAAATATATATATATAAAATGTAGTCAACTCACCCAAGTTTCTTTTTAAGCATGAGCACCAGTTGCTTTAACAATTCTGTAGTTAGGCCTTGTTCTCTGGCTACTTTTTGAACAGTACCACTATGCAACCGTTGCGCTGCTATGCATTGTTTAAGCCAAATTCCCTGTTGTTGTTGTGTTGACTCATAAGCATCTAAACGTCTCTCAATGGCATTAAGGCGTTTGTCAAAACGTACCTCGAAGGCATTCAATGCGGTCTTGACAGAGTCCTGTATCAGTCCGGCTATGTGCTGATTGTCTATAAAGGGTTGTGATTCCTGTTTGTAAGCCTCCTGATTTGAAGGCAGCTGTTCAGGGTCGGATTCCTCCACGACCACGACCCGTTCGCTGGTTGGAACAGACTGCGGTGTTTCTTTAGGGTCGTTTGTAAATACACAGCCGTCCCACGATTGTATCAGACCCTCACTCCAGCTCTGAACATCATTTATATCGGGAACTACGACCACCTCTGTTAACCCTCTGATGGTCTTCAAAAAAAAGTCACACTCGTGGTCTTCGGGGTCTATTGGACCCCAGACAACAACATTTAATTTTGTAACCGAACAATATATATTTTTTTAACAAATATAATTTTACTCTGTTTATTAATGTTTTTACTCAACATTTGTGCAGTTTTTGGAGAATTTGTGATTTTTTTAAAATTTCTATAAATAAATAAATAAATATTTAATTAAATAGGATTTTTACAAAAAAACAGCATTTTATGTTAAATAAACTTTACAAAAGACCCAGATTTCTAACTTTCATTCCTGGGGATACCATGTATAATTTTACAAGGTTTAATGTAAGATTTTTGCCAATTTTTTGGAAAATACAGGTTAAAATTTGTAATAAATCACTTTAACCACTAGATGGCTATAGAGCTCCATTATATGCTATTTGCTATTTGAATTACTGAAAGATATAGTTTCTAAAGTTGGATTCATATCTAAATATTATAAAATCACAATTATAACAAAAATAATCTAATTTTTGTCAAAATTTAGCATTTTTTGTTCTGAAAAAACACTATGCATGGTAAACCGCATGACTTCTGCAGACAGGGTTGGAGCAGGTTTGGCACTTCACTGTTGTTGTTGTTGTTGTGTGTGTGTGTGTACATTTTATTTTTATTTTTATGTGTACAGTGTCACCAATTTATTTTTGTGGTGGTTCTTCATTTTGTATGATTTTATTTGACAAATTATAAGACTTTTTATAGCCTTACAAATGTATTCCTGTGTGTGTGTGTTTGTGTGTCTGTGTGCGTGTGTGTGTGTGTGTGTGTATGTGTGTGTGCGCACATTTTCAATGCGTCTAAGTGTTACCAATTTATTTTTCTGGTGGTTCTGCATTTTAGATTATTTTATTTTACAAATGATAAGAGAACAGTTTTTATAGTCTGTATGTATTCCTGTATAAATGTATTCATCTTTATGTGTGTGATTGTGTGTGTGTGTGCGCCTGTGGTGAGCATGATAATTTTGGATTCTGGATGTTTTTTGCATTGTTGGAAGTGTGCCACTTTATTTCTGTCATTTCTGTCTATGTGTTCTACGTTGTTTCTGATTTTGATGATGTTATTTTGTCTATTTTGATTGCGGGGTCCAATAGACCCCGAAGACCACGAGTGTGACTATTTTTGTCACGCCAACATAAAAACAGATATCATTAAAATTTTTTTTTTTTTTTGTAGATCTAGAAAGTGTTGAGAGCCGTAGACAGTTTCAAACCATTTGGACAAAGAGAACATTTTTTTTAATTTGAGCGAAAGTCATTTGGGGTCCAATAGACCCCGAAGACCATCAGAGGGTTAAGAAGTAGAAAAGGGTGCAAACAAAAAAAAAGTTAGTACAAATGTGTGTTAATATTATAATGATAACAGTAATATTAATATTAACTATATTTTCTAAGACTAAAAATAAAATAAAAATCAGTCTGGTACTAATGTAACATTAAAAACAATACGTATTGTCAAATTCTCTCTCTCTCTCTCTCTCTCTCTCTCTCTCTCTCTCTCTCTCTATATATATATATATATATATATATATATATATATATATATATATATGTATATATAAACAAACAATCAAACAAGACCATGCTAATATGGAATGGCACAGCAGCCTAAAATCATCATGTCTACACTTTTTTTTTTACACACAGTTCTCCAATGGTGTAATGTATGATAACAACAGTTCTAAACTAGCGTATTGGCACATTATACATCCACAAACACATTCGACCTCTCACTATCACATTCAAATAAACAATATTTATCTTTCTGATTTAGTGTGAACAGAAAACAATCCATCAGCTTTTGTTCATTACTTACTTTTAACAGCTGATCGTCTTGGCTTTTTCGGGACAGATGTCTGTGGTACGTCTCTCGATGACCCATCAGCAGAAGCTTTTGCGTCCGCATGGGACACCACTGCAGCTTTACGTTTCAACTTATTTTTCGGTTTCGCCACTATCCGCTTCAAGATAGCCTTATCCGGTTTATTCACACATTCAGACACACCGACATTGCTCACAACGTTTGATAAACCATCTGTAAATACATGTGTTAAAGTTTTAAAACAAAATCAACAAACCATAGCAGCATAACATTGTTTGATAAAGCCAAATTACAATGCACTTACCCAGGGGAATAACTTCAACGTTAGCTGACTCGCTGCTTCGCTGTGGTCCGTGTACTAAGGCCTTGATAGTTACGCGTTTCGGCCCTGGTAAAAACAAAAAAACCCAGAGAAGATAAGATATTTTCACACAGCCACAACACTGTTTAAACACAGGTGTAACAACATTTAACAATACCTGGCACAAGTGCTTCCGTGATCGCTCGTGAAGAGGCAACAGCTTTGTGCGTTGCCACAGCTGTGCTAGGTCTAGCCACGCCTCCTGGCGAAAACAAAAAAAAACATCATCCGTCACACACACGCACACAAACACACACACACACACACAACGTATGCAACATTTAAACATAATTATACGTACCGCTGGCTTGATTTAGGAAATTAATCTCCTCAACAAGATCGAAGAGACTCAAACTATCACCACCTGAAGCGGGCAGATAAAACCTTAAGTAAGCAATAGAACAGCGACGCTCGTAAACAAAAATAATGTTTCTTAACAATGTTACTAAATAATAAAAAACACTCACTGTTAGAACAGGATTCCATCTTCTTGCACTCACGATTCCAACAACACAATATGGCTTGGAAAATAGTTTGAGAACGAGAATAAACAGCGGTGATGCTTGACACGAGACACGACACACTAGTACGCTTCAGTGACTGTGCTCGCGTTCAACACACATTTATACACGCAGGTTTTGGCGAAGTGTGAAAACGGGCCTCCCCAGCAGACAGAATACACAACGACATAACATCTCGCGCAGGTAGACGGCCAATAAACCCGGAAGGCCAAGGGCCAGACACCTTTCTTTTACACCTCTGACCCAGGATGTCAACGCAGGAGGATGTCACATGGCGTCGCGCAGCCTAGACATACCGGAGCCTGTCAGCGACCCATCATAAATCAGAGACAGGGGAACCTCAGAACCATAAATCAAAGTCATAAATCACCTTTTTTGACACATGGTTTATGTTAATACTACTATTATTTTATCAAAATCTAGAATTGTTCCCCATTCTGCTTAAAACATTCTTCATATCATGTTAATCCCTGTCAATCATACAATGCCTTATTTTATTCTAAAACTTTTCATATCATTTAAACAGTTAATTTGACTTCCATAAATTCTGTCAGACCATGTCTATTTTCATCACAATAGTTGTCTACTATATTTCTCCTTTCTTTTCCCTACATGCCAGTTCCTTCATTATCCTCTCCTTTCTTTTCTCAAACATCCCAGTTCCTTCATTATCTAACCAGTACATGATTGTTTGCACAATCCCCACACAAACATATCTCACACACCAACCTTTTGTTTTTCACTTTCTTCTTCCATCAAGTCTCTCACCCGTCATAGTGACACTTGAATTTCCAATCTTTCCTTTGTTTTGATAACATTAATTTTAACTTTATTTTTTTTCATTATAACTACTTCTCACAGTATTCCTTTATCAAATGGTTAGTCTGAGTTCCAAAAAAAATGTTATCCGTATTGTCTCAGTCCCACTTATCTTTACTGTTTTGCAGAAACCAAAATATCAAATTACAATCCCCTATTTCACACAGACAGCCTTATTGCTGCTTGCTACTTCAATCCTTATCATATAAATTTAAGTTCTCTAGACATCTAATGTCATGCATCCATTTACTGGATGAAGAGGTAAAAACCTTATTTCTCTCGACAGTTCTTTTTTATCTGCCCCTTTAAGACCAATCCATTGTTTGTCCACATTGCTTACACACGTTGAACACAGCCATAACAACCTTTTTGTTTCTCACTGCCCTGTCCAACTGATTCTCGCACTACTTTCAGTCTAGTTGTGCTCAGTGTTCCCTCCCTGGGGAAATCATGGTATTTTCTCAGTTTTTTCAATATCTAAAACATAAATTTTCCCCCATAATTTTCTCATTTGATAGAAAACCGGTGTATCAAATTTGCATGCTTACCTTGAGACTTCCCCATATTTGCTGCTTCTCTGTTCTCTGTGGATTTCTCTTCAAAGCGCGTTTTCCTGATCTGTTAGGCGTCCCCAATAGACCCGATTTTTTCTTTTAACCCAAATCGGTCGGGTTGCACTATTAGTGCCCTCCTAATTAAGGTTTACCAAAAAACTGTTCTGGTTCCCCCTAATTAGCCTCAGTACCTAAAAACAATTTGCTCCGTCGTGGAACAACTGATTTTCAGGGTACCTATCTGTTTGAAATCTCTTGATCTGTTACAGTTCTCACTTAATCCCAGATTATTTATCTGCTTGAAATTTCTTGTTCTGTCACAGACCTCAATTAATCTCAGATAATTTTCTCTCGTATCTGTTTGAAACCTCTTGATCTATCTATAGATCTCAATTAATCTCAGATTACGTACCACAGAAACAGCCCTCAGCCAATATGGTTCACTCACATTTCATACCCGAAACAAAATACTTTTCCCCAAAAGAAAATATTTTAGACGTCTTTTACCAGAGATATGTTGGTTGCCACGGGTTCGCTTTCTTTTGATTCCAGTGGAGCCCCTCCCGGACCCGACAGCGGTCGGCCCCTCTCTCTCAAGCTTAAGAGGTAGAGCTGGAACTGCTCAGTCCAGGTGGCCAAACACCGCCCGCTCTCAGGTCCAGAAGGCACTTCAATTGAAATTTTGTGTGAAAAAAACTTTAAATAGGCTACAATAAATAAACTACAATATTTATAATTTAATAAGATATGGGGCCTACATTTGGACACAGATTTATCCTTACAATAATTTTGCCTGCTCATCAGGCTGGCTATCCGACACTCTCCATATGAAAGAGGAACATTAACACCTTTGTTCAGCAACTGTCCCTCCAACCCCCCACAGGCTATCGGAGTCTGAGGCTGACTTAACACAAAGAGAAGTCGCAATTCACACTTAAATCGCTATTCTAGACAGTGTTGATAATGAAGGAATTAAATTATTTAAGTTACATGTAGCCTAGTGATATTTCTGTCATAAAAGTTTATTACTAAATATTTCATTATTTCAATAATTGATGAAATAAAACTGGTTTGGGCCAGCTTTTTCCAAGCAAAACTAAATATAATCTGAAAAAACGCATGTTAATTTGTTGTCATGAACAAAATATTCAACTCAATATTAAAGTCTACAGGGATCTTTGGATCCTTACAACCAGGCATGCAATTTGTGAATTAAGTTTTTATTTTATTTTGTATTATTCAAATACATATCGAAACACGGTGCTTCGTGGTAATGCTGCTAAATTAAATAACATTTATATAATAATTATGAACTTAAATGAAACAATATCGCAACATTTCGACAAATACATTATTTGATCTGTTTTTACATTTTAATTCAGGGCGATTTAGCCTACATTTAATTAGAGCGAGATTTTCACCCTTGTCTTGTCATTTTCTCATTGGGAAGCGATCTTCCCAATGAGATCTTCCCGACGACAGATATACTGTTTTTGTCGTTAGCCTATATGAATACAAGTTTACAGTTTTGAACGATGTAAGCTACTCTACTCTTATCTGTATGACCAAAAAATTACGGGGGGGGGGGGGGTGGGATTAAAATAATTCAGCAGAAGCAGGGATGTTTAGACCAGAAGGAAATCCTAGTCCCCCCTGGCAAATCACACTTTACTTAAAACCATGTTTTTAAAAACTCTAGGTTGTAGGGAACAGACCTCTCTGCCATGCGCGCGCACGGTTTGGAGCACAATATCTGTCTCACAATATCTGTAATATATGCACGCTCGCTCTAGATAGATTACGGGATATTTTAACTAATTTGCGGTATAATAACTAGTCGATCACGAGTGGCTCAACAGGTAGATCTATAGATAAACTATATCTTTTAGGAATTTGACCGACCGGGTTGACACTTCAGCGTGAGAAATCGGGGGTGTGGCGTGAGAGCGTGAGATTTGGGTCAATTGCGTGAGTACTCTCACGCTCAATGCGTGAGAGTTGGCAGCCCTGAAAAAAAAACTATATATATATAGTATATATATATATATATATAATTAATTTTTTTATAGAACTGCTTTTGAAATTACGATTGGTAGCCTATTATTATACAGATGCAAAGTCGTTCTGTTGGATGCTATTTTGTTCCTTAGTGTAAAATGGAAATGCATGATATTTGTATTTTATAAATATAAGCAAAAAAAACTGTATGGTGTAACAGAGTTTTAGAGCTAGACAAATCTAAATAAATATAAAATTTACAGCAGACCATGTTTATGCGGGATTTGAACCCGTGTCATCTTGATGATGAACCGTCAGTTCTACCGCTGGGCTATGAATTTTCTCACTGAGAAATACCCAAACGTCTGTTTCTCACATGAGCGAGAAAACGTTTTGTCTTTAGCCTGTGAGTGTAGGCCTATACTTTAGCCTTTTAAAGTTTTAAAAGATTATATCTTATCTGTATGACCAACAATTACGGAGTAGGCTATAAATGTTTGTTGTAGGCTTATTTGGAAATTACCATAACTTGTAGTATTTCATCCTTAGGCTACAGACATTAGCCCCACTAAATGTCCCTTTGCGCCACCTGGCGGTCGTTTTGCGAACGACTTTGAACTGCGACTGGTTTATTTTTACCGCGGTGGATGGCTAAAAATGGTATGTGGGTGGCTAAAAGGTGTGACTAAAAATGTGCTTTTGGCTTTCATTTATATTTTGATTGTTTGTATATATATATATATATATATATATATATATGTGTGTGTGTGTGTGTGTGTAAATATTTATTTATTTATATATATATATTGTCCTTGCATTCTTTCTTGTGTGACACCCCTGAATGAAAGGCTCATTAGTATGCAGTCTGCTCAGGTGAGAACTGCCTAATTATTCATGAGGGGGTTGGGCCGTTCCGCCCATCCGCATATTGCCTTTGCAAAAAAAAAAAATGTTTTTCACAATTTAAAACAATCTATTGTTTTATGTGAATGATTAGGCAGAATGATTTTAGATCAATTTGAAGCAAAAACTCTAGGCGACAACATCCACTAGTCAAAAGTCTTGTGGACAAATATTTAGTATGTTATTTGTGGCCTTATATTAGAAACTTTAGTTTTTAGTTTTTTCAATAACTACGCATAAACAATATTCTCTCAAAAATACAAACATGTACATACATGTTGCTCACATATTATGGTAGCCCTGTGTGTGCTATATAGAGTGTAATTTCACCTGTGCCATTAATATGTTTATAAGCAACTGAAAAAAGCAGAAATGTCAGAGCATACCAAAACATCTCAAGGACCCCGAAAACACCTCAGACCACAGAGGGTTAACATTACGTGTTAATAAAGTATATCCTCTGTCCAGGCAGGGAAGTTTAGCATCATGTGCTAATGATTTGGTTTTATCCTCTGTTGTCAGGCAGGGAAGATTAACATTAAATGTTAATATTTGTGATCCTCTGAATTGTCAGGGAAGTTGTTTTTATCCTCTGTTCAAGCAGGGAAGATTAGCGTAAAGTGCTAGTAATTTGGGTTAACAATAGTTGAGCTGTGTTAACAAGTGTAGCCTCTGTTGATCAGAGAAATTTTAGTGTTTGTTTGTGTGGTAACAAAGAAACTCACAAAATGGTTAGAAGGAATGCTAGGCTAGTTCCATCAACTCAGAAAGGTGGACTAGCTAGCCCTCTATGGACAGACAGTGAGTTCAAATCACAATGTTAAGAGGGTGGTGGTGGTGATGGCGCAGTAGATAGGACACATGCCTTTGGTGTGAGAGACCCGGGTTCAAATCCACTGTGAGACACCAATGTGTCCCTGAGCAAGACACTTAACCCCTAGTTGCTTCAGAGGCGTGCGACCTCTGATATATATAGCAATTGTAAGTCGCTTTGGATAAAAGCGTCAGATAAATGTAAAATGTAATGTAAATGTAGCACATGGACTCCATACTGAGTCAATCAGATTTAATTTGATAAACAAATTTGGTATTCATCCAGACAAAGTATGGTCAATTGACGATTGTAAAAAGGTACTAGGAGCAAGTATTCGCAAGAACAATGTGAAAGCCATTATTTGTTGTCACAGAGAATTCAGCTTATCCATTGCACAAGAACAAGCTCAGTGTATTGGTAAATTAAAAGAACAGAACAAACAATTGCACACTCAAGTGTCCTGTCTCAAGAAAAAGGTGGGCCACAACCAGGCCTCAACCAAATGTGACTCTGAAAACCAACAGTCAAATGAAACTTATCCTGACTTAAAGGCACACTGCGGAACTTTTTGGCCACTAGTGGCGCTCGACCTGTAACTTTCACGTCTAGCATCCCTAGAGGCCACAAGCTCCGCAGCACTGTCGCAAAAGTCAACAAACAGTCAACCGGTCAGCCCATAGACAGTGGGTCAGCTTCCCGTGTCTTTAGATTGTGTGTGCTTGCAGTGTTTGAGGCGGGCAGCCTTGCCGCGCTCGATTCCCTTATAGCAGTCTGCTGAGAGAGAGCGAGCGGCTTAGTGCTAACATGTCTGTGAGTGAATGTGGGCGCGGGACGGCGGGCACATTTACTGCACTAAAAACACCGTCGGCCTGAGCTGACTGTAACTTATGTGTGTTGGTTTCGTTTTACAGAAACCGTGGGACATGTTGTGTGTAGTGTTTGTGGGCACTGAGTCGTGGGAACGTTCACTACATTTAATGTACATTTGACATGAGTCGATTTTATTTGTTCGAGCCCTGCACTGTGGCGGGCTGTGTTTGTGTGTAGAAATGAACAATGGGCTGTGGGCATTTTATTACACTCATAACACCATCGGCTGTGGCCGGAATACCAGAAACTACTACACTGCTTATATGATTTATCTGTGTCACCTTGGAAACGGCATTTGTGTGCAGGCAAGCGTCAGCATCGGTCGGGCACCCCTCCTCCTCCTGTAGCTCACGCCAGCGAGCGAACGCTGGACCAATGGTGATCCTCGTCCTGGCTTTTCATTTGTCACTATGCTTTTTTCTTTTTTTTAGTGTCCTCTGACAAAACCTTTGCCTTCTTCCTTGTAGCTGTTGGTTCGGCCATGACGAAAACATACAGACGGCAATCAAACGCGAGTTGAGCACTCACGTCAGAATCTGAGGAAGTTGTGGGTGGTGGGGGAAGTGACGTATGCCGTAAAGCGGTCGAAGTTTGTAGTTCTTTTTGTGCTCGGGTTCCTACCCGAACCCCGAAGTTACATAGTGCTAGGAAAAGCGATACAGACACCTTCAGGCTACGGCAGACGTGTCATTCAACCTATTGTAAGTCGATGTACCATCTCAATGGGTTTTGGTAATATATTATAAAGGTTGAAAAGTTCCACAGTGTGCCTTTAAAGTTTTTCTGTAGACTAGAGGACACTAGCAATTCTGGATTGATAGATACATTTTTATTTATTTATTTTTTATGGATTACCGATTGGGGGAGTGTCTTTTGTCTCCCCTGGTGGGAATCTCATTAATATTCATGCCCATCAACACTCCCACGCATACAGCGGTGCTGAGACAAAAACTGACAAACAAAATGTAAATCGTTATTTGGTTGTTTGTGAAAGAGTGGTCAGAATGATTTTCACATCATTTTGTAGTAAAAATTCTAGCCTACAAGAATAGTAACTCAAAAGTCTTGTGGACAACTATTCAGTATATGTTGGGGGTATATATGGGGGGTCTCATAAGGGCAGGTGGAGAGATGGAGGGTCTCATAAGGGCAGGTAGAGTGATGGAGGGATTCATAAGGGCATGTGGAGTGATGGAGGGACTCATAAGGGCCGGTGGAGAGATGGAGGGTCTCATAAGGGCAGGTAGAGTGATGGAGGGATTCATAAGGGCAGGTGGAGAGATGGAGGGTCTCATAAGGGCAGGTGGAGAGATGGAGGGTCTCATAAGGGCAGGTGGAGTGATGGAGGGTCTCATAAGGGCAGGTGGAGTGACATGTACATGAATTTTGCTCACATATTATTGTAGCAGAGTTTGTGCTGAATACACCAAAATTACATGTTGGCCAATGGTATGCTGTAGTAGCTGAAATAAGCACAAATGTCAGGGCATGTCAAAACATCTGAAGGGCCCCCAAAACACCTCAGACCCCAGAGGGTTAAAGCAGTAACTAATGTTTACAATGTAATTTTTTTAACAGACGTGTATAAATGACGGTTATTTTCTTAAGTTACGGCTCGTTAGTTCTAGCACTCCGTCCGCTTTAAATAAAGTAGAGCCGGATTACTTTTATTTGAATGAATTATCACATTTATTTAAATTCATTATTAAAAGAGAGAGACAGAGAACTGAAAGAGAAGGAAAAGAGAGAGAGAGAGAGAGAGAGAGAGAGAGAGAGACAGAGAGAGAGAGAGAGATGCGTGCGCGAGTTACCTGTGCGCGTCTCTTCTTTAAAGTCTACAGTCCCCTTGTTGCTTAAGCATAGCTAACTTAATGATTCATGGATTTATAAAAATTATTTATGAATGACAGGCAACACTGACAGTGACAAGGCAATCTTTATTTGAACTAATCATGTCATTTATTTAAATGAATTAGCTGTATCTGTATGTCAAACCAAACTTTTACGCGGATGATGAACGCTGGTGTCTTTTCCATTTTTCCTGTAGCGCTTTAAAACTGATTTAAAGACGGCATTGCTTGACTTGAAGTCTTTATCCCTTATGATGTTGTATTTTGTATTGTTACGGTTTATACCCATCAAACTTGCAACACTGTATTCGCGTCCAGCGGTAGACTGAACAGAGGCATAAAACTCCCGCAATGTCTCATTTAAAAGAGACGCAGAGTAGGTCTCGAAATCACAATTGTTGTGTCTTTGACGCAAAAAGTCACTGAAAGTGTTAACTGCACATTTAGTTGTCTTTTTCGTATTGACCTCATCTTTGTCGTCTTCGATCTTATCTAGCTCTGTCTTTTCCCTCAAAAAAAAGCCTAAAACTTAAGTAGCCTAATATACAGTATTTCGTTGTCACCCTGCCTCTCCAAATGCAAAACTGACATTAACAAAATGCAATAATGCAGTAACAGCTGAAAAAGTACTTGGGTGTGTGTTTTATTTTATATTTACCGGTCAATAATGCAATCGCTGCTGTCTGTCCCATAGAAGAACAATGACAGCCAGGGGATGCTTTGGAACTATTGGGGCTTACTTGAACCACATGACAGCCATCGCGGCGACATCAAAGAGCGTCGCAACTCTTTCTCTCTATGGGTCTGAGCCTACCTAAATAAACGTTTTCATATGTGTCTCTCTCTCACTCTTTTGCAAGTGTAACTCTGTTACTATGGTTACCAATGTTTATAGTAGCGGATTCATTTCGAACTGTAATCAAACTGACTGGAACTACCTGTGCATTAAACGGTTTTACTGCACACCTTCCAGCCAATCAGAATCGAGTATTTAAACAGCCCGTGGTATAAGCAAATGTAATTTCAAATGCATTAATGCACACAGTATATTATAGAATAAACACATTTAAAATACAGTAACAAAATAATTTTGGACAACACACTTGAGTTGAAATGATTGGACAGAGGACCAGGACTCTCCAATGAAGAGCGGCAGACAATAGTAAGTGGTGGGCAGGACACGGGGGACTACAGTTAGGTAGCGGCAGACAGTGGACTTTCTCTTTTCACAGGACAGCATCAGACAACTGAGTGTCACCTTTCGTTCGCAGGGCAGCAGCAGGCAGAATGCAGCGGCGGATGACAGGATCTCTCTGTTCACAGAACGGCAATGGTGAGTACAGAATCCAGCAGTTAATAACTGAGTTTTCTCTTACTACAGGACAGCAGATGCAGATGAAAATAACTTCACTTCACCTGCCCTTATGAATCCCTCCATCCCTCCACCTGCCCTTATGAGACCCTCCATCTCTCCATCTGCCCTTATGAGACCCTCCATCACTCCACCTGCCCTTATGAGACCCTCCATCTCTCCACCTGCCCTAATGAGACCCTTCATCACTCCACCTGCTTTTATGAGACCCTCCATCACTCCACCTGCCCTTATGAGTCCCTCCATCTCTCCACCTGCCCTTATGAGTCCCTCCATCTCTCCACCTGCCCTTATAAGACCCTCCATCACTCCACCTGCCCTTATGAGACCCTCCATCTCTCCACCTGCCCTTATGAGACCCTCCATCTCTCCACCTGCCCTTATGAGTCCCTCCATCACTCCACCTGCCCTTATGAATCCCTCCATCACTCTACCTGCCCTTATGAGACCCTCCATCTCTCCACCTGCCCTTATGAGACCCCCCATCACTCCATCTGCCCTTATGAGTCCCTCCATCACTCCACCGGCCCTTATGAGTCCTTCCATCTCTCCACCTGCCCTTATGAGACCCTCCATCACTCAAGCTGCCCTTATGAGTCCCTCCATCCCTCCACCTGCCCTCCATCCCTCCACCTGCCCTCCATCCCTCCACCGACCCTCCGTCGGTGTATGAATGAGTGAGTGAATGGGTGAATGTGAGGCAATATGTAAAGCGCTTTGGTGGCCATTGGGTCTGTGAAAGCGCTATATAAATGCAGTCCATTCCATTTATGATACCCTCCATCTCTCCACCTGCCCTTATAAGACCCTCCATCTCTCCACCTGCCCTTATGAGTCCCTCCATCTCTCCACCTGCCCTTATGAGTCCCTCCATCTCTCCACCTGCCCTTATGAGTCCCTCCATCTCTCCACCTGCCCTTATGAGACCCTCCATCACTCCATCTGCCCTTATGAGACCCCCCATCACTCCATCTGCCCTTATGAGACCCTCCATCACTCCATCTGCCCTTATGAGTCCCTCCATCACTCCACCGGCCCTTATGAGTCCCTCCATCACTCCACCTGCCCTTATGAGTCCCTCCATCACTCCACCTGCCCTTATGAGTCCCTCCATATCTCCACCTGCCCTTATGAGACCCTCCATCACTCCACCTGCCCTTATGAGTCCCTCCATCACTCCACCTGCCCTTATGAGTCCCTCCATCTCCCCACCTGCCCTTATGAGACCCTCCATCTCTCCACCTGCCCTTATGAGTCCCTCCATCACTCCACCTGCCCGTATGAGACCCTCCATCACTCCACCTGCCCTTATGAGTCCCTCCATCACTCCACCTGCCCTTATGAGTCCCTCCATCACTCCACCTGCCCTTATGAGTCCCTCCATCACTCCACCTGCCCTTATGAGACCCTCCATCTCTCCACCTGCCCTTATGAGTCCCTCCATCACTCCACCTGCCCGTATGAGACCCTCCATCACTCCACCTGCCCTTATGAGTCCCTCCATCACTCCACCTGCCCTTATGAGTCCCTCCATCTCTCCACCTGCCCTTATGAGACCCTCCATCTCTCCACCTGCCCTTATGAGTCCCTCCATCACTCCACCTGCCCTTATGAGACCCTCCATCACTCCACCTGCCCTAATGAGTCCCTCCATCACTCCACCTGCCCTTATGAGTCCCTCCATCACTCCTGATGGTTACTTTTATTCATTATTTTACTTATTTATTCATGTTTCTTATTGTTGTCAGCAAATAAAATACAATTATTTAATATAGTTATGCTTTGATTCATTGCTTGACTATAACTGAATTCACTGCATTTATCTAGTGTGTATTTATGCATATCTATGTCATTTGATAAAACAAATTACATTTAGCTTGTTTTACTAGTTTTTACTTGTTACTAATTTTCAGTAAAAAAAAGTTTTGGTCAGCATTTATCATTATTATTGTGTGTAAGTTTTGGGGTGGGCTAGCGATGCAATTCATTCTGTGGTAATCTGTTTTTTTAAGGAGTGATACTTACATTTTTCTAGTATAAAAATCAACTGTCTTCTCCAAAGGCAAGATCTTCGAGCAGCTGCAGAGCTGTGTGCTGTGAGCAATGTGCAGACAATACAAACGCCGAGGAAAACCTTTCTAGGTACGGCTGTCGAGTTACTGATGTTATGAGGTGTTAGTGCATCTGTTGCTCATATCATTTTTTTATTGCAGAACTTATAGTTACATACAAGATCAGGGAAAGATACGATGGTTCCCTTTCGAGGGAACTCCAACTGCGTCAAATGACACTTTGGGGGAACGCCCCTCAGCGTAGCGCCTCTGAAGCATGAATGAAACTGAGCCGATCTCCGATTGGTGCAACGTCATGACGTAATGTGTGACGACACATAGGCGGAACTATAAAGGGACGCCGGCAAAACAAAATTTCAGCTTTCTGTTCTTCAGCAAGCGCTATCTGTGACTGTTTGTCTTATTTATTGTTGTCTGTTACTGAGTGAGTGAAATGGCGAGTGTGAGTTTCAGGAAGTGTGTGCATCCTTGCCCTCGCTACATCACGGGCGGGGACACACACCAACTGTGCACACATTGTTTGGGAATGCAGCACGCGCAGACAGCTCTCGAGGGGGCTGCTTGCGAGGATTGTGAGAAAATGACAATCCGTGTGCTGCGTTCCCGGCTGGCTATCTTCGACGAAGATGGTCAGCCTCGCGAGCCCCGTGGTGCGGGACCTGCGTCCGCTGAGGCGGCGCGGCGACGCTCTTCATGGGGCTCGCAAAGAGATCTGTCCGGGGATCCCGAGCCTGCTGAGGCACCTTCTCTGGATTCATCGGGCAGTTCTGATGTCCTCGAGCCTCGCGCAGAAGCCCGCCCCGCGGCTTCTTCTGCGCGAGTCGAGGATCCGATGTTTGAGCTGTCTGCCTCTGAGGAGGTAGACGTGCTCAGCATCGAGGGCGGGGGATTTCGGGGACGACTCGCCGCCCCGTGTCCCTGCGTATGAGGAGTTGGTGGAGGTTGTTTCCCGTGCAGTGGCCCATTTAAATATCAGCTGGCCACAAGATAAGCAGGAAGCGCATACTAAAAGTAAGCTGGATGAGCGCTTCCTGCAGCACAGGGAACAGCCGCATCACCGGGGCTTGCCGTTTTTTCCCGATTTGCACAACGAGTTGTGTAAATCGTGGAAGAAACCACATTCCTCTCGTGTTTCCAATCCCCCTGTTTTGAACTACAGTAACATCATGGGGGCACGAGAGAACGGTTATGGGATAAAGCCGCGGGTGGAACAGCCTCTAGCGAATTATTTATCCCCTGAGTCGGCGTCATCCCTTAAAGCCCCGGTGTTGCCCACTAAGCCGTGTAGAGACACATCATCGCTAGTGGGCAGGGCTTATATGGCTGCGGGTCGGGCTGGTGCAAGTCTTCACACCATGGCTATGCTCCAAGCGTACCAGGCCGACCTTCTTAAAGACATCGATGAGGGCGAGGGCCCAACTCCAGAAGACATTTCGGAGTTGAGGAAGGTCGCTGATTTGTCTCTCCGAGTCACCAAGGAGACGGCCCGCACGGTCGGTCGCTCCATGACGGCAATGGTGGCCTCGGAGAGACATTTATGGTTAAACCTTACGGGCATCAAGGAGAAAGACAGGGCTTTCCTCCTTGATGCCCCGATTTCGCCTTCTGGCCTGTTCGGCGACGCCGTTAATACCGTCGTCGACAGGTTTCAGGGGGCGAAAAGACAATCAGCGGCCTTCAAGCAATATCTCCCTCGCCGCTCGGTGTCTAAGAAGTCTGCTCCCAGTGGGCAGCCACAGCCATCCACCAGCTCCTCCGCCTATAGACAGGCTCAAAAACAGAGCGTTTCGTCTAGAGCCCCCCCTCAAGGAGCCTGGGGGCATAGACAGCGCTCTCAGGCGAAGCCTCAGCAGAAGCAGGGCGACCTGAGGGCCGTCCTGCAGGCTAAAAAGGCTTCGTCGAAGAGGTCCTAGCTGGTCTAGGATCTCTGCGGGCGGCCCCACCCGTGGTGGAACGACCGAGGTCGTCGCCTTCACGGAGCCTGCAGGAAATCGATGTTGCTCTCCCGCCGTTAAACACGCTTCGGGACACATCGGTATCCAGCGAACGCAGGCTGCACTGTCCGCCCCACAGGCTTGCGGTCAGGCAGCATTCGCGTCCGCCCATCGAGAATCGTTGTTGGTTCAGCCCTGCCGGGAATCCGCTTCAGGGGGCCGAGAGCCTGGTTCCCTTGGTAAAACATTTCGAGGCATGGAAAAATTTGACGAATATTTCTCCTTGGGCCCTGCGCACCATTCAAAATGGGTACAGGCTGCAGTTCAGTTCCCGCCCACCCAGATTTAACGGGGTGGTCTGGACTGTAGTCGACCCAGTGCAGGGTCGGGTATTGGAACAGGAAGTAAACTCCCTGCTGGCAAAGGAGGCTATAGATCGTATTCCTCCACCGGACAGGGAGTCCGGGTTTTACAGCCGCTACTTCATAGTTCCCAAGAAGGATGGGGGCTGGCGTCCAATAATAAGATCTCAGGCACCTGAACCGTTCTCTAAGGAGATTCAGGTTCAAGATGCTCACTATTCCCATTATCGTGAGTCAAATCCAGTCCGAGGATTGGTTTGTCACGATAGATCTAAAGGACGCATACTTCCACATATCCATCCTTCCATCTCACAGGAAGTTCCTGAGGTTCGCTTTCGGGGGCGAAGCGTACCAATATCGGGTTCTTCCGTTCGGCCTAGCTCTCTCCCCTCGCACATTTACCAAATGTATGGATGCAGCTCTGGCACCGCTGAGGCTTCAGGGCATTAGGGTGCTCAATTATATCGACGACTGGCTGATTTTAGCACAGTCACAGGAGCTGGCGGTTCGGCATCGAGATGTCGTCCTCGCCCACATCCAGAGCCTGGGGTTGAGACTCAACACGAAAAAGAGCGTGTTGACACCAGCCCAGAGAACTACGTTCCTGGGAGTGGTGTGGGACTCGGTCACGATGCGGGCACAATTGTCTCCCGCGCGGATCGAGTCCATCCTGACCAGTGTCCGGGATAAGGCTAGGCCAAGCCATCACTGTAAAGCACTTCCAGAGAGTGTTGGGGCTCATGGCAGCAGCATCCAGTATCATTCCATTCGGCCTGCTGCACATGAGGGCCCTTCAGTGGTGGTTAAAAACCAAGGGGTTCTCCCCGAGGGGAAACCCATTCCGCATGATCAGGGTTACGCGCAGATGCCTTCGTTCCCTATCTATGTGGAAGAAAGCTTGGTTTCTGTCCCAAGGGCCAGTGTTGGGAGCGTCATGTCGCTGGAGAACCGTTTCGACAGACGCCTCCCTCACGGGCTGGGGCGCGGTCCAGTGTTGCCAGATTGGGACGGTGATTTCCAGCCCAAAAGCTCACCAAAACCCGCCCACTACAAGAAAAAACCGCCCAAAATTTTACTGCCAAAATAATGTGATATAATTTCATTACCATGTCATGTAAGGTTGATAAGCACAATTTGTATCTCCTTAAAACAAAATAACGATGATAAAATAAAATAAAAAATAAATAAATTTTCCAGCAAAACAGATCAAAACAGGGCAATAATTAAGGAGAATTAGCCAATATGACTAAAATGTCCAGGTGGACACTGTCAAAACGGCAATCAAGAAATGAACCGATGACTTTAACCCTCGGAAGTACACATTGCAGAACATAACGCAGAATTTAGCAGTCAAAACGGATTCATCGTTGATTCAAACAAACCTTTTTCAGCAGCTGTCAGGGACAAGTAGAGTGCAGTCTGGATGGTGTAAAGTTGCAGATGTTTGGTTAGGCTAGTGTGCACATATGACATGGACAGGAATCGTCCCATATTTGATTTCAATTCAAGTCATTCAGCTGTGCTCTCCTCTCAGAGAGTGATCTCCTTCCACGTGTGCGTTTTTTAGAGTTGCTCACTACTGTACACTCTTTTGTATAGTAGGCTATGTCACTTTGCCTTAGCGATCACTTGAATATGCAGCTACAACTTCTCGCGCTCAATCGCGTCTGCCTGCGGATCGCTGATTGGCTAAAAGTGCGTGCTCGTCGTCGGTGATGTCAACACTAACGCCAGCTGATTCTGCATGAGCGTGTGTGTACAGTAATGTCATGATGACTGATTTTATGGACTACATGCACTTTAGTTTCGTTTTTTTTAACCAATTAGACTTTAAAATGTAGATGTTTGAAAACCGCCGAAATGATCCCAAACCAGCCCAAATTTTGACCACCCGCCCAAACCCTTTTTTACCCGCACAATCAAATTCAAAACCGCCCAATTGGGCGGGAACCCGCCCAATCTGGCAACACTGGCGCGGTCATGGACGGCCGCTTTACGACAGGCCTATGGCAGGACCATCATGCCTCCTGGCACATAAACTGCCTGGAGATGTTGGTGGTGTTCCGAGCTCTGAGGAGCTTCCTGCCGGACCTCAAAGGCCATCATGTCCTTGTGAGGTCAGACAATATGTCGGTAGTGGCCTATATAAACCATCAGGGGGGTCTGAGGTCTCGCCCTCTATGCAGACTGGCGCATCAGATCCTCCTGTGGTCCCAGGGGAAGTTGTTGTCTCTAAGAGCAACATTCATCCCGGGGAGTCAAAATCAGGGAGCAGACATCCTGTCGAGACAGGGGCTGAGGCCCGGGGAGTGGAGACTCCACCCCGAGGTGGTGGAGTCAATATCTCAGAGGTTCGGCCCAGTGGACTTGTTCGCGTCTCGAGAGACGACCCACTGTCCACTGTGGTTTTCCCTCTCCCATCCAGCCCCGCTGGGGTTGGATGCCATGGTGCAGACGTGGCCGAGGCTACGTCTGTACGCATTTCCCCCGATCGCTCTGCTCCCGGGAGTTCTAGATGGAGTCCGTCGCGGCGGGATCAGTCTACTGTTGGTTGCCCCGTTGTGGCCGGCCCGAGTATGGTTCTTCGACATAATTTTGCTCCTGGACGGCCCTCCTTGGGAGATTCCCCTCAGGAGGGACCTGCTGACACAGGCAGAGGGCTCAGTATTTCACCCTCGCCCCGAGTTATGGAAACTGTGGGTCTGGCCCCTGAGGGGGCACAGTACCTAGAGGCCGGCCTATCAGCTGGAGTAGTGGAGACCATACTCGGCTCTAGAGCTCCATCCACGAGGAAATTGTACGGCTTAAAGTGGAACGTCTTCACCGTTTGGTGTAGGGAGCGTGAGGTGGACCCAGTTAACTGCCCATTGGCTTCAGTGCTGGAGTTCCTCCAAGATCACTTCTCCACTGGTCTTACCCCGTCCACACTCAAGGTGTACGTGGCTGCCATTGCGGCTTTCCACGCTCCTCTGAGTGATGGGCCTCTGGGGAGACACCAGTTGGTCGTACGTTTCCTCCGTGGGGCATGGAGGATGAGACCTGCGGCTCGTACCAGGGTTCCCACATGGGACCTGGCAGTGGTTCTTGAAGGGTTGGCTGAGGCCCCCTTCGAACCGCTAGAGTCGGCCAAGAACTTGTCGCTGAAGGTGGCTTTTCTGTTGGCCATTACTTCTCTGAGGAGGGTAGGAGATCTCCAGGCGCTCTCCATATCTAACGGGTGCCTGGAGTTTGCTCCAGGCAACATTAAGGCCATTCTTCACCCTAGGCCCGGCTATTTGCCTAAGGTGCCGTCCAGTGCGGCACGGCCTACGGTTCTGCAGGCTTTTCATCCTCCACCTCACGTGACGGCAGATGAAGAGAGACTTCACTTGCTCTGCCCTGTCAGAGCACTGAGTATTTACATTCAGAGGTCCTCTTCATGGCGGAAGTCGGACCAGTTGCTGGTGTGTTTCGGGTCGCCCAGGAAGGGGCTTCCCGCCTCAAAACAGACCATCAGCAACTGGATTGTCCATGCGATTTCCACGGCCTACCAGGTGCGCGGTTTGCCTTCACCTTTGGCCGTGAGGGCTCATTCCACCAGAGGTATGGCGTCCTCTAGAGCCCTTCTCGCGGGGGCCCCCATCCAGGAGGTCTAGGGCAGGCAGGGTACGTTGTGGCGTAATGGGTACTCCTTCCCCCAAAGTGTCATTCGACGCAGTTGGGAGTTCCCTCGAAAGGGAACGTCCTCGGGTTACGACTGTAACCCTTGTTCCCTGAGAAGGTAACGAGAACTGCGTCCCTTGGCCATGCCTTCCCCTGCCTGGGAGCGCTTGCCTCATCACAGAGGCTGACATTTTGTTTTGCCGGCGTCCCTTTATAGTTCCGCCTATGTGTCGTCACACATTACGTCATGACGTTGCACCAATTGGAGATCGGCTCAGTTTCATTCATGGTTCAGAGGCGCTACACCAGGGGTGCCCAATCCTGCTCCTGGCGATCGACTGTCCTGCACAGTTCATCTCCAACCCTAATCAAACACACCTGCCTTTAATTTTCAAGTGATCCTGACGTGCTCTGAAGACCTTAATTGGTTGCTTCAGGTGTGTTTGATTAGGGTTGGAGATGAACTGTGCAGGACAGTCGATCGCCAGGAGCAGGATTGGGCACCCCTGCGCTACACTGAGGGGCGTTCCCCCAAAGTGTCATTCGACGCAGTTCTCGTTCCCTTCTCAGGGAACAAGGATTACAGTCGTAACCCGAGGACGTTTTATCTTTAACAATGAACAATCAAAATGACAGAAAACATAAATATGGGTTTGCACCCATCATAATATAAGATTATATACACAGGAAAAAAGAACAATGACAAGTTTAAATATCTTTGAAAAATACATAAAAACTGATTTTTTTGTTGTTGTTATTTACAAGCCTGAGGGATGAAACATTCAACAAGAAAAAGAGGAAATCATAAAGGACAGCCCTTGGGGGCCCAAAAGGGCTTTTTGCTTGTGGGTGAACATTTTGGATATAAAATAAAGAAATTAACAACATATTCAAGAGATGACGATTTGGGGTTTTTGTAATAAAAAATTATATCTTTAAGGATAAAACTGTGGGTCACATTAGAAGGGTTAAAAATAAAAATATAAGAACTTAAATTGACCATAAATGTATTGGTTATACTACAATCACAAAATAAATGGGCTGTTTCTTCAACAAAACCACAAAATAAGCCTAAGCAAGTTTCATCAATATCAAGATATTTACAGAGATTAATTAAACCTGACGCTCGTATATTTTAAGTTGTTGCACTTGTGATAACGCGTCGTAGGTCACATGATAACGTCAACATGGCAGATGTCCGGTTCGCATTCATACTCAACGAGATCAGGCTATAAAGTACCTACTCTTTTAGCGCTCGTTAAGTAAGTACTTATTGCAATTAAGTACCTACTCATCGAGTATGCGGTTTCGAACGTAGCCATCATCTTATCTAATGGTCGCCCTGCCGACTGCTCTCTTGCCTATTTTGGGGGTAAATTTCCTTACTTAAGAGTGGGCTTTACAGCTTATTTGTTAAATGTAACAAATAGTTATGTGTCTGATTGTCTCAGTTGTTACATCACTAATGTATTTTGGTGCAACACCAGATAGAGCGTTGTACACAAAAACAGCAATTTTAAAATCAATCCTAAACTTTACAGGAAGCCAATGTAAAGTCGGTAAAATTTACACAAACACACGACACATTCTGTGAAAACCCACAGTTAGAAGATTAAACAAGAGTGCCAGGGAAATAAGTAACATAACATATACAAACATAAATGACATAAATTCATAATAATAATAATAAAATGAATAAATGATGACATAGTGTAAATCAAATGACAAATACATATACATATGACTAATGATTATAAATTATTAAACTGAATTAAATCAAAGAAAATAAAGCACAAAACAGATGTATGGTTGAATTAACACACACACACACACACACGTTTCTATTGAGAATCATGAGATCCTTCATTTACACAGGAATTGATCAACAAACTGTGAGATTGATTAATTCTCTTGAATATGTGTTATTCCCCACAACTTTGACTTTCTGTTCCTGTATTTCTTTCATTGTTGCTTCTAACTTTCGCATCTTTGTCTTTTGAGATCTTTGAATGTCTTAAATTCAGTTTTGAGTTGAAAGTCTTGGATTTGTTCATCCAGACATTTTTGCAGTGAGTCTCATTGTGTCTCAGATTTCCTCCCTCTTCTCTGTTGGTATATTTGCCTGTTTTTTCTGGGTTTCTCTTTATTTCACTGACAGAAGTTCAGCTGTAGTATTAATGTAATGAGGAGAACGTAAGAGACTATAACATCTGACTGCTACTGTCACCATTACCTGTATGTCTCTGTCTTCATGGACTCTTATTTTGAATTCATTTTGTCTTGTGTTTGGTTTTCAGTTCCTGTGGTTTAGTTCCCGGTTCCTGTGTTTCCATTTCCATAGCAACACTTGTTTGTAACCATGACAACTTCTCACCATCACCTGTCCTTCATTTAGTCTCTTGTTATCTTGTGTATTTAAACCCCTCAGTCATTATATGTTCATTGTCTTGTTTTAATGTTTCCTGTTGCTGTTTATCCCTGATGTTTATTAAATATAAGTGTTCATCGTCTTTCTGCATCAAGCCTCTTATCTCGGATTATCTAGTCAAGCCAGCGTGTGACAGTCACTGATTTATCATGAAGCTTAAAGCATTATGGGCAGAATTTCTCTACAGTCTATTCTGATTCATCAACAAGTTTCACTGATGATCTAGAATAAAGCCTAAACCCAGGATAGAGCATCTGAGTGAATGTGGTGTGGACTGTGTGTATGAGGCTCATTGTGTCAGAGACGCTGTAGAAGGACAGAGTTCCTGCACTGTGATCCACATACACTCCTATTCTCCTGCTGATGGGCTCTACAGGGAGTTCAGTCTCTATGTTATTGTGTCTGAATGAGTAACTGGAGGAAGAGCAGTACAAACTCCAGGACTGATCATTAGATCCAAACCGACACTTATTACACCGTCCCTTCCTGCTCATGCTCTTATATGACACTGATATAAACACACTTCTCCCACGCCACTCAATCTCCCAGTAACAGCGTCCACACACACGCTCTCTACACAACACCTGCTGAAACACATCAAATCTGTCTGGATGATCAGGATACGGCTGGACTGTGAAAGTGTCAGTGAATTTAATCACTCTGTTCTTCTCAGACAGATGAAGGTTTTTATGTGCTGTGTTCAGATCCAGATTGAGCTGATGGGAATCTAATGGAGATAAAACATATCAGAATCAGTTATGAATCTGATCTTTTAATTTGTTAAACAATTAAAATGAGTTAAAACCACACATTTAATGAACATTTTGTCTTTACCTAATTTTATTGTGTAAAATCCACTTTAATACGCAAAACTGAAGTTTACTTAATTCATTTGAACTACCTAAATAATTAGTGTTGAATTAACTTAAACTGGGCAGTGGATTTTTAGTTCCCAGCATGCTTTGCATAGGTCTTGACCAGGAGAGTAAATGTTGAAATTAAGTGCTATTTTATGTGTTTTTAAAGGAAATGCCTGTTAGTGTTTAATGTTCAGTTATGTTTGATATGTAAAAGCGTTTCAGTTATGTCAGTTTTGTTCAGAAGAGTGTTTGTGTTCAGGCTGTGAGAGGCGACATGACAAACATTATGTGTCGCACTGAAACGAGTCTCTTCTTACTTCTTCATCCCGTATGTTACATACAATTACAATAAACATAAGTGTCTTTAGCATTTGCTAGTTATTATCTACAGCAGGAACTTAAATCTATTAGGTTGGTTCAACAAAACATTATTTGTTTATTGAACTAATTTTGTTTTGTTAAGCCTTTCTCTGCAAGCATGTCAAAAAATAAGCCGATCAGATTTCACTCCCCTTCTGACGTAGGAAGGGGATCTTATTATAATATTACCGCCCCTTAATCTGCACGTTTCCACCCACGCCGCCGCCATTTGTTTTTTTCAAGCGACAACAGTGTAACCAGTTCTAACGCAATGGCAAAAGATCCAGCAAGGCATGAAACTGTTCTGTCGTTGCTGCACAGACGAGCACATAACACTATTTGACCAAAACATTTCACAGCTGTCTTATAAAGGTATGAAGGAAATTGACAGGGTTCGGCTAAAAAAGGGAACTCAACTGGAGCAAAAAAAATGGGCACATATCCAGTCCATTGGAGGGGAATGGCGCAGCAAGCCGACACAACGAACCGGGCTTACAGTGAAACTGGCTTCATGGGAAGCAGCGGTTCGACAGGTGTCGCCCCGGCCCCCAACTCTAGAATATCTGTCAGTGAAGCACTCTGTGTCAACGCCTAGGCGGGAGCACACACTCATTTAAGAGGAGCTCACCACCTAAGTGGACATGTGCATCTCGGGATATTCACCAAGATGAAGACAGCCACATTTCCAGTGGGCCAACCTCGCTTGGAAACAGCCTTCCCTCTCTGCTGATTTCCTTAACAGATAAGAGCTGGTATGAGGTTCTAAGGCTTGCATTCTGTGCACGTATAAACGCAATGAAGCCTGCCTCCTACGGGGCAGCGCTTGCAGTTTCACCACCTGGTCCCAGTTTGAAGGGAGAGGTAGGAACCATGAGCACATATCCAGATCGGGGTCTCAGCTCGTGAGAGTTAGCCGGCCCGAATTCCAGGCACAAGTCATTGACCGAAAGCAAGCAAGTCCCTACCCTCTAGTAGAGACCATGCGAGCATGAGAACTGTTTAAAAACAGAATTTTTAACTCACTGCCTGCAGTGGCTCAGGGGCGGTCTCTGTAGTGCAGTAGCACCAGAGATAGGCCCAAGAGCCAGCAGCCATATCACCCTGTAGCCCAAGACTGGTTGCCCACTGAAGCTAAGCAGGGCTGAGCCTGATTAGTACCTGGATGGGAGACCTCCTGAGAAAACCAGGTTGCTGCTGGAAGAGGTGTTAGTGAGGCCAGCAGGGGGTGCTCACCCTGTGGTCTGTGTGGGTCCTAACGCCCCAGTATAGTGACGGGGACACTATACTGTCAAAGAGCACCGTCCTTTGGATGAGACGTTAAACCGAGGCCCTGACTCTCTGTGGTCATTAAAAATCCCATGCCACTTCTCGTAAAAGAGTAGGGGTGTAACCCCGGTGTCCTGGCCACATTCCACCCATTGGCCCCAGCCAATCATGGCCTCCTAATAATCCCCATCCACTGAATTGGCTCTATCACTCTCTCTCCTCTCCAACTATAGCTGGTGTGTGGTGAGCGCACTGGCGCCGTTGTACTGTGGCTGCCATCGCATCATCCAAGTGGATGCTGCACACTGGTGCTGGTTGAGGAGAGAACCCCTGATATGATTGTAAAGTGCTTTGGGTGTACAGTAGTACATATGAAAGCGCTATATAAATGCATCATTCATTCATTCATTCATTCAAGAGGATAAAGAGGGGCGCAGGGATGACCTCTGCTCCCTCAGGAACCTGACGATCAGAAAGTGCTTCCCATACTTCTGCATATGATGTTCGTCATCATATTGAGGGTGAAGGAACAGCCTACTCCAACCCAACTTGCAGGAAAGAGAGCACTGAAATGACCGAACGCTCTCGGGATCTCCTCAGGGAGAGAAGACTCATTCAACGAATAGGTTCCACTTCTAACTTAGCGAAGCACAACTGCCTTATCTTAAGGGGGTGCTTGCAGAAGTGATGGTCACTACCACATATCCTTGTGGTAGCCAGCTGAACCTACCCGTCCAGTTTTTTGAACGCGGGTGCAATCATGCCACGTCCCTGAAATGTATTCAGGGGAAGTCAGGAAGGCTGTCGAGGGAACTAGGTTTGGTTGGGCCAATAAGGGGCAACTATCAAGACCTGTTCCACTCCTGACTTAGCACAGTAGATGCAAGCGACATGCAGGCACAAGACAGGAACACTGCTCAACAGTACATGTGAAGATCACTGAGCTTCAGGAGCATCTCTGCTCAATACTTGAGTGTGATAAGTTCACTGAGCTCAGTTAATAACTTTAACTTTGCCTGTTTTTAAAGCCTGGATGCCCTTTTTTTTCGTGTTTAAAACGGCCAGCTATGTAGGCAGCATCGCATCTCTGAAAAAATTTCAGAGGATGCTGGGCTGTATGGCATCAGCTGCAGCAGTCCTTCAGCTGGGTCTGCTGCGCATGCGCCCGCTGCAACGCTGGTTGAACGCTCGTGTGCCTCACCGAGCCTGGGCATCCGGCGGCATACGAATCAGAGTGTCTCAGAGCTGCGTTTTAGCGCTGAGACCCTGGTTAGCGGCCGACTGGTACCAGCAGGGAGTGACAGTGGGAGCTGTCTCACACCGAAAACTGTTTGGAGATGATAGCGGTCGAGAACGAGCTGAAGCGCTTCCTCCCATACATACGGGGCCACCATGTTCTAGTCCGCTCGGACAATATGTCTGTGGTGTCCTACGTGAACAACTAGGGCGGTGTCAGATGCAGGAATCTCTGCAAACTGACAGAACGCCTTCTCGTGTGGGCCCATCACTCATTGCGCTCACTGAGAGCCGCGTATGTGCCAGGCCACATCAATGTCGGCCCAGTTAGACTGTCCAGGGACAACATTCCTCCGGGAGAATGGTCCCTGCACCCTCAGACAGTCCAGTTATTATGGAGCCTTTTCGGCAAAGCGGAAGTCGACCTTTTCGCGCCGAAAGACAACGCGCACTGCCCGAGATTTTTCTCCAGACCTGGCCCAGCTGCCCGCTGTACGCTTTCCCTTCCAATCTCGCTGTTACCACAGGTAATCAAGAGAATCAGGGAAACGTGCCACTCAGTGCTCCTCATAGCTCCGCGTTGGGAGAACCAAACCTGGTTCTCAGAGCTGGTGAGGCTGTCGCACGTAGCCCCATGGCCGATCCCAGTGAGGAGAGATCTTCTCTCTCAAGCCGGTGGATCGATTTGACATCCCCACCCGGAGCGCTGGTCTCTGCATGCATGGATAATCAACGAATACCCGTTGCTCTGCCAGAAGGGGTCGTAAACACGATCATACAGTCTAGAGCCCCTTCTACGAGAAGGCTCTACGCGTCTAAATGGTCAGTGTTCTCTGAGTGGTGCTCCACAAAAAGCCTGGACCCACACACGTGTGGTGGGTTTCCCTGGGATGCATGTAGTGGATGCTCGGCGCGCACGGCGTTGACAAGGGGTTCCCGTAGCGTAAGCAACTTACGCAATACGAGAGAACCTCTCGTAAGAGAACATATCGGTTACCTAACATAACCTCAGTTCTCTCTAGATGAGGGAACGAGTATTGCGTAACCTGCCGTGTTCGCGCCTTGAGCTTATTCGCTTCAGTCGATGAAAACCAGAGATCAGCCTGTCGAGCCCCTCTTTTATACACGCAAGCCACACCCATTCTGGCGGGCTGTGGCGCGTGGAGGGCGCGACGTCACGCGGGGCTCAGCGGTAGGCTGCTGCAGTTGCCGCAGGACAGTCAATGAGCACGCTTATTCAGCCTGCTATGGTCTGCTGTCTGCCGCACTGCGTTGACAATATATACAAAATTAAGGATAATTTTTGGCTTCAGATCTCAAGAAAACCCGTAGCGTAAGCAACTTTCGCAATACTCGTTCCCTCATCTAGAGAGAACTGAGGTTACGTTAGGTAACCGAGTAAGTTTTCTTTCACCTTCTACAGGAAGAACATGAACACACTCGGTGAGTTTTCTGCTTGTTTTCTTAGTGACTTACATTGTAGGAAGTCGTTCCTGGTCTTGGGAACAATGTTGGTGAAAGTGACTGTGGAAATCAACAGATGTGAAGAGTGTGATTATCATGTCAAGAGAAAATTATCCTTGCATCTGTTCCTAAGACATTTCTAATATGATCTTTTACAGGGTATGAGATGATTGAGGATCATTTCTGAGAGCAGAATCTCCAGGACTTTACCTCTGTCAGAGATCTTCTTCTCTTTGCAGAAATCCTCCAGTTTGTCTCTCAGCTGACGGACAGCATCTCTCACGCCATCAAAAGAGGAGAGAGAACTGAAGGGATTGTCATTTACGTCTGTAGATTCAGGAGGAGCTGAGAGAGACTGGAAACTCTACAGAAAACAGAAATCAAAGCTCATCACCTCCACACCTCATCAATAACCTGCTCTACTGTCAGATTTGTGCGGCTCTTGTTAATCTTTAGTAACTCCTCAATCCAGCCCTGCTCAAATTCATTGTATAATATTAGAGCTACAAATTCCAGCGTTTGCCATTTACACTATATGTGAACTTTCTAGGAAATCAATTAGATGATAAAGCATCTGAAAATAAAATAAATGTAACAGATCAAGCGCATCAGTGGTGTCACATTAATGGTTGTTTCCAGACACAGGTGAAATAGTTAACACTGTAACTTAATGACACTGCATTTTAGCAGAAAAATCACCATGTGCTAAGAACATTTAAGCACAAGACACATATTAGCATAAGAAAGATATCATTTTTAAATTTTATTAGAAAGACTGCGATCATGAATCCAAATGTTTAGTGTATATGGAAATTTTATATAAAATAATAATAATGACAGCAACAGCAAAATACCATGTTGGGTTGGTTATAACCACATTTAAAAAAAAAAACATTTGTCCAGAAACCATGAAAGTGATCCATTCCCAAATCTAAAGGTCAGTAATATACCAACATCTATCTTATATGAAATATTTTAAACAATCATAACCTTATCTGCTAACACTTTACAATAATGTTCAGTTATAAGTTTTTAGTTAATGACAAACTAATCATTTACAAAACATGACAATACATTCATATATTATTAATAAGTGGTAGGCTAACGATTTACAAATGTGATGTAAATTATCTTTAAAAATTAGTAAATCATGAAAAAATCTCCTGACACTAAGTCATTCATAAATGTTTATTCACTTGAATTTAAATAAATTATGCTTCTTAAAAATAGTGCTTCAACAGACCGCATGTTTGTCTTACAACTTCATGATACACCAATATTTAGAAACTACGGTGACCGGGAGGGGACATGTTTGGTTCACTTAGATTTGTCGTGGCCACGAGTTATTTACTTACTTTCGTGGGAAAGTCAAATTAACTTGTGGGAACGTGGTAATAAGTCGTGGCAACAAGATCATTTTGTCGAGGTAACGGCATCCTTATATATGGGTAGGGTTGGGTATCGTTTTTTAAAATTTTTATACCGGTGCCAAAACGATACTTTTAAAACGGTACCGGTGCCTAAACGGTGCTTGAACCGATACTTTTAAAAAACAAGAGAGCCTCAAAACGTTGGTGAATGACATTAAAGGGCCCCTATTATGGATTTTTGAAAATGACCTTTCATGTAGTGTGTAACATAGCCCTAAGTGAATGAAAACATCCTGCAAAGTTTTAAATCTGAAAGTGCACTCGTTTTTTCAAACGAGTCATAAGCCGTTTCGTTGTGACGTCAAGATAAAACATTAGCATATTGCCCGGCCACGTATCGCGCGCGCAGACACCAGGGAAAACTTGAACCTCAAACACTGCAGCTGATTCCTGCACTCAAAAAAATAATTCATTGGATGAACATGATTTAATCATGCCACCTATATTCCATCTAAACAAACCAAGTTAAGTCAACCAACCTTTATCATTTTATTTGAACACAAAATAGGTGCGTTGCTTAAACATGATATTAACATTTCCATTTAACTCATTTAAATCTTTTTTGAGTTATATGTTCAGTCTTAGTTAATTTAGTTAGATTACTTTTGAGTGTAGCTATTTGGTAGCAGCACATATTAGCATCTTAAATGCTAAGATTTACACGCTCCTTCAACCAAAGCAGTAGAAAATATGGAAATCAGTCCAAACAAAATGCTCCACTCTTCTCCACCATGGTAACCCACTGTAATTTAAAAGGTTCTAATAATTCCAATCTAATTTAAATTTAAACACAATTACACACTATCAAGTCTTCCCCTTTTCTCATTTTGTGTAGGTCTCCTGCTAACTGGCTAATTCATGTTATCACTGTCTTACTGAAATACTTCTGCTAATCAGTTGTGGGCCACTATTACGTTTGAGAATCATTGAAAATGTGGTGATCATTGAAAATGTGGTAACTCCAAAACAACATTAGGAAACTTTAAAATAGCATAATAGGGGCACTTTAAATAACGGCTTTTTTATTGAAAAGTAAATATATAAATATAAGTAGTCTAAATACAAAACACAACAAATTTACATAACAAATTCACAATAAAACCTAAGCCACCTAACCCAAATACAATAATTTAACAATAAATAACATTACAGTAGCCTACTAATAACAGCAAAGTAGTCTTTATTCGGTATGCTACAAACTAGCTTTAAATTTCAGCAAATCTTGTCACATATTTTGCCTTCTCTGGCTAAATACAACACCTCTCCTGACTTATTGCATGTCCTGCACAAGGTGAGCGTTATTTTAGAACGCATCACCTTAAATGCCGTGATTTGAAACCCATCGTGAAAGAACGCCGTCATTTACAACTGTGGCAATGAGCTCTTATCAGGATCAACTGAATGCTGGATTTCAAAAGTATGTGAAGTTCGCGGCTCTATTCTTGCAGAAAACCTGCACAAAGTTCTTGAATTAATAATTTATTAGATGCATGTCTGTTATTGTATGGACATCGACTTTACATTTTCACACTAAACATGACGTGGAAAAAAACAAACAGTGATTGGTTGCGTTTCATGTCAGTCAGTCCTTGGCAGATATTTTTATTCTAAAATACATGTAATTGAATTTCTACCAGAACCAGAGATGGGGACTCGAGTTTGAAACTCGGACTCGAGTGCGACTTAAGTCCCACACACAGTGACTTCAGACTCGACTCGAGACTCTTCCTCGAAAGACTTCAGACTCGACTCGGACTCGAGCTGCGGGACTCGTGAACAATGTTTATTTTTAGGAAACGTCTGATGAGCTCGCTGTTATCCCCCTCCCTCCGTTACCTATAACCTGCCTACGTAACCACGTACTACGTGGCCTATTGCTGGCAGTGCGCGCGCGACCACACATGAGAGGATAACAAACAAAAATGTCGACTGCACCGGCCGCTGCTGTGCCATTCATCGTTAGCTTTGGGGTTCAAAAACTTCAAACAAGACGCGCTCAAAAGAAGCGCTCAATGCAAAATATGCAGTCTCACAATAAAAGATTGTGGCTCAACTACATCTAATTTTATCAGGCATCTGAAAACGCACCCTGATAGGTGAGTAAACATGTTTAGCTCAGCATTGACCATCTACCGTTAGCTTGCTTATTGCTTTAGCTACCTAACGTTACGGGAGGTTAACTCCGACTGTCTTATGAAATATTAATGAGCGTTTGTTTAATTGCCAAACTTGTGGTGGTCGATTAACGTAACGTTAACGTTAATCATTTACGTGCCGCTGGCTGCCCGTTGTCTACAAACAGGTTACAGGATTATTGTTGATCATGTAACGTTACTGTTTCATTTAGTTATAACGTTACACTGGTTTGAGAGTCTGGGATGTGTTGACTTACAGTATATAAGCTATGATTAGTTGCATAGGCAGTGCAGCCAGAAGAAGCCAGAAATGTTTTGTGGCCCATACCTAGTGTGTTAAGAGAAGAGAAGGTTAACCAGTCTGATCTCACCCTTTGGATTTTTTTATTTCTAAGCATTTTGTTCTTAACAAGTTACATGCCATAAGTTGGTCAGTTGCTTCACATTTACACTAAAGATCTTGAGCATTTTAATGTTTTGGAAGTGCACTGTAGTGTTAAAAATTTCATTTGGATGCAATAGTTTATTTGCATTTAGCTACACTGATGTTTTGGACTAAATAGGAGTGTGTCAATTTTAGTGTTGTGAGTTATATCATTTTCTATATTTGGTCTTATGTCTTGGTATGTTCAAGCTACAAGGCAAAATAAAGAAATTAACTAAAAGTAAAGCATTCTTGGTGTTTTTGTCATGTTGCAATAGCCTGTTTACACTGATTATATACCAAATTCAAAGCTGATACTGTATGCTAATAGATAAAGGAGTCATAATAACATATGGTACCACTTTATTTTGATAGTCCACTTTAGACATTCTACTAACTATAAGTAACTTTGCAGCTGCATGTCAACTAACTCTCATTAGAGTATTAGTAGGCTGTCTGCTTAATATCTGCTAATTATATATTATAATATCTTATTTTGTTGGTTCCCCAACAGATATTCTACTGACTATAAATAACTTGGCAACTACAAGTCAACTTGTTCTCCAAACCCGAACCCACATCATAACCTGACAGTCTACTACAGTCTACTAATACTCTAATGAGACTTAGTTGACATGTAGTTGAAAATGTACATGGTTAGTAGAATGTCTAAAGTGGACTATCAAAATAAAGTGTAACCTACCATATTACATGCTTTGAATTCCTTATATAAAGCTATGCAGTGTTCTAAGCAACCTGGATGGGTCGCTGTACGTGATGCAACACTTATAACCACAAGAGACACAAGAGCCAGAGCGCCTGACATCAAAGCAAATTTAAAAGTGCTGGCTAATGCTAATCGTAAATTCTCTAAGATCATTATTCATGTCGGCACTAATGATGTTCGACTCCGCCAGTCGGAGATCACCAAAATTAATATTAAAGAGGTGTGTAAACTCGCAAGTACGATGTCAGGCACTGTAATTTGCTCTGGCCCCCTTCCTGTACGCAGGAGTGATGAGATAGTTAGCCGATTGGCCTCACTGAATGGTTGGCTGTCGAAGTGGTGTCCGCAGAATAATATAAAATTCATAAACAATTGGAAAAGTTTTTGGGGCAAGCCTGATCTGTTGAAAAGAGATGGTATCCATCCCTCCTGGGCTGGTGCTGCTCTTCTCTCTAGTAATTTGGCTCATAGTCTTAGAGCTAAAACATGACAATCTGGGGCTCAGGTCAGGAAGCAGACAGACTGGCTAAACCGACCGTCTGCTAGCGGCCTCACGTCACCAAGGTCAGATAAATCCCATCACATAGAGCCTCTTTCACCTAGATATCATCATATAGAGACTGTGTCTGTTCCCCGAATTTGGAAATCCAAAAAACGTCAGGTTAAAAATTTAATTGATGTTCAACAAATAAAAAGCAGATATAATACAGATGAGCAAATGATAAAGCTTGGGTTGCTGAATATTCGATCCCTTACTTCAAAATCTCTTATAGTTAATGATATGATTTCAGATTATAATCTTGATATGCTGTGTTTGACAGAAACCTGGCTAAAACCAAACGATTACATTATTTTAAATGAGTCAACCCCACAAGATTACAGTTATAAAAATGAACCTCGTCTGAAAGGCAAAGGGGGAGGTGTTGCTGTAATTTATAGTAATATTTTCAAAACCACTAAGAAATGTAGCTTTAAATATACTTCTTTTGAAGTATTGGTGCTTAATGTAAAAATATATAGTGTAAACGATAAATCACATTTGAGAATTCTGCTGGCTACGGTGTACAGGCCACCAGGGCACCATAAAGATTTTATCAAAGAATTTGCGGACTTTCTATCAGATTTAGTATTGGCTGCAGATAAAGTACTAATTGTTGGTGATTTTAATATACATGTAGATAATGAAAAAGATGCTTTGGGATTGGCATTTAAAGACATTGTAAACTCAATTGGAGTTAGACAACACGTGTCAGGACCTACTCATTGTCGTAATCATACTCTAGATCTAATATTATCACATGGAATAGATGTTGATGCTGTTGAAATTCTGCAGCAGAGCGATGACATCTCAGATCATTATCTAGTCTCATGTAAATTACATTTAGCCAAGGCTGCAAAGCCGACTCCGTGTTATAAATACGTTAGACCTATAACTTCTGCCACTAAAGATTGCTTTATCAATAATCTTCCTAATCAGTTTCATCATCTCAGCATCCCAGATAACTTAGAAGAACTCGATATTGCAACAGAAACGTTTAACTCTCTCTTTTCCAGGACTTTAGACGCAGTTGCTCCGTTGCGCTTAAAGAAGATTAAAGAAAATAGTCCAACACCATGGTACAGCGAGCACACCCAGGCCCTTAAGAGAGCAGCCAGAAAAATGGAGCGCAACTGGAAGAAAACTAAACTAGAGGTATTTCGGATTTCGTGGAAAGAGAGCTCGATTGCTTACAGAGAGGCTTTAAAAGCTGCTAGATCTGCTTATTTTTCAAACCTATTAGAAGAAAATAAACATAATCCTAGGTATTTATTTGAAACAGTGGCTAAACTAACGAAAAAGAAAGCTTCAAGCTCAGAAGTGTCAAAGCAACACGGCAGTGATGACTTTATTAACTTCTTCACTTATAAGATTGATAATATCAGGGACAAAATTATAACTATGCAACCGTCTACCACAGTATCGCATCAGGAAGTGCATTGTAGTCTCCCTGAGGAAAAATTTGATTTATTTGTTGCTATAGGAGAGGACGAATTCTGCAAACTCGTTAATTCATCTAAATCGACAACTTCTATGTTAGATCCTATACCGACTAAGCTACTGAAAGAGATGTTTCCAGAGGTCATATATCCTCTTCTTAATATCATTAATTCATCTTTGTGGTTGGATACGTACCAAAAACCTTTAAACTGGCTATGATAAAACCGCTTGTTAAAAAACCACAACTTGATCCTACAGAATTAGTCAATTACAGGCCGATCTCGAATCTGCCTTTTCTGTCAAAGATATTAGAAAAAGCAGTATCTTTACAACTATGTTCCTTTCTAGAAAGAAATGATATCTGCGAGGATTTTCAGTCCGGATTTAGACCGTACCATAGTACTGAGACCGCTCTCATTAGAGTCACAAATGATTTGCTCTTATCATCCGATCGTGGTTGTATCTCTCTATTAGTGTTACTCGATCTTAGTGCTGCATTTGACACCATTGACCACAACATTCTTTTAAATAGACTAGAAAACTATGTTGGCATTAGTGGAATTGCATTAGCATGGTTTAAATCATACTTAACTGACCGTTATCAGTTTGTAGCAGTAAATGAAGAGATGTCTTATCGATCACAAGTTCAGTATGGCGTACCACAAGGCTCAGTACTAGGACCGCTGCTGTTCACTCTGTACATGCTACCATTAGGAGATATCATTAGGAAACATGGAGTTAGCTTTCACTGTTATGCCGATGATACTCAGCTGTACATTTCTTCAAAACCCAACGAAACTTACCAATTCACAAAATTAACGGAATGCATAGCTGATATAAAAAATTGGATGACTAGTAATTTCCTACTACTAAATTCTGAAAAGACAGAGATTCTAATTATTGGACAAAAAACTTCCACACGTAATAACCCAGAATACTGTCTAACACTTAATGGCTGCTCTGTCAAGTCTTCGTCGTCGGTTAGGAACCTGGGTGTGCTATTTGATACCAACCTTTCTTTTGAAAGCCACGTGTCTAGTATCTGTAAAACTGCATTTTTCCATCTTAAAAATATATCTAAAATACGCCATATGCTCTCATTGGGAAATGCGGAACAATTAGTCCAGCCGTTCATGACCTCAAGGCTAGATTATTGTAATGCTCTACTGGGTGGTTGCCCTGCACGCTTAATAAACAAACTACAGCTAGTTCAAAACGCCGCAGCTCGAGTTCTTACCAGAACCAGGAAATATGACCATATTAGCCCGGTTCTGTCAACACTGCATTGGCTCCCTATTAAACATCGTATAAATTTTAAAATATTGTTGATTACCTACAAAGCACTAAATGGTTTAGCTCCGCAGTACTTGAGCGAGCTCTTAACGCATTATAGTCCTTCACGTCTATTGCGATCTCAAAATTCCGGCCAGTTGATAATACCTAGAATATCTAAATCGACTGCAGGTGGGAGATCCTTTTCCTATTTAGCACCAAAACTTTGGAACAGTCTTCCTACCATTGTCCGGGAAGCAGACACACTCTGTCAGTTCAAAGCTAGACTAAAAACACATCTCTTTGACCTAGCATACACATAATACATTATAGACTTCTATAAATTCAATGTTAGGCTGCATAGATTAGGTCAGCCGGAACTGGGAACACTTCCCTTAAATCTTGATGTACTTGCTACATCATAAGAAGAATGGCATCTACGCTAATATTAGTGTCTTTGTTTATCCCGAGGTTTTCCAGCAGCCTGCCGGATCCAGGCCGTGTCCAGATCTGACGAAGGAGATTCGCCTGGACCCGATGACAATGCAGTGCTGAAGTATCCACTATCCTCTCCCTATGGAGGATCCCTTTCCCACTCTACAGATAAAGCGCTGTGAATTCCGGCTCGCGTACCCCGAAGTGATAAAATAAAACAAAATTCTGTATCAAAATTTATAGGCAAGAAAAGTAGTTTGTTTAGGCTGGGTTGTATGAATTACAAACCTGCGCACATATTTTAAAAAGCACATAACTATAGAATTCTGAATGAGCATGTGAACGCCGTCAGCGTTAATCACAGGTTCGCGTTTAAAGTCTGATCATTTCGACGGAGGTGAATCAATCAAAGTTAACTTTACCTGGAAGTAACATTATTCAAGAACCGCTATAACGCCAAAACAATCTGTTACCTTAAATTATATGTTTATCTCTGTAAAGCTGCTTTGAAACAATTCATTGTTAAAAGCGCTATATAAATGAAGATGACTTGACTTGACTTGACATCCTGCGTGAACTCCAGAGCCTGTCTCTCAAGCTGCAGAAAAGAGAAATGTCACTCGTGGATTCAAGTCTCGCCATCCAACAAACTATCAATGTTTTGACGGCCATGAAGACTACTGGTGGGGGGGAATCAACCAAGAAGGCTGAACAGTCTGTCTCATCTGGCCTTTTTAAGGGTGTAGAGCTGAATGAAGGCAGGGCGAAAATAAACAGGTCTCGGTTTCATGAATCAGTGATTGCGTAACTTAGCGATTACCGGACTCAAATTTGGTCCTGATGCTCAAAGCTCTTGACAAGCATTTTTGGCCAGGAGAGCAGGAGGACTTGATTTTGCATGGCGAACCAGAAGTACACAGCCTTGCGAAAGCGCTTGGAGAACCAACCAGGGAGGCCGTGGAGCAGTTTTGAGACTGGAAACTACAGGGCACTGCACCGGGGAAAACATTGGAAAGACTGTGCATAGCAAGTCGCACGTATCTCCCCATGTCAGCTGAGTGTGAACCAGGCTTTTCCGCAGTTAATAACACCAGCAACCAGACGCGCAACCAACAGCCTGTCTTCACTCCTGTTTGTTGATCTCAACGGACCTCCGCTGGACAAATTCGACCCAGTTCCATTCGTCAGAAGCTGGATTAAAGCAGGACATCGCCTCTCTTCTTCCTGGAAACCAGGACGGCAACCACAAGAAGTCGAGCCAAGGCATCTTTTGTCTATTTTGATTTAACCCTTGAGCCTTCTCAATATGTAATATAACTGTTCATATCTGTCCTGTTACAGTTAGTAACTGAAGTGTAGATTACATTTGTACAATTATATGAAAAAAGAAGAAGACTGAAGTAAAGATAAACTCTAAAAACTCAACTTTTCTCTTTGTAAACATCTTTTTCAGGTTTGATTGACAAAAAATGCTAAACTTTGACAGTCATTTTTATTGTTATAATTGTGATTTCATAATATTTAGATATGAATCCAACTAAAACTTGTGAAAAGATATCTTTCAGTTAGTCACACAGCAAATAGCATAGTGGAGCTCTATAGCCTTCTATTAAAACTGCATTTTCCAAAATATGGGCAAATATTTTACACCAAACCATGTCAAATGATCCATGTTATCCCCATAAATTAAATTTAGAAATTTGGGTTAAATTAAATTTTTACATAAAAAAGCTGCTTTTGTATAATTTTTTAAAAATGTATTTATATAAATTTTAAATATATCATAAATCCTCCAAAAACTGCACAAATGTAGAGTAAAAACATTAATAAACAGAGTAACATTACATTTGTTTAAATAAACTTATTTTGTTACACAATTACATTATGTTATTAAAAATTGTTAAGTGTGCGTGTGTGTGTTGTCATGTAGGCTATAGACTGATTGTCTTGGCTTGCATCCATGAAATATTGTAATGTTACAGGTACTGCATAGAGAAAATTTAGATTGGTATTGCGCAACAATCGGGAGATGGGGACCCCCCCGAATATTGACGGGTATTTCGCACACTGGTTGGAACGCAGGAGCTTGGAGGTTGGATGGGATCAGCGGGCACAAAGGAGCCAGGAGGCTGAGTGGGACCAGCAGAGGAAGGAGGGTCAGGGAATTATTCAGAACCAGAAAGTCCATTAGGCCTGGTGGGACCTGTAGAGAAGAAGAGACCTCAAGGGTGGAAGCATGGGTAGGAGTCCATTCCAGAATATGTAGGTCAATGAGTGCTAGCACCGGGACCACCGTATTAGGGATGCCACAGCTGGAGAGTACCAACTCCACACACTCAGAGAATAGCATGCCTCTGTCTGCTCTTTGAGGCCGGCGTGATAAAAGGCACTCAGAAAGTCATCTGGGTAGTGCACCATGTGATCAAGATGGAGATTATCATGGGTGTGATCCTCAAGGGAACGGTCAAACAATTGTGAAACTGCACATCCATCAGGTTTGAAGATCACCTGAATCAACGTTGGTGAACATTACTAAAAAATTGGTACCATTAATTTCACCATGATGTAAGAAATCAGAAGGGAAAATTTGGTTTAAAAAAGTTGGTTCCACTTTATTTCGATAGTCCCCTTTAAACATTCTACTAACTATAAGTAACTTTGCAACTACATGTCAACTAACTGTCATTAGAGTACAGGGCTCTCAAGTTTTATCAAAAGTTTGAAGTCAGATCTGTTAGGGGAGGAGCCACCCAAATATTTGCAGCAGCGGCCCCTCGGCCCCACCAAATTCGCTCAAATGTTCCTAGCAGTTCACATATTTAAAAAATACAAATTTATATAAATTTAAAAAAAAGAAATTTTGCCCCAAACGAGCCAACTGAACAGCAGTTCTCAATGTTCATACTCAGTCATAACAACTTGCCCTGAGCATGTCTGTCAAATTGTGTGTTTGTGTGGGTCTGTGTGTTTATGTGTTTGTACACATTTAGCTTATGAATGGTGATTTGTGTTGTAAGTGTTTGTTGCACTTTTTGATGACTTGATGACAGGGGTAGGGGGCTCCCACTTAAAGCACTGTGGCTCAAGGCCAGCCATTTTCACTGTCATGCTGGATGATAGCACTCCATCCAGAGCCAAACTGTTTCTAATTTTGGTTTTGTTCAAACCCACCATGGAGAACACCCTCTCTGCATCTGCATGTGAGTGGGGAAGAACTAAAACCTGTTTGGCAATCGTAGACAGCCTTCCAAATCTGCTCAAACCGGTCACCTTTAAAGGGGTCATCAGATGCCCATTTTCCACAAGTTGGTATGATTCTTTAGGGTCTTCATGTAAAGTTTGTAACATACTTTGGTTAAAATTCCTCAATGGTTGTGTAAAACAACACCCTTTTTACCTCCTCAAAAATAGCTCTGTTCACAGCGACCCGTTTCGACCATGTCTCTTTAAATGATAATGAGCAACTGCCATGGGGTGTGTCATCACAAGACAGTAAAGTGCTGCCTTGGCAACCTGCCTCGGTGGACAATATCATCAGAGTAAATTAATTGTGTGTAAATGTTTGTAACCAGATGCATTTTTATATTTTTATTTACGTAATGAGATTTGTTTATGTTTGTGTGTTGTAACTTTGATGTAAACAGCGATCATGCGTATTTATGAATGAACGGCTCGTTTTAAAATCTTCACGGTCTACTGACATTTGTTAAGACATCTGCTTAAAACATTACAATGCTCATGATAACTTTCGTTAACTCTACAATAAGTAAATCCACTTCACCAGCTAATAACTCCTCTACAGCGATGCCATAGAAATATACAGAGCGACCGCAAAAACAGAAGTTCAAAGACAATATTCTACAGATGGCTGCGCACTTGTTTCTCTGGTGCATAAGGTCTATAGTCAAGTCAAGTCACCTTCATCTATAAAGCGCTTTTAACAGTATGGATTGTTTCAAAGCAGCATTACAGTTATAATAGAAATTACCGTAAAAGATTGTATAGGCTTTACAACAGCATTAGGATAATGTTATTGTCCAGCTAAAGTTAGTTTTGATTTATTCACTTTCGTTGCGAAGATCATTAGTTGTTAACTTAGGGGCCGCTGTCACGACACCATTCTAACAGAAAAACTCTTAACGCGCTCCGGCCGCCCATGCGCACAAAACAGTGCCTGGTGTCTCGAGAACATACTCCCTGAAATAGGTTCAAAGGTGCAAATAGGTAATAGGTATCCGTTATCTCTGAGCAAACCTCAAAAACGCAAACCTGCCAAAACGCAGACGGCGCATGCGCATCACATGTTCACTCCATAGATATGCGCATTTGAATATAAATGTGCGCAGGCGTGTAGTCCTTCACAAATCAACCCTCAACAAACTACTTGTCTGGTCTTCAAAATTTGTAATACAGAACTTTTTTGGTCGCGTCTGCGTAGCCACGCGAACCGAATTATCCCGACAACGTTTTATATGTACAGAGGTAAAGGGAGGGAGGCCTTCACAGGGGAGAGAACATTTCAGGACTGCGTTGTCTTCGTGTCCAGGCGCTGGTCCTTTATCAGATCTGGATACGGCCTGGATCCGGCGGACTGCGGTAAACCTCGGGATAAACAGAGAGACTATACAAATGGCCGATGGCGTAAATATGCTAATACGGGATAGTCCGTTAGTGGTCGTGGGCGGAGCATGACCAATATGACATCATATTGCTCAGAAAATCCAAACGGCTTGATTATTGAGAATGTTTAGGCTTTTTGAGGATAAAAAAAAAAGAGTGAATGGATTTTTTTTTTCATTGTATGGTGGTTGTGTGCACACACGGCAAAGGCACATTTATATGCAAACACCATATAAAAGTAAATTTTGCATCCGATGACCCCTTTAAAAGCAGTTGGAGAGTTTATGACTGCATCAAAAATTATTTAGCAAGAATTTGGTTATATTCCTCAACATCAGCTCTCACTGTCTTTGATCACATGCAAGAGATTTCGTCCAAGAATCGTGAAATCAAAATGGTAAAAAAAAAAAAAAATGAAGGGGTTAATGTTACCTACCGCAAATGACATTCATCAGATCTTGCTCTTCCAACTTCCACTCTGTGTATGCGAGTGTTGCCTAGTAACGAACGTGCTTGCAGCAGGAACACGTAATTTACCCGGAAACAACAAATTATAATTTCTGATTGGCTGGTATGTGGCATATAAATCTGTATAACTCGAGACAGCAGCTATGAACTCGGCAGAGAACTTCCCTCCGTATGCCTGCGCCTCGTCCATTAATTATATAGTGGGTAAAGTTATCCCTTACTTCTAAGCGTGAGAAATACAAGGTGTGGCGTGTGAACGTTTGAACTGGTTGAAATGCGTGTGTCTCACAGTGAATGCGTGAAACTTGAGAGCCCTGAGAGTATTAGTAGATTGTAGTTGACTCTTAGGTTATAGGTGTTGGGGTTCAGGTTAGAATAAGATGACTTGTAGTTGCCAAGTTACTTATAGTCAGTAGAATATCTGTTGGGGGACTATCAAAATAAAGTGTTACCAAAAAGTAGATATGTTCTGGAAGTTTTGAACTGTTCTTTGTACTAGTGGAGCTTGGCAGCTAAATATATCTCCCAGAAGAAAGAGCTCAGAACATGTTCCAGAGCTGAAATGCATTCATAAGTGTCGTCTATTTTAAAGTCAAGTCAAGTCAAATATATTTATATAGCGCTTTTCACAATACAGATTGTATCAAAGCTGCTTCGCAGTATCAATCAAAACAACTTAACAGTGTATGTTTATTACTGGAAAAAGACATCCAAGTTTGGTAGAGCTGATCAGTGGTATGATGGGTCATTTAATTTGAATATCCCCAACTGAGCAAGCCAAAGGCAACAGTGGCAAGGAACCGAAAAACTCCAAGTGACCCGATGGTGTCCTAAAACTCCATCAGATGACCCAATGGAGAAAAAAAAACCTTTGGAGAACCCAGGCTCAGTCGGGGCCAGTTCTCCTCTGGCGTTTATGAATTAGAGGCCGAATTTACAGTAACTGTAAGATAAAAAAATTATATGAATGCCTGGCTAAATAGATGCGTCTTTAGTCTAGTTTTAAACTGGGAGAGCGAGTCTGAGCAACGAACAATATCAGGAAGGCTATTCCAGAGCTTCGGAGCTAAATGTGAAAATGCTCTCCCTCCTTTGGTGGATCTGGATATCCTAGGAATGACCAGAAGCCTCGAATTTAGTGATCTTAAAGAGCGCGATGGATTGTAGGGCGATAGAAGATCCGTTAAATAGATTGGAGCTAAACCATTTAGAGCTTTATAAGTCAAAAGCAATACCTTGTAATTAATACGGAACTTTATAGGTAACCAATGAAGTGATGATAGAATCGGTGTTATATGATCATATTTTCTTGATCTAGTAAGAACTCTAGCGGCTGCATTTTGGACTAACTGTGGCTTGTTTATTGAGGATGCAGGACAACCAGCTAATAAAGCATTACAGTAATCTAGTCTCGAGGTCATGAATGCATGAACTAACTTTTCTGCATCAGAGACTGATAGCATATTACGTAGCTTAGCAATGTTTCTAAGGTGGAAAAAGGCTGTTTTTGTAACATATGAAATATGCTTTTCAAAAGACAGGTTGCAGTCTAGTGTAACACCCAGGTCTTTTACTGTAGCGGATAAAGTAACAGGGCATCCTAATATGTTAAATTCGTGCTGTGAAAGGTTTTGTGGACGTTTTTTAGAACCGATAAGTATTACCTCTGTCTTGTCTGGATTTAATAAAAAAAAATTACGCGTCATCCAATCTTTTATATCTTTAACACAATCTGTCAATTTGGATAATTTAGCGTATTCATCTGGCCGTGATGAAATATATATTTGAGTGTCATCGGCATAACAATGGAAACTAATTCCATGTTTCCTTAGAATATTACCAAGTGGCAGCATTTATATTGAGAATAATAAAGGGCCTAACACAGATCCCTGCGGCACTCCATAGTTTGCCGAAGTTATGATCGATTTTTCTCCATTTAAGTAGACGAAATGGTAGCGGTCAGATAAGTATGAACCAGCTTAATGCTTGTCCTTAAACACCAGTGTAATTTTGTAGAGCAAGATGCTCAGACGACAATCTACCTTAAGATTATATAACACAACACATCAGTCAACAGCTCATTCTACTCCCATGAAATGTTTCTCTCTGAATCTCTTGCTCAAGTTCACTATGATCCTGTTCTTCTAGATCTCTGTTACCTGCAGGAAATGGATGTGATCCTGTGTGTGTGAAAGCTGCTCCAGCTCAGCGTCTCTCCTCCTCAGATCATTGATCTCCTGCTCCAGTCGCTCCAGTTGTCCTTCAGCTCGACTCACTGCAGTCTTTTCCTGATCTCTGATCCGCTGTGTCGCCTCAGAACAGCTTCTCTCAATGGAGCGGATGAACTCAGTGAAGATCCTCTCACTGTTCTCCACTGCTGTCTGTGCAGAGCGCTGTTAGGACAGACATCACAATCACACAGTGAGCTTCAGTGAGTCCTGACTGAGACTTCTCAAACTATTCTTCTTCTCCAGACTCACCTTATGAGACGCCACAGCCTCTCTCAGCTGCTGAAGATCTTTCTCTCTCTGCTGGATCCTCTGCTGGAACGACCTCTGTGTCTCCTTCAGCTGCTTCTGCACCACAAATCAATAACAGAGATGTCAGTTTATAATGCTGTCACATATCTGTCAGGGTTCTGTCACTTTGGTCTAGTTTATTCTTGGTTTTGTGCCATAGCCCTGACTCTCCTGTATTGTCTTGTCTTTGTGTGAGCGTATGTTCTCTTGTCTGTGTGCCTTGTTTCATGTTTGCAGCGTGGTGCTGCACTCATGTCTAGTTTGGTTTCGGTTCTGTGCCGGGATTCGGACATTCATGCTCCGTGTGTTTGTATTCTGTTGTGGACAGGATGAGCATTCGCTCGTTCTCATGCACTCTTACTTGTCGTGTAAGCATGTGGTTACGAGTTTGCTTTGGCCGTACGCTCTTCTGTCCGCCTGAAATTATCCCCTTGTGTCCTGCCCTGACAGATCCTATTTTCCTAGCCAAGTCGTACCTTTTCCAGTTGCTGGTCTGAAAAGTGTTTTTGTCTGTCGCTATTTTTATATTATATTATATATTATATATATATAGATATATTTTGTCAAACAATCTGTGAATATTTTCTATTATTTTATGTTGCTTCATCAAAGCCTGTTTTACAAAAGTTTGTGTTGATAATTATGTTTACTTTGCATTTTCACCAAGTGATAAGTTAAGTGTGGAGCACAAATACGCTCAGCAGTGAAAGTCCACTTGCAGCTTCTGTTCACTTCAGTTGAAGTCTGCAGTGTGAATGATGTTACCTGATCATACCAGTACCAATATAAATAGTGTCAACATTATTTCATCAGTGTCTAGTTTAAAGTTCATACCTGATTCTCTGTCCTCTGCTCTGCAGCTGATACAGTGTCGTGGTTTTTATGTTCATCCATCGTACACAGCAGACATATAAACTTCTGATCAGTGCGGCAGAAAACCTCAAGGAGTTTATCATGCGTTTGGCAGATCATCTCCTGCAGTCGTCCAGTGGCATCAATCAGATTGTGTCTCTTTCTTTTAACGAAACTCTCATGTTGTTCGAGGTGATCCTGACAGTAAGACTCCAGACACCCCAGACAGGACTTGACGGCTTTGCGTTTTCTTCCATCACAGACGTCACACTGAACATCTCCAGCTCCAGCATTACAGTCAGCAGGAAGTTTAGTCTTCAGTTTCTCCACCACTTCAGCTAGCATGGTGTTTTTAGCTAAAGCAGGTCTTGGACTGAAGGTCTGTCTGCACTGAGGGCAGCTGTAGACTCTCATCTGATCCTCCTGATCCCAGCAGCCTGTAATACAGATCTTACAGAAACTGTGTCCACAGGGAATGGTCACTGGATCCTTCAGGAGATCCAGACACACTGAACACTTGAACTCATCCTGAGAAATTCTGGCTTCTGCCATTTTACTGCTTGAATAGAGAGACACAAACACACAACAGCTCAACTGCACTTCAGTTTCAGTTTCTCTGAACTGAAGAGTTTCCTGTTTCCTGGTTCTGTGTTTGAGTGATGTGTGAAAAAAATGTGTCTGCAATTCTGTAAAGCAGGTTCCTCACTCCAAGTGTAGTTTCCGTCTGCGTTGTTTTCTTCTTAATAAAAGAGATCCCACACGATGATGCAGTTGTGATGTGATTTACTCTCGGCTTCTCTCAGTTTCTGTATCAAAATATAACAGACCCCATCAGACACTTCTAACAAGGAGAATCTCTGGTTCGTGCCTCTCATCGCCATGACATCCCGCGAAAGAGAGTGGGCGCCCGGAAATTACATCAGCTTTACACTCACGCTTACACAACTTAATGGTGCTTCCCTAACATTTTATACAGATTATAAAAAGGGTAAAACAAAGACAATAACACGGAAATTCATATATATGTATATATAAATATTAGGGGTGTAATGGTTTACAAAATTCACGGTTCGGTTCGATACGATACACTTGTGTCACGGTTCGGTACGTTTTCGATACAGTAAAAAGAAAGAAATGCCAGAGAAATTTCCTTGATTTAATTTTTTTAAATTATATTTTTATTAAAACTAACATCATAAAGTATGATATTTGTTTACTTTGAGCAATGATGGAGCTATACTTGACTTTTCTTAGGAGCTTATAAAACAAAACAACTCCTTGGACAAAATGAAATGTAATATTGTAGTAGTTATAAACAAAGGTTTATTTTAGTTCAGATTAACATTTGAGGGCAGCAATTGTATTCATAATGTCAAAATAAAACCGACGTGATGTTACTTGAAAGCATTATAGCCTACTATTCCTGTCAAACTTCCATGGTTACAAAACTTACAGTTAGTAGTTTTACTACAGTAAATCCATGGTGAATGTTGCTGATCTGTGGACACTGAATAGTTCATTCATGGCACAATGTTTCTCCTGGTTTCCACGTCAGCGCTGTTTGATCAGTTAATAACGGAGAAATGTGAATGCTTCAGTTCTCACTAGATCTCGCAGCGATGTTATTCCTTCAGTGGCGAATTCAAATGCTTTCTTTACTGATCTCTTAGCGCTGTGTAGTAACAGTGCTGCTTGATCAAGATCGACTAGCGCTGCTTTGGTCCAAACCGATAAACGGTCCGTCAACCACACAATAACGAGTAGCTCAGTTTCGTTCCGCTTGCATTACGTTTGCCATTTGATGTTGGGCAATGTTGTGGTCACGCCAGCGTCTCTTACATTATGAGCGTGCTTACCACGCGCGACGCGCCTACATTTGAAATAACTAAATGTTGGTCGGCAGGAAAAATGGTCCAATGAACCGTTCGGTTTAAAAATGCGTACCGAAAACCGAACCGAAAGCCTTGTACCGAACGGTTCAATACGAATGTCACCGGGTGAACAAACCAGGAACCAAAAATCATTGACTCGTTTCCAGGGGGAAGAAATCCCGGTGTAACACCGGGCCGGCGCTGGGTATACACATCATGGCCGCCGACCATGATGAGCGCCAGCTGAAGCCCATGAGAAATGCTTCATTGAACCACCTGCCCGGGAAAAAGGAGTATAAAAGAGAGAGGAAAAAGCTGATTGGAGTGTTCAAAGCTGGTTGTCCCAGAGAAGTGGTTGTTTCACGGAGAAGTGGTTGTCTCAGAGTTCGAGTGGTTGTTCCAGCGCAGTGAAGAGTGGTTTCGGGTTCCAGCTTGTTCAGGAAAGTTGTCGGGGTGCGGCCGCCGCCCATTGAAGTCTGTTGGATCAGAGTGATCGTCTGTGGGAAATCTGCTGGACCGAGTTATCGATTGGACCTCCACGGCGAAGAGAGAGAGAGAGATAAGTGCATTGATTTCATCTTACGAACATTCAAACAGTCTGAAGAGGATGCAGTGAGTGTGAACCTGACTATTAGAGAAGTGTGTGTTGCAGAGTGTGACGAGGAGGAACTGAAGGTTGAATCTCCCCCACGTGAGTGTAACAAACGGATCGTAGGCCTCGAATCAGCCCTATCGTGTGAGTGAATTGCAGTGCTTTTGCCTTATTGATACACATCGATTCATGGCTGTGAAATTGAAGTGAACACGAGTGTGTTTTTGCTGAGAAGTGACTCAAATCCATGTTTACACGTTTGTGGAAAGTTGTTATTATCTACTCTCCCTCAGAAGCCAGAGTGATACAGTTGAGCTGGAAAGTACTTTGTACTGTGAAGAATCCTTACCTGTTCTACTTACCGTCCAAGTCTGGAAGTATGCAGCATTGCTGGTGAAGTAAGATTTTAAACCACTGTCTCATTATTGTGCACCGACGAAGAGTACTTTGTACTGTGAAGAATCCTTACCTGTTCTACTTACCGTCCGAGTCTGGAAGTATGCAGCAATGCTGGTGAAGTGAGCTTTTAAGTCACTGTCTGTCTCACGAGCCTATTCGACGAGTCTGACGACGCAAAGAGCCACGAACGTCCCTGTCTCTGCTTTTACCCTGTTTAAACTGAATAAAGACTTACCTTTTAAAGTCACTGTGGTTGTCTGCCTCTTGGTGTCTTCTGGTGTCTGCTCCTCCGGAGTGTGGTGAAATAAAACCTTGGCCTTAACCCTGGTGACACGAATACGTGTATCGTTACACCCCTAATATATTGAGAGAGAAATGGAAAAACAACATATTTTCCTTATGGTCACATGACCATAGATTATTGGATTGTAATTTTTTCCTTCCTAACATGTCCGAATAGTGCGCTTCCAGTTCGATGAAGAATCTTTCGTCCGTCAGAATCATGAATCTTTGCTGCAATCCTCTGGTGTTATCTCGTGGGCGTCAGGCCAAACAAACTGGTCCTCGCCACACGGGCGAAACATCCGCAATCTATTTCCGCATTATTATTATTATTATTATTTTTTTAAACTGGACCATTGAATAATTCCTGCCATAGAGACATGGACAATAAGGTAATGCTGCCCTTTTCACGTGAAGGAACGGGCCTTCCTCCAGCGCCAGGCCGCCGCAACAGGCCCTAAGTAAGCCGCGCTGCAGATTCAGTCCCGGTCAGTCTACACTCTCAACGTCTGCCGGGTCAACTCTGAGTGCTCAGCTCAAAACCTTTTCATTTTCCGTCCCTGGGTGAACTTCGCATCACTTCAGTTGTTGAATCACGAGCCAGTTATGCTATCTGGATACTCATGTTTTGATCGGGGGAACACTCGTTTTAAATCATTTCTGTACAAAAATTTGCCGTCATTAACACGATGCTTCCTTGTGGCATAAACTCACACGTAAACAGTAGGTCGCACATTACGTGCAGATTGCACACAGAATCATTAAGAACCTATTGTTAACACTGTCCTGCAATGTATCTACAAAAATCGCTTATAAACTTGAAGTTATAGCGTAAATGTATTTTTATTTAATTTCTTGAAGTAATTTAAACCCGCAGCTTCACTATTGTTTTTTCTGATTCAGAACGAACAAATTGGCAGGGAATGTGACCCATAGCCATATAAATAAGTAAGGGTTAATGCCCGACGAGGTGTCCATTGTCAGGTTTTAATGGACGACGGCGAGGTGTGAACCGGCCGACACGCAGCTCCGCCGAAGTCCATTAAAACCTGACAATGGACACCTCGGAGGGCATTAACCAGCTTAATACCATGGTCACTTGCCAAATACATTTTTTTTAAAACATTAGTTTATATTTTAATTAGGCTAAATCTAGTTTTTACAAATAATAACTTGCCTGACGGTTTATTTAGCAACCGTAGATATTTATAGTCTGCTCAGCTTGTAGAACCCTTCAGGTCTAACTAACGTTAGATGTTTGTTTTGATAGAGCAAATTGTTAACGGATACTTTGACTGCCTGTTGCTATTGTTACACACAGCTGTTGTAGGCAGCACATTTATTTATTAATTTCGAACGGTAAACAGGCAGTTTCACCAGAACTACTTTACTAGGTGGCCTCTATCACTTTTTAACGGACACCCTGCAGCCAATCAGAATCGAGTATTCACCCAGACCATGGTACAATTTAAATTAAACTGTCATGTTGAGGGTTCCTACGCAACTTAGAAAGTAATTAAAAAAATTAATAAAAAAAAAAATTACTTCATTACTTAATTACTGACTAAATGAATATGCGTGTGACACTCAAACCAGCAACGGATAAATGAACAATCAATCATCTAAATCAGACTGTGCTTTGCTGTTTGATGATCATCCAACATCAAACAATGATTACTGAATCAAACCGTGTACCTCTGACTCAGAGGTAAATATACGCAGGTTCTAAAACGTTTTAGTCTTCTCATCATGTAAGCGCATGTTATCACTTTGAGAAACCAATGAAAAAAACAAAGAAAATAAGAACTTTTTCAAACATTTAATAATTGATAGGATATTTCTGATCTCGTCCACCTTCAACTTCAGATGCGCATAATCCTGCAAGGATTTAATCTCTCACCTCCTCTTCCTCACGTCTTGATTAACATGCAAGAAGATGAGCATCGGTCTGCCAGGCCCCAATCTCCTCCTTCCTTCCTTCAGCCTCACACCACAGGAGCTCAATTTCTCCAGGTAAGTTTCTCCACTGCCGCAGCAGTGATGTCTCCTCTGCTCCCACAGGAGCTCTGTTTCTCTGGCTATTTTCTCCACTGCCGCAGCAGTGATGTCTCCTCTGCTCCCACAGGAGCTCTGTTTCTCTGGCTAATTTTCTCCACTGTCGCAGCAGTGATGTCTCCTCTGCTCCCACAGGAGCTCTGTTTCTCTGGCTAATTTTCTCCACTGTCGCAGCAGTGATGTCTCCTCTGCTCCCACAGGAGCTCTGTTTCTCTGGCTAATTTTCTCCATTGTCGCAGCAGTGATGTCTCCTCTGCTCCCACAGGAGCTCTGTTTCTCTGGCTAATTTCTCCACTGCCGCAGCAGTGATGTCTCCTCTGCTCCCACAGGAGCTCTGTTTCTCTGGCTAATTTTCTCCACTGTCGCAGCAGTGATGTCTCCTCTGCTCCCACAGGAGCTCTGTTTCTCTGGCTAATTTCTCCACTGTCGCAGCAGTGATGTCTCCTCTGCTCCCGCAGGAGCTCTGTTTCTCTGGCTATTTTCTCCACTGTCGCAGCAGTGATGTCTCCTCTGCTCCCGCAGGAGCTCTGTTTTTCTGGCTATTTTCTCCACTGTCGCAGCAGTGATGTCTCCTCTGCTCCAGCAGGAGCTCTGTTTCTCTGGCCATTTTTTTCACTGTCGCAGCAGTGATGTCTCCTCTGCTCCCGCAGGAGCTCTGTTTCTCTGGCTATTTTCTCCACTGTCGCAGCAGTGATGTCTCCTCAGCTCCCGCAGGAGCTCTGTTTCTCTGGCTATTTTCCTCCACTGCCACAGCAGTGATGTCTATTCTGCTCCCACAGGAGCTCAATTTCTCCAGGTAAGTTTCTCCACTGTCGCAGCAGTGATGTCAAGTCAAGTCATCTTCATTTATATAGCGCTTTTAACAATGAATTGTTTCAAAGCAGCTTTACAGAGATGTCTCCGCAGCAGTGATGTCTCTTCTGCTCCCGCAGGAGCTCTGTTTCTCTGGGTATTTTCTCCACTTCCGCAGCAGTGATGTCTTTTCTCCAATACCCCACTATTCAGAATTAATATTCCTGTTAAAACCCCTATTTGATGCCTCTCTCTGTCCAGTGAGCATTGGTCTCCCAGCGGACGTTGCATGCATCTGTTTCCTCTTTCTCTGTCCACCGAGCATTGGTCTCCCAGCGGACATTGCATGCATCTGTTTCCTCTTTCTCTGTCCACCGAGCATTGGTCTCCCAGCGGACGTTGCATGCATCGATGTTTCTTCTTTCTCTGTCCAGCGAGCATTGGTCTCCCAGCGGACGTACTGTGTACTTATCTCTACTCTCTCCCGTCCAGCGAGCAATGGTCTCCCAGCGGACGTACCATGTACTTATCTCCAATCTCTCCCGTCCAGCGAGCATTGGTCTCCCAGCAGACGTACTGTGAACTTATCTCTACTCTCTCCCATCCAGCGAGCATTGGTCTCCCAGCGGACGTACCATGTACTTATCTCTACTCTCTTCAGTCCTGCGAGCACAGTGGACACAGCATGTATCTATCTTTCCATTACCTCTGTCCAGCGAGTACCTCTTTCCAGCGAGCATTGGTCTCTCAGCGGACTTGACACGTATCTATCTTTCCTGCCCAGCCAGCATTTTCAAATTCATTCCACCTCGCAGGCGGCCGGTAGAGCCCAATATCCTGACGCCATTGAGCCGCTCAGATCACAAACTACATGAACCCTCCCGGTCAGCCGTTTTTTCGATTCCCGCTGCTCCCCGTCCATCGGTCAGCGGGACTTACCCGTTAACGCCATGGAGATATCCCGGTCAAGCGATCAAGCTTATTGAAAAGCCAGCCAGCCAAATTCTGGGTCTTTAGGGGGTCTATAGTCTTGCGGCTGTCCTTTTGCTCTTTTGCTTATTGGGGGGAGTACTCTGAGTCCGGGCAGAAATTCCGAGCTCGGAGCCCTCCACCCGGACAGCACGCCAAATACGCATAACCTTTACCATAACAATTATATGTAGATGTGAACTCGTAAAACACTCCTCAAATCCACCCCCACTGTTTTACACTAGATTATTGGACAGACCAACATCTTGACATATCAGTGATGTCATATATAAACCACCTTATACAGCTTGTCAAAGATAAATCAAGGGTAGCTAATTCCCAATCTGTCAGGGAGCTCAGATAAATGGAGGAATAAATTGCGGTGACAAACAAAGTTTATTATAAAATTAATAGAAACATTCAAACAGTTCAAATTAGTGATTCTCTGTATGGTGGTTCACGTGCCTCTGCACACACACCAGTGGAGACACAGAAAGAAGATTGTGCGCACAGTGCTACAAGACAGCGCTGATTGCTCAAATCACAAGCTGCAGAAAATGACAGGACCATAACAAACAGAGAAGAAGTGGTGACACACCCAGACCCATGAAACAAACTACCATTTGAAAAACCATGCCATATACATAGTCCCAATTATGAAATACACTAACAATCACTCTCTATGCTTATTTTCTTAAGCAAACTCATGCATTATAGAACATAAAAGATCATTCCACCCATGACCAGATTTTCTTGCAACATAACAAGAATCTGCTGTATGCTGAGATGAACTCACAGGTATCTCCTGGAACTTCATCTAAATCAGCGATCCATTGAGAAGTTCGGTTCAGCAGTATCACTCTTCTTACAGTCAGTATGTGATGAATTACAGTTTGAACTCAATTCACACTCTAAATTCACAGAATCATCCCAAGCAGGCAATGGTAAAAAGTTCACAGGCACTAACAGGGTGACAAATAGACAGAAAGAACAGTTCTTACTGACCACCATATACACTGTGCTTTCCCAAAGAGCTGCTAATTTCCTTTTCCCCTTCTCCCGTTTGTTTGCCAAGAGGACTCTATCACACAACTCCAATAAATGACCCTTCAACTTGTGATTGTTGCTGCTGACATGCATTTTGTTGTGCAAGTAACATTGCCTCCCTTAAATCCTTTCCCAGAGACTGGACATATTAACTCACATCAACAGTCCCCTATCCAAATTACACTCTCAAAAAAAAAAACATACCCTGGCAATCTGGGGGTATGGCCAAACATCAAAAAGAATGGTGGGTAGCCAGTTGTCTAGTGCAATTGTATGAGAAAGTCGGTGTGTTCAGCATCTGAGGCCAATTTGCTTTAGTCGGACCTCGGAGGCAAGGACCTTCTCGTGTCACCAAGAGTACGATTAAACCTTTCAGTCTGAACGTTACCCATAGGGTGATAGGGTGTGGTATGAGATTTGGCAACACATGACAATTTCAACATTTCCACAATCAGAGAACTTTCCAAATTTGCACCCTTGTCTGAATGGATCCATCCTGGAAACCCATTTACAAAATAAATTGTTCCACAGAACACGGGCAACAGACTTTGCAGTTTGATTCAGTCAAATGTACACATATGGAAGTTTTGTGAAGTGGTCGGTTATTACCAACACATCAACAGACATATTATTGACATCCTCAGCTAACCAGAAATTGATACAAACCAACTCTAGCGGTGCTTTTGTGGCTATAGACACAAGTAGTGCCCTGGCCTCAGGCGTCTCACTCAACACACATCTCTTACATTGTGTCACGTACAGTTTTTTGTTCATCTCTACAGAATTCCAGTCAAATCTTTGTCTCACTAGCCAAAGAGTGTGGTGTGGGCCCTGATGACCTGTCTCATCATGCACCCCTTTCATTACCAAGCCTCTTAAGGCTGCCAGCACAACATGCTGGAAAGACCTTCTCTTGGTCGTCGGATTCTTAGACACATAGTAAAGTAAAATCAAAAACTTCTAAAATCCGGGAAATCAAATCAAAACTTCTTATTGAATCAAAACTGCCTCAGCACTTACCTGGACCTTTTCGCCTGCATGTCTCTGCTACCGAAGGACCCGACCCAGTTTGGTTCGGCCGTGTTTTGGGACTACGGATTGTATAGTTGGCAACGCCGCTGGATCGATCGGGTAAACACGCACGCTTTTGGGCGGATACGCTAACTTCTTCTGCCCAAGACGACTCAATCTTTCCTCCCGGATGATGTAGTACCTGGTCCTAGTTCTTTTTCTGCTCTCCATCCTGCCTCCTTGGTTGCAAAACTCCACTAAAAACTTCATGGTTTTCCGGTACTCAGCTAAACAGCTACTCCAGCTAAACTGTTATCCATCGGCTACTCCGGAGCTTACCGCTGAAATAAAAACCTTCGGACTACTTCAACACCACCGTTACATCCACAGAGGCTCCCGTAGAAACTTAATACACATATCCACCGGGAATGACAGCTTCGGAGCAACACTTCCTCGTTGCTTCTCTTCCGCGTCCCGGCATCTAAACAGCAACGCACAACATCATCAGAGCCAACGTCACGTGAACCATTTCAACCTCCGGTCAGTTCCCATTTCCGCATCATCCCCTTTAAAACAAAAGTCTCTCAAGCTTGGACTATTGAACATAAGATCCCTTAAGGCGAGACACGGCAGGCAAAAACATCGATTTTTCATGCAGAGATCAGTTTTGAGATTTTGGGCTAGTTTACTCCTTCAATATTCAAGCTGCTATAAAGAAAACGTTGAAAATATACATTAAGATGTTTATTTTATTACATTTTGTTTACTTGCGGCAGTAAATTTCTGCCGAATTTACCAAGAAGTTAGCATTCCAACGCGTCATACCGCGTTCCGTCTGTTTACTGAAGTCTGTCATGACTGGTATCGTTGTAAAGCTCTGAGTCTCCTGCACAACGCTATGTAACCCAAATATGGGCATTTCTTTTCTATCAGTAACCAATCGTGAATGTCCAAAGGGTGATTTAAAGCTAATGATGAAATCTCATTGGCTACTGCTGGTTTCTGCTAACGTGATTCGCTCAGACGCATCACGTGGTGTACTCTGCCAATGTTAATACATTGAGTTACTGCAGTTTTAGGACTTATATGCCTACCATGTTATTAAATAATCAATTTCATGAGCTTGAAATATTATATATTATTATTACTAAGGGCCTGAGTTTTTATTCTGTTTTTGAGCATTTTTTTTTTCAAATGGAAATGTATTAAATTCCCTACTTAAATCTTTAAATGCCTTTTTCTCAAAATGAGTTTTTTGTCTTTCTCCAGTGCAAATATCTCAGCCTATGTAGCACCTATGTACACCAAACTTTCCAGTTATACACTTAGCAGTATTCTGAAGATTTTTTCAGAGGGATTTGTTAATAAATCATTCCTGGCCTGATTTATGTGACATTTTAATCCAAAAAATATGGCAAAAATCTATTTTTTAAGGCTATGGACAGTATATTTTGATTTCCTAGGTAATGAAAGCATATATCCTGAAATCCCTCTGAACTTTTTTTTTCATCTTGTGTGTAAACAAAATGAAAAAAGAATTTTGCACCTGGCTTTATCATATGTTCAGATCTATCTACCAAAAATATATGCAAAATTGCTCATATTTAATGAGATAATGCCTAATTTGCATAATTAAAAGTACAGATTTCAAAACCTTATAATACATTTTTTTATATATACTTGTGTAAGTAATCAACTGAGGAAGTTTCATGGTGATGTCTATTATTTAAAGGTGCTCTAAGCGATGTCATGCGTTTTTTAGGCCAAAACATTTTTTGTCACACACAGCAAACATCTCCTCACTATCCGCTGGCTGCCTGTCCCCTGAACACACTGTAAAGAAACGCGATCTCTGTAGACAGCCCAGGCTCCACAAACAGCAACAAAAACAAACTGCGGCGACCCGCTCCCCGAAACATGACAAACTGTTCCAGCCAATCACGGACAAGAAGGGTTTGGGGGTGTGGTTTGGGGGGCTAGTGTGCGGATGAGGGAGGGTCTAGCTAGCCTCCGTTTTGTTTGACAATAGTTCGAACGTCAACAAGAAGTGACGTCACCCAGGATCGCTTAGAGAACCTTTAAAAAATGTACCCTATTCACCTGTAGTGTCTCGCCTTAACAATAAAAGCATCATTCGCAACAAATTCATCCTGGACTCGCAATTAGACTTAATGGGCCGGTTTCCCGTTAAGGGCTTAAAATAAACCAGGACTAGGCTAATTCTACTTAAATTAATCCACACTAAACAACTGACTTTCTGAGATGTTGCTTAAGTTTGGATTAACTAGTTCTAGACTACAGAGTCTCAGATTAAGGTAATCAAGGACAAGTGAGATCATCTTTTGGAAACCCGATTAGATTAATGGCATGCACATGTGGCTAAGGAGAGGTTGTTATAAAAACCTGGTATGGAATACTTGTAATTCATTAGTCTTAAGGAGTGTGTGGAACAGGAGTCACTACACTTAACCAAAAAATGGATAAAGGCCGAAGAAAACGCTCAAAAAACTTCAGTGAATTTGAGAAGACCCTTTTTAAACAAATTGTATCAAACTATCCTGTAATTGAAAACAAACAGCATGATTCAGGTACAGAAAACAAGAAGGCATGGATTTCCATATTGAATGAATTCAACTCAAATGAAAAAGTAACCAAACGGACACTCCAACAAGTTCAGGTAAGATTTATTGTTGCCCCATTCTTACAAATCAGTCAATTATAAATGTTTTCATTAACGAAATGTAAAAAGAAAACAATATTATATAGAACTCCAACTTCAGAGTATATATTATGTTGTAAAGGTCCTGTGGAAAAACATAAAAATAAACCTGAAAAAAACAACTGCTGCTATGCGTCAAGAGTGTTTCAAGACAAGTGGGGGACTCCCAGTTCCACCAGACACAGAGGAGTTGGGGGACTTGTTGGCTGGGATTATTGAAAGTCAGCAACCCTGGAAGGTATTCCAGATGATGACCATTTGGACAGTTCAGGTGAGAAATCTTTCAAAGACTCATTTTATAGGACACGTCTCATTTACAGTAACATTTGCTATCCCATCCAACATAATTAAATGCAAGTCATGTCTTGTAACAAAAATTAGGTAATGACCTTTATTGTTGAAGTCAAATGTAATGCTACATTTTTTTTCCATACAAAGATGACCTGATCTTGACACAGGACTTGGGGGGCGCAGGGAACAATTAAGATGCTCAAATGAATCCAGCAGTAGCCAGCACCAACATGCAGCAGCATCCAGTCTCCTACAGTAGCATTAGTCAGCATCCAGCAGTCTCTAATCCAGGCAGCAGGTCAAGAGGGAAAAGGATGACCATTCATGAGAAACATTCCATGAACATAAATTACAATATTTAAAAGAAGAACATGGAAGTCAAAATGAAAATTCTTCATCTTGAGTTGTCTATGAAAGAGAGAGACATGAAGCAGCAGCAGTGTCAATTGTCTTTGGAACAAAATCTCAGTTAAATAAATAATTTCCTGATTTTTTTTTTACCTGTCTATGCCAATCATTTATGTATCACTCAAGGCTCATTTATGAGAAGTGCTGCAACTGTGAAAGTTTTTAATCTGAGGTTAAACCTGCTTCTGACCAGGTTTAATTTAAGACTACATTTAGATCTGAATTAGGTCTAATCCTACTTCTAGAAATCCGATTGTTTAAGTCTAGACTAGTGCAAGTCTGAGACTATTGTAATCCATGTGTGAGAAAGCTACTTCAATAAATCCAGGTTTAAAGTGACATTTAGTCTACGACTAGGCTTAATCCCCGTACGGGAAACCGGCCCAATCTGTTTAACTGAAACCTGGCAAATACCCAATGACTATTTCTCCCTCAACCAAGCCACCCCCACTGGATTCTTATACATGGACCAACCTCGTCCTGAAGGCAGGGGCGGTGGTACTATTGCTGTCATCCACAGACAAACTCTCAAGCTTCGCCCTCTCCCCATCCCATCTGTTCCCTCTTTTGAACACCTCTCATTTAAACTCTTAGGCCCCACTTCTCTGACTATTTCAACAATTTATCGCCCTCCCAAACCCAATCCTTCCTTCCTGTCAGATTTCTCAGAATTTATAACTCAACTCTGTACAACTTCATTAACCCTCTGGGGTCTGAGGTGTTTTCTGGGTCCTGGAGGTGTTCTGACATGCTCTGACATTTGTGCTTTTTTCTGTTACTTATGACATTTTCATGGCTATAGTCTTATTACACTGTTTTCAGCACATGCTCTGCTACAGTAATATGTCAGCAGCATGAATGTAAAAGTTTGTAGTTTTGAGATAATGACGTTTATGCGTGGTTTGTGAAAAAAACTCTGAAATAAGGTCATGAAACCCATACTGATTATTTCTTCACAAGACTTTTGAACAATGTATCACATATCCTAGAGTATTTGCTCCAAAACTATGTGAAAATAATCCTGACTACTCATTCAGATAAGACAATAAAGTTATTCTAGATTTCTTAGACATTATTATTATTTCCTTTATTTTTCCAGGAAGGTCCCATTGAGATTAAAAGAAATCTCTTCCTCCAGGGAGTCCTGGCCAAGATGGCCACACTACAAAATTACACACAAACACACAACACATATAAAACATTCCAGAAAGTCAGAGCACAACATTCATCATAAATCAAGTAAAACAACAACATGATTCAATCATTGTATACTGCAGTAATTTTTTAAATACACTCAAAGGAGGAATTGTTTCTAGAGGGACAGTAGCTTGAAATTCATTCCACAGCCATGGAGGGCTGTGGAATGCCCTCCATGGAGAAAGGAGAAATTGAGTAGGAGAAAGATTATTTACCATGCCCCCCCCCCCCCCTCCCCCTCCCCCTCCCCCTCCCCCTCCCCCCTCCCCCTTAATTTGCCCCAGCTGTGTCTTGTTCCCCTATCTGTTCTCTGTGTATGTAAACCCTGTGTTCTCCCTCACTCCTTGTCGGTTCTCGTTTGTTTTTGGTGTGGTAATGTTTCCTGGATTCCTGTCTTAAGTTATATTTAGTAAAGATTATTGAATTTGATCTGCTGACTGCTGCCTCTTCATCTGCCTGCACCACACCCGTAACACTGAATGTACCCTAGGTACTACTAATTTAATCCCATTAGATGATCTAGTGCTATAGTTCTTTCTACATAAACATAGAAGACTAGTAATGTAATTTGGAAGCATACCCATCAATGTCTTTACAATAAATACTAACATATGGGATTTCCTTCTTTGATATAAAGAGGAACAACCCAAATAGTTGTACAACAAACAATGATGAATACGTGAACAAGAATTTGTTATAAAACACAGTGCAGCATGATAAAAGCCATCCAGCCTTTTCAATAGATATGTAGAAGCATGCATGTAAACAACATCACCATAGTCTAAAATAGGTAAAATAGTACTCTGTATTATTCTCTTTCTAGCTGTAAAGGAAAAACTTTTTTTCCCGAAAAAGAAAACCCAGTCTTGGTTTAAGCCTTTTCACCAAGTAATTAATGTGAACATCAAAGGCTAACTTCTCATCGAGCCATATTCCTAAGTATTTATAAGTTGGTACTCTTTCTATATGTAAACCCTCAATAGTCAGAATAGGCATAACAGTAGACATAAAACGGCCACGTGTAAAAAGAATATACTTTGTTTTATTTACATTTAAAACTAATTTTAGTTTCAACAAAGTAAGCTAAAAAGTATAAAAAGAATCCTTAAGAATTTCAATAGCCTGAGACACAGAAGATGCAGTGGAGTAAATAATTGTATCGTCAGCATAAAAATGTAGCTTTGCCGATTGTATTCCCTGCCCCAATTCATTAATAAAGATAGAAAAAAGAAGGGGTGCCAGCAAAGAACCTTGCGGGACACCCTTCCTGACTATTACCATGGATGAGGTGTAATTATCTACAGCAACACATTGAGTTCTATCCGATAAATAATTTTTAAACCAACTCACAGCCGAATTATCGAGGCCTACACTTTTAAGCCTCTGTAACAGTAAGACATGATCCACTAAGTCAAACGTTTTTGTTAAATCAACAAATAAGGCCGCACAATGTTTTGTGTGAGAAAGCTTTATGCGAAGGAGGTGTGATCTCATTAATATTACTGCTTTTCACACCTGAGAAAGACAAAGACCCTCCCCTAATGGCCCTATTAGGTGTTATCAGGCCCTATCATTATGAGGAGCCTTGCACAAAGAATGAGGAGATTTAAAAAAGAATGGCTTTTAGATTGTTTGGGTTTATTTACAACACAGCATAATCCAAAGATACACAACAAAGGACAAAAAAAAAAAACACATTAGTAAACACACTGATCTAAAGACAGATGCTTGAACAGTCACGCAACTTTGTGCCATTCCTGAATCATACTACATACCTGTCATTTCAAAGGTGTTAGATTTTTCACTTAACCATGTTCATGTACAGAGACTCCTGTGAATGTTGAAGTCAGCAGGACTCATCAGTGGGGCATCTGGTCCCTGTAAAAAATAAATAAATAAATAAATAAACACCTGTGAACATGCTGATATCAAGAGAAACTATAGGGATGCACGATTTTGGGGATACATTTTAGATTTTTCTGGTTAAAATTATTATTAAATATATATGAACACCAAGTTTGTTGTGCATTGTTATATGTGTAGGGCTGCATAAAATAATAACAAATAGGCCTAGATAGCAGGCAGCCTATAAATCATTAAGAAGGAACACTTCAGTAACACTACACTAGACAAAAATATATGGATTATCATATGTTAGCTCAAACGTTTCCATTCGTTATGAAATGAGATTGGAGTAAAAACATGAAGTCTTATGTTTGGCGTTTTTTTGCTTTTCAAACCCACAGCGCAAGTGACTCAAACTCAGCAGAGGACATTTACTGAAGCGATCGAGCCGCTCCAAACTATGAAACATTATTGTTACATTATACATATCTACGTGTGAGCAGATATCCACAAACACAGTATTTAACAGTAAACACGGGTCTAAACATTATAATATTCACCATTGAAGAATAAGCATACTTTATATCATGCTGTGTTTAATTATCAAAGATAAAAACATTCTTGTGTGTACATGTATATTCACTCCAATCTCATTTCATAACATTTTCGTCTGGCTCCAGTTTAACTAGTAGCTACAATGTAAAGTTTATGCAGTCATAAGACGCTTATTAGCCTATGTGTCTTACCTTAAAAATCGTTCTCATAATCAAATCGTGTTCTTCTAATTCTTCTGAGGTAAAGCCAAGGTGCACAGACAAAACACTTCCAAACTCGACGAAAAGAAGAGCAGGACTGAAGTCGCGATTCTTTGTTAAGAGGTAATGAGGGCGTTTGCGTTCCTTCATGTGGATCAGAGTATGTGAGCGGAGTGGAGCGGCAACAATGTTCCCTCCGCGCTCCAAGCATTTAATAATCACTCCGCTCCAGCTCCGCTCCGGGTTCACCATTTACCGCTCCCGCTCCACTCCTCGCTCACTGATATCAGAAACACCGCTCCGTCTTCGCTCCCCGAGGAAATTGCGAATAACTATTTAAGTGTGCTTTGAAATCTCACAAAATTTCTCCTCATCGTAATATATAGGCATATTATTATTGTTTTTTTTTTTAAACATCATTAGGAGAATAGTTTCAATGTGGTTTATTGGATAGTGTGCGAACTTTTCCTATGACTTATTACGTTATCAGCATTATAAGTTAAATATCATTGCTGCTTTTTGCAGAGCATATTTTGTTTGGAAAGATGAAAATAACGTTTTCATCAGTTATCTACGTACGGGTCACTACATTTCTTACAGTTTTCTGCTCGTTCGAAATCAAACCGACAGCACTGGAAGATTACATTTTTTTAATCCAATGCATTGAGACGCAATCGTGAGAAAGCGATTGCGTGTGTGAATAAGTGTTACCTGTTTAAAATGTGCTTTCACCCGATCCAGCTCGATCTCATGAAAGTGCGTCACACATTTTATTTCTCGTACCATTTATACGCCAAAAACTTGTTTTTGCTTGCATAGCCTAAGCCTAGGATACGGAGTTTTCGCGTGCATATGATACGGACTTTATGGCGTGCACGCACTTCACACACCTAATCATAACCAAGGCAAGGGGTTTAGTGCATTTCATTTGCACGCAAAAAATTTTTTTATGTATAAATGGCACAAAAAATAAAATGTGTGCTATAGATACGCACTTTCATGAGATACTGTTGCCCGATCATATTCAGTAGGCTTGAGAAATAACCTCCCGCAGCCACTCATGTCCATCTGCGTCATCATTCACATCCTTCACATTTTTTTCTGATTTGAGTGATCCATCTCTGTACCATGCTAGAGTAATGTGTTTAACGTGTGAATCCTTACTAAAAATGCAGTTCTATAATGAGCCGTTGGCATGAATTGTACTCGTGATGGAGCGGTAGTGGAGCGCCCTCGGAGCGAGTGAAAACCACGACGCTCCGACTTTAAAAAAATCCGCTCCGCACTCCATTCAAAATCACACCGCTCCACTCCTCGCTCCGCTCCCGCTCCACTCCGCTCACATACTCTGATGTGGATCATTTGAATTTGAACAGCTCGCACGTGTGTGGGCGTGGTCACATTAGAGTCAATGAGTTCGGGCTGAAGAAACTGTACATGTCGTTGCTTTCATACGGATTACTTAAACAGAGAATATTTGTTTTTGGTATTATTTACATCATTTAAAAATGGAGACTTAAAGCTTTGTAAAGACATAACTCTCACGTGTGGGTGGCAAGTATTTGCTGAGTTAAAGATCATTTTCTGTCGCGTTTCAGAATGAACTTCACATTGAGAGAGACGACAGAACGCGCATCATGTTTATTTTCTTTATTTTACGAAAAACACAACATTTTGTTTTTATTATTAGTGTACACAAATAAAAGTAGACATTTAACAGTTTTGAATGATGTATAACACTTACCTGTATCACAAAAATCGACAGTTATTTTAGTCTCTTTTGGACTGATAAGAAAAAAAGTGAGCTGGTATTGCCGGCGATACTGCCGAGCCCAAAGGGTTAACTTTATTACTTGTAGGTGAATTCAAATTCCATATCGACCCTTCCACCTCCAAACCTACCACGGATTTCTTGGACATTATACACAGTTTTAACTTCATACAACATGTCAATTTTGGGGCGGCAGTGGCTCAGTGGTTCATGTAGGTTGTCTACAAACCGGAAGGTTGGTGGTTCAATCCCCGGTTCCACCTGACCAAGTGTCGAGGTGTCCATGAGCAAGACACCTAACCCCAGCTGGATGGCGCCTTGAATGGCTGACACCGCCGTCGGTGTATGAATGAGTGTATGAATGGGTGAGGCAAATTGTAAAGCGCTTTGTTGGCCATTGGGTCTGTGAAAGCGCTCTATAAATGCAGTCCATTTACCATTTACCAATTTCCCCACCCACACCCGTGGACACACTTTGGACTTGGTCCGCTCTACTGGACTTAATATTGACACTCACACACACAGACCTGGCCATATCTGATCATCTCGCCATAACATTTCACATCAACCTCCCCAGCCCTCACTTCAAGCAGACATGCACCATATCTTACCGAAATCTAAAGTCCCTCTGTCTCACCTCTTTTTCCTCCCATATCGCAAACACAATTTCCATACCCAGCATCCCTGAAAATTCAACCACCGCCGACCTAGTAGCTCACTACAATTGCACACTCACATCCAGCCTCAATACTCTCGCACCAGTGAAAACTGCAACAGTTACATTTTCCCGCTCTGCTCCCTGGTTCACTCCTGAAATACACAAACTCAAAAAAGAACGCAGACAACTGGAACGCCTACATAAGAAAACTGGACTCACTGTACACCTACAAGGCAACAAGAATCACAGCCATCATCATAGATCAGCACTCACATCAGCCCGCACAGATTTTTATTCTGGGATCATTCACTCTGGATCCTCCAACCCTGGACTCTGTTTGCCACAGTTAATAAATTACTCAAACCCATTGACAATATCACTCACTTATTCACCATGGACAAATGCAATAATTTCATCGACTTCTTTAAATACAAAATTGACAGCATTCACTAAGAACTCTCTGTGAACATTTCTCCCAGCACAGACCCTCAATCTGACTCATCTATTCCATTTCACATCATTCTCCCCTCCCTATCAGTCATTACAGAAACCGATCTCACTAACCACTTCAACAAAATCCACCTCACAACCTGCCCACTGGACCCCATTCCATCTGCACTGGTCAAGCACTGCCTCCCCTGCCTCAGCCCACTCATCATGGCTATCATCAACTCCTCTCTCACCTCTGGAACAGTTCCTTCTTCCCTCAAAGTTGCAGCCATCACACGAATACTTAAAAAACCTGGCCTGGATCCTGACAACCCCAACAACTTCCGCCCCATCTCTAACCTACCTTTCCTGTCTAAAATCCCGGAACGCTTGGTCGCCTCTCAACTAAAACATCACCTCCTCTCCAATCAGCTCTACGAAACCTTTCAGTCTGGATTCCGCACTCATCACTCTACTGAAACTACACTACTCAAAGTAACAAATGACCTCCTGCTCACCTCTGACTCTGGTTCCCTCTCCATTCTCCTCCTACTCTCTGCTGCCTTCCGACACCATTGACCACTCCAAATCCTTTTACACCGTCTATGACATCTTGGCATCTCTGGCTCAGCTCTCTCCTGGTTCACCTCCTACCTTACCAACAGATCTCAATTCATATCCATCAACAACTGTACGTCTCACACCATACCTGTCAATCACGGAGTCCCTCAAGGCTCGGTGCTAGGTCCCCTTCTGTTTATCCTGTACATGCTTCCCCTTGGACGTATCATTCATTATCATGGATTAAAATTCCATAGTTACGCAGACGACACACAACTATACCTCAGCACCAGATCCATCACTCCTGCCACAGTATTAACCATCACAACCTGCCTCTCTGCAATAAAATCCTGGATGAACGGCAACTTCCTGAAACTCAATTGCAATAAATCGGAAATCATCGTCATCAGTCCCAAATCACTCCTCCCCTCCTCCCAAGACTTCACTCTCTCCGTCGATGGCCATACAGTTACCACCTCTCCCCAGATCCGAAATCTTGGTTTCATTTTTGACCCCACGCTCACATTTAAGCCCCATATCCGTCATATCACCAAAACTGCCTTTTTCCACCTACGTAATATTGCTCATCTACGCCCTACCTTCTCCACATCTGCTGCGGAAACTCTCATCCATGCATTCATTACATCAAGACTCGACTACTGCAATAGTCTCCTATATGGTCACCCATCCTCTGATATAAAAAAAACTGCAATACGTTCAAAACTCCTCACCCACTCCCGCTCCAGAGACCACATCACCCCATCCTTCAACAGCTTCACTGGGTCCCTGTACAACAGCGCATCCATTACAAAGTTCTGCTCATCACTTACAAAACCCTCAATAACTTGGCACCTCCATATCTCACAGACCTCTTACAGCATCGCCCCGCCTCCGCTCTGCCGACTTGGGCCTTCTCAAACCCATCACCAAATCAACACACCGAACTTTGGGGGACCGAGCATTCGCCATCGTTGCCCCCACCCTTTGGAACTCACTCCCCATCCAAATCAGAAACTCGGACTCACTGACCACCTACGAAAAACTGCTCAAAACCCACCTGTTTCAGCTCGCCGACAATCTATAATAACACTCTCATCATTGTTTGTTTGTTTCATTTGTAAAGCGTCTTTGAGTTCCTTGGAAAGCGCTATATAAGACTTATGTATTATTATTATTATTATTATTAAAGTATATCTAACCTGATTGTGTATTTGCCCCATTGTCTGAGTAATGTAGCATTGTCATTACCCTTTTCTCTTCTAGAAGGCTGTCTACCTGGCTCTGCAAAGAACCTCACCCTACATATCACTGGATCATGACATTGCTTGTTGAGCAAATCTGTATGGGTGTTTACTGAGTGGACACTGCACTGCATCCTCCAAACCCCTCAAATGCTGTACATAAGTGACTGCTCTAACAGCTGCACCTTCCTCCCAGGGATGGTGAGAACAGAGTACATCTGACTTCTCCTCACAGGACACATGCCCCTGAGTGACCTCAAGATACTTCTGTGACCCAGACAATTCCTCCACAGCCTCCTCTTTTGTGTGCTCACATTTCAAATTAACCATACCCAACCTCCGCTTCATGCTTTGAGATGTCATATGGTGTTCTGGTAAGTCTGTGCAAAATTTTGGAAGAGGCGAAGGGTTCCCCGCTCAAGGCATCAGCCACCACATTTTTTTGGGCCAGGTATGAATTGTATGTCAAATTCAAAAAGAACCAACTTCGCAACCCATCTCTGCTCGCAGGCATCAAGTTTCAGTTTAGTAAAAATATACTATACTATATTCAGCCCGTGGCTGAATGAAGCAAAAACTATTGCTGTTGCAACCACATTACCCTTCTGAACTTGAGAGAGAACGGGCCCAAGTCCACTTGTTGAAGCATCAACAGACAGTATAAACGGTTTTGAGAAGTCAGGGTGGGCAAGCAGATCTTGCTTTACCAGTGCAGCCTTCAAGTTCTCAAATGCCTCTATACATTCCTCTGTGCAATCCTCAGGAGTGAGTTTTCGGACAGCCCCTGACCTTTTTCCTACACCCCTTACTTTCCTAGGTCTCTACCGGCCAGACATCAGCTGAAAAAGAGGCCTCGGAATCATGGAGCATTTTCAATGAAATGCTGATGAATGCGGGCAGAGAATTCTAGGAAATGTAGTTTGTGAGGGAATGATAATAGTCTGATGTGGAGTGCCCTCTAGTGGCTCTCAAGGGCGCTCCAGCTGGTGATAGTAACTGTTACACTGATACTATCACCAGCTGGAGTGCTCTCTGGTGGCTCTCAAGGGCGCTCCAGCTGGTGATAGTAACTGTTACACTGATAATACTGAGCTCTATAATTCGTTGTGCCCAGATGAAATTTAACAATTCACAAAATGAATGGAATGCATAGCTGATTAAAAAAAATTGGATGACTGGTAATTTCCTAGTACTTAAGGATTTTAATAATTTTGTGTATGCCCTTATGATATTTATATCTATAGAGATTATCAAATTTAAAGTTGGATCATAATCATGCTAATTTGTGTTATATAAATGCCATAACACCACACAGCCCTCTTAAAATTTCAAATACGCAGAGACACAGAGAGAGATAAAATCAGTATTTTCAAAAAAATGAACATTTATGAAGCATCAGTTTTTTTGGAATTATGCTACATCATTACAGGCATTATCATGTACCATGGTATTATCATGCCTATTACACACTGGCAGTCAAAAGTTTGGAATAACAGTTTGACTGTATTGTTAGTAAGTAAATGTAGCCATGGTGAGTAAAAGAGGAAAAGATTTTTAATTAGTTTTGTACCTCCTAAACATTTGACATCAAGTGTATGTTTGTGTGTGTGGGTTTGCATTTCTTATCCATTGTGGATTTCGTTGTGGTGTCACTCGTTAATTTCTGCAGTTTGTTCTGCATTGTAGTAGCCTGGGAAAACCCAGACAACTTCCGGCAAATTTAGATTTGCTCTGAAAGTTAGTCTGGCAAAGAGCTCATTCAAGCCCATTTCCAATCCGTCAAAATCGAGGCACCAATCAGAAACGTTGGGGCAGGCTTTACACGATGACGACAGCGCTGGGATTTTGAAGCAGATTTTGTAGCCTACATTACAAAGATGGATGCCGCCGTCGAACATCACTCGTTTGAATCAGCTATCGCGTCTGTTTTAAGCGATTTGAACGTTTCCTTTTTGTTAAAAACCGAGCAAAGAACAACACTTGGAGATGTTTCTCTGCCGCTCTGCATACGTCATCTCCTTCATCGCTCTGATTAGGTTTAGGTCTATCCGCGACGTCCGTTGGTGATGCCCCTCTGGAAATGATTTGTCTATGACGCTTTGCCAGACCATAACTCAGTTACAACTGAGAATGGTCTGGTTTTAACCAGGCTAGCATTGTAGCAAATTTTCGACAAATTATGTAACAAATGAGCAAATGGGTTTATGTGTTTTGATAGTTTGTCTTTCAATTTGAAATGAAATAAGCAGAAATGAAAAAAAACAACACCTTTGTTATTTTTTTCCGTTTGTTAACCCTCTGGGGTCCAAGGTGTTCCCTTTCGAAGGGAACTCAACAATACGTCATTCGACGCTATGGGGAACGCCTCAGGCGTGACAGGTGTCTGAAATCACTATCAAATCACGTCAATCATATTGACCGGCGACAGCCCGTGAATCATTAGCGTGAATGATTAACGTGCGACCTGGAAGTATATAAGGGCGCCTTGCAAACATGACAAATCGTCTCATCGTCTTCAGGGACTGTTTTGTATGAAACGCTACTCAAATTACGAGCAAAAAGGTAAGATGAAACGCACAGCAAAAGCAGATTGTTTTCGTAAGTGTGCCTACCCGTGTCCGAGGTTTCTGACACCGGCTGACACACACGAGTTGTGCGTTTTTTGTTTGGGAGAAGAGCACGCACGGGAGGTTCTCGAGGGAACCTTCTGTGCGAACTGCGAGCATTTTTCTCTTAAAATGCTCCGCTCTCGTCTGGCCCTCTTCTCGAGTGAAGGGGGCTCAGCATCTGTTCCTCGTGGTGCAGGTCCCGCTCGTGCTGAGGCAGAGCGGCGACTTTCATCATGGGGTTCTCAGATGGAGCTCGTCGATCACCTTGAGAGGGCTGTAGACCTCTCAGATGATTTGACGGCTGACGAGAGCGAACTGCAGTTCGATGATGGGGAAGATTACTCACCGACTGTACCTGCAGTTGCGACTCTTCCGGACGCGCAGGAGATGGTTGGGGGGGTTTATGATCAGGAAGATCTTGAACCTCCTCAGCCACCCTGCCCCATGTATGCTGAGCTGGTGGATGTTATGGAGCGCGCTGCTGACAGGCTGCAGTTGTTCAGGAAGTTCAGGGAGGCGAAGGCGCGCTCAGCAGCATTTAAAACATGTATACCGCTGAGATCCGCGTCCGCACCCAGGCAGGCGGGAGAGCCTGGCCCTTCACAGTCTGAGGACCGTAGGCAGGGCCAGCGAGCCAGTGTCGCCTCTCGTGCGCCCCCTCCCTCAAGGAGCAGGTCGCAGAGGAGGCGTGACTCCCGCCACAGAAGAGATTTGAGGGAGGTTATCCAGAACAAACGCTCACGGCGTCGGTAATGGATAACCTCCCTGGAGGGTCACGACTTCTGCCCTCTCTCTTCTGACCCCCAGGCGTTCATTACATCAGGCCTGGGGATGGGCCTATGATGAGAACTATGTTCTGATGGCCCACCCGGGCCTGGTTGGTGGAAACGCCCCTTTCAGGCATGTAAAGTGGCGGTTCCCAGGTTCGTATAGAACTTCTGGCGAGTCTTCACTTTGCACGCCGCAGGTGAGCTGCTAGTCTTTTCAAGGAGTATATTTTTTGTGATAAAAAATAACATATTTCTCTTTACAGACCTCGTTCCCTGTATAAAGAGTTATGGGGTCATGTCAAGGTAATAAAGGTAAGATAACTTTATTGGATTATTAGGGCCCTGAAGTTCCCCGTTAGGTGGCCTGAACGATAACTATGTTAGCCTTTGGGCTGTTAGCCACCTCAGGGTAGAGTAGTTGGTCTCTCTCTGATAGTATGTTTTACTTAGAGTGTTGACTGACGCTAGAGCTTCAGATAGATCTTATGTCCGGCCCATGGGACCGTTTTGACTTTTCTGAGTATTTCGCCCCTTGAGCTCTGTTGAGTTTTCATTAGGGTGAGCGTTCTGCAGCCCTTTGTATGGAATAATACAGACTATATTCTTTAGTAGGCTGTGGCTCCTCTGAGCCCTCAGATAGATATATGCTTACAGGTTGGCCCTCACCAGGGCCGCCTCTGTAGCTGGCCTAGGCTGTGCCAGGGATATTAGAGGTGTTCTGCTAAATTAGCATTTCTTCCTCTGACCCTTCACTTTGTGAATGTAGGTTTTTGGACATCCCTGTATATCAGCCTCCTCCACAGATGCGATGTACATCTGTAAACAACATCGCGCGGACGCGTCTGTGCCATTCATTCATTCACACACAGACATGCAATTCATATTTCAACAGTCTTTGTGCAGTTTACAGACACTATTCAATAACGCAATTAGAACAAAGCACTTAAGAATAAACTTACTTCATCAGCTGGATCCGTGCTCCTCGAAATGAAACTATACCAGCACTTCTGAGGTAACTTTTTGGATGTTTTATCCAGTTGATGTGGGCGTTGGTGTGGCTTGCCTCAACATTTGAGTTTCAATAGCCTCAGTGGGCGTGGTCACATTAACACTCATACGCTATAATTAGCTGAAAGGAAAAAGACTTGACATCTCTCTCTTTTCATACAGATTACATAAACTGAGAATATTTGTTTTTAATATAAATTACTTCATTTAAAAGAAGAGAATTTCAGCTTGATAACGAAAAATCGTTCGTGCCTGTGTGACAGTTCATTTTCGGACGCGTTTCAGAATGAACTTCACTGACAGAGAGAACGCAAAATTCGCATCATGTTTATTTTTCTTTATTTGACAAAAAGCAGAACACTTTGTTTTTATTGTGAGTATCCACAAAAAAATAGACACTTAACAGGATCTAATGATGTACAACACTTATATGTAAGATCAAAATCAATAGAGTAATTTGAGTCTCTTTTGCACTGATAAGGAAAAAAGTGAGCTCGTCGCACCGGCGCGATAGCCGACCCCAAGGGGTTAACGGCATGTGGAAGGCAGCTATGGCCACCACATAGACCTTAGGTGTGGATGAGTAGAGCCCATCAGAGAAACAACCTTGGAGGAGCTCCAGCACTGAAGCCACTGAGCAGTTAACTGGGTCCAGCTGCTGTTCTCTGCACCATAAAGTAAAAACATTCCACTTTGAGAGACTAGCACTTATGAGTTGGTCCCCCTCAGGGCCCAGAACCATAGCTTCCACAGCTCCGGCCGAGGGTGATGTATCGAGCCCTCGGCCTAAGATAGAAAGTCCCTCCTGATTGGAATCTGCCACGGAGGGCCTGGTAGAAGTGCTATGACGTCCGAAAACCAAACTGGGTCCGGCCAGTACGGGGCTCCTAGAAGCAGACTGACCCTGTGCCGATGGACCCTCTCTAGAACTCACGGGGAGCAGAGCGATCAAGGGAAATTTATACAGACGTTGCCTCGGCCATGCCTGTACCATGGCATCTAGCCCTAGACAAGCTGAGGGAAAACCAAAGCGAACACTTCCGCCTGGCCAAACTCCCTCCAGATCAGCTCCACCTGCCTCGACAGGATGTCTGCCCCCATATTTTCATCCCCAGGAATGAACATTGCTTTGAGTGAAAGCAACTTGCCCTGGGACCACAGAAGAACCTGATCCGCCAGTCTGCACAAAGGGCGCAACCTCAGGCCCCCCTGCCAATTTATATAGTAGATCACCGACGTATTGTCTGTTCGCACTAGAACATGATGGCCTCTGAGGTACGAAAAGAAATGTCTAAGAGCTAGAAACACTGCCAACATCTCCCTGTCAGCAGCCCCTCGAGATCTAGAATGACGGCGGGGAATTAACTGTTTGAATGCAGCTGACTGTCGTTTCGCCTCCTGCAAAAGAATCAACGGCGTGGCCGAAGAGGCCAGAAGACGAAAGCGAGGCATTGAGGATAAAAGCCCTGTTCTTCTCCCCAAAACCCGATAGATTCAGCCACAAATGTCTCTCCGTGGCTACTAATGCTGCCATGGAGCGGCCGATGGCACGGGCCGTCTCCTTAGTAACACGGAGAGACGAGTCTGCCACCCGTGATAGTTCTTTTACATTTTTGAATGAGTCTCTGTCGTCCATTTATTTAAGTAGGTCAGCCTGGTATGCCTGCATGATTCCCATCATGTGCAGGCATGCACCACCCGGACGCCATATATGCCTTACCCACCAAAGCCGATGTTGTACGGCAGGGTTTGGAGGGCAGCGCCAGAGACTTAACCCTCTGGGGTCGGCTATCGTGCTGGCGCGACGGGCTCACTTTTTTTCTTATCAGTGCAAAAGAGACTCAATATAGTCTGTTGATTTTGATCTTACATATAAGTGTTATACATCATTAGATCCTGTTAAGTGTCTATTTTTTTGTGTATACTCACAATAAAAACAAAGTGTTGTGCTTTTCGTCAAATAAAGAAAAATAAACATGATGTGAGTTTTGCGTTCTCTCTGTCAGTGAAGTTCATTCTGAAACGCGTCTGAAAAATTAACTGTAACTCAGTAAATATTTGTCACACAGGCACGAGAGATATGTCTTTTTAAAGCTTGTATTCTCTTCTTTTAAATTAAGTAATTTATAAAAAAAAAAGAAATATTTCCAGTTTATGTAATCCGTTTGAAAACAAGGAGAGGTACAGTTTTTTCGTTCTCAGTTCATTATAAATGAGCTGAGGCCGCCACGCCCCTAGCGCTTTTCACATGGTAAATAAGTGATCTAACGTTATGCATCCCACACGCCCAGCGATCAATGGCATAATAGCACGAAGTTTCTTCATCAGATTCACTGATAGTTCATCGCGTTTTGAGGATGGCACGCTACTCTGACAAAGAGGCCCTTCAGATGATTCTGGGCAGATTGCAACTCGGACGACGAACGGCTGCATTTTGAAGAACGAATTGATCCCGCCGAGGATACAAGTTCGGAGTAAGTTGTTTAGTGTTATATAATTCCTATTCTGATTATATAGAGCTCAAATGAATTTTCAGACTATATTTTGCCTAGTTTTGGCTAGCTTTTGACATCTTACAGGAAAGACCTCACAATATCCCTAACATTCGTGTATATGCTTGTGTAAACTTTTTAAATGTGATATTACTCACTTAAAAATGTTGGGTTAAAAATAACCCAATGAATAACCCAACTATGGGTTGGTATAGCACCTTCCCAACTGTGGGTTATTTTAACCCAATGCATTGGGTTAATTACCAGTTGGGATAAAATAACCCAACAGTTGAGGTAAATATTTATTTTTATAAAGAATATTTATACTGTATGATATTATATTATTTATTTTTACAACCTTTTTTTAATAAATAAAATACACATTGTTTTCAAATATATATATTTTTTTTATTGGTCTATAAACACAATAAATATGTTTTAACATGTTTTAAGTATTACATTATGAAGGTAATAAATAGTGACCCTAGTAAATATACACGTGTATAATAAATAGAACAAACAAACAATTATGATGTGCAAATATTAAAATATACACATTAAATTTAAAACATGCGTGCACTTTACAGTACATCAATTAAAAACACACATATGTGCCACAATAAAAATAAATACATGCTTATTAAAAAGGCTGTACATAAATTAAAAACGTACATAGATGTGCCTACACACACACACACACACACAAAACCAATCTGTACATACAGTACACAAAATCTATCTGTACATACAGTACACACATTTAATACAATAAAAAATAAACATACTTATTAAAAAAAGGCTATATTGTACACATTGTGTTATAAACACCTTAATATGTATGGTGATTGGCTACTGGAGCTACTGATGATCAGTATTGAAAACAAAGCTTTTAAGGAGGTGGCAATGTATTGAAGGAACTCCTCCAGGAATATTATAGACAGCATACTGTAAAAACTCCCAAATGGGAGCAGAAGCTTTGGGTAGTTAATGTCATAGATGTAGAATATTTTGAAGCATACATCCACTGCTTGCAGGAGTTCTCTTTGTCCAGACAATCCTGGCTTGTCTCACCATATTAGTTCCAACCTTAAAAGATAAATATACTTTAGTTGGCATATATAGTGGTGAACATTCCATGGACACAATATATGTATTTACATGTCCATAATAAACAGCATGCTTGTGTTTCTGCACATCTTTCTGATTGATTCCAGCATTAGAAATGAGTGGATGCTTTATTTATTTATTTTTAATGGCGTTTTGGATCAGAGGATTATGTTTGTTCATAACATTTAACTACAGATTGTTTTGCAAATGAGGCAAAACATACTAATAATTTGTTTTGTGAAAACATTTGTAAAGAAAAAATGATGTAGATGTCGAAGATCTCAAAAATGAAGTTTATTACAGCATAGCAGTGGCAAGGGACACGAAGCACCTTGGGTTCACTGGCGTCAGAATGAACCCCGAACTCATCCCAGCGTAAACATTTTATACCGTCTTACATTTGTCTTTCCCCTCAGCATGTAAATGAAGCTCTCTCTTAAATGTAAATTGAGAATAACAAATTCGTCTTCTCTCTCAGCGTGGAGCTAAAACTCTATCTTAAATGTAAATTGAAGAGAACTAAAAGTGGTACCTCTGTGTCCATGTCTTTGTTCTTCTTTCAAATAAGAACGGCCAAATGTTTAAGGTGATAACATCTCTTTGAAGCTCCCTAATCAAGATGGTTCTTGAATACCCGCTGTCATTCCCACGCTATAGGTAATAAACGTGACTCTGTGATACTTTTAAGATTGTAAGGAATTAATTCTATGATAAATAAGCTCTTTTAAGTGAAGGAACATTTCAATACATCTATATTGGAGTGGAAGTTGGATCGGAGCAGACTATAATTTCTTACAGACCCCCCTTTGATGCTCTTGGCCCATAAGTAGCATCACATCCACTCCCTTTTCCTAAATAACACCTCCCTTTCCTGGTGGGCAGGTGCCCAGTGGCGGTGCCATCCTGGCTTAGGTTGTCCCCCTATGGCCATCGGAGAATCTTACCCGTCATAGGAATGACACCTCATGCACACTGGTTACAGCTCTACTTCACTTGAGCAGAATTATCATAGTTGGTGTTAAGATTTTTTTTTTTTTTTTTTTTTTTTTTGGAAAAGTATTTCTTGGGTTTGAGAGAGGTATTCAAGAACCATCACATCCAACGGGAACGTCCAATTTTGATCATAGAATTATCTTCAACCTGACGTTTCAACATGGAACACATACAGCATAACATAATGTACTGACTGATAATAAGAATGCATACATACACATACAGCTGTTTTAAAGGTTACATTCCAAATTAAACCAGCAAAGGCAATATCTAAATCTCCATCATGCATTTGTTTTGCCAAAATCTTTGTCTTTTTCTTCAAGGCCTTGTTGGGCTCACAATGTGTATCAGTGATGTTAGCATATTGTTTTAGTTTTGATTAATTCAAACAATCAACAATCAATAGACTGTGTGTGTGTGTGTGTGTGTGTGTGTTTTCATTTTGTCATGTGTTTTGTGTCCATTTTCTCAGTGTGGGCATCCTTTATCCACATGTGTGCATCCAATAGACAATAATATATCTAATGTGAATGAGTATGCATATATTTGTCTCTTCATGTGCAGGACGTCTGTGTCTTTGCGCATTTCTTAGAGTGGGTATGTCTTCTGCCCACTTGTTTTCCATCTATGTGCAAAGACTGCTGTCCGTTGTCTCTGAAATGGTTTGATCTCTTCTTGTTTCTTTTCTCATTGTCCATTCTTTTTCACATGGACCATACTGTAAGTCCTTCTAGAAGAAGCAGTCACTGGTGTTGTTCAAGTCTGTGTCTCTTCATCAGTTCCATCCATCCCATGGTGGGTCTCAGGGTTTCTAAGTCTTTTAGGTCTGGAGTTCTGGATCTTGCAGGTCTGGAAATCTCTGTATTGTGTTCTTTTTCTTGAGGAAATCCCCTGGCTCCACTGGTTCTACTTCCTTCTCGTCCTTCAAACGACCATGCCATCTTTCTCCAGGAGGTTACACGTTTCAGACAAAACATCTTGATGCTTATCTGAAACAATTATCAAAAGAAGAGGTTGCCCCCCTTTCCCCCACAATCATCTTTTCACATTCAAACATCAAAGTCACAGAAGTTTAATCTCAAAACATCAAACATCTGTAATGTTTTTTTTTTTAATTATTTCTAAACATAATGCCATCAAAACATTTATTATAAATTACACCTACATAGCAATGCTAATAAAACATGTTCCATAAATCATAAAGAATCACCCCCCTTTTGATAGTAAACCCTTTTCTAAAATGTGTTACTATCATAAAACTAATTCTAATTTGCATCAGCATCTGCTTGTGACTGAGCTACAGTCTTGTTGCTCATGCGGTGATATGTTTGACAAGGTGTGAATCGCTTCTTTATTTCCTTGCAACAATTCCAACTGGGTTTCTAAATTGCCTATTTTCTTGAGCAAACCACGATAGCCCATCTTTCTTTTGTGTGAAAAGTGACACTGTCTTGCCTTGTGCCCCATCAGTCCACAAGCAAAACAAACAACTTCCTGATCTTCCTTTCTTTTCTCCAAACAGTGCCTTGCAATGTGACCATCCTTTCCACATGCATGACAGACAAAGCTTTGAAGAGGTCTCTCATTGTCTTGACAATGTCTAGCAATGTGACCAGCTTTTCCACATGCATAGCAAAGAATAACACCTTCTGAATTTATTCTTGTAAATCTCCTTGGTCTATGATGGAAACCATGAGACAATGTAGTAGAACAGTCTCTCCCACCAAAGGCAGCAACTGGATGTCTAAATTTGACAGTTTTCATTTGACTATTTTCATTAGCATTATTGTTGTAAAACTGTGTCATTTTACCAATAATGTCATTATATTCAGAGAGTGGTGTCACAAGCATTGTCACAGCAGACCGGGTGAGTGGGTCACATTTGTTAATCAAGGCAGACTTGAAACTGACATCATTCTTAGTAATATCAGGATTCCCACTGAAAGTTTTAAACATCTCCAATAATCGTTCTGAAAATGCAGCTGGATGCTCCCCTTTCCTCATGTGCATTTCAGATATTTTATCCCAATTAACTGACATCACACCTAAGACTTCAAGCAGTGCCTTTTTCCTCTCTGACTTATTAGCCTTTCGGTCCTTTACTTTCTGAGTTAAGGCTCCAGACAAAGTGTCAGGCAAGCACATTCTTAACAAAACGCACACATCACCATCTGTTAAATTGTACACTTCAGCATATTCATCCAAGTTTTTCAGAAAATCTAGTGGATCTTGTTTGACAGGATCAAATCTACCAATATTCTTGATCACAGTTTCTAGTTCAGTTGGATTAAATCCTCGGACTATGGTAGAGGTTATTGGTTCTTCTCTTCCTTCACTAGCACGTATAGCGGTAGTAGTATGGACTGGTGCCATGGGAAATCTGTCTCTACAGTCTGAGTATTGGCTACTAAATGACTGAGTATCTTTTTCCCAACCCTCAGCTCTGTCTTCCTGCAAATCTGGCATTTCTGGAACTGGGTTACACAATGTGACACCTAATAATGTCTTACTACAGTTTTTCTCAGTTGTGCCACTCTTTATCATAAACTGATAAGCTGCCTTAGCTTCCTCCAAATTGTTGGACAATGTTTCCACAGATGATTTAAGCAAACTATTGTTAGTTCTCAGAAGTGCAATCTCATTCTGCATCTTGACCTTTTCTTCTTTCCATATCATGTCACTAGCCAGGTAATTTTTGGTAGAAATTACCCCAACACTGAGTCGCTCATTTTCAGCCTCTAACTCATCTAGTCTCCTCCTCGTTACTTTGTATGAAGCAAAAAGTGCTTGAAGCGCATTAGCAATTTTCCCATTTTTGTTCTTAGGCATTTTGGGATCATTTTCAAACTTAGAGATAGCCCACTTGTACGGTTTATCAACAATATTCTCTATTCCATCAAACATTCCCTGAGAACCATGTTTAGCAATGTATTTAAGAATAATTTCTTCCATTTTCAAAAGTCTTATCGGGCTTTAGAGTATCTCGTGATCTAATTGTTATTCACAAAGTCTGATTTTAAATAACTACACGTTATCTAGTTCCTTTAAGATATCCGTTAGTTTAATTATTCACAGCTCCAGTACTTCGGACGCAAATTAACAAAATAGCCACACTACCCGAGGCTTAACTTAACCATGGCCGCAGTCCTTTGGACCTTAAATTTCACTACACAAAACAGTTAAAAAAAAACACGTCACAGTACGTCGGACAAAACCACACTACGTCGGGTTTTATGTTATTTTCTTAAAACAGTTTACTTATCCACAGTACTTCGGGCTTAAACAATATTTATAAAATTTAAAACACTGCCACAGTACGTCGGGCAAAACCACACTGCTTCGGGTTCTTGTTTTACATTTCATAGAGCCACAGTGTTAGATTTACTAATCTACTACACTATAAAACACAATCGTTGTGAAATAATTCTGTGACCACACTGCGTCGGGTCTATTCAATTACTTTAGAATTTCCTCAGAATTATTACAACTTTCACAATCGGTTTCAAATAGGCTGCATACACTTTTGTTTCGATTACTTTAGAAACAACTGATCTAATATAATTCTGCCACCTCACTACTTCGGGTTGATTCAATTACTTTAGGATCTTAACAGAATTTATAAGAGACCAACACAAAGTTTCAGTTACTTTAGAAACTTTACACTTAAGCACTTTGTTTCAACTACTTTAGAAACAACAATTCCAATATAACTCTGCCGCCACACTGCTTCGGGCTGATTCAGTTCCGTTAGAATCTTAAACAAAATCGTACAGAATAGGCTTAACAACTCCTCCTGCTAATACTGAATAAACCAAATTCTCTTCTGTCCTTAAATTTTCCTTTTCTAGATTTTTTTAAACGAGGGGTTTCCTGACAAAAAACAGCATAAATGAAAGAAAACAGCTTTTTCTTACCTTTCCCCACTTTTTGTTGGAAACTCCTGGAAGGGTGGCTCGCCAATGTAAAGAAAAAATGATGTAGATGTCGAAGATCTCAAAAATGAAGTTTATTACAGCATAGCAGTGGCAAGGGACACGAAGCACCTTGGGTTCACTGGCGTCAGAATGAACCCCGAACTCATCCCAGCGTAAACATTTTATACCGTCTTACATTTGTCTTTCCCCTCAGCATGTAAATGAAGCTCTCTCTTAAATGTAAATTGAGAATAACAAATTCGTCTTCTCTCTCAGCGTGGAGCTAAAACTCTATCTTAAATGTAAATTGAAGAGAACTAAAAGTGGTACCTCTGTGTCCATGTCTTTGTTCTTCTTTCAAATAAGAACGGCCAAATGTTTAAGGTGATAACATCTCTTTGAAGCTCCCTAATCAAGATGGTTCTTGAATACCCGCTGTCATTCCCACGCTATAGGTAATAAACGTGACTCTGTGATACTTTTAAGATTGTAAGGAATTAATTCTATGATAAATAAGCTCTTTTAAGTGAAGGAACATTTCAATACATCTATATTGGAGTGGAAGTTGGATCGGAGCAGACTATAATTTCTTACACATTACATTTAATCATTTAGCAGACACTTATCCAAAGCATTACATTTTTGTGCAAAATGTTATTCCAACAATATAAATGAACCTCAAATAATATATATATATATATATATTAGGGATATATATTAGGGATGCACTAGGGCTGTCACTTTTGTGAAAAACTTCTGTTCGATTTGAGAGACATAAGTGTTCATTGAATCGATTGTAAAATCGATTTTCCATGTCTAAAGACGTTTTCATTTTAAACGCCAAATATGGGCAAATCCACAGACAACTAACAGGCATTAGGACGAACGTAAAGAGGGCACTTGAGACGCGCACAAGTCAGCAATATTTCTGATAATTTATTGGCGTGAAGTTTCGTGCACAATGACAAACAGGAGTGCAACATTCTCGAAAAACAATAAGCAGAGTGGACTACCATTACATCAATTTTGCCTACGTAGGCGATTGTAGCCCGAATCTGTATCTGTATGCATGAGACTGTCTGAATACAGCAGCGTGTTGTGTATTGTTTAGGGTCCTTGCCACCACGAGACAAATCGGCATTGCAAATTGAACATGTAGCTCGATTTGAATTGCGTTCTTTTGACTGAAAGTACTGCCAAACAACACTTTTTCTTGTCACGAGTTCCATTTTCACTTTCTCACAGCCCACTGCATTCGAACAGTCCACCTGTAACGAGTGGAAATAAGGTGTGGCCCCTTTAAGAGCTGCGCACTCCCTGTTGAACTGTCTGCAGTCTGTATTGTATGTGCCGTGCGCCTCGGACACCCCATGTGTGCGAGTTATTTCTGTTTGATGCACATTTTTATCTTATTTTGTTTATTAAGTAACGCTGTGGACAGTAGAATGTGTGACAGACAGTTACACGAGTTCGATTGTGGAATAAAGTGCGAGTTGTGAGATGACAATCGCCTCCGTGAGTCTGTCTGGCCTCTGCAATAACTTACTATAAAGCTGTGAGCTATCCCTATTTTTCTTCCTGACACAATGTGTTACACTACAGGCTTGTTCGACTTGAACCGGCGCTGCACAGACCGATAGGTGAATGACATCAAAGTACCGCGAGAGCGATTCAAAAGCATAAGGAGGGTCTGCTCTCTATTCGTTCTCGCGGTACTTTGATGTCATTCACCTATCGGTCTGTGCAGCGCCGCCCGGTTCAAGTCGAACAAGCCTAACGTAATCACCTTCCCGTAATCAACGGCGGCGTGACGTCGACTTAGTGCAAGCCTAGGGTTCGGTTCGGTGAAAAAAAAAAAAAAAAATCTACGGTTCGGCAGAAACCGAAGCCGTTAAAAAAAAACAATATTCCTCCGAATCCAAATCCTGGATTCGGTGCATCCCTAATATATATTTAAAAATAAAATATAAAGCCAGTTAACAGCTGATGTTGTAGTGTTATTTTTACTTACTGGTTTAATGTCAATGAAGCTGCGCTTCATTTCAGCATAAGTTGGACGGACCATTTTCCCATCTGTGCGGTATGGCGATGATGGCAGAACAGCAGAAAGGGTTTTAAAGGCAACTTCACCACGAACATCTTGAACGACAAGTTTACAGAAAGAATGCTTAGTTTTCAAAAAACCAGTGGATCAAATCAAGTCTCACCCTACTTTTTTCTTGTTTAAATAATTACAGTATTCCTGAAGAAATTTACCTTTTTTATTCAATAACATGCCAGAAAGAGTGTGCTTACCATAGATATTTAGATACTAAAGGTAATTTTGGAAATTTCATATGAAACTATAATTTGGTCAACAGATCTGAAACTACCTGTGCAGAGACTAGAAATGGTATACTTTGTGATTTTAATAGGATGTCCTACCATTTGACAGTGTTTCCATACTTTATAGAAGGACATCAGCAGCCTTGGGTTCTTTTCTTGCAATAAGTAAAATCCGGTCAGTGAAGACAGGAGCCCAAAACTCATAAAGGCGGTCTGGATTGTCAGGGAATAAAACTCCAAAGTCCTGTGATATCTAAACAAAAACATTAAATTGCTAATTTTTTGCAAGATTACAAGTAACAATAGAATGACGCATTTTACTTTTCTAAATAATGTAGGATTTCTACTACAGGCCAAGACAACCCTTCAGTAAATTCCCTAAAATGCAAATAATTATACTCACCATTCCAGGAAAATCGTAAAGTCTGGGATATTCTCGGTTTATTTCCTCAACAGTTTTTGTACCAGAGGTTTGAATCCACGCAGCACGATGAGGTGCTGTCTATTTCATTAACTCCTCGACTTGGCTGTGAGGGCTTCTGTTGTACTTTAGCCACTCAATCATTGTGTGAAGTTCAGGCAAAGATGACTCGGACTCTACAGCAGATACAACACACTAAAATTAGGGAAAACATCTGGAAAAAACTTTGAGTGATGATTAACTACCTTAGTATTTCCCAAACCTGGTTCTGGGGTACCCCTAGCACTGCAAATGCTTTCTCTCTCTGATTAAAAACCACTGATTCAAATTATCAGCTTTTTAGGCACACCAATTAAATTAATAATTAACAACAACAAAAAACAAGTCGTCATTTACTAACCTAAAAAACAGTTCTGGCCCTTGTTTATGATTGACAGAACCATGTTGGAAGTTGTTGTAAACATATAGGCAAGTAATTTAGGAAGCTAAAATTTAGAATGTAAATGACTGAATTTGCTTATTTGAGTAATCCATTCCATTCAAGCACGTGTAGCCATAAGAGCATTGCTTCAGTTCTGAGGATTGTATTAGATAATCATCAAGTGTTCTAAAATAGAAGCAAACAAACTGAGAGACTACATGTAATATAGACCTACATTTATGTAATTTTTAAGCTCTGGTCTTTGCAGATATTTAAAGATGGCCATCTTTAAGCATGACTCTTTGAATTTATATGAAATAGTAACACTTGCGCTTGAATCAACTGTCCAGCATCATCAAGCAGTTCTTATTGTTGAGCCCTGTACTGGCTACTTGTCCAGTTGCAAGTAAAAATCTCACTCACTTGCCCCTTCAAAAATGCACTTGTTTCAGACAATCATGACACATCCTTTGTTCTAACCTGGCAGTGGAAAACTTGGTCGGGAAGAGGAATTCTGTGATGGCTTTGCTGTCTCTGACTGTGTGGGGCTCTAAGACGTTTCCTCACATAGTCTTTCTTCCAGGTAACCTGTTGCAGGGTGACAATAACGACCAGGTGTATACCATGACTCCTGCAGGAAAGAAATGTAAATAAATCACTCTTATGAAAAAAAAAAGGTGGGGACTGATACTCTTTATCAGCTCTCGATTATCTTCTAATCAGAATCAGCACAACTTACATAACCATGTCCCTCATTGTTCTTCAGGCAAGTAAACTGGGCAGTTAGTGCCAAAGCCATCTCCTTTTTGATCTCAGCTGATGGGCTTTACAAATAAACAATCATTTAAATAGGCAAGTTTATTTATTTAAATGTATTGTTCAAGTGATTTTACTTGTACTCACGTTTCCCCAAAACTTTCCATCAAGTGAGAAACCAATAACCGCACCATCTGACGTCACTCCTTAAGGCTTAGGTGCCTGTCTCGGTCTAAGGATGTTATTAATGTTGATCCTCCAGATTTTATGATTATTTCTCGTATATCCTGTGAAAAGGAGAATGTATGAACTAAAACATTCCATTCAATTCATTCTTAAAAATATATATAATAAAATAATTGCCAAAAACTCAAGTTCAGGTGAAGTTCAATTAAAAGACATGTTATTACAAAGGTTGAGTTGCTTGTTGTTCTTGTCTGCCAGCTTTCCACTATTGTTTGAGTTGGTGTTATTGGGTTTATCCTTATAGGTGACTGATTGTTAACGGCTATGGCCCAGACTCGGAGACTGTTAAAACAAATAGAGGTAAATATCAGATGGTATCAGCAATTATCCACAATTTGGCTGGGCAATATGACAGTATCCTCTGAATTTAGATCAAGCCATACCTACTGTATTTAGTGTTGTCTAGAACATATCAGTGACTTGGGCAAATGTCCGAGCAAGAGGGAACCAGTTCATTACCATTAACAAACGAAAATGTAAATTATATATTATATATAAACATTCATCACTAGGCTAAATGAAAAAGATTAACTTACCTTGAAATGTTTCTATTAAATTGCAGAGGTTCCACTGTTCTAGTTTGTTTGTCCCTAACAAATGAATCCATTTATCTAAAACATAACACGTTTAGTACAATTAATACAAATTCAAAATTGTCATAGCATATACTATAATTAGATGCTATACCATTAACTTACTCCTGTAATACATTTAAGGTTAATACAACAATGCATTACTATATTAAAATTTTAAGCAGCTGTATGTACGTTTACCTTGAAACATCAGTTTCAGACTCATTCGTATGGTAAACTGACCTAACTTACCTATACAAACATGATGGTTAACTGACCAGACCCCACACACGTCTGTTAACGTTATAGCTATGCATGTTTGAGTGGTGGGGCGTTGTTACGAAAATCCGCGGAAAGTAACGTTAGCAGCTAGCAGCTACAGGATTGCTTTACATCAGCCAAATCAGCGCTTTCGTCTGGTTTTTTAAAATACTTTTATAACAGATTTCAGTGAATCAAACGTTTCTCACCGAATCTCACAGCATTGTTGTGGTGTCTGTCCGAGGTGTGAGCTTTAGCTAACTTATAGAGCTGAACTAACTTATGTGCCGGTCCGAGCTGATAAATGGTCCGTGCAGCGTAAATACTGATTAACGTTAACGTTACCTACTTTAGTTTATTGGTAGCTGCTATACATTTTCGCTAATCTTTCGGCTAAGGTTTTAATGGCATTATTAATGCTAGCGAGAAAATAGCTAACAAAATCGATCTGATTCGGAGAATAAAAAAAATACAAAAGTGAACCATAACATAAAAAACATTTCTAAGATATATTTAACTTTTCAGTACACATTATTTCATGTTATAAAAGTTATATATACATCATATTACTTAACTTACCTTTCACAATCGGCTGTCGCTGATGTCCGTTGACTGTCTGTCACTGACTTGGTCCGTTAATATTTGAACCATAGCGCGAACGTATTTAACCCAACAGTTAGGTTATAACTAAAAATAACCCAACGGCACAACCAAATAACCCAACAAATTTTAAGATAACCCAACATAATGACCCAACATGCATACACCAACGGTTGAGTTACAAAAATAACCCAACGTTTTTTACTGTGTAGTCTCTAAACACATTTGTATATTACATATATTTCACTCAGTTTTTATTAGCTTATGACACGGATTATCATGCTAAAATACTGCCTTATGCGTAATGTATTTTGTTTGCAAATAACTGCTTAGGTTATATAATGATTTAGTGAAATATATTTCAGCCTCCGGTAAAATATGTGATACTGTCTAAATACAATATATTTTTTATATATAAATGTTCAGTTTTGGTTAGCCTATGACACTACTTATGCTATAATACTGCCTTATGTGTAATGCATTTTGTTTGCGAATAACTCCTTGGGGTCCCTAAGTTCGGTATTTATGGAAAGGTCCACCAGAGGAAAATAGGGGAGGGTCATGTCTTTTTATTCTTTGTTGAGGGGAGGGTCATTCAACTTTTTTTAGTCTAGGGGGGAGGGTCACCCAACTTTTGTATTCATGAAAACAGCTAAATTTCAAAGTGGCTTGTTTGGTGCATATTTTTCCATGTAGCTACAGCTCTCTCGGTCTCGGCCCCCCGTCGCTATCAGACTGGTCTGACCCAACAAAAATCCAGTTTGGCGCTGTCTGACAGTGCGCGCGCGCTCTAGTACGCGCTCAGAAAAAGTGCATCATGTCAGAACTGAACGCCAATGAAATGTTTACCCGGCAAAGCTTTAAAGCATGCGAGCAAATAATGAACTTTTGTGATTGCGAATAACAAGGTCAGTGTCCTGTGAGTGTAACTCTACCGCTGCATTAACATGTGATGTGAATGTACGTCGAGTTTTACAGTAATGGGACTGAGGCACCAGAACTGCAGCTGATGTGCGCTGTAGCACGATACTATTTTAGTTTCCATTCTTATTGTGTTTCCATAACAATGTTTAGTGAGTAAATCTACTGAAATTGCCACCATAACAGTGGAGTGTGATGTGTAAGACGTAGGGCTACCACATTTTTAAATTACTATTAGTATTATTTGAAGTTAACATAATAAAATACGTAGACCTAAACCAAAAAACTAGTTGAGGATAAATTATTTCAAATTGGGCAATTCCAGCGTTATGGAAGTGACATTTGCAGTCAAAACCTGAAATATAAATTATCAGAAAATGCATTTAATACTGAAACGTCTGTTTATATATCCATACTCCCTTAATAAAAGACTCAAGATATTAGACAAATATCAGTCTACACATGCGTGTTATATTTAATATGAGCGAAATACACATGTGACGTGACACAAAAAATCTTTAACTTTTAGATGGCAAAATATTTTTTAGTAATTCTACGAATTACTGCGCAAAACAAAAGTAGGCTAATACCATAGACTGTAATACTAACCGGATGAAGAAGGGTCGGCTTCCACAGAACATTAAATATTCATTTTATTTTATCTTTCGTGTTCGCATTTTAACTTTTAAACAGAACATTTAAAAACGAAAGAAAGCGGATTGCTCTCTGCTTATGTAGTTATCTGTGAAATCTGCATTTCTCTCTGGCGCGTACACTACACACGGGCTGAAAACACTTGTTTATTAATAAACAATTAAAATGTCTCCTTGCTATATTTTACATATTCATAATCATTACTTTTACCGGTTCTTTGTGGCAGCTTTTAAATACTTACAGCATGAACGCGTCACCACCGCATCAGCACCGAAAACATGATTTTTTATTTATTTTTTCAAATCTAAAATAAAAAATCGTGATACGAACCGAATTGTAGGTTTGGTTTATCGATAGTTAGCATTAGTAAGATGAGAAAGCGGGAGTTTAGTCGTTTGTCGTGGTTGTAAAAAAACAATGGCTATCTGAACATCTTTGCCAAGCGCAAACCAGTAGGCTACGTAATCAATAAATTATCGGGGAGGGTCAAGCCTTTTTTCACAATCATTTTGGAGGGTCATAGAAAGATTTATTACTGGCTAAGGGAGGGTCAAGTCTTTTTTGACTACAGATCTCAAATTTCCTCCGGTGGCCCCTTAAATAAAAATCGAACAGTCCCTTAGGTTATATAATGTGATTGAGAGAAATATATTTCAGACTCTGGTAAAATATGTGATAGGCTACTGTCTAAATACAATATATTTTTTATACATGTTCAGTTTTGGTTAGTCTATGACACTACTTATCATGAGTAAATACTGCCTTATGCACAGATGTTTGTGAATACAGCTGCAAATGTTTGAAATGTAGTGATGTGTCATTCGCGAACAATCCGTTCATTGTGTATCCCTAAATGCGTGCGGTCTATATGGGCCATAAACAGATACTCGCGGTGACGCGTTTTACAGCCCATCAATATTTCTCCGTCCCATATGGCCCATCAACAGATATATAAATGTTCAGTTTTGACACTACTTCCCAGCAAACATTTGGACGTGTAATGACCGTTGAAAAGACGTCCATCCGACACGTCCCGTCATGGTTGAAAAATAGTTCCAAAATGAAAGTTGAACCGACGTCTTTGACGTCATCTGGCCGTGAATTCCACGTCTCTTCTGGCCGTGAATTCAACGTCTCTTCAGCGCGTCCCTGGACGTCTAAATGCGTCGTCATTTGTGTGTTTAAATGTGTTGCTGCATAATTTAAGTGTATATAAGCCTGCATTTAAAATAATCACACACATATTGTGTAACATCGTGAAAGGCAATCAAGTCTTGAAGTTTAGTACACATCTTGACAAAGGTTCTAAAAAGGTCCAAAATTGGTCCAGTCAGACCTGACCGTCAATAAAACGTTTTAATCACGTGTAGGCCTACATCACAAACAAGAACACATTATTTGTGGACATAAGAAAAAAAGAAGCATGTTCTGATTTAGCACATTTTATTGATCTTGAACAGCCAAAATGTCTCTTAATATTTTTTCAATGTTTAACATTTGTTAACCAAACTAAAATACCAATCACAAAATACTGAATTATTATATAAAGAGATAGTTCACCCAAAAATGAAAATTCAATGAAGAAAGGTATACAGGTTTGAAACATGAGGTTGAGTAAATGATGACAATTTTCATTTTTGGGGAAACTATCCGTTTAAAAACACATTGTTTGGCTCAGTTTTTGTATCCACCAGCTGTTCCTGGAGCATGTTTCAGGTGTTCTGCCATTGCTGCATCAATTTCAGAGTCTGTAGCATTTGGGCTCCACCTCTTCACAGCATCTAAGGGAAGAGAATATATATATATTTAAATAAATAAAATTATTATTAAATTAAAATTTGAGGTAAATGATATGCACTTATTTTCAAAATATTTTTATGGTCTACAGCTAAATAAATAAAAACATGGAACAAGATGAATGAATCATGAATGACACATTAGAAAAAGGTAATCAACATGCATTACATTTTATTTTATTGTATAAAATATGTTCTGCTTTTATTTTTAAAGCAGTTACTGAAAACATACATGTTAAAATCCAGCTAAACATTTCATTCCATTTCAGATAATTTACTTTCTGAAAGAAACTCTCAAAAGGCTACATTAATAAGTTACAGTAATGACTGTATCATCAAACAATATACTTGGTATACCGTTGTTGTTGTATACGTTCAAAGTTACTTTTAGCCTACTGGCTAATTTTAGCCAAACTCAGTAAATTTCAGTTGACAATGTTGCCATAATTTCTTTCGGTTCATTCATGTCACACAAGTAAAACTCAAGCACGTTAATCTAATACAAAATGTACTTACCCAACAGTAGATTTTTAATAATATCGACACAACTCCCTCCTCTCCTCGTGTTTGTTCAAAGTTCCAGAATCTATGGGGAGAACGCGTTAACATCTCGCGAGATAATCCCATCGCAGGATTTTGTAATATCGCGAGATCTTTTGTTACTACATCTTGGCAGCACAGTTTATGGTTTGGGCAGAGGGTTTGGGTAATTACATCCAACTCAGACATAAATGGTGACCGGGTATATTTCTGTTTTACATGTATATACATTCCATAAAAAAATAACAACGAATACATCAGGTACAACAGGTTAAAATAATGACTAAAATGCAGTGGCTTTGCAATCACTTGACTATACTGTGCATTTTGTGATTATAATTTATAAAAACAAGATAAAGTAAATATATATTAATTTGTATATAAATCGTGTATTTTATAAAGAATTATAAATCCTGATAATTTTTTTCTGTCTTGCTAGACTAGACGTGTAAAGGACGCCAGTGGACGTATAGTATTCACAGCCTCTTAAAAACTTCATGGGCAACTACATTAATTATTGCAGTATTAACCATGCGAGGATTAAGCGCAGCTTTTGCATATTTAACAAGGATTTCATAGAAGGTCATGATGGACTATAAATGCACGTGTAAAAGACGTCGCCAGGTGACGTCCTCTCACCCGATACACTAAACATAACTACACGAGCTAAAAGTTAAAATAACAATTATACATGCAACTGTAGACATGTACAAATGTATCTGAATGCATTTTTAGGAAATGTTCTGTGTTACATTTTTTACCGATTTATGACGTCCTGGCCGCAACTATTTTTGGCCAGGGACACGACGTTGCCGTCGGACCAATGTTTGCTGGGTTATGACACTACTTATCATGCTTACTGCCTTATGCACAGATGTTTGTGAATACATGTGTAAATGTTTGTAGTGATGTGTCGTTCGCGAACGATCCGTTCATTGAGTGTATCACTAAATGCGTGCGGTCTATATGGGCCATAAACAGATACTCGCGGTGACGCGGTCTACGGCCCATCAATAGATATGTCTCCGTCCCATGGCCCATCAACAGATATATACATACATTGTGCATCCATACCCATTAATTGTCCATCAGTTTACTTTGGATAATGTATGCTAACAGTTTTTTATTTTATTTTATTTTTTCAGGAATGTGTCTGCATCACGTTCTCATTCTCCAGCACCTCGCAGAGGGACACGCAGGTGTCGTTCAGTTCTCAGTGCGATCGAGAATCATACTAAGTGCACAGACGTAATATTTACAGATGAAATGTAGCCTATTTGTGTTTACATCGTCATAATGTAAAAGTGAATTTACAAAAAGCGTCTTTTTTTTAATCCATGGCCATTAGTGATTGATAATGATAATAATAACGTTTCTTTGATTGTGTTATCAGCATGCTCACACTTTTTCTTTCTTATTTTTTATAACAGATGTGACAATGAACATGTGCAAGCAGTTCCGAAGAAAGCCAAGGCAAACAAGCAGACGAGCAACAGGCAGTCACTTTGTCATGGAAAACAGAGACCGATGTTGACATGGTTCCAGCCTTCAGAAATCATTCTGATATGATGATATATATTTTTTTTAAATCAATGTTGGAAACAGTTGTGCTGCTTAATTTTTTTTAACCTGTGATAGTTTTATCAGGATTCTGTGATGATTTAAAAAAAAAAAAAAAAAAAAAGTTTGGTCTTTTTTTTCTTGTGATGTGTTAACTGATAGTAATGACTTTATGTCTTTACATTGTTAGGACATATTTCTATTTTGAATAAATGCTGTTCTTTTTATTCATCAGTGAATCATTCTTAGTTCATCATTCTTAGTTCAGGCTGCCTTCACAGCACCTTGATGGGGCATTAGCCATTGGGGGAGTGTCTTTAGTCTCCCCTGGTGTAAATCACATTAATATTCATGGCCATTAACACTCCCACGCATACAACAGTGCTGACACAAAAACTCAGTGATGTAGTGGTGCCTGGAGAAGTGGGTATACTCTTAATTTATGCCCCCAATATTTTTTTTAAGCGTCCCAGCAAAGGATGAACGCTCTTTGTTATAAACAGTGACGTAAGACTAGTCTTGCATTAGTATTGAATATGCTAGACTATAGAATATAATGAATACAATAGAACATATATAGAATCACTAGTATTCTTACATATCAGGGCCATACGTAGGGTTTTCTAAAAACCCAGGTCCCATACATGATATTGCTAGGGGGATTGGGGGGCATGCCCCTCTGAGAAAATTTAGATTTTCCTGATCTCGACATGAGCATTTTAAGGTGTTTTGATGGCCAAAAAAATGGACAACAGTAGCTTTAAAAGTATGAAGTATTTGATCAGATTCTTAAACTTGAGAATCAGTTCCAGTTTCAGCTACTTTTTCTTTCCTAAATGAATCAATGTTTTTGGACTAATCTGTTCATTTAATTAATGGTTCAATTGCTCACTCATAAAGACAGTCACTTGTCGCCACCTTCTGGCTTAATGATGCAAGTTGCGCAAACACAGACAAGCGGAGTGATACAAACAGTGAAAAGTCGAACACTTTCGATAGTTATACAAATATATTTATACAATAATAATGACAATATATTTAATAGGGTGCTTGTGTTGTTAAATTGAGCTTATAATTGTCATGTGGATGGAAGGAGAACCCAGGCGCAGACAGCAGATGACACTCAAATGATTTATTTTGGACAAAAACAGAAAACAAAACCCATGAGGGGGTAAAACAGGACTGGAGCAGAGTATAACAAGACTAAGACACGATGATAAACAAAGACTCTGACTTGACAGGAAACGAACTCACTATACTGATTAAACAGGTCTTCAGACAATATACTCACAGGGATTAACACGCAAAGTTAGACAATGTACCGACACAGGACAGCAAACACAAGGGGATTAAATAGGGAGACACTAATGACAAAGACAGGTGAAGCTGACTAGACAAAGACAGGTGAAACTGACTAGACAATAATGACGAGACGAGGATAACAAGGGGGCGGGGTAACGTAACAAGACAACACAAGCACATGGCTCAAAACACAAAACCATGTGCTTGCACACAAAACCTGATTCTGTCATGATCCTGCCTCAAGACAAGACAAAATCAAGGACACGAGGGCAGAATCATGACAGAACCACCACCTTAAGGAGCGGCTACCAGACGCTCCTCAAGGGGACATCAAACACGGGACATGACAGACTGAGACATCGACACAAACCAACAAAACATGACAAATAACAGTAACGGCAAACACGAAAACACAATAACAGGATTCGGATAAAACAATAAAAATAACAAACAAGGTAGAGGTGGCGGGGGAAAAACAGAGTTCATGGGGGAAGGTCCAGGGTGGATGGGTGTTCTGGGGGTCTTAGGTCCACGGGGAGAAGGCTTGGGACGAGGATTCCGGGCGGACTTGGGTGGAGGCACACGAGGAGACGCCTTGGGGGAAGCAGACTGGGACAGGGTGGCACGAGGAGATGCGCTGGGGAAACTTGACTGAGACAGGGCAGGAGGCGGCACAGGACAAATGACAGGAAGAGAGGTAGACGACTGAGGAACGGAGAAGGACAACAACGGGACTGGTTGCGGAGCCACCACAAAGGGATCAATGATCACTGAAGCTGAACCAGACTCAGCGCTCTTATCCACAGACTCGGAAGATGCGCTCATATCAGACTCGGAAGATGCGCTCATATCAGACTCGGAAGAGCTGTCTGCAGCGGGCTCGGCGACTGCGCTGACTGCAGCGGGCTCGGCGACTGCGCTGACTGCCTTCTTCCTCCTCTTTCTCCTTGCCCGTGGAGCAGAGGCTATGGCCAAACCGGTGGCCGGTTGGGGAAGCGCAGCAGGGACCGTGACCGGCGAAGGAAGGACAGACTCAGGCAGCGTAGACTCCGGTAAGGACGATTCCGACGGAGACTCCCACGAGGTCCGTCTCCCTCTTTTCCCGCGAAGGTCTACCGGAGCGAATGACGCCTCGGGAGTCAAAGTGGAGTGTTCCTGGTTCCCCTGCGTGACAACGGCTAAAACACGCCCCTCCGGGAGCACTGGCAGACAGGCAGATGGTGGAGACCCCGAAGAAGAAGCCAGCGGATCCTCTCGGGAGAAATGATCCCAGAGTTGGGCGTAGTTCCTCAGGATCCACTCACCCTGGGAAGGGAAAGGAAGCTCGCCCCTCTTACTGTTGGTGGGAGCCGACAACCAGCACTGTTCTCGGATCTCCGACTGTCGCTTGAGCTGTGAGGACATACTGTCTGCTGGGTTCCTTGTAGGTCGGTACATTCTGTCATGTGGATGGAAGGAGAACCCAGGCGCAGACAGCAGATGACACTCAAATGATTTATTTTGGACAAAAACAGAAAACAAAACCCACGAGGGGGTAAAACAGGACTGGAGCAGAGTATAACAAGACTAAGACACGATGATAAACAAAGACTCTGACTTGACAGGAAACGAACTCACTATACTGATTAAACAGGTCTTCAGACAATATACTCACAGGGATTAACATGCAAAGTTAGACAATGTACCGACACAGGACAGCAAACACAAGGGGATTACATAGGGAGACACTAATGACAAAGACAGGTGTAGCTGACTAGACAAAGACAGGTGAAACTGACTAGACAATAATGACGAGACGAGGATAACAAGGGGGCGGGGTAACGTAACAAGACAACACAAGCACATGGCTCAAAACACAAGACCATGTGCTTGCATACAAAACATGATTCTGTCATGATCCTGCCTCAAGACAAGACAAAATCAAGGACACGAGGGCAGAATCATGACAATAATTTCCACTCTCTTTGAGCAAACTGATTATTTCTGTCGGTCATTTAAAAATTCTATCGAAAAACAGCCATATATTTTAGCTACTTGCATCTTATTTCGCACTATATGATCGTTAACTGAAGTGAAGCGTCGCGTTGGGATTAGCGCTTGGCTCGCGCTTCTGTGAACAAAAATCCTGCATGCTTTGATTGGTCTCAAACATTTTGACATTGACGAGCGGGTGTTTGAGTGCTGAAGCAGATCAGATGAGAAGGTCAGTTATCGTCGCGATGGAAGAATCATTGCTGCACCAAATTAGAGTTAATATTAGGGGTACGATCTTGACTGGGTGTTTTTTATTCACGAGATTGGATTAGCAACTAAATGATGCGCATCAGAGGGGATTTAGAAGTGGGTATACGCAATGCCGACTGAAAAAGAAGTGGGTATACGCCGTATACCTGCGTATACCCTGCACTACACCACTGCAAAAACTGACTTACAAATTTTAAATTGTTATATTGTTATTTGTGAAAGAGTGGTCAGAATGATTTTCACATCATTTTGTAGTAAACATTCTAGCCTACAAGAATAGTAACTCAAAAGTATTGTGGACAACTATTCAGTATGTGTTAAATGGCCTTATTGCGGTGACATTTTTTTCCCCCAAAACGTACTAACCACGCATATTTTTTTTCTCCTATAAAATGCAAACATTTACATCCATTTTGCTCACATATTATTGTAGCAGAGTTTGTGCTGAATACAGCATAATTATATGTTGGCCAATGGTATGTTGTAAGTAACTGAAATAAGCACAAATGTTAGGGCATGTCAAAACATCTCAAGGGCCCCAAAAACACCTTAGACCCCAGAGGATTAAGGGATGACGCAGCATCGGATGAGAGATACGATGTCAGTGTCTCTTTAACCCGCAGCATCACCCCATTGCTGTTCTCATTTGAGCCCAAGAGGGAGTAATATACATGTACATTCTGGCTCGAAAGTCTTGACAAGAACGGCTTATTCCAAAATCTCTACACCTCAGTGTGGAGATCAGTGAAAAAGGGAATCCTGAACGGATTTATATAGGGGTGGAGCTGGCCGCTGAATGCCGAGAAAGGGCCAAAGAGGTCTAAACATCCTCAGCCAGCTCCATTTCCGATCCCCATGATTCCCGAACCACGGCCTGCTTTATCGAACAAGGCCAGGCGGGAGTGGAGCGTCCTGAGAGGCAAAAAAAAAATCACAGTTTACACAGAGCACCCTCAAGTGCTGCCTGTGCATGCTCCACTCCCAAACACATCACACCGAGCGATTGTGTGTCACCCTCACTCATATAGCGCGAGCAAGGTAAAAATGTGACAAACACCACCAAATAAGACACACAGGATACATAGAACGCTTGCTGAAGACCAGAAGCTGACACTGTCCGGCGTCCTTTTATAGCTGTAGTCAACTCCCCATCACTATACAGTATAACCAGCACAAATACAACAAGTGTGTTTAATCTAGACTGCTTCTCAACAACATCCCGTAAAACCCTGAAACTGTAATATTCCTCTGATCTCTTAGTCATGAAGACAAAGTCAAGTAAAGTCCAAATTTATTTCTATTGCACATTTAAAAGCGACAGAGTACTGTACAAAGTGCTGTACAATAAAACATTCTGCATATAAAAAGAAAGCATAAAAAATAAATGATTTTGAAAACTTGAATTAAATCAAAGAAAATAAAGCACAACACAAATGTATGGTTGAATTAACACACACACACACACACACACACACGCACACACACAGGTTTCTATTGAGAATCATTAGATCCTTAATTTACACATTAATTGATCAACAAACTGTGATTGATTCATTGTCTTGAATATGTTTCTTAATTCTTTCGAATTTAAAGGGTTAGTTCACCCAAAAATGAAAATTCTGTCAGTATTTACTCACCCTCATGTTGTTCCAACCCCGTAAGACCTTCGTTCATCTTCGGAACACGAATTAAGATATTTTTGATGAAATCTGAGAGCTGGATCACTCCTCCATACTAGTCCATAGGCTTCTTCAGGGATTGAACTTGCCGGCCTCGAAAAGTTATTAAAGACATCGTTAAAATAGTCCAAGTGACTACAGTGGCTCAATCTTAAGTTTATCAAGCGACGAGAATACTTTTTGTGCGCAAAAACAAACAAAAATAACGACTTTATTTCAACTATTCATGTCCTTCTCTTTGGGCCTCTAGTCAGTTAATGTAGTGTGATTCCGTAGAGCTACGTCACACGTAGGCTCACTATTGGCCGACGCTGGTCATGTGCGTGATGCGTGTGACGTACAACAACAGAAGCTTACGCTGTTACACTAGTGAACTGACTCGAGGCCCAAGGAGATGGACATGAATAGTTGAAACAAAGTCGTTATTTTTGTTTGTTTTTGCGCACAAAAAGTATTCTCGTCGCTTGATAAACTTAAGATTGAGCCACTGTAGTCACTTGGACTATTTTAACGATGTCTTTAATAACTTTTCGAGGCCGGCAAGTTCAATCCCTGAAGAAGCCTATGGAGGAGTGATCCAGCTCTCAGATTTCATCAAAAATATCTTAATTCGTGTTCCGAAGATGAACGAAGGTCTTACGGGGTTGGAACAACATGAGGGTGAGTAATTACTGACAGAGTTTTCATTTTTGGGTGAACTAACCCTTTAACTTTCTGTTCCTGTATTTCTTTCATTGTTGCTTCTAACTTTAGCATCTTTGTCTTTTGATATCATCTTTCAGTTCCTGTGGTTTAGTTCCTGGTTCCTGTGTTTCCATTTACATAGCACCCTTGTTTGTAACCATGATAACTTCTCATCATCACCTGTCCTTCATTTAGTCTCTTGTTATCTTGTGTATTTAAACCCCTCAGTCGTTTTATGATCATTGTCTATTTTTAACGTTTCCTGCTGGTTTTTATCCCTGTTTATAACGGTTATTAAATATGTGTTCATCGTCTTTCTGCATCAATCTTCTTATCTCGGATTATCTAGTCAAGCCAGTGTGTGACAGTATTTGATTTATCATGAAACTTAAAGCATTATGGGTAGACTCTCTCTAGAATTTGTTCTGATCAATCAACATAGTTTCACTGATGATCCAGAATAAACTCTAAACCCAGGATAGAGCATCTCAGTGAATGTGGTCTGGACTGTGTGTATGAGGCTCGTTGTGTCAGAGATGCTGTAGAAGGACAGAGTTCCTGCACTGTGATCCACATACACTCCTATTCTCCTGTAACTCACACTCTCTCCTGTTCTCCTGCTGATGGGCTTTACAGGGAGTTTAGTCTCTATGTTATTGTGCCAGAATGAGTAACTGGAGGAGAAGCAGGACAAACTCCAGGACTGATCATTAGATCCAAACCGACAATTATTATACTGTCCCTTCCTGCTGATGCTCTTATATGACACTGATATAAACACATTATTCCCACTCCACTCAATCTCCCAGTAACAGCGTCCCCACACACTCTCTCTACACAACACCTGAGGATACACATTAAATCTGTCTGGATGATCAGGATACGACTGCTCTGTGTTAGTGTTAGTAATCACTTTGTTCTTCCCAGACAGATGAAGGTGGTTATGTGCTGTGTTCCGATTCAGATTGAGCTGATGGGAATCTGATGGAGATAAAACACATCAGAATCAGGATTTATGAATCTGATCTTTTAATGTACACTGTAAAAATAATTTGTTGTGCTTGTTTAACAATTAAAATGAGTTAAAACCACACAATAACTGAACATTTTGTATTTATCTAATTTTATTGTGTAAAATCCACTTAAATATGTAAAACTGAAATTTACTTAATCCATTTGAACTATCTGAATAACTAGTGTTAAATTAAGTTAAACTGGGCAGTGGATTTTTAGTTCTCAGTATCCTTTGCATATGTCTTGATCAGGAGAGTAAATGTTGAAATTAAGTGCTATTTTATGTGTTTTTGAGGGAAATGCCTGTTAGTGTTTAATGTTCAGTTATGTTTGACATAGTTTCACCTTCTACGGGAAGAACATGAACACACTCAGTGAGTTTTTCTGCATATTTTCTTAGTGACTTACATTGTAGGAAGTCGTTCCTGGTCTTGGGAACAATGTTGGTGAAAGTGACTGTGGAAATCAACAGACATGAAAAGTGTGATTATCATGTCAAGAGAAAATGATCCCTGCATCTGTTCCTAAGACATTTCTAATATGATCTTCTACATGATATGAGATGATGGAAGATCATTTCTGAGAGCAGAATCTCCAGGACTTTACCTCTGTTAGAGATCTTATTCAGCTCCACTTTGCAGAAATACTCCAGTTTGTCTCTCAGCTGACGGACAGATTGTCTAATGCCATCAAAAGAGGAGAGAGGACTGAAGGGTTTGTCATTTACGTCTGTAGACTCAGGAGGAGCTGAGAGAGACTGGAAACTCTACAGAAAACAGAAATCAAAGCTCAACAAATTCTAGCGTTTGCCATTTACACTATATGTAAACTTTCTAGTAAATCAATTGGATGATAAAGCATCTGCTAATAACATAAATGTAAAAGATCAAGCGCATCAGTGGTGTCACATTGAGGGCTGTTTCTAGACACAGATGAAATAGTTAACATGGTAACATAATGACACTGCATATAACTGCAATAACTAAACGTTATTAGATATATTGCGATCATGAATCCAAATATTTAGTGTATATTGAAATTACCTATTAAGAAATTTAATGACAGCAACAGCAAAATACCATGTTGGGTTTGTTATAACCACATTTAAAAAAAATTGTTGTGTCATAACCTCATTTTTGAAAAAATTGTTGTGTTCTCTGCTTTACGGAGACGTGGCTCGCTGCAATCACACCGGACAACGCAGACCAAACCGAGGGGTTCTTAAGTATGTATGACCATAAATGACGGAGTATTTATAAGTATTTTGAGTATTTTGCTGCTATGTGAAAAAAATTGCCGACCCCAGAGGAATAATCTACCGCGCAGATCGAACAAGCTCATCTGGGAAAAAAAGAGGAGGAGTATGCGGTAAAACTGGAGTCATGCAATGCTGTGTCCCAGTTCACAGAATAAAAGCAGTCCTGAAGCTTTTCCTCAGCCTCTGAGGTCCAGCACTGTACCGTACGCAGCACAGGCTACTCTCGCTTTAGTTTCTGTTTGTAAATTGGGAGTAACAGAATAGGGAATGCGGTAGGGAACGATAGGCTTCTTTGTGTGAAGTGTAACAGTGGTCAAGAGTGTTTCAGCCTATAGTGGGACACAAGACTTGCTGATGATATTTTAGGTAAAAATTGCCTTGATTAAAATTCCCGGTGGTGATAAACAAACCGTTGGGGTGCCTGTTCCCATATTCGGTGATAACATGGTACAGTTTGTTTAGAGCACTGTGTGCGTTCCTTTGAGGTGGAATATACACTGCCATAATCACAGAAGAGAACTCCCTTGGCAGATAGTATGGTCGGCATTTTATCAGAAGGTATTCAATGTCCGGCATGCATTTCTGTGACCTAACTTACACATTCGTACATGTGAAAGCCTCTGAGGCAGATGTGAGACAAACTTTTAACTGTGTCAACACTCGCAAACCTGCTGATCCAGATGAAATTTCAGGACATGTTTTAAAAATGTGTAGTGGGCAACTGGCTGCTGTGTTTACGGATATTTTTAACATTTCTTTAAAGAGCTGAACTGTACCAACATCCTAGCCTGGATGCCAGCCGAACATAGCCCCGCCCACAACATTTGAGGATGGGAAGTTTGGTCTGGAGTTGATCCGTTGAGAAGCAAGTATGCCCGAACCAAAGCTGTTCGGACCAATCAGATTGTCATACGAGGGCTTTATACGATGATGGACAGATGATCAACCGTAATGGAATCATCCACGTCACCAAAGAGCGCTTGGATTGAATTTGTTTACAACAAAGAATGGCTGCCGCTGGAGAATTTAGATGTGTAGAATCTATTATTCTATTATTCTGTGAGGCTATTATTCGTGAATTATAGCTCTGCGTTTAATACGGTCATTGCAACCAAGCTGATCTACAAGCTGCTAGATCTGGGACTAAGTGCCACCTTGTGCAATTGGATCTTGGATTTTCTCACCAACAGACCCCAGTGCGTGGCAGTAAAACTTCTTCCGCACTGATCCTCAGCACTGGCACTCCACAGGGAAGCGTTTTGAGCCCGGTACTGTATTCCTTGTTCACACATGATTGTGTGGCCGTTCTCAACTCATACCATTATTAAGTTTCCTGGCGATACCACCATTGTGGGTCTGATCACCAACGATAATGAGGCAGCATATAGAGAGGAGGAGAGGCTCTTGGGGCAATGGTGTCAGAACAACAACCTTTCTCTTAATGTCAGTAAAACTAAGGAGATGGTGATCTTCTTCAGGAATCAGGATAAGGTACATGGACCCATTTATATCGGAATGGACAATGTAGAGAGAGTCAACAGCTTTAGATTTTTAGGGGTATTTCTCACTTCTAAACTCCCTTGGACTGAGCACACATCATCTATTATAAAAAAGTATTTGTATTTTGAGCACTTTTTGCGTTGTTTTTGCCTCTTCACGATGACTCGCTTGGTTTAGTCCTTAGTTGTAAGTCGCTTTGGATAAAAGCGTCTGCTAAATGACTAAATGTAAATGTAAAAAAGGCTCAGCAACGCCTTTATTTCCTTTGGTGTCTGAAGAAAGCCAGGATGTCCACTACAGTCCTCGCCACTTTTTAAAGGAGCGAAGTGGAGTCTTGTCGTTATAGGGTGTATTACATTCTGGTATGGTAGCTGCTCCACATTTGAATGGAAAGCCCTACAAAGGGTTGTAAAAACCACTCCGAAAATAATCTGCAAACAACTACTAGCAGTTGGGGACATCGACATTACACGCAGCCTCAAGAAGACAAAGCTTATCATGAACGACCACAGGCACTATTCTCTTTTCTCGCATATGTCACGGTTCATGAATTCGCTGTTTTCTTCATGTCTCGTGTAATTGTTGTTCTGTGTGTGTGAGCGTGTGTGAGTGGGCGTGACCGCTCGTTCCGTTGATCAGCGTGCCAGCTGATCTCATTCCCTGCACCAGCTTCTGCCAATCCACTCACCTATATAAACTCATCACACTCTCCTCTCTTTGTCAGATCGTTGGTTTGGTGTCCTCTGTGTTTGTTCATTGTGTGCCTGTCTGCAGTCCTGTTCTGGTTCAAATTCCTGTTCGGTGTCTTCGTGGTTTCGTCTCGTCTGGATGTTCACCTGCACTGGATTCACGATCATCACTCTTCACCAGCACGCTGACCATCTAGTCCCTGCGCCACCAGCCCACCCATGTTCCTGAACAATTTTTGTGTCTTCTGACCACTCAATAAAAGAGTTACTTGCATCTTTGCTTCCGCCTAGTATTTATGACAGCATATGCATGACACGAAAAGCGCATTTTGCCATTTTCAGTTCCTGCGACAGGGAGTCTGCGCTTTCATCTCGGTGCGTTCCTTTCGTACATACCTCGCCATGGTTTTATGCGCACTTTGCGAAACAAATAAGCCTGAAGTGGGCGCAAAAGCATTAGTACATCTGGCCCTCACAGTATGTCAGTTCCATGTACAGAACTCTTATTATTCAACTATGCCAAGTTAAATACAGTTCCCTTTCGTAGTCACTCCGAGTTACGTCGGATGACGGAGAATGGGGGTTTCGCCAGAAAGCCTATCATCTTCGAGTATTAAAAAACGAGCCTATGGCAATGAAATGTCATGGGTCTGCGGAATTTGCATAATGTATCTCCGCCCCACCGCGTGGGTATTTAAGGAGAGACACCTGCAAGAGCAGATCATGTTTTCGCTTCGGAGCCAAGAGCATCTCTTCACTCCACAATCCAAATCCTGAGTTTTCTCAGTGACTACATCTCTTCGAGACGAGCGAACTCTCTGGTGTTGGTGTGACGGCGGTATCCAGCGAGTTTCACATTGCCTGCGAGCTGAGCAGTGGTCTGCCAGTCTGTGTGTTCTCCCTGGTCGCTTCAACATCCGCGGAGTTTTTCCTCTCACTAAAGAGCTGCACGCGGCACGTCTTTTTAAAGACGCGTCTTTCTAAAGACGATCTGCCCGTGTTTTTCTGAGTGTGGTATTCTGATAGATTCAGCTGATGGGCGCGAGCGCTGTTTTGAGTGTTTGGGCTTTGATCGCGCTCAGACAACGCTCGTGGGTGTGTCACGTTCTCTCACTGGGAACGTGACCATCGCAATGTAACGGTCGAGACTCGATGAGCTCAATGAGTGAGAGTCCCCTCATCCACACCCCGATCTATTTTTCTCCACGTGAGATAATACTTCGGCTGGTGGCCAGGGTGACCTAAGACGGCAGGTTTGGAACTAAACCGACGAAAAATTCCTCGGTCCACACCCCGTCTTTCACATTGCAACCTGCGTGGTCCCAGGTGAGTTCGCCGGCCCGCCCGCGGGCACGCGGTCTCATTCGGTCCCCCGGCTGATGAAATCATGTATCACCGCATCACAAGGTGAGCTGGAGTCCTCTAGAGATGATGGCTCGTCTGTGCTGGCGTCCTCGGATGTGCTAGCATAACGAGTTTGATCCAGAGTGCACAGCTATGCTTCCCGGGCTGCCGCGAGTATCGGGCTTGTGTGGAACCTTCTGCCATGTCCCGAGCACTTAAGGCGGTTGATGGGTTTTGGGGGTGGCGAACCCAAATCCATTCTACCCGGACGTGCATGAAGAGATCATGAGATCGTGGAAGTCTCCTTGACTTTCTCGCGACTGCTCAGTGGCCTCTTCCGCCTTCTCTGCCCTTGTAGAGGCCGCGGCCTAGGGTGCACTTGGGTTCCCCCTGTGGAGTGTTCTGTGGCAACACTTATGTGTCCCCACAGTGCCTCCACCTGGCGTGGCGACTCTTAAGCACCCCTCCAATGCCTGTAGGTTCTTGTCTACTCCGGTGGCGGGGACCTATAGAGCTGCGGGGCAGGCTGCCACCTCACTGCGTGTTATTGCCATCCTCCTGGGTGTTCAATGACATGCACGAGGGTAGGGCTGATTCAGGGCTCATCCTTGAGCTGCCTGCCGTCACCGACCTTGCTCTCCGAGCGACGTAGGTGACCGCACGCTCCCTGAGTCAGGTGATGTCCACATAGGTGGTCAGACACCTCTGGCTAACCTGGTTGATGTGCGTGAGGCTGAGTGATTTCGTTTCCTCACCTTCCCCATATCCCAGGCTGGCCTCTTCGGCAGCGCGGTCGAGGACTCTCCCCAACAGTTCTCGGCCGCCCAGAAGTGGACTGTGGCTATTTTGTCTGACCCCGCGGCTTTGCTGCCTCCAGCTGCCGGCTCAGACGCCTCAGTCCGCTTGCTGCCGAATGCGCCCTCCTGCGACTTCCGCCCCCTCCCGCCCGGCCCCCAGCAGCACCGGGCCGCGCCGTGGAGGTGGTCGCAGGAAGGCGCCCCTGCCCGTACCGGCCCCGCAGCCCCGCCAAGGCCAGGCTTGCGGCGCTCCCGTTACGGGCAGCTCAGATGTGGGTTACAGTTCTTCAGGGAGTGGTTGCAGGGCCACTCCTTCCCCCGGTGGAGGGCTGGGGGAGAATCTTTTCTAAACCAAAGAGCTATATCCCATCTCTGAGCCCTCAAGAGGGCCGGACGACAGTGCGCGACGCTCCCGGGCCTTGCCGCTCTCGTCCCCCTCTGTCTCTGAGGGCGCGGATGACAGTGTGTGCCGTCTCCGGACCACACCACTCTCGTCCCCCTCTGTCGCCAGACCCCTGGCAGAGCAGACCCCCGTGGAACGCTGGTCCTTCCCTGGTCTCCTGTCAGGACGCGGAGCATGACCGTGCCCCCGCACCGGGCCGCTATGCCACCCACGCCTGGGCCGGTCACTCCGCTTCGCTGCCCCTCCGGGGGGACGTCTGTCGTTCGGATGTTTCCGCTGGTTCAGTTCTTGGGAGCTTGGTTAGAGCTTCCCTACCTGTCCCGCTGGGTCGCCCGAACTATCAGGCTCGGCTATGCGATCCAATTCGCACGGTCTCCTCCCCGCTTCAGGGGAGTCCGTTTACTTTGGTCGGTGGCAATGCCCCGATCATGAGAGCGGAGGTTGCCACCCTGCTGGCGAAGGGTGCAATCGAGACTGTCCCTCCAGCCGAAATGAGGTCAGGGTTTTACAGCCCGTAATTCATTGTCCCCCAAAAGACCGGTGGGTTACGGCCAATCCTGGATCTGCGCGTCTTGAGCCGCTCCCTTCACAGGCTGCCGTTCAGGATGCTCACGACCAAACGCATTTTCGAATACGTGCGGCCACAGGATTGGTTTGCAGCGATAGATCTGAAGGACGCCTACTTTCATGTCTCCATTTTACCTTGACACAGACCGTTTCTTCGGTTTGCTTTCGAGGGGCAGGCATACCAGTACGCAGTTCTCCCATTCGGGTTGGCTCTGTCTCCTCGCGTCTTTACGAAGGTCGTCGAGGCAGCCCTTGTTCCCCTGCGCGAACACGGGGTTCGCATCCTGAATTACCTTGACGACTGGCTAATATAAGCTCACTCTCGAGTCCAGGTTTGCGAACACAGAGACCTAGTGCTCCGGCACCTAGCCCGTCTGGGCCTTCGGGTCAACTGGGAGAAGAGCAAACTTTGCCCCGTGTAGAGGATCTCTTTTTCTCGCTATGGAGATACACTCGGTCGCCATGTCCGCGCAGCTTACAAGCGAGCGCGCACACTCACTGCTGACTTGTTCTCGACAGTTCGAGGGCAAGAGTGCGTTCCCACTGAAACTTTTTCAGAGGCTCCTGGGGCATATGGCATCCGCAGCCGCGGCAACGCCACTCGGATTGCTTCATATGAGACCGCTTCAGCTGTGGCTTCGCGATCGGGTCCCGAGGTGGGCATGGCATCGCGGTACGCTCAGAGTTCCAATAACTCCGACCTGCCGTCAGTCCTTCACTCCGTGGCGGAACCTCAGCTTTCTACGGGCTGGAGTTCCCCTAGAACGAGTTTCCAGGCATGTTGTTGTCTCCACAGATGCCTCTGCCACGGGCTGGGGCGCCATGTGCAATGGACATGCAGCCTCGGGCTCCTGGACAGGACCCCAGCGCCTCATGCATGTCAATTGCCTCGAGTCGCTGGCAGTACGCCTTGCCCTGCACCGCTTCCACGCGCTGCTCCAGGGTCAACACGTACTTGTCCGTCCGGACAATACCGCGACAGTAGCGTACATCAACCATCAGGGTGGTCTACGCTCTCGCCGTATGTCGCAACTCGCACGCCACCTCCTCTTATGGAGTCAGAAGCACCTGAGGTCCCTTCGTGCTATTTACATTCCAGGAGAGCGGAATCTTGCAGCCGACGAGCTGTCACGGCTCCGGCCAACCTCTGGCGAATGGCGACTCCATCCCCAGTCGGTCCAGCTGATATGGGACCAGTTCGGGGACGCACAGATATATCTGTTTGCCTCCCACGACTCATCCCATTGCGCCCTGTATTACTCCCTGACCGAGGGCACGCTCGGCACGGATGCACTGGCGCACAGCTGGCCGCAGGGCCTACGCAAATATGTGTTTCCCCCAGTGAGCCTTCTCGCATGGACTCTGTGCAAGATCAAGGAGGACGAGGAGCAGTCCTGCCTGGTCATATTGGTCGCCCCATACTGGCCCACCAAGACCTGCTTCTCCGAACTGATACTCCTCGCGACAGCACCTCCTTAGCCAATTCCTCTGAGGAAGGACCTCCTTTCTCAGAGACGGGGCACCCTATGGCACCCTCGTCCCGATCTTTGGAGACTCCACGTGTGGCTCCTGGACGGGACGAGGCAGGTTTGAGTACCCTACCACCTGCGGTGGTGGCTTCCATCACTTCCGCTAAAGCGTCGTCCACGAGACACGTCTACGCGTTGAAGTGGAACCTCTTCGTCAACTGGTGCTCTTCTCGGCGAGAAGACCCCAGGAGATGCTCGATTGGTGTCGTGCTTTCCTTTCTGCAAGACGGGCTGGAGTGAAGGCTGTCTCCCTCCACCCTGAAGGTGTATGTGGCCGCTATCGCCGCTTATCACGATGCAGTTGAAGGTAAGTCTCTGGGAAAGCACGACCTGATCATCAGGTTCCTGAGAGGAGCGAGGAGACTGAATCCTCCTCGCCCTCCTCTCGTACCCTCTTGGGACCTCTCAGTGGTCTTATATGCCCTGCAGAGGGCTCCCTTTGAGCCTCTGCAATCAGTGGAGATTAAGTTCCTGTCAATGAAGACAGCGCTCCTGGTTGCACTGGGCTCCATCAAGAGGTTGGGGGATCTGCACGCACTCTCCGTTGACGAAGCGTGCCTGGAATTCGGGCCGGCCTGCTCTCACGTGATCCTGAGACCCCGGCCTGGATATGTGCCCAAGGTTCCCACCACTCCCTTCTGGGACAAGGTGGTGAACCTGCAAGCGCTGCCCCTGGAGGAGGCAGACCCAGCCTTGGCACTGCTCTGTCCAGTACGCGCCCTCCGTGCTTACATAGACAGGACGCAGTGTTTCAGGACCTCAGACCAGCTCTTTGTCTGTTATGGTGGGAAGCTGAAGGGAAAGGCTCTCTCCAAGCAAAGGTTATCCCACTGGATAGTGGACGCCATTGCTTTGGCATACCAGCATAACAGACATCTGCAGAGCTGCAGGCTGGGCGACACCCAACACATTCGCCAGATTTTACAATCTCCGAGTGGAGCCAGTCTCCGCCCATGTACTGTCTTTTTCAAGCTAACATGGGAGCCGTTAGGTGTCTCGCTTGCTCGCCATTCCAATCCACGGACTGGATACGTGCGATATTTCCTCAGGTAGCCTTCCTCTCTGAAGCCCTGAGTTCCTCCAGCACTGTTGACGCTTGCGCCAGTGTCTGTTGCCTGTGCGTCGGCTAGGTGCCTCCGTGTGCATGCTTCCTCCTCTGAGTAACCCCCACATGTGTATTTCCACTGTAAGCCTCTTTGAGCATGTGTCTTTCCCTCGGCAAGCCACCTTGCCACTCCTGGAGTTGAAAGTTGCCACCCCACGGGCTGGTCACTCCAGTGTTCCTCCATATGAAGCCCCCTCGGCCATATATGTATTCTTAAGTCCTCCCTATGGGTAGGCATGCTGTGGCATATCTCCCCTGAGATATGCTTCCCAGTGTACCTTGGTATTCCTGTGTTAAGTAGGACTCCTTCGTCCGTGCCTATATCACGACAGGGAGGTCAGACTTTGCAGGGCACTGGAAGACAGCTGTGAAGGTGGCGTGATTACACGGGGACCCCCATTCTCCGTCATCTGACGTAACTCGGAGTGACTACGAAAGGGAACGTCTCGGTTACGGATGTAACCCTCGTTCCCTGAGTAGGGAACGGAGACGTTACGTCTCCCTGCCACTTCCGCTGTACCGCTGGGTATACGCCTGAGTTCAGTCTCGGCTCCTCAGCGAAGACATGATCTGCTGTTGCAGGTGTCTCTCCTTAAATACCCACGTGGTGGGGCGGAGATACATTATGCAAATTCCGCAGACCCATGTTATTTCATTGCCATAGGCTCGTTTTTTAATACTCGAAGATGATAGGCTTTCTGGCAAAACCCCCATTCTCCGTCATCCGACGTAACGTCTCCGTTCCCTACTCAGGGAACAAGGGTTACATCCGTAACCGAGACGTTTTCTATTCTATGTCACCTTTAATGCTTCAGCATATCAAGACATTTTGGACAATTTCATGCTCCCAACTTTGTAGGAACAGTTTGGGGATGGCCCCTTCCTTTTCCAACATGACTGCGCACCAGTGCACAAAGCAAGGTCCATAAAGACATGGATGAGTTTGGTGTGGAGGAACTTGACTGGTCTGCACAGAGTCCGGTTCTCAACCCGATAGAACACCTTTGGGATGAATTAGAGAGGAGACTGTGAGCCAGGCCTTCTTGTCCAACATCAGTGCCTGACCTCACAAATGGGCTTCTAGAAGAATGGTCAAAATTCCCATAAACACTCCTAAACCTTGTGAAAAGCCTTCCCAGAAGAGTTGAAGCTGTTTTAGCTGCAAAGGGTTTGCCAACTCCATTTTAAACCCTACGGATTAAGAATGGGATGTCATTAAAGTTCATGTGCATGTAAAGGCAGATGTCCCAAAACTTTTGCCCATATATTGTATCTTATTCAGGACAGTACTAAATAAAAAAATAACATTTTGTAAGATCTCTCTAATTTTGTCCAAATTATTCAAATTTTCACAAATTCTATAAGAGGATCACAAACTTTTAAGCAGCACTGTATATATGTGTTTATAATAGGCATAATAATAACAATTTTGTCATTTTTTATTAAAATTAAATATCATTATAGGCCTATCCATTTCTGTTAATTCCAGGTTGCTATGGTCACGCAGGTTGTTTACGCATTTAACTCGTGGGCATTAGAAAAAGATGTTGTTTCCTCAACATTGGATCTCGAGGCAAGAACTTTACACTTTACACGTTCCCACAAGTTAATATGATGTGGCTACAACAAAACTAAATGTACCGAACATGTCCTCACCTGATCACCATAATATACTGATCATTACTTATGTAATGTAACTTACATGTTCGGTACATTTAGTTTTGTTGTAGCCACATCATATTAACTTGTGGGAACGTGTAAAGTGTAAAGTTCTTGCCTCGAGATCCACAATGGCCACGAGTTAAATGCGTAAACAACCTGCGTGACCATAGCAACCTGGAATTAACAGAAATGGATGATACTGAAACAATGATACTGAAACAATTTTAACATAAATATTTAAATGATTTGCAAGAGATTAATATATCAACTAATAACATATTAATCATCAACTAATGGTCTGTTTGATTGTTTCATGATTTACTATTTTTTAAGATAATTAACAACATATTTATCTTTTATTACTTATTTATAGATGTATAGTCATGTTTTGAAAATGATTAGTTCATCATTAACTAATAACTTAAACAATTACTTATAATTTAATGGTATTATAAAGTATTATCCATTCTCTAAATCAAATGCATCAGTCATCATGTATTGCGTATATTGCGTAAATTGAAATTATAGAATTATAGAAAAGACAGAGGCAGATCCGGTGGGAGCAAGGAGGAACCGGAGTAAAAATGGGAGCCCTGTGGAGCCAAAGGGGTGGAGGGAAGTCTGTGGTGATTACTGGATGGAAGCTGGATGAAGCCAGCAGAAAGGGAGGACCCGAGGAGTTGAACAGAACTTGCGATGATGACGGGGCTTTGGATGACCTCCATGGTTGGAACGCAGGAGCTTGGAGGCTGAACGGGACCAGCGGACACAAAGGATTCAGGAGGCTGGGTGGGACCAGCAGAGGAAGGAGGGCCAGGGAATTATTCAGAACCAGAGAGTTCATTAGGCCTGGTGGGACCGGTGGAGAAGAAGAGACCTCAAGGGTGGGAGCATGGGTAGGAGACAATTCTAGAATATGTAGGTCAATGAGTGCTAGCTCCGGGACCACTGTATTAGGGATCCTCCTCCTCTTCACCCACTGTGCAGGGGGAACCACAGGCAGGCACGCCTCAGTCTGCTTTTTGAGTCCGACGTGATATAAGGCCCACAGGGAGTCATCTGGGTAGTGCACCATGCGATCTAGATGGAGATTTTCATGGGTGTGATCCTCAAGGGAACGGTCAAACAATTATGAAACTGCACATCCATCAGATTTGAAGATCACCTGAAGCAACTTTGCTGAACATTACTCAAAATTGGTACCATCAATTCCACCATGATGTAAGAAATCAGAAGGGAAAATTTGGTTTTAAAAAGGTTTTAAAAATATGTTCTGGAAATTTGAACTGTTCTTTGCACTAGTGGAGTTTGGCAGCTAAATATATCTCCCAGAAGAAAGAGCACAGAACATGTTTCCTAAGAGATTTCCAGAGCTGAAATGCATTCATAAGTGTAGTCTATTTTTAAAGCAATATGATCAGATGAGAATCTACCTTATTATTATATAACACAAAATTCCTGGCAACATTACGGTCAACAGCTCATTCTACTCTAATGAAATGTTTCTCTCTGAATCTCTTGCTCAAGCTCACTATGACCCTGTTCTTCTAGATCTCTGTTACCTGCAGGGAATGGATGTGATCCTGTGTGTGTGAAAGCTGCTCCAGCTCAGCGTCTCTCCTCCTCAGATCATTGATCTCCTGCTCCAGTCGGTCCAGTTGTCCTTCAGCTCGACTCACTGCAGTCTTTTCCTGATCTCTGATCCGCTGTGTCGCCTCAGAGCGGCTTCTCTCAATGGAGCGGATGAGCTCAGTGAAGATCCTCTCACTGTCCTCCACTGCTGTCTGTGCAGAGCGCTGTTAGGACACACATCACAATCACACAGTGAGCTTCAGTGAGTCCTGACTGAGACTTCTCAAACTTCTCTTCTTCTCCAGACTCACCTTATGAGACGCCACAGCCTCTCTCAGCTGCTGAAGATCTTTCTCTCTCTGCTGGATCCTCTGCTGGAACGATCTCTGCGTCTCCTTCAACTGCTTCTGCACCACAAATCAATAACAGAGATGTCAGTTTATAATGCTGTCACATATCTGTCAGGGTTCTGTCACTTTGGTCTAGTTTATTCTTGGTTTTGTGCCATAGCCCTGACACACCTGTATTGTCTTGTCTTTGTGTGAGCGTATGTTCTCTTGTCTGTGTGCCTTGTTTCAAGTTTGAGGCGTGGTGTTCGGATTCCAGCACTCATGTCTAGTTTGGTTTCGGTTCTGTGCCGGGATTCAGACATTCATGCTCCGTGTGTTTGTATTTTGTTGTAAGTGCACAAGATAAGTATTCGCTCGTGCGCTCTGTCTTTGTTATGTTATATGTTATGTTATGTGAGCATGCGGTTACGAGTTTGCTCTGGCCGTACACTCTTCTGTCTGCGTGTGGTGTTGTGTAGTCTGTGGAGCATGCGATTTGTGTTTCCATCGGCCGCATCCTTTCATGTTATGCTATGTTAAGATTCACACTGAGCGTGTTTCTGCTGCATAACAGTATTTCTGTTGATGATTGGGAATCAGTCATTCTAATTTACATGAAGACGGGCATCCCATTTCCATCAAAAATTGATTTTGAAAAAAGAACAGAAGTCAAAGCCTGAAGTGAAGCTATAAACGACTGAGTTCATATGGACTGAGGCAGATTTACTGAAAAGAAAGGTTTTTTTGTCTGTCGCTGCATTTAACTTGTGTTATTCTTGACAGAGATATATTTTTTCAAACAATCTGTGAATATTTTCTATTATTTTATGTTGCTTCATCAAATCCTGTTTTACAAAAGTTTGTGGTGGTAAATATGTTTACGGTTCATTTTCACCATATTTTCTGTTAAAGGTGCAATGTGTAATAATTTTGAGTATCTATTAACAGAAATGCAATATGACATCCATAACTATGTTTTCAGTGGTGTATAAAGAACTTAGGGGAGACCGGGGATGGTTGTAACAATTTTGACCTTTCTGTCTATATCTTGTAGTACTTTGAAATCAGTGTGTTCAAAATGTGATCCAAACTTGTTACAAGTGTCTGCTATTAAATGACATAGCTATTATCTTTGCAACACAAACAGAAAATGCATGGTTTCGTTTCAAACACGAGGAGTGAAATGTTACAATTCACCCCATAGTCTGGGTTAGTTGTAACATACCCTGGGGTGAGATGTAACATTATGATATCCACCGGGGTGATATGTAACATAATGAAATAAGGATTTTGACAAAAAAATTATTTTGAAAGGTTTTTATTCAACACTGACTTTTCAATATAACTGATGTGTGTGTGTCACTCTTAGTCTCAGTGTGTTTGTCACTCTCAGTCATAGTAATTGACCATTATAAATTGAACTTGAACACAAACATTGTTTGTAAGCATGTTTGTTACTGCCAGTGTTAGTATTGGCCATAATAAAATTGAACACTTGAACATTCTGTGTTTGTGTTCGTGTGTGTGTGTGTGTGTGTGTGTGTGTGTGTGTGTGTGTGTGTGTGTGCGTGTGTGTGTGTGTGACTCTGTTGTTACTCTGTCATAGTAATTGACCATAATAAATTGAACTTGAACATTCTATTTGTGTAAGCACGGTTGTTACTGTCAGTCCATAGTATTGGCCATAATAAAATTTTAATTCATTGTTGTTACAACTAACCCAGAGTCTTGTTGTTACAACTAACCCAGAGTCATGTAGCCATGAACTAGCTCACCTTACAGCTAACAGACAAAAAATTAGCACTAACAACTTGCATGGGAAATATCTACACAGACACACAATAAACATAATAAAAGTTTGATGAGTTTAACTACAAAGCAGAAATTCCCATAACAAAAACAAAAAAAGTAAAAAAAGTTACTTTCTTACCTCAAAATTGTTTTTTCCACTTTAACATGTGCTGTGTCTGCCACAGGGCTCTACTTTATCACATGTGGAATAAGAACTAAACTAAGCATGTGTGAAGTGAATCAGGTGATTTGTAACTAGTTCCTGATTGGACAGATTGGAATTGTTACAACTGACCCCCCTGTTACAACCATCCCCGGTCTCTACTTAATAAACCGTAATGTTTTTATTACCTTAGAATGAGACATTTATATCTACATAACCGCGGGCACCCCCTTCTATGAAGGTCGACATATTGTGACGTCATGTTTCTACAGTAGCCGACAGCGAACACACAGCGCTACAGAGCGCGTTTCGTCACTACCTTGAAAGAGAAGCAGCAGAAACCTAGAAGCTAGACATAGACACCGTGAGTAGTGACTTTTCCCTTGTCAGTGGTGTAAAATATGTAGTTGGATTGTTTCATGTTACTTAGTTCTTCCTCGCTGTGTTATGGCTTTGCTATGTGGGGATAAATGTGCTGGTTACGTTCGTGAGACAGCTGATTAGTACTCTTGTCATTGACCGTAAAACAATATGTTACAGGAATCACCAACCCGTCGATCGTGGTCGACAAGTCGATCTTTGAAGCATTTTAAGTCGATCGCGAAGAGTTTTCAAAATCAGAGAAAAAAAGCCTAGTGTGTGTAGTAAATGGTGTCTAGGGGATGCGGAGGCGCGCGCGCTGTTACAACCCATACGGAAATGTAATATATGTACATATATGAAATATGCATATATTAAATATATGCACATAGACAGTGAAAACATATATGTACATATATATCTTCCCATATATAAAACATATTCGAAAATGGAACAATTTCATATATTGACATATAAAATTAGCCCATATATTTTATGTATGTATAATAGTGTCTATATATATATGTCACATATATAATTATCAATATACATGACATATATTTCTTTATATGTATGTCCAATATACAAACTACACATATATGCATAGCATATTGCTTACATATATGTGACATATATATGCCCCTCATATGTTTTTATATAGTCTTAGTATATATTTTTCATATAATTTGAAATATATATATATAATATATTTTTGATACATGTATGTGGAATATATAAATGGCATATATAAAAACATTGTGTGAGCACATATATTTTGAATATATGTTATGTTCTTATATTATGTATATTAATTGCAAAATATTTTAATGCATGATGTAAACTAAACAAATGTAAAAAAAAATTGCTTTCATTAACTTCATACATCTTTTTAAATATAGGTTATGGACGTGTACTTGTACTTACACACTTGTAATGAACATGACATGCCTAGCCTTAAATGTTAAATGGTGCAGTTAGCAAAAAATAAGTAACACAGTAAAACAGCTCAAACATTACAATTTTATTTAAAAACAGTTTTAATTTAAAAATAAAAATTAAGCTGTGCAAAATTTGAAAACTTCTGAACACTCAACACACAACTTTATCAATATTACTCCAAAACATAAAACAAGACAAGAACAAGAATATCCACCAACAGGTACGATACAGACTGTTATTTTTTTAAGTTTGGGTCTTCTTGGATGTCCGCAGCTCAGTGACCTTCTGATTGATAGCCACCCCTAGTTGGCCCCTGGTGGTTCCAGGAAATTTCTGGATCACTGCATCTGTATAAAAGACAATGAAAAGCATTTTAGTTTTATAACATTTATCTAAAGACAGGCAAATAAAATCACCTCAAACACTAAATTAACACAGGACATACAGGTGAAACTCGAAAAAAATTTATATCGTGCAAAACTTAATGTATTTCAGTAATTCAAATTAAAAGGTGAAACTAATATATTTAGTATATATAACTATATACATATGCATGATTATATCTTCAGAAGGCCGACATTTTTTCTGTATTTAAAATCTTTTTTTTTATTGATTTCATGTAATATTCTAATTTTCAGAGATTTTGAATTTGGGGTTTTCATAAACTGTAAGCCATAATCATCAAAATTATAACTTTTGCACAATATTTTAATTTTTATAAGTTTCATCTGTACATTGTTTGGTAGATAACAAACTTAATGTTCCTGAAATTTAAGCATTATTCAGAACCCAGTATAAGTGTCATCACACTGAAACACCAAGCTGAAACTGATCAATTCTGATGGTTATACTGACACATTTGGTTTTACACAATTCAAGCCCAATTAACCAAGTAATATACATACTCATTATTGCATCAATTTTGATTCTGTCCAATGGCTCTTTTGTTTCCCCAGGGCTTGCATTTTTGGACTTGCCACCTAAGAAAGAGCAACATAATAGAGATTAGAACGAAATATGAATTAACTCCACTCCTATCTAACTACTCAACAATACATTACATTTTTCATTCTGCTTCAGTAAAATGGGGATAATGTAAATAGTCCAATTTATATTTATAAAGCATCATATTTCAATGTAAACGTGAATGAGTGTACATATGTCTGTAAATATGCAAGAATTACTATAATAGAGCAGTTTTTTTTGGTTTACTTTAACCCCTTACCCAACGACTTCAGATATGATGTTCAATCTACATAGTTATCAAAAAATTATAATAATTATACAGACACTTGAAGACACTATGTCCCATTAACTACCTCTGAGATTGCTCTTAAGAAGTGTATCAATATCAAAAATTCCAAGGAGAAGCATCCGTGCCATGGTAGTGGGGCTGTTTGCATGGCTAGCTGACCACAATACATTTTTTGGTACATAAACTCCTGAGCCCGGGTGAATTTCAATCTGTGGGGAGAGGACAAACATGCATTAATATTAGTGTTATATTACAAAATAAAACATTGCTTTAACAAAAAGTTTTTAGGGGGCCTGATTAAATGTAGCTTTGCATCACATACTTTCTATAAGTGGTGTAACAATGCATTGATGCAACGTGCAAAAAATATATATTTATAGATTTAATAAGACATCTTAAAGGAGAACTCTGGCACAAAATGAACCTGGGGTGTAACACATTGGTACCGAGTCGACTGTTCTCTGAGATTTGTTTTCATGATTATCGAGTGTAAACAGTTTTATCTCGAAAAACGGTTAGCTTATAACGCTAGTATATGGGGGCATATAATAAGTCAAAGTAAATCGCTAGTTAATACCACTAACAAGGCTCTAAATAGCCCCACACTAACACAGTAGTATAATGAGGCTGGTCGAGACTGGTTGAGGCTGTTTCCCAAAGATGGCTCCACGATGGTACTGTCTTTATAAAGTATATTATTATTAAACTGTCTGTACACTTACAAAGTTCTCAGTGCTTCGGTTTGTATGCAGGGACCCTCATTATGCTGCTGTGTTAGTGTGGGGCTATTTAGAGCCTTGTTAGTGGTATTAACTAGTGATTTACTTTTACTTATTATATGCCTCCATATACTAGCGTTATAAGCTAAACAGTTTTTAGAGATAAAACTCTTTACATTTGATTATCATGAAAACAAATCCCAGAGAACAGTCGACTCGGTACCAATGTGTTATTACACCCCAGGTTCATTTTGTGCCGGAGTTCTCCTTTAACATATTTGTTTTCACATTTTCGTGCAACCTCAGTTTATGCATTATCGTCAAAGCGTGCATTCGTTTAAACTACCCTTTAAAAAGGAAACCAACAGTTTGAAGGTCCAAATCAATGCAGTTTCAAAGGCTCTACACAATCCCAGCCGAGGAATAAGGGTCTTATATCTAGGCAAACCATCGGCCATTTTATGAAAAAATAAATAAAATGTATATACTTTTTAACCACAAATGCTCAACTTCAGTGGTCTGCTTCTGCACAACATATTACGCCATCACGTTGCTTGTGACCCTTGTGCTGACCCAGTGCCGAAAAACTCCAAACTGCATTTTCTCCTCCAACTTAAAAATTTGTCCGACATCGATGTTTTACATTTATTTTTGTAAAGAGCGTTTGATTTAGTCTTTCCACGTTAGTTTTAACACTGGGTCGGTACTTTTCCAATGTGATAACGTAATACGTTGTGCGGAAGCAGAACCCTAAAGTCAAGCATTTGTGGTTAAAAAGTATATAAATGTTTTTATTTTAGAAAATGAGATGGTTTGACCCTTATGCCTCGGTTGGGATCGTGTAGAGCCTTTGAAGCCATATGAAACTGCATTGATTTGGACCTTCAACCAATTGGTTGCAATTGAAGTCCATTATATAGAGACATCAACGTGATTTATTTTCGTTTGAAGAAAGAAACGCATGAACATCTTGAAAGACATGGGGATGAATCAATGATCAGGAAATTTTAATTCTGAAGTGAACTAATCCTTTAAGCACTAATTTGACAGATTCGCCAACAGCCAATTACTGATCATTATGATAAAACTTGTCCTTCGATAAAATTCTGGCAGTGTCCGAAGTTTTGAGCCACTGTCCTGCAGTGTAACGACTTGTAAGACGATTATCAAATCAAGAACCAATAGGAGCACAGAACTAGATGACACAATTACAGCAACGATGACAACAGACCAACACAGGGAACCTGTTGGAGAGCGAGGTGATCCAGACACGCGCCCTTGTTTTTTTTCTATCATTATTTTCAGACAACCCATTATCAAAACAACGGCTTCAGAATGTTGTTTTGTGCTAGCCGCCATTTTGTGCATGTATGTGGTTTTTTTATTTTTTTTATTTGTATTTGAATTGGGTTTTAATAAGTCTTTACTGCCGTACCTTGCAGTTATAGCTGTTACTACAATAGTAGTTTTAAAATCAGCATACTCACAGGTTCCTGTATGCTGGTAGGTGATACCAGTTGTTGATGTGGGCTCTGCTCCTTCGCGTCAAGCCATTTCTCCAGCTTGCCCATCGTGCTGAGGAGGTTTGGCATTTCTAGGAAGCAAAACAGTAAAGAAAAAACTGATTTTCAGTAGGGCAAACTTGTATGGATTTCAAAATGATAATATTTATCAAAAAACTAGTTTATAAAATATTTTAATTTTTCTTATATTTTTGGTTGGTTGTTAACACTTACGACTGACAACATTTGTTTTTAGGTTCTCTAATTCCATTTTGAGGGCTTCATTTTCTGCCTTTAATTGTGCAATGATGTCTGGTAAAGGAGGATCAGGAGAAGGTGAGGTAGGTGAAGCAGGCGATGATGAGGCATGTGAAGGTGAAGCTGAGGGTGGTGCAGGTGGACAGTAAGGAACCGGTGGTGCAGAAGAAGGCGAGGCAGAAGATGGTGAGGTAGGTGAAGATGGAGCAACTGATGTTGTAGCAGAAGGGAATCGAGGTCCATGGCGTAATTTTATTTTCTCCAAAATCTCCCTGTCCAAATTTCCATCACTAGTTTGCCTCTTTATAAAACATGACAAAAATATTAGTACAAAACATTAAAGACAAATAGCTGAAAAAATAAAATGATGATATCACACTCTCTCTTAATTGATCTGCCACTATTACCAAGATAGATCAGCTGCTCTTCACAACCAAGAACAAGAATAGGAAGCTACATAATAAGATGCCTCTACAGACAAAACATGTGACATCACTCCTCGAGCCTCCTTTCCAAATTAAAGGAGAACTCCGGCACAAAATGAACCTGGGGTGTAACACATTGGTACCGAGTCGACTGTTCTCTGGGATTTGTTTTCATGATTATCGAGTGTACAGAGTTTTATCTCGAAAAACGGTTAGCTTATAACGCTAGTATATGGGGGCTTATAATAAGTCAAAGTAAATCGCTAGTTAATACCACTAACAAGGCTCTAAATAGCCCCACACTAACACAGTAGTATAATGAGGCTGGTCGAGACTGGTCGAGGCTGTTTCCCAAAGATGGCTCCACGATGGTACTGTCTTTATAAAGTATATTATTATTAAACTGTCTGTACACTTACAAAGTTCTCAGTGCTTCGGTTTGTATGCAGGGACCCTCATTATGTTACTGTGTTAGTGTGGGGCTATTTAGAGCCTTGTTAGTGGTATTAACTAGTGATTTACTTTTACTTATTATATGCCTCCATATACTAGCGTTATAAGCTAAACAGTTTTTAGAGATAAAACTCTTTACATTTGATTATCATGAAAACAAATCCCAGAGAACAGTCGACTCGGTACCAATGTGTTATTACACCCCAGGTTCATTTTGTGCCGGAGTTCTCCTTTAACAAGGGCAGAGTACGTACTACAGTTCGGGGCAATGTCAAGCTGTATAATTATTCAAAATCATTATTACTTATAACTTTGCAAATTAATAACTACATTTAGAAATTAAATACTAGTATTAATGCTGTACAAATACAGAAAGGCTATTTTATATAAGTATGTAAGCTTTACCATAAATAAAAACAGGCAGAGCAACATAAACAACTCTGACAGACTGCTTGTACTTACTTGGCTGTGAAAAATGACTAATCCTGTCAAGATCTAGGGAACATTTGAGTATTAGGTACTCCTAACTTTGAATGATTCATTTTCAGTAATTAATTTCTAAATGTAGTAATTCATTTGCAAAGTTATAAGTAGGGCTGGGCAAAAAAATCGATTTTTCGATTAATCGTTTTTTAAAATGTGGTCGATCCAAAATCGATTCTCAACGGCCATGAATCGTTTTTTTCCATATTCAGGGCTCGCGGTGCTGCATCTTCTCTCTCTGCACAATGGAGCGCTGCAGGCGTCGAAACACACTCGCGTTTAGGAGTCGGGACATGACGGAATATTCACTTGCACAATTGGGCCAGCATTGCATCGTAACTAACATTTATCATTTTCACGTCTTTTTAAGCTTTACCAGTTTAAACATTCAATCAATGTTAAACTATCCCCTGCTCGCGCCCTCTCAGAGATGTTTTTCACTGCGTGCACATAATACAGTAGATGGTACATAGTACTACAGCCTAAATCCGCCTCACAAACAGCTCGCCAGTAACAGAAGTTCTTTTTGGTGGATGATATCGCTTTAACAGTTAAAAACACGCAAAATGATGTCAAAACTCTGGTCTTGGTGAGTAACCTCGTAAAGATTATCGTAAAGATACCGTCGGTTATGTCTTAAATAAACATAAAACGCGTGTGACAGACAGTATAATGAAACAGTAATGGATTTGCGCACTAGTTCTTAAAGTGAATGCAGCCATTTGTGTCTGTCATTAATTTTGTTGTCATAACAACATAATATAGCATAAATAGTACGCAATCATAATTAATAGCCTATGTATTAAATTCAGTAAGGACTAAAAGACTATCCTGGGTTATTTTACATTGGATTACTTTATTCAGTTTCTGTAGTATTTCTGACCTACCCAAAAAACTTTTTTATTTTTATGTCTATTTATTTGTGTCTTTATTCTATTGTATTTATTTGTAATATTTTCAATGTAATTCAAAGATTGAAATCAAGCGTCCATGTGCATAAACTCTTAACAAAAAAAATACCTCATTGTAAAAACAAACATTTAGGTGAGATCAATATAATAGAAAATTGTTTAATTTTCAGCATCAATTTTGCATCTTGTATCAAAATCCAGTCTATTTATTGTATGCATTTAGTGTATACCGGTAGTGTACCTAAAATAAAAAGAGTTTTATATACAGGTTTGTGGCTCCTAATTTCTTTGTATTAATTAACCATTAGTAAACTTATGTCCACTGTTCTTTTTTTTTATAAATATAGGATTTGTATTTGCCTACATCTATATTCATTATAGTCAAATCGAGAATCAAATCAGGAATCGAGAATCGAAATCGAAAATCGAATCGAATTGAGAGCTTGCGAATCGAAATTGAACATCTGAATCGATACCCAGCCCTAGTTATAAGTACAACTTTACAGTGGGCAGACATTTTTTTTTTACATTTGCAATGCAGATGCTATTTTGGGTCTCAGTAAAAAAAAATATATATATATATATATCATATCTTGTTACCTTTTTGGGGCTAGATGGTCCATCTTTACTGGTTTCCTCTTGAAGAAACTTAGGGTTTGGCTTAAATTTTCGTTTTTTCAGAGGTTTTGAAGTGGACTGGTGTTGTGTCCTCTGGTGTTGTACTTTTTCTAAGGTGGACTGTCTCTCTGTGGGGAAAAAGGGGGAATACAAATTGTAGAATCTAAAACAAAAGATACAAGGGCTATGACAATAACAACAACATAGGCTGACCACATGTATAAACCCACAATGTTGTCATAATGGGACAGTGTTAAAAATATTAGCACACATTCTGACAGGGATTTAATATCCTGCAAGTTTATATTGGCATCCATTTGAAATATATTTAACTTTACTTAATTATTATTGTGTTAGTTCTAGACTCTAAAGACAAATATTGTATTTTTTCCCCACTAAATGTGTCTGACAGCTGAAATCTTACTTTTTTAAGATATTATTCTCACATAACAAACATTTAAAGATATTAAAATGATACACTGTAATATTCTGGGCCTAAGTTAACGTTACTACGTTAAGTTAGCTCTTAACGTTAAACATGAACATTAAAATGCACGCTCACAAAGCAGTAGGCTATTAATAGTAACGTACATGATGTAAGTTAGTAAAAAATAAATAACTTACTACTAATAAAAAAACCTACATTTAAACACGGTGAATCTGCTCAATTATGTACTAGCTTCGAAGTTCGATCTGTAACTTAGCTTATAGCTCATGAAGTTCAGCGGTCACTTAAATTATGTATTATCTGTGCAATAGCAATGTGTGCATTATAATAAAAGGTCAGAAATTAACTTACCTGCAACTTTATGCACTGTTGCCTCGTACAAAGGCCATCCGCATTTAGGTTTTTTTTTCAGTCCACCTCTCCACTCAATTAAATATACAGAACTTTCATCAAGTCCGTCTAAGAAATCGTTTAAGTTGAATTTTTGTATATGTGACGTTGGAACAATGCTCCAACTTTCCGTTTCTGTTTCATCTTTCCATTCAACAAGGGCGAACATTCTTCAGCCGTTGGTCTATATCCTCCTGATTCCTGAATACGCTTTGGCGGTCTTTTGACTGCGTTTGAATTTTGGCGCGGGTAATATAGGGCATTAGGCAATGACGTAACGTATTGGGGTGAAACGTATGCTAAATGCATGTCCTGAAATACATGCTGAAAGTGTTTCTACTATTCGTTTTTTTTTTTTGTTTTTTTTAAATCAGCTAAGCATATTCATTATGTAAGTCTTGGTTTAGGTCACAGTAATGTAAAATAACAAAACTAAAACTAAAAAATATTTGAACCCCACAACATTATGCAATAAGTAATTTGATGAAAATGATTTAAAGTTAGGTTAGGTCTTTTTTCATTGCATATGTTTACACAGTGAAATTATGTGTAAGCAATCCAATGTGAAGCACATAACAAATACTTTACAATGCATTACAATAGATTACAAATCATTATTGCACAGAATGTTATTACATAAACCCTGTGTTTACAGCATTATCTACATACATGTAATATATTATTATGTTTGTGTTTCTGCAAGGTGAATGTGATTTCACCAAGTAGCTACCACCCGGGTAAGGTAGGCCTACTTAACATCAGTTTTATTTATCATTACCCTCTGATTTTAGGGAAAAGTTATGGGGTTAGGTTTAGGGTAAGGGATTGGGTAAAGACTACATTTTGGGACAGGGATGCTGACATGTCTTACTTGGCAAAATCACAGTGACCGTTTGGGCATACGTGTCTGTATGTGTGTACATGTGTATGAGGTAAACTGGATTGATGTAGCTATGGCTTCTGCAGCCTCCACAGCTCTGAGGGAAAAGCTGTTCCGTAACCTATTAGTCTGTGTTTCTGGGGTCTACCTGAGCAGAGGGTGTAAAGGGGTTTCCAGGATGTGAGTGCTGGATGTTTGTGGCCCATGTAAGAAGACGTCTGAATAGATGTCACACAGATTTGACAGGGGTGCCGTCAATACTTTCATCTTCACACCCCTCTATTTTGTCTGCAGCAGTGCAGCCAGAATACCAGACAGCAATAAGTTATGACGTTTTTTGTATTGTGCAGCGGAATAGAAGCTGATCAGCAGTCTGGGGTTGTGTCTGGATAGCAATTGTAGACATTTTAAAAGTACTGTATTACAAAATAGAAAGTGATTTGTAAAGGTCCACTGCATAGTTTTGCTTCCAGATATTATGGGGTTGTAAACCATAAACCTCTATATGACTCAAAATATTATTTACATGTCAAGTTAGAAGTAGCCTATGTCATGCGGTAGAGAGAGAGAGAGAGAGAGAGAGAGAGAGAGAGAGAGATGCAATATTATCTAAAAGCCAAACAAACAATGTAATGCAATGTAAACATGTATTAAGCTGTAAACCTGAGGTTTGAGGTTAATGTTTTCCCCAAAATTAAAAGGTTGCAAATATAATCATACCAATACAATGCTTTTCCTAATAATGTAATTTCAACACAATGCTCCTTGTACTGTAGTTATGTATTTGTACTTATATGTAGCCTACTTAAGTATTTGTATATGCTGAAATGTATTATTGTATTGTCTTATTTTATTTCTTTGACGGTATAAAATCTTGAAAAAAAAAAAATCTAGTCTGGATGGGCGTCAAAGATTAATGCTAATTTAAAAGAAACAACAAAACACTTCTGGCGTAAGGGTTGTTATTCCAGGGGCTGGTTGCATAAACATAGCCCTTATGTTGACTTGAAACAGTTATGCACAGTCTTAAAGAAAAAAATGTGATGACTTAAGTTGTAATTAAGTGAATTAGAACTTCGAGTCAAGTTCGAGTTCTCGCGTTGTTACGCAAACCCAGAGCCGCGCAAACCAATCGACTTGTGACAAGTATCACGAGAGTCAGTCTGCAATCGCGGTACTTTGATTCCCGCAGCGCTTGAGCGTTACAGGTCAAACACGTGTGTTGTTCTGCCATGATTGCTCGATGAATTTGACCATCTACGTCGGTTCGCGCAGTCACCTTTTGCTACAGTGATATGAGATGAAGTACAAGAAGTATCTCTCGGAGAACAAATGCGTTCCACGAACAACACAGCATCGCTGGAGAAGGTATGTAATGTTAAATTGTATCAAGATTATTACCCAATGCCGATAGCGGAGGGACTTGGGCCTGTGGAAAATGGCTATAGCCTAATATTATTTTATTTATAATCTACATAATTTTTAAGAAATGTATCACAATGGAATCATATTGCAAAGTAATATTAATACAAAGTAATATAAACACAAAAATGAACAGTTCGAATAATTAGAACAGTGTTAGGCTAAAGCTATGGGGTTTTCTTTCTCTGTAGTTTAATAGTAACGTTATGGTCATCAGATCAGGAATTTGGGAAAATCACACCTTATTAATTTGTGATTTAAATCATTTGAGTGTCAAAATTATTAAGCTTTAAAAGCATCATACATGTAACCAATACAACACTTTTATTATATATATATATATATATATATATGTGTATATTTTTTTTATGTTCAAACATTTTTCTTCTATAACTCTTGATTTTTGCTTTGTAGACGAACCCGTGGACCTCAAAATGCTGTTGATGTGTTACAGGTAAGGATAAAGACCACAGGTAACGTTGAGGATCAGATTGTTAGACTGTGCTGCATTCTGGCACACATTATTTTGGCACCATCTTGTTTTTCAAGACCGCTTTTGAAGTTGGCTTAAAGGAGTAGTACACTTTTTAAAAAACTTTAAATTTACTCACCCCCATGTTATCCAAGATGTCCATGTCTTTCTTTCTTCAGTCGAAAAGAAATTACGTTTTTTGATGAAATCATTCCAGGATTTTCTCCATATAATGCACTTCAATGGGGTCCAAACGGTTCAAGGTCCAAATGACAGTTTCAGTGCAGCTTTAAACGACACCAGACGATGACTAATCTAGTGAAACCATCGGTCATTTAAAAAATAAATAAAGTTTAAGTTTTATAAGCACAAATGCTCGCCTTGCTCTTTTCTGTGAAGCACGTTCGTGACGTCATGTAATACGCAATAACGCACATTACAGAACATAGCAAGCCGAGCATTTGTGCTTATAAAACTTAAACTCTATTTATTTATCTTTTAAATGACCGATAGTTTCGCTAGATAAGACCCTTATTCATCGTCTGGTGTCGTTTACCTATTGAAGGTACCCATTGAAGTCCATTATGTTATATAATAGGCTATATTGGGAATATTCAATTTAATTTAATCAATCAATAATTCTATTGATCAGCATTGCCAAAAGTGGACGTCGTTATTATTTAATACTGTGAAGCTGCTTTGATACAATCTGTATTGTGAAAAGCGCTATACAAATATACTTGACTTGACTTTATGGAGTCTATTTTTTTCTATTTTGAATTCTATTTCCAAACTTTAGATTCTTTTTGAATGCTCTATTGCCACAATAAGCTTTTTAACATTTAAACGTCAATTACTCTGATGGTTGTCCAAATTTAGATTTTTCTCTTTGGAATTTATGGTAAATCATTTTTGTTGTATGTCTTGGGTATTACTTTAGTCACAATGTTATTTTTATTTGCCTTTCAGCAAGACCCAGCTTTGTTCAACATGCGTATCAAGCACATGAGCGATACTTCGCAGGTATGGAGAATTTTAATTACAGATTAGTCTCTTATGTGTTGTAGGTTATACTTCTGTTGTTAGTCATAAATGTTACAAAGTATTGCTTGAAGTAAAGTGATTATTTATCCCCCTAAAAAATTGCAATACATTTTCAATAAAACAAAATATGTATATTGCAACACCGCAGAATCAGACTTCAGAAGACCAGAATCCAGTTGTGACCATCAGCCCTGTACAGACATCCAGTCAGGTGAGGAAAAATAATGAAAACAATTGTTACAAAAAAAATTGTCCAATGAGCTTGATCCTGGATTAAGTGCTTTCTACTGTTGGCATTTTGGGTAATTACATTAAAGATATTTGAGTTTGATTTATAAAGCAGTAAGCCTAGTGAAGTCATGGTTTACAGTGAAAATATAACAGCTAAGATGTGTTAGGCATGATGCGAAGAAGAGTAAAACACCCTTAGCTGTTATAAAATTACTGTAAACTTGCTTAAAGGGATAGTTCACTTTGAAATTAATGTTTTATATGTTTTAGCTTACCTCAAGGGCATCCAAGATGCAGGTGTCTTTGTTTCCACAGTATTTTCAATTTTGATATTTTTAGGTCAAACCGTTCTTGTCTGTCAGTCATATAATGCAGGTCTATGGTAACTTCCTCAAAGAGCATGCACAGAGAAGTCCAAATTAAACATGATTTAATGACTCGTAAATGTAAGTACACATTGATGGCCTAAGACACGAAACTTCGGTCTGCGCATGCGCCGGAAGTGATCACTTGCGTGTGTATGTCACTCATTGTTTACACAGATTTCGGAAGTTTTACCTTTCACTAAACATATTTAGATATACAGGAAAGACGATTTTGATATTTAATATACATAGCAAGATTTCATGAAATGAAACACAAATAAAATGAAAGGAATGATATTATTAAAAAATATTAGTGCTTTGCCAAACAAAGTAGTTCCTCAGAAACAACAAAGTGGTTGCCAAGCAACTCAGAAACATGCAGTAGAGCAGTGATGCTTGTGTAATGCAGTCAGTAGTGGGCTACAGGGCGTTTTATTACTGCTTAGAACATGCCTCAACCAATCTAAATCAAGAACCAGAACTGGCCATTTTATAAACAGATTTTTACACAGGCAACATACAAATGTGTTACAAATTAACCTTTAAAGCTTGTTTCCAGAACCTACTATTCTCATTAAATTACACTAAAGGTGACCGGAGTACAAACATAACTGTACAACTTACCCCGTGGGTGGGATTAATTGTAAAAGACAAAATATACAGACATTTACTGAAGATGGTTATTGAGCATCTGTCTATAATAGATATATTAGATACCCACACATTTATCCATCCATCCCTATCTCATCTACATGTCACCATCCTTCTAGTGTGGTTCGATACATGTACAGAGAAAGTGCTGCACAGTTATGACAAAAAAAATCATAATTGTCAAATAGTTCCCTTGATATTGTACTTAACTTATTTTGATTAATGGAATTTCTATGGTTTTAGTTTGTTATACACTTGAAGGCTTGGTTGTAACACGGTTACTGTAACTAACTCAGCTGGTGGAAAATGTTTTTCAAGCCCAAATAACAGGAGTTTCTGATGTTTCAAAGTGATGCTATGTTTTAGACAACAAATCAATGATTAAGATAATATAAGGTTGGTTTTGGTGACTTAAACAACTCAGAATTCATTTAAAAAACTTTAATTTCCCAAAAGACCCATTGTCCACTATCTCCTCAAATGCAAGAAACTTTCCATACATTTAGAGACAGTCTACTGACATTGAGCTAAAAATAACCCCCTTCCCACAGCTACATAATATCTTTACAACCTGTAAATTATATGTAACATTTTTTTTATTCTTTTAAATATTTTTTTTTCCAGGTTTTAGCAGATGTTGATGAAAAACAAGATGATCTGGATGCACCTGATGAGTCCTTGCAGGCAAGGAAAATGCATATACATGCACTGTCAGAACAAATGATCAACATATGGACCCTTTAGTCACAGGGGCAAAAAGTGCATATTAGTGCCCCATTATCAACACTGTTATAGACAACACATTTAATGTTACTTTAAACTCAACTTGTGTTGCCCTATTATTAATTTGAATGCACAATTAACACAAAGTGTCACACAATGTGTTAAAATGGCGTAAAACAAAAAATGTGTTAATTAACATATACTTTTTGAGAATGTTGATGCTGCACTGTGAAGGAAGTTGATCTAGCCTGTCAATGTGAAGTGATGTGTTCTTTGCCAAAAAGCACAAATCATCAGTTATATTATCAAAACAATTATATGAACTGTAGTATTTTTTCATTTTTACAGCACTCCAGTTTTTTTTTTTCTCACAATATAACCCTCTTCCCACAGCTACATAATATCTTATCTTAAATTTTCTTATAACCTGATCTGTTAAGGTTTATTCATTCTTATAGAATAAATCTAAAAGAAAATATTTTTCTTTTCAGGTTTTTACAGAAGTTGATGCCAGACAAGATGATCTGGATGCACCTGATGGATCCTTGAATGTAAGGAGAATTTGTACAGAATATACATGCAGTACATGTTTGTGTATGCATGAGTATACATAAAAAAAAGTTAATTTTCAAATTAACTTATGTCAGGGGTCCAGACTGCGACCAAATGATCGCATTTTGCCACCATTCCTGCTGATGCGACCAAGTTTTTGATAAGGTTGCGCTAGCATGACCACAGCTTTTCCCACTATCAACAAACGAAATTAAAGCGGATCGAAACTGCGTTAGTCATTTGTGCTTCATGGACAAATTATCTATTCCGACCAATAATAGACTGTGCAGCGTCGCAAGCTACTTGAGTCGTGAGCCGGTTTCAATCACGCGACACCGTTACAACACAGTGCTATGAGATTCAGTGAAGAAATACATTGAATTCGACACAGAATTAATAATATCGCTGCTAGTAAGGAGCATTCAGATTTGGTGCAGAGTTCTCTGTTATAAAATGTACATATCAAATCAAACAGCTCTGACGTGCAGCAGGAGAAATGTGTACCATGAATGAAGAAGCTATAAAAGGATTTAAGCAAAACATTATTTGTTCATCCTTCAAGGATAGCCCCCATTTATAAAACTAAAAGTTTCAAGATGTAGGAAAACTAACTCACTTAAAAATAAAAAAACAGTAAATTACAGTAACAGTGGTCTACAGAGGAGCGCTTTAGTATTTCCACTCCCTAATTTACATTTTCAATCGTTTTGATTTGAATTAATATTAAGACATTATGAATGATAATAAAGTTAATAGTATTTCCACTCCCTAATTTACATTTTCAATCGTTTTGATTTGAATTAATATTAAGACATTATGAATGATAATAAAGTTAATTGTATCTACAACTCAAGCTCGGTACTTTATCGTCAGCCCCCAGTGCTACCAAATACTTTCTGTAAAACTGAGTGGCTCTGGTGCTGCTGCCCTCAAGTGTTAGTCTGGAGCCCTGGGAACTTAAAATATAACTGCGCATTGTAATGTATGTTAAAGGAGTAGTTCACTTTTAAAAACTTTTGCTGATAATTTACTCACCCCCCATGTCATCCAAGATATCCATGTCTTTCTTTCTTCAGTCGAAAAGAAATTAAGGTTTTTGATGAAAACATTCCAGGATTTTCTCCATATAATGGACTTCAGTGGGAACCAAACGGTTCAAGGTCCAAAAGACAGTTTCAGTGCAAACTGCAAACTGTTCAAAGGGCTTTAAACGATTCCAGACGATGAATAATGGTCTTATCAAGCGAAACGATCGCTCATTTAAAAACAAAATAACAAAGTTTAAGTTTTATAGGCTCAAATGCTCGCCTTGCTCTGTTAGGATTAGGGTTAGGGTGTGATGCGCGTTCGTTCGAATAGCGAGTCTCTCCTATTGGAACTCGTTCATCAAAATGAACAAATCTTTTCCCGAGTCAACTCGTTCGTTGAATGAACCAAATGACACGAAAAAAGATTCGTTCATTTTGATAAACGAGTTCGAACAGGAGAGTCACGAATGCGCATCACAGAACAGAGCAAGGCTTTTTTTTTAAATGAGCGATCGTTTCGCTTGATAAGACCCTTATTCATCGTCTGAAATCGTTTAAAGCCCTTTGAACAGTTTGCAATTTGCACTGAAACTGTCTTTTGGACCTCGAACCGTTTGGTTCCCATTGTCCATTATATGGAGAAAATCCTGGAATGTTTTCATCAAAAACCTTAATTTCTTTTCGACTGAAGAAAGAATGACATGGATATCTTGGATGACATGGGGGTGAGTAAACTATCAGCAGAAGTTTTTTTTTTTTTAAAGTGAACTACTCCTTTAAGTATATTTATTTAATATTTAAACATGAAAAACTGTGTTGCTGGTTGATTTAAGGTGTGCCCCTAAATTTTCTGCTCGTGTTCCTAAACATTTTTAGTAAGGGCTACAGTGCTCTTAATAAGTCTGGAGCCAGGGGCGGAGTGGGACCCAAAAATCTACCGGGAAATTTCGTAGACCACCAGCCCTCGTCGCCGGCAGGAATTTAATATAGCATTTACAGTTATACTGATTTAAAAGGAACTTTGTTGTACTTTGCTGGAGTAAAGTTCATAAATGGTCGTTCTTTCCAATAGAAATTTGTAAAACTATGTTGGGTGGACTCTGTGCCTCTAGGAGGGTTCGGGGGCATGCTCCCCCGCAAGAAAATGTTGTACATTTTAAGGTTAAATGCATCAATCTCGTGCTCTCTGAGAGATCAAAATTAAGAGCTTCAACCCATGAACTGCTCGTTGAACAAAGAAAAAGCATTGATTTGTACCAGGACAATAAAGAGGGCTCAAACTTCTTTTTTAGTTATGAGAGTCTCAGTCTGCATTACATTATCAATGGTTTTTTCGGATGCCAAACAATTATTATAATAATGTAATAATGATTTATATAATTATTCCTATGACGTAAAATCCATTTAGCCTATAAATATACTATATAAATGAAAATGAGTATTTCAAAAGTATATTTTAGCCTACATTACACTATAATATAGGAAAATTAAAATACTTTTGTCCTAATTTCTTCACTTGCAAGAAATAAACCCTTGAGCTTTTATTTAGGAGAAAACACCAGATAACCATGCTGATCGCGTGAGCAAAGTAATCACGCAGCACAAACAGGATGCTATTCTTAAAGTCTTGTGTCTTGTGTTTTATAAAGGCACAAAGCCATATCATGGTTTCAATTTTAGTTTGTTGGCAAAATATAACGCTAGAGACCTTAATATTAGGTTATACATTTTACATCTTTACATATGTGTTGGGAAAAGGGAAAAGAGAGAGTTCGGCAAAAGGCGGATTCGAACTCGCGTCGAGCACATCAAATGCTGCTTTCAAGTACCTCAAACCCTACGACCTACGCCACTGTAGCTATTGAGTAATGGGCGTCTTTTTGGGCACTTAGTGCAAATATGTGCTATATGTGCAAATACTCTCCCGATTGCCACTCCGCTACTGTCTGGAGCCCTGCCTTATGTGTAGTATCATGGCCTGACGACTTGTATTTTATGTTTGAGAATTGATTTGTTGACTTTAACTTTCAGCAACAAGTTGCAAAAGAGTCAACTACCCCTCATGGTTCAAGCATCCTACACAATAAAGTGGAAGGAAATAATGTGCAGGTAAGGATACGGTGCCATACAAACATTTAATTTTCTGTTATGCTTTCAGTTTTTAACTGATGTTTTTAAATGAATCCCTTTTGTATAGGTACTCTTCCATGAGAAACAGAAAATGGCTGACTACCAAGAAGAATCAAGTGATGGCAGTGATGACATTCAACATGAAGACATTACAAAGAATGAAATTATGAAGAAAACACCTAGCAATGAAAGCCATGTATCTCCTTTATGGACAGTGTCAGAATACAGTGAGAAAGCACTACATGAACAAAAAAGAAAAGAGCATGAGTTGCTCCTCCTAGCTCTAAAATTAAAACATGGTTTGACTGATGAAGCACTAGAAGACACGCTTCAAGTCATAAATGCTATCACCGGTAAACACTCAGTGTCAACTACTAAACATCTCTTCTACAAAAACATAACTGATTATAAGGACTATATTATTATCAAGCATTTCTGTTCAGATTGTATGGTCTTAATGGAAACAAAAGATGAAAAAGTAGGTTGCAGAATTTGCGGCAAACAAGTTGATGCAAAGGAGCATGTGAAATCAGGAAACTTTTTTATTGTTCTCCCTCTAGAAACACAACTACGAAATATTATTGAACAACACAAGTTTTCGCAGTTGACCGTCAATAACAAGGATGACGTAAATGGTCACTTGGTTGATGTATGTGATGGTCTGCTCTATAAAAAGACCTTTAAAACCTTCACACCTCTAAAAGATTGCCCTAGCTTTTCAATCACCTTTAGTTGTGATGGTGTACCTTTATTCAAATCCTCTTCACAGTCCATATGGCCCCTGTTGTGCACTTTAAATGAACTACCTCCCGATCTGAGATCTGACCATATTATGTTAACAGCATTGTGGTTTGGAGCTAAAAAGCCCCCGATGAACATCTATCTCGACCCATTTGTGAATGAGTGCACTGATCTACATGAGCGTGGCTTTGATTGGGTTACATCTGATGGTGTACGTGGTACCAGCAAAGTATATGCTTTAATACTTGTAAGCGATTCTGTTGCCCGTCCACTCCTACAGAACTTTAAGCAGTTCAATGGGGAGTTTGGATGTTCTTTTTGTCTTCAGAAGGGAACACTTGTCGAACGTGGTCGGGGAAGGGCCAGGGTTTACCCATTTGAGGAAAACATAGAACTTAGATGTCAAGGTCAGACTTTGGAGCTAGTAACGAGAGCTGTTGAGACAGGCACACCTTCAGCCGGTGTAAAAGGACCTTCGGTGTTGTCCCTTTTACCTGGATTTGATATAATTGAGGGATGCGTCCCTGATTACATGCACAGTGTCCTCCTAGGAGTTACAAGATCTATCACTTCGCTATGGTGTAACTCTGAAAACCACCAATCTCCTTGGTACTTAGGCAGGTCCATACCACAAATTGACAAACTACTGTTAAAAATAAAGCCCCCAAGTAATGTCTCCAGAACACCTCGATCCATAAAAGAAAGACATTACTGGAAAGCCCATGAATGGCTGATGTGGCTACTTTACTACAGTATCTCCATTCTTAAGGGAATTCTACCTGAGAGATACCTTAATCATTGGCTGAAATTTGCGAGTGGCATAGCTTTGCTGCTAAACACATCGATTTCACCTCAGCAGCTTTTAGAAGCACAGGACCTTCTTCATCAGTTTGTATCTGAGATGGAGCCCCTTTATGGTATAGGCAATGTCAGCTACAATGTTCACCTCTGCCTTCATCTTTCTAGAAGTGTCCAGAATTGGGGGCCATTATGGACCCATTCTGCCTTTCAATTTGAGGCCTATAACATGGAGTTGATCGAAATGGTGAAAAGCACCCAGTCTGTGCCCATCCAAATATGTAAACTTTTCTGGATGAAAAAAGCACTTCCACTGTATGCCAGTCAAACACTGAAAAATCCTTCCTCAGAGTGTAGTGCTGTTCTTGGTCAGTTATTGAGGGGAAAACAAGAGCGAAAGCATGCAGTGAGGTGTTTGGGAGTTACAGCTTTTGGACCACCCAAGAAAAAAATGATGGCACATGATGACTACATTGCTTTGCATAGTGTTGGTGATCGGGTAGAGAAGCAGGTTGTAGAATATTATAATCGAGTGTTTGTCGATGGTGCGATTGTTCATTCCCAGGCATACCACCGTTCAAAGAAGAGGAATTCAAGTGTAGTTCGTTTAAAAACTGACAACACATTCTTCTCGGTTAAAACGTTCATAGTGACAGATGTAGGAAATGGCAGAACTTGTTATGCTATTGGTCGCTTTTTTGAGGAGGGGAAGCACAGCTTTTCTGCTTGTGTTCAAAATCCTCTACACTTTCATCCTGTCAAGAAGGTGCTGTCTCACCTAACTGCTGTACATGCCTCAGCAATTGAACACAAATGTGTGTACATGCCTTTAGAACAGCACAGATGTGATTACATTATGACTTTTCTGAACTATTATGAAGTAACAGTTTAATTTTTTTCTTTTTTTTAATGTCTGGCATCAGTGACATCACTTTTTGCAGCTCTGCCAAGCTTTGTTGAAAGCACCAAAAGTTTATTTTCTTTGAATGCTAGTGGAGAACCCAGGTTTACATAGCTGCATAAATTAGAGAAATTAAATTAGGGACCCTAGATTATTTGAAGACAAAACACAACTGTACATTATTCTGTATGCATCTGCATATGTAGTGCATGTATGTACTTTCTTACATATATATTTATGTATGGCTATTGATGAAAAACAAATAAAATGTATTTTTTCAAATAGAATTTGTGTAGTATCCGTTTTGTTTTTATCAGCCGATTAAGAAGAGGTAAAATAAATACATTTTATTTATAAAAGATTCAAAAATGGGTAAGAAATTGAAATGAAATGTTGATGTGAAGACTTGATAAAAGTGTAGACTTGATAAAAGTTCAAACTTTTCAAATAAGGAAAACAAGGAATGAATAAGAAAACCATAGGCATGTAAAATGTATGTATGTTTAAATAGTTTGGCATATATAAATTAAACATATTGGTGACATATATGGTCAAAACATACAGTATTATATAAATAATAATCATATACATAATAATAATATATGTCAATATACTCATTTAATATGGCACATTTATATATGTTATAGACCTATATCGACATATATCTAGAGATAGGTATATATGTGATAGCAATATATTGTCATATATTTAGCATATATGACAGCGTCACTTGCGATATAGGGACATATATGTCATATATTACATTTCCGTATGGGAATCATGTCATCTTTTGCCGCGCGCACCTTTGCGCTCATGCGGACGCGTCGAGTTTAAACAAGGCGCTTTAACCAGCTCAGCCACAGTAACAGCTCATATTTAGCCAGCTAAACTTTTACTACCCTGTTAGAAAAAATATATAGTTGCATAGTTTCATGTGGTTCTTCTCCCTCGCTGTATTATGGGTTTGTTATGTGAGAAATGTGCTGGTTACGTTTGTGAGACAATCAACTGATTACTATTATTATATAATATATTAAGACCCTTGATCCTCACCTGACTATGACTTTGTAAACTTTATCCATGATGTGGTTTTGGACTGTGGTACAGAAACAGTGACAATGTTACACACTCTTGGCTTACTCTGGCTATTCTCTGCTGTCTCAGATATGTTTGTCCCGTTTTAGCCACCGTAGCTTCTTTGAAAGGGCGGGGTGATCAGTGGGCTGAGCCCTTAGTGCAACTCGCAACCAAACCGCTAGATGCCGCTAAAAATCACACACTGCACCTTTAAGTTCAGTGTGGAGCACAAATACACTCAGCAGTGAAAGTCCGCCGCTTCTGTTCACTTCTGGTGAAGTCAACAGTGTGAATGATGTTACCTGATCATATGAGTGCCAATATAAATAGTGTCAACATTATTTCATCAGTGTCTAGTTTAAAGTTCATACCTGATTCTCTGTCCTCTGCGCTGCAGCTGATACAGTGTCGTGGTTTTTATGTTCATCCATCGTACACAGGAGACATATAAACTTCTGATCAGTGCGGCAGAAAACCTCAAGGAGTTTATCATGTGTTTGGCAGATCATCTCCTGCAGACGTCCAGTGGCATCAGTCAGATTGTGTCTCTTTCTTTTAAAGAAACTCTCATGTTGTTCAAGGTGACTCTGACAGTAAGAGTTTAGACACCCCAGACAGGACTTGATGGCTTTGCGTTTTCTTCCATCACAGACGTCACACTGCACATCTCCAGCTCCAGCGTAACAGTCATCAGGAAGTTTAGTCTTCAGTTTCTCCATCACTTCAGCCAGCATGGTGTTTTTAATTAAAACAGGTCTTGGACTGAAGGTCTGTCTGCACTGAGGGCAGCTGTAGACTCTCATCTGATCCTCCTGATCCCAGCGTCCTGTAATACAGATCTTACAGAAACTGTGTCCACAGGAAGTGGTCACTGGATCCTTCAGGAGATCCAGACACACTGAACACTTGAACTCATCCTGAGAAATTCTGGCTTCTGCCATTTTACTGCTTGAATACAGAGACACAAACACACAACAGCTCAACTGCACTTCAGTTTCAGTTTCTCTGAACTGAAGAGTTTCCTGTTTCCTGGTTCTGTGTTTGAGTGATGTGTGAAAAACATGTGTCTGCAAATCTGTAAAACAGGTTCCTCCCTCCAAGTGTAGTGGGTTTCCGTCTGCGTTGTTTTCTTCTTAATAAAAGAGATCCCACACGATGATGCAGTTGTGATGTGATTTACTCTCGGCTTCTCTCAGTTTCTGTATCAAAATATAACAGACCCCATCAGACACTTATAACAAGGAGAATCTCTGGTCCGTGCCTCTCATCGCCATGACATCCTGCGAAAGAGAGAGGGCGCCCGGAAATTACATCAGCTTTACCCTCACGCTTACACAGCGTTACTTACGTAATGGTGCTTCCTTAACATTTTATACAGAATAACACATTTATAAAAAGGGTAAAACAAAGACAATAACACGGAAATACAATATATATATATATATATATATATATATATATATATATATATATATAATGAAATAAAATAACAACATATTTTGCTTATGGTCACATGACCATAGATTACTTGATTGTACATAAACAAATTATTTTTAAAAAATGCGCTTAAATTAATACCATTAGTTAACAATTCTTCCAATAATCTAGTGTAATAACAACATACACTCGTCACATCCACCCCCACTGTTTTACATTAAATTGTCGGACAGACCAACATCTTGACATATCAGTGATGCCATTTCATATAAACCCCCTTAGGTTATACAGCTTTAAAGCCATCTTGTTAAAGATTCAGATAAATCAAGGGTAGCTAATCCCCAATCTGTCAACGAGATCAGATAAATGGAGGACTCAATTGCGGTGACAAACGTGAGTAAAGTTAATTAGAAAACTTTGGGAACAATAGAAACAGTTCATGTGACACAGTGCAAATTAGTTGCTTCTCTGTGTGGTGGTTCACGTGCGCTCCGCACACACACCAGCGGACACACAGACAGAAGACAGTGCTACAAGGCAGCGCTGATTGCTCAAATCACAAGCTGCAGAAAATGACAGGACCATAACAAACAGAGAACTGGTGACACACCCAGACCCATGACACAATCTACCATTTGAAAAACAATGCCATTTACAGTCCCAATTATGACATACACTAACAAGCACTCTCTATGCTTATTTTCTTAAGCAAACTCATGCATTATAGACCATAAAAGATCATTCCACCCATGACCAGATTTTCTTGCAACATAAGAAAGAATCTGCTGTATGCTCCGATGAACTCACAGGTATCTCCTGCAATATAATCTAAATCAGCAATCCATTGAGACGTTTTGTTCTGCAATATCACTCTTCTGACAGTCAGTGTGTGATGTTCCACAGAACACGGGCAACAGACTTTGCAGTTTGATTCAGTCAAACATACACATATGGAAGTTTTGTGAAGTGGTCGGTTATTACCAACACATCAACAGACATATTATTGACAACCTCAGCCGACCAGAAATCGATACAAACCAACTCTAGCGGTGCTGTTGTGGTTATAGACACAAGTAGTGCCCCAAAAAGTGCAACTTTTACTTACAATTGAATCTTCCTCATCATTTCATTACAGATAGACACAAGTAGTGCCCTGGCCTCAGGCTCAGGAGTCTTACTTAACACACATCTCTTACATTGCATCACGTACAATTTGTTGTCTATCTGTAATGAAATGATGAGGAAGATTCAATTGTAAGTAAAAGTAAAATTTATTAGGAGAGTGGGTCAGAGATGGTGAGAGTGGTGGTGGAAATAGTGTCCAGAGATGAATAGCATTTGGCAGCACAGGGACGCTGAGGTCAGCCCAGTCCTTCAGTGAAGATCCGATAGTGATGATGATGATGAAGGTGAAGATGATGATGATGGAAGCAGTCCAGGATGATGGTGAGGTAGACCGGAGCGGAAACCAGGAAGTAGATATCACGGGTGACTGAAGTGCAGAATAACGACGAACACACGGTGACGGGCGGGAACACACAGAAACTGGAAACAGGCTGGAACAGGCAGGAAGACATGGAACAACCAACAACGCTCTGATAAAGATAAGGAGAAAACAGAGAGACTAAATGGAGAGCGCTGATCAACTGCAGCTGGCGCGCTGATCAGCCACGGCTGTGTGTGCTGATTAGCAGCAGTGATCAGCGGCTCCGGCCACACGCACAATTACACACACAACAAGACGAGAGAGAGGAGACAGCGAATTCATAAACCGTGACAGTACCCCTCCCCTAGGAGCACCTCCTGGCTCTCCCAGAAGAACCTACCTGTTGATTGTAATCATCAATATGGGAGTGATCCAGAATGTCCCTAGCAGGAACCCAACTTCTCTCCTCCGGACCGTAACCCTCCCAGTCCACCAGGTACTGGAATCCGCGTCCCCTCCGTCTCGAGTCCAGAATACGATTGACCAAATACGTAGGTTCCCCGTCTACGAGTCGCGGCGGTGGGGGAACCGGGGCCGGCGTATTAAGGTGAGAACGAAAAACAGGTTTCAATTTGGAGACATGAAAGGCGGGGTGAATTCTCCTGTACGCCAGAGGAAGTTTTAGGCGGACTTTCACCGGACCAATGTTCTTGGTGATAGTGAACAGGCCGATGAATTTGGGAGCTAGTTTGTTAGATACGGAGAGGAGCGGAATGTTCTTGGTAGAAAGCCACACTTTTTGACCCACGACGTATACGACGACCGGTGACAATCGGCCTTAGCCTTAGCCTCACGGACGAAGGTGTGAGCGGAAGGGACCGCGACTTCGGAATCTAGACTCGGAAAAACTGGTGGCTGGTACCCTAGACTACACTCAAACGGAGAGAGGCCCGTGGATGACACTGGTAACGATTTATGTGCGTAGTCAACCATAGAAAGTTGTTGTCTCCAGGATGAAGGATTCTTGGACACCAAACATCGAAACACTCTCTCCAAATCTTGGTTGGCTCGCTCGGTCTGACCATTGCTCTGGGGATGGTAACCCGAAGACAGACTGACCGTAGCTCCTAGTAATCTACAGAACTCTTGCCAGAATTTGGACACGAATTGGGGCCCCCTGTCAGAAACCACGTCCATCGAGAGGCCATGTAAACGAAAGACGTGATCTACAACAGTCACCACTGTCTCATTGGCTGAAGGTAATTTGGGCAAGGGAATGAAATGTGCCGCCTTCGAAAAACGCACAAGGATGCATCTTGTCGTCTGAGGAAGAAGGTTGGGATAGAATTGCACCTACCCCCGCCTATGACGCGTCGACCTCCACCACGAACTGACGTGAGGGATCAGGGGCGACTAAGATGGGAGCCGAAACTAAGCAACTTTTGAGGTTGGAAAATACAGCCTCGGCTGTATCGGACCACCTGAACGTCGTTCTGGGGGAGGTCAAGGCAGTCAGAGGTGCGGCTAGTTGGCTGAAGTTGCGAATGAAACGCTGATAGAAGTTGGCGAACCCCAGAAAACTCTGTAGGGCCTTACGGGAATCTGGACTTGGCCAATCTACCACAGCCTTAACCTTATCAGGATCCATAAGCACTCCCTCAGAAGAGACGACGTAACCTAGGAAAGAAACAGACTGTGCATGGAAAGCGCATTTCTCCGCCTTGACAAAAAGCCCATTCTCTAGCTACCTCTGAAGCACTCATCTGATGTGTTGAACGTGTTCCTGGAGAGACGAAGAAAAAATCAATATTTTTTGAGAATATTTTTATTTTTAGACATATATGAACTGATCTACCATGTCTCTCAACACTTCATTGACGAGTGCTTGGAAAACCGCTGGGGAGTTGGATAGACCGAACGGCATAACCAAATATTCAAAATGCCCCCTGGGGGTGTTGAACCCGGTTTTCCATTCACCCCCTTCCTGATGCTAACCAAATGATAAGCGTTACGTAAATCCAATTTTGTGAAAATGGATGCTCCCTGCAACCTCTCGAAAGCTGAAGACATCAACGGCATCAAAGGGTAAGTATTCTTTACCATGATGTTGTTCAGCTCTCGGTCGTCAATACAAGGTCACAGAGAACCATCCTTCTTCCCAACAAAAAAGAACCCCACCCCCACTGGAGAAGAGGAAGGGCGGATGAACCCGAAAGCTAGAGAATCAGAAATATATTTCTCCATGGCCTCCCTTTCTGGAACAGAAAGTGAGAAAAGTTTGCCCTTAGGCCGAGACTTACCTGGGAGTAAATCTATAGCACAGTCACAGGGACGATGCGGAGGGAGAGAAGCAGCGCGGGACTTACTGAACACTTCCTTCAGGTCGAGGTACTCTGAGGGCACGTTAGACAAATTCACCGCCTCCTTCTGAAAAACAGGACAGGACACAGACGAACAGGCCGACACCAGACAAGATTCATAACATTTAGTGCTCCAGGATGAAACGGAATTGTGTCCCCAGTCAACCCTCGGGCTGGACCAGCCAGGGGTGACCGAGGACGATGGGAGCCAGGGGTGAGTCCAGGAGGAGAATATCTTGGGCGCAGAGATATCACGCAACACCTGAAATAAAGCTTGCCACAAAGAACCGGCGAAAGTAATGATTAAGCATGAAACATTTGAATTGTTGATAAAGTTGATAAATTGATAAAGTTGACGATGCAGAGAAATGCACACTTCATATGAAGTGTGCACGCACCGGCGCCTCCGGGGCCTGATTATATTGTCCACTATATTTGCTTCTTATTTATTAAGCAAATTTGTTGATGAAACATTGATTAAAATGAAGATACAATTTATACAAAATGAAATAAACTTTAAAGAAAGGCTTTCTACAAAACAAAACTTAAGTGGTCAAAATCATGTCTGACCCATTCCAAATGTTTTCCGATATATTGGTCATCTTATGATCCTATCTTAATCATCTCATGCGGTTCCCTTTTCATATAATCAACATAGATGAAATAAAAAAAAAAACATTATATTATTTAACCCTCTGGGGTCGGCGGTCTCGCCGGCGATACCAGCTCACTTTTTTCCTTATCAGTGCAAAAGAGACTCAAATTACTCTGTTGATTTTGATCTTACATATAAGTGTTGTACATCATTCGATCCTGTTAAGTTTGTATTTTTTTTGTGGAACCTCATAATAAAAACAAAGTGTTGTGCTTTTCGCCTAATAAAGAAAAATAAACATGATGCGCGTTCTGCGTTCTCTCTGTCAGTGAAGTCCATTCTGAAACGCGTCCGAAAAATGAACTGTAAGTCTGCAAATACTCAGTCAAACAGTTATACAGGCACACAGGCATGAAGCCTGAATTATCTTCTTTTAAATGAAGTAATTTATATAAAAAACTAATTTTCTCATTTTATGTAATCTGTACGAAAAGAGAGAGATGATAGTCGTTCTCGTCTCAGCTCATTAAAGTTAATTTGACCACGCCCACGGAGCGCGCGCTCTATTCAAACACAAATGCTCTGAGGCGATCCACGCCCACATCAGCTGGATAACCCACCGAAAGAGACTCAGATTTACGACGCTGTGAGGAATAATACTATCTTAATAATAATCCTGGAAAAAATTACCTCAGAATTACAGGTAGTTTCATTTGGAGGAGCAACGGATCCAGCCGAGGAATAGGTACATTCTTTATTTTCAAGTGCTTTGTGCTAATCGATATGAAATAGTGTCTGTAAACAAAAAGACTGTTTGAATCGCGTTTTTGTGTGTGAATGAATGAACAGCTTTTACCTAACTATATTCCAATACTGAGATGAGTAAAAATCGACTGAAATATGTTGAAATAAAATATTTTTGTATAAGCAACGTATTAAACTGCAAATTAACATTTATATGTCCTAATCATAAAAACGATATGTTACATATGAAAGACAAGATGTCGCTTTTACTGTAAAATACTGCCACATCAAATAAGCTTGTTTGCTAAGATGTTATTATAGTGTTTGTTCGATGGTAGGCTATATTCAAACTAATTAATTCGCAACTGTGAAATATGTATGATAAAATGTATACTTTAGTATACATTTTGGGGTGAACTAACCCTTTAACGTGCAGTTGCCAAAGTTGTTTTTATAATGTTACAGTATGTGAGCATGTTCTTTTCTCAGTTAACATTTTGAAAATGTTTTAGATCCATGACTCTCAAACTGGGATCCCTTTGTGAATCACTGTTTTAGATAAAGAACTTTTGTTTTCTATACTACAAAGTGTAATAAATGCTCATTACTATTTGATTAATTTGATTTATTTACTTCACACTTGAAAACAATTAAGCTTTGAGTGACAGATTCAGAAATATTGTGTTCAGACAGGCAGCAGTGTTTCACCACTACAAAAAAAAAAAAATTCATAGCTGAGCCATTTCTTTTAGTTTCATTTACAGTTCTGATGCAGACTTCCAGTTCTCCGGCTTCTGTATCTGATTATGTTCCATGGCAAAGTCCAAGTACTCCTGCATGTTTGGGTCCCCACAAGGAGTCATTGACAGGCTGGGCTTAGGAAGGGCATCCAGTTCAGCCTGTTCCACTTGAAATCCGCAGTCTCTGGAGCCAGACCTATGTTAAATAGAAAACATAATTGCATTTCTTTTTATTTAAGTTAAAACATTATATTAATACTTTGATCTGTTTATCACCAATGTATCACCTGTGTGGTAAGTAGTAGAGTTCATTGGGCACTCCTCCTGGACATGCTGCTGTTCTGGAAGGGCGAATCCTGTGACTGTTCCACAGTCTCACACACTCATCCAAGTCCTTCTGAATAACATCACCAAAGCAATATCTCAATAGGCACTGATGCTCATGACTCCCGTTGAAGTATCCAGCATCTCTAAGGTCTGCAAATAACTCCATCCAGAACTGAGACCTATAGAAATGGATCAAAATGTTTAGTTATACTTTCAAGTATATACACATATGTTTGAATAATAAAATCAAAGGTTAGTTGTAAAGAAATGTATGGTCTGTGAATCTTTTGGTCATTCGATTTTCTTTTCAGGAACAACTACTTCATTAGGCCTAACGTTACTCGTTCCTGAGAAGAAAACCGAATGACCAAAGATGCAATGACCCTATATGAAGACAACTCACCTTCCCTTTCTAAATATAGACCATCAGGACTCAATACGCTGGTTATTTATTGATGAGCCGTACATGTGGCTGGACGCTCCAGAGTAGTAGTCACTGTGATGGTGGCGCAGGGTACATTGAATTGCAGCCATTATGCCGTTCTCAGTGCCGCAATCAGTCCTCAGTCTCATGGGGATGACACCGAGGTTTCGCACACATGACATGAAATAGTGAGCAATCACTGTTGGGTTATCATTTGTTGGTCCACATTCAAGCCACAATACTTTACGTGAAAATCCATCTATACATCCCGAAATGGCCAAACCGAATGGCTTAAGTTTGTCGTAACCATCTGCGTGCCACATATAGTTAGGTCCCATTGAGTGATAGGTTCTTCTTGTAAACCTTCTGCGTGCTCTGCTCTCACACCCTCGGGGATTAAGCTCCCGGAGGAAATTCATCACATCACCTCTCTTCACTCGAAGATTGTACTTTTGTTTAAGTACCTGGCACATCGTGCGGTAGCCAAATAGTTGTCCAGGTCCACGAAGTTCAGATCTGATGGCGTTACTCACGGCGTTTGGAGAGGAATAATCCTTTCTGCGGTACATTCCGGCTTCGTTCAGTATACTTTTAAGAGTCCTCAAGCTGATGTTTACACCGTGTAGACTTGACATCATGTCCACGATTACAGTGTACGAGTGGCCCTCGTTAAAATATTGAATGTGTAGCGGGGCTCTCTCTCTTCTAGAGAAGGAGCCAAGATAGTGCTACTACCTCTAGCTTAAACATGACTACGCCACCCTGTTTACAGGGAAACATTAATATTGTGAATCTAAGATTTTACACAGGACACACAGGAACGTGATTTGTCAAGAAGGGTTAGAGACGTGGATACCAATAATACAAAATTTTTATTTAAATGCTCACAATAATTTCAAGATATAAAACTGGGTCATTCTCATTCACCATACAAAAGAGACCACACGATAAAGGAGACCGAGGCTTAACGGCAGATGCACGAACTCAGTAAGCACAAGGCTTCTATATCACTTTCAGCACCCCGTGTACAAGTATCAGCACACACACTGCAATAAAGTCAAGAAATAACCACACAGCACTCTGTGACGAGCCCTCCACCACCGCGTAAGGGCCTACTAGTGGCCTACCATGAAGCCTCGGCTCCTGCAATGAGAGCAAAACATATTACAGGTCTCAAATAAAATCACAATCACACTCACTCCAGACAAGCAAAAATAATAAACATTTGAACTAGTAAACTAGAAAACAATATTACAAAAAAATGAAAGAAATGAAAGTCAAGAAGGTTCTAGTACTAGTGCTGGTATACCCTCACTGACCTTCTACCAGCACCTTTAAAAGTAAATCACAAAATACAACACTGTAAAACACTCAACGTAAACCAATCAGGACAGTCAGTAGCACACACAATGGTACATGAATATACTGGAAAAATAAATAAACACGAAACACAAACACTTGGGAAGTGGAAGACACCCGGCAATCACGGTGGCACGTACTGGAGAGCGAGCAAGCCTCACGCAAGACGCCTAGGCTGTGCACGCACACACACGTGTGTGGGGAAGAGAGTTTGTTATCGAGATAGTCTTTATGTAGACAAAGCAGCAGCATCAAATCAGCGTTGCCCACCAGGCGTCACATCTATTCCTCCTAAAAATACAAACATGAGCATACTTGCAATATATAAAAGAATGATCGCTGTAAAAAATTGGAGGTTTCACGTACCTTTAATTCATAAACCCGTCGCCCATCCATGCCACGCATAAACATGACACGGGAGAGAGACATGTAACGTGAAAGCCGGAGCCGCGAACAGCCGCGAACTATCCCGATGCTATGAACAATACAATCGTTTACACAAAATCCCACATCTGTGTTCACTACCCAGCTCAAACAGACCTACCTCAAAGCGGAAGCACTACAGGGACAAAGGGCGATCCCACGGGCAATGACGCGACACTCAATCAGCAAGCACACGCATAATGTGACTACATGTTCTCTTTTTTTTTATATCATCCCACCCTGTTTGTGATTGGACCCACACTACCCCAAGCACATTAACTTGATTGCCGGGCAACAATACGTCCCACTACAAACGCAATGATGCAGTATGTCTGGTGTTTCCGTCTGGTCCGCGTCCTTTAAAAGCTCCAAACACCGACCACACGTAAAGCAAAACCGCGTTAAGCTGTTCATGTGTTTGCCACAAAACGGGCAAAACATCCCTCGGTCGCAGACCATGTTCGGTCACCATAAACTTAATTCACGCCATATACTCCACATTAACAACACGTATTGAGCGCACTCACCAACAACACCTATCACCCGCGTTCACTCGTCACTTCCGGTATGTGGTACATTCCCTTTCCGTGAGGAATCGATCGTTTGTAAATTTGTTTCGGGACTGGTAAAAGTGTTTGCGTCTTGTTAATTTGTTTTCTAAAATGTTAATTTGCTTTCTAAAATGTTAATTTGTTTTGTCCTTGGTAAAAGTGTTTTACCCATGTAATTGTGTTTTATGGTAGGTAAAAATGTTTTCCAAAACATGTCTCGAGCTTTGTAAAAATGTTTCAGTCTTTGTAATGTTGCTTTGCACTTCTCGGCCACCGTACTAAGGCCCTGTCCACACGGACACGGGTATTTTTATAACCGTGACTTTTTTTACGCGGTTCAGCCGTTCGTCCACACGGAAACGCACTGAAACCGAACATTTTTTAAAACCCCTCCCAGGGTGAGGATTTTCAGAAACGCCGGTTACAGTGTTGTCGTGTAGACAGTGAAATCGGGGTTTTTGCCTTGTGATGTCAGAGTGTGCGCCGTTATCCGCTGTGTTTGACGTCAGATTTGCGCTTCTGATTGGCCAATGTGGCTTTACGGTTAAGGGTTATATCGCCGCCTGCTGGCGTGGCATGCTCTTGAACGCGCTTGATAGCGTGTTGATGCATTTTCATGTAGACGGAGACTGAGCATGTGTGGACGGGATTTTTTTTTAAACGCTGTAGGAAAATCTCCGGTTATAAAAATACCCGTGTCCATGTGGACAAGGCCTAATGTGCAGGGTTAGGGTTAGGCTGTCTTCTGCAGGATTGTATCTCCGGTCTTAAGCGGTGTTTTTCTATGTTCTATTAGTCTGTCTGACTCTTTTTGAAATCTCTGTCCTGCCTGTTTTAAAGTCCCTGTAAAGGCAATTCTAAAAAAAAATTCTAAACCCATTATAAATGTTAGAAATGTATTGCTAAAACATATTACAAAGACTGTGAACTGTGAATTACTGAATTGTGGAGTTAGACCGTTAAACAGTTTTTCACCATTGCTATTTTCCGGATTTTTTGGGCGGGGCTAAAACGGGGCTCGATGACGCACTGGAGCCCCTGAGCTCCTGGACACGCCCCTACTTGATGACGCACTGAGGCCACTCAATCGCGACTTACTGTCAGTATTACTAGTTAGTACTACAGCCTACAGTTTGCTAGCTAGTTATGCCTTCGACACGGAAATGCGTAGGCTACTAACTGGATGCGATCATGTACAAAACAGATCGGTGTCTTTATTTAAATTTCCTAAAAACGATCACATCAAGTCAAGAAGAGGTGGATTAATTTTGTGAAGAGCCAACCTTGATGGAGAGCTGAGGATCACCGCCAACACCCGCCTCTGTAGCAATCATTTTACACGGGATAGTTTTATAAACTTTCGTCGGAGACAACTGGGATTCACTGATAATCCGCTGTTACTGGTGAATGGGGCCGAACCGACTATCTCCCGCCTCGGCCTTCATCTCCCCGTCCCGAAAGCAGTATCACAAATATCACCGTCGGCTGCTTTCCCGCGAGTGGGCATGGTTTCAGCGCAGCCAGCGGACACGCCCCCAGCGTTTGAGAGCAGAGAATACTGCTAATTTTTTCAAGATTTTGATAGCTTATTTTATGTACTTGCCGGCTTTTTTTATCATTCAAATGTGTCTGGGTGGCTAATAACACATTTTTCTGTGGTGTGACAAACTCAGAACACATACTTAATTTTTACTTTACAGGGACTTTAAAGGGTTAGTTCACCCAAAAATGAAAATTATGTCATTAACCCCCTGGGGTCGGATACCAGCTTGCTTTTTTCTTATCAGTGCAAAATAGACTCAAAATACTCTGTTGATTTTGATCTTACATATAAGTGTTATATATCATTCAAAACTGTTAAATGTCTTCTCTTATTTGTGTACACTCATAATAAAAACAAAATGTTGTGTTTTTCGTAAAATTAAGAAAATTAACATGATGCGCGTTCTGCCGTCTCTCTCAATGTGAAGTTCATTCTGAAACGCAACAGAAGATGATCTGTAACTCAACGAATCACACAGACTTGAAATGTATGTCTTTACAACGCTTGGGGCCTATACCATGAAGCCGGTTTAGGTGGCTAGCCAGCTATGTTTCAGCTTAGTTTCTGCCAACCCTGGGTTTTAGGTACTATGAAAGTAGCTAGGCTTTAATCAGTGTTCGTTGCCATGGTACCTTACGCTGCACGGCTAACCTGCTCCGGGGCAGGTTAAGTTCTGGATTCAAGATCTCAGACTGAAGTTTGACCAATCAGCTGTGAGCAAAGAAACATATAGGTGACGTAACTAATTCCCAGTGATTGTTGCAATGGCTTTACATTTTCTTTCAAATCCTGTGGACATCTCAGCGCAAATTGTTAGACGAGCACATCGTAGAGAAAGAGTTTTTAGCCGGACAAAATCCCCTTGCCTTTTCTGATAGTGTATGAAAGATACAGATTTTCTGCGGAAGGAATATCTTATCTTTGCGAACTTCTTGAGCCGCACATAAATAATTTAACACATCGAATTCATGCACTTACTGTACCCTAAATGGTATTGCGTTGCGTTTTTTTGCAAGTGGTAGCCTACATACTTGCACGATCGGTGATGCACAGAATCTAGGGGAAAACACGGTTTGTCGAACCATTCACAAGGTGGTCCTCGCTCTGCAGGAGTACATTAATAGTTTAATAGTGTTCCCCAGACATTTATTGACCATGTCCATAAGAGAGGGTTTTTATCAAATTGCCGGTAAAATATATTGATAGGGTGACATCACGTTTTTTTTTTTTCTTTCAAAAAGCAAATTTCACAAATGTACTATATAATACAGTACATGTTAAGCATTATTTTAATCTCATGATAGGATTCCCTATAGAGTCATTGGAGCAATAGCCTGCACACATGTTGCAATCTCCACTTCTCTAGGAGAACATGAGGCAGATTATGTTAATATAAAGTCTTTTCACAGCCTTAATGTTCAGGTAGAGATTATGTGAACATGTGAAATTATTATTTTCTGTGAGATAAATCTTTAAATTAATAGTAAAATTAACAGATAACAATCTACTTTCCGCGAGTATGTTGTGTCAGCGCTTTGAGGAAAGCTAGTTAGAAAGAAAGCAATAGAAAGTTGCATTAATAAATATTCATACTAAAGTGTTACTTGGTTAAATAAGTTCACATGCTGAGATCAGTTTAATCTAGCTATTGCATTTATTTTTTAAATGTGGAGCCTCCTCAGCTCACAGTCAGGCTCCTTTAGTGTGCAGTCTAGCTCTATAGGCTCCTTTAGTGTGCAGTCTAGCTCCATAGGCTCCTTTTGTAAAGGGCCCTGACTGAGTCTGTTTCCACCTGAAACATAATTCCACCACAAACATGATCATTACAAGTTTTTGGGAGGCTAATCTATGGAAATAAAATAATGTCAAATGTTTTTGAAATAAAAAGCCTGTTGAATTGCACTACTTGGGAAAAAAAAATAGGCATTGCATTAACCATGCTTGCATTTCATACTAAAGTGTTACTTGGTTAAATAAGTTCACATGCTGAGATCAGTTTAATCTAGCTATTGCATTTATTTTTTAAATGTGGAGCCTCCTCAGCTCACAGTCAGGCTCCTTTAGTGTGCAGTCTAGCTCTATAGGCTCCTTTAGTGTGCAGTCTAGCTCTATAGGCTCCTTTAGTGTGCAGTCTAGCTCTATAGGCTCCTTTAGTGTGCAGTCTAGCTCCATAGGCTCCTTTAGTGTGCAGTCTAGCTCCATAGGCTCCTTTAGTGTGCAGTCTAGCTCTATAGGCTCCTTTAGTGTGCAGTCTAGCTCTATAGGCTCCTTTAGTGTGCAGTCTAGCTCCATAGGCTCCTTTAGTGTGCAGTCTAGTTCTATAGGCTCCTTTAGTGTGCAGTCTAGCTCCATAGGCTCCTTTAGTGTGCAGTCTAGTTCTATAGGCTCCTTTAGTGTGCAGTCTAGCTCCATAGGCTCCTTTAGTGTGCAGTCTAGTTCTATAGGCTCCTTTAGTGTGCAGTCTAGCTCCATAGGCTCCTTTAGTGTGCAGTCTAGCTCTATAGGCTCCTTTAGTGTGCAGTCTAGCTCTATAGGCTCCTTTAGTGTGCAGTCTAGCTCTATAGGCTCCTTTAGTGTGCAGTCTAGCTCTATAGGCTCCTTTAGTGTGCAGTCTAGCTCTATAGGCTCCTTTAGTGTGCAGTCTAGCTCTATAGGCTCATTTAGTGTGCAGTCTAGCTCTATAGGCTCCTTTAGTGTGCAGTCTAGCTCCATAGGCTCCTTTAGTGTGCAGTCTAGCTCCATAGGCTCCTTTAGTGTGCAGTCTAGCTCTATAGGCTCCTTTAGTGTGCAGTCTAGCTCCATAGGCTCCTTTTGTAAAGGGCCCTGACTGAGTCTGTTTCCACCTGAAACATAATTCCACCACAAACATGATCATTACAAGTTTTTGGGAGGCTAATCTATGGAAGTAAAATAATGTCAAATGTTTTTGAAATAAAAAGCCTGTTGAATTGCACTACTTGAAAAAAAATAGGCATTGCATTAACCATACTTGCATTTTAATGCATTGCATTTTTAGGGCTTGCATTTTTATGGGCTGAAATTCAACATGGTTGAATATTTAAGCTGTGAATATTTCAATTAAAAACATTTCAAACACATTTTCATTATTAAAAATTCAATAATCCATATTCACAATTCATATTTCATTTCCAAAATATTCAAACTGTTTAAAAATACAACCAATAATATTCAACAGGCAATTTTCGGTCCATTTTATTTCGCTTTGCAAATTCGCTTCCACAAATTCAGTGGTTCAAATTCGACAGTAAATTCAACATTGACGTCCAGGAACTGCAGGAAAAGCAGAAGATTGCCGAGCATACTCTCCATCTGCTGTTAGTCGACCTCACCATCAGGGGGTGCAAAAGCGCGTGTTGTTGACGAAGACCAGCAAAATTAGAGCAAGTCATTCATTCATAAAACTCATTTACACCAATGTAAGTTTATTTGTGTGATTATGACGGCTGTTTTGGTTAAATTTGGTGTCACGGTTACTTTTCCTGTGTAGTCTACATGCATATTTCATCTCTACCGTGAACGAGATCATAATTTTATTCCCCGATGCGGATATACAGATCCAATGTTACATTTTTGAGGTTGACATATATTTCTCTTGGTTGTTTAGTTGCCTTAACTTTATATTGTGGCGATGTGCTGCATGCAGGCTATAGGGTTTCCCTCAATACTTCAGGATTCCCCTGCTGGACATACGCTTAACGTAGCTTAATGGACTAGTGATGTAAAAGTCCAAACTCACAGGCAAACAGAAGGACTCAGAATAACGCGCACAGCTAAGCGTTTCCCAGTGATAGACTGGCATTAAGTTGGCTTGATGTTGGACATTCGCACTTTTAGGGACCGTCTCTAAAGTGTATACGACTTTGGTATACACGTTTCTAACTTCAATAGCATTTGAATAGAACGACTTACAGTCATAAAACCAACTGTAAGTGTTCATGTAGTGTCAGGCATAATGCGCACCCTTTGGATTTTTGATATTTATTCAAATAAATGTAAGTTTGCTATTGAAATTAGACACGTACATGCCAATGTTGTATGCAACTTTAGAGACGGTCCCTAAATGTGCGAATGTCCAATGTCAAGCCAATTTTACATTTAGTCATTTAGCAGACGCTTTTATCCAAAGCGATTTACAGTTAAACTAACAATAGGAGGACAACAATATGCAAGTGCTATGATCCCAGTTTAAGCTAATGCAATACACGTAGGCTTTTTAGGACTTTAGGACTTTATATATATATATATATATATATATATATATATATATATATATATAGAGAGAGAGAGAGAGAGAGAGAGAGAGAGAGAGAGAGAGAGAGAATAGAATAGAAAGTGTTAGTATTAATTGATCAAGTGTTGATTTTATGCCAGTATATCACGAAACGTTCAACATGAAACTTTGTGCGTAAAGTTTATTATCTGAGTCCATCTTCTTGCCTGTAGCCTATATAGTAGCCTACAGCCTACATCCCCAATAAGGTGCAAGATTGGTCTTTCATATCACTGTATGTGTTAAGCGTTTTGTCCCAACGGAAAGGGAATCCTTGAGTATGAGGTAAACAATAAAGTAACAATGAAGTTATTGAATGAAACAAACACAGCTTTTGTGTGTTTATCATCTTTTCCGCATATACTGTCACAGATAATCATTTCCATTTTATGAATGAATGTCTTCGTCAACAACAAGCGCTTTTGCACCATCTGATGGTGAGGTCGACTAACAGCAGATGGAGAGTATGCTTGGCAATCTACTGCTTTTCCTGCAGTTCCTGGACGTCAATGTTGAATTTACTGTCGAATTTGAACCACTGAATTTGTGGAAGCGAATTTGCAAAGCGAAATAAAATGGACCGAAAATTGCGTGTTGAATATTATTGGTTGTATTTTTAAACAGTTTGAATATTTTGGAAATTAATTATGAATGGTGAATATGGATTATTGAATTTTTAATAATGAAAATGTGTTTGAAATGTTTTTAATTGAAATATTCACAGCTTAAATATTCAACCATGCTGAATTTCAGCCCATAAAAATGCAAGCCCTAAAAATACAATGCATAAAAATGCAAGCATGGTTAATGCAATGCGTATTTTTTTTTTGCAAGTAGTGCAATTCAACAGGCTTTTTATTTCAAAAACATTTGACATTAATTTACTTCCATACTAATCAACTCACAAAAAGTTCCTTGACAAACACCTGTAATATATGTCAAGGGTTTTAAATCCTTACCTTGTTCACATTTCTTTTGAAGCCTGTTGAGGTAGAGGCTTCAGTTTCTGGGACAGGTTGTGAAAAATCCTACAATAAAAGAGATGTGTAACTTGGGCCAGTCCCTGTTTTATGCCACACATTCAAATGTTTGCATTAATAAAAAGCCCAGTGCATTCACCTCAGTAACTGTCCCAGAACACAGACAGAGTGTCTTCATCATTTCCTCCTCCCTGATAAATAAAAGTAGGCCTATAGGTTTCTGGTGTTCTGTCTGCTGCATACTGACCTCTGTGTGGGAGACTGTGTGTGTGTGCTGGCTTCAACAGGGACACTGCATTTCACTCTACTGCAGAACATACAGTCAGCCATATTTAAAACTTAAAATAGTAATGTATCGCACACGTACCCAGTGTTACTTGCTTCGAGGAGCCGGCACCAGGGTCAGATTGTACAGCACCTGTAATCCCATCCATAATCGGCCGTCCCTTATTCCCATCAGAGCCAACTCAGTGTATTCTGGAGGAGTGGCCCTCCACTGGTTTTCTGAATTTCACTCTTTTTTCGGTTTGCCTCAAACAAGTGTTAATAAAATAATAATAAAAGGTTGTGTGTAAATACTTACTAGGCTACTTTGAATTATATTTTTTATATTTTGTCTTTATCAGCTGCCAAGAACGTTTGGAGTTGCATCTAAAAATCAATGAATATTAATCTTTATTAGTATATATATGCAAAAAAATGTATATATTATAAAAAATATAGGCTATATTTCACACACACATACATTCATAGCCTATATATACATCATTTTACATGAATAAAGAACGTATTTATTTAGCTTACACATTCACACAATCAGCAATCTTTCTCCAACAGCCTTCTCTTGCTTTGGCAGCAGAGACCGTATTGTTTCGAGCTTGTAATACATATTTAAATTCATCGTAATTCTGAATGATTATCTCTTGCTCCTCCACGGAAAGAAAATATCGCTCTCGCTCTATCCATATCGAACGCGATTGGTTGTTCGGTGCCAACGTCACTTTGGTATGTGCACGCGCTCGTGGAGTAATCATAGCTTAAAGCAGGGTTCCCGCGGATCCTTAAAAAGTCTTAAAAAGTCTTAAATTAGATTTTTAAAATTTAAGGCCATAAAAAGTCTTATAAAGTCTTATTTTTACTTATGAAAGGTCTTAAATTTTAGATGACACTTTGACTTAGACATATCTAAAATATTTCCAAATTAAAACTATCTAATTAGCGTACGTATTTTTATTTATTTATTATTCTATCTTTGTGGATTTGCTAGTTCACGTGACATTTCGCGTCACTCGCGAGTCGCGGCAGCATAACTGTCTCCTGCACGCGAGAGGAGAGAAAGAGAAGAAAGGTCGTAAATGTCAGTTCAGTTGTAAGTTCATTCTTTATGTGCGTATGGTGTGCGATGTCTATTGTCTATTATGATATTGTAATCATTGTTTTAACGATGTACGAGGCACTGCGAGCTGACATCGCATTTGTCTCGTGCTTTCACTGCGTGATGTGTGCAGTGTAACTGTTATGTCCCCAAATTAGTTTTTGACTTATATTTATATCATATTATGTTCTTATATTAGAATATCACATCAGCAAGAGTGCCGTTTTCCCATGCACAATTCCAAGTGTGATATTTATGTTGTACAACAGTTAAATTAAGTTAACATTGAGTTACTTTTTAGACACAATATTGTCAATATTGTTTGTTTTCCCTTTATTTCGCCGACTATAATTTCATAATGAAACCGTAGCAGAGTCTCAATGCAACCGACAGCGATGATTTCTTGACTGAAATCCGCGTTTTGAACGAATCACTTGCTTCTTTCCCGAATGAATCAGCCGTTTGAACGAATCGGTTGAATGAATGACTCCCTCAACTCACTTATTAAGACAGTGATTTGCCGCTGCGGTTTCATATTTAAAGTACCCTTTAAATAAAATGTTAAAATTAGAAATCATTTCATATTTAAATATTGCATATTGATTTAAAAATATATATCTCATAGCTTTATTTATGCAGTTGTAAATGGAGTGTAAATATATTAATGCCGCTTCTGTCACCTCTGCACTGCAAAGATGGATTTTGATTGAATGATCTAATTTGACTGGTAACAGTGGTACTGTATGATTATTATATAATTAAGTATTATTGTATAATTACTGTATAATTTAATTTGAATGATAGTATTTGACATTAAAGGTGATGCATAACTCTAAATAAGTTTAGAAAAAATGTCCATAGGTGAAAATGCCCCTGAAAAAATCAATTTAAGGTGGCAAATATTGCCCCTTAATCAAAATATTAATTTCTGTCACTGCTGTGAACTGACCACTGCATAGAATATGAAAAATATGAATATCTTCGTGAGTCAGCTGTCAACAACAGACCTAAACCAGCCATGGCACCAGCACAAAAACACAATCAGTAAAATATCATCTAATTATTATCAACAAAACGTTGAAAATATCAAGATATTTTTTTGTCAATACTGCACAGCCCTAATGTATGGTATTAATTTTGATTTCTTCAGGTCTTATAAAGGTCTTAAAAAGCCTTAAATTTGACTTTCAAAAGTGTGCAGGAACCCTGTAAAGGGATACTCCACTTTTTTTGGAAATAGGCTCATTTTACAACTCCCCCAGAGTTAAACTGTTGAGTTTTACCGTTTTTGAATCCATTCAGCCGATCTCCGGTTCTGACGGTACCACTTTTAGCATAGCTTAGCATACATCATTGAAGTGGACAAGACCATTAGCATTTCTCATTAAAAAATGACCAAAGAATTTCGATATTTTTCCTATTTAAAACTTGACTCTTCTGTAGTTACATCGTGCACTAAGACCGACGGAAAATGTAAAGTTGCGATTTTCTAGGCTGATATGGCTAGGAACTATACTCTCATTCCTGCGTAATAATCAAGAAACTTCACTGCCGTACCATGAGTGCAGCAGGCGTAATGATATGATGCAGCGCCTGAAAATAGGCCACCTTCCGTCAACACAACGGAACTATTTTCAGGCGCTGCGTCATATCATTACGCCTGCTGCTCTCATGGTACGGCAGTGAAGTTTCTTGATTATTACGCAGGAATGAGAGTATAGTTCCTAGCCATATCAGCCTAGAAAATCGCAACTTTACATTTTCCGTCGGTCTTAGTGCACGATGTAACTACAGAAGAGTCAAGTTTTAAATAGGAAAAATATCGAAACACTTTGGTCATTTTTTAATGAGAAATGCTAATGGTCTTGTCCACTTCAATGATGTATGCTAAGCTATGCTAAAAGTGGTACCGCCAGAACCGGAGATCGGCTGAATGGATTCAAAAACGGTAAAACTCAACAATTTAACTCTGGGGGAGTTGTAAATTGAGCCTATTTCCAAAAAAAGTGGAGTATCCCTTTAAGATCAAAGCCTGAGTTGACAGAGAAAGTTGATGAGCTGCGTCATGGTACCAATAAAGCCTGATTGCATCGGTTTGGTTTTGTCAACTCAAAACTAATCCTGTAACTCTCTATTTTTAAATGATGTAAATTATATCAAAAACAAATATTCTATGTTTAAGTTATCCGTATGAAAGCAGCGATATGTACAGTTCCAAACGCGTCCTAATTAACTCTAATGTGACCACACCCGTGCGTGCAAGAGCTGTTCATATGCAAATGATCCACGTGGAGGAAAGCGGAGCTGTTAACGCCCTCTTCACCTCAAAACAAAGAATTGGAGACTAGACTTACTCCTCTCTGCTTTTCATCGAGTTTGGATGTGTTTGTGCTGTGTTGTTTCACTTGGATTTACCTCAGAAGAATTAGAAGAACGCGATTTGAAGATGAGAAGATTTTTAAGGTAAGACATGTTAAACTGGTGCCAGACTAAAATGTACGTTATGAAATGAAATTGGAGTAAAAAGCCTAATGTCGTACATGTATGTGTATCTATATGTAGACAGAAACATGTTGAAATGTGAACTAGACTGGTAGGCAACAACCTTTTAATGCTAAATGTATACATGTACCACACGAGGATATTTTTATGTTCGATAATAAAACAGCACGATAAAAGTAGGCTCGCGAGTGTTTACTCTAACATGGTGAATATTATAATGTTTAGACCCATGTTTACTGTTAAATACTGTGTTTGTGGATATCTGCTCAAACCCCAGATGTATAATATGGTCAGTGTTGTGCAAGTTACTTCCAAACTGTAATACATTATATATTACTTGTTACTGTTATTTAAAAGTAATTCATTACCTTACAATATTACTGTCTCAGAATTGTAATGCGTTACATTACTTCTGTATTACCTTTGAGTTACTTTCACCAAAATAACTATACAGAAGTAGAACTTAACATTCTAAATGACTAGGGCTGTAACGATATGCGATATAAAACCGATATCGCGACACAGATCCACGAACCTGCAGAATCGCGACACACCCCTTCCAACTGCCAGCGTTATCCATACCGTCCAGATCCAATGCTACCACATCTTTAAATTACTATTAGTATTATTTTAAGTTAACTTAACATTATAAAATACGTAGACCTACACCACAAAACTAGTTGAGGATAATTATTTTTTAAATTTGGGAATTCCAGCGTTATGGACATGACAGTCAAAACTTGAAATATAAATTCTCAGAAAATGCATTAATACTAAAATATTGAAACGTCTGTTTATCCATAGGCTCCTCCCTGAAAGGAGTCCAGACATTAGAAAAATATCAGTCTACACATGCGTTTTATATTTAATATTAGGGAAATATGTGAATTAAAGTAAATTTCGTTTTGTATTAATTGTATCTTAATTTTAATCAATGTTTCATCAACCAATTACTTAGATTTAATACATAAGAAGTAGGCTAAATATAGCAGACAATTATAGATAGGCCTAATCACAACACGGAGGTGAACTGGAGCGCGTCTCATAAATGAACCGAAAATCAGCGTATAAGGTAGCACGGACCTGAAATATTGAAATGTCTACTTGTAAACAGAACAATTGTGACCGATCACGGAAACTAGGGACACAAGTCGGTTCTTCGGCATTTTGAGTTATTCATAGATTCTGAAAGTGTAGTCTCCAAGCTTTCCAACGATGTGTAACACGTGGAAATCTGATAATATTTGGAGAAGTTGTGGCCATTTGAAGGTAGGAACTCAAAAAAGGTAAAATGGGTGAAAACGGCCTCAAAAGATTGTGCATTCTCACCTCTCTCTCCTGCTGGGAGTGACAATAGGGCTCATTTACATCTCATTTAGATAAGCCATACCCCCTGTAAAGCTCCCCCTGTGCTTTACAGCTTTTTTTCTTTCCTGAGCTAGCTAATAACAATAGGTAGGTATGGGAAGGTCTAAACAGACTAAACATGAGATAACATGTACGTGTTCTTAGAATTAAAACAAAACGACAAACTTTAATGCTTAATGCAAACTCACCCCCAGGACCGGCGAATGCACTTCTGCCGCTCTAGGCGAAAAACAATTGTGCTGCCCCTCTATTTGCAACGTTTACCAGCAACAACACACAAGACCAATATGCCATATACATATAACGCAAAACCAGCAACAACACACAAAGACCAATAAGCCATAGGCCTACATATAACGCAAATAGTGCGCAACGCGCGTGTGCCCAAAATGTCAACAATATTAAAGTTTATGCAGGAGGTAAATGCCTGCTGGCATTTTTCTTTAAGCAGTCATGACAGGAATTTTCCAAATAATCATATTTCCTCCTCAGATTACTGTTGCAAATCTCTTTACACCACTTTCTTATGTGCGTATACACACACAAATGAAATGTCCGCAAGCACATTATATCATCAGCAGGTTCAGCATCTTAAATAACGACTAGAGAGCAAATGAAGCTTAACTTACGTTTCAGAAACGCGCACGGCAGGCCTTCATCGCAGCAAAGGTCTTAACTGCATCCTCTATTTCGATTCTCTGTGCCAGTTCATGTTCTATGGAGATTGTTGCCAGTCCATTAAGTCTGTTCCCTGTTCACAAAACGTTCCCCATTCAAAGCAATCGGGACATCACATATGAAACAGTTAGCCACCGCTGTCAGCGAGCCGAGCCGCCGTATTCAAGCACCGAGTGCGCGCGCGCCGCGCCCATACCTCCGGTTCAGTTTCCCGAGCCCACAAAGTGCGGCGAAAACATTTTCGGTGTAACTGCCACGCTTCAGCTCGTCTGCGACAATCTTTGCGGCGTCCATCTTCATTGAATTTTGATATCAGATAGAGCCGGCCAGAGCGCTGCATATTAAGTAGCCACGCTGTTGGGGGGCGGGGGCAAAAGCGCCGGCGGCTATTCAGTATGGAAATACACACAGACAATGACACGCCCCTACTGCATGCTAGAATCTCCGAAAAACAAGCCGATTTCAACCTCAAAATGTACGCTTTTAAATATACCAATACTGTTATCTCAAACATGTAGAGGCTTCTTCATGATCTCAACTAACAGATTCTGCAAAAAAGCGGAAATCACCAATTTTGGAAAAAAACGCTTCTTTCTCATTTTGCTCGCAAGTTGTGCTGCCGACTTGTGTCCCTGGTTTCCGTGACGGGTCACAATTCAAAACGAAAGAAAACAGACTCTGCTTTTGAAATGAAATGTGCATTTCTCTCTGGTGCATTCACTAGCTGCGAAGATCGCGAGTCAGCATCGTCAACTTCATCTTGACTTTATTAATAAACAATTAAAATGTCTCCTTGCTATATTTGACATATTCATAATCATTGCTTTTGCCGGTTCTTTTTGACAGCTTTTAGGTGCTTTATCGGCAGCGCCGCCGCCCTTACATGAACGCGTCACCACCGCATCAAAAACATGATTGCGTGATGAAAACATGAAAAATACCACATAAACATAGCCTACTGTTTAGAAAGGATACACAGAACGAATAGCATAATGCGCATACGTCCATCTCGCGAATGTATAGTCTTCTTCATGCCGTCTTCACCATTAACCGCTTTTCCACTGGCCAGCGCAAGCAGAGGCCGAAATCATAACCTACTTCACGGCACTCCTGTAAAAAATAAATCGCTGTACAAATATATCAGACGCTGCCATTTAGTCTTTATTTACAGACTTGGACACCACACGCGGCTATTGACTGACCACGAACAGGTAACTTAGCCTACTTGCATTTTTCATTCGTTAATGTCTCGCGGTCTTGCTGTTTTTTTTTTGTTTTTTTTTTACAATTAAAACTGAAAGTCTGTTGTAACGCAAGCCTTACTGAACATGTACCGAGTAAAATATTACTGAAAATTGATTAGTAATGCCTTACACTACTGCCTTACAGCAAAAAGTAATATGTTACTGTAATGCATTACTTTTGTAACGCGTTACTCCCAACACTGAATATGGTAACAATAATGTTTAATAGTTTGGAGAGGCTCGATCGTTTCAGTAAATGTTCTCTACACGCGCTGTGAGTTTGAGTCAGTTTGAAAGCAAAACGCGACAAACATTTGGCTTTATGTTTTTACTCCAAATGTTTCCATTCGTTATGATGTTATGAAATGAGATGTGTATGTGTGTGTGTGTGTGCATTTTGTACATTTTAAAAAGCAATTTTAACCAGAAATATCTAACATGTATTCCCAAAATCGTGCAGCCCTGTAGTTTCTCTGGAAATCAGCATGTTCACAGCTGGTGTTTTTTTATTTTTTTATACAGGGACCAGATGCCCCACTGATGAGTCCTGCTGACTTCAACATTCACATGAGTCTCTGTACATGAACATGGTAAAGTGAAAAATAAAACACCTTGGAAATGACAGGTATATTCTATGTTTCAATGGCACAAAGGTGTGTGACTTCAAGTCTCTGTCTTTAGATCTGTCTCTGTTCAATAATGTGCTTCTTTGTCATTTGTTGTGTATCTTTGGATTATGTTGTGTTATAAATAAATCCAAACAATCAAAAAGCCATTCTTTTTTAAGTCTCTCCTCATTCTTTGTGCAAGGCTCCTCATGATGATAGCACCGTATAGGGCCATTAGGGGAGGGTCTTTGTCTTTCTCAGGTGTGAAATACTATATATTAATGGTTGGTTAACGCCTCCCAGCATAAAGCTTTCTTACACAAAACATGTCTTTCAAATTTTAAATCATTATAATGTTTTATCTGAATGAGTAGGCAGGATGATTTTCACATAGTTTTGGAGCAAATATTCTAGGCTCAGTGATACACTTTTCAAACGTCTTGTGAAGAAATAATCAGTATGGGTTTCATGACCTTATTTCAGTGACCTTATTTTTTTCACAAACCACGCATAAACGTCATTATCTCAAAACTAAAAACTTTTACATACATGCTGCTGACATATTATTGTAGCAAAGTTTGTGCTGAATACAGTGTAATAAGACTTTAGCCATGAAAATATCACAAGTATCAGAAATAAGCACACATGTCAGAGCATGTCAGAACATCTTCAGGACCCCGAAAACACCTCAGACCCCAGAGGGTTAATTACTCACCCTCATTTAGTTCCAAACCCGTAAGACCTTCGCTCATCTTCGGAACTCAAATGAAGATATTTTTGATGAAATCTGAGAGCTTTCTGTCCCTTCATTGACAGCAACGTCATTGCAACTTTCAAGGCCCAGAAATGTAGTAAAAACATAGTTAAAATAGTCCATGTGACTACAGTAGTTCAACCTTAATGTTATAAAGCGATGAGAATACTTTTTGTGTGCAAAAAAACTAAAATAACGACTTTATTCAACAATCTCTTCTTTCATATCAGTAGTGAGCCTACGTTCTGACGTAGAACCCAGAAGCGCTGCACTGTTTACACTATGTCAATAGCGTAATAGAATGACATGGAAGAGAAGAGACTGTTGAATAAAGTCATTCTTTTGGGGGGGTTTGCGCACCAAAATTATTCTTGTCGCTTCATAATATTAAGGTTGAACCACTGTAGATGGAATACATGGACTATTTTAACGATGTTCTTACTTTGGAACGACATGAGGGTGAGTAATAAATGACAGAGTTTTCATTTTTGGGTGAACTACCCCTTTAAGAAGGCTCCAGCCACCCCAGCTTCATGGCTGAGATGTACATTGGCTGCAGTGACTAATACATCGACTTCCTCTTCTTGTTCTAACCACCCTTCTTTTAGGATAATTAACTTTGGACCCTTTCCGAAATAAATCTTTAATGCACCATTGTCTTCTGACAAAAATTCCTCATTTGGGCTCTCGGGGTTATCAGGCGCTGGAGCACTTGGTTCAAGAGTGCGTTCATTCTCCTCTCTTCAGGGTTCTAAACTAGGAACTATTGAGCCCCTCTCTGATCCCTCCCCTGGGTCATTCTCAGTTAGCGTGTCCCAACTCTTTGTTGGAATATCTTTTATATCAACGCCAACTTCGCTGAAGACCCTTATCTTTGGCAAGTCCATCTCTGCCTCCCTTAATGGAGTAGATGAATTTTGGGGCCTTGGCCCCCTCTCTCACTCTGATATTTACCACTGAGGCGGTCTCGCTAAACTCCTGCCAGGGTATATTTTCATATCCACAACTACACTTAGTCACATCAAACCATTCTAACTTTCCAGCAGTTTTCCAGTGGCTATTAAGTCTATGGTCACCATTTGGCTGTCCATTTTTACAAGTGTTAGGGTTCACTTTAAACTTCCTATTGCCCTGATGTGCGCTTCTGTGCTGCTATTAGATTGCTATTAGCTATTAGAAGTGCCTCCTCGCAGTTCCCTGTGTCATGCGCAGCTAAGGGACCAATGCCAACCAACAACACAACCCGAAGGAAGCAGCGTTCGGTCCATGCTGAAAGCTTGCACTGAGAACTTAGTCACCCATGTTGTCGCATACAAGTGATGCAACTCTTTCACAAATCTATATGATTCTTTAAACAATCTATTTTTTGCAAGTTTTAGGATTCACTATAAACCTATTTTCTGCAAGTGTTTGGGTTCACTTACAATTTCCACATTTTCTGCAAGTTTTTGGGTTCACTTAAATCCTCCTATTTTCGACTATTCGTTTCTATTATCCCTGGATTTTTTGTACCACTTAAAAACGAGCCCCGCTTGTTGGGTGCCATGTTGTATTTACACTCACCGGCCACTTTATTAGGTACACCTGTCCAACTGCTCGTTAACACTTAATTTCTAAGCAGCCAATCACATGGCGGCAACTCAGTGCATTTAGGCATGTAGACATGGTCAAGACAATCTCCTGCAGTTCAAACCGAGCATCAGTATGGGGAAGAAAGTTGATTTGAGTGACTTTGAACGTGGCATGATTGTTGGTGCCAGAAGGGCTGGTCTGAGTATTTCAGAAACTGCTAATCTACTGGGATTTTCACGCACAACCATCTCTAGGGTTTACAGAGAATGGTCCGAAAAAGAAAAAACATCCAGTGAGCGGCAGTTCTGTGGGCGGAAATGCCTTGTTGATGCCAGAGGTCAGAGGAGAATGGCCAGACTGGTTCGAGCTGATAGAAGGGCAACAGTGACTGAAATAACCACTCGTTACAACCGAGGTATGCAGCAAAGCATTTGTGAAGCCACAACACGCACAACCTTGAGGCGGATGGGCTACAACAGCAGAAGACTCCACCGGGTACCACTCATCTCCACTACAAATAGGAAAAAGAGGCTACAATTTGCAAGAGCTCACCAAAATTGAACAGTTGAAGACTGGAAAAATGTTGCCTGGTCTGATGAGTCTCGATTTCTGTTGAGACATTCAGATGTTAGAGTCAGAATTTGGCGTAAACAGAATGAGAACATGGAACCATCATGCCTTGTTACCACTGTGCAGGCTGGTGGTGGTGGTGTAATGGTGTGGGGGATGTTTTCCTGGCACACTTTAGGCCCCTTAGTGCCAATTGGGCATCGTTTAAATGCCACGGCCTACCTGAGCATTGTTTCTGACCATGTCCATCCCTTTATGGCCACCATGTACCCATCCTCTGATGGCTACTTCCACCATGTCACAAAGCTCTAATCATTTCAAATTGGTTTCTTGAACATGACAATGAGTTCACTGTACTAAAATGGCCTCCACAGTCACCAGATCTCAACCCAATAGAGCATCTTTGGGATGTGGTGGAACGGGAGATTCGCATCATGGATGTGCAGCCGACAAATCTGCGGCAACTGTGTGATGCCATCATGTCAATATGGACCAAACTCCCTGAGGAATGCTTCCAGCACCTTGTTGAATCTATGCCACGAAGAATTGAGGCAGTTCTGAAGGCAAAAGGGGGTCCAACCCGTTACTAGCATGGGGTACCTAATAAAGTGGCCGGTGAGTGTATTTTCCCCTTAAATGACTAAGATTTCCATCACACATCTCCATAACCTTTACATATCAAAATATTTGATATTGAAATTCCCAAGGGGAGTCCGAGCCAAACTCTCAAACTCAATGGGACTTATTGTCCAGGTTCAGATAATAGATTTAAAAGAAAATCACTCTGAGACTTGTTATAGAGCAGTTTACAAATCACCACAATCAATGGTTTCGTTTTAATAACAAAAGTACAGAATAAAAATCAACATAAAAAAAAATATGAGTAGTCTTCACCACAAGGTTCGGCCTTGAACTGTTGAAGGTCTCACAATGAATACCCTTAAGAGATCACAGGGTTTCCCCCCAAACCACTAAGTATTTGCATCATATATAAAAAGAAACAGCAAAAGCTTAGGCCCTCGGGTTCATCTTTCTTAAGCAACATGGTATATGTAAAAATATATTGCCCTATACCAATTCATACATAAATGAGTTACACATCACACTTACTTCATGACTTATCGGAAACATACTCAAATTTCAAATGAAGTTCCACACCCTCTGCCAGTTTGTCCACTTTATATTTCAAACAACTTTCCTCAAAATGTTTTTCCCCAATTGATTGTTTTATAAGTTTCATCAACCTTTTATTCAATCGCTTTTGTTGTCTAATTATTTGCATCATCTCTCTTGCTTTGGAGATGATTGTCTCCTGATGAGGACCTTCCCCTCTTCTGTCTTCTCCTTTTCTTGGCTTCTTTCTTTTCTTCTTTGTTTTGTTTCTTTTGAAGACTGGCTACAAGCAAATCATCCATGTTAATCTCAAACTTGTTTGTTACAATTTGTTCTTTGCCCCGGGAATTTACAATGGAAGTATACATTAAAGTGTCACATGACACAACAATATGTGACCCGTCACGGAAACCAGGGACACAAGTCGGCAGCACAACTTGCGAGCAAAATGAGAAAGAAGCGTTTTTTTCCAAAATTGGTGATTTCCGCTTTTTTGCAGAATCTGTTAGTTGAGATCATGAAGAAGCCTCTCCATGTTTGAGATAACAGTATTGGTATATTTAAAAGCGTACATTTTGAGGTTGAAATCGGCTTGTTTTTCGGAGATTCTAGCATGCAGTAGGGGCGTGTCATTGTCTGTGTGTATTTCCATACTGAATAGCCGCCGGCGCTTTTGCCCCCCGCCCCCCAACAGCGTGGCTACTTATTATGCAGCAGTCTGGCCGGCTCTATCTGATATCAAAATTCAATGAAGATCGATGCCGCAAAGATTGTCGCAGACGAGCTGAACCGTGGCAGTTACACCGAAAATGTTTTCGCCGCACTTTGTGGGCTCGGGAAACTGAACCGGAGGTATGGGCGCGGCGCGCGCGCCCTCGGTGCTTGAATACGGCGGCTCGGCTCGCTGACAGCGGTGGCTAACTGTTTCATATTATGTGACGTCCTGATTGCTTTGAATGGGGAACGTTTTGTGAACAGGGAACAGACTTAATGGACTGGCAACAATCTCCATAGAACATGAACTGGCACAGAGAATCGAAATAGAGGATGCAGTTAAGACCTTTGCTGCGATGAAGGCCTGCCGTGCGCGTTTCTGAAACGTAAGTTAAGCTTTATTTGCTCCTTAGTCGTTATGTAAGATGCTGAACCTGCTGATGATATAATGTGCTTGCGGACATTTCATTTGTGTGTGTATACGCACATAAGAAAGTGGTGTAAAGAGATTTCCAACAGTAATCTGAGGAGGAAATATGATTATTTGGAAAATTCCTGTCATGACTGCTTAAAAAAAAATGCCAGCAGGCATTTACCTCCTGCATAAACTTTAATATTGTTGACATTTTGGGCACACGCGCGTTGCGCACTATTTGCGTTATATGTAGGCCTATGGCTTATTGGTCTTTGTGTGTTGTTGCTGGTTTTGCGTTATATGTATATGCTATATTGGTCTTTGTGTGTTGTTGCTGGTAAACGTTGCAAATAGAGGGGCAGCACAATTGTTTTTCGCCTAGAGCGGCAGAAGTGCATTCGCCGGTCCTGGGGGTGAGTTTGCATTAAACATTAAAGTTTGTCGTTTTGTTTTAATTCTAAGAACACGCACATGTTATCTCATGTTTAGTCTGTTTAGACCTTCCCATACCTACCTATTGTTATTAGCTAGCTCAGGAAAGAAAAAAAAAGCTGTAAAGCACAGGGAGAGCTTTACAGGGGGTATGGCTTATCTAAATGAGATGTAAATGAGCCCTATTGTCACTCCCAGCAGCAGAGAGAGGTGAGAACTGCACATTTTTCGAGGCGGTTTTCTCCACTTTTAGTTTTTTTGAGTGCCTAACTTCAAATGGCTACAACTTCTCCAAATATTATCAGATTTCCATGTGTTACACATCGTTGGAAAGCTTGGAGACCACACTTTCAGAATCTGTGAATAACTCAAAATGCTCCAGAACGACTTGTGTCCCTAGTTTCCGTAACTGGTCACATATGTGTGTTTATTCCCTCGGCTTTAACATTCTGTTCCTATATTTCTTTCATTGTTGCTTCTAACTTTAGCATCTTTGTCTTTTGAGATCATCTTTAAATGTCAAAAATTCAGTTTTGAGTGGAAAGTCTTGGATTTGTTCGTATCATTCAGACATGTTTGCAGTGAGTCTAATTGTGTCTCATATTTCCTCCCTCTTCTCTGTTAGTATCGTTGCCTGTTTTTTCTGGGTTTCTCTTTATTTCACTAACAGAAGTTCAGCTGTAGTATTAATTAGGGGTGTGCCATATCATACTGTCCACGATAACACCGGTATTAATTTTTATATGATAAAAAAGTGTCATATCGCGATATCAATGATATACCGAAGCATTGACGTATGACGCATTTACGTTCCCTAGCGCGCACAACAACAACACCTGTCTGAGAGTAAGAGCAGAATCAGCCTCCGATGACGATTTAGTACCTAAAAAGGGAGCTACTTGGAAGTGGTTTGGTTACAAGAGGTCAGAGCTAGTGCTGAACGATTAATCGAATCGCAATCGCGAATTTAAACGTTGCGATTAGCTAATCATAAAAGGTTGCGATGTGGATGCGATATGAAAAATATGTCACAGAGCAAAAGCATAAGCTCTTTGTGTGGCAGTCTTACTGAGTGAGCAACTGAGTGAGCGCACCTCTGTTCTACCCCTTAGAAGTAACCATCTACTGTAGCCTAGTGTTCATTTGATTAACGAAATGTATGACAAAAAATGTGTTTTTGTCCATGATAAGATGAGACGAAGACGAGATAACACCAACGTCATTAAACGATAACTGTGACTAAAGGCGGGCGTACACGGCGCGATTTTTGCTGTTTTACGAGTTCGCAGATGATCGCGTGGAAATCGGTGATGCTCGCATGGTCGCGGCTCACAGTGTGTGAGAGGAATTACGAGCCGAGCACCTCCCGACCTCCCGATAATTTTTAAAGATGTTTAAAAAATTCGGCCCGATTTTCACCAGCGTATAGGCTGTCCCCTATTGTCAAATCATACACACCCATGTCACAGGCTAGATCGATGGGACTATAGCTCAGTGGCAGCAACCATACAGCGTGCGCATAGACTGTCACACACACACATCCACACATCCATCTCTCTCTCTCTCTCTCTCTCTCTCTCTCTCTATGTTATTTATGTAGAAAGGAATGGCTAATGTTCTCTGCTTTTCAACAAATCATTTGCACATACATTTCTGTAATTTTTATATCTGAAGCTAGTTGCTTGTAACATTGAAAGCTCCGGTCTCTGTGTTTAGCGCGAAAGCTCACGTGATTGCAGCCGGTTTGGGATAAAATTTGTGCAGGACAGTCGTGCCGTGTACCAGCTGCTTTGACGTGATTATCAAGTTAACTGACTCGTAACGTGTGCAATATCTCAAGACCTCCCGAGTGTCCGAACTCGCACCATGTACGCCCGCCTTAACATGCCCGACATGCAATATCCTTGACGAAAGACAAGTCTACATGTAGTAAAAAAATTCAAAATTAAAATTAATAAAATAAATATAAATAAACTTGACCAAAAATCACTCTGTTTTTGTCTGGGGGAAAAAAGACAACAAAAAATTACAGACTGTTTTAACAAGCCGCTTTACGAGCATTCAGCCAGATTCAGCCCAATCAGAGCTTTTCTGTTAAAAAAAACACGTTTTCTTCCCGGTGTTTTACTTAATCTTTGCATTCTGGCAACCCTGCGTGCGCACTCTCTCTACACTGCTGAAGAAGGTGAGAGAGAGAGAGAGAGAGAGAGAGAGAGATAGAGAGAGGCGCGCGATCGAACAGTGGAAACATAAAAAACATACTCCGTCATTTTGTTCAGATCATTAAGCCTGCAAAGTGTTTACTTATATTTGTGTACTCTCGCAATAAAACACAACATTGTGCTTTTGTCACACTGTAAACTCTTGTCAAACTGTAACCTACAACTGTCACCCAACCAGAAAAACACACACACACACACACACACACACACACACACACACACACACACACACACACACACACACACACACACACACACACACACACACACAAAAACAAAACATATTTATCCAACTCCATTTCAAAACAGTCTGTGTGTTCCATCTTTTGGACATTCGTCATATTGCGTTGGTTTTCATTTCTTGTCCTCGGAGCACTAATCTTACACATTCTACATTCATTGATTAAAAAAAGAAATCAAATGTGTTTTTAATGGTAGTATTATTTTATACAGAAATCAATTATTTATAATTCAGATGAGAATAATGTTACATTGTAAATTAATAATGTTAATTAAAATTAAGGAAAACAAATATATTGATCTGAAATATAGCAAAATAATTTTAAATTAATTCAGGCACAATTACCAAACATATCGCAAGGTCTTTTTGTCTTTTTATTAATTTAATTAATAAACTAATTATATAAAACTATTGTCAGTGCACTACAAATAAACTGGTTCTATGCCTTTATTAATAAAACTTATTTAAAAAATACAACGCCTTCTGCATTTTTGTTTTGCTCTTCCCTCCATTGTACCGAAATCGTACCGAACCGTGATGTCTGAACCGAGGTATGAACCGAACCGTGACTTCTGTGTACCGTTCCACCCCTAATATATATACATACATACACACACACACACACACACATATAAATAAAATTAAAATATAAATGAAAGTCAAAAGCACAATCTTAGTCATACCTGGAAACAAATCCTGTTCAAATAGGTTATATGGGCCATTCTATAGAATTGGTTCAAAGTTAGAGTTGGAAACATTCTTGCATTCTTTCTTGTGTGACACACCTGAATGAAAGGCTCATTATACGGGTCTTTGTCTTCTCAGGTGTAAACCACTTAATTATACATGATGGGGTTGGGCCATTCACGCCCCTCCGCATATTGCCTTTCCAAACAAATTTTTTTTTTTTCATAATTTAAAACAATCTACTGTTTTATGTGAATGATTAGGCAGGATGATTTTCACATCATTTTGACCCCAGATCTCGAAGCGACAAAATCCATTAGTCAAAAGTCTTGTGGACACATATTTAGTATGTGTTTTGTGGTCTTATTTCAGCAACTTTCATTTTTATTTTTTTCAATAACCACGCATAAACATTATTCTCTTAAAAATACAAACATGTACATACATGTTGCTCACATATTATGGTAGCCCCGTTTGTGCTATATAGAGTAAATTTACACCTTTGCCATTAACATGTTTATAAATAACTGAAAAAAGCACAAATGTCAGTGCATGTCAAAACATCCCAAGGGCCCCAAAACACCTTGGTCCCCAGAGGGTTAAACCCTCAGTCATTAAATGTTAAGTGTCTTGTTTTAGTGTTTCCTGCTGGTGTTTATACCTGATGTTTATTAACCCTCTGGGGACCAGAAACGCGCCCGCGCGTTTTGCTCGTTTTTTTTTTTAGCAATGCAAAATAAACTCAAACTGCTCTGTTAATTTTGATCTTTCATGTTCGTGTTATACATCAATCGATCCTGTTCAGTTTCTATTTTTTTTCTGTATACTCACAATAAAAATAAAGTGTTTTGCTTTTTGCCAAATAAAGAAAAATGAACATGATGCGAGTTCTTCACTCTCTCTGTCAGCGAACTCCAATTTGAAACGCGTTCGGAAATGATCTGCAACTCCACGAAAATTCAGTCAAACAGGCAAACATACCCACGGGCATAAAGCTAGAGATTGCATCTTTTAAATGAAGTCATTTATATTAAAAACAAATATTCTCAGCTTCTGTAATCTGTATGAAAATAGAGCGATTCCAGTCGAGCTCATTACAAGCTCATTCACTTTAATTCGTTCACGCCTACTCCCGGAGCGCGCTATTCACAAGATAATGTGTTAAGCCATCTATGGAAAACAGGTAAACGCCCCCAAGCAAATGCATTAAAGGCTTCAAGTTTCATCATTCAGTTCACCTGCGCGTTAGGAAGTTGGCAGGATACACCGGTGTAGAAGCTCTTCAACTCGTCCTGGATACTAGCGACGAAGAATCCACATTTTCATCAGAAGAAGAGCGCGACTCTGATGACGACCGTTCGATCGAGCCGTGGATAGAATTTCGTATGAGTAAGTGTTTAGTCTTACTTCCATTAATTGACAAGCTATTCAATATAAACATGTAGCTTACATATTATACTGGGTGGACTATTTTCCACTTGCCATCCAGAGTATTGACATTTGATATATTCAACACGATCTAATGAAAGTGCATATATATACCATGAATTTAATATCTTGTGTTAAAGAGAAAAATGTTTATTTTTTTTATTTTTTATGCTACGCACTGTAAACCCTAGTTAGGAAATTTGAATGTGTAAATGATATGTTTAGATCATTGTGTATGAAAGCTAGAATGTAGACGTTATTTTAGAAAATAGGCCTACTAGATGTTTAGATTATATTTTGACTAGTTAAATGCTGCCTCATTATTATCATTGACGATGCATGCTCGCAAATATCAGTTGTAAATGTGTGTAAATGTGCTGAAATGTGTAAATATACCCAGTTAATGAATTGCGCAAATGTGTTTTGTTTGCGGTGTGCCTCTCCGGCAATGGCCCATTGACACGCATATTTATTGCACTCGCCTAAAATTATTTACATCAGTTATTCATTATAGACTAATGCTGCTATGGTTATATTTATGTAATAATATTCCTCAACTTAAAAAAAAAAAAAAAGGAATGTAGCTTCATCACTACCTCCGCCTGCAACTCGGAGTGCGCTTAGCAACACAGTCAGAAATCAGAAAGAGTAAGTACATATTTACCTACAATTTTACAGATGTTAGTTCAATTTTGTTTATACTTAGTGTTAATACAATATGAGCCTGTATGACTTCACAATTGCTTTGTTTATAGCCGACTGATTATTTATGTATTTTACTCACATTTGATTTGCTTAGAGCAAATTTAGAACATTTAGTTTCTCCAAATAGAGGAATTACAATAAAACAGATTGAAAAACCTTTGAATCTCCTCTCATTCTTTGTTCAGGCTGCCTCACTTGATGGGCCATTAGCCATTGGGGGAGTGTCTGTCACACCCCTGGTCTGAATCTCATTAATATTGATAGGCCATTACCACCCCCTCGCATAAACCTCTTCTGACAAAAAAACTGTCATACAAAGTATGAATTCATGTTTTGTTTTATGTGAACAATTAGGCAGGATGATTTTCACATCATTTTGAAGCCAGAACTCGAAGCGACAACATCCATTAGTCAAAAGTCTTGTGGACACATATTTAGTATGTGTTTTGTGGTCTTATTTCAGCAACTTTCATTTTAATTTTTTTCAATAACCACGCATAAACATTATTCTCTTAAAAATACAAACATGTACATACATGTTGCTCACATATCATGGTAACCCCGTTTGTGCTATATAGAGTGAATTTACACCTTTGCCATTAACATGTTTATAAATAACTAAAAATAGCACAAATGTCAGTGCATGTCAAAACATCCCAAAGGCCCCAAAAACACTCTGGTCCCCAGAGGGTTAAATATAAGTGTTCATCATCTTTCTGCATCAAGCCTCTTATCTCGGATTATCTCATCAAGCCAGTGTGTGACAGTAACTGATTTATCATGCAGTTCAAAGTATTTTGGGTAGAATCTCTCTACAGTCTATTCTGATTCATCAACATAGTTTCACTGATGAGTCACGATAAACCCTAAACCCAGGATAGACTGTGTGAGTGAATGTGGTCTGGACTGTGTGGATGAGGCTCATTGTATCAGAGACGTTGTAGAAAGACAGAGTTCCTGCACTGTGATCCACATACACTCCTATTCTACGGCTGATGGGCTCTACAGGGAGTTTAGTCTCTATGTTATTGTGCCAGAATGAGAATCTTTTAGGAGTGCAGAACAAACTCCAGGACTGATCATTATCTCCAAACACACACTGAACCCGTCCCTTCCTGCTGATGCTCTTGTATGACACTGATATACACACACTTCTCCCACTCCACTCAATCTCCCAGTAACAGCGTCCACACACACTCTCTCTACACAACACCTGAGGATACACATCAAATCTGTCTGGATGATCAGGATACAACTGATCTCTGCTAGTGAATTTAATCACGCTGTTCCTCTCAGACAGACGGAGGATTTTATGTGCTGTGTTCAGATCCAGATTGAGCTGATGGGAATCTGATGGAGATAAAAACATACCAGAATCAGGAATCAGGAATTATGAATTTGATCTTTTAATGTACACTGCAAAAAATATTTTTGAGTGCTTGTTAAACAATTAAAATTAGTTAAAACCACACAATTACTGAACATTTTGTCTTTACCTAATTTTATTGTGTAAAATCCACTTGAATATGTAAAATTAAAGTTTACTTAATCCATTTGAACTATCTGAATAATTAGTGTTGAATTAACTTCTACAGTGGATTTTTAGTTCCCTTTTCGAAAGGGAACTTGCACTGCGTCGATGACACTATGGGGAACGCCCTCCACGTGTACCGGTGTCTGAAAAGCTATCTGTCATGAAGGTGGTTGAAGCAAGGGAGGAAGCAGGATCCAAATGCAGCACACTTTATTAACTAAACTACAAACTATACAAACTCACAGCAGGAAATATGACTCAGGGTCAGAACAACCAACATCCATGTTACAACATCAAGAACTCACAAAGACTGGACTGAAACACAGGGCTTAAATACAAGGCTAAACAAGATAACAAGGGGGCATGGTATACATGAACACAAACGAGGAGCGGGAAAACTGAACAGGACTGAACCAAAAGCACAAAGACAGGGGGAACACAGACAGACATTACAACATAGCCCCCCCTCTATGGGCGGCTCCCGACGCCCATCAAAACTAGAAACATAGTTCGGGAGGGTGGTGGAGCGGAGGCGGTCCCGGGGGAGGGATGGAGGGCCAGGTCCGTGCAGGGAACGGGACCGGGGTCTTGCGATGGCGGGCCTGGGCCATGGAACGTGGGCGGACCTGGGCCATGGAACATGGGCAAGGCAGGCTGTGGACCCTCGGGCGTCCAGGACGGAGCTGTCGGACCCTCGGGCGTCCAGGACGGAGCTGACCCTTCGGGCGGCCACGGCGGAGAAGACCCCTCGGGCGGCCACGGCGGTGAAGACCCCTCGGGCGGCCACGGCGGTGAAGACCCCTCGGGCGGCCACGGCGGTGAAGACCCTTCGGGCGGCCACGGCGGTGAAGACCCTTCGGGCGGCCATGGCGATGCAGACCCTTCAGGTGGCCATGGTGGTGAGGACCCTTCGGGCGGCCATGGCGGAGCCCTATGGCCCCCCCCCCCCCCCCAAAAAAAAATTCTTGGGGAGGGTGACGGAGTCTGACAATGACTCTAGAATAGAGTCGGGGACAGGCTCTGGAACAGTCTCTGGCTGGGCAAGCGGTGAGGGCTCTTTGCTGGACAGGACCAGTGGCGATGGTTTTGAGCTGGGCAGGACCAGCAGTGGAGAAGGCTTTGAGCTGGGCAGGACCAGCAGTGGAGAGGGCTTTAGGCTGGGCAGGACCAGCGGTGAAGGAAACTCTGGGCTGAACAGGACTGGCGCAGGATCAGCGGGCTCTGGCGCAGGATCAGCGGGCTCTGGCGCAAGTGTGTGCGCAGCCCACACACACCACATGGCTGTGGCCATAATGGCCAGTGTTGCGGTCACTGAGGGCTCAGGCAGCGCACGCGTGGCGTGAACAGTCTCTGGCTGGGCAGACGTGACCTGAACAGTCTCTGGCTGGGCAGATGTGACCTGAACGGTCTCTGGCTCAATGTGGCTGACGTGAAGCTCTGGCTGGACGTGGCTGACGTGAAGCTCTGGCTGGACGTGGCTGACGTGAAGCTCTGGCTGGACGTGTCTGACGTGAAGCTCTGGCTGGACGTGGCTGACGTGAAGCTCTGGCTGGACGTGGCTGACGTGAAGCTCTGGCTGGACGTGGACGTGGCTGACGTGAAGCTCTGGCTGGACGTGGCTGACGTGAAGCTCTGGCTGGACGTGGCTGACGTGAAGCTCTGGCTGGACGTGGCTGACGTGAAGCTCTGGCTGGACGTGGCTGACGTGAAGCTCCGGTGAAGGCTCGGCTGGACTGGACGGAACCAGCGGTGAAGGCTCGGCGGGACGAGACTCTGGGTCTATGGCCTTCCTGGCAGCACGTGCTGATATCAGCGGGGGATCGGCCGCGCTGGAAACTAGTCCCGGACGGCTATAGACCGATCTGGAGGCTGGCTTGATGACTGGCGTGATGTGAAGAACAGACTGAAGGGATACTGCGGGTTCACGGAACTTCTCCTCCACGGCCACAGTAAATGAAGAATCGCTCAGGAAAAGGGCCAGGTTGATATACCTTTTTAGCGTCCAGCCGGTATAGACCTCCGGCATCATCTGAGCGATCTTCTCGTCCAGCCAAAGATGCTAAATGGCAGCACGCCCAGAAATCCTTCACATACCTTTCAATGCCCTGGCTATCTTGGAACATTGAGGAAAGGAACTTCTTCAGGGCCTGGTTGCTTGTGGCTGCTGGACTCATTTCGGTGAGTTCTTCTGTCATGAAGGTGGTTGAAGCAAGGGAGGAAGCAGGATCCAAATGCAGCACACTTTATTAACTAAACTACAAACTATACAAACTCACAGCAGGAAATAGGACTCAGGGACAGAACAACCAACATCCATGTTACAACATCAAGAACTCACAAAGACTGGACTGAAACACAGGGCTTAAATACAAGGCCAAACAAGCTAAACAAGATAACAAGGGGGCGTGTTATACATGAACACAAACGAGGAGCGGGAAAACTGAACAGGACTGAACCAAAAGCACAAAGACAGGGGGAACACAGACAGACATTACAACACTATCCAATCACGGCAATCGATATTGACCGCCGACAGCCTATGACGTTTCTACTAGTGCGACCCAGAAGTATAAGAGGGGCGCCTAGAGAACATGTCATCCTCTTTCCGTCCTCAGGGACTGTTTTCCCTTGAGAAAACTCCACTCTCGTCTGGCCCTTTTCTTGAGGGAAAAGAAACAGACATCTGTCCCAGGCGATTCAGGTCCCGCTTGAGCTGAGGCAGAGCAGAGACTAGAATCATGGGGTTTCAGAGCGAGCTCGCCGAGGAGTTTGAGAGAGTTGTTTATCTCTCACGCCCCTCGGAGGCTCAAGAGTTTGAGCTGCTGGATGAGGATGTGTTGTCACTAATATCAGCCCAAGAAGGCAGGAGATGGCTGATGAGGGTGAAGAGGATTTACAACCTGAACACTCACAACCACCCTCCCCCGCGTATGATGAGTTGTGAGTGTTGTGTAACGCGCTAATTATTCACTAATTATTCAGATAGCAGGCTTTGCTGCCAGAGGAGCACGTGAGGGAAGAGACTGCTCGTGGCAGACTTTATGAATGGTTTCTTTCCAGCCATACCACTTCAGCTCCCGTGAGCCTTCCATTCCTGCCTATACAATGAGATCGAAAAGGCATTGAAGAACCCGTGTTTAGCGTGCATCCATCGCAATCAGCAAGCAAACTATGCTGATGTTGAGAGGATGCACGAACACAGGTATGTGTACACACTAAGTGCTCTGGCCCTGCCTATTAAACTAACATCGTGCTGAAATGGCAGGGCATACGCGCTGGCGGATCTGGCTGGTGATGCATGACGGCGTTCTTCCACGATGGGTTTCGCGTCACGGCATTTAAGGTGATGCATTCTAAAATAACGCTCACCTTGTGGAGGACATGCAGTAAGTCATGAGAGGTGTCGTATTTGGCCAGAGAAGGCAAAAAATGTGAAAAGAATTGCTGAAATTTAAAGCTGGGTTGTAGCATACCGAATAGGCTACAGACTACTTTGCTGTTATAAGTACTATAGTGTTATTTAGTGTTAAATTATTGTATTTGGGTTTTATTGTGAATTTGTTATGTAAATGTGTTGTGTTTTGTATTTATACTACTTATATATTTACTATTACTATATTCAATTTTAAGATGTTTTTTGTTTTTGTTTTGTTTTTTATAAAAAAAAAAGTTATTTAATGTCATTCACCATCGTTTTGAGGCTCTCTTTTTTTAAAAGTATCGGTTCAGACACCGGAACAGTTTTACCTACCCTAGATATGACAATGTTGATATGTTTGGTTTTGGTGGAATAGATCTTCTACGCTGCTGCTGCTGCTTTTATTGTTGCTGGTGCTGTAGGTTATTGCTGCTGCTGCGACAGAGCAAGTACGACAGAGCAAAGTAGTACTTGCTACTGCCAATACATACACGACACGCTGCTGTGAGCAAGTAAGACATGCTGCTACTGTAGAATATAGCGTACATGAATTACCCCCCAACAGAGCAGGTGACATGATATTTGAACAATACAAGCCAAATGTACTGCACAGGTTCTACAGCCGGTACTTCATATAGCCAAAAAGGATGGGGGGTGCATCCCATTATAGATCTCAGGATATTGAATCGTTCTCTAAGGAGATTCAGGTTGAAAATGTTAACTATCCCTATCACCGTGAGTCAAATAAGGTCCGAGTACTGGTTTGTCAGGATAGATATCAAGGACGCTTACTTCCATATATCCATCCTTCCTCAACACATGAAGTTCCTGAGGTTCGCCTTTGGGGGAAAAGCGTACCAATATCGTGTTCTTCCGTTCGGCCTAGCATTATCCCCTCGCACCTTAACGATACCACTTAGCCTGCAGTATCTCAGAATAGGCCTCTCCAGCCTAAGACTGGCAGCTAGTGATGCTGGTACGCCTCCACTCACTGTGGGAGTAACCCAGCCAGGGCCGCCTTCTGCATTAGGCTAATAATGCGAGTCGCAGATCCTGTGGCCTCCTCTAACTGCCTAGGTTGAGCTGACTCCTCTTTATACTAGAGTAGAAGCGATATGCTGAGCTACAGTTCCATAGCGGTGTTTGGCACAGACAAATAGCCAGGTGTTGCAGGCTATTTCTTTGGAAAGCGTCCCCTGTGGTTGTCACCTGGGTGTTGTCAGGTTCCTCTCGCTTAGAGAGTGACAAGCACTATGCTGAAGCCGCCACTCTCTCTAGAGCTTTGGTAGTAGCATTATCTAGCCTGTGGCCTTAAGAACAGACTCTCCTGTGAAAGCTCCTTGATTTTGACCATCAAGTCGTGGGGTTGAGTGGTTAGTCCTCCTCCATGATATAATATCTCTTCCTGCTGAGGCCTCTATGTAACGGGAGGGGAACACTGACTGTTGACAACCTGTGAGGGTGGGTTAATGTTTATCAGGTGTGCACGTGTATTGGTAAGGCTCTATTTACAGGTGCGTCCAATATTGCTGATAAGCCGGCGTTGCAGCGTGATTGGCGGATCCACCCAATAAAGCTACAACATGCGGTCCAGTGAAGAGAAAAAAAAAAGACCGTGACCAGTTCGACTGTCTCCAACGAACCGGCGCTAAGCCCAACGAAGCATCCACGCACGACTTCACGCCGTGACGACTATCGATTGATCCATGGCAGCGAGGGGTCTACGATATAAACCAACGCACTCTACTCCTCTTGATTAAGGGAAGTGTGAATTCTTATCACGAATGAACAAGTGGGCACTGACGTGCGTTTGTGTAGAACTCATTTCCCTTCCTCTGTCTCGCATCTAGGATTTACATGTTCCGGATTTCCCTGCTGGCCATTCGGAGTGTACTGCTAATCGCCCGAAGCTGGGACTTGTGTGTGCCACTGCAGATTATTGTTGTTTCGCCGTTAGCGCCTGCCATACTAAGAGCGCCGAGTGGGCGGGGTCGTGAGTGACTTGATGTTGACGGTGTTTTAAGAAATTCTGCCAAATGCACACAACTGTTGTTTTGCTTATTTAAATTTCTATTGGCTTAGTGAGGTGGTTATTGTGGCTGCTCGCCTAGGTTTCATTTTCTGTCTGGCGTCATCCAAAAGGAATTAGTTTGGAGGCTACTATTAATTAAACTAATATAGTTTTAGAAATGATATCTCTTATTGTGTGGGGTTTATTTTGAAGTGCTGACACCTGTACATTGTTACACTTATCATCTGCTCTTGCTGTGTACTTCTCACGTGTGAATGTGTGCTGTATTAGGTACGATTTTCTTCAACGTATTAGGGTAATTCGTGTGATAGCCTCTCTTGGTTTATTCACTGGTCACAAGGGGCGCCAGATTGTGGTATTACTTCTAACCATTGAACTGAAGCAGCCAGCTACATAACATTTATTGTGTTTTTTTTAATCTTTTTGATCGTGTATATTACTGCGAGTAGTTTTTGAACTGCTGTCTAAATAAATTTTGTACTTTTTGTACGATTTGTGTATGTCTGTTACTTGTGTATCACAAGGGTAGTCCTGCGTGTTTAAAAAAAATAACACTTGCTACATCCTCCAAAACTTATCTCAGACATCAACCTGTCATGGACCTTGAGTCGAGTAACACTTCCGCGACAGCGCGCACACTACAAAGATATAATCAATGAATCGAAACTAGCTTTTTGACAGCGCTACACTTAAGTGCAATAAAGTTCAAATTGCAACACTTATCAGACGCGGCTATTATTTTAAATAGGAACGCGTCTAATTAAAATACTGGATATTAAGAGAAAAACCACTTGCGCGCTCTTGCCGCGTCCACAGACTGACCGCTTGTCCTGTACTTTTTAACTTTCTTCTAGTTTATATCCATTCAATTGCTGCCTCTAGATTCATTACCAAGAAGTTGGCCCTCAAGCAGGCCACCTTGAAGGGGATCCTCCGGGTCAAGCTAGGTTTTTAGCACTTTTAGCTAAATCCGTGTCCTAGCTTCCTAGAGTTACATCATGCTGCAGGCTCCTCTGAAGCCTCTCTGTTATTGCTTAGAGCATGGTCGATGCTCTTGAAGCTTTATGTTCAATATATCAGCAGTGTCTTAGTACAGTTTACCAGATATCCTGTGCAAATCATCATTTACATGAACAACTCTAAAACTTTTCTATCATGTTTTCTTTCACCTTCAACGGGAAGAACATGAACACATTCAGTGAGTTTTCTGCTTGTTTTCTTAGTGACTTACATTGTAGGAAGTCGTTCCTGGTCTTGGGAACAATGTTGGTGAAAGTGACTGTGGAAATCAACAGATGTGAAGAGTGTGATTATCAGGTCAAGAGTAAATTATCCTTGCATCTGTTCCTAAGACATTTCTAATTTGATATTAGATGATGGAGGATCATTTCTGAGATCAGGATCTCCAGGACTTTACCTCTGTCAGAGATCTTCTTGATGTCCTCTTTGCAGATATCCTCCAGTTTGTCTCTCAGCTGACGGACAGATTCTCTCACGCCATCAAAAGAGGAGAGAGAACTAAAGGGATTGTCATTTATGTCTGTCGATTCAGGAGGAGCTGAGAGAGACTGGCAACTCTAAAGAAAAAAGAAATCATAGCTCATCACCTCCACACCTCAGCCAATAACCTGCTCTACTGTCAGATTTGTGCAGCTCTTGTTGATCTTTAGTAACTCTCCTCAATCCAGCCCTTCTCATATTCATTGTATGACATTAGAGCTACAAATTCTAGCGTTTGCCATTTACACTATATGTGAACTTTCTAGTAAATCATTTGGATGATAAAGCATCTACCAATAACATAAATGTAACAGATCAAGCGCATCAGTGGTGTCACATTGAGGGCTGTTTCTAGACACAGATGAAATAGTTAACATGGTGACATAATGACACTGCATTTTAGCAGAAAATCACCATGTGCTAAGAACATTTAAGCAGAAGATATAATGTTTAAACAATTTTAGAAACACTTCTATCTTGAATCCAAATATTTAGTGTATTTTAAAATTATTAAAAAAAAATAACAAAAAGAATGACAGCAACAGCAAAATACCATGTTGGGTTGGTTATACCCACATTTAAAAATATTAATAATATTTTTCCATAAACCATGAAAGTGATCCATTCACATGTGGAAATAAAATCTAAAGGTCAGTAATATAAACTGTAATATGTAACTGTAACAGTAAACTAACCAACATCTATCTTATATGAAGTATTTTAAATAATAATAACCTTAATCTGCTAACACTTTACAACAATGTTCAGTTAAATGTTTTTAGTTATTGATGAACAAATAATTTACAAAACATGACTATATATTCATAAATGATTAATAAGTGGTATGCTAACAATCTACAAATGTGATGTAAATTATCTTTAAAAATTAGTTCACGAGTTCCTTTACCCATATAATACGAGTTCCGACACTAGGCCGGTTGGATGTACTGCCAAATTCTCTGAAACGCCTTTGGAGACGGCTTATGGTAGAGAAATGAACATTCAATTCAAGGGCAACAGCTCTGGTGGACATTCCTGCAGTAAGCATGCCAATTGCATGGTCCCTCAAAACTTGCGACATCTGTGGCATTGTGCTGTGTGATAAAACTGCACATTTTAGAGTGGCCTTTTATTGTGGCCAGCCTAAGGCACACCTGTGCAATAATCATGCTGTCTAATCAGCATCTTGATATGCCACACCTGTGAGGTGGATGGATTATCCCGGCAAAGGAGAGGTGGTCATTAACACAGATTTAGACAGATTTGTGAACAATATTTGAGAGAAATAGGCCTTTTGTGTACATTGAAAAAGTCTTAGATCTTTGAGTTCGGCTCATGAAAAATGATGGAAAAAACAAAAGTGTTGCATTTATAATTTTGTTCAATGTAATAAGGTTAAGCATATTTGGCTTGCTGTCCGCAGTGGAGGGGCTCGAGGAAGCAGTTTCAACTTGAATTTAAATATACCCCCCAGTGGGACTACTAATGCTTAGATTATGAGTATGGTAGCAAGATGCCTAAAATATGTTGGTGGATTTAGGGAGGTGAAGGGATTCCAAAACAGCTGATGCCAGAGCAAGGTGAGCGGGTGCTTATATGCTCCGGCAGTTAATTGAAAGATTAGATGGGTTCACTCCTACCGTAATTACGTTGTGAACTTCACTAAATCATGAAATAATCTCCTGACTGTAAGTCATTCAAAAATGTTTATTCACTTGAAATCAAATAAATTATGCATCTTAAAAATAGTGCTTTAGCAGACCTGCATGTTTGTCTTACAAATTCATGATACATCAATAAATTATAAACTATGGTGACCGGGAGGGGACATGTTTGGTTCACTTAGTTTTGTCATGGCCACGTGTTATTAATTTGTGGGAAAGTCATATTAACTTTGTGGGAACATGGTAATAAGTCGTGGCCACAAGATCATTTTGTTGAGGTAACGTCATTCACCTCACATATGGGGGGTGAAAACTTTTGAAGCAACAGAAGATACTTACATGTTTCTCGGAATACAAATTAAGAACAATTTACCTTGATCTTCAAATTCAAAAAGTTTTTGATAGTTGTGTTTGAGTCCCTCAATCGTCCTCAGTGTGAAAAGATGGATCTCAAAATCATACAGTCACTGTTGGAAAGGGTTCAAATATGTTAAAGATGCTGGAAAACCAAAGAATGTGCAAGATATTGCTGAAGAATGTTGGCCAGTTTAACTGCTCGGGACAAATAAGGGACTCAAGAACAACCATCACAAAAAAAAAAACAGTCGTGGATCATCCAGGTAACGACTCGGCGCAGTAATATCATCTCTCGTGAAAAGTCATCTCCCCCCGCTCCCTCTCCTCCTCCCTCTCATTTCAACGGTAGCGGACTTTTCACGAGAGATGATATTACTGCGCCGAGTCGAAGTGCTCCCAAGCACTTGCTATGGTATTCTGCCATACAATATAGTTATCCATTTTACACACTTAGAAAAGCGCAACGTTTTATTTTGTGTCACCGTCTTGGTCTAGTTACACTATTCTAGTAACTGTATTTAAATAGGGAAAACGTGGAGGTGTTTGGTCGCTTCTCTTCTTGGCACGTATTGAATGAACAGGGCTGAGATAAGATCTAACAAAGTTTCGCCGCAAGACAGCGATGTAGTGCACGCACTGAGACGAGAGAGGTATGTGTCAACTCGTCTAAGTTAAGGGAATAACATAGTTTAATATGAAAAACCAGTAAAGTATCCCTTTAACATTGGATCTCGAGGCCACGACTTTACACTTTACACGTTCCCACAAGTTAATATGATGTGGCTACAACAAAACTAAATGAACCGAACATGTCCCCACCTGGTCACTGTAATATACTGATCATTTACTGATGGTTTGTTCATCATTTGTTCATGATTATCCTTGGTTTATTGAGATAATGATACTAAAACAATTTTAACATAAATATATTAATCACTTACAAATTATTTTAATATCAACTAATAACATCTTTATAACATTAATCACCTACTATTGATGTTTGATTATTTAATGATTTACTATTTTTTAAGATAATTTACAACATATTTATCTTTTATTAATCAGTATAAAGAAGTATATTCATGTTTTGAAAATGATTAGTTCATCATAAACTAAATACTAAAATTAAATAAACTAAATTAATAACTCAAAAATGACTTATAATTGAACGTTATTATAAAGTGTTACCCATGAACTAAATCATATGCATCAGTCATCATCTTAGCTCTATTGCGTAAATTGAAATTATACAATTATAGAAAAGACAGAGGCAGATCCGGTGGGAGCCCCGTGGAGCCAAAGGGGTGGAGGGCTGAGGCGCAGCCAGAGGTCCGGAAGTCTATGGTGAATCCTGGATGGAAGCTGGATGAAGCCTGCGGAAAGGAAGGAGCTGGACAGAACTTGCGCGGCTTTTGGATGACCTCCATGGTTGGAACGCAGGAGCCAGGAGGCTGGGTGGGACCAGCAGAGGAAAGGCCAGGGAATTATTGGGAACCAGAAAGTCCATTAGGCCTGGTGGGACCGGTGGAGAAGAAGAGACCTCAAGGGTGGTAACATGGGTAGGAGTCCATTCTAGAATATGTAGGTCAATGAGTGCTAGCACCGGGACCACCGTATTAGGGATCCTCCTCCTCTTCACCCACTGTGCAGGGGGAACCACAGGCAAAGACCCTCAAAGTCTGCTCTTTGAGACCGGCATAATATAAGGAATCAGGGTAGTGCACCATTGCGATCTAGATGCAGATTCTCATGGGTGTGATCCTCAAGGGAACGGTCAAAGAATTATGAAATTGCACATCTATAAGGTTTGAAGATCACCTGAAGAAACTTTGGTGAACATTACTCAAAATTGGTACCATCAATTTCACCATGATGTAAGAAATCAGAAGGGAAAAATTGGTTTTAAAAATATGTTCTGGAAGTTTTTAACTGTTCTTTGCACTAGTGGAGTTTGGCAGCTAAATATATCTCCCAGAAGAAAGAGCTCAGAACATGTTTCCTAAGAGATTTCCAGAGCTGAAATGCATTCTCAAGTGTAGTCTATTTTGATCAGACGAGAATCTACCTTGAGATTATATAACACAACAAATAGAATTCCTGGCATCATTGCAGTCAACAGCTCATTCTACTCTCATGAAATGTTTCTCTGAGAGTCTCTTGCTCAAGCTCACTATGACCCTGTTCTTCTAGATCTCCGTTACCTGCAGGAAATGGATGTGATCCTGTGTGTGTGAAAGCTGCTCCAGCTCAGCGTCTCTCCTCCTCAGATCATTGATCTCCTGCTCGAGTCGCTCCAGTCGTCCTTCAGCTCGACTCACTGCAGTCTTTTCCCGCTGTGTCGCCTCAGAGCCGCTTCTCTCAATGGAGCGGATAAGCTCAGTGAAGATCCTCTCACTGTCCTCCACTGCTGTCTGTGCAGAGCGCTGTTAGGACACACATCACAATCACACAGTGAGCTTCAGTGAGTCCTGACTGAGACTTCTCAAACTTCTCTTCTTCTCCAGACTCACCTTATGAGACGCCACAGCCTCTCTCAGCTGCTGAAGATCTTTCTCTCTCTGCTGGATCCTCTGCTGGAACGACCTCTGCGTCTCCTTCAGCTGCTTCTGCACCACAAATCAATAACAGAGATGTCAGTTTATAATGCTGTCACATATCTGTCAGGGTTCTGTCACTTTGGTCTAGTTTATTCTTGGTTTTGTGCCATAGCCCTGACACTCCTGTATTGTCTTGTCTTTGTGTGAGCATACGTTCTCCTGTCTGCGTGCCTTGTTTCATGTTCGAAGCGTGGTGTTCGGATTCCAGCACTCATGTCTAGTTTGGTTTCGGTTCTGTGTTGGGATTCGGACATTCATGCTCTGAGTGTTTCTATTCTGTTGTGAGTTCACAGGATGAGCATTCGCTCAATCTCATGCACTCTGTCTTGTTATGTGAGCATGCTGTTTTGAGTTTACTCTGGCCATACGCTCTTCTGTCCGCGTGTGGTGTTGTGTTCTGTGTAGCACCATTGCCTGCATGCTTTCGTGTTATGCTTTGTCTTGTGCTGAACAGCATGGGAATAGTGTTCATCATTGGTTCATTTGCCCCACGTTTTCCCTTATCACCTGCCTTGTTTGCTCCCTATTTATTGTCCTCGTGTTTGCAGTTTTGTGCCAAATCGTCGTCAAATGTTCCCCTTGTGTCCTGCCCTGACAGATCCTATTTGCCTAGCCAATTCATGCCTTGTCCAGTTGCTGGTCTTGTTCCCCCTCCCCCATAGGGTCGACAGAACAAAAGCCAACGCCTGAAGTGAAGCTATAAATTAGTTCATATGGACTGAGACAGATTTACTGAAAAGAAAGTGTTTTTTTCTGTCGCTGCATTTAACTTGTGTTATTCTTGACAGATATATTTCATCAAAGCCTGTTTTACAAAAATTTGTGGTGGTAAATATGGTTACATTTCATTTCACTATATTTTCTGTTAATTTTAGTGTGGAGCACTAATACGCTCAGCAGTGAAAGTTCACTTGCAGCTTCTATTCATTTCTGACATCTGCAGTGTGAATGATGTTACCTGATCATACCAGTAACAATATAAAAAGTGTCAACATTATTTCATCAGTGTCTAGTTTAAAGTTCATACCTGATTCTCTGTCCTCTGCGCTGCAGCTGATACAGTGTCGTGGTTTTTATGTTCATCCATCGTACACAGCAGACATATACACTTCTGATCAGTGCGGCAGAAAACCTCAAGGAGTTTATCATGTGTTTGGCAGATCATCTCCTGCAGTCGTCCAGTGGCATCAGTCAGATTGTGTCTCTTTCTTTTAAAGAAACTCTCATGTTGTTCAAGGTGATTCTCACAATAAGACTCCAGACACTCCAGACAGGACTTGATGGCTTTGCGTTTTCTTCCATCACAGACGTCACACTGCACATCTCCAGCTCCAGCGTGACAGTCAGCAGGAAGTTTAGTCTTCTTCAGTTTCTCCACCACTTCAGCCAGCATGGTGTTTTTAGCTAAAGCAGGACTTGGACTGAAGGTCTGTCTGCACTGAGGGCAGCTGTAGACTCTCATCTGATCCTCCTGATCCCAGCAGCCTGTAATACAGATCTTACAGAAACTGTGTCCACAGGGAATGGTCACTGGATCCTTCAGGAGATCCAGACACACTGAACACTTGAACTCATCCTGAGAAATTCTGGCTTCTGCCATTTTACTGCTTGAATACAGAGACACAAACACACAACAGCTCAACTGCACTTCAGTTTCAGTTTCTCTGAACTGAAGAGTTTCCTGTTTCCTGGTTCTGTGTTTGAGTGATGTGTGAAAAACATGTGTCTGCAAATCTGTAAAGCAGGTTCCTCACTCCTTGTTTAGTGGGTTTCCGTCTGCGTTGTTTTCTCTTCTTAATAAAAGAGATCCCACACGATGATGCAGTTGTGATGTGATTTACTCTCGGCTTCTCTCAGTTTCTGTATCAAAATATAACAGACCTATAACAGACCCCATCAGACACTTCTAACAGGGAGAATCTCTGGTCCATGCCTCTCATCGCCATGACATCCCGCGAAAGAGAGAGGGCGCCCGGAAATTACATCAGCTTTACACTCATGCCTACACGATTTATTATTTCAAAATAAAATGCCCTTAAATTAATTAATTAAATTAAACAATTCTTCCAATAATCTAGTGTAACAACATACACTCATCACATCCACCCCCACTGTTTTACATCTCTATTCAGTAAACAACAATCAACTCAGCTCGAGTAACATAGTGAAATTTACAATACTCACTTTCTCTAGGAAGCACACGCTGAAAAACATTTAATTATTGCTTATAAATTTTGAAATATTTTCTTGATACCCATAGTACCATTTATTCAGTTCAGAACTTTGGGCTTTGTTGGACATAAAATTGTGCACCTTACTTGTTGTCTTTTCATATTCATCGACATCTGCAGGTTTAATGAGTTCAACAAAGCAAAGAAAGGGGCCAGTGCAGAGGGACAGAGCAGCATTGATACATTCTTAAGCCAGACAAGAGGTATGCAGCTATACAGCCAGGGGCATCCCAGACAGAAGGCCATTACTGAATCCATAATACATGAAATACCTCATCATTTCATGCAACCTACCTCTGTCTTTGATTGACAAGCCTAGCTCCAGGAATTTTATGTCAGTGGTAGAGGAGAGATACTGCCCAGTAAGTCGAATCACCAAAACCAGACGTCTGAGTGAGCTAGATCATTGATGATGTCAGGTACTGTCGAGAATCTGAAAGAGGACCCAGGCGCTGAATAGCTGGGGGGGGACACAAGGAACCAGAGGCTTGATCTCTTCGCTGTAGCACCAGTCTAGCTGCAATGCAGTGAATGTCAGTGGTCAGGAATTCTCAGGATGCAGGGCAGGGACAAACACAAGACTTACAATGGACAAGACAAGACACAACAAGATAACAGGGCAAGACAATAGAATAATTAAATAGGAAATATAAAAATAAAGACTGAAACAGAACAATGACTAGTGAGGCAAAACAAAAGAAAACTAGGAATAAAGTTACTGAAACTTGCAATCAAAAAATAAAACAAAAGAATAAACTGACATGGACCTACATATGATAATCTAGAGTAGAAATAAAATCAAAAGAGAAAAAACAAAAGACTAAAACTAACTAGAACAAGACTAGAAGGAAAAAGGCAAATTGATACACTAGAGCTAGAAAGATCAATATTACAACAAGAACTAGGTTTAACCATACACACAAGGCAAACAGGAATAAACCACAAAAGCACACAAAACGAACCAGCAAAGACAAGAGGGAAAAGCCACAATATAAAGGGACCAGAGCACATGAGGATCAGTTGAGCACAATTAGTGAAATGAGGACCAGACGTGGACTATACAAGGGGGCGTGGTAATGGGAAACAAGGAGGAGATATGCATATCATTTTTAAAAAGCCTATACAGTATGTATTTGTACACAATTATTACAAAAAGGTACGCAGTGTATGTTCTTGCTAAATTGCTCCCAATTGTAAGATTGTTGTATCATAATAGTAGAATAAGTACCCCTTAGTTCTATAATACTTACAGTATAAATATTTTTTTTAATTCTCCTGGTTGTTACCCCTTTATTCCCCAAACTTTACATATTGTTCCCTTATACTTACATGTAAGTACACTATAATTACAGACAGTTACACTATAAATTCCTCTTAATTACACAGTACTTTCCGGGCTGTAATCTAAAGCGTTAGCCTTATCTTTTTCAAATGACTCTTACACTGGGAACAATGTGTTGATTAGGGGTATTGGTCTGAATGTGATATATGTTCCCTTACATAAAATTGTTTTGCATTCTGACTTGATCCAGGGAGAAGTGGAAGTTGCTGTGCGTTCTTGCTTGCCTGTGGACGGAGTACAGGTGATCCTGGGAAATGATTTGGCTGGTGAACGAGTTTGGCAGAATGTTTCATCGAATTAGGTCGTCACACCATCTGGGTCGACTTTTGACAGGAGTGATGATATTTTTACCTGTTCTTTGAATGGGTTTCCGTCATGCGTGATAACCAGGTCTATGAGTAAAATACCTGCTGATGTTACATCTGAAACTAAAGAGATGTTGTTCTGTTTAGGCCAAATTCTGACTCTACCATCTGAATGTCTCAACAGAAATCGAGACTCATCAGACCAGGCAACATTTTTCCAGTCTTCAACTGTCCAATTTTGGTGAGCTCTTGCAAATTGTAGCCTCTTTTTCCTATTTGTAGTGGAGATGAGTGGTACCCGGCGGGGTCTTCTGCTGTTGTACCCCATCCGCCTCAAGGTTGTGCGTGTTGTGGCTTTACAAATGCTTTGCTGCATACCTCGGTTGTAACAAGTGGTTATTTCAGTCTAAGTTGCTCTTCTATCAGCTTGAATCAGTCGGCCCATTCTCCTCTGACCTCTAGCATCAACAAGGCATTTTCGCCCACAGGACTGCCGCATACTGGATGTTTTTCCCTTTTCACACCATTCTTTGTAAACCCTAGAAATGGTTGTGTGTGAAAATCCCAGTAACTGAGCAGATTGTGAAATACTCAGACCGGCCCGTCTGGCACCAACAACCATGCCACGCTCAAAATTGCTTAAATCACCTTTCTTTCCCATTCTGACATTCAGTTTGGAGTTCAGGAGATTGTCTTAACCAGGACCACACCCCTAAATGCATTGAAGCAACTGCCATGTGATTGGTTGATTAGATAATTGCATTAATGAGAGATTGAACAGGTGTTCCTAATAATCCTTTAGGTGAGTGTACTTCGATATATCACGCTTCAATTTTGGCCAAAAGAAATGTTTCAAAAGCAATTTGTATGTCTTTTTCACTCCCAAATGTCCAGATGTGTCATGTGCCGTTTTTAAAACATGTTGACAGAGAGACTGAGGGACTACAATTTGTAGAGCCGAATCACCAATTACAAATTCTCCTTGCGGCATCCACTTATGGACCAACACATCTTCCTCTAGATAATACCCAGAAGAAATATTTACGATTGTGTCATAAGGGACAACTCGATCAAACAATTGACCTATGGCTAAGCCACGCTCCCTCCACTCACTCGGACAAACAGTCAACATTCGGTGACAGGCGCTATGGCAGCTGTCACAGTAGGAGACATTTCACAGGAGGCAATTGATGATTTTTGGAGACAGAAAGATTATATATCATCTCGAAGTCACCAAAAGGGCCTTAACTATTCATTGGAGGGTTATATTAATAATTGTATTGTTGAGAAGGTCGATGAAAAGCTTCAGCTCCAGGCAAAAATGTACAGGTCACAGTGTATCGGCATTGTTCATGCACTGCAGTATTTACATTAATCTTTCAGCACAACATTGCTAACATTTGTTATCTCGGTTATTTAAAGATACGTTAATGAAGCTAAGTGACATGATGTACAACGCAGCTAGTTGTAAGCTAACGTCAACGTTTTCTAATGTTAGGCTAACGTTAGTGTTACGTACTCGTACGTATTCAAAGTGTTGCAATATGGAGATATGTGTAGTTTGGTGTTGTTGTTGTTGTGGTGTGTGTGTTTCAGGTCTTCGTTGAATCAATCTACCACCTGTCAATCTTAATGAAGGATGATGACGTTTCGGTTCACCTCATCCAATCACATCTCACCACTTCATTCAAATGTCCGTGATCACTTCCATGTCAACAGCTGTTTGCTCACTTTTTGTTTGTTGCGCTTGGTTGACTTGCTGTCAGTGATTTGTCTGTGTGTCTAACATTCGAGTTCTGTTTAATTGTTGCATTGTTTTGAGGATACTGTTCAGCCTGACCAGTTTACACGGAGTGTGTAAAGCTGGGAAGAGAGCAGGTTAGTAGGTCGCGCGACATACACTTTGCACTTAGAATGTTTTGGATTATGTTAGACACACTAGTTTAGGAGAGTGCCCACTTTGTAAGTTTTGTTATTTAGTTAGTGTAGTTTAGTTAGAGCGTCTTGACGCGAAGATTTCTTTTCTACATTTTAGTTTGGTAGTTAGGTTAGCCGAATTAACTTTTAGCTAGTTTGTTTTGTTTTATTGATTTCTTTGATTTGGCATCTCTCGTGCACTCGCCTTCCCATCTTGTGTTTTTGTTTGTGTTTAAAGTCGTTATTTTGTTATTGTTCGTATTCATTGTTTGTATATATTGTAAATATTATTTTCTTCATTCACTCACGGCACTGTGGATTAATAAATCCTTTTTGTGAGCTGAGTTCTGAGGTCGGCTTCTTTTTCTTGCTCTGTCCGGTACATTGAGGTACACACACCATTTTTAAAAAAGTGTTATGCCCTTATCTCCCTAGACATCAAAAATAGGGACGTAACAGTTAGCCTAACATTACGTTAGAGATGTTAAAGATAACGTTCAAAAACGTTGTTGACTTAGAACAGATATAGACATCCTTGTTTAATTCTTGTTTAATTTATCCAAGTTTAGTTGGTGTTGTGGTCTACCGCATGACTTTATCCAGAGCCGACACTTATCTCGGTTGAGATGTGGCTTGGGAAAGGGTAAAAAATACACACCGTCGCCCTGCCTCTCGGGATACCTAGTGTCGGAGTTGCATGTACCCCATGCACACCGTTTGACCATTTTATACTTAAAATGACAAGAAAAAACATAAAAACGGATGAAAACTGACTAACTGCAATGCATTTCAATGGACGTGGAAACAGAGAATGTCCGAGTGTATTGGGTTAGCTATGGGCACTGTGATTGGCTCATCGCGTTTGAGGGCGTGGCTTAGCCATAGGTCAATTCTAAACACCCGATCGTCCTGGATCCTAGTCATCCAGCCACCAAGCTACTTATACAGGTCCTTCTAAAAAAATTAGCATATTGTGATAAAGTTCATTATTTTCCATAATGTAATGATAAAAATTAAACTTTCATATATTTTAGATTCATTGCACACCAACTGAAATATTTCAGGTCTTTTATTGTTTTAAAACTGATGATTTTGGCATACAGCTTGTTACGATCTTTTAAAGTCTAGGAGATGTTACGCAACATTTGTTTTATTAGCACTGCTGATGGAGGAATACAGTGGAGAGAGAACCATGACAGACTCAACTTGAAGAGAAACAAACTGGATTTTATTGTCACAAAGCCGAAGCCACTAGTTCCAGTTTGGATGAAAAATGAGTGTGCTATTTACAATGTTTACAAAATATTACAATAATCAAATAATAGGAAAGAGAACCAAAAAGTGGCGCCAAAAAGAAAAGAACAGAATATAACAAAAAGCCTTATACTAAACCTAAACCTAACCAAAGGAAAAGGTGAAAAGAAAACCGAAATCTTCAGTGCATTCGGCACCTAAATAAACTAACTATTAAACAAAACATACACAGAGTGGCGCTCACTCCTAACCTAGTGTATCTAACACATAAACACTACGGGCATTATGTATACCGCGGCATACTGACCTGTCGTTCTCTTTCCCAGAGAGAGAGTCGAATTACAGGACCCCACAGCGTCAAACTGGGATACACATTGAAACTATGATCTCTACAACTAAAACATACTGAATATCAAGGTACATATAAACAAAGCATACAGCACCCAACTCATTCCACTACAAAGAGCCAGTCATCACTATATGAATCTCCAGTCACAGGTTTAGTAACCTCACAACGCTACACGAGCTCATGGCCGCTTCCGAGAGATCGAATGAATGAAAACGCCATCCTTTTGAACCCAGCTGGTCAACTCTGATTGGCTCCCGGGCGCCGCCCCAACGATGAGTGACGTCCCGCTAGGCCAATCACAGCAGCCTGCCAGCCAAGAGTGAGCTAGAAACAGAAACAGATAATGAGCATATACTATCAACACGTGCGAAGTATACCAGCGTGCACAGACTAGTGAAAACAAAACAAACCCCCACGTGGAACGTAACACTTCCCCCCCTAAGAATCAACTATATGGATTAACTCAACAAATAGTTGATCAAATGCATTCGCTCAAATGCCACCATAGGCAGCTCTAGACAGTGCGTCGGCTATTATATTATCGACACCTTTTTTATGCTTAATCACCAAGTTGTAACCCTGTACAATCAGAGACCAGCGCATCAAACGCTGATTCTGATTATACATGCGTGATAAAAAAACTAAAGGGTTATGGTCAGTAAATACGGTGACCGGAATGCTACTCGATCCGACATACACATCGAAATATTGAAGTGACATTAAAAGTGCTAATGCCTCCTTCTCGATCGTTGAATAATTCAACTGGTGTTTGTTGAACTTACGTGAGAAATAACAGACCGGATGATCAATTCCATCCTCACCCGTCTGAATCAATACAGATCCAGCACCAACAGAACTCGCATCTACATCAAGTTTAAAAGCAGTGTCGTAATTTGGTGCGGCTAAAACAGGTGTATTACACAAAAGATCCTTGATCGTACTAAAAGCATGTTGACAATCATCAGACCATAGAAACGCATGGGATGGACTAAGAAGCGCAGTTAATGGATGTGCAATTGTCGAAAAGTTTCTACAGAAGCCACGATAATAGCCAGCCATCCCTAAAAATCGACGGAGCTCTCGTCGAGTGGTTGGAGCAGGAAATTCAGCTATAGCCGTAACTTTCGCTTCTAACGGGCGCACCTCCCCTTGACCGACTTCCTTCCCGAGATACGTAATAGTGGCCTGCCCAAACTCACATTTGGCTAAATTTAAAGTCAACGAAGCTTTCTCCAAACGCTCGAAAACTGTTCGCAATGACGAAATGTGTTCTATCCAATCGGTCGAGTAAACTACTAAATCATCTAAGTAGGCATTACACTTAGGCACTCCAGACAACACGATGTTAATAAGCCGCTGAAAGGTAGCCGGAGCGTTACGCATACCGAAAGCCATTACCGAGTACTGAAGAAAGCTATCAGGGGTAACAAATGCAGAAATGTCAGAAGCACGACTCGTAAGAGGCACTTGCCAGTAGCCTTTTAACAAGTCTAACTTACTGACATAACGGGCTGAACCGAGGTTGTCAACACAATCTTCCATGCGCGGTAAAGGAAAACAGTCGGGCACCGTCACCGCATTTATCTTTCGGTAATCAGTACAAAATCGCGCTGTGCCATCACTCTTCGCCACTAATAAGCATGGAGAACTCCAGGGACTACAGCTGAACCGAGCAAGTCCATGCTCTACCAGATACTCAACCTCATTTCGCATCACATCTCTTTTCGCTGCATTTACGCGGTATGCATGCTGTTTAATCGGGGCAGCATCACCCACATTAATGTCGTGCTCCAAAACTGTAGTGCGAGAAGGTATATCATTAAACAAAGCAGGAAAATCATCAATCAACTGCATAATATCACATCCTTGTTGTTCAGATAAATGAGATACATGAGATGTAAGATCAGATAATACCTCAGAATTCTTAAGTCGAGCACATTGTTGATGTGTGTGACGAAGAACGACTCCATCATCCTCCGGATCAGTGATCTCGACAGCAGCACAAGTGAACACAGGAGATGACACAGGAGATAACACAGGAGCAATGATTTCTTCTGCAAGTGACACATTCTGAACAGCTTCCTTACTGTAAAAAGTCTTTAACATATTCACGTGACACACTCGAGTCTTCCTTTTCCTATCTGGAGTTCCAATTACATAATCTGTAGTACTAAGTTTTCTTACCACCTCGTATGGTCCAGAAAACCACGCTGATAAAGCAGACCCTACCATAGGCAGCAACACCAACACTTGATCGCCCTTATTAAAGGTACGCTGTACAGATTTACGATCATAGAGACTCTTCATCTTACCCTGAGCCACTTCAAGTGACTCTCTTGCCACGGAACAAGCTTGATGCAAGCGCTCACGGAACTTACTCACGTAATCCAGCACGTTCATTTTCGGGCTAGACTCAACAGATAATAGATTCTCTTTGAGCATTTTCAAAGGTCCTCTGACAGTGTGTCCGAATACTAGTTCAGCAGGACTGAATCCAAGGCTTTCTTGAACTGCTTCTCTGATCGCGAATAAAAGCAATGGTACCCCCTCATCCCACTCTTTCCCTGTTTCCATACAGTACTTTCTAAGCATTGACTTTAACGTTTGATGGAAACGTTCGAGTGCCCCCTGACTCTCCGCGTGATATGCACTTGCTACCCTATGGGAAATATTTAAACTCGACAACACTTGAGAAAAGATTTTTGAAAGAAAATTGGTGCCTTGATCTGTCTGCACAATTTTTGGTAAACCAAACGTAGAAAAAAACTTAACAAGTGCTCTAGTTACGACAGGTGCCGTGATCTTTCTCAATGGGATCGCCTCAGGAAATCTAGTGGCAGTACACATTACGGTCAATAAAAACTGATTACCGGTCTTAGATCTAGGCAAAGGGCCGACACAATCGACGATAACGTGCTCAAACGGTTCTCCCAACACTGGAATAGGAACAAGTGGAGCACACGGAATGACTTGATTCGGTTTGCCAGCGATCTGACAAGTGCGGCAAGTGCGACAAAATTGTGTGACATCAGTTTTTATTCTAGGCCAAAAGAAATGTCTCAAAATTCGGTGATAAGTTTTTTTAATTCCTAGATGTCCCGACAGGTCGTGATCATGAGCTAAAGATAGAACTTGCTGTCGGTAACATGAGGGAATCACGATCTGATACACACTACTCCATTCAGCATCTCCAGTCTCCGAACACCATTTACGCATCAATAAATCGTCCTCAACGAAATATGCAGTTTTTCTCTCTTGAGCTTTCTCTGTGGAAACAGCAGCAGCAAAGCACTTCTGGAGACTTTTATCCTGTTTCTGAGCAACAATAAGTCTCTCGCGCGTCACGCGCAGCTTTACACTCATAGTATCTGGAACATGCGCATTCTCAACAGCTTTAACGTCATCAGATACAACATCACTGATAAAAATAGGTGCGATAAAAGATGTAGCCAAATCATCAGCATCCGCTTTACGAGCTTGAGCCCGCGTCACTACACAAGTTGAAAATGTTTCTGGATATGACTGGGATAACTCATCAGGCTGTTCGAGCGCCACTGGTTTGTCGAAGACTTCCAGCAAAGGCATAATTTTTCCACCGGCTAAATCATTGCCCAAAATAATTTGTACCCCACTCACCGGTAACCGTTCACGAACAGCTAATTTCACAAAACCCGTACATAGTTCTGATTCTAAGTGAATCTGATGCAACGGAACTTGAACGAGACCCATCTCTATGCCCTGTACTAGAACATGACTGCCACAAAAAGTTTGCTCCGAGAACGGCAGTACATCAGCACTAATAAAGGACTGCATGGCCCCAGTATCACGGAGCATCTGAACTCTTACCCGTTCCTCAGAATTTCCCGTAACGGAAATTAACACTTCCAACAGAAAAGGTACGTAACTGGAATCAGGCTTGTCGTTACACTCAATTTTTTTAGAATCAATCCGTTTCACAAAACCAGCACTCTTAGGTACAGAACTTGACTGTTTTCGTTTCAGTACAAAACAATCGGCAATTAAATGGCCAGGTTTGTGACAATAAAAACATTCTCGATCTTCCTTTGATTTTGGAGTACCTGATTTTGGTCGAGATGGACTACTCGAGCTCACTTGAACAGCAGCTTTCTCAAAACGCGCAGCAGCAAACACATTTTTATGCGTCAATGAAAACTCATCTGCCAGAACGGAGGCTTGAGACAAAGACGTCACTTTTTGTTCATTCAAGTAAACGACAACACGTTCAGGAATACAATTCTTAAATTCTTCCAAAAGAATTAACTCCCGCACGTCTTTTAAATCATTCACTTTACTAGATGTACACCACTTGTCAAACAAAGTGCCTTTCTCCCTTGCAAATTCAACAAAAGTCTGACTAGAATTTTTCTTATGACCCCTAAAACGCTGTCTATAAGCTTCAGGCACCAGCTCATATGCACGCAAAATCGCAGCTTTCACTACTTCATAATTCACGCTATCCGCTAAGGACAACGTAGCACAAACATCTTGAGCTTTACCGGTCAGCTTGCACTGCAACAGCAAAGGCCAAACCTCTTTAGGCCAATGGAGTGTGGAAGCAATCCTCTCAAACACACTAAAATATGAGTCAACTTCTGTTTCTCGAAACTGCGGCACAAGGGAAATATGCTTACTGACCTCAAAGGTGGTTCTCACCGGCCCAGCCCCTGCCGAAGCATCAGCGGGCGGTAAAGGTTGCACAACTGGAACAGGTGTCACTTTGGCTGCATTCAATTCAAGTTCACGCAGCTTAATCTGCGTCTCCGCCTCGATTTCAAGTCTGCGGACTTCCAGTCGAAAATCCTGAGGGACTACAACTCCCCTAAAATCCATCTGGAGTCGCGCTATACGAACCTTCAGTCGCGCATCACCTCCTATAGACTCATCTGAGTCCGGCGAAAAAGGTTCGAAGGGCGGCAAAACAGCTTTGGCTTCAGAACCCTCTACCTCAGCCGTCTCGCTCTGCTCCTCCTCCTCAGGGCGACTATCAGCACCAGGAAAAACTTCCCCACCACCTGCAGGCAACACTAAAACACCAAGTTCAACCAACCCTTGGGATACAGCAAACTTAATCTCTTTTTTAAGCCGCTGCTTCGAAACAGTAACCTGAAAATGAGCAGCGATCCGCAGTAAATCATCTTTCCTACATTTATTTAACTGCTCAACCGTAGGTGCACTCAAAAAGGTGTCTAAATCAAAATCAGCCATTACTCTTATCAGAATCACTAACCATACAATCAACCAGCCCATCCACTAATCACTGCCTCGCGAATTAACACTCTACAAGGAAAGTACTGAACATGGTCATTCCACCACTCACATCAGCAGTAGATAATAACTCGGGAAACAATAAAAATATAAAGTTATCCCGGACGAGCCCCCATTAAATGTTACGATCTTTTAAAGTCTAGGAGATGTTACGCAACATTTGTTTTATTAGCACTGCTGATGGAGGAATACAGTGGAGAGAGAACCATGACAGACTCAACTTGAAGAGAAACAAACTGGATTTTATTGTCACAAAGCCGAAGCCACTAGTTCCAGTTTGGATGAAAAATGAGTGTGCTATTTACAATGTTTACAAAATATTACAATAATCAAATAATAGGAAAGAGAACCAAAAAGTGGCGCCAAAGAAAAGAACAGAATATAACAAAAAGCCTTATACTAAACCTAAACCTAACCAAAGGAAAAGGTGAAAAGAAAACCGAAATCTTCAGTGCATTCGGCACCTAAATAAACTAACTATTAAACAAAACATACACAGAGTGGCGCTCACTCCTAACCTAGTGTATCTAACACATAAACACTACGGGCATTATGTATACCGCGGCATACTGACCTGTCGTTCTCTTTCCCAGAGAGAGAGTCGAATTACAGGACCCCACAGCGTCAAACTGGGATACACATTGAAACTATGATCTCTACAACTAAAACATACTGAATATCAAGGTACATATAAACAAAGCATACAGCACCCAACTCATTCCACTACAAAGAGCCAGTCATCACTATATGAATCTCCAGTCACAGGTTTAGTAACCTCACAACGCTACACGAGCTCATGGCCGCTTCCGAGAGATCGAATGAATGAAAACGCCATCCTTTTGAACCCAGCTGGTCAACTCTGATTGGCTCCCGGGCGCCGCCCCAACGATGAGTGACGTCCCGCTAGGCCAATCACAGCAGCCTGCCAGCCAAGAGTGAGCTAGAAACAGAAACAGATAATGAGCATATACTATCAACACGTGCGAAGTATACCAGCGTGCACAGACTAGTGAAAACAAAACAAACCCCCACGTGGAACGTAACACAGCTCATGAAAACCCAAAATTCCTGTCTCAAAAAATTAGCATATTTCATCCGACCAATAAAAGAAGTGTTTTTAATACAAAAAGAAAAGTCAACCTTCAAATAATTATGTTCAGTTATGCACTCAATAGTCAATACTTGGTCTGGAATCCTTTTGCAGAAATGACTGCTTCAATGCGGCGTGGCATGGAGGCAATCAGCCTGTGGCACTGCTGAGGTGTTATGGAGGCCCAGGATGCTTCGATAGCGGCCTTAAGCTCATCCAGAGTGTTGGGTCTTGCGTCTCTCAACTTTCTCTTCACAATATCCCACAGATTCTTTATGGGGTTCAGGTCAGGAGAGCTGGCAGGCCAATTGAGCACAGTAATACCATGGTCAGTAAACCATTTACCAGTGGTTTTGGCACTGTGAGCAGGTGCCAGGTCGTGCTGAAAAATGAAATCTTCATCTCCATAAAGCTTTTCAGCAGATGGAAGAATGAAGTGCTCCAAAATCTCCTGATAGCTAGCTGCATTGACCCTGCCCTTGATAAAACACAGTGCACCAACACCAGCAGCTGACATGGCACCCCAGACCATCACTGACTGTGGGTACTTGACACTGGACTTCAGGCATTTTGGCATTTCCTTCTCCCCAGTCTTCCTCCAGACTCTGGCACCTTGATTTCCGAATGACATGCAAAACTGAGCAACAGTCCAGTGCTGCTTCTCTGTAGCCCAGGTCAGGCGCTTCTGCCGCTGTTTCTGGTTCAAAAGTGGCTTGACCTGGGGAATGCGGCACCTGTAGCCCATTTCCTGCACACGCCTGTGCACGGTGGCTCTGGATGTTTCTACTCCAGACTCAGTCCACTGCTTCCGCAGGTCCCCCAAGGTCTGGAATCGGTCCTTCTCCACAATCTTCCTCAGGGTCCGGTCACCTCTTCTCGTTGTGCAGCGTTTTTTGCCACACTTTTTCCTTCCCACAGACTTCCCACTGAGGTGCCTTGATACAGCACTCTGGGAACAGCCTATTTGTTCAGAAATTTCTTTCTGACTTACCCTCTTGCTTGAGGGTGTCAATGATGGCCTTCTGGACAGCAGTCAGGTCGGCAGTCTTACCCATGATTGCGGTTTTGAGTAATGAAACAGGCTGGGAGTTTTTAAAAGCCTCAGGAATCTTTTGCAGGTGTTTAAAGTTAATTAGTTGATTCAGATGATTAGGTTAATAGCTCGTTTAGAGACCCTTTTCATGATATGCTAATTTTTTGAGACAGGAATTTTGGGTTTTCATGAGCTGTATGCCAAAATCATCAGTATTAAAACAATAAAAGACCTGAAATATTTCAGTTGGTGTGCAATTAATCTAAAATATATGAAAGTTTAATTTTTATCATTACATTATGGAAAATAATAAACTTTATCACAATATGCTAATTTTATGAGAAGGACCTGTACAGGACTATGACACTCGTCTCTGACACCCTGGACCTGAACAGGTATATATGCAAAATTGGTCGCACCTTCTGGATCCTGCGCGGGAGAGAGGCAACCCGACATATATAGCATCTCTTTAAGGAGTGCAGAATATGGAAGGCTAAGCATCGGTGCCCAAGACTTCAAACTTATCTCAACCACATCCTTCTACCATGAGAGCAGCAGGCGTAATGATATGACGCAGCGCCTGAAAATAGTTCCGTTGTGTTGACGGAAGGTGGCCTATTTTCAGGCGCTGCGTCATATCATTACGCCTGCTGCTCTCATGGTACGGCAGTGAAGTTTCTTGATTATTACGCAGGAATGAGAGTATAGTTCCTAGCCATATCAGCCTAGAAAATCGCAACTTTACATTTTCAGTCGGTCTTAGTGCACGATGTAACTACAGAAGAGTCAAGTTTTAAATAGGAAAAATATCGAAACTCTTTGGTCATTTTTTTTTTTAGAAATGCTAATGGTCTTGTCCACTCCAATGATGTATGCTAAGCTATGCTAAAAGGGGTACCGCCAGAACCGGAAATCGGCTGAATGGATTCAAAAACGGTAAAACTGAACAGTTTAACTCTGGGGGAGTTGTAAAATGAGCCTATTTCCAAAAAAAGTGGAGTATCCCTTTAAGGAGGAAAGGGGGCCCTTGGCTCCAGCGATTAGGCAAGGCGAGCTCCCCAAGAGTCTTACCCCGTGTGACATCATCAGCAGGATTCAGTGAGGAGTCCACATAACGCCAGGTGCTGGGTTCTGTGAGCTCCTGAATTTCAGCTACACGGGTGCCCACAAATACTAAATTGGTCAATATAAGCCTTCTCATTAAATTGTTTTTATTGTGTTTTATTAGTGACAAATTTGGGGAGAGGATACATATTCCAAAACGTTCTGAAAATACAGTATGAGAATTAACTGCACAATTACTAGAAATGTTTACCTTGAATATTATACCATTTGCATGAATAACAAAATTTGTGGAAAAAGACAAAAAAAAATTCAAGATGTTTCCAACTCTAACTTTTTTTCCCTTTCTTTTTCCTTTTTTTACATTTCTAGCACAATTCTAAAACATTTCTAGCACAATTACTAGAAATGTTTACCTTGAATATTATACCATTTGCATGAATAACAAAATTTGTGGAAAAAGACAAAAAAAAATTCAAGATGTTTCCAACTCTAACTTTTTTTCCCTTTCTTTTTCCTTTTTTTCTTTTATCCTCACATTCTTTCTTGTGGTTCCCTCTCAGTGACACACCTGACTGAAAGGCTCATTATGTAGCTCATTATGCGGTTCATTGTCTTCTCAGGTGTGAATCAGAGCATTATTCAGGATCCTTACAATCATTTCATATTCAAAAGAGTCGGGTGTGGATCGCTAGGCACACCTCTAAAATAGCCGTCATGAAATGTCTAATATTATATTCCAAACAGCGACAACTTCGTTGCAGAGAAGACACACCGGCTTTGCATTTACAAAACTAGGTAGGATGAACGCATAGTTGTCTTTCATTATTCTTTGTATGGCTATTTTTGCTGTCAACTTTCCTCTTTAGACTCTTTGATAGTGCCATTTTCTCTCACCAGCTTAAATATTAACATCACTCTACACACGAAATTATAGCGTACCTCCAGCACGCAAACAATTCTCTCTATAGGCGCGTTAACTACTGCGGTCACTATTGCAGCCGACACAGACACTAATAAACAATTAAAATGTTTGCGTTATTGGCAGCGTCACCCTCTGGTTACATGAACACGGCATCACCACCGAATCAGCACCGAAAACATCTGGATTTTTTTAGACAATAATCGCACAACCTATTCGATATTCTATAATTAAATCAACAAATCGAATATTCGAAAATCGTGACTCATCCCTACTGCTTTATTAATGTATCCAGTGTAAAACCCGGACACCACCACACAAATGTGGCTTTTTGTTAATGACTGTCCTACTACAGGATTTAACACAGAGTAACAGCTAGTAATACCAGTTACAAAAGACACTGTAACAGTCTGTCACAGGCAATTCTAGTTGCATTCTTCATCAATTAATTTCTTAAATTATCCATTGACTATGTTCTGGCCCGCCATCTAGTGTCAATTTTTCTTTTGGCCCGATTCCAACCTTACTTGCCGACCCCTGTCCTAGAGGGTTAAAAACGAGCCCCGCTAGTTGGGTGCCATGTTGTATTTATTTTCCGCTTAAATTACTAAGATTTCCATCACACATCTCCATAACTTTTACATAGCAAAATATTGATATTACTTTCAGGTTTTGAGCGCGGTCTGCTGGTTAGAAATTCCCAAGGGGAGTCCAAGCCAAACTCAGTCTGGATCCCGGTGCTCTCAAAGCTCAATGGGACTTATTGTCCAGGTTCAGATAATAGGTTTTAGAAGAAAATCACTCTGAGACTTGTTATAGAAAAGTTTACGAATCACCACAATCGATGCTTTTTTTATTTTAATAACAAAGTACAGAATAAAAATCAACATAAAAAATACCACAAGGTTCAGCCTTGAACTGTTGAAGGTCAAACAATTTAGATCAGAGGGTTTCCCTCCAAGCACAAATCATTTGCGTCATATATAAAAAGAAATACAGCATTTGGCAAGACAGTTATACAGCAACAGCTTAGGCCCTCTTGTTCCTAGAACCCTTCAAAGATGTTTTGCAATACTCGTTTCCCCATAACTGAGCTTTTTTTCCTGACTTCCTCAAGCTGCGAGTCTCATTGCAACAGTTTTACCTTCACACTTCAATATATATATATATATATATATATATATATATATATACACTCACCTAAAGGATTATTAGGAACACCTGTTCAATTTCTCATTAATGCAATTATCTAATCAACCAATCACATGGCAGTTGCTTCAATGCATTTAGGGGTGTGGTCCTGGTCAAGACAATCTCCTGAACTCCAAACTGAATGTCAGAATGGGAAAGAAAGGTGATTTAAGCAATTTTGAGCGTGACATGGTTGTTGGTGCCAGACGGGCCGGTCTGAGTATTTCACAATCTGCTCAGTTACTGGGATTTTCACACACAACCATTTCTAGTGTTTACAAAGAATGGTGTGAAAAGGGAAAAACATCCAGTATGCGGCAGTCCTGTGGGCGAAAATGCCTTGTTGATGCTAGAGGTCAGAGGAGAATGGGCCGACTGATTCAAGCTGATAGAAGAGCAACTTTGACTGAAATAACCACTCGTTACAACCGAGGTATGCAGCAAAGCATTTGTGAAGCCACAACACGCACAACCTTGAGGCGGATGGGCTACAACAGCAGAAGACCCCACCGGGTACCACTCATCTTCACTACAAATAGGAAAAAGAGGCTACAATTTGCAAGAGCTCACCAAAATTGGACAGTTGAAGACTGGAAAAATGTTGCCTGGTCTGATGAGTCTCGATTTCTGTTGAGACATTCAGATGGTAGAGTCAGAATTTGGCGTAAACAGAATGAGAACATGGATCCATCATGCCTTGTTACCACTGTGCAGGCTGGTGGTGGTGGTGTAATGGTGTGGGGGATGTTTTCTTGGCACACTTTAGGCCCCTTAGTGCCAATTGGGCATCGTTAAATGCCACGGCCTACCTGAGCATTGTTTCTGACCATGTCCATCCCTTTATGGCCACCATGTACCCATCCTCTGATGGCTACTTCCAGCAGGATAATGCACCATGTCACAAAGCTCGAATCATTTCAAATTGGTTTCTTGAACATGACAATGAGTTCACTGTACTAAAATGGCCCTCACAGTCACCAGATCTCAACCCAATAGAGTATCTTTGGGATGTGGTGGAATGTGCCCTGGATGTGCATCCCACAAATCTCCATCAACTGCAAGATGCTATCCTATCAATATGGGCCAACATTTCTAAAGAATGCTTTCAGCACCTTGTTGAATCAATGCCACGTAGAATTAAGGCAGTTCTGACGGCGAAAGGGGGTCAAACACAGTATTAGTATGGTGTTCCTAATAATCCTTTAGGTGAGTGTATATATATATATATATTACAGCTATCAGCAGTTTTGCAAGCTTCATCTCTCTTAAGCAACATGGTATATCTAAAAATACATTGCTCTTTACCTATTCATACATATATGAGTTACACATCACACTTACTTCATGACTTTTCAGAAACATACACAACAGGCGGTGTCAAATTTCAAATGAAGTTTTAACAATAACAACATGTATATTTATTTAGCATTTAAAGGTTGCCTACCTGTCTATAGTTAAAATTTCAACACGTTTCCGTCGATTTCATACTTTTTAGTCTAGCAACAGTTCAACTACAATGTAAAGTTTATGCAACAACACTTTAACTAATATAATTCAGAATGATTTCGTACCTTAAAATCTGTCTTATCTTTAAATCGCGTTCTTCTTCTTCTGAGGTAAATCCAATGTAAGCTCACAGCATGTCTTCCAAACTCAAGGAAACGCAGAGGACTGATTAAGTTTGGTGCTGTGTTTTGAGGTAATGAGGGCGTTTACAGGTTCGCGTTCCTTCCGACCCCAGAGGGTTATATTCATTGTCTTGTTTAATGTTTCCTGCTGGTGTTTATCCCTGGTGTTTATTAAAGCTGCATTCTGTAGCTTTTTGGGGGTTAAAAATTATCCAAAATACATATTTGAAAAAAATACATAACCAGCCAGTGTTCATAACTCTCTGCTTGCCTGAGCTCGATTCAAAACGGTAAGCTTGTAATAATGTTTTAATTCCAGTGGTTCTGGTGGATTTCTGCGGGAGATTCGAGCATGTCTTTGCGTCATTACGTACACACACATCTGTACACACACATCGCACACACACATATCTGTACACATAAAGAAGGAGTCTCGGCTAGTAGGCTATATTGTGTGTGAGGATGCTAGAGGTGGAGATTTATAGCCTTTTCTCACAGCACTTGATATAATTAAACTTATCAATTTGATGGCGGATCCAGAAAGGTTCAAACGACGATCACCAGTGACAACTAGAGATTCACCCATTGTAAAATCCAAAAGACTTTGTTCGGACTTCGGAGTGGCTACAGAAAGAAGAGACTGCAACCGGCCCCATGCGAAAACAAGGATAATATCGGAAGGACATTACATGTAGTCACGCAATGCCTGCTGACGTTGTTAACATTAATAACTTGAGAACAAAGTATAATTTGTATGGTTTTGCGTGATAAGCGTTTTTTTTTTTTTGATTTAATCAGTGCGATTTACTGCAATGTCAGAACCAGAACAAAAGTGGATGTTACTTACTTGTTCAGATGACATTTTCCGGTGAAAATTATTATGTTGGTCATACTTCCAAAAAGAATAATCTGTGATTCTGAATGCCAGTATCGACACCGGCGGTGACTGACAGCCTCACAGTCTCCTCAATGTGTTCATCCGCGCTGTGCCGTGTCGAACTACAACTCGCGATTGTTGATAATTCCGCGAATAACTGCATTTGCAGATTTCTAACAGAAATGGCGACAAAGAGGAAAAAATGCGGACTGCAGCTTTAAATATAAGTGTTCATTGTCTTTCTGCATCAAGCCTCTTATCTTGGATTATATAGTCAAGCCAGCGTGTGACAGTCACTGATTTATCATGCAGTTCAAAGCATTATGGGTAGAATCTCTCTACAGTCTATTCTGATTCATCAACATAGTTTCACTGATGATTTAGAAAAAACCCTAAACCCAGGATAGAGCGGTTGAGTGAATGTGGTCTGGACTGTGTGGATGAGGCTCATTGTGTCAGAGACGCTGTAGAAGGACAGAGTTCCTGCACTGTGATCCACATACACTCCTATTCTACGGCTGATGGGCTTTACAGGGAGTTTAGTCTCTATGTTATTGTGTCTGATTGAGTATCTGGAGGAAGAGCAAAACAAACTCCAGGACTGATCATTATATCCAAACCGACACCTATTACACCGTCCCTTCCTGCTCATGCTCTTGTATGACACTGATATTAACACATAATCACCACTCCACTCAATCTCCCAGTAACAGCGTCCACACACGCTCTCTCTACACAACACCTGAGGACACGCATCAAATCTGTCTGGATGATCAGGATACGGCTGGACTGTGAAAGTGTCAGTGAATTTAATCACTCTGTTCCTCTCAGACAGACGGAGGCGTTTATGGGCTGTGTTCAGATCCAGATTGAGCTGATGGGAATCTGATGGAGATAAAACATAACAGAAGAATTATGAATCTGATGTTTTAATGTACACTGTAAAAATTATTTTTGGTGCTTGTTAAACAATTAAAATGAGTTAAAACCACACAATTACTGAACATTTTGTCTTTACCTAATTGTATTGTGTAAAATCCACTTGAATATATAAAACTGAAATTTACTTAATCCATTTAAAATATATGAATTATTAGTGTTGAATTAACTTAAACTTGGCAGTGGATTTTTAGTTTCCAGCATGCATAGCGTCATCGACGCAGTGTCTCGTTCCCTGTTCTCAGGGAACAAAGGTTACAGTCGAAACCTAGACGTTCCCAGCATTCTTTGCTTAGGTCTTGACCAGGAGAGTAAATGTTGAAATGAAGTGTTTTTGAGGGAAATGCCTGTTAGTGTTTAATGTTCAGTTATGTTCAATATGTAAAAGCGTTTCAGTTATGTCAGTTTTGTTCAGAAGAGTGTTTGTGTTCAGGCTGTGAGAGGCGACATGACAAACATCATGTGTCGCTTCACTCAATCAGCAAAAACTGCACTCATGCCAGCACTGAGACGAGTCTCTTCTTACTTCTTCATACCGTATGTGTCTTTAGCATTTGATAGTTATTATTTAAATCAGTAACTTAAATCTATTTGGTTGGTTCAACAGAACATTATTTGTTTAAATGAACTTGTTTTAGTCTTGTTGTACAGACCTAAACTAATTGTGTGGAAAAGTTGTTCTTAATTTAAGTTCATTGAACAAACAATTTTTGAGTGTACAGAATAATTTCAAATGATGACATCTCAAAATTATTTTGTCTGTTCAATCTGAAAAACAAAACAGGTAATCAATGTTAGGGAACACTTTATTTTAAGGGTCCATAATAATGTGGGTAGTTAAGCATTTACACACCAGTAGTTAATGATTAACTAAACATATAGTAACGGAATAAAGGAATATTTGCCATTTTGGTATCACTTTATTTTACAGTGTTCTTGTTACATATGTTAAATGTTACATGTACTTATAGTAATAACAGTAAATTATGCATAATTCCATGCAATCCTACCCTAACCCTATAGTGAGTATATAGTATTAATTAATATTACTCCGTACTTAAATGTATAATTACACTGTAACAATGACACCTTAAAATAAATTGTAATAGATTTAGTTCTAAAAGAACTATAACTACCAACAATGTCAAAAGAACAGGCAAATGCATTAGATACATCCCTTACTCATAATGAACTCCATAAAGCACTAGATAAAATGCCAAAAGAATGGAGATGATTTAAAACTTTCGACTAACCTATCACTATCACTTATCGGCCCCATTGCTACAGTTAAAATTAAAACTTTACCACAAGTCAACTATCTGTTCTCAATGCTTCCAACAACACCCATCGATAAATAGTTGAAATCGCTTGATTCATTAACCTCTCACTTCAGTTGAAAGAACAAAACACCTAAAATATCTCTGGAAAAATTACAAAAGACAAAGTCACAAGGCGGCCTAGAAGCTCCAAATTTTCAATATTACTTTTTAACAAACCAGCTACAATATTTATATAAATGGATTCACAAAAACAATCATAATAATTTATGGATATAATTGGAACAAAATTGGTGCAAAAATACTTGATGCCAAAATCAATTAAGAAAATGCTCTATTTTCAGAATATTACAATTGCATCAACTCTGACAGCCTGGTGGAAAGTAAAAAAAATTAATAATTCACCACTAACACCATGTAAGTAAGAGGCAAGTAATGGTAAGAGGCTTTGCTTAGGAAACAAACAGGTTGTTGGCTAGACTAGATCTCAGGGCAGACCAGGTCAGCCTCCCTGGTGGCTATGGGGGTTGACATATTGTCCCCTAAAAGTGACAGGCCAGGGTTCCTGTTAGGCCCCTGGCCATATTCCCTTAAAGGAATCTGTTCCCAGTGAAAATGTTGGTTTCAAGCGCTTATCTAAACCAGACAGTGATATGTCATGCATTCAGCGCTCTGGGGGCCGCCTTGATAATCAGTGTGTTGGGTGAGTTGGCTTCCTCTCTCTAGAGAGTCTCTCTAAGCTGAAGCCACACTCTACTGAGGTTATTGTGGCATGATAGCTCGGGCAGTGGCCATAGGGAGTATTGTCACTGACAGTCTAGTGTGTGACAAGAAGGGGTGAGTGGTTTTGGCACTTCTGCTTGAAACTGCAATTAAAGTGCTTAGTCTCAGACATTATTTTGGCATGCACTCCTCTCAGCATGGCGGCACGGCTATTTTGATCCCCATAAGCATCTCAGGACGCAGTGCGAGTTCTCTTTCGTAAGGGAACGTCTCGGGTTACAACTGTAACCCTTGTTCCCTGAGAACAGGGAACGAGACACTGCGTCTCGTTGCCATGCCTCTGGGCTGCCTGCATAGTCCCCTCAATGTCACAGTGTCTGGTTGTGTTTTCACTGGGTGTCCACTAGAGGTCCCTTCCTTCCGGTATCCATTCACTCTAGAACCACATTTCCCATAATCCTTGTTTGTTCCCATCACTTGTGATTGCACCCAGCTGTTCTGGGCTGCGCGTCACCGGATCATGGTCGAAGGAAGACCGAAGTAGAGACTGAGTCCGGGACTCCCCTCTAGTACTTCCTCATCTGCGAGCTCCATGGGTCCCCGAAAATCTGGCCAGACGCTCTCCTCTAAAGGACTCTCTGTCATCGAACGAAAAGTCTTTAGGAAATCTGAGCGTCATGGCCTCCTCCCTTTGCCGAGCCACAAAAGCAGACGCCTGCAAAATGTTCATGCTGCTGGACCCATTTGAGGACGGAGTCATTCTGTCACGATCGCTAGCGGAGAATTGGGTGGATCCAAAAGCAGCAACATGATAGTCAGGGCAATCCAAATCATCGTCATCCATGCAAGAGTCGTAATCTAAATAATCAGAATCATACTCATCCGTGCCAGTGTCGAAAACCATTTTAATCCGTCCGAATAACAAATAAACAAAACAAGCAAGAACAAACGAGAAACAGACTTGAAACAGACCTTGGCGTTGACGAGTGACATACAATACAATGACTCCGTGACATGAACTAACACAGACAGGGTATATATGCACAGACACTAACAACATAAATGGGAACAGCTGGGTGCAAGCACAAGTGATGGGAACAAACAAGGATTATGGGAAATGTGGTTCTAGAGTGAATGGATAGAGGAAGGAAGGGACCTCTAGTGGACACCCAGTGAAAACACAACCAGATACTGTGACACTCAAATGATAAGTGGATGACGTTCTCTGGGCGCCTCTTATATACTTCCTGGTCGCACTAGTATGATGTCATAGGCTGTTGCTGGCCAATACGATTGCCATGATAATAGGCGGAAATCATGGGATTTGGTCGGGGGGTCAGGACCCCCCTTATCTGAGGGTTGCCGCCCACCTAAAAATATAATTAAGATTTAAATAATATAATGATATTGCTTTACTACTTACATAATTATTTTATAATTATGTAAGTAGTAAAGCAATACAAATGCAAAAAAATGCATTTTAAAAAACGGGTAACACTTTAGAATACAGTTCCTTCGTTAATGAATAACTACACAAGAACCAATGAGTAACACAATATTAACAATCTAGTAACTATTATTAACTAACAAGAAACTCTGATTAACGAACTAGTAAGTAATGAAAGTGAAAGTGCAGCACAGATGAAAGTGGTAGTTCACTATTAACTAATCAATAACTACAATTTTTTTAATGCTTCCCAGAGAACTACTGAAAAAGTTTCATAATTCATGCAAAACTGATCAATAACCAATGCAGGACAAATGACTAGCACTACATTAACATTTTAACTGCAACTGTAAACGAATACACATGGTTGTTTACATTATCAATATGTAATAGCATAGCAGACATATGATTTGGGAAAGCTGTTAATAATTGGCCTATGCTGTCTATTTATAAACTGAATAATTTTAAAGAAATGGATTTTTAAATGCAGTTTTCCGGCATTCCTCTGGACTGGCATTGAATCACGAGTCATGGTGAGTATTGGAGCATATTGAGTCATCAGCCAGCCAAATATCATATACAGTTATTTTATTATTTAACCTACCTTCCAAAAAATGTATGTGTACAAAGAAGAAAGCCCTGTCTAGGCTCTGCCCCGGAACGCTTTGTGTCGAGCCATTTATTAGTGTCGCTTTTGACTCTATAATAATCTCTACAACTGTATCAGATGACTATTATTCTGTTGCACGGAACTGAATAAGAACTGATGACAGGACAGCTTGATCTTTGGTTGACCAATCAGCGGAAAGGGACATTTTATTCCCGCCCATGTACAAATTAAATATTCCATTTCGAAGACAAAAACGAGAAAACAAATTATCCGAATGTGCACGGACGTACATTCAGTTAACCATTAATTATTGGCTTATTAACGCTTATTTATCCTTCAAATGTTTGATAAGCTGTAAATAATGCTAATATGCCCTTAATATATATATTTAGTTCATTATTAATTGCTGGTTTGTTAAAGCTTAACTACAGCACAAATAATGGCAAATATGCATTTAATTTATGTATAGTTAACCATTATCATGGGTGTGTTAATGCTTCACTACCACATAATTATGGACCCTTAAAATAAAGTGTTACTCAGTGTTATTTTTTTCAGTGTAGCTGAACTCTTCATGTTCAATATATCAGTAGTGTCTCAGGACAGTTTACCAGATATTCTGTGCGAATCATCATTTACATTATCAACTCTAAACATTTTGTGTCATGTTTTCTTTCACCTTCTACAGGAAGAACATGAACACACTCGGTGAGTTTTTCTGCTTGTTTTCTTAGTGACTTACATTGTAGGAAGTCGTTCCTGGTCTTGGGAACAATGTTGGTGAAAGTGACTGTGGAAATCAACAGACATGAAGAGTGTGATTATGTCAAGAGAAAATGATCCCTGCATATGTTCCAAAGACATTTCTAATATGATCTTCTACATGTTATGAGATGATGGAGGATAATTTCTGAGAGCAGAATCTCCAGGACTTTACCTCTGTCAGAGATCTTATTCAGCTCCACTTTGCAGAAATCCTCCAGTTTGTCTCTCAGCTGACGGACAGATTCTCTCACGCCATCAAAAGAGAAGAGAGAACTGAAGGGATTGTCATTTATATCTGTAGATTCAGGAAGAGTTGAGAGAGACTGGAAACTCTACAGAAAACAGAAATAAAAGCTCATCACCTCCACAACTCTCCTAAATCCAGCTCTTCTCAAATTCATTGTATAATATTAGAGCTACAAATTCTAGCGTTTGCCATTTACACTATATGTGAACTTTCTAGGAAATCATTTGGATGAAAAAGCATCTGCTAATAACATAAATGTAACAGATAAAGTGCATCAGTGGTGTCACATTGATGGTTGTTTCTAGACACAGGTGGAATAGTTAACACTGTAACACTGCATTTTAGCAGAAAATCACCATCTGCTAAAAACATTTAAGTACAAGACACATATTAGCATAAGAAAGATATCATTTTTAAATGTTATTAGAAAGACTGCAACATGAATCCAAATATTTAGTGTATACTGAAATTATATATTAAAAAAATGAATGACAGCTACAGCAAAATACCATGTTGGGTTGGTTATAACCACATTTAAAAAGAAAAACATTTGTCCAGAAACCATGAAAATGATCCATTCACATGTTGAAATAAAAGGTCAGCAATATACCAAAGTTTATCTTATTTGAAATAATCCTAACTTTATCTGCTAACACTTTACAATAATGTTCAGTTATACATTTTTAGTTATTAATTGAACTAATCATTTACAAAACATGACTATACTTTATATTCATAAACGATTAATAAGTGGTATGCTAACGATTTACAAATGTGATGTAAATTATCTTTAAAAATAAAATTTAGTAAATCATGAAATAATCTCCTGACAGTAAGTCATTCATAAATGTTTATTCACTTGAAATCTAATAAATTATGCTTCTTAAAAATAGTGCTTTAACAGACCTGCATGTTTGTCTTACAACTTCATGATACATCAATAAATTATAAACTACGGGGACCGGGAGGGGACATGTTTGGTTCACTTAGTTTTGTCGTGGCCATGAGTTATTAATTTGTGGGAAAGTCATATTAACTTGTGGGAATGTAGTAATAAGTCGTGGCCACAAGATCTTTTTTTTTTCCAGGTAACGGTATCCTTATATGTGGGGGGTGAAAACTTTTGAACAGGATGAAGATGTCCAAATTTTCCTATTTTGTTTAAATATATAAATTTGTACTGCCCTTCAGAAGCAACAGAAGATACTTAACATGTTCCTGGAACACAAATCAATTACAATTTACCTTGATCTTCAAATAATTTCTTTTTTTTATAGTTGTGTTTGAGTCCCTCAATCGTCCTCAGTGTGAAAAAAATGGATCTCAAAATCATACAGGCACTGTTGGAAAGGGTTCAAATATGTAAAAGATGCTGGAAAACCAAAAAATGTGCAAGATATTTCGGAAGAACGTTGGGCAGTTTAACTGACAAACAAGGGACTCAAGAACAACCATCACAAAACAAAAGAAAACAGTCGTGGATCATCCAGGTAACAACACACAGTATTATGTATTACATAATACAAGTATTATGTAAAATACACTATATTGTCAAAAGGACACCCTCTAAATCATTGAATTCAGGTGTTCCAATCACTTCCATGGCCACAGTTGTATAAAATCAAGCACCTAGGCATGCAGACGCTTCTACAAACATTTGTGAAAGAATGGGTCGCTCTCAGGAGCTCAGTGAATCCAATCGTGGTACCGTGATAGGTTGCCATTCGTGAAATAAGTCCATTCCTGAAATTGCCTTACTACTAAATATTCCACGGTCAACTGTTAGTGGTATTATAACAAAATGGAAGCAATTGAGAACAACAGCAACTCAGCCACAAAGTGGTAGGTCAGGTTAAATCACAGAGCGGCGTCAGCGCATGCTGAGGCGCACAGTGCGCAGAAGTCGCCAACTTTCTGCAGAGTCTATAGCTACAGACCTCCAAACTTCGTGTGACCTTCAGATTAGCTTGAGAACAGTGCATAGAGAGCTTCATGGAATGGGTTTCAATGGCCGAACAGCTGCATCCAAGCCTTACATCACCAAGTGCAATGCAAAGCGTCAGGTGAAGTGGTGTAAAGCACGCTGCCACTGGACTCTAGAGCAGTGGAGACGTGTTGTCTGGAGCGACGAATCACATTTCTCTGTCTGGCAATCCGATAGACGCGTCTGGGTTTGGCGGTTGCCAGGAGAATGGTACTTGCCTGACTGCATTGTGTCAAGTGTAAAGTTTGGTGGAGGGGGGATTATGATGTGGGGTTGTTTTTCAGGGGTTGGGCTTGCCCCCTTAGTTCCAGTGAAAGGAAGCATACCAAGACATTTTGGACAATTCCATGCTCCCAACTTTGTGGGAACAGTTTGGGGATGGACTTTTCCTGTTCCAACATGACTGCGCACCAGTGCACAAAGCAAGCTTGTGACACTGCCACATTAGTTTAGGTACTATTACTTAAAATTCATCAAAGAGTTTAAGTATTTAATTGATGGCATTTATGTATGTGGGTTTCATATAAGATCGGAGTGATTATGTACGTATATGTATTTATTTATATGTATTTGTCTTGTGTATTTTCCACTGTGTGTGATGGTATAGAATGGGGGTTTTTGAATGAGGATATTGTTCGACCTAGACGCCTGTTACCTTTGATCACCGCGCACCCAAACTTATATATATAGGGGGCGGGCTGAAGGAAGAAAAAGAGAGAAAAAAGTGTGTGTGTATCGAGCAGAGGCGCGCGGCCGTACTGAGTGCTGCATGCGATTAGTTATTGTAAACTGATTTCTCGTGGTGGTAGAGGAAAACAGAAAAAAGTAAAAGAAAGATCCTGACTGGAAAAAAGAACTGGATATGAGCGAAACGCTGTTTGTATTGGGAGGGAAATCGAACGTGTTACCAAAATGAGGACGCGTCAAAAGAACTTTCCCGGACAGCTGGCTGGATTTACTCATCGGAGTTTGGAGAGATTATTTCCTGGAGTTGGTGAGACTTTCTTTTTTGTAGATTACTATTTTTTGTGTTTGCTACGTCATGGGACAAATTACCGGCATCGGCCTTGGATTACTCACTCTCTCTTACTCGTCGTGGTAAAGGACAAAATATCTGCCGGTAAGTTTGGACTTTTAGGTTGACTTTGGGACTGGGGGTAAGAAGAAAAAGGACATTGAACTATTGTGGGTTTGTGTGGGGTATTAATGTGTGAAATTATAAAGCACCATACTGTGAGCATATATGGATTATTGTTTGATGCATGTTTATTTTGATGCTGGTAGACCAAAGATACTGTTTGTCATTGGTTATAGGTTGTTAGCGTTAATCTGTTCAATCTTTCAGAAAGAACCCCATTGTGCGTTTTAGTTAACACAGCCTTAGGCAAAAGGTTGTTACAAGCTCCATAAAGACATGGATGAGTGAGTTTGGTGTGAAGGAACTTGACTGGCATGCACAGAGTCCTGACCTCAACCCGATAGAAAACCTTTGGGATGAATTAGAGTGGAGACTGCGAGCCAGGCCTTGTCGACTCAGAAATGTGCTTCTAGAAGAATGGTCAAAAACCCCAATAAACACACTCCTAAACCTTGTGGGAAAGCCTTCCCAAGAGAGTTGAAGCTGTTATAGCTGCAAAGAGTGGTCCAGCTCCATATTAACCCTATGGATTAAGAATGGGATGTCATTAAAGTTCATGTGCATGTAAAGGCAGATGTCCCAAAACTTTTGGCAATATAGTGTATCTTATTCAGGACCGTACTAAATAAAAAAATTACTTGGGTTTTGCATGATCCCTCTTATTTTGTCAAAATTTGTCACCGCAATATACTGATCATTTACTAATGGTTTGTTCATCATTTGTTAATGATTACCCATTGTTTATTGAGATAATGATCCTAAAACGATTTTAACATAAATATTTAAATGATTTGTAACAACAACAGCCAAGTGGGCCAGGAGATTAGGCCTTGAAGTCAACTTAGGCAAGACAAAAGCACTAAGCAACAAACAATATGCTGGCCTAGAAATGGAAATGTCACCAGTACATACAGCTAAATGGTCAGAACATCGAGTGGACCAAGAACTTCAAATATCTCGGCTGTCAAATAGCCTCTACAGAATCAGACGTCAGAGCACGAAAAGGCTAAGCATGGGGGCCTTTTGGAAGATGAAAAACGTATTTCAGGCAAAGACTCTTCCAATCGAACTTAAGATCAACATATTTGAAGCCGTATGCATCTCAATCCTTCTCTACGGTTGCGAGAGTTGGATCATCAACAGTAAGATCAAAGACCAGCTCAATAGTTTCGCTACCAACTGCTACAGAATAATGCTCGGCATTAAACGTCTAGACAAAATCAGGAATGAAGACATCTACAAGCAAGTCGACCGCGACCAACTCGTCCTCCGAGTGCAACAAAGGCAGCTGAGATTTGTAGGCCACTGCCTCAGAAGAAGCGAGAACGACTTAATAAACAAATATGTTTGGCATGCACCACAAGAACGACACGGCAAAAGAGGCCGAGGAAGACCACATAAACTGTACCATCAATACATTGGCAAGCTCATTAACAAGGACAGACCAGCTACAGCAAACAAACTGAGGGAAGTGGCCAAAGATCGAAGGGAATGGAGAAAATTGGTGACCGACTGCAAACCTCCCGTTTGCAGCCGATTGATGATGATGATTTGTAAGTGATTAATATATCAACTAATTACATCTTAATAACATTAATCATCTAGTAATGATCTGTTTGATTATTTCATGATTTACTATTCTTTTAAAGATAATTTACAACATATTAATCTTTTATTAATCATTTATAGACGTATAGCCATGTTTTGAAAATGATTAGTTCACCATTAACTAATAATGTAAAAATAACTTCTAATTAAACGTTATTATAAAATTTTACCCATTATCAAAATAAAATGCATCAGTCATCATCTTAGCTGTATTGAGTAAATTGAAATGAAAGAATTATAGAAAAGACAAAGGCAGATCCGGTGGGAGCAAGGACGAAGGAGGAACCGGAGTAAAAAATGGGAGGCCCGTCAAGCCAAAGGGGTGGAGGGCTGAGGCGCAGCCAGAGGTCCGGAAGTCCGTGGTAAATCCTGGATGGAAGCTGGATGAAGCCAGCAGAAAGGGAAGAGCCAGGAGGCTGGGTGGGACCAGCAGAGGAAGGAGGGCCAGGGAATTATTCAGAACCAGAGAGTCCATTATGCCTGGTGGGAGAGGTGGGGAAGAAGAGACCTCAAGGTTGGTAACATGAGTAGGAGTCCATTCCAGAATATGTAGGTCAATGAGTGCTAGCTCCAGGACCACTGTATTAGGGATCCTCCTCCTCTTCACCCACTGTGCAGGGGGAACCACAGCTGGAGAGTACCAACTCCACTTACTCACAGAATATCTCTTGAGGTCGGCGTGATATAAGGCCTACAGGGAGTCATCTGGGTAGTGCACAATGTGATCTAGATGGAGATTCTCATGGGTGTGATCCTCAAGGGAACGGTCAAACAATTATGAAATTGCACATCCATCAGGTTTGAAGATCACCTGAAGCAACTTTGCTGAACATTACTCAAAATTGGTAAGAAATGATGTAAGAAATCAGAAGGGAAATCTTACCACCATGATGCAAGAAATCAGAAGGGAAATTTGGTTAAAAAAAGTTTATATGTTCTGGATGTTCTGAACTGTTCTTTGCACTAGTGGAGTTTGGCAGCTAAATATTTCTCCCAGAAGAAAGAGCTCAGAACATGTTTCCTAAGAGATTTCCAGAGCTGAAATGCATTCACTAGTGTAGTCTATCTTAAAGAAAGATGATCACAACAAATCACATGATAACACAACAAACAGAATTCCAGGCAACATTGCAGTCAACAGCTTATTCTACTCTAATGAAATGTTCCTATGAGTCTCTTGCTCAAGTTCACTATGATCCTGTACTTCTAGATCTCCGTTACCTGCAGGAAATGGATGTGATCCTGTGTGTGTGAAAGCTGCTCCAGCTCAGCGTCTCTCCTCCTCAGATCATTGATCTCCTGCTCCAGTCGCTCCAGTCGTCCTTCAGCTCGACTCACTGCAGTTTTTTCCTGATCTCTGATCCGCTGTGTCGCCTCAGAACAGCTTCTCTTAATGGAGCGGATGAGCTCAGTGAAGATCCTCTCACTGTCCTCCACTGCTGTCTGTGCAGAGCGCTGTTAGGACACACATCACAATCACACAGTGAGCTTTAGTGAGTCCTGACTGAGACTTCTCAAATTTCTCTTCTTCTCCAGACTCACCTTTTGAGACGCCACAGCCTCTCTCAGCTGCTGAAGATCTTTCTCTCTCTGCTGGATCCTCTGCTGGAACGACCTCTGCGTCTCCTTCAGCTGCTTCTGCACCACAAATCAATAAAAGAGATGTCAGTTTATAATGCTGTCACATATCTGTCAGGGTTCTGTCACTTTGGTCTAGTTTATTCTTGGTTTTGTGCCATAGCCCTGACACACCTTCTCTTGTTTGTGTGCCTTGTTTCATGTTCGAAGCGTGGTGTTCGGATTCCAGCACTCATGTCTAGCTTGGTTTCGGTTCTGTGTCGGGATTCGGACATTCATGCTCCGCATGTTTGTATTCTGTTGTGAGTGCACAGGATGAGCATTTGCTCGTTCTCGTGCACTCCGTCTTGTTGTGTGAGCATGCGGTTTCAAGTTCACTCTGGCCGTTCGTTCTTCTGGCTGCGTGAGATGTTGTGTTCTGTGTAGCACGTGACTCGTGTTTCCATCGGCTGCGTGCTTTCATGTTATGTTTTGTCTTGTGCTGAGCAGCATGCACCCATTTTGTTATCTGATCATTGGTTAATTTGCCCCACCTGTTTTCCCTAATCACCTGCCTTGTTTGCTCACTGTTTATTAGGGGCCATGCACCGAAGGTGCGGAGGCACCTATTGAAATCGTTGGCGTTCTTATTATTATTCTGCTTCTTCTTCCGCTCTGGGAGTCTTTGGCAGCCCATAGAACCGCTTGCGGGAAAGTTATAAAATTAGGCACACATATAGAGGACAGTCTGATCTGTCACCATAGCAAATTTGGAGTCTCCAAATTAATCCCTCTAGCGCAGTGGTTCTCAACCTTTTTTGGGCCAGCGCCCCTATCCAATATCCAGGTCCCTGACCACCCCAAAAGAAAATTTTGTGCATTTTAATGTTAAATCCATCAATCTGGTGCACTTTGAGAGTTCTAAATTAAAAGCTCCAACCCATATTCAGTGTGCAAATTAAACAAAGGAAAATTCAAACCTCTTTTAGTTGTGTCTGTCTACATTACACTACTACATAATAATAGTTATAATATTAATCCCATGACAGTAATAGCCATATATTGTAAAACAAACGCACTGAAAAATAAATGACGGTCAAATGTTTGTCTAATTTTGGCATTAGCATTAGTTAATGTCACGTGCGGTGAAGAAGAGATTCCAAAAGGCTTAAAGCAGGTAAAACAGTCTTTTAATGGAAACAAGGCAAAGCCACCACGGCCGTTTAACAAAGGAAGTTCACAAAAGATTCTTGGTAGGCAGAGTGATGCTCAAGCGGCAGGTCCAGAAGGATCGTGAGAGAATAGAGCAGGGTTGCTGGTGGGGCGTAGAGCCCTCTGCAACTCTCCACGGCACGGCACTGGACACAGCACAAATCAGGTAACGTACAGCACTAAATAATTAACAGCACCAGACAAGACAGGACAGGACTGATCATCTGTAGATGAAACACAAGCAATTAGCAACATACGTGACGGGTAATAATAATCCGACAGAGAAGAGGTGAAAGAGAAAGCTATAAATAGAGTGACTAATGACAAGCGATTGAGAGCAGGTGAGGGGGATGAGATAACAAGGAACAGCTGAAAGAGACGAGTGGGTAATAACAGGTGTTTGTGTGTGAGTGCGTGTAACCAGCAGATGGAGGCAGAGTCAGAAAAGAAGAGAGAAAGAACCAGGATCATGACAGTACCCCCCCCCCCCCCCCACCTCAAAGTGCGCCCCCTGGCCTCCACCTAAGGAGGAGGACTGGCGTGAGCGGTAAAAGTCGTCAATGAGCGAGTGGTCCAGGACGTCCCGGGCGGGGATCCAGCTTCTCTCCTCAGGACCATACCCCTCCCAGTCAACAAGAAACTGCCGGCCACGACCACGGGGACGAACATCGAGGAGTCTGCGGACTTGATAGACAGGGGAGCCCTCAACGCGGACAGGAGCAGATACCGGACAAGATGGAGGACGGACTACGGGTTTAAGACAGGAGACATGAAACACGGGATGGACGCGACGAAGATTGGATGGCAACCTGAGTTCAACAGAGACAGGACTAAGAACCCTAACGACGCGGTAAGGTCCGATAAACTTGGGAGCCAGCTTTCGTGAAGAGAACTGGAGCGGGAGATTAACAGTGGAAAGCCACACCTTCTGACCGCGGACATAGCGGGGGCTCTTGACACGGCGTTTGTTAGCGGCTCGGCGAGTGATAGAGCGGGATTTGCAACGTTGGATAAAAGTGTTGACTGACGGAACGTTAGATTCGGGATTTGAGGAGGGAAAAAGGGGAGGCTGGTAACCCAGACAGCATTGAAACGGCGACAGCCCGGTGGCAGATGAGGGGGCGGAATTATGAGCGTATTCTGCCCACGGGAGTTGCTCGGACCACGAAGCGGGGTTGCGAAAGACAAGACTGCGTAAAATGCGTCCAATGGTCTGATTTGCGCGTTCAGCTTGTCCATTGGTCTGAGGGTGGAAACCGGAGGAGAGGCTAACAGAGGCTCCGATGAGGCGACAAAATTCCTTCCAAAACAGGGAGGAGAATTGTGGACCTCTATCCGACACGACGTTCTCGGGGAGACCATGGATCTTAAAAATGTGATCGACGACATTTTGAGCGGTCTCTCTGGCGGAGGGCAATTTAGGCAGCGGGACAAAACGAGCCGTCTTAGAGAAGCGATCGATAACAGTGAGGATAACAGTATTTCCTCCGGACGGAGGAAGCCCTGTAATAAAGTCAAGTGCAATCTGTGCCCAAGGGCGCGACGGAATAGGTAAGGGTCTGAGGAGACCCGCAGGCGGTCTGTTGCTGACCTTGGTTTGAGCGCAGACCGAGCAGGACGCAATAAAGCAACGAATATCTCGTTCCCGTGTGGGCCACCAGAACCTCTGTGAAATGGAGGCAATTGTACCCCTAACTCCCGGATGCGCAAACAGCTTCGAGGAGTGACCCCACTGGAGAACGGCGCGGCGAGCGGAAGGGGGAACAAATAGTAACCCCCTAGGGCAGAGACGAGGCGTGATATAATGGGAGAGCGCGCGTTTAACAATACGTTCAATTCCCCAGACCGCCGCACCCACCACCAATCCTTGAGGAAGAATCCCCTCATCAGTGGGTTTGGACTCGGGGGAGGTAAACTGGCGAGGGAGCGTCAGGCTTCTGATTCTTGGAGCCGGGGCGGTAGGAGATTATGAAATCAAAACACGCAAAGAAAAGTGACCAGCGAGCTTGACGAGCGTTAAGTCTTTTAGCCGTACGAATATACTCAAGATTACGATGGTCTGTCCAGACGACGAACAGAACTAAAGACCCCTCCAGCCAGTGGCGCCACTCTCCGACGAATGGCCAAAAGCTTGCGGTTACCCACGTCATAATAGCGCTCGGATGGAGACAGGCGGTGTGAAAAGAAAGCACAGGGGTGGACTCTCTCGTCAGCGGGTGATCGCTGGGAGAGAATAGCCCCCACTCCCACCTCCGAGGCGTCAACCTCCACAATAAACTGTCTGGAAACGTCGGGGGAGATGAGAATGGGTGCAGACGAGAACAAGGATTTAAGGCGATCAAAAGCCGCCTGCGCGGCGTCACTCCAAAAAAAACGAGTCTTGGTAGAGGTAAGTGCGGTAAGGGGAGCCACCACCTGACTAAAGTTCAGAATAAACCGTCGATAAAAATTGGCGAAACCCAAGAAGCGCTGGAGCGAAATCCGGGAGTCAGGTATTGGCCAATCAGTGACAGCGCGGACCTTGGACGGATCCATACTAATACCCTGGGCTGAAATGACCGAGCCGAGAAAGGTAACGGATTGGGCGTGGAACGTGCATTTCTCAGCTTTAACGAACAATTTATTCTCCAAAAGTCGTTGAAGAACCTGACGAACGTGTTGCACATAAACTTGGAGAGACGGGGAAAAAATTAAGATATCGTCGAGATAAACGAAAACAAAAATGTTAAGCATGTCTCTGAGAACGTCGTTGACCAGTGCTTGAAAGACTGCGGGAGCGTTGACCAGACCGAAAGGTAAAACCCGATATTCAAAGTGACCGAGGGGAGTATTGAAGGCGGTCTTCCACTCATCTCCTTCCTTAATGCGAACAAGGTGATAGGCATTGCGAAGGTCCAGATTTGTGAAGAACTGTGCTCCCTGCAAGATTTCAAAGGCGGATGACATAAGTGGTAAGGGATAGCGGTTCTTAACCGTTATGTCATTTAAGCCTCTGTAATCAATGCAGGGACGTAAAGAGCCATCCTTTTTCTTCACAAAAAAGAACCCCGCACCGGCAGGAGAGGATGAGGAGACAATAGTACCTGCGTTCAATGACTCGGAGAGGTATTTCTCTAACGCCTGACGCTCAGGAATAGAGAGGGAATAAAGCCTTCCCCGGGGAGGGGTGGAGCCTGGAAGAAGCTCTATGCTACAATCATAGGGGCGGTGCGGAGGAAGAGAAGCGGCTCGGGAATGACTGAAGACCGCTCGCAAATCGAAGTAATCCTCGGGAACTCCTGACAAATCACCTGGTTACTCCTGGAAAACAGAAACAGAAGACACGGGAGGAACAGCAGACATCAAACACTTAACATGACAAGAGAGATTCCACGAGAGAATGGAGTTTAGGGACCAGTTAATCTGGGGGTTATGTTCAACAAGCCAAGGATGGCCCAACACAACAGGGGTATTAGGGGAGTGAAAAACTAAAAAAGAAATAGTCTCACGGTGGTTACCGGAAACGGTGAGACTCATAGGGGCAGTAGCACGGTGAACCCTGGCAAGGACCTGTCTATCCAAGGCAAAGACGGTGGTGGGGTCCTGAAGATCAACGAGAGGAATACCGTGGTCGAGGGCCCAGGTCTCATCCACAAAGTTCCCCTCAGAGCCAGAGTCTATCAAGGCTTGACAGGAGGCGGAAGAGTTGAACCAGTGGAGGTGAACCGGAAAAGTAGTCCGAGAAGGCAGCGGAGGGTGCAGAGAGGAAGCGCTCACCAGTAACCCTCTCTCTACTGGTGAGCGTTGGCTTTTAACTGACAGGTGGTAACAAAATGACTGTTAGAACCACAGTAGAGACATAGCCGATTGACGATGCGGCGCTGGCGTTCAGCAGCGGAGATACGGATCCCGCCCAGCTGCATCGGTTCCTGGTCTGCCACGGGGGCGGAGGAAGCGCTGACCATAGAGGAAGGGAGAGGAGAAGCTACAGTGCTGCGAGTGCGTCGACGTAACTCGAAACATTTCTCCACGCGGAGAGCCAGGTCGATAAGGGGGTCGAGATGAGAAGAAGTCTCACGAGCCAACACCTCATCCCTGATCTCGGCATTAAGACCCTCGATGAAGCGTGCCACTAGCGCGGGTTCATTCCACCCACAGGAGGTGGAGAGAGTGCGGAACTCAACAGAGAAATCTGCGACCGAGCGTCTTCCCTGGCGGAGGGTGGATAACAGACGAGAGGCTTCGGGACCATGCACAGATCGGTCGAAAACCTTTAACATGTCCTCTTTAAATAGGGAGTAGTGGCTTAAACAGTCTGCATCAGAGCTCCAAACAGCCGTTCCCCACTCACGAGCCCGTCCCTTGAGAAGCGAGATGATGTAAGCGATCCGAGAGCGTTCCTTGGCATAGGTGAGAGGTTGAAGCGAAAAAATAACTTCACACTGGGTCAAAAATGACATGCACTCGTTCTGCTCACCCGCATAGCAGGGGGGGTTGTTCACACGGGGCTCTGGGCCGTCGGAAGATCTAGCGGAGTCCATACGGAAATAATGAAACTGCTTGGTGAGATCAGCCATCTGGGAAGCCAGCGTCTCCATAGCATGACGAGCAGCGGAGAGTTCCTCTTCGTGCTTACCCAGCATAGCTCCCTGGATCTCCACAGCAGCTTGGATAGGATGCTCCTCCGTTGGGTTCATGTTGGTCGGATTATTCTGTCACGTGCGGTGAAGAAGAGATTCCAAAAGGCTTAAAGCAGGTAAAACAGTCTTTTAATGGAAACAAGGCAAAGCCGCCACGGCCGTTTAACAAAGGAAGTTCACAAAAGATTCTTGGTAGGCAGAGTGATGCTCAAGTGGCAGGTCCAGAAGGATCGTGAGAGAATAGAGCAGGGTTGCTGGTGGGGCGTAGAGCCCTCTGCAACTCTCCACGGCACGGCACTGGACACAGCACAAATCAGGTAACGTACAGCACTAAATAATTAACAGCACCAGACAAGACAGGACAGGACTGATCATCTGTAGATGAAACACAAGCGTTTAGCAACATACGTGACGGGTAATAATAATCCGACAGAGAAGAGGTGAAAGAGAAAGCTAGAAATAGAGTGACTAATGACAAGCGATTGAGAGCAGGTGAGGGGGATGAAATAACAAGGAACAGCTGAAAGAGATGAGTGGGTAATAACAGGTGTTTGTGTGTGAGTGCGTGTAACCAGCAGATGGAGGCAGAGTCAGAAAAGAAGAGAGAAAGAACCAGGATCATGACAGTTAATGCCAAAAAATAAATACAATAAAAAAAGTTTTACCTTATAAATAGAATTTAGTTTAATTTAAAAATTTGTCGCCTGAGTGAATGGGAACATGATTTATTGAAAATATATAAGTGTTTCTTAAGCCAATACTTTTTAATGGCTTGTCAACTTTCCATTTCTCCGCTGCATGATTCTAGTCATGAATTCTAGACAGTGCTTTACTGGAAAAATAATATTGTCGTTGCAAAAGAAATTATACATAGCTTACATGTCACATTAAACTGGAAGATTTTAGAATGTTAGACAATTATTTTGCAAGCATGTTTAATCTTGTCTTGCCTCGATCTTTGGCAGGGGCGTGGGAAAATGTTTTAGGTTGGGGGTGCTGTTTTTTTTGGGGGGGCATTTTTGAATAAGAAATAATATCAAGTCATTAAAATACAACTCATCAAAACTCCGCGAATCACAGCAAGCGTATCGGTGAGAACACTCATTTTAACAGCATACACACACCCGAACTTGGCTGCACATCATATTTTTGACATAATTGATACTTTCAATCGTAATGCAATAGAAATGAACAGAAAAAAACCTGCCTACTGCCTACCTACAACACTGACGGTGGACATGTGGTCAGGAGTAGAGCGCCTCCGGACGAATGTTTGTTTTTTGAGCGGCTGCTGACAAATTTTTTCTATGCGCACCATAGACGCTCACACACAATATGACCTCACACTCTGCGCCTATGTTTTACAACATAATTTAACATAAATAGTCCTAACACTTTTTTAATAGCCCACTTAAAGTGTTTATTACAAATAAATTACTAAATGCTTAAAATTAATAAAAGTAAATGAACAAAAATTTGCGTTATATTTAAACTCGTAAACACCTGAACGCCCCCATTAAAAAATCTTGCTTCCAACACCCCCTTTGAGAACAACTACTCTAGCATCACCAACTGTCCAAAGTTTCACTTTCGATTTTCACGAAAATTGAACCAGATTATCTCCAGAACATGCAGACAAAAAGTCATGGAATTAATGTCGACTCATCAAACCGTTCTTGAATACCGGGCAAACTATTTTTACTTAGCACTTGCAAAAACAGACGCAAGGCTGTATCTCTGCAATGTTTTATCGTATTCTGACCAAACTTGGTACATGTCATCACAAGCATGACTTTGCATTTCGGCGCAGTGCCACCTACTGCTCCGGAGATATGAAAAATGGTTGTTTTTGCTAATAACTTCTGAACAGTTTGTCCAAAAATCATAAAAGTGGTCTCGTTAGATTCAAGGCGTCATATCGAGTCGACTGATATCCATTTTTTTTCCATATCGACCATTTTAGGCATCGGCCATTTTGAATTTAGTACCAAAATGCTGTATTTTCTGAATGCATGAATGGTATTGGTCATCAGTACGATGCCCTGAAGGAGCCTGAGAAGTTTCGACCAGCACCACCTAGTGGTAAAATTAAATGTTCAAATGCTTATTACTCTGGGTGTGGTTGACTGATTGTCACGGGAGTCATCTCCTTAGATTCCTTAATCCTTGCAGAGTCCAAAGATATCAAACATCCTAGGTTTTGCCTTACGGTTTGTGTAGCTTTGAGATTTAGCGCTTTAAAAAACATTTAGCAATATCTTTGAAACCGGTTGACTGATTGTCACGGGAGTCATCTCCTTAGATTCCTTAATCCTTGCCGAGTCCAAAGATATCAAACATCCTAGGTTTTGCCTTACGGTTTGTGTAGCTTTGAGATTTAGCGCTTTAAAAAGCATTTAGCAATATCTTTGAAACCGTCGAGACGTAACCACCGTCAGAAGTTTGGAAACATAGGTCGTTGGCTATATGTTACTGCCCAAATGTCAAAATATTAATAGTAAGTGGCATGAAAATGCAAACAAAGTCATGTGTGGATCATTTTTTATGTGTTTATATAAATGTCTATAACTCCAAAACGAAAGGAGATATTTTCACCAAATTTGACACAAACATGTATGGACTCACTCTGAGGACACGTGCAAACAATGGTGGGATTGTGCCACTTGTTGGTGCTATAATAGAACAAAACATGAAATTGCCATTGACTTCAACACAGTATTATGATTAAAATGCTATACTTAATTAATGCATTGGTGTAACATTACGAAACTCAGTATGTGCCATCAGCAGCATGCCCTGAAGGTACTCAAAATATTTTGAGACAGCGCCACCTTTTGGTCAAAAGTTAAAATTAAATTTCCAAAAATGCTAATAACTTTTGAATAAATTTGCCTAATGTAATGACACTGGTCTTAATATATTCCATCGGTTATGCCGAAAACATAGATACCGCTTTTCCCATAGTCAGCCAAACTTCCTGTCCGCCATCTTGATTTTCATTCAATACCTACTTTTTCAAAGTCCTCCTGGACCGTTTGTCTGATTTTCACCAAAATAGAACCGTGTCATCTCCAGACCGTGAGATGATACGACTAAAAGTTATGGATTTCGTGTTGATAGATTAAAAATGTTTTCGTATACCGCAGCAGCAAAGTTGAGGCATGATGCCAAAATGACTATTAAGTCTTTATCTCTGCAATGCCTTGACATATTGACACCAAACTATGTATGTGTCATTGTCACCTCACTCTGACAACATCACATCAATTTCGTAACTGCGCCACTTATTGGTCGAAAGTGCTAATCCATTAAATCATATTTTTAATTACTGTTTATATGATTTGTCAGCCATTTCGCCTAAAATCCTGTTTAAATGTCTTTAATTGCTCATTGTTGCAGTTGGTCTGACACTTTCAGCCATGTTGGCAAGTCTAATCGTCTGCTTGTGCTTGGCCCCTATAATTGCTGCTTGCAGCTATATTTATCCTTGTGTTTCCAGTCCTGTGCCAGATCGTCGTCAAATTATCCCCTTGTGTCCTGCCCTGCCAGATCCTATTTGCCTAGCCAATTCAATTCATGCATCTGTTAATAACTGCCATCAGTTATAAAATGTTGATCAGGAATCAGTCAGTCATTCTAATTTACATGAAGACAGGCATCCCATTTCCATCAAAAATTGATTTTGAAAACAGAACAGAAGTCAAAGCCTGAAGTGAAGCTATAAACGACAGATTTACTAAAAAGAAAGTGTTTTTGTCTGACGCTGCGTTTAACTTGTGTTATTCTGTTGCTTCATCAAAGCCTGTTTTACAAAAGTTTTTGGTTGTAAATATGTTTACTGTAGATTTTAACCATATTTTTAATGTGGAGCACTAATACGCTCAGCAGTGAAAGTCCATTTGCAGCTTCTGTTCACTTCTGCTGAAGTCTGCATTGTGAATGATGTTTCCTGATCATATGGGTGCCAATATAAATAGTGTCAAGATTTTTTCATCAGTGTCTAGATTAAAGTTCATACCTGATTCTCTGTCCTCTGCGCTGCAGCTGATACAGTGTCGTGGTTTTTATGTTCATCCATCGTACACAGCAAACATATAAACTTCTGATCAGTGCGGCAGAAAACCTCAAGGAGTTTATCATGTGTTTGGCAGATCATCTCCTGCAGTCGTCCAGTGGCATCAGTCAGATTGTGTCTCTTTCTTTTAACGAAACTCTCATGTTGTTCGAGGTGACTCTGACAGTAAGACTCCAGACACCCCAGACAGGACTTGACGGCTTTGCGTTTTCTTCCATCACAGACGTCACACTGCACATCTCCAGCTTCAGCATTACAGTCATCAGGAAGTTTAGTCTTCTTCAGTTTCTCCACCACTTCAGCCAGCATGGTGTTTTTAGTTAAAACAGGTCTTGGACTGAAGGTCTGTCTGCACTGAGGGCAGCTGTAGACTCTCTTCTCATCCTCCTGATCCCAGCAGCCTGTAATACAGATCTTACAGAAACTGTGTCCACAGGGAATGGTCACTGGATCATTCAGGAGATCCAGACACACTGAACACTGGAAGTCAACCTGCGAAATTCTGGCTTCTGCCATTTTACTGCTTGAATACAGAGACACAAACACACAACAGCTCAACTGCACTTCAGTTTCAGTTTCTCTGAACTGAAGAGTTTCCTGTTTCCTGGTTCTGTGTTTGAGTGATGTGTGAAAAACATGTGTCTGCAAATCTGTAAAGCAGGTTCCTCAATATTAGTGTAGTGGGTTTCCGTCTGCATTGTGTTTACGTCTGCCACTCCGTCCTGTGAAACAATTTGGCCCAAAATTTCATTGACCTGTGCAAAAACCAACACTTGGAAGGGGGTGTTGGTACATACAAAAATTACAATAATTCATATGTGTCAGCTGTGTGTGATTAATTATCCTAGTTTGTGTTCCTTCTTAAGTTGTTCCCTCTCCTGCACTCCTGGTCTGGTATTGTCTGTGCACAAGCACACTTTCTTGCATGTTGGCTGTCTATTGGATCTATTTAAATTAACCTGGTGTTATACTATCTTCATCTTGGTCTTCATTGGAAATTAAGCATTACAGTAACAGAGCCAACTCATGAAATTTTCATCAACAAAAATAGTTAACATTATACCCATGAACGTTGCAGGACTGTTCCAAAGACCCTGTGTTAAGCGGTTGTACTTATCCAACCCAAGAGGAGAGCTGAAGGCTGTAAATTTCTTATCCTCCTGATGTAAAGGGATGTTGTAGTACCCGGATGTTAAATCCATGGTACTAAACAAAGCATTCCCCTACCAAAGTTGCTAGTACGTATGCCTGGTGAGGAAGAGGATGTCCATCCTTCACTGTAAAAGCTGTCAGCCACCGAAAGTCAGAGCGTAGCTGTAAATCTACATAGGGATATAATGTTTTTAGATCGGACAGCAGAAAAAAAGGTGGCGGAAAGTTTTGAAAAAGACCCACATATAGCCTATTCATACGCCTATTCATTCTGTTTCTCACGTGAATAGGGTAATATTTTTAACCTTTAGATATCACCATGAAAATTACTAGGTTGATTACTTACATGAAGACAAACACAAAATGTATTACAAGTTTTTTTTTAATTGTTTGTTAACATGGACAAACGGTGCATAATCTAATTAAATATGTGCTAATTTGCGTAACAGTCATCAGGAAGTTTAGTCTTCTTCCAACATGACATCATGACTTTGCGTAAACATACACGCCACTTTCAAGTCAAGTGGCGTGTTATCTATACGCATTTTGAGCTATCCGCGTGTATGTCCACGCCGAAACGAACCATCATCTTTTGCGTGTATGTGTACGCCATTAAATGTCCGAGTGATTCCGCGTGTATGTGTACGCCGTTAAATGTCCGAGCGAAACGAAGCAAAATGTAGATCTACATCTGGGGAGCGATATTTTTTTTCCTAGGATGGTAGGGGAAGACTCATAAATGGTATTAACCCCAGTGACGGGTAGGTTTAGGGACGGGGTTGGGGTAGGTCATATATTTATATATACAGTCAGGCCCGTCGGAACAGGACAGGCAAACCAAGCAATTGCTTGGGGCCCCGAGCTGGACTGGGGCCCCAAGACAACGACTGTTTAACCCTCTGGGGTCCAAGGTGTTTTTGGGGTCCTTGAGATGTTTTGACATACTCTGACATTTGTGCTTTTTTCAGTTGCTTATAAACATATTACTGGCAAAGGTGTAATTACACTCTATTTAGCACAAACAGGGCTACCATAATGTGTTATCAACATGTATGTACATGTTTGTATTTTTGAGAGAATATTGTTTATGCGTGGTTATTGAAAAAACTTAAAGTTTCTGAAATAAGACCACAAAACACATACTAAATATGTGTCCACAAGACTTTTGACTAATGGATGTTGTCGCCTAGAGTTTTTTCTTCAAAATGATCTGAAAATCATCCTGCCTTATCATTCACATAAAACAATAGATTGGTTTACATTTAAAAATGACACTTTTTGTTTGGAAAGGCAATATGCGCAGGGGTGTGACCTGCTGTGATTCACACCTGAGAAGACAATGGGCCCGCATAATGAGCGCATAATGGGGCTGCATACTAATGACCCTTTCATTCAGGTGTGTCACTGAGCCACAAGAATGCAATGACAATATACTGTATATATATATATATATATATATATATATATAGGCCTATATAATACAAAATTGGTTCACAGTTCCAATTATTTATTTATTTTGCAAATTGTGCTTGCAAATTGTATAATATCAAATGTAAAAATTTCTAGTAATTGTGCAGTTAATTATCATACTGTTTTTACAGAAAGTTTGGGAATATATCCCAAATGTGTCACTAATAAAACACAATACAAATAATTTAAAGAGGAGGCTTATATTGAGCTTTTAAGATTTACCTAAGATTTATTTATATGTAGCCTACATATATTTTTGCTATTTTAATAAAAAGGTTACAATTACAACAACAATTAAAATTTTAACTATATTTCAAATGTAATCTTTCTTTGTATATATTAAAGTATACATTTTATCATACATATTTCACAGTTGCGGATTAATTAGTTTGAATATAGCCTACAATCGAACAAACACTATAATAACATCTTAGCAAACAAGCTTATTTGATGTGGCAGTATTTTACAGTAAAAACGACATCTTGTCTTTCATATAACATATCGTTTTTATGATTAGGACATATAAATGTTAATTTGCAGTTTAATACGTTGCTTATACAAAAATATTTTATTTCAACATATTTCAGTCGATTTTTACTCATCTCAGTATTGGAATATAGTTTGGTAAAAGCTGTTCATTCATTCACACACAAAAACGCGATTCAAACAGTCTTTTTGTTTACAGACACTATTCCATATCGCGATTAGCACAAAGCACTTGAAAATAAAGAATGTACCTATTTCCTCGGCTGGATCCGTTGCTCCTCCAAATGAAACTACCTGTAGCCTACTTCTGAGGTAATTTTTTCCAGGATTATTATTAAGATAGTATTATTCCTCACAGCGTCGTAAATCTGAGTCTCTTTCGGTGGGTTATCCAGCTGATGTGGGCGTGGATCGCCTCAGAGCATTTGTGTTTGAATAGAGCGCGCGCTCCGTGGGCGTGGTCAAATTAACTTTAATGAGCTGAGACGAGAACGACTATCATCTCTCTCTTTTCGTACAGATTACATAAAATGAGAAAATTTATTTTTTATATAAATTACTTCATTTAAAAGAAGATAATTCAGGCTTCATGCCTGTGTGCCTGTATAACTGTTTGACTGAGTATTTGCAGAGTTACAGTTCATTTTTCGGACGCGTTTCAGAATGGACTTCACTGACAGAGAGAACGCAGAACGCGCATCATGTTTATTTTTCTTTATTAGGCGAAAAGCACAACACTTTGCTTTTATTATGAGGTTCCACAAAAAATACAAACTTAACAGGATCGAATGATGTACAACACTTATATGTAAGATAAAAATTAACAGAGTAATTTGAGTCTCTTTTGCACTGATATGCAACGACAAACTGTGAGCGCCCCTTTGATAGTCAATCCAGTAAAGTGCAATGACACTGTTATCGGAATCCCCCTCAAGGGGGCCCCCTCAGTAGTCGCTGACAGCAGCCAGCCAACCACGCGATCTCTGCTGCCGGCAAAATACAAACCTCCTCGGGAGTTATCATGAAGCGGAATTATGCTTCAGGAAGCCAGAAAATAAAGAAGAGAAAGGAAGAGAAGGTTAAGAAAAATACCAGATAGTGGTAAAGTAATAAATTACACTGCATAAAAATAGCTCTACTTGTCTTGTACAAATGGTGTAATTTTGCAGCAGGTAACATTAGGCTAGCAAAAATATGTTTATGTTAGCTACCTGCCTGACGGCAAATGCTGCTTGTAACGAACAGTTAGTGCAAATTTTTTTTCGAACGGACGGAATATGGTTAACGTTACATACTGTAATATGTTTTTTAACGGTTTAAGGAGTTCCAGAATCACTGTTTATCGTATTTAATGACATGACATTGCTATAGCTTTGTAATAGGTTTTGATGAAAGTGGCATAGCATAACTATTCCACCGTGATAATCTATTTACCAATGGGGCTTAGGAAAACCACACAATAAATTCCGTGCATCAAACATTAGCTTGGGATGTTTTTAAGCATTGGTAGTGAAAGCAGCATCCCTTCCCTTCTAATATCAAAATATGGAAATGCTAACATATCTTTAAGTTTTCTGTAACACTTTATAATAACAATCATTAATAGATGGTAAATTGTTAGTTATTTAATATTTAGTTAATTGTCATTTAACTGTTAGCAAACAGTCTTTTTACTTAATAAATAATTTGTAACCTTACCCATCTATAAACATTATTTAACCTGAAAAAGGCAGGGGAACATGATTTCTTCATAGCTTATGTCACTGTAATTTTTTTATTTTTTTATGCACAGTATGCAGCAGCAGTATTTGCACTGTGTGTGTGTCCATTTTGCTTGGGGCCCCCAAATTCCTTCAAACGGCCCTGTTAATAGTATTTCTAGTTAGGCTACATTAAGGCTAAAGCAGAGTGCTCTTGGTAATATTGTATATCCTGTCAAAACATACATTAGCCTAATCATTGCCATTGCATTTGTATTTTTCTAAGATGTCAGGGAAAAATGCAAAAATATTTGTTTTTCCAAACATTTTGGAGCAATTTGTTATATATTTGTAGCCTAATTTTGAAATATAACATTAAAGAGTAGGCCTATATTTGATGTGATGAATTGCTCTGTCATTTATCAGATTTACCAATTGTTATAATTTCAATTTTTGCTGGTTAATTATGAACAATGGGTAAAATTGGGGGCGGGGCTCCATTTAGGCTCCTCCCCTAACCGCATGTGATCTCACTCCAAGCTTTTGATAAAACTTGAGAACCCTGGACATATACAACGTAAACGGTCACATTTGACTATATTTAGCAGAAATCACGTTACACATCTTGTTTATCTGTCAAACGATCGCACATTAATCGGTACATGTCCGGGCATGCACATTTAAGTGCATAAGGCTCAATAGTACAGAGGTCTAAACGTGTTAAATTGTCATATGTCATTGGTTGTGCCAAAGGTCTAGATTTGTGGCCAAAACACTTGGATGAAACGTACCAGACCCCTGACCTGTTCAACACTACATTAAGTTGTACATTTTTTACTGCTTATATTACAAAAAAGAATCAAGCTTTCAAAAAGGATTTTTTCCTCTTAATAGTTATTGAACCTTAATCATTGTTACTCTGTATATTCTCAGTGGATGTTCATATCACACCTACAAGTAGAAACCTACCAACATTCAAGCCTTCACCAGTAGCAAGTATGTGAAATCTAAAGTCATTTGCACATTTTCCACATCACAGTCAAAAATAATCACTTTTTGAATTTAATCAACAGGTAGGCTGTCACACTTCCAGGAGGAAAGAACAGGTATGCCACAAATTACTGTGAATTATTCTCAGTTGATTTGATTATATTCATGAATGGGTTATGGAAATAATGTCACCTTCCTTGGCAAATTTAAAAGTACTTTAAACGCTTCATTCAGCAGGCATGCAAGTTTTGGATGCAATATATTGTTTGTTAGCTTTGATTTCAGATAATAGTTTCCCTCCTCCATTATGTGAATTCATAAGACATACATTTTATTGTTATAGCATGTAATAGAAAAATTGAACAGTGAAATGCTCCAAAACTAACACGTCCAATGTAATATTTCCATGAAGGACATTTTACTCTGAGGCCTCTGGATCTCCATGACAGAGGCAAAGGCCCACATCTCAGGAAGCAATGGCGGCTGCACCCAGAAGTATGTCCCTGTGGGGTTTTCATTTTCACAGTGTTTCATTTTTAATGTATCAAATTTAACGGAAGCGATTGCAAAGTTCTTTATAAACATCTTCAAAATTCCATAGATAAAATTGTCTTTTAATTCCATTACTTGTTTTACTTTTTTCACCTGTGGATGCACAACAGAACACCTTTGGTCAACAACATGGAAGCCCTGAATCTCCACAGACCCGTGGACATATGTTGAGGCGTAGGTGCTAATGTTTAGAAAATGTTAGATCTGAATGTGTACATTTACGAAGTTGTTACAGGGCACTACAAACGCAGTCCTATCAATTACAGAAAAATGTTTTAGAAGAACTCCATGTTCCCCTGAAATACCAGCTCCAGCATCTAGAAATATTTGAATTCATGAATTTATTAATTATAAGATTTAAAATGTCATAGTGGTTATCAATAGGTTACCCCTCGTGCACTGTTCGATTTCTGTGTACACCCTTTATGGAGCGGGTCAAATTGACGCTAATTGGATTCAATTTCTCAAAAATCACACTATGAAAAACAACAAAGATCCAGGTACAAACTGTAAACTTTTAATATCAACATGTGTCAAACATTACAAAATTGATATCTGAACATATGATTTATGAAACTCTTTTTTTAACCATTTTTTAAAACGTTTTGTTTTGACAATTTTAAAAGAAACAGTAAACAGACTTTTTTTGCATATACATTTTTTTAACGTTTTAATTTTTATTTTACATTTTATGCTTAGAACATCATATCTGAACAATTAAATTTAGCTGTATAATGAAAATAATGTTTACTAATGCTCATGTTTTGTTTTGTAGACTAATTTCATAAATTACTTCTGACATGATGAGCACACAGCAAGTGTGTGCTTTCTGCATATGAATTTCTTGTACTTCACACACGGTGCTGGTTTTGCTGTCGCGCTTGGATGGGCACACCTCACATCTCTTCCGGGTTTTCCCATCATCAGCCCCTGGTGATCGAGGTCTCTGGATCTCAGGTGTGGTGAGAGCTTTTCCCAGCTCCTCCAGGAACATCCGACATTTGTTCAATTTGCCCTCATTCCAGGTTTAGTTGATCTCACGCCGCAGGGCGAAGGCATTATATGCGGACACATCCAAGATGTTGCAGAGGACCACCAGAGGCCAACGGACAGTCCTGTGCTGGCAGCTGTAGGCTGATGTGACTGTCCAAACTGTCAACCCCTCCTTACGTGGAATTATAGTCCAGTATCATTTCTGGATTCAGATCCTCTCTTGCACTCAGTGATGCATCTCTGTGCATTGTACTACTACTGTTATTGACATCTTTGCTTTTTTCCTTGGTTGACTTTGTTTCCTTTGGAACAGTGAGTAACATTTGGAGTTGCAGTTTGAGGCTTTGAACCATCTCTCTTTGCCCATCCTTCCTGAGATTGAGTTATGTCTTTTCTTGAGATGGGTCTAACTAGCAACTGTTCAGAGAAGTTATGAGCCAGTATGTGTTCTCTGGGCCTCCCCTGTAAAGAGCCACACATTTTACTGACAGATGCTCCTGGTCTCAATCGCCTTGTTTTTCAGGATTGAGTGTTTCACGATTCCGAACCATCGCTCAACATGTCCCTTGTTTTACTTGGCACGGAGCTGTCATCTTCCTTGCCATTTGCATAGCTCTTCAAACCCCCTAACAGCAGACCACTCCAAAGTGGAGAAATGCCAAGATAGTTGTCACAAAGGACATCAACAATGCCTGGGCGGAAGTACGCATTTACTTCATCATTTGCAGTCCTGGAATCCTCTTTTTCAAGCTCTTCCTGCGATTGTTCTGTCCTCATCATGAAGTTAAGGGGCTGTTCTGTAAATTGTCAGTCTCTTCCATGTCGGGAATTTTGCATCTTTTATTGAGTCCTGCATGGCCTTCAGATTAGAGTACTGGTGTTGTATTTCCCAATTAATACAGTGCACAGTGAGCGTAAAGATTTTGAACTGGCAAATGCAAATGTCAAAAATCCTTCAAACCCGTCTGCCGTTTTTTCTCCCAAATGACTGAGAGACTTTGAAGCTTTGAGCACATGTGCAGGACACACTGTAAACGCTCTGATATCCTTCCATGACTTTCGTTTTGAACAAATGTCCAAAGGCCCTGTGTCCAAGTAGCTGACAATGCTCTCCCTGTTGAATGCCAGAAGAACTCTTTGGAGAAGTGCCCAGCTATAGTCTGTTTCTATCTGATGAAGTCTGTCCTGTGATCCTCCAGACTGTGATTGCACATCATGACCACATCAGGCAGAGTGAGAGAGGACTCGTTTGGTCTAAACACAGGGCCTTTTGATGCAACATGTCCTGATGCATCTAGTGGAGTCTTCTTTCTCAGGTGTTGCACAACCGTGCTTGCTCCTGTTTCAGTGTACGTGTGCACACCGAAGGCTTGAAAGTGCTGTATGTACACAGGCATTTTGTGAAATTTGATGTCACATTCCTTCATGATATTTTGAGTGAGGTACATCTCAATGAACATGTTGTCATTTACTCTTTCTAAACTCTGAACTTATCACTTTTAGAACTTTTTTGTTCAGACTTCGGGTTATGTTTCCTGAAATTAGTTCAGGAACGGGTGTTTTTTAAAAAAGTTTTCTGTAGAAGAATTGGCTAACTCCTTTGTGTAGGGCTATGGCAATGCTCCCTCTTCTTGTGTTTTGATGGTGGTCTGATTTTTGGAGATAGGTCCGACTGCAGAACCGCAGAACCATACGTCATAGCGGTGTGAGGACGACAGCGCCAGCCTAACCGTCAGATGCCGGAAGTGCGCGCGGCAAGGCATTGCGCTACTTCTGTGTTTTGGAATATTTTAAAGTTTAAAACAACGTTATTATAAAGACTTTTTTAAACGATTTAATTGAATATATATATATATATATATATATATATATATATATATATATATATATATAAATCAAATAGTAGGCTGTAAAAGATAAGAATTATGTTTTGTCCTATTAACAAAAGATAATATAGTACTATTAACAAATGTTAATAGATTTTTAAAAGTTAAAATTATACTTTATCCATTTGTTTTGTTGAGTCAAAAGATTAACTATATAAATTGAACAAAGCTTAAAAAACAAAAACAAAGCTTGAGCATTTGAACATATGATTTAATTGAAAATAATTTGTAATACTCAACCAACAATTTTTTTCATAGACCATACACAACAATTATATGAGAGACTGAAAAAACAAAAATGATTAATTTAAAAAAAATGAGTTTTTTCCTCTGAAATATCAAAAGATCGTTATGTGCTCATAGGTGAAATAAAATACAATTAATGCAATTCTCATGGTCATAAAATGTAACAAGTGCTGCACAATACTACGCCAAAAACAAATTAAATCTCTGTAGATCTAGAACAAAATAGTGTCATAATTCAGCTTAAGTAAGTTCAGTGTTGATTCATTTCTGTTGTAAGAAAGTTATTATTTCAGTTAATTAATCTATATAGCCATTCTGATGTCTTCGTCCAGCTCAGTTCAGTTCTCATATAATGGTAGCCGCGTTTCCATTATGCCCTTGAAAAAGTGAATTGAAAATACGCACAATGGAAACACGGCCATTTCGCAAAAACTCTCGTTTATCGTAAACAAGCTTTTACGCTCGCATGAGGTGGTTTTTCAGGCAATTCGAAAAAGGAATATTTCGCAAAACTGCAATGGAAACAGGTTTTGCGCATTTACAGTCACCTAGAAGACGCGGTCCGCAAATAATAATAATAATTATCATCATTATTATAACATTTATTAGGCTACATAATACAGGGCTAAGATTATCCCAAATAAACAAGATTTTGACCCATATCCAAGTGTTTGTGCGAGTGTGGAGTGCGCACGGATGGCAGGGAGGCGCGGGCGCGAACACTTGCATTTTCCTATCAACAGTGGAAACAACTTAATATACTCTATCATTTCTGGTCATACAGAAAATAATAATACATTATTCGCAACTACTTTTATTTGTGTAAACTCACAATAACAAGAAAACGTTGTGCTTTTGTAAAATAAAATAAAACCATCAGCCACGGTTTCATGATCTCCGTGAACTGAAGCGCGAGAACTGAAACACAATATAGCCTCCGTAGGCTAAAGCTTGAAATGTACACTGATTTAGAAAACAATAGTTTATTAATAAACAATTAAAAAACCTCGTTATTTTTTCAGACACATTTATTATAGCCTATAACTCGCCTATAAATCACCTTTCTGTAGGCTGTGGTTATATGGCTCTTCTCATTCAGCACTGCGGGAAAAACATAATTTCCAGGTTCTAATTTGGCCTTAGAAAACCAGTAAAATCGAGAGAAAGAAAAAATCATATTCATTTGTGAATATTTTAAATGTTTAATGAAGGGGCAAAAAGTCATAAACATTTTTTTTTGCGCAGCATTTGGTGTACAGTTCAAATTAAATTTTGGTGTTCAACTTTGCGTTTTAAAAATACAACAACCGTTCATTTTTCGTTTTTTAATTAAGGGTTAAAGGCACACTGTGGAACTTTTCAACCTTTATAATATATTACCAAAACCCATTGAGATGGTACATCGACTTACAATAGGTTGAATGACATGTCTGCCGTAGCCTGAAGGTGTCTGTATCGCTTTTCCTAGCACTATGTAACTTCGGGTTTCGGGTAGGTACCCGAGCACAAAAAGAAGTACAAAATTCGACCGCTTTACGGCATACGTCACTTCCCCAAATTCTGACGTGAGTGCTCAACTCGCATTTAATTGCCGTCTGTATGTTGTCGTCATGGCTGAACCAACAGCTACTCGGAAGAAGGCAAAGATTTTGTAAGAGGACACAAAAAAAAGAAAAAGGGAGAGTGATAAACTAAAAGCCAGGACGAAGATCACCATTGGTCCAGCGTTCGCTCGCTGGCTAAAGGAGGAGGAGGGGTGCCCGACCGATGCTGACCTGGCCGTCATGCTTTTGGACTAACTTAGTAAGTTAAATGTATTGCTTGCACAATATCTCTATTTTTTTTTATTTGTTGTCTGTCTGGCCATGTTACGGAATCTATCTTGTCCTCCATTTAACTTCAAGTATCAAGGAATGCTAGTAGAGTAGCGAATTATCAATCTGGTAGCTAGTAGGATGCTATAAGTGATATAAGTCACAACATACTGCCGTTATTTTTTTGCCTTCAGCTCATATTTGTATGTGTGTAAAAAGACAAACAAACTGAAGCCTACAAATAACGGCAGTATGTTGTGAGTTATATCAGTTTTGTTACACGATTTCATCTCCAACCCTGATCAAACACACCTGACTTTAATTTTAAAGAGATCCTGAAGACGTTAATCCACTACTTGCACAACTATTTCCGCGTTCTACTTATTACATATCGGGAGTTTCCGGTCTGAGTGTTCATCGCACATCCATACATGAGAATGCAGATTATCACTACGTTTTATGGATGCCAATTGATTAAAACAATGAATAATGATCTCTGTATTAATTATCTTGAGCCTGCTGAAATGTTCCTATAAATATATTTTCTTTCCAACTGTTACATTCTGAATAATAAATATATATTTATTCACTAACCTGCAGCAGTCCTATGTCTTCTCATTAACAGTATTTTTCTCTTGGCCTACTTATATTCTATACCTGTTGAGTTCACATTTTTTAATGAATTTGACTAATAAAAAGTATTTCTTGTGTGCATTGGTGCTTTATTCCTGTCTTTTTAAAATAGTTGAATGTATGAATACTCGAGGTGCCTACGATCAGAACCATGGATCAGAACCGCACGCAGCGTAGAGGAGAATGACAGTCAACTTCTTTGAATATTAATTAAGCATTTTGGGCATGAACATGTCAATAGTAAAACGATTGACATTGAAAAATGACACTGAATGATTACAATATTTAATCCAAATAAATAAATGTTCGTGGTTCGTACTGATGTTATTCATCTGTTCTCACACACTTCAGCGTCGCGGTCACTAGTTTAGACGAACACTGACACCCTGTGGTGAAATAATGGCGTATTTTTAACAGCCGCAGCTTTCTCAGATTGGCTTGGATTGGATTAAACTTCATGTTCCGATGAGTTTTGAAAATTCTGCACACAGTAAACTTCAGATCATCCCTTCTTCTGTCAATAAAAAAGTCCAAAATATAAAATATTATTATAGACACTTTTTTAGTTGGCGTTTGTTCAACTCATTGACCACAGTACATTGAAAGTAAACATAACCGGAAATAAGTGATATGTATTGTTTCCAAACGGAAGTGCTTCACGAAGTTCAGTGCAAGTGGTCCATTGTTTGCTTCAGGTGTGTTTGATTAGGGTTGGAGATGAACTGTGCAGAACAGACGATCGGCAGGAGCAGGATTGGGCAACCCTTGTCTATGCGACTTACCTGATCAGACATGTTTTCTGTGTACTTTTGTTCAATTTATTTTCTTTGTTTAATTTATATTATTAATCTTATATTTATATCATTATTTTGTTCAATAGTGAATCGATTATCTTTCTTCAACCAACAAGTCAACTACTGTCTGCACACACAATCTAAAGACACGGGAGGTTGACCGGTTGACTGTTTGTTGACTTTTGCGACAGTGCTGCGGCGCTTGTGGCCTCTAGGGGAAAATTACAGGTCGAGCGCCACTAGTGGCCAAAAGTTCCACAGTGTGCCTTTAAATGGGTTTAAAGTATTGTGTAGCTGGTTTAAAAAAATTGTGAAATGTAATTAAGATTGTTTGTGAACTTCATCAAAACTTAATTATTGTTGTTTTCATATTTTGTATGCTGAGTTGTAATCCGAAAATGTACATAGTTTTAGTGGGAACCAATTATGCAGAATGTTGTTGTATATGGGGCACATATTGGTGACGCAACGATACCTCGTGCGATGTGCGAACAGCGCCATCTTTAGAAGCACATTTGCCGCTGACGGGGTCGGGTGTGCTCTCTCTCGCTCATTTGACGAGCGTGCTGGTAAGAACATTTTGAAGTGTATTAAGCTATGTAATCGACTTATTTCGTGAGATAAACAATGTTTAAGTGAAATGAAAAGCTGTGATGTCATGAAATTGAATGTAGTTAATTGCTTGAGTGTTTTACCGAGACTGGTTTTGCTTACTAGCTTTCTCCGTGCTGTTATGAGCTGTATGAGACTGAGGGGGAGAGACGTGTATCCCACGAAAAAGAATATTAATTGTGCCCTGTATTTCTGCAGGTATGTTAAACTGTTTGTGTTTTATGTTGAGAAATGTTTGAAATGTGTTTGATATCAGGTTTAAATGTGTTTGATACATACAAAAAAGTGAGGTCTGTATGCAAAAGTGATGTGATTGTGCAATTAACCTGTGATTTGTGTGATTAACCCAAAATTTGACATTTTTCTCCATTTAATGTATTTTACTACTGCAAGTAAGTGGTGAAGAAATTATATTTTCCCTTGTATATTATTTTGTATGCCATTTAAGGGGGACCTGTGTTTTGTGGCTTACTATATTGTTTTATTTTATTTAATTTTATTATTTGTGTTTTGTATGTTTTGAAACTCTTAGTTGATTAAATTAACATCTTGAGAAGCACATTTGCCGCTGACGGGGTCGGGTGTGCTCTCTCTCGCTCATTTGACGAGCGTGCTGCTTTCTCCGTGCTGTTATGAGCTGTATGAGACTGAGGGGGAGAGACGTGTATCCCACGAAAAAGAATATTAATTGTGCCCTGTATTTCTGCAGAATAAAGATCCTGAGACCTCTTCAATCGGCGTTGTCTTCATTGAACAGAAAATAAACACAACCAGAGTAAAACTGCTACATAAAAATGGTGCCGTGACCTACTGGATCAAGTGGATTGGCCGCAGCCGATCGCCGGAGTGGTGCAACGAGTTTGTGATGCCTGGATGCTGCATGCGGAAGCTGTGGAATCAATTTCACCATTGAACTGGTAACTGTAAAAGGAAAAAAGAAAACGTTTTTTTTTGTGCTTTTGCAGACTGACTTATTGAACTGTTGTTTTTCCTCATCATACTTATTGGACATTCACTGGTTCCGTTTTTTTTTTTCTTTTTTTTTTTTTCTTTCTCTGTCATTGTTGTAAATTGATACTATGGCTGGTGTAAGGAAAGACTATGATATGATAACTCCATATCTTGGGAGGGGTAGAGGGTTGTTGAGGGTGGACGAACCTGTCATTGTTAAACCAAGAGTATTAGTCTACAGTCCCCAATCGCCTGATACCGTACCTGAACATCCTGTTGGGCCGACTGCCTCTACTCCTAGTGATGCTAATGATGCTAATGATAACGTTGCACAGCAGTTACGTGATCTTATCGGTGAATTAGGCAGTCAAATAGGGGATTCCATCGCCACACGGCTGTTAGCTAGCCAAAGCCCTGTCACACCTTCCAGTTCAGTCCCATTAGGTGCTGTTGCGCCAGAACCCTCTATCGCTAGCCGCAATCTCACTAATCTCACCCTAATGGTCAAGCCAGATGTCAAAGAGCCCCCAATGTTTAGAGGAGATGGAACAGACAAATATACAGTTCAGGAATGGATTGAGTTGATGGAATTGTATCTCCGCAAAGCTGATTGTTCTGACACAGATCAGGTAGACGAGATACTGAGCCACCTGCTAGGCAGAGCTAAGAGCATTGTCAAGGTCAGACTCAAAAGCAGCCCTGACGAAGCCGTCTCCCCTGTAACCATCTATGAGGTGTTGAGGCGTTACTTCAGTGAAAGTCCTGGATCATGTCTACCACTAGCTGACTTTTACGCGACACGACTCATGGTAAATGAGTGCCCTGTTGATTACTGGGTAAGATTGAATGCAGCTGCTGAGTTAGCAGGCAGCCATTTGCAGAAAAAAGGTGAAAGGATGAAAGACATGAGTTCTGAAATAGCAATGATGTTCATCAGAAACTGTTCGGAGCCGAACCTTTCTAGCATGTTTCGATGTAAACCTATCAGTAAATGGTCAGTTGCAGAAATCCAAGAAGCCATTGACGAGCACCAGAGGGAAGTCCAGTCTAAAAAGCTGTCTACAGTCGCACATAATGTTAATGTGGTTCAAGTCGCTGCAGCTAAATTATCAACCTACCCTAATGCTGTCACAGAGGGAGAGACTTTGAAATCGGACGCACCCATTAATGTCCCTGTAAATTGTTCGAAGACTGCTGTTCCTGCAACTTCGGAGTCAGGCACTTTGGAACGCGTCTTGAGTATGTTGGAAAGGGTATTGGAGCGCACTAGTCAGACTGCTCCTGCCTCACGGCAGAGAACAACTCAGTGGCACAGTTTTTCCCCGTGCAGAGTCTGCGGTGATAGGAATCACTCCACCCGTTCACATTGTATGAGAGAAAGGAGATGTTTGTCATGCATGGAGATTGGGCATCAGCAGAAGCAATGCATCAACGTTGTCAGCTCTGCTAGTCCATCTGCTTCTGACCCACCCGCTCAGGGAAACTAATTCACTCACGTATGGGAGGGGATTATGTGAGTGCAAAGCATCAAACCCTCAATGTGGACGATGATTTTTCTGTTTATGATGAATGTTGCAAGTCTGTCTCCGGTGATGGTATCGTCTTGTTTCAGAATGTCACGAAGTTGGAGAAGGCAGACAGTCTGTTCTATACTTCAGTACTATTGAATGACAAAGTTCCAGTTCAGGCGCTACTGGATAGTGGATCTATGGCGTGCACAATCAATGAGGACACAGAGCATGAACTGTTGAGAATAGGGATGTGTGCACAGGTTGACCAGTCGCACATGGACGTTCTTCTTGCTGGCTGTGGAGGTGTTCAAGTCAGACCGAAGGGGGTCTATCAGTTGCAGATGGATGTGTGTGGCACATTGGTGAGTGTACCCACGTTTGTTGTCCCGGGACAGAGGGATCAGTTGATTCTGGGTACTAATGTCATTAAATTCATCCTCACTCAACTCAAGCAAACCTCTAGCTATTGGAACGTCATGAATCGCCCTGAGTCATCTGGAGAACCTGAAGTTGAGCAGTTTCTGAACATGCTGTCAGGAATTAACAGGTGGAAGGGTCGTGTAATTCCTGATATTGTGGGCACTGCAAAACTGGCTCAGGCCGTCACTTTGTTGCCCCGACAAGAACACCTCGTGTGGGGCAAACTTCCGCCGAACACACCTATTTCCATGGGAAGTACTATTGTGATTGAGCCACCCAAATCACAGACCCACAAGAAAGGCATCATGGTGGGAAGGGTCATAGCCTCTATGTCTGGTGATGGGTGGGTCCCAGTCAGAATCATGAATCCCTTTGATAAGGCTATTACACTGAGAAGGAACTCGAAAATTGCCGATGTCTTCCCTGTTATAGCTGTTGAGGATCTCAGTGTGCATTCTACTCGCAACAGTAATGAGATGTTGAGTGTGCAGAGCCAGAGCATCGGAGGAATTGATGAGGGAGGTTGTACTGACTTCGGGCCAAGTAAAAGTCTGCAGAGACTTGGTCTTGGTGATCTAGACATTGAGTCATGTGAAGTATCCCATTATTGGAAAAGTCGGCTGGTACAGCTCATTGGGAGGTATGAGGACGTATTTTCCAAACACAAACTGTATTGCGGAAAAGCTAATGAGTTTGTCCACCATATTCGTTTGTCAGACGATCGTCCATTCAGACTTCCTTACCGCCGTGTTCCACCTGCACAGTACCAGAAGCTGAGGAGCGTTCTCTCTGACATGGAGGAACAGGAAATCATACGCAAGTCCAATAGTGAGTGGGCCTCTCCACTTGTGTTGGTATGGAAGAAGAATGGGGACCTTAGAGTGTGTGTGGACTACCGCTGGCTGAATGCCCGAACTGTTAAGGATGCCCACCCCTTGCCTCATCAGGCAGACTGTTTAGCAGCTCTAGGAGGGAATGTCTTCTTTAGTGCGATGGACTTAACCTCTGGTTTTTATAACGTTATGATGTCTGAAGAAGACAAGAAGTTCACTGCCTTCACGACTCCTATGGGTCTGTATGAATTCAACCGTCTGCCGCAAGGGCTTTGTAACAGCCCAGCCAGCTTTATGCGGCTCATGATCAACATCTTCGGGGATCAGAACTTCCTCACGTTGTTATGCTATCTCGACGATCTTCTTGTGTACGCTCCAAGTGAGGAAGCAGCCATTGAGCGGCTTGAGCTGGTGTTCGCTAGGCTCAGAGCACACGGACTGAAGTTAGCCCCGAAGAAGTGTCATTTTCTGAGGAGAAGTGTGAAATTTCTGGGGCATGTCATTGACAACACTGGAGTGGCAACGGATCCTGACAAAGTTAGTGCCATTTCTGCCATATCTGAATCTGACCTGATGATGCCAGATGGAGTGACACCTTCGCAAAAAAAGATAAGGTCTTTTTTGGGAATGGTGTTATATTATCAAAACTTCATTCCAAACTGCTCCAGCATAGCGAAGCCTTTGTTCACCTTGACAGCTGCACCCAGAGGAAAAAAGGCCACTGTGAGAGGCACTGCATCATTTAGGAGACTGAATCCCAGTGATTGGAAAAATGAGCAGAGTGTGGCGTTTCAAAAACTAAAGACAGCGCTGTTAGAATCTGTTGTGCTAGCTCACCCTGATTTCAGCCGACCATTCGTTCTATGTACAGATGCGTCTATGGATGGATTAGGAGCTGTACTGTCACAAGTACCAGAAGGGGAATTTAAGGCACGTCCTATTGCCTTTGCCAGTAAGGCTCTCACTCGTGCACAAGCTAAATACCCTGCTCATCGTCTTGAGTTTTTGGCCCTGAAGTGGTCCGTCTGCGACAAGTTCAGTCATTGGTTGAAGGGACATGACTTTACTGTCTGGACGGACAACAATCCCTTAACATACATCATGACAAAGCCAAAGCTTGATGCGTGCGAGCAGAGGTGGGTGTCCAAGCTGGCCCCCTATAGTTTCAGCATCCAATACATACCCGGCAGTAGAAATGTGGTCGCAGATGCTTTGAGTAGGCAACCCTTCATCCATGATTGTGTCAGTCAGAGGATGATGTCAGAGCCGTATAGTGCGCTACTTGAGGAGGCCGAGCAAGTCCATGATAACACCATTCAAGAAGTGTTCAGGCTGAGCGCAAATACCTGTAACGTTGAACATTGTCCCTCTGCATTCTCGGAATCATGTTCACTTACCAGTGTTGAGGTGTCAGCTATCCTTGATGTTCACACAGAGTGGGAAGTAGGCACAAGAGATCAAGCAGCCCAGTGGCTCACTCAGGATACACACCAGTTATGGTCTCCAGGTCTTAGTCCCCTGCCTGTTTTTTCATTGAGGGAGTTACAGGAGAAGCAGCAGGATGATTCAACGCTGTCAAGGGTCTTGTTCTATGTGAGTAGAGGACGGAAGCCATCTAGACGTGAGAGAACTGGGGAAACTCACAAGGTAATAAAGACACTTAAACAGTGGGAGAAGTTCAAAATGCTTGATGGAATACTCTACAGAGTGTCCAAGGATGTCCTGACGAAAAAACGGAGGCTACAATATGTTGTTCCAAGTTCGCTGGTGAAGCAGGTTCTTGAGGGCATTCACGATGAAGCTGGGCATCAAGGTCAGAGTAGGACTTTATCCCTTGCGAGACAGAGGTTCTTTTGGGTCAGTTTGGAACGGGATGTGCGTGAATATGTTAAATGTTGCAAACGCTGTGTGGTTAGCAAAACTCCAGAACCTGAAGGGAGAGCTCCTCTGGAGAGCATCAAAACATCGAGCCCCCTGGAATTGGTTTGCATAGATTTTTGGTCTGCGGAGAATTCCAGTGGTCGCAGCGTGGATGTCCTGGTCCTAACTGATCACTTTACTAAGATGGCCCATGCTTTCCCTTGTAAAGACCAATCGGCGAAACAAGTTGCACGGCTATTGTGGGACAGATACTTCTGTGTATATGGCTTCCCAGAAAGGATCCATTCGGATCAAGGTGCCAATTTCTGCAGCCAACTGATTCATGAATTGCTACAGATTGCTGGAGTGAGGAAGTCTAGAACAACCGCATATCACCCTATGGGTAACGGTCATGTTGAACGATTCAACAGAACTCTGGGCGGTATGATCAGGGCGCTGCCACCTAGGGCCAAGCAACACTGGCCGCAGATGCTGCAATCGTTGACCTTTGCTTATAACTGCACCGCCCATGAGTCTACTGGATTTGCACCTTTTTATTTGATGTTTGGCAGGATTCCGAGACTCCCAGTGGATGTAATGTTCAGCAGTGTGGAGAGGGACGACGTCCTCATTGATTATGATGTGTACGTGAAGAGATTGAGGGATGATTTGAAATAAGCTTTGATACTTGCTCAGAAGAATGCTGAGGCCAGTCAGCGACGCCAGGCAGACTTGTACAACAAGAGGACTAAAGGTCGCAGTATTGAAGTTGGGGATCAAGTACTGCTTGCCAACAAGGGTGAGCGTGGTCACAAGAAATTGGCAGATAAGTGGGAGTCCATTCCATATACAGTCGTTGCCTTTAATCCTCAATGTCACACCTACCGAATCTGCAACACCCACACTGGTCAGGAAAAGACTGTTCATAGAAACTTGCTCCTCCAAGCGAGCTTTCTGCCAATCGAGTTCGAGGAGATTGAACCCTCATTCAGTGGAGGCACTGAATCAGTTGATGACTGCAGTGAAGTAGCTTTGAGCAATGTTCTAACACCCATGTCTGAATACAGCAACGCTGACCGAACTGCCAGTTGGGTAGCAGGGGCTGTGGCTCCAAATGCTGACTTGGGCAGAACATCCTCTAAGGCAGAGAGTTTCCCTACAGTGGCAGTGGATCCTGATTCTGCTCAATCTGTGCTTTCAACAACTATGGATGATTCTTTCGGATGTGATAAATGTTTCTGAACATTCAAGTAATGGAGGATTGATTCGTGACACAGTGATATCAGCACCAGTGGGAGGTTCATTTGACGATATACGGCCCTCTGACCCCGTGGGTTCGCCTCCTAATCAGGTGGTTACTCAAGTCAGAACCAGGTTTGGCAGGCTTGTGAATCCTGTGAACAGATTAATTCAGAACATGACCCAAAAAATGACTATGACCAGTTCAGTTAATGGAGTTGCAGGGTCTTTATTGTCATAAAATGGATTGAACAGTCACATGAGTAGTATGAGAGTCTTTCCTTTGAACCTATTTAAATCATCCTACTGAGTTGGCAGAGCCGTAATTCACAATTTAAAAAACAAGTAACTGTCACATTGATGCTTAAGAAGTGGTGTTTGGGGCACCCTATTTACAAGTGTTCCCTTTGTTGGTCTGATCAGCCTGCTTGGGTCACTTTCCCTGTGGTTTGGGAAGCATACGTTGCTGTGTCGAGTGTGTCGAGAGTCAACTGTTGATTCTGTGTGTAGCTTTTTGAACAGCTACTTATCCATATTGAACTAGTTTTGTGAAGTTCAGCGGGGAGTATGTAGCTGGTTTAAAAAAATTGTGAATAGATTAAGATTGTTTGTGAACTTCATCAAAACTTAATTATTTTTGTTTTCATATTTTGTATGCTGAGTTGTAATCCGAAAATGTACATAGTTTTAGTGGGAACCAATTATGCAGAATGTTGTTGTATATGGGGCACATATTGGTGACGCAACGATACCTCGTGCGATGTGCGAACAGCGCCATCTTTAGAAGCACATTTGCCGCTGACGGGGTCGGGTGTGCTCTCTCTCGCTCATTTGACGAGCGTGCTGGTAAGAACATTTTGAAGTGTATTAAGCTATGTAATCGACTTATTTCGTGAGATAAACAATGTTTAAGTGAAATGAAAAGCTGTGATGTCATGAAATTGAATGTAGTTAATTGCTTGAGTGTTTTACCGAGACTGGTTTTGCTTACTAGCTTTCTCCGTGCTGTTATGAGCTGTATGAGACTGAGGGGGAGAGACGTGTATCCCACGAAAAAGAATATTAATTGTGCCCTGTATTTCTGCAGGTATGTTAAACTGTTTGTGTTTTATGTTGAGAAATGTTTGAAATGTGTTTGATATCAGGTTTAAATGTGTTTGATACATACAAAAAAGTGAGGTCTGTATGCAAAAGTGATGTGATTGTGCAATTAACCTGTGATTTGTGTGATTAACCCAAAATTTGACATTTTTCTCCATTTAATGTATTTTACTACTGCAAGTAAGTGGTGAAGAAATTATATTTTCCCTTGTATATTATTTTGTATGCCATTTAAGGGGGACCTGTGTTTTGTGGCTTACTATATTGTTTTATTTTATTTAATTTTATTATTTGTGTTTTGTATGTTTTGAAACTCTTAGTTGATTAAATTAACATCTTGAGAAGCACATTTGCCGCTGACGGGGTCGGGTGTGCTCTCTCTCGCTCATTTGACGAGCGTGCTGCTTTCTCCGTGCTGTTATGAGCTGTTATGACTGAGGGGGAGAGACGTGTATCCCACGAAAAAGAATATTAATTGTGCCCTGTATTTCTGCAGAATAAAGATCCTGAGACCTCTTCAATCGGCGTTGTCTTCATTGAACAGAAAATAAACACAACCAGAGTAAAACTGCTACAATTGCACATATCTGTAATGGAAACGCGCCTAATGACAGATCAATAGTAGGCCTATTGTTGCATATTAAAGGAGGGGTGAAACACTCAGTTTCAGTCAATCTCATGTTAATCTTGAGTACCTATAGAGTAATATTGCATCCATCATATCTCCAAAAAGTCTTTAGTTTCATTATATTTATAAAAGAAAGATAGGCTGTACCGAGTCTTTCCGGAAAAAGCCGAGCGGGTGGAGGCGTGCCGTGTGGGCGGAGCTAAATAATCACGAGCGCGCAAAGCTTTTACGTTGAGAGCATCTGGAAGCTGTGACATCCTAAAACAAACAATGGCTAACAATCAAATTCAGCCATACATTTTTTTTATCCAGAACCAGATCGAGTGTTTTTAAAAATTATAAATGATTTGAACTTGAGCACTGTGTTTTTAGAACACCATGTCATGCGCGAGTTTTAGAACATTTGTGTGTGTCTACTCGTGGTTTATGAAGACATGATTTGGTTTTACAATAAACAAACAGACACCTACTACAGTAGCCACCTAAACAAATGTATTTAAACACACACACAACATACATCACATGCTCCATAGATACATTAACTATACGTTATCATGTTGTTTAGCCTACTTGCTGTGCTGAAGTTACACGCCGATAGACACACACAGATGATATTTGAAGCAGTTCTACTCACCGCCTGCAGTTCCAACGCAAGACCGTTAACCTGTAGTGTTGGGACTGCTCCATCCTTGAGAACTAAACGATTAGCAAATCCGGCTTCAAACTGGGCCTTGTTTATAAAAAAATCATCCTCGAAATGCATGGAACAAACAAGAACACTTGCACAACTGTGTTGATGTTCTGGAAAAACAAACTCCATCCACTGGTCCCTTAACGCTTGATTCTTTGGGAATCTCTGCAGTGTTGTCTTGCCTTGGCAACCGAAAACACACTTCTTTGGTGCCATATTGCAGCGCAGCCGATGCACTATGGAATTACATTTGTGTCAATAATAATGAACGTAACTTTATAAAACTGAACGTAACTTTATAAAACTGAACGTAACTTTTTCAGAAACTATCAAAATATTCCATTACAAAAGAAGAAAAACACAATTAAAATGAAAAAAATTAACTCAGTTGCACGAATTTAACAGGCTCTTCAAATATGCTTCATTTTTTGTTATTGGTTTTCAAAGATTCGTTTTCGCAAATCGTGGAGTCTGAATACATTGCTACAGATTTCGTTTACGCTTCTCAGTTTTTCGTTTGCTGCCACAGATTTCGCTTACGCTTCGGAGCTTTTCGTTTGATGTTTTGAGACAAATCTCTCGTGGGGGTGGGCTTAACAGTGATCTACTCTGATTGGATAGTGAGCTTTTGATGGACAGGCGCTCTCTGACCCGGAAGTACAGACGTCACTCAGTGGCGCGCACATTGGAAAGCTCTCGCGGTTAGACATTCAGTTACGCAATACTTCGTGCTTTGTTCTATTACTAACAATATATGTAAATAATACTTGACCTACAATTATATAATTTAATATTATATGAGACCGTCGGCTTCCTTCGTCTCAGTCTGTGAGGATGAGCTCTCAGGAGAGACACGGAGCGGCATCATCTTCCTCCTCAGCTTGCTCTTCAAGGCAGCTTGTAGTAAGTTTGTGTCACTGAAGTAACCAATAACATTGATACAAGTTTTATTCATGTAATGTTACAGTGTGCAACAGTTCGTTGCGGGTTATTATTGTCATTCACAAGTTTGCAATGCACTGATGTCATATCATGATGTTTGTAGCTTGATTGTTTGCTCTTTTGCACAGTTATTATATTCAAGGACTTGTCAATGTAGACAATGCATATATCAAACTGGTCTTTATTCTACAGCAAGACAGAAATCTTGGTGCAGATGCTGCATCATCTGCAGCTGTTCAAAACATCATTGAAGTCCTTAACCAGTCGCTCGGGAATACCAGCACAAGGCAGGGTCAGCAGCAGTCGGGGCAGAGTCATACAGTGGACCAAGATATGGCCAGGTTTCAGTTTTGCAGTCACGACAATGGACAAAACAGCCACATTGTATTTAGCATGTATTTACAATACATTTGAGCACTTATAATTAGAGCAGTGGTAGTAGTCAGGGGCCATTTTGAGGTTCTTTGTGTTCCCGAATAAACACATTAATGTAACAAAAAATAATGCAATACTAATTTTATTTTCAAAGGTCTTTCCCTGGATTTTTTAAGCGTGGTTCGAAAAGACGGCTACCCAGCTGTAGTAGACCAGCAAAGTGCAACAAAATATGGAAACCCTTTGTGTTTTCAGTTTTTCTGTTAAACAAAAATACAGACATGGCCCCGTCACCAGCTGATGAGGTGCAGCTTTTGCAAGCTGGCTTGGGAAAACCGAATCTTACCATGCCTGATGACTTGAAACATTCAGAGGTGATGTATATTTACACACCATTCCTTTATTAAACAGCTATGCCTTCCTTTTTTATCAACGACTAAAAACCTTTGTTAGAATTATTTTCTAATCTTGAGTTAAATGTGGATTTTAGGTCTCTAGCTTGTTCAGTGATGCATACCCAAAAATGAACTCTGCATCTGGAGGCTGGCTTCTTTACAAAGCAACTGGTGTGATCTGTAAACTAACACAACAGGAACTAGTTTTACATTATTGCACAGTGCCGATAGTTTTGTGAATGTCATTTCATTTATTTTTGCGCATTTCAATAGATTGGCACTGACTGTGTTTTTGTGTTTTAAACTTACAATTACATCATATACAGTTTTAATGGAATTGGATGGCATTTCAATTTCATAATATTTATTTATCCAGGTGGACAGGGTAGAAGGCGGTTAAATCTAGTTCCTCCGGAGTCTGAAGGCTACTGTGGGAGCACAATTAGAAGTGCAACTGTAGGGGGGAAAACAATGTTGTACATTGTTCCATTACAAGATGAGTTTGACCTGTCACCTCTACCATCTGATGCCCCGGAGTTCTCTCAAATGCCTAAAGCAGAATGTAAGAAATGCTTCAAATCTATGCCACTACAGATTCTTGCTCTGCACGTAAAGGAATGCAACACTGCTGAATATGAGACGCTTTCTGACTCAGAACCAGAGGTAAGATTTTTAATAAACTTCATGATTATTCTTTAAGATTAATGTGTGGTGTTAATGTATGTAAAATGGTTTGTCTATTTCTAGCTGACTGATCTACCTCCTGATTCACCTGAATTACCTCCTGTTACTGAAGAAGAGGTAATTTACCTTGTTGCTTGGACTGACATTATTCTGACTTCTTATAATGTGTATTTTACATCATTACTTGCTTTTTAGTCACCAGAGGCAAAGTGTCCTGTTTGTCAGCAAAGTTTTCCTGCGAAGGAATTGGAGCTCCATGCAAGTTTTTGTGGCGATTTAGATAGGTAATGGTAATTACTATGAACAAAATCAACAATGTAATTTTGTGGTGCATTATGTGGCATGATTCTAAACATTGCATTTTGAAATTATGTTTACATGGCAGCTGACATTTTGTGCAAATTAGTTATTTATACACTAAAGTAATTTTTTTTGTTTTTTGTTTAACGATTATGGTTTAAATTTTCACTTGTACATGCATTTTCTCTTTAGTCCAGTTGGCCTTCTAAGCCCTGATATAATGGAGTCACAAAAAGAAGAAATGTCATGGTATATTACTTAAGAAAAGTATCAACAGTATTCTTACTTAATAATGTACTTTAATAAACATAACTGGTATATCATAATGCTGTCTCAAACTCTCCATTTTAATCACAATTTGACAGTGAAGAGGATGTACTGCGATGGCTTGCTGCTCAAGTTGACACCTCCAAAGAATTAAGTATCTGTGTGTCTAGAATGAACCTCTTAGAAAGAGGAATGTCACTGTGGAAGCGACAAAAGCTTAGCTCCCCAATCCACACTTTAAAGGTGACATTCATGGGAGAGGCTGGAGTCGACACAGGCGCTCTCCGTAAAGAATTCCTGACAGGTGAGGATTTTTGCATCTGATAGCCTTGACCACAAAACCTTTACAATGTAATTAATTTGTTCTGCTCAGATAGATTGTTTGTTGTTGGAATGTTGCTGAATTAAGCTTTTTTTTTTTTTTACTATAGAAATGATTAGTGCCATAGAGACCCGGCTCTTTGAAGGAGAAAATGGTAAAGGAAAAATGCCTAAGTACTCACTAAATGACCTTGACAATGGCCTGTTTCGGTAAGTGTCATTAAAGAAATTTAAGTCATTAAGAAAATAGTTCATCAAACATTGTTTAGATTAGACTTGCATAAGGAGTCTATAAAAACAGAAAATTCTGTAAAAACAGAAAATAAATTCCTTTTTCAATTCCAATTAAGAGCAAATTCCTTTTGAACATGAGTTTTAAATGTAGTCGCTGACTGTAGAAGTTGTATTTAATTTTTCTGTCCTTGTTACATAGAGTTGCTGGGGAAATATTTGCCGTAAGTCTCGCTCAAGGTGGTCCAGCTCCACGATTTCTACAGGAGTGGTGTTATGATTACCTGTTAAATTACCACCTGTTCTATTGCTATGTACCTTTTATGAATGTTTCAAGAAAACCTAAAATTCTTTCTAGATCGAGGAGACTTCAGACCTGTTGAATTACTGTGAGCAAATTACGAGCTGTGGCTACACTGGCCCTATAAATGACCAAAACAAGGAGAATATAAAGAGGTATCACTTTATGCATTTCTTAAAGGGATAGTTCACTCAATTTATTATTATTTTTTTCAATTTTGTTTTTCTGCTTGCCCACAGGGCATCCAAGATATAGGTGACTTTTTTTGTTGAGTAGTACACATGATGATTTTTAACTCCAACCGATCCAGTCTGTCAGTCGGATAATGCACAGCAATTGGAACTCCATCTATTAGCGTAAAAAAACAAACATGCACAGATAAATCCAAATTAAACCCTGTGGCTCGTGATGACACATTGATGTCCTAAAACACGATGCGATTGGTTTGTGAGGTCTGAACACTCTCTGATGCCGGAAATGATCCCTCGCACTCATTGATGTATATGCGTAAGAGCTCTCACACAGGATGCTTTTTTCAGACCTCACACACAGGATGCTTTTTTATAAATACTCTTTGGTTTCTTGCACAAACCAATTGATTCGTGTCTTAGGACATCAATGTGTCGTCACAAGCCGCAGGGTTTAATTTTAATTTGTTTGTGCATGTTTTTTACTCTTATAGATGAAGTTCCCATTGACATGCATTATACGACTGACACACTGCAACGGGTTGAGTTAAAAATCATCATTTGTGTTCTACTGAAGAAACAAAGTCACCTATATCTGATGCCCTGGGGGCAAGCAGGTAAACATCACATTTTCATTTTTGGATGAACTATCCCTTTAAATCTTTTTTTACAAACAATGCAAGTAATAATTATTAGATTGTAAAACAATGTTTGTTTCTGTTCTATAAAGGGCAATTGCAATGCATGCCGCTGCTCGAAGAACTCCAATGCTTCAGCCGCTCCGTGAGGGCCTTCAACTTTACCGTCTAGTGGACATCATGGAGAAGAACAAAGAAGTGTGCCGTGGCCTCTTTGTTTTTGAAGGTGGCAATGATCAGGTAAGGTGCATATATTTGTAAAAATCATTAGAGCAGTGGTTCTCAACTGAAGTCCTGAGACCATTGTTATCCTAAGTTGATCAACTTAGGGTTACAATGCTTTGGGGAATCGCAGCCCTGCACATTTTGTCTTTTTTTTTTTTTTAAGCACTAGATTCAGGTCATCAGCTTGTTATAAGACAGCTCCATGAACTAAACAGTTTATCTCAGATAAGAGACATACAAAATATGCAGAGCAGTGGGTCCCCAGAACAAGAATTGAGAACCACTGTGTTAGAGAAACTCTTTTGAACTCCTATTTTTGAATATGGCATTTTCTTTAGATGATATTTGTTTTTTTTATTTTCTGGAATGTTTTTCCAGGTGGACTCTGATTACATTGCGTCACATCTTGACCCACAAATGAGTGAGAGTGGCACTCTAAAGCACAGCAAAGAAATGCAAATCTTGAATAACTTCCAAGATTTTTTAATGGAACTTGAAGGTAAATTTGTTGTAACTCGAGTGTTAAGGCAATGTCTATTTTTAGATACTTTAAATATATGCATGTATGTTTACTGCCCTAGATGGAGATTCTGAGGATGAGGAGGCACTTTCTGTGTCAAAAGTAATGCAGTGGCTGTCTGGTCAAGCACATAGACATCTGCTCCTTTCAGAGAGACAAGCTTTTAAAATCACAGTTCTATTTGACCATACATGCATGGAACGTATGCCAAACCACAGAATCTGCTACCCTGTTGTCAGTGCATGCACCCAGACAATCACATTTCCCACTGCACATTTAACAAGTTTAAATGAATTTAAAGAAAACATGAAAATTGCAGTGCAGCAGGGAGCTTACTTTTACAGGGTTTAGAATAGATTTGTTAATGCACTTACGTCCTTTTAATTAATTTCCCCTCTTTAAAAAAAAAAAAAAAAAACCCTACTTTATCATTTATTATCAAAAGAGTGGCTTACAAAGTTTTAGATTTGCACAACAGTGTGATGAAGTTAGTTTTGCCAAAACGCTCTTACATGTGATGTTCTTGTGAATTAAATTTCTGATGTAACAACATATGTTTTTTGTTGTTTTTTTTTGTCCAAGTTTCTTTTTTTATGTTACAAAAGTCAAATGTTAGTAAAGCTCAGTCTTTGAATAATATCAAGTGACTGGACATAGAGATCTCGGTAGCTCAGTGATGATGTCAGGGGATCAATTAATCCCTGCAGAACAGCAAAGCTCTGTTCAGATAAAGGGCATTGGATCTCTGGAATCACCACACCATCTTCTGGGTCAGTATCAGACGTTTGCTGTTGACACAGTTGCTCGATTATCTGCAAAATCAAAGAAACATTAAGTAGGTCAAAATGCCAACTGTTTTGAAATATTGTCAATGACTTGTATCCATGTTGTTATAAACTCATGTAACTTTACTCATATTCAGATCTATTATTAAAATGCATTTTAAATTATAAAAATCAAGTTGTCAAGTAAGGCACATTTACAAAGGGTTCGGCTACTATGCTCCTGAAGAGTTATCATTGTAAATAAGTAATTCACACAGGTTTAATGAAATAAGGGTAAGGAAATTAATTATATTGATTATACACAGATAACATTAAAGGGTTAGTTCACCCAAAAATTAAAATGTCATTAATGACTCTCCTTCATGTCGTCCCAAGCCCGTCAGACCTCCGTTCATCTTCAGAACACAGTTTAAGATATTTTAGATTTAGTCCGAGAGCTTTCTGTCCCTCCATTGGAAATGTATGTACGGTATACTGTCCTTGTCCAGAAAGGAAATAAAGACATCATCAAAGTAGTCCATGTGACATCAGTGGGTTAGTTAGAATGTTTTGAAGCATCGAATATACATTTTGGTCCAAAAATAACAAAAACTACAACTTCCAGAATCGGAAGACAATACAATGCTGAATAAAGTCGTAGTTTTTATTATTTTTGGAACAAAATGTATTTAAGGCATTACAGTACAGTTTTTTTTTTTTTTTTTTTTTTAAGAATTGAGCGCCTGTGGCGTGATGTGTGGTCAGCCGTCACATCAAAATACTACGAAACCCTACATGCAATGGTAGAAGATGGAGTGCTTGATCTATCAAATCAACTACACCTCTTCTGTGTGCACTACACAATTCTTCCACGCCTCCACCACCCATCTCCTTACTTATAGTTCTATCTATTTTTACCACACTGGGGGAGTACTCTGGGAGTAATCTTTATTCTATTGAATTACATGTGAACTTGTGAAATGTAGTTAAGATGTTGACTCCAAAAAAAAAAAAGACATCACATGTTAACAGTGTTCTTACCTTGAAGGCCACCCATGTTTGTGAACACCCTCCAGAAAGAATGAGAAGGCAGTTGATGCCTTGTTGTTTTCAGCAGCATCAAGGTATAGGATCTATGAAAAAAGGGGTTTAGGAGAAAGATATTTCTTAAAATAATTTTCACTTTAAATGGACATGTTGCAAGCAGTATTTCATATATATATATATATATATATATATATATATATATATATATATATATATATATATATATAGCCCAGTTTCTCAGACAAGACTTAAACCTAATCCCAGATTAAAATGCATGTTTGACCTCGAGTAATGGTATAATGGTCCCTTTATAAAATCTACTTGAAAGTTCTAAAGGCCTTGCCGAGTAGTATCCTTGTGGTAATCCAAATCCAAAGTAGATGGCTACCATCAACTGTTTACCCAAAATATCTTCTTTTGCATTCAGCATAAGAGAGAAATGTATATAGGTTTGGAACAAGTGATGACAGTTTTAGTTTTTGGGGAAAATATTTTATTTAAGTTTTAAAACAGAACAAATTCAGAGCTTGACAAACAGTACCTTCCTTGAGAAACCATCAATCCCACCAAATATCACAATATTGAATCTAAAAAACAAAAATATGAACATAAGACTATACTGTTTGTTAGCAGTCATTTAGTTTAGGGTATCTTTTTTTTATTATTTAAGGCATTTTTAATGTGTACATGTGTCATTATGTAAAGAAACAACTAAGATTTTCTGTATATGTGAGTGTAAGAGAGAAAATACCCACGTGATTAGCTTATGATTGGTGTCCACATGAACTAAGGACAATGGTGCAGGAACAGAGTAGCTTCTGCGAGCTATGAAACCAAGCTGAACCATTCTGGCCAAAATTCCATCCACCTCCATCCACCCGTCGCATAGAGGCCTTCATCCTGTGCCACTGTATCCGGTGCCCTCTTGCCAAAAGTTCACCTTTCATTAGTCTGTAGCCTGCATGTGGCATTCTTATTTTTATTGATCTTACAACATTATCAAGTTCTTTATCTGAAATGTTGGAATAGCAGGCTCTGACAGACAGGGTGTGTTCTTTCAATCTTCTGTTCATTGTGCTTCTTGAAACACCACAGATCCTAGAAAGATGTTCTACAGGGAGAGCCATACGAAGGAGTTCCACAAGGTCATCCCTGCTGATATCTAAACGTGGGCGTCCCACGTTTCCCCAAGTGCAGGTTAAAATATCAGATGTAGGTGTTGAAGTTTCTTCCGGACTTACATTTACATGAATTATGCTGATTAGCTCCTGTAGACCTGCAATTAAAGCTTCTGGGATGTTGACATGATTTGAAGCAGTAATTGCCAAATCCAGTTCTTGCCGCGCAGTATCCAAGAGGTAATCCAAATCTAATGTTTCATTTCGAATAATCAAGCTAAACTTTGACAGCATATGCTGTAAAATGTCGTGTTGCACTTGTTCCTAAAGGTAAACAACAAAAAAACAGCCCCTTAAGGTTAGTTAAGACAATCCTTTTTTTCTCTTTCTCTCTCTTCCTCCAGTTAATTTTTACAAAGTCAGCCATTATCATAAGGATTAGCAAACCAGTTTTACCCTAATTAAGCTGTATAATTTATATACCATCATTCAGTGCCTAACGTTACCTGGAAAAGAGACATTTGTCTTTGGTCCTGAGAAACGTTAGCATTAAAAGAAAGGAAGATTAGGCAAACATATTATTTATTTTATTTATATCTACACACCGTATCTTGATATATGAAACAGTTTTTTAAACAATACATTTGTAAAATAAAGCCAGAACTGTTGCACACTGTAACATTACATGGATAAAACTTGTATCAATGTTATTGGTTACTTCAGTGACACGAACTTACTACAAGCTGCCTTGAAGAGCAAGCTGAGGAGGAAGATGATGCCGCTCCGTGTCTCTCCTGAGAGCTCATCCTCACAGACTGAGACGAAGGAAGCCGACGGTCTCATATAATATTAAATTATATAATTGTAGGTCAAGTATTATTTACATATATTGTTAGTAATAGAACAAAGCACGAAGTATTGCGTAACTGAATGTCTAACCGCGAGAGCTTTCCAATGTGCGCACCACTGAGTGACGTCTGTACTTCCGGGTCAGAGAGCGCCTGTCCATCAAAAGCTCACTATCCAATCAGAGTAGATCACTGTTAAGCCCACCCCCACGAGAGATTTGTCTCAAAACATCAAACGAAAAGCTCCAAAGCGTAAGCGAAATCTGTGGCAGCAAACGAAAAACTGAGAAGCGTAAACGAAATCTGTAGCAATGTATTCAGACTCCACGATTTGCGAAAACTAATCTTTGAAAACCAATAACAAAAAATGAAGCATATTTGAAGAGCCTGTTAAATTCGTGCGACTGAGTTAATTATTTTCATTTTAATTGTGTTTTTCTTCTTTTGTAATGGAATATTTTGATAGTTTCTGAAAAAGTTACGTTCAGTTTTATAAAGTTACGTTCATTATTATTGACACAAATGTAATTCCATAATGCACAGCGCTTTGATGGGCACAGGTTACGGCTATCGCTCTACAGCTGCGCGCGCGCCCTTCCGAGAGAAGTGCCCTTAGGACCGTATAAGGAAATTCCGGCGCATCTGACGTCATACGCGCCCATACTCGAAAAAAAACTTTCCGAAACTTGTGACAACCAGGAAGAAGTATTTTGAGAACAGAAATACTCAATCAAACCTACAACTTAATTTGTGAAACTTTGTCCATGTTTAGCATGGGAATCCAACTCTTTAACAGTGTAAAAAACTCACTATGCATGAAATAGCATTTCACCCCCCCTTTAACTTAAAAAATACTTAGAGCCGTTTTGTATAATGTTAAGTATATTGCATCCATCAGAGATAGAACTTGTTATATTCTTCTTTTCCTTGTTCTGTTTGTATATATCTATGGTTCTGTGTGCTCCGCGTTTAACATGAACTCCGCACACTTCCGGCATCAGACGGTTAGGCTGGCGCTGTCGTCCTCACATGGTTCTGTGGTTCTGCAGTTGGTTAATATTGGAATTTTCTGTCACTTTTTTGTGTGCAGTTTTTCCTCTTTGTAGCACAGATATCTTCACTGGGTTGTCTCCCACTGGCAAATACAAAGTGTTTTGCACTGCAGGAAGGACATGTACAAACTGCTGTAATATTTAAATATGGACAATTAAGTTTACTGCTGTGAGACAGAATCATTTAGATACCACAGAAAAGCCTCTTAATAAGTTAACACCAAATCGTATAATAATAAATCATAACTGTGCAAGGACCTGTTCATACATAGGGTGATCATATGTCCCTTTTTATATACAAATGCATGTATTTATCAATACGCAGAGCAAACAAAGAAATTGTCATTCATTTTGAGAATCCAGTTATTTATTTATATTTTGAAAATGCATTTTCAACATTAAATTCCACTATTTAATTATGAATGCATTCATGCATTTTTAAGGGTGTACTTCTGTTTTGTTTTCCTTTTTGTATTATTTTTTTATTTGAACTGTTTTTGATGTTTTAATATCTCATTTATTAATTCATTTTAAATTTGCTCTTTTTATTATCCGTTAAAATATCCAAACATAAATTACTTTGTCACTTAGTACATTAATTTATAGATTAATACATTTACTAGTAAACACCTTTAAAATTCCTATTTTTATTGTACAAATTTACAAAACACTGCCTCATAAATTGTTGCTATTCATTCAACTGAATAAAAAAAAACTGCTTACATAATAAATACAACATGCTCACATCACTACAGAGATAAATGCATTTAATCATTAAAGGGACACAAATATTTAGATAAATCAAATTTTAACGTGAATATGTGCATTTTTCATCCGTTGGTTATCACTGTCAGTCTTAAATCTTGTGAGTGATAATTTAGCAGATTCAAAAAAGAAATGAAAGAATTTATGCAAATCATAAATGGACTGTAGAGAAAGACAAAAACGTTTATTGTTAATATAACCACTGAAGCTGGCTACACAATGAAAGTCTTATTTACATCATGTGTCCATATTTTGTTGCTTGAGAAAACCTAAATGTTAATGATGCTCTAATAATCCGCACAAAATAAGTCATTCTATCAAAGGTTTTGGTTGACTACCATCTGTACAATAACAACATTTATTCACATTGACAAATGTCGTTGTCTGACTTGTGTAAACGCAGCAGTTTCGATAGTTTGGTGGATTGGATGCTGACCTGTGTGTACTCGTCCTTCACATCAGTGAGAACTGGAATAGGCCTATCCTGCAAAAGCACTGAATAAATAAAGACACTTACAAAACATTAACGAATACACAAATCCACACATTGCTGCATAAATAAATACTTATACGTGTGTGAGATGAGAGAAACAAATTACTAAATGGCTGGAAAAATTCTGAACTTTTTTTACTTTTTCTCCTTGTCCTTAGCTTAAACTGGAATTGAAAACATTGTCTGGTCGTTGTGAAAGCATTAACATAACATTACTATTGATGTTCTTCCAGTCAGGTGTACCAGAGATCCCGACACAAGCAAACACTGCTTAAAGAGAGCCTTCCTCCTGTGCTGTTTCTATACTCTTCATCACTCATTCCAGCAATCAGACAATGACAGAAGACGCTAACGATGTTTGATTGACAGCTCCTCCTGAGTTATACATGTCCTTTGCTATATTTGGATTTTCCACAATCATTCATGTTATGTGATATAATACTTTTTGTAAATGGCTCTACACATTTATGCATTTCTATATGTATTTAGGCAAGGATATGTATTCATTTACTTAAGCTATTTATTAGTGTATTTTTTTTTCTCTATTTTTTTGTATTGAAATGTATTGTTTTTCCAGACGTTATCATAGAGGTTTTTGCTTTAGAGCTCTTAAACATTGATTTAAAGTTTTTGGCTACAGTAAGTTACTGTGAAAACCCCTTGACATGTCTAACAGTGCCGGGTCGCAAGACTCGCCAGGATGACTTAGGCCTACATTAAAAAATGAATTAAATTTTTTAAATTTGTTTCTATAAAATCAGTCTATAGGCCTATATAAAAGAAATATGCTAAATGCATTTGATTGAATAAAACGAAAGAAAAAACAGTGTGACAGTGTGCTGCTGAGTTTGGTTCATTATTGTGAGCCTCAAACAAGTTGACGGAAAGGAAACCGAGACGACAGTTTGTTTGTTTTCTATTTTACAAAAGCAAAATGTTTTATTTTGAGTGTACACAAATAAAAATAAACACATTGGGGAGCTGCCAAAATCATACTCCCCTATGAAAAATACTTAATATTGAACCTGAACACTTGTGCTCTTTTGCAGGATGAGATGTGTCTCCAGAATGAGTTTCTTAGGTCTCTGACCCAGCTAAAGTATGAATTAAGCAGTACTAAAATAGTAAATAGTCAAAATAGACTACAGTGTCCTGGTGACCCTGTGCCTTTAGGTAAATGTATATAATTTTGTAACTATTTAGAACTGATTTCAGGCAAACACTATTTGCATTGCCACTAACAATGATACTGTCCTTCGCAGACCTACACAACCCCAAATCATGTTGTGTTACTGATCAGTTGCCAGTTATACTAATCAGTTTACTTTTAGTACCACTTAATCATCATATTTTTATCATTTCACTGTTCTATTGTGAATAACATGTGATGGGAAAATCATTAAGTGTTTTTATTAACATTTTACATTGGAACATCTATTTCTGTTTTGGGTTCTTATTTACTATTTACATACATTTTGTTGACTTACAATAAAAATATTTATATCACCTGGCAAACAAATTGTATATTTAAGAAATGTACAATGAAGTTTTCAGAAAAAAAGAACGAAAATTACCACCTCAAACCTTACATTAAATAAAATGAATGTTCACAATAAATAATTGCAACTTTAGTCCTTAAGGTTGACAAACTGGGCAGATGTAGGTTTTGTGTTTCCTTGAACGTTGAACACATTTGCAGTGAAACCAACGCGGGCACACATCACAGCCAATCTAAACATCTCGACAAACTAATGTTGAAGTCAAGCATAGGTATTTCTGTAATCCATATCAAACAATACTTAGATGAACATTATCATATCACCTTCAATTCGCCTTTGGCTAAGCCCCGCCCCCCTTAGTTACTGTTTACGTCCGACAAACAAACTTCATCTGGGCTCTGGTATCAACATGGCTTATGCTGTGACAGCTCTTCCTGCTGAAATTATATCAAACTTTTATAAAACAGCAAATAAAGTGTCCGATAGAAGTAGGCAAAAGGGGCTGCAATATACGTTCGAAGGCTATATTCACGACATACAGGTGAAACGCAAGGAACAACAACATCCAAATAGAGGCAAAAGCACACCGGTCTCAGTCAACATATGACCCACCGCATATCCTACTAATGGAGACGGAGGCTGGGACTAACAATATCAAGGAGCAACACTGTTCAGGCAAAGCTGGGTAGGTCTCTATTCACTTCTATAATCGTTATTACGAAGCAAACGGACTACGCGAGTATAACGTTGTATTTATTAGCAGCGTGTGCTAGACGGCACTTGTCAGGATTTGACTTCGGTTTTGGGAAGGGAAAAAACGCACACCCCTCTCCAACCTCTCTGGGAAACACATATCTGTGTTACAAATGCCCCAGGCACAACGTTTAAAGGGATAGTTCGGCCAAAAATGATATTTAACACATGCATTACTCACCCTCAAGCCGTTCGAGATGCATATGTCAATCTTGTTTCAGACGAACACATTTTCAGTTATTTTAGAAAATGTCTTAGACCCTTCAGTAGATATAATGTGAAGCAATGGGGTCCACCTCCTTCAAGTCCCAAAATGTGCATACATCCTTCACAAAAGTAATCCATCCGGCTCCAGGGGGATAAACGAAGGCCTTATGAGGGTAATCCGTGCGGTTTTGTCGTAAAAATATACATATTTAAAACTTTATAAATGAAAATATCTGACTTCCGGCAACGATCGACGCGCGTTCACGGGTGATGGAAGTCGGCGTACGAGGTAGGACGTAGCGTCGTGACGTAGAACGAACGCGCCAGCGCAGCCAAAGAGCAGAGCAAAACAAAACTACACTCAGTTCACCCGTGAACGCGCATCGATCGTTGCCGGAAGTCAGATATTTTCATTTATAAAGTTTTAAATATGTATATTTTTACGACAAAACCGCACGGATTAACCTCAGAAGGCCTTCGTTTATCCCCCTGGAGCCGGATGGATTACTTTTGTGAAGGATGTATGCACATTTTGGGACTTGAAGGAGGTGGACCCCATTGCTTCACATTATATCCACTGAAGGGTCTAAGACATTTTCTAAAATAACTGAAAATGTGATCGTCTGAAACAAGATTGACATATGCATCTCGAACGGCTTGAGGGTGAGTAATGCATGTGTTAAATATCATTTTTGGCCGAACTATCCCTTTAACCATATTTTTGATAAAACTACGACGGTAATAGCCTGCCGAGACCAAAAATATGAGACGCCTGTGTTAAAGTCAATGGAGCGCTGTGAAAAAGTGTCGGACCTCTGTGGGAGCTCGTTCTCGGCTGCGCTGTGATTGGTCAATCTACATTCTAGGGTGTGGCTTAGCCAAAGGCGAATTCATATGACAAATTCAATAAAGGTTTGATAAAAGACAACAGTCTTTATTGGAATGCTTACCCACTTTTTTGCCACTGTGTTTGTCGATGGCACAGGTCCTTAAGGTTAGCTGAGGATCACGCCAAGGCAGACTAAACAATGTTATCATAAAACAAGTTTTTACAAGCAAATGAATAATCATATTTTACCAACACTGTTTAATAGTTAGGGTACCAAAGAATGAATGAATATTGGAAATTTGAGACTTACCAGTGTTCTGCAAGACACAAGCAGCAATATCCCTTCTCCGGGCAGCCACGCTTTCCCCAGACGTGGAAAAGTGAAGCGACTCATTGTTCAAGAAACATTCTGCAAACCAGAAAAGAAAAGTGATTATTAAGAATGATATGTTATCTATTTAATTTTCTCTCTCTGTTTAAGGCTGCAAGACTGTCCTTCTGTCCTAAAATAGAAGTGAGGGAATTCTAAAGAATTATGTCAATACTAGAATGATAACTACAAGAAAGTCCCTTTAACTTCTATTGTCAACAGTAACACTCTTCCTAATATCTCCTTGTGTTGTTTTTCAATGGAAGTCACCATTCATTTCAATATTTATCATTGATATCCATTTACCATCCAGAATAACCACCTCCATTAATATTTACCTCTGGTGTTACACTAAGGAAAGAAAGTCATATATGGCATAAGGATCCATTTAACTTACTTTCAAGACAAAAGGCCCACAGGAACTGCCATCCTGGTAATGTCTCACATGCCAACACAGTGCACGTTGTAGCCCGTCTGTATCATTAAGGACCTGTAATATGTATGATTATGGGGTAAAAACAAAATAAGAATTTCATTGTACATAGGTACATATGACAATAAATCTCTTGAATTTGGAATTTATTAAATGAGATAGAATATCAAGAAACACCTTTAGAATTTCAGAAGATCTTGTTTAAAATGTTGATTGTCACCTCCGATGTGGTCTCTCCTAGAGGATCAAGGAACAGAGCCCTCTTCTCTTGAGGAATCATAATCTTAATAATACAGATATTGCAAATGATTACAACAAAACCTTAAACGCTAAAAAAATATAATTAAGACTGCTTATAAAACATAGAAACAGTACCGTCAGAGTCCAGTGCTGATTCTCCTTAATGACCCCAATTATGTATCTGAGTTTTTTGGGATCCATCTGAAATTTCAGAAAAAATAAAATCAAAATTTAATGCACAAGTATTTTGAGGTGTAGTGAGCAACAAACAAAAAAGCATCCCATGACCCAAGTTTAATTGCTGTCTCCAATGTGACATGGCCCAGCCTGACACCCAGGAAGACATCGCCACACCAGACTGTTTATTTAGAATCAGAAATTAATATGTAATTAATATTGAAATAATAATAATTAATTAATATATTAATCAGAAATAAGGTTTTTGCCTTATACTGTAAGTAAACAACTAACATTCTACCATCCATCAAGCAATTAGATTTCTATTTTCTGCACTTTACTTTAAATCATACCGACCTTTATCATTTTACTATCTTTTAATAGTGTTGTTAGTTTTCTTGTATATATATTTTTAAATCAATTATATTTTGTTACAACTGTGACTTCCTTGTGTTGACAATGCAGTAAGAGGCTCTACAAATTGGATCATTTATTTTGTCAAGGTGACTCCATGACTGGTAAAAGCAAGGAGATATTACTTGACCCACACACACACACACACAAGATTACGTGGGACCAAAACTCACATTACCTCTATTGTCTGTTGTATGATATAATACACAACTGATGTTTGTGTGAAGATCACTACATAAGTTACATCTATGCTAATCACATTTATATTGCAGTTTGCAAAAAGTTGTGTACTAACCTTGACCTTTGCTTTTTCATACGAATCAATGCACACAGCCTTGTTTGTCGAATCCTTGTTGTATTGTTTTACCAAAAGGTACATATAAGCATTCATGACCTGACAGGAATAAATGAAGACATATTAGTTTCCCATAAGAAAATAATATTCACAGATGATCTGTTAAATTATGTCTAATGTTTACTTTAGATGGACACTTTCATTTTGAACTTTGGATAGTTTTTCTTTGGACATTATGTATTTGTAAATTTTTTATTTACATTATTTTAGCAAATTAATGAAATGTTGAAACAGTTTGATATAAGTGGCTTCATTCACAAACTGTTAATGAAATCCAACACACTTATAAGATGTGTTCTTAAGGTATAATAATCTGTACACTGTGGAAACCAATAAGAAAACACAAACCATTTCAGAAAAAAAATTAAAAAATGTACATAACATGTCGTACAAACACATTATTATAATGGCTAGATAAAAAAAATAACAACCTCAAGAGACAAGAGGCCAATTTAAAATAAATACTAAACAACATAATGGTGAATTCAATCTGATAAGCATAAACGAAGCTAAACCACTGTTAATTCTCAATACTAACTTTTATATTATATATATTACTTATGTATTTAGTTATGAAATATATAACTGTATAGGCATATAAATCACACAAAATTAGTTTCATGGAAAAAACTTCATAGATTAGAAATTAGAAGCAAGATAACAATTTCCTATGAGTTGGTGCTTCTAAAAGGATCAACTCACCTCACTTTCAAAATGTCGTGTGGGTGCAGTCTGATGAATGTCCGAGTAAAACTATTTGAAAGGCCCTATTTTTGAGATCAGCACATACAAGTTTTTTCCTTCGCAGGCTTCTTTGACACCTGTAAAATGTCAAAAACAAGCAAAACAATGCAAAGTCCTGACAAGACAGAATATGAAACTCTAAAGAAAAATCACAATTGAGGTTAGATGTCTATCTTAAATTATGCAATGGTGTTACTCACAACTGGTGAATCCATGTGTTACTACTGTAATATGTATTATTATTATTATTATTATAACTGTCTAAATTGTTGTTTAAGAACATACAGGATTCTATATCTGATAAAATCACAACTCCTGAGGATGCTGTGGCATGGACTGGTGGTGGAGATGCCGGTGAGGAACAGGTTAAAGTCAGTACTGGCACTGGTGGTGGTGGAGGAGATGCTGGTGAGGAGGGGGATGCAAAGACCACAGGAACTGAAACTGATGGTGATGAAGACTTCAGTCCCAAAAAGTGCAGGAAAATACTGTTAAAAAAGTGCTACCTATTTATCATTAATGATATTTATTTGAAAATTTTAACAATCTGCAGTTACCCGATAGTGCTCAGCTATTTCGGAAGGGTAACGGGTCTCTCTTCCAAACATTAAAAAGTACTGTGAGTAGTTGTCACCTGCCGCTTTGTCCGAAGCCCAAACATTACGGCATCTAGGTGTTTGTCCCATTCATTGGGCTTGTCTTTGACAAGCTTGCAAAGGGATCTGGTAATATAATAACATTATTTTCAGGTTCAAAGCAGTCAGGAAGGAGCATTTACAATCATGGATCTGGTACACATTTTTATCCCATTTAAATAAAAATGTATTCAGTGTGTACATAGTCATTATGTGCATTTTCTAGGAACTGAACCAATGAATTTTGCATTTCTATCATCATGCTCTGCTTAAATACATAAATGGCTAGTTCTTTGCAAAATTATTGTCAGTGTGAAGAGAATTAGAATTAAATTATTGTTACCTCTGTATTGTCGCATTCACCCGTTCCACAAGGCCGTTCGTCTGTGGGTGGTAGGGTGCGCACAAGGATCTTTTAATGTTTAACACTTTGCAGATATTACTGCTCAGCTGCAATTTATAGAAGAAAACAGACTCTTCAAGTTCTCAGGGAAAAGACACAAGGTGTGTATATTGAAAAAAAGATGACATTTAATAATTTTTTATCAATGTTTTATCAGTGAACATGTATGACCCACTGTGTTTACGAACTCTTTCCCCCGGTCTGTGAGGACTCTCTTAGGTGCCTCAAACTGCAGCACTCCCTGGCAGCCTTTGACTTGAGGGGATAAGCCTGGGCCCACTTGGTCATGTGGTCAATGATGACACAAATATATCGGTTACCATTTTCTGTTGGTGCTAATTTGCCAATTAGATCCATCCCCACAAGCTCGAAAGGCTGTATAACCTAGAGTTCATTAAATAGAAACAAAATAATTAGTTATATAACCTAATTGTTATTTCTAATTTAATTCTAAAAAATAACAATAAATAAATGTGTGATGGAAAGGAATACCACAATTGGAATGACTTCATTTTGCTCCTTAACTGATGACCTGCTGGCCTGACATGGTACACACTGTGCCACCTGTGATCAAAACAGTTTAATGTTGGAAATCATTAGCATTTTATAATATTGCAAAAGTATTAATTCTGTACATTTTATTACTCAGGTGTCAATGTCCTGTGACATGCCAGGCCAGTAAAATCGTATAGATATTGCGTCTCGTGGTTTTTTGTCCTGTGTGAGCTCCGAGGCTGCTTGCATGAAACTCCTCAAAATTGCCTCTTCAGCCCCACACACAACTTTTATCTGTTTTTTGCCATTGTTCCAAAGGTAATACAATTCACCACCTATGAAAAGAAAAAAAGAGACAAAAGAGACAAATTAATTAAACATAGACAAAGTGTATATACTGTGCTGGTCAGAATGATTCCCCCCCTTGGTAAATATGATCAAAGATGGCTGTAAAAAATAAAAATCTACATTGTTAATCCTTTTGATATTTTACCAATAAAATTAGCAAAAATCTAACCTTTGATTTAAGTAAAATAATTGAGGGGGTGGGGGGTCATAATGAAATAAATGTTTTTCTCTAAAACACATTGGGAAAAAATATTTGTCCCCTTTTATTAAATACTTTTTTGAACCTCCTTTTCCTAAGATAGCAGCTCTGAGTCTTCTCCTATAACGCCTGATGAGTTTGGAGAACACCTGACCGGAGATCAGAGACCCATTCCTCCATACAGACTCTCTCCATATCCTGCAGATTCCCAGATCAATGTTGGTACTTCTCCTGTTCAGTTCATTCTCTGTGTTCAGGTCAGGGACTGGGATGGCCATTGCAGATGCTGGTTTTGTGCTCAGTAACAAAAACAAATGTTTGTTTTTGGATCACTATAGTGATCCAAAAATGGCCCCAATTAAATAAACAATGAAATTTTGCTCATTTAAAACATTTCAATTTAGTTGTTGATTTTAATTTTTTTAAAAAAATCATTGGTTTTATGGGAATTACATGCGTTTTGAACCAAGCTATGTGAATTAAAGTCAGTTAAAAAAAAATAAGTTGGTTCTCTGCGCATGCGCGCAAATGCACAGATTCTTTGCCGCCGTTTCCAGACAGAAAGCTTCATGCAGTGCGAGTGAGTTGAAGATTTTATCATCCCATCGATTTGCACAGTAAGTAGTAATATTTCATATTATGTATCACTATTTATTACAATAAACCGTTTGTTGACTGTACAAAGAATATAAATTGCTCAGGTTCAGAACACGTCTTCCACAGACTATTTTCACAGTGACCAACCGTCACCTAACGTTAGGCCTACATCGCACGCGCACCTACTTTTAAACATATTCCCAATTTTATGTCACGGAATGTACTTTTAAGATATTTTTAAGTAAGAATGTTGCTTTGTAAACTTCAAATATGTTGTTTGTGTGTAAAGATAGCTCCTATTTAAAAATTACTTCGATGTTTTCTGAGCTCCAGGCCGTCATCGGCCGGACCCGCCGAGAACAGTCCTTCAAGAATCTGCCGCGGCTTCTAATGTGTCTTTGGAGGTTACACATGATGAGATATAAATAGATTTGGATGGGTAATATTTTATCTTAATAGTCTATTATTGTAGAGCAATTTGTTTTGGCGGAGGGCAGTGCTAGAAATTAAATAACGTTACTATGCTGCTGAAGCACTCAAGTGCCTGACGTTTTTCAGTGGCTGAAAAACACTTCGGTGAACACACGGGGTAAAACGTCAAAACACGTAAATTTAGCGTGTGTATACATAGAAAGATAATGGAATGGAAAACGTGTTCTGTGTGAAAGGCCACTAATCTTTAGTTTGCATGTTATCGAAAAACATTTAACTTCTAATTATGGGTTTAAAGCAATGAGGAGTAGGGTTGGGTATCGGTTGGGCTTTATCCGATACCAGTACCTACTCTGTATTTGTTAAACGGTTCCGGTGCTTAAACGGTTCTTGAAATGGTACTTAAGAAAACGAAACCGCACACACTTTGTCAAAAAATAATACCCTTTAATTTACAGGGCCAAACTGGACACAATATTAACTTAAATCTTTAAACAATATAAATACAAGTAACATATGATAAAAATAAATAAACCAATATATAAAAAAAAAAATCACATTTACATAATATCAAATTGAACAATATTGTATCAAACAATGTAATAATACTGGAGATTAATAGAGATTACTACCAGGGTAATCTAATATCGACATGGCTACAGGTTCCCATGTTTTGTCTGCTTGAACCAGTCATGTAAGTTATCTGGTCATTGTACTAGTTACGCAGCGCTTAGCTTGGCGAGTTTGGTATTTCGTTCCCACTGCGTCTTAGCCCTGCAGCTTTGAGTAAACCTATGAAAGAGGACGTCTCTGGTTACTGGTGTAACCCATGTTCTCTGAATAGGGAACGAGACGCTGCGTTCGCTGGCAAACTCCTCGCGCTGCCGACAAGCTTCCTTTTTCGGCAGAGAAATCTGAGGAGCAGATGATGCGCGCGCTAATATAATATGACGACGTAAGAGCGTCAAGGCGGCGCCCGCGCCATCAGCCAATGGATTGGCGTGATTCTATATGGGCTTCAGACAATCGGCACACCTAGAGGGCGTTCTGACGCGTAATTTTACACGTGAAATGCAGCCAAACCTTGGAGCGTTTTGTCTTCGGCATCTTCATTAATCCCCTCGCTATCAGCAGACGTTCCGGGAGTCTCCCGCATATTGATAACGGCTCCCTGATGCCCGCAAATTAGTTAAAATCTCCCGGAATCTAGAGCGAGCGAGCGAGAGCGCGCATACGAGACAGAACAGACTGTGCTCCAAACCGTATAGTGCACGCACAGCGGAGAGGGAGAGGGAGAGAGCGAGAGACCTTGCGTGTGTGCGCCTCATGACACAGAGACTCAGGCACCGAAATTTTCGTTCTTATTCGGTCTGGTTACTACCGTTTACATCGCCTATTGCTCTTATGAAGACACTCGACAAAACGGACAGTTTGGCATAATTTGTGTGTGTTATGGTTCGTTCAAGCCCGAAAGAGAACTCGATAAGATATTTTAGATTTAGTCCTAGAGTTTTTTGTCCCTCCATTGAAAATGTATGTACGGTACACTGTCCTTGTCCAGAAAGGAAATCTAAAATATCTTAAACTGTGTTCTGAGGAACGGAGGTCTTACGGGCTTGGAACGACATGAGGGTAAATCATTTATGACATAATTTTCATTTTTGGGTGAACTAACCCTTTAATCTTCTCTCTCCTGACTACTTTGTCGGACAAAAATGGCGCATTATGATTGATCAGATCGCCTGTCAATCAAATTCCCGGCTAATTTTTTATTTTATTTTTACATTTTATACACACCCACCCCCGATGAAACCGGTATTACCGGTGTTGTCACAAGTCGATTTACCGGTAGGAGAATTGTTTCACCGTCACATCTCTAGTGTGTACCCAGCATTAATCGATCCGAGTGAGCTCAATCCGAATGAATTTCGATCGAATTGAGAGGGGTGGTTTATTCCTTTTCTAATCCGACCGAGAGGACATGTAAAACACTTGATCGGATTGAAAACCGAAACTGAAAGGACTGCGCATGTGCAATAACGTTGAAATAACGTTTGGATGGAGTATTACTTTAAGATGTAAAGTAGGCATTCCTCATCCTCACCTAGGTAGATACAAAGAGCTCTGAGGATAGCCTCTTTCTTTATATGGACATCACTTGTCTGTAAATATTACAAATTTGATTATTTCAATCCATAAACAGCTGACAGGAAAAATGTGAAGGACTCGATATGCTGCCCGGCCAAAAAGTCATTTAAATAGGCAAATACTTAACCCATTTAATTCCACTGGTCACAATTGTGATCACAATTGTTCCTCATATATTTTAGTGTAGTATTAAAAATCAACTCTTATTGTGAAGCACGTTAATTTATAATGCAAATTTAAGATGACTACATGTGTTCTGGGCAGATCTAACATTTATTGGGTAATTTGGTCATGTGACCACACACATTTATTTTACTGCCACCTTAACACTGATGATTGTCAGAAATGACAGGCAGTAATTTTACTGTATACATACCTCATGTAAAATCCTAAAATATTTGACCATTTTCTGTCCAGAAAGACCTCCTTTTTCTGGAGAACAGCAGTGAGTTGTGGAACATATTTGTCCAATTGTGCCATAAAGGTGTTTTCAAGGGGGATGGTTGCAATTCGTCGGAATTCAGCACCAATCTATTGTACTCAGAAGTATAGACAGAGAAAGATATCATATTGTTGTCTCTCCTCTTATATCAAGGATTTTTCTGCTTCACCTCAAAACAACCCTTTTACAATCATCCCCTACTTTAAGACTTAATGGGATAGTTCACCCTAAAATGAAAATTAAGTCAAACTGTATTATATGGGCTCACAGAGATGAATTATTTCTTAAAAAATCTTGTAAAAAACAAGCAACTTCATGTCCAATGTCAACCTATATGCTACAACAACAACAAAAAACATCTGTAACCAGTCAACAGAATGTTTACTCTATTGAATGATGCCCCATAATTAAATATTACTTACTGTGAAAATTGTTGGGACTGGGCTGAAAATGTGAACCTGGAAACTCTGCGTGTAGAGAGCACCTCAAATGAAAGCAAGCACACAATGATTATTACTGTTAGTTCAAGATACTGTATATCTGAAGAATCATTAAGTGAGAAAAACTTACAGTAGTACTGCTTTGACAGTTCCCCTCTGGATGTGTTCTGTCAAGAAAAAAGGCAGCATAGTCTTTCAAACAACTTTTCTTTTTAATTGAATATTAATATAACAATAGTAATGGCATCCCAGCAAAAGCAATGCAGGATCAGCAAAAAAAAAACATGTTTGTTTTTATAGCATAATAATTCGTTTGGGATATATATTTGGTAGAATCATTTGTTGTTCTTTCTTACCTTAAGCCTCACATACACCACTGACCTGCCAAACTGTGGGCATGCTTTTATAGCTGCAGGGCAAACTGAGCTCAACACAACAGGTATTACCCTTCTCCTCCGGTCAGCTCTGCAGATTTCAATTCCACCCTCTCCTATTATTGGAAAAGCTTCCCTAATTTTCTGATGAAATGCTCTCTCATCCATTGAAAATGGCACAACTAGTTTTTTAACCGTTGTACCTGTTAAAAGAAAAAATGTATGAATATCACAAATAATGATAATAATGGTCACATAATAACCACATTTAAAGGGGTGATGTACTGAGAAATCAAATTTTCCTTGAGCTTTTGACATCTAAGACGTCATCAAATTATAAGAATATCCTGTAAGTTTCAGAACTGAAAACGTCCTCGTTAGTCCAATAAAAGCTTTTATTGACACCAGGCTCAGCAAACGACTCGTTTTTCAAAGTGGGGAACTATGACGACAAAGAGGATAAAACACCACCCCCGCAGAAGAAGATCAACGCCTACTTCAACACGGCCGGTTTAGCTTTTAACCATTGTTACTCTGTATATTCTCAGTGGATGTTCATATCACACCTACAAGTAGAAACCTACCAACATTCAAGCCTTCACCAGTAGCAAGTATGTGAAATCTAAAGTCATTTGCACATTTTCCACATCACAGTCAAAAATAATCACTTTTTGAATTTAATCAACAGGTAGGCTGTCACACTTCCAGGAGGAAAGAACAGGTATGCCACAAATTACTGTGAATTATTCTCAGTTGATATGATTATATTCATGAATGGGTTATGTAAATAATGTCACCTTCCTTGGCAAATTTAAAAGTACTTTAAACGCTTCATTCAGCAGGCATGCAAGTTTTGAATGCAATATACTGTTTGTTAGCTTTGATTTCAGATAATAGTTTCCCTCCTCCATTATGTGAATTCATAAGACATACATTTTATTGTTATAGCATGTAATAGAAAAATTGAACAGTGAAATGCTCCAAAACTAACACGTCCAATGTAATATTTCCATGAAGGATTATTACATTGGACGTATTATTATGAATGGCGGCTGCACCCAGAAGTATGTCCCTGTGGGGTTTTCATTTTCACAGTGTCCTAATGTATCAAATTTAACGGAAGTGATTGCAAAGTTCTTGATAAACATCTTCAAAATTCCATAGATAAAATTGTCTTTTAATTCCATTACTTGTTTTACTTTTTTCACCTGTGGATGCACAACAGAACACCTTTGGTCAACAACATGGAAGCCCTGAATCTCCACAGACCCGTGGATATATGTTGAGGCGTAGGTGCTAATGTTTAGAAAATGTTAGATCTGAATGTGTACAATTACGAAGTTGTTACAGGGCACTACAAACGGAGTCCTATCAATTACAGAAAAATGTTTTAGAAGAACTCCATGTTCCCCTGAAATACCAGCTCCGGCATCTAGAAATACGCAAAGAATATGTTATTATTATGAATGTCCAAGTGACACTTTTAAAATTTCATATAGTCCAGTTGGGTAGTGCACATATTAAATAATACCGTTACCGAGGTGATAAAAGCACCAAATTTTACATGAAGATTCTTTAGGACCTCCTGAATGATTTCAGCCTAGGAGCCCAGCTGAAATATTGAAATTTAGTGTCAAATCACTTAAAAAACAATATTCATGAAAAACGTTTTTTTATTTTTTATTTTTTATCTCAAGTAAAACTTTCAGGATAATGGCCTTTTAAGACCACTGAATAAGCTTCCTTTTGTTAATTTGTGCTCAGGCCAGTAGATCTTCCAAATTATAAGTGTAAAACAGAGTGCCAAGACACCTTATACCTAAAAAAAAAATTAAAAAGCCCTGTATAATATAGGCAGAATTATTTAAAAAGTCAGCAAAAATGCTTAAATGTTAAGAGATCTTGGTTTTCTCTTTTATTTTTCAATTCAACTAGGTCATTCATAGCTATTCTACTAAGTTCATAGTTTGGTCATTAGTTTTATGTTAGGCTGCATCACATCACATTAACCCTTTCGCACGTACTGCACCGGTGTGATTAGAACGGTCAGTGCATGCACTGCTAAATTCAAATGTGCTTTCCCGCGTTGGCTGGCGCTGAGCCAGAGACAGGCGCGCTTAGAGCTGTCATATATCACAACTTTTCAGTGTTTTCAACCACATAATGTTTATTTTAGGTTTCAGACATTTAAGTACTAAAAAAAACAATACATTTAGAGTTTGTAAAATACACACTGATGTCAAAGGAAGAGCCAATAATAATCCTTTCCATAATTAGAAATGTCTTATTAATTCTTAGATACACATTGTGTAAGTGACTTTAAAGTTTACTCTATTCGTCTACCAGTTCACCAGCCACTTACTTTTATGTATTTCGGGTGAAGTGGATGAATTCACGTGTTGTAAAATCCAAAAGATCCGATTCTCTGAACTGCGTCTGCGGCACAAACTAGATGACGCCGCCCATCGCGCATACAGCTCAACTAACGCGATCGTTATAAAGGTGTTTAAACAACAAAACACTTCCACTTGCATATATTTGACAATCGGAATATCAGATATTTCATGCAATATCTAACAAATGTGTGAATATTTTGAATAAAAAAGGAAAAATGACATAAAAGCAGATCATCATTCATTCTCTGTTGTTGCTGCGGTGTGTCACGTGACAAGCAATGGCGCGTCACCATGGAAACCATACAGTGACACATTCTAAACAACGGTATAATAATAACTTTTATGCTTACATAACATTAGTTTCTGAAACTTCAACATGGAGCTGAACTGGGCTCTATGTATTATTTGCCAGAAAGACACATCTGAACCCCTGAGATGTACCTTGCAGACACCTGGGACAAGTGGTAATAAATCTTATGCCTATAGATAATTTCTTGCTAATGTCGAGCAATTCAGAGCGATTGACAATCTTCCTACTAAACTCTATTTTGGGAATGATGAAACTGCTACCAATTTTGCTTCACATTCTGCTTCTTGGCACAAATCTTGCCACCTAAAGTTTAACAATTCAAAGCTTATGAAAGCGACAAAGAAGAACATGCGGAATGCTGTTGAATCTGGACGGGGAAAGCCAATGAAACGCCAACGACTGGATGTTCGAAAGTGCTTCTTCTGTGAGGGTGGCATAGATCAAGGTGCTCCATGAAGTATCAACATTTGATACTGACAAGAATATCCGAACCATGATCACTGAACTTAAGGACACAAGGCTTATGACAAGGATAATTGGAGGAGATTTGATTGCAATTGAGGCAAAATACCATTTACCATGCCTTGTAAAGCTAAGAAATTGCTACCGTGGACTCGCTAGTAAGAGCTACCAATGTCCAGAAAACATAGATGAAAATATGAATGAGTCTCGCGCTTTCGTTGAACTTCAGGACTACATTGAAAAATGTGTTGATTCTGGAGTCCTTCTCTTTATGCTATCTGAGCTCCACTCTTTGTATGTAAATCGACTTCAGGAACTGGGTGTCAGTAAGCAAGTCAACAAAACCAGATTGAAAAATCATTTGCTTCAATGCTTTCCAGATGCACAAGAACAATTTGATGGAAGGAATACAGTTCCTGTTTTCAAGGAGGGCATGAGAAATATGCTAAGGGAAGCTCTGCGGAAGAGAGATTTTGATGAAGATGCTCTCATCCTGGCAAAAGCTGCGAAGATTATTAGAAATGACATATTCAACCATACAGGCTTCAAATTCACTGGCTCCTTCCCAGAAAGATGTCAAGAAACCTCACTTCCTTCAAGCTTAAAGTCTCTTATCTCAATGATAATGAATGGCTCCAACTTGAAAGATCAAGAGAAATGTGAGTCTCAGGCTTGCCTCACAATGGGACAAGGCATTCTTTATAACACAAAGAAAAGGGCAACACCCACTGCTAGGATGACCAGACAGCCTTGAACGTGAACCACCACTCTTTATTTACATAGGCCTTAATGTACATGTACAAACCAGAAGCAAGCAACTGGTCCAGCAATTAAACCAAATGGGTATTAGCATTTCATATGACAGAGTTATTCAAATTGAAGACTGGCTTGCTAAAGCCACATGTGAACGCTTTGAAGTTGATGGTGTTGTGGTTCCAGCTTGTCTCCGGAAAGGGCTCTTCACAGTTGGTGCCCTTGATAACCTTGGGTCATAGTCAAGGTTATCAAGGGCACCAACTGTGAAGAGCCCTTTCCAACTGTGAAGAGCCTGGAAACTGAAACATGCTGATTCCAGTACCATGAATCAGCATGTTTCAGTTTCCAACTAAGGATGACTGTGGTGTACAGAGACCACCCATTATGATACCACCTTTTGAAAATAAAAATAAAGCTCTTCCTGACACTTTTGCCACTGTCCCCGCTGTAGCTCTGAAAAATACTTCTGTTTCAGTGCCAGAGTGTAATGTAGTTACAGCTATGGGTTTATTGGATAATGCTAGAGAAGAGGAAAACAGGTGGGTCAATCATGCACTGCCACTTCTAGAGAAGAGAGAACTAGACAGTGATGATGCAGTTGCATGGTCTGCATATCATGCTTCTATGCAACCATTTGGTGGAAGCAATGTGCACTCCTTCCTCTGTTTTATGATAAATCTGCCACTCCAGCCATGATTAACTCTCTGGGGTCGGCGGTCTCGCCGGCGATACCAGCTCACTTTTTTCCTTATCAGTGCAAAAGAGACTCAAATTACTCTGTTGATTTTGATCTTACATATAAGTGTTGTACATCATTCGATCCTGTTAAGTTTGTATTTTTTTTGTGGAACCTCACAATAAAAACAAAGTGTTGTGCTTTTCGCCTAATAAAAAAAAATAAACATGATGCGCGTTCTGCGTTCTCTCTGTCAGTGAAGTCCATTCTGAAATGCGTCCGAAAAATGAACTGTAAGTCTGTAAATACTCAGTCAAACAAGTATACAGGCACACAGGCATGAAGCCTGAATTATCTTCTTTTAAATGAAGTAATTTATATAAAAAACAAATTTTCTCATTTTATGTAATCTGTACAAAAAGAGAGAGATGATAGTCGTTCTCGTCTGAGCTCATTAAAGTTAATTTGACCACGCCCACGGAGCGCGCGCTCTATTCAAACACAAATGCTCTGAGGCGATCCACGCCCACATCAGCTGGATAACCCACCGAAAGAGACTCATATTTACGACGCTGTGAGGAATAATACTATCTTAATAATAATCCTGGAAAAAATTACCTCAGAAGTACAGGTCGTTTCATTTGGAGGAGCAACGGATCCAGCCGAGGAATAGGTACATTCTTTATGCTTTGTGCTAATCGATATGAAATAGTGTCTGTAAACAAAAAGACTGTTTGAATCGCGTTTTTGTGTGTGAATGAATGAACAGCTTTTACCTAACTATATTCCAATACTGAGATGAGTAAAAATCGACTGAAATATGTTGAAATAAAATATTTTTGTATAAGGAACGTATTAAACTGCAAATTAACATTTATATGTCCTAATCATAAAAACGATATGTTACATATGAAAGACAAGATGTCGTTTTTACTGTAAAATACTGCCACATCAAATAAGCTTGTTTGCTAAGATGTTATTATAGTGTTTGTTCGATTGTAGGCAAATATTCAAACTAATTAATCCGCAACTGTGAAATATGTATGATAAAATGTATACTTTAGTATATACAAAGAAAGATTACATTTGAAATATATTTAACATTTTTATTGTTGTTGTAATTGTAACCTTTTTTATTAAAATAGCAAAAATATATGTAGGCTACATATAAATAAATCTTAGGTAAATCTTAAAAGCTCAATATAAGCCTCCTCTTTAAATTATTTGTATTGTGTTTTATTAGTGACACATTTGGGATATATTCCCAAACTTTCTGTAAAAACAGTATGATAATTAACTGCACAATTACTAGAAATGTTTACATTTGATATTATACAATTTGCAAGCACAATTTGAAAAATAAATAAATAATTGGAACTGTGAACCAATTTTGTATTATATAGGCATATATATATATATATATATATTTTGTCATTCTTGTGGCTCAGTGACACACCTGAATGAAAGGGTCATTAGTATGCAGCCCCATTATGCGCTCATTATGCGGGCCCATTGTCTTCTCAGGTGTGAATCACAGCAGGTCACACCCCTGCGCATATTGCCTTTCCAAACAAAAAGTGTCATTTTTAAATTTAAACCAATCTATTGTTTTATGTGAATGATAAGGCAGGATGATTTTCAGATCATTTTGAAGAAAAAACTCTAGGCGACAACATCCATTAGTCAAAAGTCTTGTGGACACATATTTAGTATGTGTTTTGTGGCCTTATTTCAGAAACTTTAAGTTTTAGTTTTTTCAATAACCACGCATAAACAATATTCTCTCAAAAATACAAAAATTTACATACATGTTGATAACACATTATGGTAGCCCTGTTTGTGCTAAATAGAGTGTAATTACACCTTTGCCAGTAATATGTTTATAAGCAACTGAAAAAAGCACAAATGTCAGAGTATGTCAAAACATCTCAAGGACCCCAAAAACACCTTGGACCCCAGGGGGTTAAACATAAATATGAAACATATGTTTAAGTTTTTTAACTTATAACCGCTTTGCTCATGCTCTGGTGTGTATAGTATACCTGCATGTGTGTGGCATGTGGTGGAGGGGTGCGATTTTCGAATAATAATCAAATAATACCCAGCGATCTTCGAATATTATCTTTGCTTGAAAGTTTCGTTTTGTATAAATTGTATCTTCATTTTAATCAATGTTTCATCAACATATCTGCCTGGATTAATAAATAAGAAGCAAATATGGACAATATAATAAGGACATGGAGGCGCCGGCGCGTGAACTGGAGCGCGTAAATGAACTGAAACTCAGCATATAAACTACTTGCCTCACAGACCTGTATATCTATAGAAAGCTTGAAATGTGTACTTTTAAACAAAACAATTAAAAACTAAAAGAAATTGGCTACTCTCTTATGTAGGCTAATTCATATGAAGTGTGCATTTCTATCTATAGGTGCGTTCACTACTGCGAAGATGGCGAGTCTGCATCGTCAACTTTATCAATTTATCAACTTTATCAACAATTCAAATGTTTCATGCATAATCATTACTTAAGCCGGTTCTTTGTAGCAAGCTTTATTTCAGGTGTTGCGTGATATCTCTGCGCCCAAGTAGCAGTGCTCCCCCCCCGCCCCCATATAGTCCCAAATCTATTTCTGCCTAGGAAATCACCTAGTCTTAATCTGCATTGCTATTTGTACTCGTTGTGAATAAGCAGGCCACAAGAAGTAATTATTTTTATTTATTTTTTATCACTTTTACTCACGACATGCTACCTGGCAACATAGGATTCCATTCATTATGCTAAGCTAAGCTAGTGGCGACGCTGCCAGACTAAGACAATGCTTGCACTGAGACAAAAATGCATTTGCCCACCTTTCTAAATGTAGGGGAGACAGCGAATAACCCCAATTTAAAAAAAACGGTGGAGTGTTCCTTTAATAATTTCGTTTTTTCTGTGGGTTTTATTACTGATATATCTGCGCCAGTATCAATTCGAAATATGGTTTCATCAAATTCTTTGTACAATCTTTTATCTATCTCTTCTGTGTTTAGCAGGGCTTTCTTCAGGGGAGCCGTCTTTTCCCATTCTTCTGAGACTTCTGTTTTCTTTCTAATTTTCTTCCTTCTAACTTCTGCTTCTTTAGTTTCTATATTGGGGTGAGTCTTATCAACCCTATTCCTGCCTATTCTAGCTTTGGGCCTGTTTCTTCCTCTTTCTGCAATGATCTGAGCTCTTTCTTCTGAGCTAAGTTTATTCCACTTTTCATTGTCAACATATTTTGATTTTCCTTTATTATTTTCGGGCTTTGATTGGTCTCTATATCTATTATTGCCACGGTTAATGCTTCTTGGACTATTTTTCTCTACTCTATTTTCCCCCAAATTCCATTTTAGGTCTGTCTTACAATTGGGGCGTGATGAGGGTATTTTCTCTGTCTCATAGCGGTTGTATGGTTTCTTTTTACGGCCTGTTCTTCTAGGTTGGTCCCTAGGCTACTGTTGTCTGTTATTAGGCTTTTCTTTTTCTGCATGAATTATTTCAGTCTTCCTATCATATCTGATTAGGGCTTTTACTAATTCTTCAGGAGCTGTTTCCGGTCCATATAGGAGGAACTCCCTGGTTCCCATTAGGGCGTTTCTTTTTACCCCCCGAAAAATATGTTTCAGGAGCCCTTCTACACCTTTCTGTGCCATTTCCTGGGAGGCTGACAGGGCCCCTACTGTCGCCCATTTCTCTTCAAATTGTTTTTGTTCTACACTGAACAAAATTAAAAACGCAACACTTGTGTTTTGCCCCCATTTTTCATGAGCTGAACTCAAAGATCTAAGACTTTTTCTATGTACACAAAAGGCCTATTTCTCTCAAATATTGTTCACAAATCTGTCTAAATCTGTGTTAGTGAGCACATCTCCTTTGCCGAGATCATCCATCCCCCTCACAGGTGTGGCATATCAAGATGCTGATTAGACAGCATGATTATTGCACAGGTGTGCCTTAGGCTGGCCACAATAAAAGGCCACTCTAAGGTACGGTGGCCGAGAAGTGCAATGCAACATTACAAAGACTGAAACACTTTTACAAAGCTCGAGACAAATTTACATTTTGGAAAAAAAATTTACCTACCATAAAACACAATTACATGGGCAAAACACTTTTACCAAGGACAAAACAAATTAACATTTTAGAAAGCAAATTAACATTTTAGAAAACAAATTAACAAGACGCAAAACACTTTTACCATTCCCGAAACAAATTTACAAATGATCGATTCCTCACGGAAAGGGAATGTACCGCATACCGGAAGTGACGAGTGAACGCGGGTGATAGGTGTTGTTGGTGAGTGCGCTCAATTCGTGTTGTCAATGTGGAGTATATGGCATGAATTAAGTTTATGGTGACCGAACATGGACTGCGACCGAGGGATGTTTTGCCCGTTTTGTGGCAAACACATGAACAGCTTAACGCGGTTTTGCTTTACGTGTGGTCAGTGTTTGGAGTTTTTAAAGGACACGGACCAGACGGAAACACAGGGGACTTCTCGACAGCCGGACAGTGCTAAGCAAAGTAAGTGTAGCAAAACGCTAGCTATCTGAGGACATGTGGATAAAAGTGGGTAGTAATACTAATGATTTTTCGAGCGGCTTCTAACCTTTACAGTCTATGCTTCTAACTTTCTATTTTGAAACGGAACTCTGTCCATTTCAGCAGAACAACCATGCTCATCATTCAAACAGTTCATGGACTACAGAAGCTCGAAGTCAAAAGAAAGACAGTCTTTTAACTATGGGCCAAAAGGAAGATCTAGGCCTAAAGAAAGAAAACACATCCAGGTAAGTTGTACTGACCGTCCTATACAATTTTGAAATGTTCTATATGTATGTGTGTGTGTATATTTATCTTACCTAAACATTAATTATATCTTTGCTATTTTACTATATAAACGTAGGATTGATGGGGCCACATGGAACTGATTGAACTGATTTAAAACCTCTAAGAGGGAAAACACTCCCGTTATTTACAGACCCAGAGGTAGCAGCACCTGATCTACTGAAACAAGCTGTCCAGAAAATGAGAACATTTAACAAGGACATGCACAAAGGACCTTATGTCCTTTTGTATCCAGATTGCTCAGAGGTGGTCCATGTGCCTGGGTCAAAAGGCCATTTAAATTGGCAGAATATAAAAAGGAAATAGGAAAGGCATATTCCAGGATTACTTTTTTCATTTGCCTAGAAAAACACTTTAAAAGAGGTTAGTGGATCTCATAATTCAATATTTTTACATATTTAGATACTCTGCTGGAGGATAAATAATGGTTGTTTGATTTTTTTTTTCAGAGTACGATACCTCAGATTCTGATTCTGATTCTGAAATTGTCATCACAACAAGGAGCAGAGCTGAATTCAATTGAGCTGACACTCTGGTACATCAGTTATTTCTCTTTTTTAAACCAATTATGTATGTTTGTATTTATTCATTTTCATATAATTTATTAGATGTACATTGGATTTTAAGCATAACACAGACAACCATTCAGCATTGATATATATACTGTATGTCGTAATGGAAAAATAATGTAAGCTGTTGAAAGTTGTTGACCATTTTATCTGTTTCCTCTCAGGTTTTTGAACCACAAAATCGAAGTACTCCCAAATACAAACTGGAAGATGAAAGGTAGGTGTTGCACACTTGGACACAAAGGAACTTTCAGGCTTGCATGGTTTGAAATTATTTCTTTACTTCTTGACTGGAAATGATAATAATAATTCATATTTAATTGGGCTACAGTGCTTTCACTACCAGGTAAAGTGCATTATCTTATTTTTATTTTTTTTCATTTAAAGCTGCAGTCGGCAAGTCTGGCAGATTGTGTGGATTTAGGAAAATTTTGAATGTTTACAACTCTCATGCCCCTCCTCCACTATCAATGGATACCCTCCCACCGAGTTCGTGCTGGTCAGTGCGTGTGCACCAGGTTATCTGTGAACGCGCCCGTCTCATCAGCATCCATCAACACCATGGAGTATTTGGAGGTATGCTGTCCTGGCTAATCTACCGATAGATTGCAATTGCTAACGTCATTTATACTCTAAATGAGCTTACTTGATTTTCCGCCATCACTCTTCGTTACTGCACGAACTTCCGTGAACTTCAGGCGTGTGCATGTGTGATTGTAACAGGCGCGAGGGTGGCGTGTACCCAATTTGTGATTGACAGTCAGATCTCACACCCCCCCTGCGCTGATTGGACATGATGAACCGGAAGCTGTGGATTTTTGCAAAACAAATAGCACGCTCCAGGTGGAGTTAAAAGCTCGGGATTTTTTCTAAAACCACTTTATTTATGTTGTTCTGTCAGATTATAGTGTCGATTTCACTGAATATGATCAAAAAAATGTTGCCGACGGCAGCTTTAATTCACAAAACTGATAAAACTACTAGCAGATATTTCACTACTTATTCACATACTCATTATACATACATTTATATTGCTGCACATAAGCTCAACGTTGCTACATGCTATCAGCTGTTTCTGTAACTGACTGACTCGCTGCCTACCTAAAGGACCCACAGCTGCCTGTGTTAGCTTTACTTAACATCACAGAATAAACCTACTGAAATACAGTTGCTCTTGCAGGTGAATAAACACAAATGACACAAATTAACCAAACCATTAAAAAAACCACATGAGAAGGAAGTGGGTGGTATCCACTGTCCCACATCATTGTCGATCCTACATAGGTACTATAGGCCTTTATTGAAGTGGCACGGTCATCCAGAACAAACTAAAAGAACTTGCAATACAACTATTTTAATAGTTAAAAATTAGTAGTTTGAGCTTTCTCTTATTATGTACCTTTTCCATTCAAAAAGAAACTCAAACTCAGATTTGAGTCCAGGAAGCGCTCTGTTGTGTCCCATACTGTAATTCCTAATGCTACCTCTAGAGACGCTGTGTCATAAGAGGATAGAGGAGTGGGTGGAAGAAGAAGAAGGATGTTCGAGGGTTAGACATGTGAAGTTACGGTCGAACACATGAGGAGTTAAGATGGAAATAAACACGAGTCATTGAAGATATACGGTGTCGTGCTTACTACTCTCCCAAAACGTAACACGCTCCTATCCACATGTTCTTAAGAAATCATTTATCTTTAAGTTGTTGATGTGATCAGAGAATTCGCTCGGATGAACTTGAAATAAAACTAATTTAAAAAATACAATGCCTTCTGCATTTTTGTTTTGCTTTTCCCTCCATTGTACCGAAATCGTACCGAACCGTGATGTCTGAACCGAGGTATGAACCGAACCGTGACTTCTGTGTACCGTTCCACCCCTAATATACATACACACACACACACACACACACACACACATATAAATAAAATCAAAATATAAATGAAAGTCAAAAGCACAATCTTAGTCATACCTGGAAACAAATCCTGTTCAAATAGGTTATATGGGCCATTCTATAGAATTGGTTCAAAGTTAGAGTTGGAAACATTCTTGCATTCTTTCTTGTGTGACACACCTGAATGAAAGGCTCATTATACGGGTCTTTGTCTTCTCAGGTGTAAACCACTTAATTATACATGATGGGGTTGGGCCATTCACGCCCCTCCGCATATTGCCTTTCCAAACAAAAAATTTATTTTCACAATTTAAAACAATCTATTGTTTTATGTGAATGATTAGGCAGGATGATTTTCACATCATTTTGACCCCAGAACTCGAAGCTTAGTCAGAACTAAGACCCTGTTTTGTGGTCTTATTTCAGCAACTTTCATTTTTATTTTTTTCAATAACCACGCATAAACATTATTCTCTTAAAAATACAAACATGTACATACATGTTGCTCACATATTATGGTAGCCCCGTTTGTGCTATATAGAGTAAATTTACACCTTTGCCATTAACATGTTTATAAATAACTGAAAAAAGCACAAATGTCAGTGCATGTCAAAACATCCCAAGGGCCCCAAAACATCTTGGTCCCCAGAGGGTTAAACCCTCAGTCATTATATGTTAAGTGTCTTGTTTTAATGTTTCCTGCTGGTGTTTATACCTGATGTTTATTAAATATAAGTGTTCATCGTCTTTCTGCATCAAGCCTCTTTTCTCGGATTATCTAATCAAGCCAGTGTGTGACAGTAACTGATTTATCATGCAGTTCTCTATAACATCTGACTGCTACTATCACGATTACCTGTATGTCTCTATCTTCATGGACTCTTATTTTGAATTCCTTTTGTCTTGTTGTGTCGGGTTTTCAGTTCCTGTGGTTTAGTTCCTGGTTACTGTGTTTCCATTTCCATAGCAACCTTGTAAACTTAACAACTTCTCACCATCACCAGTCCTTCATTTAGTCTCCTGTTATCTTGTGTATTTAACTCTCTGGGGACGGCAAACGCGCTGGCGCGTTTTGCTTGATTTTTTTCATATAGCAGAAAAATAGACTTAAAATACTCCATAATTTCTGGTCATACAGACTTAAGATATATGAGAAAATAAACTGTTAAATGTCTATTTTTTATATGTGTCCACTAACAATCGAAATAAAACATTGTGCTTTTGTAAATTAAAGAAAATAAACAGGGTGTGCTTTCTGCCTCTCCATCTCCGTGAACTTTTTTTCTGGAGCACGTCTCTAAACTTAAACAAAACTCAGCGAATACTATTCACCCAGACATGAGCAATATATCTTTATAATCATTTAAGTTTGTACTTTTAAATGATCTAATTCAAAACTAAAATAAATATTCTCTGTTTATGTAATCTATATAAAAAGAGAGATTTCAGCCGTTCTAATTATCGTTCTCGCAGCTCATTATTCTGCTAATGTGACACGCCCACGGAGCACGCGCGCTTTTCAAATGCTAATGATCTGAAGCAACACATTCAGACGTGACAACGCCCACATAAACTAGGTAAAACATGTCAAGTATCATCAGATTAATTTACTATGTTGTCTTGCGAGGAATAATCCTGGGGCATTTACCTCAGAACAAGTGCTGGTTTATCCAAAGCATCCAGCTGAGAATTGTGTAAGTTTTTTATTCTTGTGCTTTGTTCTAATCGTGATAGAATTGTGACTGTAAACGCAAAAATACTGTTTAAATTTGAATCGCATTCCTGTGTGTGAATGAATGAACGGCGCAGATGGGCGCTGTTACAGACGAAATATGAAAGACAGACTAGTTTTGGATAGATTATAAAGTTTTTACTCTAAAATAGACATCAAATAAGCTTTTGTTAGCAGTTTCTGCTCATATGTTAAATATATAGTATGTTTTGTCAAAAATAAACTAATCAACGTTATAGTGTTTGTTCCAATGCAAGCTATAGCAAACGAATGAATCCTTAACTTTGAAATATGTATAATAATGTATTAGCCTACTTTTAAAAAGAATACTTTATAAGACATTTTTTATGAAAAAAGACAATTTTCTTTTCAAGATGTTTCCAACACTAACTTTGAACCAATTCTATAGAATGGCCTATATAACATATTTGAACAGGATTTGTTTCCAGGTGACTAAAAATGTGCTTTTGGCTTTCATTTATATATATATATATATATGTGTGTGTGTGTGTGTGTGTGTGTGTGTGTTTATATATATATATTAGTGCTGGGCCGTTATCGGGCCGTCATTGAACTCCAAGTTTGTGTCTGTGGCTGGAGCAAGGTGACAACGGTCAGGGGTTTGAAGGTTCATCAAGGGAAAATGAAATGCTTGAGGGAGAAGGGACAAGGGCCTCGCATTGATCAGTACTTCTTACGAAGTCAGTCAAGTCAGTCGAATGAAATCCAGCGACAGGAAGCAAACCACAGCTCGCAGGATATCAGCACCCCTGTCATTGACGAAAGGAGGGCTTGCACAGTTAGTGATGAACATATTCATACTTGTGAACCCGGTCAGGCTAACCAGCATAAGAGAGAAAAGAACCTCAACGGGCATAGGCCTGGAGTTAGATGGCCAAGAGCTTGTGAGAAAACTGCATGGGACACGGTAAACACAGATCTATGCTTTGCATTGGAAAGATTAACTGGTACAGTTGAAAAGAAGCTGGATAAATTTGGGGACATCATTTACGCATATGGAAGTGAGAGGTTTGGTGTGGAAAAAAGGAAGGAAAAAGTACAAACTACTCCTGGAATGTCTAGACGGCAGCAGAAAATTGAAGGGTTAGTTAGAGAAAGGAGACAGCTGAGGAAGCAATGGAAAAGAGCAGAACAAAATCAGAAGGAGGGACTCAATCTCTTACAAAGGGCCATAAAAGATAAGCTGGCAACATTACGCAGAGCTGAGCGCCTACGGAAACGCTACAAAAAGAAGGAACGTGCGAGGGCTAATTTCTATAAAGACCCATTCAAATTCGTAAAGAAGTTATTCACCAGTGAGAAGAATGGCACTGTAAAAACATCTAGGATTGAGCTAGAGAGATATTTGGAGGACACAGTGGAAAGAGGTAGAGCAGGCTGTGAGAAAGGCAAGGGCTTCATCATCTCCAGGGCCTAATGGAGTTCCGTACAGAGTGTACAAGAGTGCTTCAGGAGTTCTGCGAATTCTGTGGAAATTGATAAAAGTGGCATGGGAAAAACAGGTTGTACCTAGAGCATGGCGCAGAGCAGGTGGAGTCTTTATACCTAAAGAAAAAGATGCTACAAGCATCAGTCAGTTTCATCCTATTTCACTATTAAACATTGAAGGTAAGATTTTCTTCAGCATTATTGCCCAGAGATTGTCCACCTACCTGTTAAAGAATGGCTTCATTGACACCTCAGTTCAAAAAGCGGGTATTCCAGGGTTCTCAGGATGCTTAGAACACATCAATGTTATCTGGCAACGAATTCAGTCAGCTAAAAAGGAGAGGAAGGAGCTCCATGTGACATTCCTGGATTTGGCTAATGCATATGGTTCAGTGCCACACGAGCTTCTTTGGGCAGCATTTGATTTTTTCAGAGTACCAATGTCAATAACAAATTTAGTGAAAGCCTATTTTGGAGATTTGCAATTCAGTTTCTCAACTCCAAAATTCAGCACTGCATGGCAATGCCTAGAGGTTGGAATAATGGCAGGATGCACCATTTCTCCACTGGCTTTTACCATGGCGATGGAAGTAATCATGAGGGCATCAAGATGGGTAGTAGGAGGAGAGCACTTGGCTTCTGGGATGCGACTACCACCAATCAGAGCATACATGGATGACATGACAACCATGACTACAACAGTAGCCTGCACTAATCGGTTATTGGGGAAGTTAACAGATAATATTGAATGGACACGAATGAAATTTAAGCCCTCTAAATCAAGGAGCATCTCGATAGTTAAAGGAAAGGTAGTAGATCAAACATTCTTCATTAATGGTGAGGCAATACCAACAGTTTCTGAGAAGCCAGTGAAGAGTCTTGGGAGATGGTACGATGGGGATCTAAAGGACACAGTTCGGGTGGGAGAAGTTAGACGACAAGCAGTGGAAGGGTTGAAGAGCATAAACAGCTGTGCTCTACCTGGTAAACTAAAACTCTGGTGCTTTCAGTTTGGTCTACTGCCGAGGTTGCTGTGGCCACTGACCGTGTACGAGGTTTCTTTGACAACAGTGGATAAGCTGGAAGCGTTGGTAAGTTCATACATCAGGAAATGGTTGGGAGTTCCACGCTGCCTCAGCAGAGTAGGACTTTATAGTAAAGGAATATTGCAGCTGCCAGTCTCTGCTTTAACCGAGGAGTTCAAGTGTGCCAAGGTCAGACTGGAAATGACCTTAGTAGAGTCACGCGACAAATGTGTAAGGGAGGCAGCCCCTGTGTTAAAAACTGGTAGAAAGTGGTCAGCAAAGAAATCTGTAGTAGAGGCAAAGGCTGCCCTTCAAATTAGGGATATCGTGGGACAGGTACAGCATGGAAGAGGGGGTTTTGGGCTCAGTTTAGCTCCTCCTAAATGGCACAAGGCAGGCCCAGCTCAAAGGAGGAAGCTGGTAGTCAACGAGGTGCGACAGCAGGAGGAGAGGATGAGGTGTATAAAGGCCATTTCACAGGCCAAGCAGGGAGAGTGGATGAGATGGGAGAGTGTGGAACAACGTAAGATGGGCTGGCAAGACCTTTGGTCATTGGAAGAGAGTAGGATCAGTTTCCTTATTAGGTCAACATATGATGTTCTCCCATCACCGCAGAACCTAAACCTCTGGGTAGGAGAGGATCCCTCTTGTCCTTTGTGTTCATCACCTGCCACATTAAGGCACATTTTGACAGGATGTAAGGTGGCTCTTAGCCAAGGTCGGTTTACTTGGCGCCATGACCAAGTACTGCGATGTTTGGCTTTAGCATTAGAAGGCAAGCGTAACATGACCAATAAGTTGCCACCTGTTCTAGCAAAACATTACACGCAGAAGACAATATTCCTCCGCCCAGGCGAGCAACCACCAAGAAAAGGTGTTAACACCAATTCTCGCCCAGGACAACTGGAAGCTGCTAGGGATTGGAAGATGCTGGCTGATCTTGACCAACGGCTTATTTTTCCACCTGAGATTGCCACCACTAACCTACGACCAGATATTGTTTTGTGGTCTGGATCAGCACGCATTGTTCAACTGATAGAGTTAACAGTGCCATGGGAGGAAGCGGTAGATGAGGCATATGAGAGGAAGAAACTGCGGTATGCTCATCTGGCCACTGAAGCAGAACAGCGAGGATGGAGAGTCCAGGTTTATCCAGTGGAAGTGGGTTGTCGAGGTTTTGTGGCACACTCTACAACCCGGTTCCTCAGAGACGTCGGATTCAGTGGCCAAGAGTTGCGTCGCACAGTAAAGAACTTATCTGAAGCAGCAGAAAGGAGCAGCAACTGGCTGTGGTTGAGACGGAAAGATTCTAGCTGGCTGTGTACAGGCCGCCACGCTACGGTTTCGTAGAGTTCTTGAAAACTTGAAGAGTCTGTTGGTTTGTTTGTATACATTCCTGTGGATATTGCGTGAATGACGGGTGGTTGGGTAGATATTGTGTTTTGCGGTAGGTGGTATGCCATACGGAACCGTTGTCCACTGAAACTGCATATTAACGCACCAGTGGGGCTCGACAGCCTTAGTCAACGGGTTGGCGCGTATGGTTGGGTCGCGGAGAGATTGTGATATTGTGGTTAGATCTCAGCAGCAGGAGGGATGTAGAGGTCAGTAAGCTGAGTTGAGTGGGGGACGGAGGGGGGTGACTCTGGGACGCCAGAGTCACTGTCGAGCCCTCTTGAGGTGTCGTGGGCTAGTCGACGAAACACTGAGGACGGAAGGTGCCCACTTGAAGACCCTAGAGATGTCCCCTACTCGGTTCAATCCAGACGGTTGTCGTGCTGGTCCTGTAGTTGCAGCCGTCGCGTGCGCTAACGCGCCAAGTACACTGCTGCCGTTAACGCCGGACAGAAGGGGAGTCACACTACCTTATGGAAAGAAGCGTAAATGGATGGAGAAGCATAGTTTACTGTAAAGCTACGTCTTAGTTTTGCTTATCTTGGCGAAAGCCGAGTACAAATCAGCATGAAGTTTTAACATCTACTCTCGTGTAATGGAAATCGGCGTTAACGTGCTGCGTTAACGTGAGACTCTTATCGGGCGATAAAAAAAAATATCGCCGTTAATCAAAGTTGGGTTGGGATCATAAATAGCTTTTTCGAATATCGTTATATTTTCGCGCAATTCTAATGTGTAGTATGACGCCGCGCCTACTGTCACAGATCGCGCAGTAGGGTATTTTCCTGTCAGGGACACAAGGGGTGCTTCTCATTTCTTATTTGTGCATCCTCGTTTCCTTTCCTCGCTTCCTTTCCTCGTCTCAGCTCCACCCCCTGTAGGACGCGAGGGAAGGCTGCAAGGGAAAAAAACGAGGACGGAGGAATTGAATGAAAGCTTTTTTAATACATTGGAATACTTGATCACTCGAGCGTCACTTCACTGCGTCATCGGCAGTGCTCAAAGGATCTGCCCTTATGTTGTTAAAGTTAGTTTATTTAAGACATTCATAATAAATAATAATAAAGCAAGATACCTTGTTGAAATATGTGAGTTGTGTGGTTTATGTAAACTACAAAAGTAAAGTATAAATTCAAATGATTGTGACAGATGTGAAGGGGGAGGAGAATTGATACGTGCGTCATGTTTAGTCGATAAAACTCTTCCGCAAAGGGTACACCTGTGTATCCTCGCTCATAGCTCCCCTGGAAGCCTCCTCACTCCTCGATCCTCGCCTCCTCGCGGTGCAATTAGAGAATTGAGATGTCCTTCAAGATGGCTGAGCTCGATTGGTTTCCGGGTCATAGGATGGAGGACGGAGGAGCGAGGAGACGAGGAGGGATATTGAGAAGCACCCTCGGAGTCGAAACAGGAAGATTTAAGAGCATCAAGAGCGTTGGATGAAGTGGATCTACAGTCTAGTCTAGTGAATGCAAATCTGCAAATGCATCATATTTTTGCCAGCGATGAAGATCTTTATTAGTTGAACATCTTCGTAAGCTGTCTGTGAATGAATGATTCCACAGGACGATACATTCGATTTCATTTCATTCAGGTAATACATTGTGTGTGTATTGCGCGTGTATTGCGCAGTGGCATAATCACACGAATAGTTTACATTGATTGAAACTAATTTGTTTAAAAATGAGGCTATTGCAGTAACAAGGTAGGTTCACATAAAATTCTTATGACATATGATGACATTATTTTTTGATCTAACGAGCATTGGCGATGCAAAAACGGACTGTCGTGCGTATTGTTTTTTCTTCTTCTTCCAATTAGCCTACTATGTTAAAAAAAGGACGAAAACATGTTACTTGTTCAATTAATAAACAGTTTGTTTGATGACAAATCGCTAAAGATGAAATTGGCCTCCCTCTCTGTCATTGCGTTTTTTTTTTTGTTTTTTGTTTTTTTTTGTTTTTTACGATATTCAACTTTTGCTCCTCGATTGTCGAATGGCATTTTTGGCAGAAATGCACATCCCTACGCGAGGCAAACTATTCTCAAAGACTTACTTTTAGTCATTATTTGGGTAGCACACATATTCTGAATGCCTTCGGGAGAATTCAAATGAGCTATTTTAATCTAGATTAATCTAGATTAATTTCAATATTAATCTAGATTAATCTAGATTAAAAAAATTAATCTATGCCCACCTCTGATATATATATATATATATATATATATATATATATATATATATATATATAAACACACATATATATATATATATATATAAACACACACATATATATACATATACATATACATATACACATACACACACACACACACACACATATATATATATATATATATACAGGGTGCGATTTGCGGGGAGGGGATGCGTGGGATTTCCCCCTTTCTGGTCAAAGTATCCCTGCCTCTGCTTAATTATTTTTATCCCCCCCCCCCCCCCCCCCCCCCCCCCAAAGTGATCAGTGCTACTACACTAGTGGCGAGACGGATCACAAAACTTATCACGGGTCCGTGGTTTGATTAAAGTCAATTTTATTTTAAAATGCGCTCCTTCGGCTGGCTCTGGTATAGCGGCCGCAGCCTCTCTGTAATCACCTCTCTGCAGACTTGCTCAATGGTCCCGCCCATGGCGCTATCTGATTGGTTACTCCTCACGAGTAATAGCCAATCAACACTTGCGAGACTGAGGTTTTTAGCGCGGCGCGGTAGACGCGAATTGACACAGATAATGCATCTGTCTTTTCTATCATTTCACTGTAGCTCAGCATCGCGATGTAACGTTAACGTTGTTACTTTAACAGCAGTACAACTGTTTCTACTGTGATGGTTTAACTTTGCAATCAATCCATGGTTCAGCAGACTGATAGAAGTAGGCTAGCCTAAACTAAGTAAAGCGATGTAATGTGAACTGTCAGTGCGATAGAACAATAAAATCCGAAAAGGACCACCCACTGGAAAGCTGCGGATTTTCCCACAGGAAAGCAGAAAAAGACTGTTTTCCTAGTATGATGCAAAGGCCTACACTATAGCCTATTTATGTTTAAGTTGACACTACGTTGTGACATTTAATTTTGCCATTCATAAATAAGTGTTTTGACATGTCAAGCCGAGTGGCACTATCCATGGTACTGGGAGGGGGATTTAATTATTGCGTGTTTTTTCGTTGTGCGTGATCACAGTTCATATAAGCTATTAGAGTAAAAATATTGCGTTAGGCTATGAGTTAATAAGAAAAAAGATTTTACAATTCCTGCAAATGCAGTGATGAAGTTCATGTTCTCGTGATTTATTTTTATGAATAAAACTTTTTCAAAACATCCCCCCCTCTGTTTTTTTTTTCACAAATCGCACCCTGTATATATATATATACACATACACACACACACACACACACACACACACACACATAAATAAAATCAAAATATAAATGAAAGTCAAAAGCACAATCTTAGTCATACCTGGAAACAAATCCTGTTCAAATAGGTTATATGGGCCATTCTATAGAATTGGTTCAAAGCTAGTGTTGGAAACATTCTTGCATTCTTTCTTGTGTGACACACCTGAATGAAAGGCTCATTATACGGGTCTTTGTCTTCTCAGGTGTAAACCACTGAATTATTCATGATGGGGTTGGGCCATTCACGCCCCTCCGCATATTGCCTTTCCAAACAAAAAAATGTTTTTCACAATTTTAAGCAATCTATTGTTTTATGTGAATGATTAGGCAGGATGATTTTCACATCATTTTGACCCCAGAACTCGAAGCGACAACATCCATTAGTCAAAAGTCTTGTGGACACATATTTAGTATGTGTTTTGTGGTCTTATTTCAGCAACTTTCATTTTAATTTTTTTCAATAAACATGCATAAACATTATTCTCTTAAAAATACAAACATGTACATACATGTTGCTCACATATTATGGTAGCCCCGTTTGTGCTATATAGAGTGAATTTACACCTTTGCCATTAACATGTTTATAAATAACTGAAAAAAGCACAAATGTCAGTGCATGTCAAAACATCCCAAGGGCCCCAAAAACACCTTGGTCCCCAGAGGGTTAAACCCTCAGTCATTATATGTTAATTGTCTTGTTTTAATGTTTCTTGCTGGTGTTATACCTGATGTTTATTAAATATAAGTGTTCATCGTCTTTCAGCATCAAGCCTCTTATCTCGGATTATCTAATCAAGCCAGTGTGTGACAGTCACTGATTTATCATGCAGTTCAAAGTATTTTGGGTAGAATCTCTCTACAGTCTATTCTGATACATCAACATAGTTTCACTGATGATCTAGAATAAACCCTAAACCCAGGATAGAGTGTGTCAGTGAATGTGGTCTGGACTGTGTGTATGAGGCTCGTTGTATCAGAGACGTTGTAGAAAGACAGAGTTCCTGCACTGTGATCCACATACACTCCTATTTTTCTGCTGATGGGCTCTACAGGGAGTTTAGTCTCTATGTTATTGTGCCAGAATGAGAATCTTTTAGGAGTGCAGAACAAACTCCAGGACTGATCATTATCTCCAAACACACACTTAACCCGTCCCTTCCTGCTGATGCTCTTGTATGACACTGATATACACACACTTCTCCCACTCCACTCAATCTCCCAGTAACAGCGTCCACACACACTCTCTCTACACAACACCTGAGGATACACATCAAATCTGTCTGGATGATCAGGATACAACTGATCTCTGCTAGTGAATTTAATCACGCTGTTCCTCTCAGACAGACGGAGGATTTTATGTGCTGTGTTCAGATCCAGATTGAGCTGATGGGAATCTGATGGAGATAAAAACATATCAGAATCAGAATTATGAATTTGATCTTTTAATGTACACTGCAAAAAATATTTTTGAGTGCTTGTTAAACAATTAAAATTAGTTAAAACCACACAATTACTGAACATTTTGTCTTTACCTAATTGTATTGTGTAAAATCCACTTGAATATGTAAAATTAAAGTTTACTTAATCCATTTGAACTATCTGAATAATTAGTGTTGAATTAACTTCTACAGTGGATTTTTAGTTCCCTTTTCGAAAGGGAACTTGCACTGCGTCGATGACACTATGGGGAACGCCCAACACGTGTACCGGTGTCTGAAAAGCTATCCAATCACGGCAATCGATATTGACCGGCGACAGCCTATGACGTTACTACTAGTGCGACCCGGAAGTATAAGAGGGGCGCCTAGAGAACATGTCATCCTCTTTTCGTCCTCAGGGACTGTTTTCCCTTGAGAAAACTCCACTCTCGTCTGGCCCTCTTCTTGAGGGAAAAGAGACAGACATCTGTGCCAGGCGATTCAGGTCCCGCTTGAGCTGAGGCAGAGCAGAGACTAGAATCATGGGGTTTCAGAGCGAGCTCGCCGAGGAGTTTGAGAGAGTTGTTTATCTCTCACCCCCCTCGGAGGCTCACAAGTTTGAGCTGCTGGATGAGGATGTGTTGTCACTAATATCAGCCCAAGAAGGCAGGAGATGGCTGATGAGGGTGAAGAGGATTTACAACCCGAACACTCACAGCCACCCTGCCCCGCGTATGATGAGTTGTGAGTGTTGTGTAACGCGCTAATTATTCAGATAGCAGGCTTTGCTGCCAGAGGAGCGCGTGAGGGAAGAGACTGCTCGTGGCAGACTTTATGAATGGTTTCTTTCCAGCCATACCACTTCAGCTCCCGTGAGCCTTCCATTCCTGCCTACAGGGGCGGACTGGGACTAAAAAGTGGCCCTGGACTTTCTGGCCCACAGCAGCCCACCACATCCCAAATCATAAAAAATATTCTGCACATTAATGGGCCAATGTGTTAACACCACTTATAGCATAAAAACATAACTCAATACAAAAATAAATGCTATTTAAACATTTATTTTAAGTAACACAACATATATTTGTAAAACCAAAGGGAAACAAACAGAAGAACATTAAAAAACACAACATATAAAACTATCAGGACAGCATATCAGCTAGTCAGGGGGAGCTAGGTATAGCCATCAGAGCCTGTTGAACTGCTACTCTTCGTGCCAAATGTATAATCTGTTAATTTGAAGCATTTCACAGCATCTACCTCTAATGCTTTTTTTTAACTGTCGGCTGAAATTGGTCCTCTATGGAAGTAAAATAATGCCAAATGTTTTTGAAACAAAAAGCCTGTTGAATTGTACTACTTGAAAAAAACATGCATTGCATTGACCCTGCTTGTATGTTAATGCATTGTATTTTTAGGGCTTGCATTTTTATAGGCTGAAATGTAGCATGGTTGAATATTTAAGCTGTGAATATTTCAAATCAAAACATTTCAAACACATTTTCATTAGTAACATTTCAATAATCCATATTCACCTTTCATATTTCACTTCCAAAATATTCAAACTGATTAAAAATACAACCTATAATATTCAACAGGCGGTTTTCGGTCCATTTTATTTCGCTTTGCAAATTCGCTTCCACAAATTCAGTGGTTCAAATTCGACAGTAAATTCAACGTTGACATCCAGGAGCTGCAGGAAAAGCAGTAGATTACCGAGCATGATCTCTCCATCTGCTGTTAGTCCACCTCACCAGCAGGGGGTGCAAGCGCGTGTTGTTGACGAAGACCAGAGCAACAGTTAGAGCAAGCCATTCATTCATAAAAACTCATTTACAACAATTGAGCATGCATTAAGTTTTTTGTGACGATTGTCAGTATGCGGAAAAGATGATAAAGGCACAAAAGCTGTTTTTATGTTTCATTCATTGTTACTTTCCCTGTGTAGCCTTACATGTTATCAGCTTTTTCTACAATGAACGGGATTATAATCGGTTTCCCTCAATACCTCATCATACTCAAAGATTCCCCTTCCGTCAGGACAAAGCGCTTAACATAGCTTAATGGACTACAGTGATATAAAAGACCAAACTCGCACCTTATTTGGGAAGTATGTATTGTACATGTACATGTACTGCATTAGATTAAACTAGGAAGTAGCACTTTCATCTTGTTGTTCTAATCTATATTGTTAGTTTAACTGTAAGTCGCTTTGGATAAAAGTGTTTGCTAAAAGACTAAATGTAAAATTGGGTTGACATTCGCACATTTAGGGACCGTCTCTAAAGTAACAAATCCTATAGGCCTAAACGTTTCTAACTTCAATAGCAAACTTCAATCTATTTGAATAAATTGCGCATTATGCCTGACACATACATGAACACTTTACAGTTGGTTTTATGACTGTAAGTCGTTCTCTTCAAATAGTGTAGTTAGAAACAATGTCGTATGTAACTTTAGAGACGGTCCCTAAATGTGCGAATGTCCAATGTCAAGCCAACTTTTAAGCTGGTAAGTCCCACCCCTTCCGCTTACCCCGCTGGACCTCTAGGTTGAAAAATCGTCAATGCAAGTGAATGAGAGAAAATAATTATTTTCTAATCCCGTTCGAATTTTGCAATGAATGTGAACATGTTGTCTGTGAATTTTTTATATAATTTTTCGTGTAAAGAATGCTACAATTTAGCGGGTAGAATTTTCATACGGTTAGACTTTGTGTGAGAGCACTTTGTGGACTACAACTCTTCGCTGCTTTCGACGCGTTTGATATACGTCACCACCACTAGCACACGGATCCCGCTAAACAGCCTGTTTTGTCTGAATGGTGACATTTGGGTACAAACCACAGGCATCTCGATCTAATTCCTTAGATTATCGCACCGTGATTTGTGGAGGGAAAATGTGTTATGCGGTGACGTCACATATGCGACGTGTAGTCTTTCTCGTTATGTTTATTCCACAACTGCTAGCCAAAGAATCATACAATATACTGTCAAACTCGTTACATGAGAAATTATATAAAAAATTCACAGACAACATAAATTATGTTCACATTCATGGCACAGTTCAAACGGGATCAGAAAATAATTATTTTCTCTCATTCACTTGCATTGACGCTTTTTCAACCTAGAGGTCCACTTGGAGTTTTACGGATGGGCGGGACTTACCAGCTCTATATCACTGGGAAACGCTCAGCATTAAACTTTGCGCGTTAAATTCATATTCTGAGTCCATCTGCTAGCCTGTGAGTTTGGTCTTTTATATCACTCTATTAGTCCATCAAGCTACGTTAAGCGTTTTATATGTCCAGCAGGGGAATCCTGACGTATTGAGGGAAACCCTAGCCTACTACTGCATGCAGCACATCGCTGCAATATAAGGTTAAGGCAACTAAACAACCAAGAGAAATATATGTCAAATGTAACACTGGATCTGTACATCCGCATCGGGGGAATAACATTATAATATCGTTCATGGTAGAGAAAGATGCATGTAGGCTACACAGGAAAAGTAATTGTGAACACACTGAATTTCACATAAAACAGACGTCATAATAATCACAAATACACTTAAATTTTTGTAAATAAGTTTTTAATGAATGGCTTGCGCTAACTGTTGCTCTGGTCTTCGTCAACAACACGCGCTTGCACCTCCTGCTGGTGAGGTCGACTAACAGCAGATGGAGAGATCATGCTCGGTAATCGACTGCTTTTCCTGCAGCTCCTGGATGTCAACGTTGAATTTACTGTTGAATTTGAACCACTGAATTTGTGGAAGCGAAATAAAATGGACCGAAAACCGCTTGTTGAATATTATAGGTTGTATTTTTAATCAGTTTGAATATTTTGGAAGTGAAATATGAAAGGTGAATATGGATTATTGAAATGTTACTAATGAAAATGTGTTTGAAATGTTTTGATTTGAAATATTCACAGCTTAAATATTCAACCATGCTACATTTCAGTCTATAAAAATGCAAGCCCTAAAAATACAATGCATTAACATACAAGCAGGGTTAATGCAATGCATGTTTTTTTCAAGTAGTACAATTCAACAGGCTTTTTGTTTCAAAAACATTTGGCATTATTTTACTTCCATAGTCCTCGCCGGCTTTTTTTCGGCCGATTCGACATGTCAGTGAAAGAGGGAGCTCTGATTGGCTGTTCAGCTTAGTGAATGAGTCAGTGCACTGCACGAGAATAATAGCAAAACAGAGAGCAAAGAAGTCAAAACGGGATTGATGGAAGGCTGTTCTAATTTAAGTCATATTACCTGAGTGTTCCTTGGCGAATATTTAAATATTAACATGAGAGGAGGGGAATAAAGAAAGTGTTTAGCAGGATTGATATTCAGAACGGTAAGCACGCACTGCTTTGTTTACGGTGTGTATCTGCAGCCGCCAGCGTCGGTTTCTCTTTTTGAATGACGAATATAGACAAATATATCTGCAGAAATAGACAGTTATCTCATTTACACGCAGGCGCAGAACGCGCATTCTAGCTAACAGTCGGCTGTAGTTCTCTCGGTGTGTTTAAGTGCAACTTTTTTCCCGCGACACAGGCGACGCGAGGCGACAACACACAGTCGGCTTTCATCTGATTCTGCGCTAGTTCATCGGCGTTGGCTTGGTGTGTTTCCAGGACGTGAAAGAGGGCGTGTTTCAAGATACGCAATCTGGAGTAGACCAAACTTAACAGGGAGGGAGGGCAATACACTCACATGCATGCACACGAAACACACTCCTTGTTGGCCGCGCCCGCGCGATCGATTCCCTCATCCATTTGCGTAGAAAAGAAATGTAATATTATGATTTCCGTCATTTTTTTTATATATATATTTTTTATATGTGTACCGGGCCGGCCCACATTGGCCAGCGGCCCACCGGGAAAAGTCCCGGTGCTCCAGATGGCCAGTCCGCCCCGCCTGCCTATACAATGAGATCGAAAAGGCATTGAAGAACCCGTGTTTAGCGTGCATCCATCGCAATCAGCAAGCAAACTATGCTGATGTTGAGAGGATGCACGAACACGGGTATGTGTACACACTGCTCTGGCCCTGCCTATTAAACTAACATCGCGCTGAAATGGCAGGGCATACGCGATGGCGGATCTGGCTGGTGATGCATGACGGCGTTCTTCCACGATGGGTTTCGCGTCACGGCATTTAAGGTGATGCATTCTAAAATAACGCTCACCTTGTGGAGGACATGCAATAAGTCATGAGAGGTGTCGTATTTGGCCAGAGAGGGCAAAAAATGTGAAAAGAATTGCTGAAATTTAAATCTGGGTTGAAGCATACCGAATAGGCTACAGACTACTTTGCTGTTATAAGTACTGTAGTGTTATTTAGTGTTAAATTATTGTATTTGGGTTTTATTGTGAATTTGTTATGTAAATGTGTTGTGTTTTGTATTTATACTACTTATACTTATATATTTACTATTACTATTAACTATATTCAATTTTAAGAATTTTTTATTTTATAAAAAAAAAAAAAAGTTCTTTAATGTCATTCACCATCGTTTTGAGGCTCTCTTTTTTTAAAAGCATCGGTTCAGACACCGTTTAGGCACCGATACAGTTTTACCTACCCTAGATATGACAATGTTGATATGTTTGGTGTTGGTGGAATAGATCTTCTACGCTGCTGCTGCTGCTTTTATTGTTGCTGGTGCTGTAGGTTATTGCTGCTGCTGCGACAGAGCAAGTACGACTACAAAGTAGTACTTGCTACTGCCAATACATACACGACACGCTGCTGTGAGCAAGTAAGACATGCTGCTACTGTAGAATATAGCGTACATGAATTACCCCCCAACAGAGCAGGTGACATGATATTTGAAGAGCTCTTTTCCAAAACGTGATAAACGCCATTTAAAAAAAAAATGAGTTTGTCATATCATTTTGCTGTGTACTGAACCTATTCACTGCTCCATCAACGTTTCATGACAAATCGCTATATTTCCTTGTTTAAAATGTACTGCAAGATGCAGTTCTTTTCCAAAATGCGATAAGCGCCAAACCTATTTTTAGTCTAAACGCGATACATCCTCTCGACCAATCAGAATTCAGTGAGCGTTCTACGCAATCCAACACGGCGGCGCTCTGAGCAGTGGTTTGTTTATGTTCATTCATTCATCAAAATGAGTGATAACACTTTTGATGGCCTTGATGAGCCAGTGAGACCTTTTCCTGGGGGTAGAAAACGCAGACTGGACAAAGAAAATCACCAAAAAGAACAAAAAAAGAAGGCTCGTCACTCGGGTGCCGCGATAATACCGACAATAGGATGTCAACACAAAGCTGCCGCAAAAGGTTTCTGTCAGGCCGAGAGGCTGTCGCTGGACGATCTGATAAAAAATGTAAACTATTTTTACGAAAAACCAATCAAGGTTGACCAGGACCAGGCCATACTTCATCTCCTGGACATCACGCAAGTGACAAGAAAGCGTCCGAAAGTCCAGGACGTAAACAAACAAAAAGACCGGAACATATCTGTTAAGTACAGTCTTTTGTGCAACAGTCATCCGGAGAAGGTGCCCGTTTGCAAGGCGACCTTCATAAAAGTTTTTGGTGAGTAATCGTTACAACTTTCGCCTCAGAATAGGCGAGTTTAATATTGTTTTGTATGTTTCTCCCTCGCGAAAAAATATATTTTCTTGCAAAGAAGCCTGCTAACGTGACATGAAAAGTACTGTATAGTTGTACAAGCCTACTGATAGATAAACTGGCCTTTATTGACCATGATAAGGTGCTATGGTAGATTGTGTGTAGTGATGGTAGTGCAAAAGTACAAAATGTGGCCAGTTAACGGTGGATTCTTTTATTTATTTACATATTTATTTTTATTACGCAGTAAACAGTGGGTGCTGTAAAAAGCTGTGCGTATTGTTACAGAGGACATGATGTGCTTGTTGTTACATGGTATGTCATTGCTATAGAGCAGGGCTAGGGGAGCAGAGAGAGAGAGAGAGAGAGAGAGAGAGGGGGGGGGGAATGGGGGAGGGAGTAATAGCTAGTTAGTTGTGTGTAATTCTGTTTATTTCATTTTGGCTCCAATGTATATGACAATCTAAATAATTTACTTTCACAGGCATCAGCAAAGACCGTGTGTCCCGGCTGGCTCAAAATTATGCTGAGACTGCTGAGGCTCGCCCAGAGAGAAGAGGTGGTGCACGACACAGTGAGGAGCATGCAAGGAGAAGGCAACTCGTTGTTGAGCACATACAGACTTTCACCTGCAGGGCCAGCCATTATGGCCGGAGAGGAGCACCAGGCCGCAAGTATCTCCCCAGTGACCTGAGTGTGCGCAAGATGCATGAGCTCTTTGAAGCTCAGAGCCATGCTCAAACCAGCTATTTCCTCTTTTATTCAGTGTTTTCAAAGGAATTCAATCTTGGCTTCGGTCACCCAGCTACAGATGCATGTGCTGATTGTGCCAAGTACAAGATCAGGATAACAGACCCAAACCTGACTGACACAGAGAAGAAGATGGAATCAGCATCATTTATCTTGCATCGTCGCAGAGGGCGCTTTTTTTATGACATGTTAGGCAGGGTTGCTGAAGGTCATATTACCCTTTGTTTTGATATGATGCAAAACCTGGTCCTTCCAAAAACCGCAATAGGAAGTACCTCAGGTTTCAGGTCAGCCCACCGCTTGCCACCCTTTAACACACTATGGAAACAATACTCCCCATTGTAAGTCGTCTTTACACCCAGCTTGTTGGTACTCAAGTCCAGCATTCGTGCTTCACTGATTTTAAAGCTCCTCTGAGCCTTACCACAGTCTTTTGAGGCTGACCTGTAATCAAACGCCTCCCAATCAGTGCCATAAACATGAACATTGCCGAATTGCTGCAGGATGGCGTGGTATTCCTGTGGTAGCAGAATTGTGTCCATCTTCCTTACCTTCTGCTCAATTCTACCAAAGACTCTGTCTGCAGGTAGATAACTGTGGCCCCGTACTGGAAATGTGTGCTCTATGCTGAGGTTGGGGAAAAGCTGCCGAAGTTCCATCAGCATGGACACCATGCTCACGTTCTTGTTCTGCCCAAAACAAGAGTCACTAAACAGCCGAAGCCCCCTGGATCTGCTGACTTTGTCCTGCAGTTGAACCTTGAGGCAGTCATTCAGCGCAGAAGTAATCATATTGCTGTCTTTGCTACCCTCATTCTCCTGCCACAATACAGATGGACATCATCTTTTGCCTGACAGCTGTTCTCCCCGTGGTGCACAACCACACCAAACAGGTACATATACATCTGCCGTGAGTAATAGGCCTGTCCTATTGCGGTTTTTGGAAGGACCAGGTTTTGCATCATATCAAAACAAAGGGTAATATGACCTTCAGCAACCCTGCCTAACATGTCATAAAAAAAGCGCCCTCTGCGACGATGCAAGATAAATGATGCTGATTCCATCTTCTTCTCTGTGTCAGTCAGGTTTGGGTCTGTTATCCTGATCTTGTACTTGGCACAATCAGCACATGCATCTGTAGCTGGGTGACCGAAGCCAAGATTGAATTCCTTTGAAAACACTGAATAAAAGAGGAAATAGCTGGTTTGAGCATGGGCACTCAGGTCACTGGGGAGATACTTGCGGCCTGCTGCTCCTCTCCGGCCATAATGGCTGGCCCTGAAGGTGAAAGTCTGTATGTGCTCAACAACGAGTTGCCTTCTTCTTGCATGCTCCTCACTGTGTCGTGCACCACCTCTTCTCTCTCTCTCTCTCTCTCTGTGCGCATGTGCGAGCGTTTGCGGAGCGAGTGAGAAGAGCGTGTGGTGAGTGACGCCTGAGTGTGTTTTCTAACTTTTTTGTGTTTTGTTTGTTTGTGTATGTTTTTCGTGTGTTATTTTGTGTAGGGGATTAGTTTTCTTTAGAGAAAGTTGTGGGAGTCTGCTCCCGGCGTCTTTTTTTGCCGGGAAGCATGGCTGCTTCAGGTGTCACGAGTAGTGATGGTCTAACTCGGCGTCATGGGATTAAGATTTTGTGCAAATTTAGTGTAGAAGAATGTGCTTTAGCGGTTGGCAACGTAGTTGGTTACAACTCTATTGTTTCTGCATCTAAAATGAACAACGCGGTTGTTTTATTTTTAAACGCGATCGAAAAAGCCAATGAGGTTGTTCAAACGGGAGTTGTAATTAATGACGAGCTTACACATGTACTGCCTCTTAGTAGCCCATCTAGAAAGATTATTGTGTCAAATATTCCTCCTTTTGTTTCTGATGCAAGTATTGCTAAAGAATTGTCTTCCTTTGGTAAGATAGTCTCTCCCATTAGGAAAATTGCTCTTAGCTGTAAATCACCCTTGCTGAAACACGTAGTATCTTTTCGGAGGCAGGTCTACATGATTCTGAAAAATAATGCTGACGAATTGAACCTGTCCTTTAATGTTAAAGTTGAGGACTTTAACTATACAGTTTATGCAACGTCTGAAAGTATAATGAAATGCTTTGGCTGTGGCAAAATTGGCCATCTGATACGTGCTTGTCCTGACAAACTGGACGAAAATGCTCCTGTACAGACAAACTCTCAGAGTAATCGTGCTGAAGCTGTGTCTGTCACAGAGGAGGCTGTGGCCCCTGCTGCTGCTGTAGAGTCAGGTTCTGGTGGGCCGGTTGGGAATAAACCCACTATGGCTGAGGTTACTGCAGGTCTGTTCTCTGTACCTGATCTCATGGTTTATGAGACGGGTAATTCAAACAGTGAAATCAATACAGATAAAACGACAACTACTGATAAACGGGTCAGTGAGGGTGTTGTTGAAATGGAGATGGAAACAGAGGCAGTCTTCAAAGTTCCTATTAAAAGAAAAAAAGTCTATCAGAGCAAGGTCATTAAACAAGTAAAAAAAGACCAAAATGAGGCTGAAAGTGCAGTCTCAGATAATGACAGTGATTCTACAGATTCCAATATTTCTGATTGTTCTTATCTTTCATCGCAAAATGAAAATGAAAATTCAACTACAGTGTATAAAGTTGAGGACATTAGCAAATTTTTGAAAGAAACTAAGGGCTTACCTGGAGTTCAGGTTGAAGATTACTTCCCTGATTGCTTAACTTTCATTAATGATGCAAGAATTCTAATGAAAGAAGGTGCTTTTGCATATAAAGAAGTTTACCGTCTCAGGAAAATTGTGAGTAAACTTAGAAAGCAAAATCTTAATGATGAAAAACGAGATATGGTATAATTTCTTTTTTCTGATAGAAGTCTTTGCCTTGCTGACTGTTTCTTTTAATTACCTATGTCTTTTTAAAACATCATTTTTTATGAGAGACTTTAAAATTGGAACTCTCAATTTAAATGGTGCCAGAGACAGTCAGAAGAGAATGTGTTTGTTTGAATTTATTAAACAGAAACATTTTGATGTTACTTTTGTTCAGGAATCACATAGTGACTTAAAAAATGAGGTAGACTGGAAAAAGGAATGGGATGGACAAATTGTTTTGAGTCATTTGTCTTCTAATAGTGGAGGAGTGGCTGTTCTGTTTTCAAAGAAATCCATACCAATTTCTTGTGAAATAGAAGAAATAGTTAAAGGCCGTTTTTTAAAAGTTAAAGCTAAGTTTGAAAACACTATAATGACTTTTTTAAATATTTATGCCCCCACAAAAGGGGCTGAAAGAATTGTTTTTTTTGATACAATTAGTGTTGTTATGAAAGACCTAAACTCAGAAGAATTATTTTTCCTCGGTGGAGATTTTAACTGTACTGAAAATGATAAATTAGACAGAAATCATTTAGAGCCACATATTGCCTCACAAAAAGCGCTCACGCAATTGATAAGAACTTTTGATCTATGTGATGTTTGGAGGAATGTGCATCGCAACCATAGACAATACACTTGGGCACATAGTAGAGATAATCTTATTTCTATGGCAAGACTGGATAGGCTCTATGTGTCTAATTATAAAGCAAATCTGGCTAGAGAATGTAAAATAATTCCAGTTGGTTTTTCCGATCACTGTTCTGTTGTTTGTACTATTTTTATTAATTCTGTGTATTTAAAGAGTGCCTATTGGCATTTTAATACATCCCTTTTAAATGATAAAAAGTTTATTGAAATTTTTAATTTGTTTTGGGAAAATTTTAAGAAACAAAAGCAGTTTTATATTTCCTTACAGCAATGGTGGGATTGTGGCAAAGCTCACATTAAACAGTTATGTCAGGAGTACACTCTTAATGCCACTAAAGATATGGCCCAATCAATGAAGTTTTTAGAAAATGAAATTATAGAACTTTTAAATACTACAGCTTCTACAGGTGATGGTGAGTGTTTTGAAAGCAGTAAATCCAAAAAAGAATTGCTTGCAGATTTATTGGGTACGAAAGCTCAAGGGGCGTTAATTCGTTCGCGTTTTCAAAATATCTCACAAATGGACGCGCCATCTAAATTTTTTTTCAATTTAGAAAGAAAAAACGGCCAAAGTCGTATTATTCATTCACTACGCTCTGACACAGGGGAAGAGTTTACTGAGCCTAGCGAAATACGCAAACATGCAGTTAGTTTCTACTCAAACTTATACAAATGCGAATTGTCTCAAAGACAAAATGAAGATTCTAATTTTCTTAATGATCTTCCAAAGATTGATGAAGAGTCTAACACTATGCTTGAACAAACTCTGTCACAAAATGAATTATACACAGCTATGATGAATATGGAAAATGGAAAGACTCCTGGCATTGACGGGATTCCTGTTGATTTTTATAAAATTTTATGGCCAGTGATTGGTGAAGATTTCTTTTTAGTTCTTAACGACAGTTTGAACAAAGGACTGTTACCGTTAAGCTGTAGAAGAGCTGTTATTACCCTGTTGCCCAAGAAGGGAGATCTCCAGAACATAAGCAACTGGAGACCGATATCTCTTTTATGTGCAGACTATAAAATTCTATCAAAGGCTTTAGCTACAAGGTTAAGTCAAGTTCTGAGTCAAGTTATACATTCCGATCAGAATTATTGCATACCCGATAGGTCGATCTTCGATAACATCTCATTGGTTAGAGATGTTTTAGAGGTTGCGAGGCTATTTGGTGTAAATGGTGGTCTAATTTCGTTAGACCAAGAAAAAGCCTTTGACCGTGTAGAACATGCATATTTGAGAGATGTTTTGGAAGCTTTTGGTTTTAGTCAGGTTTTTAAAAATATGATTGAGGCCATGTATCGTGACATTGAGAGTGTACTCAAAGTCAATGGTGGTTTGAGTGCTCCTTTTAGGATTCAGAGGGGAGTTAGGCAGGGATGTGCTATGTCGGGTATGCTATATTCCCTGGCTATTGAACCTCTGCTTCATAAATTAAGAACTGAGTTGAGTGGGTTTACTATACCACACTGTAATGTCACGCTACACCTTTCTGCCTATGCTGACGATGTAGTTGTTTTTATATCTGGTGCTGATGATGTTGAAAAGTTGAAGATTATTGTTAACAGTTTTAAAAAAATTTCTTCTGCAAAGGTTAACTGGGGGAAAAGTGAGGCCCTTTTAATGGGCGATTGGAATAGAGGTCCTCCCAGTTTACCTGGAGGTTTAATCTGGAAAAAAGGTGGACTAAAATATCTTGGAATTTTTCTAGGTAATGATGATTTTGTTACACAAAATTGGGATTGTATGCTAGAAAAAATTAAAGGACGATTACAGAAATGGAAATGGCTACTCCCCAAATTGTCTTATCGAGGGCGTACACTCATAATTAACAATCTGGTGGGCTCCTCGTTATGGCATAAACTTGCGTGTGTTGATCCGCCTGTTGGACTGTTACCAAAGCTTCAAGCAGAAATGGTTAACTTTTTCTGGGACAATTTGCACTGGACACCTCAAAGTGTTCTTTTCCTGCCAAGGGATGAAGGAGGTCAAGGCTTGGTAAATCTGGTCAGCAGAGGAGCGACTTATCGGCTACAGTTCATCCAGCGACTGCTGATGGGACCCCAGAACCTAGTGTGGAGACCATTAGCACAAACCATTTTATCTGGGGTGAATGGAATGGGACTTCATGCTGCACTTTTTTTGATGGATCATACTCTTCTGGATTTGACTAGATTACCTTCATTTTATAAAAGTCTTTTTAAAGTGTGGAGTCTTTTCAAACACAAGTGGACAGAGCTAGCTACATCTCTTTTCTGGTTGCTTGAGGAGCCTGTGGTGTTTGGAAGTCGCCTTGATGTGTCAGGTGATGATTTTCCAGGACTAAAAAACTTGCTTGTGTCAAAGAAAGTACTGCAATTGAAAGATATTGTTGACAAAGCCGGACCTGGACTAAAAAACGCAGAAACTGCTGCTATACATCTGGGTATAAGATCAGTGAGATTTGTTAGAAGTTTTCTGAACAAACTGGAGGGGGTTTTAAACTCCAGAGAAAAAACTCTACTTGAGAGATATAGTAGGGGTGATATTTTCCCTGACGTTGATGACTTTTTACCAGACTTCAGAATTATACCTGATCTTGAAGAATCCTCATATAATAGTCCTCTTTTGTGTTTGAATAAAAATGAAAATGTAGATTTTTGTACAATTAAAGGAAAGATCTTGTACAAATGTATTGTGAAGATAATAAATAAACATACGTTAAAAGACAGAGTTGACACAGTATGGAGGGATAAGCTGGGAGTAGTAGAGGAAATAAAACCAGAGTGGAGAGTACTCTACAAACCACCATTGACTAAAAGGGCAGGTGATCTGCAGTGGAGAATCCTGCACGGTGCAATCGCCGTTAACGCTTTCGTGACGAAATTGAATCCCACTGTAGATGACAATTGTCCTTTTTGTTCAGAGAGAGAAACAATATTCCATTGTTTTATGAATTGTGACAGACTTTCTCCACTTTTTGATCTTTTAGAATTTTTGTTTTCTTTATTAGGGATTTTTTTTACAAAGCAATGTTTTATACTTGGCTTCAAGTATAGTAGACTACAGAAATATAAGTGTCAATTAATGAACTTTATTGTTGGTCAAGCCAAATTAGCGGTTTACATTTCCAGAAGAAATGAAATAGAACAGAGAAATGGACAACACATTGTATCAGTTTTTAAGAATATGTTTAAATCAAGAATTCTTGTTGATTTTAATTATTACAAGATGATGAATGCAATCAATGTTTTTGAGATTGAATGGTGTTGTGATGTTGGTATGTATTCTATACTTAATAATGAGTTGGTTTTCATATGTGAATTAAGGTAGTTAAGTCATGTAGTGTTGTTGTTGTTGTTTTTTGTATTTTCGTTTTGTTGTTGTTGTTGTTGTTTTTTCTTTTTGTTTTGAAATAATGGTTTTTTAATAAAGTGTTTAAAACTCAACTCTCTCTCTCTCTCTCTCTGCTCCCCTAGCCCTTCTCTCTCTCTCTCTCTCTCTCTCTCTCTCTCTGCTCCCCTAGCCCTTCTCTCTCTCTCTCTCTCTCTCTCTCTGCTCCCCTAGCCCTTCTCTCTCTCTCTCTCTCTCTCTCTCTGCTCCCCTAGCCCTTCTCTCTCTCTCTCTCTCTCTCTCTCTCTCTCTCTCTCTCTCTCTCTCTCTCTCTCTCTCTCTGCTCCCCTAGCCCTTCTCTCTCTCTCTCTCTCAAGCAACAAGCCATAGCACCTTATCATGGTCAATAAAAGGGCAGTTTATCTATCAGTAGGCTTGTACAACTATACAGTACTCGTGTCATGTTGGCTTGACTAATTGACTATTAGCCTAAATGTGTTACAAAATTTTATTCATATTAATTTATATGAGTCCCTGATAATATGTTGCATGTTCTATTTTTTTTTTTTTTCTTTTTTTTTTTTTAAAGACAAACCATACAATTTTGGGAAAAAAGATTGATGGATTTATAGCGTTTTTGGGAAAAATTGATGGATTTATAGCGTTTTGGAAAAAAATAAAATTAACTTTGAATTGATCATAAACAATATTGTTGTTTGATTTAATAATCATTGTTCAACATGTTCAGACTGAGCCTAAAAACATATTTTAGCAGAATAAAATGAATATTCACAAAATGTGTGGGTTTAGGTAAAAAATGTCATTTTCCTGAAAACTACTGAAATGGATTTATAGCGTTTTGGAAAAGAACTCCTCATTTGAACAATACAAGCCAAATGTACTGTACAGGTTCTACAGCCGGTACTTCATATAGCCAAAAAGGATGGGGGGTGCATCCCATTATAGATCTCAGGATATTGAATCGTTCTCTAAGGAGATTCAGGTTGAAAATGTTAACTATCCCTACCACCGTGAGTCAAATAAGGTCCGAGTACTGGTTTGTCAGGATAGATATCAAGGACGCTTACTTCCATATATCCATCCTTCCTCAACACATGAAGTTCCTGAGGTTCGCCTTTGGGGGAAAAGCGTACCAATATTGTGTTCTTCCGTTCGGCCTAGCATTATCCCCTCGCACCTTAACGAAACCTCTTAGCCTGCAGTATCTCAGAATAGGACTCTCCAGCCTAAGATTGGCAGCTAGTGATGCTGGTACGCCTCCACTCACTGTGGGAGTAACCCAGCCAGGGGCCGCCTTCTGTATTAGGCTAATAATGCGAGTCGCAGATCCTGTGGCCTCCTCTAACTGCCTAGGTTGAGCTGACTCCTCTTTATACTAGAGTAGAAGCGATATGCTGAGCTACAGTTCCATAGCGGTGTTTGGCACAGACAAATAGCCAGGTGTTGCAGGCTATTTCTTTGGAAAGCGTCCCCTGTGGTTGTCACCTGGGTGTTGTCAGGTTCCTCTCGCTTAGAGAGTGACAAGCACTATGCTGAAGCCGCCACTCTCTCTAGAGCTTTGGTAGTAGCATTATCTAGCCTGTGGCCTTAAGAACAGACTCTCCTGTGAAAGCTTCTTGATTTTGACCATCAAGTCGTGGGGTTGAGTGGTTAGTCCTCTTCCATGGAATCTCTTCCTGCTGAGGCCTCTACTCCTCACAAACTTATCTCAGACATCAACCTGTCTTGGACCTTGAGTCGAGTAACACTTCCGCGACAGCGCGCACACTACAAAGATATAATGCTTTAAATCACTTGAGTGAGGACAGCTGCCTCTGCCCTCTCAATTAATCGAAACTAGCTTATTGACAGCGCTACACTTAAGTGCAATAAAGTTCAAATTGCAACACTTATCAGACGCGGCTATTATTTTTATTACAGTTTTTCTCAATTGCTAAAACACTAAACCCTATTGTCTGAACCAAATGCTCAGTTGCCTGAACCCACTGATTGAATCAATCACTCTTTTGGCAAAACCATAAGCACTTTTCACCTGTTTAGACACAACTTGCCAACACATTTTCATTGTGATGCACCCGTGCTGCATAATGGTGAGCACAGGTGACAAAAGTCAAACACAATTAAAGCACAGTTGTCACCACTTGAACACAACAACTCAAAATTGATCACACTTGTGGCTAATTATGTGAGGGAACATATACAGTAAGCCAGTTCAGAGGGCACTGGTTTGTGAGGCCCTACAATGGATATAAATCTGAGAGGATTCTGAGAGAGTTTTCACAGAGCCCTCCAGGTTAGAGACTGGTTCAATATGAACCAAGGTTTTACAGTATTACTGTACAGTAATATTTGCCTTCCACCGTACTCCCCTTTCCTAAACCCCATTGAGGAATTCTTCTCCTCATGGCGGTGGAAGGTATATGAACGCCAACCTTACACCAGGATTAATCTCCTGCAAGCCATGGGACTTGCCTGTGGAGACACAGGTGTGGAGGCATGCCAAGCCTGGATACGGAATGCCAGGGGTTTTCCCCGTTGCCTGGCCAGACAAAAGTGGCCTGTGATGTGGATGAAGTCCTGTGGCCTGACCCAGTACGGAGACATGATGCTGTGGCTGAGTAATGCACTTATTTGTATTTTTTTGTACTTTATTTTTACATGGGCTTACTGTACACAAGTGGCAAACGCATAAGATTTTTGTTTGTTTTTACAAGTGCTACGTGTAAATGCACAAGATTTCTGTTTTGTCTTTTTGTACAAGTGCTAAATGCACAGTTTTTTTTGTTTTGCAACATGCATTTAGCCGTGAACACTAAACATTTATTTCTCCAGCTTCATGTCCTGAGCATTGTGTTTTCTATTTTTCTACGAAGTGTTTAGTGACTGTTCAGTAGTGTTTTTAATTTTGATTGACTTGGGGCACGATTTGACAACATAGTTCAGTTTTGAGCACAGATTGAACTGTTTTGAGGTGAAAGTTTGGTTTTGCAAGAAGAGTCTGAGGTTTTGTGAATATAGCTTGAAAATTGGGTTTTGTGTTCACAGTTTAGAGAAAAGGAGAGCAGCTTTCAAGAAATGTGTCTTAGCAATCGAGAAAAACTGTAAAATACAGATTTTTGCGATTCTAAAATTTAAAAATAAGCAGAGAATCGAAGATAGCCTTACCTTGTGGCAAATACAAAACTGAGTAACAGGAGAACTGGATATTAAGAGAAAAACCACTTGCACGCTCTTGCCGCGTCCACAGACTGACCGCTTGTCCTGTACTTTTTAACTTTCTTCTAGTTTATATCCATTCAATTGCTGCCTCTAGATTCGTTACCGAGTAGTTGGCCCTCAAGCAGGCCACCTTGAAGGGGATCCTCCGGGTCAAGCTAGGTTTTTAGCACTTTTAGCTAAATCAGTGTCCTAGCTTCCTAGAGTAACATCATGCTGCAGGCTCCTCTGAAGCCTCTCTGTTATTGCTTAGAGCATGGTCGATGCTCTTGAAGCTTTATGTTCAATATATCAGCAGTGTCTTAGTACAGTTTACCAGATATCCTGTGCAAATCATCATTTACATGAACAACTCTAAAACTTTTCTGTCATGTTTTCTTTCACCTTCAACGGGAAGAACATGAACACATTCAGTGAGTTTTTCTGCTTGTTTTCTTAGTGACTTACATTGTAGGAAATCGTTCCTGGTCTTGGGAACAATGTTGGTGAAAGTGACTGTGGAAATCAACAGACATGAAGAGTGTGATTATCATGTCAAGAGAAAATGATCCTTGCATCTGTTCATAAGACATTTCTAATTTGATCTGAGATGATGGAGGATCATTTCTGAGAGCAGAATCTCCAGGACTTTACCTCTGTCAGAGATCTTCTTGATGTCCTCTTTGCAGAAATTCTCCAGTTTGTCTCTCAGCTGACGGACAGATTCTCTCACGCCATCAAAAGAAGAGAGAGAACTGAAGTGATTGTCATTTATGTCTGTAGATTCAGGAGGAGCTGAGAGAGACTGGAAACTCTAAAGAAAAAAGAAATCATAGCTCATCACCTCCACACTTCAGCCAATAACCTGCTCTACGGTCAGATTTGTGCGGCTCTTGTTAATCTTTAGTAACTCTCCTCAATCCAGCCCTTCTCATATTCATTGTATGACATTAGAGCTACAAATTCTAGCGTTTGCCATTTACACTATGTGTGAACTTTCTAGGAAATCATTTGGATGATAAAGCATCTACCAATAACATAAATGTAACAGATCAAGCGCATCAGTGGTGTCACATTGAGGGTTGTTTCTAGACACAGGTGAAATAGTTAACATAATGACACTGCATTTTAGCAGAAAATCACCATGTGCTAAGAACATTTAAGCATAAGACACATATTAGCATCAGAAATATATCATTTTTAAACAATTTTAGAAAGACTTCTATCATGAATCCAAATATTTAGTGTATATTGAAATTATATATATAAATAAAATCTAAAGGTCAGTAATATAAACTGTATAAACTGTAACATGTAACTGTAACTGTAACAGTAAAATAACCAACATCTATCTTATATGAAATATTTTAAATAATAATAACCTTAATCTGCTAACACTTTACAATAATGTTCAGTTAAATGTTTTTAGTTATTGATGAACTAATCATTTACAAAACATGACTATATATTCATAAATGATTAATAAGTGGTATGCTATCAATCTACAAATGTGATGTAAATTATCTTTAAAAATTAGTTCACAAGTTCCTTTACCCATATAATACGAGTTCCGACACTAGGCCGGTTGGATTTACTGCTAAATTCTCTGAAACGCCTTTGGAGACGGCTTATGGCAGAGAAATGAACATTCAATTCACGGGCAACAGCTCTGGTGGACATTCCTGCAGTAAGCATGCCAATTGCATGGTCTCTCAAAACTTGCGACATCTGTGGCATTGTGCTGTGTGATAAAACTGCACATTTTAGAGTGGCCTTTTACTGTGGCCAGCCTAAGGCACACCTGTGCAATAATCATGCTGTCTAATCAGCATCTTGATATGCCACACCTGTGAGGTGGATGGATTATCCCGGCAAAGGAGAGGTGCTCACTAACACAGATTTAGACAGATTTGTGAACAATATTTGAGAGAAATAGGCCTTTTGTGTAAATAGAAAAAGTCTTAGATCTTTGAGTTCAGCTCATGAAAAATGGGGGAAAAAACAAAAGTGTTGCGTTTATAATTTTGTTCAGTGTAATAAGGTTAAGCATATTTGGCTTGCTCTCCGCAGTGGAGGGGCTCGAGGAAGCAGTTTCAACTTGAACTTAAATATACCCCCCAGTGGGACTACTAATGCTTAGATTATGAGTATGGTAGCAAGATGCCTAAAATATGTTGGTGGATTTAGAGAGGTAAAGGGATTCCAAAACAGCTGATGCCAGAGCAAGGTGAGCGGCTGCTTATATGCCCCGGCAGTTAATTGAAAGATTAGATGGGTTCACTCCTACCGAAATTACGTTGTGAACTTCACTAAATCATGAAATAATCTCCTGACTGTAAGTCATTCAAAAATGTTTATTCACTTGAAATCAAATAAATTATTTATCTTAAAAATAGTGCTTTAGCAGACCTGCATGTTTGTCTTACAAATTCATGATACATCAATAAATTATAAACTATGGTGACCGGGAGGTGACATGTTTGGTTCACTTCGTTTTGTCGTGGCCACGGGTTATTAATTCGTGGGAAAGTCATATTAACTTGTGGGAACATGGTAATAAGTTGTGGCCACAAGATCATTTTGTCGAGGTAACGTCAATCACCTCACATATGGGGGGTGAAAACTTTTGATCCGGATGAAGATATCCAAATTTTCCTATTTTTTTATTTATTTAATTTTTTTTTCATTTAGTACTGCCCTTCAGAAGCAACAGAAGATACGTACATGCTTCGCGGAATACAAATTAAGTACAATTTACCTTGATCTTCAAATTCAAAAAGTTTTTGATAGTTGTGTTTGAGTCCCTCAATCGTCCTCAGTGTGAAAAGATGGATCTCTAAATCATACAGTCACTGTTGGAAAGGGTTCAAATATGTTAAAGATGCTGGAAAACCAAATAATGTGCAAGATATTGCTGAAGAATGTTGGGCAGTTTAACTGCTCGGGACAAATAAGGGACTCAAGAACAACCATCACAAAAAAAAAAAACAGTCGTAGATCATCCAGGTAACGACACACAGTATGAAGAATCAAGGGTACATACAACTTTTGAGTCATTTTTATAAAGTCAGCTATTTTTCTTGTGGACTATTTGTAAACATATTTTATGTTATGCTCCAAGAGAACATACTACAGGACTGTTTCTAGAGTCAGGCCTACTCAAATTGAAGGATTTGGTTGATTTACAATCTTTATTAGTTGTTTATAAAGCAAAACACTGCCTGTTACCGCATGGACTGCAAACCCTTTTTACTGTAAAGTGAGACAAGCAGAAGAAATAATGACTTTAAACAACCTTTTGCTGTAAATACCCTCAAACAAATGTGTGTTTCAGTTTCTGGTATGAAAAGATGAAATTTTCTAGAAAATTATCTTAAATGTTGTTCAAATATTCTACAATTTAAATACAAGTATGAACAGAAGATACTTAATTGTTATAAAGATGAATGTGAAAATTGTTAAAATTATAACAACAATGATGGTCTAGTTGTTGTTTTCATTGCCAGAGTTGTCATCATTGCATCATTGTTGTTTTTGTTTGTTTAGTGTTGTGTAAGCAGAATTAATAATAATAATAAAAAAGGATTAAAAAAAAATGTTAAAATTGAAAGTAGATTATATCTGGTCTGGGCTATTTTGTTATTTTTTGTTGTTGTTATCTTTTGTCATGTCGGTAAGGCCATCTAATTTGTAACTTTTTTATTATAAGAATGGGGTAGGAGTTTCTAAGATTTTTTTTCTTCATCCTACTCCTGTTCTTCTTGTCATGGAATGTATTTTTTGTCGTGTTTGTTGGATTTGTTAAATTGTTGTTGTGGCATTTCGTGTTGCTGTCACAGTCCTCGTCTGCACCTGTCTGTCCTTGTCTGCACTACACTTCCCAGAATCCTTCTTGAACACCTGAACTCACTCCCTCAATCATCCACCTGTTCATCGTTATCATCATCTGTGTCACCTGTCTTCACCTTGTTATGTTTGATTTGTATCTGTATTTAGTTCCCTCAGTTCATTCAGTCTTTGTCGGTTGTTAGTCTTATATAGTCGTGTTAGTGTGTTATCTGCCTGCCTGAACCCTTCTGTTTGTACCTGCCTGTTATTATTTTTGAGTAAATTGTTGCAATTGGAGCTTTTGCCTGTGAGTCCTTCTTCAACCCACACACAGCGTGACAGAACAACCGACCAAGAAAAAGAAAAGAGAATGGATTTTGCAGCAGTAGAGATTCTGCTTCTCTCCCAGGAGGATCTATCCCTCGAGGCCCACACACTGAGGTATTTGTACTTAGTACCATATGTTCATTATGATGACACCAGCCTCAGTGTGTTCTTCCGGGCAGGTCTCAATGCTGAGACCAAGGCACGCCTGCCCGGAGATGGGCCTCGGGGGAACTTTGTGAAGTATGTGCAGTGGGCGTTGAAGCATAATCGTGAGTCTCATCCTGCTGAGACTTCTTCACCGCTGGTCCCGTCCAGCATAGATCCAGAGCTTCCACCACTGATCCCGTCCAGCCCAGAGCTTCCTTTGCCACTGGTCCCGTCCAGTCCAGAGCTTCCTGCACCGCTGGTTCCGCCCAGCTCAAGGCCCTCTTCGCCGCTCCACGTCCAGCCGGAGACCGTCCAGCCGGAGACCGTCCAGCCGGAGACCGTCCAGCCCGAGACCGTCCAGCCCGAGACCGTCCAGCCCGAGACGAGACCGTCCAGCCCGAGACCGTCCAGCCAGAGACCGTCCAGCCAGAGACCGTCCAGCCAGAGACCGTCCAGCCAGAGCTTCACGACACGCCGGCCCAGCCAGAGTCTGTTCACGTCCCGTCCAGCCCAGAGACCCCTTCACCGCTGGTTCCGTCCAGCCCAGAGACCCCTTCACCGCTGGTTCCGTCCAGCCCAGAGACCCCTTCACCGCTGGTTCCGTCCAGCCCAGAGACCCCTTCACCGCTGGTTCCGTCCAGTCCAGAGACTAGTAATGACTCTGTCACTCTCCCCATTAATTTTTGGGGGGGGGGCATAGGCCCTCGCCGTGGGTGCCCCAAGGACCCATTGCCACCCGAAGGGGCTTCTCCGCTGTGGCCACCCGAAGCCGAAGAGGCTTCTCCACCGTGGCCACCCGAAGGGGCTTCACCGCCGTGGCCGCCCGAGGGTTCGTCTCCGCCGTGGCCGCCCGAGGGTTCGTCTCCGCCGTGGCCGCCCGAAGGGTCCTCACCGCCCTGGCCACGCCCATGTCCTGCTCCGCCCTGGCCACGTCCTGCTCCGCCCTGGCCACGCCCACGTCCTGCTCCGCCATGGCCGCCTGGTCCATCCTGGAGTCCATCCTCCTGCACCCGGTCCGCCTTCCCGTCACGGACTCCAGGATGCCCACCCTCCCACCCCTGTTCTATGGCGTGAGGACACGCCTACCGGGAGGGGGGAGTAATGTCACAGTCCTCGTCTGCACCTGTCTGTCCTTGTCTGCACTACACTTCCCAGAATCCTTCTTGTCTCCACACCTGAACTCACTCCCTCAATCATCCACCTGTTCATCGTTATCATCATCTGTGTCACCTGTCTTCACCTTGTTATGTTTGATTTGTATCTGTATTTAGTTCCCTCAGTTCATTCAGTCTTTGTCGGTTGTTAGTCTTATATAGTCGTGTTAGTGTGTTATCTGCCTGCCTGAACCCTTCTGTTTGTACCTGCCTGTTATTATTTTTGAGTAAATTGTTGCAATTGGAGCTTTTGCCTGTGAGTCCTTCTTCAACCCACACACAGCGTGACAGTTGCATTACCATGAAAAGAGAACACATAAAATAAAGGAAAATGAAATGTAAAATACAGTATCTTATTTAGGACAGTACTATATAAAAAATAACATGCATTTTGTACAATCCTACGGAGCCCCCCTAGTCCCACTTTGTAAAAAAAAATTATTTTAACTATCTCGTGGCCTCAAGATAAGTAACTTGTGGCCTCAAGATTCTATCTCGTGGCCTCAAGATAGAGATACTATCTTGAGGCCACGAGATACTATCTTGAGGCCACGAGTTACTATCTTGAGGCCACGAGTTACTATCTTGAGGCCACGAGATACTATCTTGAGGCCACGAGATACTATCTTGAGGCCACGAGTTACTATCTTGAGGCCACGAGTTACTATCTTGAGGCCACGAGTTACTTATCTTGAGGCCACGAGATAGTTATAATACATTTTTTTGACAAAGTGGGACTAGGGGGGCTCAGTACAATCCCTCTTATTTTGTCAAACTGCGTAAGTGATGGAATCCAAAGGGGAGAAGTGAAGAGACTCCAGCAGTTGAAGGACAAAAGAAGTCACAGGAAGGAGAGAAAACCAAGCCATGACTCCAACCTGCCATCCAGCTTTGTCTGCCTGAATTGCGGCAGAGACTGCCATGCAAGGATAGGACTACTGAGGCACTCCACATGTTGCCAACAACAAAATTGACCGAAAGGGATGAAGAAGGCTTTACACTATACACGTTCCCACAAGTTAATATGATGTGGCTACAACAAAACTAAATGAACCGAACATGTCCCCACCTGGTCACCGTAATATACTGATCATTTACTGATGTTTTTTTCATCATTTGTTCATGATTACCCATTGTTTATTGAGATAATGATACTAAAACAATTTTAACATAAATATTTAAATAATTTGTAAGTGATTATTAAATCAACTAATACCATCTTTATAACATTAAAGGGTGGGTTCCGAATTTTGGACATCGGGCCTCATTTACAAGTTAGCCTGAGTGTTATTTATCCGTGGAGTCAGTTTTAAAAAAATTCATCCCGTCCTTCTAATTGCATAGTTTGCTGGTGCTAGGCTAGCGCGAGTCAACGGTATCTGTTAGCCTGTCATTAAAAACAGTTTTACCCACTCCACAGTATACCAAAAGCAAATAAATTATAACGCCAGACTGTCGATGTACATGTCTGTTGAGAGAATAATGTTAGAAATCAAAGTACTCTTGCATCTGAATGATCCCATTACATTTACAGGAACTAGTTTCTCGGCAGCAGCGGAATTTAACTTTGCTCCGGTTAGTAGTACTACGCCGAAAAGTAAAGACAGAACCGAAGCGCACTACAGTCGGGACTACCTGTACTACCTCTTTCTACCTCTCTCTCTCACTACCTCTCTAGGTTGCCTAGGTAACTACATATCATTCCGCCGCTGCTGTAGACTGTGCTAATAAATAAAGGGAACAAAGTATAACTATTGCAATGAGATGACAGGGTACTTTGATTTCTAACATTATTCTCTCAACAGACATGTACATCGACAGTCTGGCGTTATAATTTATTTGCTTTTGGTGGACTGTGGAGTGGGTAAAACTGTTTTTAATGGCAGGCTAACAGATACCGTTGACTCGCGCTAGCCTAGCACCGGCAAACTATGCAATTAGAAGGACGGGATGATTTTTTTTTAAACTGACTCCACGGATAAATAACACTCAGGCTAACTTGTAAATTAGGCCCGATGTCCAAAATTCTGAACCCACCCTTTAATCATCTACTATTGATGTTTGATTATTTCATGATTTACTATTTTTTAAGATAATTTACAACATATTTATCTTTTATTAATCAGTATAAAGAAGTATAGTCATGTTTTGAAAATGATTAGTTCATCATTAACTAAATACTAAAATTAAATAAACTAAATAAACAAAATTAATAACTTAAAAATGACTTATAATTGAATGTTATTATAAAGTGTTACCCATGAACTAAATCATATGCATAAGTCATAGCTCTATTGCGTAAATTGAAATTATAGAATTATAGAAAAGACAGAGGCAGATCCGGTGGGAGCCCCGTGGAGCCAAAGGGGTGGAGGGCTGAGGCACAGCCGGAGGTCCGGAAGTCTGTGGTGAATCCTGGATGGAAGCTGGATGAAGCCAGCGGAAAGGAAGGAGCTGGACAGAACTTGCGCGGCTTTTGGATGACCTCCATGTTACGGGTAGTGAACAGAGGAGACAAGTGCAAGTAAAACTGGTCTTTATTGAACAGTAAGATAGCCAGCCTCAGACACAGGAAGGAAGATAACCGGAACAGAGTCTCAGTCTGATGTAGTCGATCTCACGAACTCACGGAATCCAATGGAAACAGAGCAGGAACAGAAGCGTTGGCAACGCAGGCTTGCGTGAGCAACTCAGAGGTGCACGGTCAGTGTGTAGCGAATCCTCCGTGAAGACGAGACACGATGACGAAGAGACGAGGCGAACATCCAACAAGAACAGACTGGGACCCAAGGAACAGGAACAGGCTAGACAATCCACAAACAACGATCTGACAAACACAAGACGCATGAGGTGAGTATAAATAGGCACTGGAAACGAGTATCACCTGTCGCTGATTCTCCGGGAGGATAATCAGCGACCACGCCCACACACGTGCACATACACACACATAAACACAGCGCAAGGAACAGTCAGTGAATTCATCAACCGTGACAGTACCCCTCCCCCTAGGAGCACCTCCTGGAGCTCCCAGGAGAACCTACCTGTTGATTGTAATCATCAATAAGGGACTGATCCAGGATGTTCCTAGCAGGGACCCAACTTCTCTCCTCTGGACCGTAACCTTCCCAGTCCACCAGATACTGAAATCCGCGTCCCCTCCGCCTTGAGTCCAGAATACGACTTACCGAATAAGTAGGTTCCCCATCTACGAGTCGCGGCGGTGGGGGAACCGGGACCGGCGGATTAATGGGAGATTAAATTACGGGCTTTAATTTGGATACATGGAACACGGGATGAATTCTCCTGTACGCAGGATACAGTTTGAGTCGGACTGTCACCGGACTAATGACTTTGGTGACAGGAAACGGGCCAATGAATTTAGGAGCTAATTTATTCGACACGGAACGGAGAGGAATATTCTTGGTAGAAAGCCACACTTTGGAACCGACGACGTAGACGGGAGGTCTTGACCGGTGGCGATCGGCCTTAACCTTGGTGCGTGCCCTTACCTGGAGCAGAGTCTCACGGGCTCTGGTCCATGTACGGTGACACCTCTGGACGAAGGCGTGAGCGGAGGGAACCGCGACCTCGGATTCCAGGCTGGGAAAAATAGGTGGCTGGTACCCTAAACTACACTCAAACGGTGATAGGCCCGTAGATGACACTGGCAACGAGTTGTGTGCGTACTCCACCATAGAAAGCTGTTGACCCCAGGAGGAAGGATTCTTGGATACCACACATCGCAACATTCTCTCCAAATCTTGGTTGGCTCTCTCGGTCTGACCATTGCTCTGGGGGTGGTAACCCGAGGACAGACTGACAGTGGCCCCCAGTAATTTACAAAATTCCTGCCAGAATTTGGACACAAATTGGGGCCCCCTGTCAGAGACCACGTCCGTCGGGAGGCCATGTAGACGAAAGACGTGATCAATGACAGTCACCGCTGTCTCCTTGGCAGATGGTAATTTGGCCAAGGGAATGAAATGAGCCGCCTTCGAGAACCGGTCCACTACGGTCAAAACAACCGTCTTACCTTGAGAGGGCGGGAGGGCGGTGATAAAATCTAGCGAAATATGGGACCAGGGTCTCGAAGGGACAGACAACGGTTGGAGTAACCCATCTGGGGGTCGATTGGAAGTCTTACCAATGGCACAGACCGAACAAGCCAAAACAAAATCTCGAATGTCGCGAGCCATCAACGGCCACCAGAATCGTTGCTTGACCAGAAAGTTAGTGCGGTTTACTCCTGGGTGGCATGCTACGTTAGAACAATGACCCCACCGGATAACGTCGGACCGCAACCCCTCCGGCACAAATAATCGATTCGGTGGGCCTCCGGGTGGAGGCGTTACCCCTTCTAAGGCCGTCTTGACCTTCGATTCGACCTCCCATGAGAGTGTGGAGATGAATAGAGTCTCGGATGAATAAATGCACTCGGGAGTAGACGGGCGTGCGGATGGATAAAAAATACGAGATAAAGAATCGGGTTTGATGTTTTTAGAACCCGGGCGGTACGAGAGAGTAAAATCAAAACGACCGAAAAAAAGGGCCAACCGAGCCTGCCTGGAATTGAGTCTTTTAGCGGATTGAATGTATTCCAGATTCTTGTGGTCAGTCCAGACTATGAAAGGTACCCCCGACCCCTCTAATCAGTGTCGCCATTCCTCTAACGCAAGCTTGACCGCCAACAACTCCCTGTTACCAATGTCATAGTTACGTTCGGTAGGCGACAAGCGATGAGAAAAAAACGCGCAAGGGTGCACCTTGTCGTCTGAGGGAGAGCGTTGGGAGAGTACCGCACCTACCCCCACCTCTGACGCATCGACCTCCACCACGAACTGACGTGATGGATCAGGGGCTATCAAAATAGGAGCGGAAACAAAGCGGCTCTTTAGGTTAGCGAATGCAGCCTCGGCTGCATCGGACCACCTGAACGTCGTCCTGGGGGAGGTCAAGGCTGTCAGAGGCGCGGCTAGTTGGCCAAAATTACGAATAAAACGTCGGTAAAAATTGGCAAACCCCAGAAACCTCAGTAGGGCCTTACGGGAATCTGGACTTGGCCAATCCACCACGGCCTTAATCTTGTCGGGGTCCATACGCATTCCCTCAGACGAGACGATGTGACCTAGGAAAGGAACAGACTGTGCATGAAAAGCACATTTCTCCGCCTTGACAAAAAGCCCATTCTCTAACAACCTCTGAAGCACTCGTCTGACGTGCTGAACGTGTTCCTGGAGAGACGAAGAAAAAATCAATATGTCATCCAGGTAGACATATATGAACTGGTCTACCATGTCTCTCAGCACATCATTGACGAGTGCCTGAAAAACCGCTGGGGAGTTGGACAGCCCGAAAGGCATGACCAAATATTCAAAATGCCCCCTGGGGGTATTAAAAGCGGTTTTCCATTCATCTCCCTTCCTGATGCGGACCAAATGATAAGCATTACGTAGATCCAATTTGGTGAAGACCGCGGCTCCCTGCAACCGCTCGAAGGCTGAAGACATCAACGGCAAAGGATAGGTATTCTTTACCGTGGTGTTGTTCAGCCCCCGGTAATCAATACACGGTCGCAGGGAACCGTCCTTCTTCCCCACAAAAAAGAACCCCGCCCCCGCTGGAGAAGAGGAAGGTCGAATGAACTTGGATGTCAGAGAATCAGAAATGTATTTCTCCATGGCCTCCCTCTCGGGAATAGAAAGAGAGTATAACTTGCCCTTAGGCGGAGACGTACCTGGCAGAAGATCTATAGCACAGTCATAGGGACGATGCGGAGGAAGAGAAGTAGCTCTGGACTTACTGAACACTTCCTTCAGGTCGAGGTACTCAGCGGGCACGTTTGACAAATTCACCGGCTCCTCCTGCAAGACAGAACTGGACAGAGACGAACCAGCAGACATTAAACAAGACCCATAACACTCAGTACTCCAGGCAGAAATGGAATTATGTCCCCAGTTAACCCTGGGGTTATGCTGCACGAGCCAGGGATGACCGAGGACAATGGGGATGGTGGGGGAGTCAAGGAGCAGAAAAGACAATTCTTCGGAATGATTGATGACGGGGCTGACCGCATCACGACCACTTGTTTGGTGGAATCCATAATCTCTGGGAATCGGAATGGAACGGTTGCGCTGCTCCAGACGATGCAGGCGAGCGTCCACTTGCAGAGCCAGGTCAATCAATCCGTTGAGACTTGCTGGTAGATCCAGGGAGTAAATCTCGCGTTGGATGCGGTCAGCCAGCCCATGCAGGAAGACATCCCACTGCGCCTCCTCGTTCCAGCGACACTCTGCGGCAAGGGTACGAAACTCAATGGAGTACTCCGCGACAGATCCTTCTCCCTGAGTGAGGTCCACGAGCCGACGAGACGCTTCTCTCCCTGCGACTGCTCGGTCGAATACCCTCCTCATTTCTTCCGAGAGTGCCGCGAACGAGGAACAGCATGTTCGTTGACTCTCCCACACCGCCGTCCCCCACAGAGCCGCACGCCCGGACAGCAGGGTAAGTACGAACGCCACCTTCGACTGTTCCATACAAAATGTCTGGGGCTGTAGGGCAAAAAACATAGAGCATTTGATTAAAAAGGCTCTGCAGTAGTTAGGCTCACCCGAATAGTTCTCCGGCGTCGGTAAACGGGGCTCTTGTGGACGGTTAGGTGCGGGAGGAGCGGGGGGTGGGGGCGGCGGTGGGTTTGGCGCAGCGGGCATGGCTAGTTGTTGGATTTGCTGGGTGAGCCCAGACACCTGCGTTACCAACGGCTGAACTGCGCGACTTGTGGTGGTGAGATTCTCCTCCTGCTGATCCATCCGTGCCGAGTTGTGAGAGAGATAATCCGCGAGTTCGGATGTACTTGCTGCCTCCATGACGGTCAGATCGTTCTGTTACGGGTAGTGAACAGAGGAGACAAGTGCAAGTAAAACTGGTCTTTATTGAACAGTAAGATAGCCAGCCTCAGACACAGGAAGGAAGATAACCGGAACAGAGTCTCAGTCTGATGTAGTCGATCTCACGAACTCACGGAATCCAATGGAAACAGAGCAGGAACAGAAGCGTTGGCAACGCAGGCTTGTGTGAGTAACTCAGAGGTGCACGGTCAGTGTGTAGCGAATCCTCCGTGAAGACGAGACACGATGACGAAGAGACGAGGCGAACATCCAACAAGAACAGACTGGGACCCAAGGAACAGGAACAGGCTAGACAATCCACAAACAACGATCTGACAAACACAAGACGCATGAGGTGAGTATAAATAGGCACTGGAAACGAGTATCACCTGTCGCTGATTCTCCGGGAGGATAATCAGCGACCACGCCCACACACGTGCACATACACACACATAAACACAGCGCAAGGAACAGTCAGTGAATTCATCAACCGTGACACTCCATGGTTGGAACGCAGGAGCCAGGAGGCTGGGTGGGACCAGCAGAGGAAAGGCCAGGGAATTATTGGGAACCAGAAAGTTAATTTGGCCTGGTGGGACCGGTGGAGAAGAAAAGACCTCAAGGGTGGGAGCATGGGTAGGAGTCCATTCTAGAATATGTAGGTCAATGAGTGCTAGCACCGGGACCACCGTATTAGGGATCCTCCTCCTCTTCACCCACTGTGCAGGGGGAACCACAGGCAAAGACCCCTCTGTCCGCTCTTTGAGCCCGGCATAATATAAGGAATCAGGGTAGTGTACCATGCGATCTAGATTGAGATACTCATGGGTGCGATCCTCAAGGGAACGGTCAAACAATTATGAAACTGCACATCCATCAGATTTGAAGATCACCTGAAGAAACTTTGGTGAACATTACTCAAAATTGGTACCATCAATTTCACCATTATGTAAGATTTCAGAAGGGAAAATTTGTTTTTAAAAAGGTTTTAAAAATATGTTCTAGACGTTTTTAACTGTTGCATTAGTGGAGTTTGGCAGCTAAATATATCTCCCAGAAGAAAGAGCTCAGAAAATGTTTCCTAAGAGATTTCCAGGGCTGAAATGCATTCACAAGTGTCGTCTATTTTCAAGCAAGATAATCAGATGATAATCTACCATATTATTATATAATACAACAAACAGAATTCTTGGCAACATTGCAGTCTATTTTAAATCAAGATGATCAGATTAGAATCTACCTTGATATTATATAACACAACAAATAGAATTCCTGGAAACATTGCAGTCCACAGCTCATTCTGCTCTCATGAAATGTTTCTCTGAGAGTCTCTTGCTCAAGTCCACTATGATCCTGTTCTTCTAGATCTCTGTTACCTGCAGGAACTGGATATGATCCTGTGTGTGTGAAAGCTGCTCCAGCTCAGCGTCTCTCCTCCTCAGATCATTGATCTCCTGCTCGAGTCGCTCCAGTCGTCCTTCAGCTCGACTCACTGCAGTCTTTTCCCGCTGTGTCGCCTCAGAGCGGCTTCTCTCAATGGAGCGGATAAGCTCAGTGAAGATCCTCTCACTGTCCTCCACTGCTGTCTGTGCAGAGCGCTGTTAGGACACACATCACAATCACACAGTGAGCTTCAGTGAGTCCTGAATGAGACTTCTCAAACTTCTCTTCTTCTCCAGACTCACCTTATGAGACGCCACAGCCTCTCTCAGCTGCTGAAGATCTTTCTCTCTCTGCTGGATCCTCTGCTGGAACGACCTCTGCGTCTCCTTCAGCTGCTTCTGCACCACAAATCAATAACAGAGATGTCAGTTTATAATGCTGTCACATATCTGTCAGGGTTCTGTCACTTTGGTCTAGTTTATTCTTGGTTTTGTGCCAGAGCCCTGACACTTCGGTATTGTCTTGTATTTGTGTGAGCGTGCGTTCTCTTGTCTGTGTGCCTTGTTTCATGTTCAAAGCGTGGTGTTCAGATAACAGCACTCATGTCTAGTTTGGTTTTGGTTCTGTGTTGGGATTCAGACATTAATGCTCTGTGTGTTATTATTCTGTTGTGAGTGCACCGGATGAGCATTCGCTTGTTCTCATGCACTCTGTCTTTAGTCCATGGGCCAAGCCAGAATTTGGTACCACCTAAGGTGGCAAAATCTCTTTGGTACCAGTTTGTTTGTTGAGTCCATATAAGTACTTTGAAACATGATAACCTTTTCAAATGAGTAGCTTTACTAATATTTTGGGACAATCATTATTATTGCCATTATCGTCCTACAGTATCTGCCCCGCAGGTTCTATGAAGTCTATTATAAGAGGTAGCCATACATGCTATATGTTTATTTTTTCAGCACAGTCAGGGCTATCCAGATCTGCCATCATTTGACATGATATATGTGGTATACGTTTTGTATTAGCCTTCATATTAAAGAAAAATATTTTTGCATCTACTAAATTATTATATTTGTAAATCTATCTCAAAAGATATTGATGTTAAGGGGGGTATCTTTTCAGATATGGATAGACAAGACTGTCTGTAATCTGGTGATATCAGAACCATGATGGTGGGACAATCCATGACCTAGCAATTTGAAAAAATATGTATGTACTGTATATGAAATAATATTATGCAACAACAACAACGACTGGTGCTAGTTTCAAAAGTTTCAGATTACTCCTCCATACCTCGTTGTACAGATAAGCCACTATGTTCATCTGAAAAGGTGAGTCCTGCTGTTTATTTTGATATGCGTTACCCTTGGAGGCTACAAGCACTTCTCAACTTATTCAGCTATGACTCTGCAGTGGGAAAATGAGTGAAGAAATGACCGATGATTGCAACTTTGTTTTATTTTAATTAGATTTTTCAAATCAAGATTACTCAGACCATCTTTGTTCTACCAGCAATCTACTAGCATCACTGTGAAGCAGAAGGTCCACTTTTTCATTTGATACCTATTTTATAAAATAAGAACTTTGTGAGTAATTAAAAATAGATTGATGAGTGTGTGGAGATGCGAAGTAGTTTAAGACGGTTGAAATTTCAAGCATTAGCGAAGACATCATATCGCAAGTGGCACTGAAGATCACAGGTGATATTCGGAACCAAGATATTAGTCAAGCATGGCCACCACATGCGTCAGATCTTGAGATGATGAACAGCACTCCTACATCTCTAGTGGAGTTTCTCCAGACACTCCTAACAGGTTTATCCAAAGTAGGTAATAACCCATCCCAGAGCTGTCAAGTCACTCATCGGAAATGTGGAACTGATGAAGATACTGAATAGACTTGGCCATGGTGTTTCATATTCTCAGGTAGAAGAAATTGACACAGACCTTTGCCTTCAGAAGCAAGCAGCAAGTGGAGGTGCTTGGAAGGAAGTGGATATAGACAGACTAGAGGAGACAATCAGTGGTGAAGGGAAATCACTTGGAGTGAACGGAATTGCTGTGCAAACAAAGCCTATTGCTGATCATAATGCTGGGACCAGAGCTTTGCCTTGCATCCCCAAAACCAAGAAGAGAAGCATTGAAGCAGTAGAGATGGTACTTCCCATTTACAATGCAGGAGAACGTGCCAATCCTCCTGTTATACAGACAGTTGAGACTAATCATGCCTCCTTTCTACAGGATGCAGCAGACAGAAACCACGTGTGGCTAATGGCTCGTCTTTCCAACAAAGATGTTTGCAGCTGGACTGGGTTAAACATCCTCACCCACAATGATACAATTGTACAAGAATATAGTATAGGCTATTTGCCCACAATCAATGCTCCTGCTACACAGTTATCAACAGTACATGAGGTACTTAACCAATAAGCATCATGAAGTCTCTGCAGCTCAACAACATTGTTGTTGTTTTTGACCAGGCATTATATGCCAAAGCTGCAGAAATTACATGAAAACACCAGGAGGTATTCAAGAACATCATCCTTAGAATGGGGGTCTTCCATACCACCTGTACTTTCATGGCAACAATTGGAAAACGGTTTGCAGGAGCTGGTTTAAGAGACCTTTGTGTAGAGGCAGGAGTGATAGCTGATGGCTCAGGCCCCGTTTACACGATGGGAAAACGCAGATATTTCTCTGCGTTCTGCCCTCTCATTTACACGAAAATGCCGTTTTTATCACAGAAAATGATTATTTCTAAAAACTCCGGGCAAAGTGGAGATTTCTGAAAACGCCAGTTATGTGTTGCCGTGTAAACTGGGAGAAACGGGGTTTTAGGTTCTCTCTTGTCGATTCTGAGGATTTTGATTGGCTTGCATGGCTTTATCCTTCTCCCTACACTGCCGCCCATAGGTTTGGCATAGTTATGATGGCGCTCGACGGCGTTATTATTCGGGTGTTTGCACGATGTTATTTTTGAAAACGGAGAGGGGGAAAATATTCGTTTCTCTAAATACCCGGCTATGTGTAAACGTAGCCTCAATCTCAGGGGTTACTGATGGTCACAGGTATAATCGAGGAGTAAGGCTCCACAAGCTGCTCTATGAGGCTTTCCTGAGACTAGCATGGAAAGGTTTTCATCCATGGTTAGAACAGAATCCATGGTCAGGAAGATCTTATTCATTTGGAAGCAACTCTGCAAGCAGTCCATAACCTGTGTGAAGAAATATCTAAGACAAGATTTGAGGGAACCCTCGAGCAAGATTCATGTCAACGCATTCTGACACGATTCAATGAGTTCCTCAGCTACCTTAGAGATAACAATGGTCCCCTGTCTGCCTTCTGGATGTCTTATGTCTTATATAAATATCTATAAGTAATATCTTGACATTTGGACACCTCACCGAAATGGATGAGAAATATCTCCCACTTATTTGTTCAGGTATGCTCATGTTAGACTGAATGCGGGGACCCCCAGCACCAATGGCTGTTCTGGAGCTAATGGCCTGCAAGTGTTCACGGACCTGCAAGCTTCCCGACTGTTCCCGTCTTGCCAATAAATTAAAGTGCAAGCTACAAACCTGCAGCAATCAGAGGGAGGAGGAGGAGGAGAATACTGATGTCATGAAACTGTTTGAATATGATGATGATGATGATGATGACGATGATGAATAAACAGAAACATTTTGCAATGGCCAAATAAGTTCATGAATAAGGTATAATTATTTAGTTTTTCTTTGTATGACATGTTCTGTTCAAATAAAGGTACAAGATTTTTTCATTCTTTGGCTCAACAGTTCTTTGGCTCAACGGTCATTGAAGGCTAATTTCTGTGACAAAGCTACCACTTACAAAAGGTTATCATGTTGAAATATCATCTAGAGATATGGACTGAAAAAAAAATCAAACTAGAATTTGCCATCTTGGGTGGTACCAATTAGTGAAAATTGTGGCCTGGGCCCATGGACTACTTGTTATGTGAGTTTACTCTGGCCATACGCTCTTCTGTCCGCGTGTGGTGTTTTGTTCTGTTTTGCATGCAATTCGTGTTTCCATCAACTTGTCATGTTATGTTGTGTCTTATGCTGAGCAGCATGCGCCCATTTTGTTACCTGATAGTAGTTATTACCCGGCACCTTGTGTCGAGATGATTGATGGTGACCTTTGACCTAGCCCCACCCCTTCCCCCCCGGGGGTTGACCTACCGGTGTAGGGGGTCAGGGATTAACCTTTGCCCTTGTTAGCGATCGATCAAGTTGACAGTTAGTTTTGACCTACTGAACTTCCTATGATACGCCATTTTGTCAGTTGGCTTTGATCCGAGGTATGATACGTCAAGTTGACAGTTCGTTTTTGACTTGATGGATTGAGAACCGGGACATGATACATCATTTTGTCAGTTGGTTTTGATCTGGGGTATGATACGTCAAATTGACAGTTAGTTTTGACCTGTTGATCTGGACATGATACGTCATTTTGTCGGTTGGCTTTGATCCGGGGTTATTATATGTCATGTAGCGGCAACATTTTAGTTTTTGCCGGATGGTTAGAAAAGCCTGGGATATAATGTGTCATGTAGTGGTGATCAATGGTTTGACAGCCAGTTTTACGGAATCCCCCTTCCTCCGCATTGCTGGGGTAGTGAGAAAAAGAGATTTTTCTAATAATGTTGTATATTTCACACTGACTAAAGTTGAAGCCATTCAGTTCATTTAAAAGTATATAAAATAATATCTTCCTAAAGTTGAAAAAAGCAATCAGTTCTTAAAAATAAATATCTTACTGAGCCAATTTTTTCAAATAAAAAATCGACCGACATGTTTTAGAGAGATGAAGAATTAAAAGATTTTAGGGAGTTGAAAAAGGAGTGATTCTCTCTCTCTATCGCGCACCCACAGGCATGTTCCGTGTGTGTGTGTGTGTGTGTGTATGTGTGTGTGTGAGACGAATGATAGCCTTCGCATTCCTGAGCTCATTGCTGGGACAGTGGAAGTGAGGAGAATATATATCTCATATATTTTACACTGACTAGAGTTGAAAAAAAAAAAACATCTTTAAAAGTATATAAATGAAATGGTTATAAAATTTACATTTACAAATATTTCACACTGACAAAAGTTGAAAAAAGCCTTCTTTCACATTGCAAGCATAAGTATCATAAAAGTGAAACTGACACAGATGTAAAGCTTCACACTGACAGTGTTTCTGCTGCATAACAGTATTTCTGTTAATAACTGCCATCAGTTATAAAATGTTGATCAGGAATCAGTCATAATTTACATGAAGATGGGCATCCCATTTCCATCAAAAATGGATTTTGAAAACAGAACAGAAGCCAAAGCCTGAAATGAAGCTATAAACGACTGAGTTCATATGGACTGAGACAGATTTACTGAAAATAAAATGTGTTTTTGTCTGTCGCTGCATTTAACTTGCGTTATTCTTTACAGAGATATATTTTGTCAAACAATCTGTGAATATTTTCTATTATTTTATGTTGCTTCATCAAAGCCTGTTTTACAAAAGTTTGTGGTGGTAAATATTAGCGGTGCGCCGATCCGATATTCGGTATCGGTATTAGTCCTATACTGGCCAAAATCACTGGATCGGATATTGTATGAATCGCGGGAGTATAATCCGATCCGATACGATCACGGACCTTAGTCCTAAACTGTCATACAAATTCTTAACAACACCTGAGAGACATGCTGTAAAGAGAGATGAGCAACATGCGTCATGCAGGGTCGCCAGATTTTCACAACAAAACCCGCCAATTGAATTAAAAAAATAGCCAACGCATTTCGGGGTGTGAGAGGGACTGCGGACTTGGCAACACTGGCATCATGTGAACGGTAGCTAGAACGAGCCGTGACTGAGTGAGGCGAGATATGAGATCTTTCAGCATATGGATGACTTTGCATTGGAGGAGGTTTTGGCATTGATTAGTACAGTGTTGGAGGAAGGATCAATTCCAGCTGAATGGAAACATGCAGTAATTGTGGCGATTTTAAAACCTGGTAAGGAAGCTAAAAGCCCTGGATCATATAGACCAATTGCTCTTACAGCTGTCATCTGTACGATTATGGAAAGGATGGTTACTGACAGGTTGGTATATAGATTGGAAAAGAAAGATTTTTTTCTCTACATATCAGAATGGTTTCAGACTTGGTCGTGGGACTATGGATTCAGTTTTAGTGTTGGATGATGATATCAAGAAAGCCCTTGTAAATAAAGAGGTGGTGGTAGGTGTGTTTTTTGACATCGAGAAGGCTTATGATATGCTGTGGAAAGAAGGAGTAATCATTAAGCTGTATGATGCAGTGATTCGGGGCAGAATGATTAATTGGATTAAGGACTTTCTGAGGTCACGGTGTATTCAGGTAAGAGTAGGAGGGAGCTTTTCTGACTCTGTGTCTGTAGATAATGGGACTCCGCAGGGTAGTGTAATCAGTCCAGTCCTGTTCAATATGATGGTTAATAATATGTTTGATGAGGTAGGAAGTGGATTTCAGCGATCTTTGTTTGCAGATGATGGAGCATTGTGGAAAAGAGGCCGTAATACTGGGTATTTATTTAAACAAATGCAGTGTGCTTTGAATAAGGTGCAGGCTTGGAGTGATAAGTGGGGCTTTAGACTATCATTGACAAAAACAAAGTATATGGTAGGAAAAGGAATTTAAACAGTCTAGGTCTTAAGTTGTATGGGGAGCCTCTTGGGGGAGTTAAGACCTTTAAATTTCTTGGGGTCTGGGTAGATGAAAAGCTAACGTATAAAGAACATGTATGTAGAATGGTGAATAAATGTGGAAAGGTTATTAATATTTTGAGGTGTTTGGCAGGGTGCTCTTGGGGTGCAGACAGGAATCTTATGCTGATGGGTGTCTTGTATATGGATCATCAGCTAGGTCCACGCTTAATAAGTTAGATGTGGTTCAATCTAGGGCTTTGAGGATATGTACTGGGGCATTCCGAACAACGCTGATTCTGTTGCTGCTAGTGGAAGCATGATGCTAAGGCTGCGACGTGCAAAATTGGCATTAAATTATTTCGTAAAAATTAAAAGCTTTGGGTCAGCTCTTCCTTCAGTTTCTTTGTTAGCAGAGTGTTGGGAGTTTAGGAAGGGTGAGAGTAGAATTAATAGATATAGTGTTTTACATTCTGTTAAGACATACGCAGAGGAGCTTAAGCTTAATGAAAGGAAAATGGTGCCTTCTGTCTACTGGCCATCTATCCCTCATTGGTTATTGCCTGAGGCTGATGTAGAGATATCTATTAAAATTTTAATAAAGGAAGGAAGTGTAGGAAATGTTGCTAACTATGTACAGGAGCATCTTAGGAAATTATGGAATAGTTTCATAGATATTTATACAAATGGATCTAGAGACCCTGAGAGTAATAAAGTGGGCTTTGGATTTTATGTTCCACATTTTCATGTAAGACAGTGTCATAGACAGTAGTCAACCCTGGGAATATAATTATCCTGCCTCGGATGGATCAGATTAAGTTGGCCCGATTAAGACTGGGTCGGCAAGTGTCCAGTCTGTGGAGTCCAGGAGTCTGTCAAGCATGTCATCACGTTCTGTCCGAGATATGCTGAGGAAAGGAGAAAGTTATTCATTGGTCTAAATGTTCTGGGAGTTGATCTATTCTCTGTTAAAACTTTGATGGGTGATGGTCCTAATCAAACAGAAAGAGCATTGGAACTATTTCACTTCCTAAAGGCTATGGGCCTATATTGGAAAATATAGGCTAAGGGGGAGCCTAAATGTCTTTATCACCAGTGGGAGGCAGCAATGCACTAACAGTGCCTAGTCTGCTGGAAAGGAATAGAAGAAGAAGAAGAGTGAAGTGAGACCTGTCAGCAATTATCATCTCAGCTGTTATGGGATTTTTTATCCTTTCTCTTTCAAACCAATAATTGCTGCTGCTACTGATTGATGTGAGCAGGTGAGCTGGGTGGACGGGAAGAGAAGGATGGACTTTGACCCCAAAGGTCAAAGGACAGTCCTGTTTTAGAGCAAGCAAGAGAGCATGACCAAACCCTAACGTTCAGGTTATTATTATTATTTCCTGACAGTAGAGAACTGAACTTTAGTCTATCTATGGGCAGAAGAACAGACCTTGAGATAGTTGTATAAAAACCGCTCTCTCCCTCCTCTCCGGGTCTCACTTGCCTCACAGGGCTGTACACTGTGTGGGCCAATTGAACCTTTCTTATAAGAAATAAATCATTTTAATTCTCAGACTGTCTCTTACGCATTGATGTTTGTTTAAGTGAATAATTTTGCAATTACAGTTGGTGTGTGGAGTTATTTTTAAAAAAGTGTGCATTTTGTTTTGTGAGTCTCCACAACGGCGATAGTTTGGAGCGCGTCCGAGTGAAGACTGTGCACAAGCCACTGTGCACTGTATCCATGCAACTGATAGCAGCGGCAACGAGCGTTCAGCTTGATTTCAAAAACAACAGATTTTAGCGCTAGATCGTCTAACTATGTTAATTAATGCTCTGTTAAATGGAGATGTTTTATTTATTTGTATTACATCTGTGCCTCATAATGTTTCAAAAGTGGTGGGGGCAATATCGATCCTGAGAAAAAGTGGCGGGGACATGTCCCACCCGTCCCACCAGCAAATTACACCTATGAACCCCAGATGTTACATGTGAAAAACTTTAGAGCTTGGACTGTCTACCCTAGATTTTTTATTTTTTTCCTTTATCAGGTGTGGGCTAGAGTTTAATTTGTCAGTGCCTTATTGTACTATTCTGTTCTATTGTACATTTTATAATGGAGATACCATTATTTTTATGGTAGGTTATACTTATTTAAGTTATGACTACATAGAGTTTTGTGTTACATCCAGTATTTGGCACTGGAATTATAATTTTTTTTAATTTGCACAGTTGCACTTTAAATTTCATTAATTGAATGGTGCTGAATAATTAAAAATGCTGCTACAAGTTCTGTTTAAAAATTGTTTTAATAAAAATTCAGCAGCGGTATTGCACTACTGAGTCATGTTGTGGACTACGTATTTCTTCCTTTAGGGGAGTAGAACATTTATTGCACTGTTTGAGCATGATGCTTTTTAGATGACTAGGTTAAGCACCGTGCATCCTCCTGACAAATGTGTTATTAACAGCTTAATTAAGAGGGAGAAAAATATAGTATTGTATCGTTATCGGCAGATACTCAAGTCGGTGGTATCGGTATCGGACATGAAAAAGTGGTATCGAGCCACCCCTAGTAAATATGTTTACAGTACATTTCACTATTTTTTCTTTTAATTTCAGTGTGGAGCACAAATACGCTCAGCAGTGAAAGTCCACTTGCAGCTTCTGTTCACTTCTGCTGAAGTCTGCAGTGTGAATGATGTTACCTGATCATATGAGTGCCAATATAAATAGTGTCAACATTATTTCATCAGTGTCTAGTTTAAAGTTCATACCTGATTCTCTGTCCTCTGTGCTGCAGCTGATACAGTGTCGTGGTTTTTATGTTCATCCATCGTACACAGCAAACATATAAACTTCTGATCAGTGCGGCAGAAAACCTCAAGGAGTTTATCATGTGTTTGGCAGATCATCTCCTGCAGTCGTCCAGTGGCATCAGTCAGATTGTGTCTCTTTCTTTTAAAGAAACTCTCATGTTGTTCAAGGTGATTCTCACAATAAGACTCCAGACACTCCAGACAGGACTTGATGGCTTTGCGTTTTCTTCCATCACAGATGTCACACTGCACATCTCCAGCTCCAGCGTAACAGTCATCAGGAAGTTTAGTCTTCAGTTTCTCCACCACTTCAGCCAGCATGGTGTTTTTAATTAAAACAGGTCTTGGACTGAAGGTCTGTCTGCACTGAGGGCAGCTGTAGACTCTCTTCTCATCCTCCTGATCCCAGCAGCCTGTAATACAGATCTTACAGAAACTGTGTCCACAGGAAGTGGTCACTGGATCCTTCAGGAGATCCAGACACACTGAACACTGGAACTCATCCTGAGAAATTCTGGCTTCTGCCATTTTACTGCTTGAATACAGAGACACAAACACACAACAGCTCAACTGCACTTCAGTTTCAGTTTCTCTGAACTGAAGAGTTTCCTGTTTCCTGGTTCTGTGTTTGAGTGATGTGTGAAAAACATGTGTCTGCAAATCTGTAAAGCAGCTTCCTCACTCCAAGTGTAGTGGGTTTCCGTCTGCGTTGTGTTTTCTTCTTAATAAAAGAGATCCCACACGATGATGCAGTTGTGATGTGATTTACTCTCGGCTTCTCTCAGTTTCTGTATCAAAATATACCAGACCCCATCAGACACTTCTAACAGGGAGAATCTCTGGTCCGTGCCTCTCATCGCCATGACATCCTGCGAAAGAGAGAGGGCGCCCGGAAATTACATCAGCTTTACACTCACGCTTACACTTCGTAACTTATGCAATGGTGCTTCCTTAACATTTTATACAGAATAACACATTTATAAAAAGGGTAAAACAAAGACAATAACACGGAAATACAATATATATATATATATATATACACTCACCGGCCACTTTATTAGGTACACCTGTCCAACTGCTCGTTAACACTTAATTTTTAAGCAGCCAATCACATGGCGGCAACTCAGTGCATTTAGGCATGTAGACATGGTCAAGACAATCTCCTGCAGTTCAAACCGAGCATCAGTATGGGGAAGAAAGTTGATTTGAGTGACTTTGAACGTGGCATGATTGTTGGTGCCAGAAGGGCTGGTCTGAGTATTTCAGAAACTGCTAATCTACTGGGATTTTCACGCACAACCATCTCTAGGGTTTACAGAGAATGGTCCGAAAAAGAAAAAACATCCAGTGAGCGGCAGTTCTGTGGGCGGAAATGCCTTGTTGATGCCAGAGGTCAGAGGAGAATGGCCAGACTGGTTCGAGCTGATAGAAGGGCAACAGTGACTGAAATAACCACTCGTTACAACCGAGGTATGCAGCAAAGCATTTGTGAAGCCACAACACGCACAACCTTGAGGCGGATGGGCTACAACAGCAGAAGACTCCACCGGGTACCACTCATCTCCACTACAAATAGGAAAAAGAGGCTACAATTTGCAAGAGCTCACCAAAATTGAACAGTTGAAGACTGGAAAAATGTTGCCTGGTCTGATGAGTCTCGATTTCTGTTGAGACATTCAGATGTTAGAGTCAGAATTTGGCGTAAACAGAATGAGAACATGGAACCATCATGCCTTGTTACCACTGTGCAGGCTGGTGGTGGTGGTGTAATGGTGTGGGGGATGTTTTCCTGGCACACTTTAGGCCCCTTAGTGCCAATTGGGCATCGTTTAAATGCCACGGCCTACCTGAGCATTGTTTCTGACCATGTCCATCCCTTTATGGCCACCATGTACCCATCCTCTGATGGCTACTTCCACCATGTCACAAAGCTCTAATCATTTCAAATTGGTTTCTTGAACATGACAATGAGTTCACTGTACTAAAATGGCCTCCACAGTCACCAGATCTCAACCCAATAGAGCATCTTTGGGATGTGGTGGAACGGGAGATTCGCATCATGGATGTGCAGCCGACAAATCTGCGGCAACTGTGTGATGCCATCATGTCAATATGGACCAAACTCCCTGAGGAATGCTTCCAGCACCTTGTTGAATCTATGCCACGAAGAATTGAGGCAGTTCTGAAGGCAAAAGGGGGTCCAACCCGTTACTAGCATGGGGTACCTAATAAAGTGGCCGGTGAGTGTATATATATATATAAAACGAACTAAATTAACAACATTTAATTTAATTTCATTTACTGTTTATTTGACAGGGACAGCGCACAATTTATACAATTGCACCAGAGTTAGCTAATTTGCATCTGTTGTCCCTGGGCAGGTAGACAAAACAACAACAAAAGACACAAAGCAACCACTAAACAACAAATACACTACATAAATTTACAAAATACATATTATACATCAATTCAAAATATCAACATATATCAACATATTTTGTCATATTTTTAAATATCAACAAAATATCAACATATTTTGCAATGGTCACATGACCATAGATTACTCGATTGTAATTTCTTCCATGACAAATTATTTCAAAATAAAATGCCTTTAAATGAATACCATTAGTTAACAATTCTTTCAATAATCTAGTGTAACAACATATACTCGTCACATCCACCCCCACTGTTTTACACTAGATTATTGGACAGACCAACATCTTGACATATCAGTGATGCCATTTCATATAAACCACCTTAGGTTTGACAGCTTTAAAGCCATCTTGTTAAATATTCAGATAAATCAAGGGTAGCTAATCCCCAATCTGTCAACGAGATCAGATAAATGGAAGACTCAATTGCGGTGACAAACGTGAGTAAAGTTAATTAGAAAACTTTGGGAACAATAGAAATAGTTCATGTGACAATGCAAATTAGTTGATTCTCTTTATGGTGGTTCCTGTGCACTCCGCACACACACACCAGTAGATACACAGACAGAAGATTGTGCACAATGTAGCTGAGGGGCTAAGGACTGTAAGGTGCTAGCTGTTGCTAATGAGGTGGAGCTGGTCCGGGTGTGTGGGTTAGAACACCAAAGTCGGAGAAGGAATCCAGTTCAACCGATTTATTTGTACAAGCATATGCAGAGGGGACCCAGATCATAGTGGGTTGAATTAAACAGTGCTCTCTGTGCACGTATCAAAGATAAGCATGAATACTGGCGCTGAGTTGCATTGTCTTGTGCTTTATGTCCTTAGAAGTGTGTCAGCATATGTGTGGTCTGTAACAAACAAATAAAAGATATGCTCTAACAAACAATGCTTCTTTCTTATCACAATCACACTCATAATAATATAAATGGCATTAAAACTACTGGCTTCCCCCAAACATCAACACAATGTTGCCTTTGAATGCAGCAGAACATTAAACAAAATGCACAGCTTACATGATTACACTGTACTGGAAGAGAACTCAAATACTGCTATACTTCACATTAGCATCCATTTTGTGTCATCACTCTTTTAACATCTCTATTCAGTAAACAACAATCAACTCAGCTCGAGTAACATAGTGAAATTTACAATACTCACTTTCTCTCTGGACGCACACAACTTTAAGCATACCCAGTCTCCGCTTCATGCTTCGAGATGTCATATGGTATTCTGGTAAGTCTGTGCAAAAATTTTTAAAGTGGCAAAAGGTTCCCGGCTCAAGACATCAGCCACCACATTGTTTGGGCCAGGTATGAATTGTATGTCAAATTCAAAAAGAGGCAACTTCGCAACTCATTTCTGCTCACAGGCATCACGTTTCAGTTTTCACTTTAAACCGGTTTACATTTTTAGACTAACTCACCCTCCACTGAGGGACTTTGAGTTCCCTTTCAGTCGTGAATGTCAGATGTAGTCGACGTCGACTGAAATGGGATCACTCCAGGGAGCCAGTCATCTTCGAGTACTATTGAACGAGCCAATGGAATTGGCGTGCTTGACTTACATCACACACTCCGCCATACGGAAGTGGATGCACGCACTAGTTGCCTTTTGCTTCGGAGCCGATCGATTGATGTCTCTGAAGAGTGCTGTTGTTTACAACGAGCGAGTGTGTCTGTGTTTTTCTGGAAGACTCTCCCAGTGCTGGTGGTTTCTACAGCGCGAGTGCAGCGGTGATCGCGAGCTTTGAGCTCTCAACTGCTGTTTTAACAGCAACAAATTTCTAAGGGTTTGTATGTGTTAACGGCTGGTTAGAGGACGGAAAAGTGAGTGCTTTACTGTTTCAGTTCACTTTTCAGTGTTGCCGCGGTCATTCGCCCGGTAACCATTCCCTGTGGGCTCCTCACTCCTCCATCACACCGCAGCCGATGGAATTCCTGTTAGACGTGCTGGTCCCTCTGTAATGCACCGATCAGCCGTTTCAATTGGGGTTCCCCCAGAGGATAAGATGTCGATAGCAGCATCGGAGGGTGAGCTAACCTCTGGAAATGACGACTCGGCTGTGTTATCTCCCTCTGGGAGTGTAATGTTGCCCGAGCCAGATCCAGAAATGTCAGCTATGCTGAAATGGGCCACTCAGGCTGCCGGGCTCGAATGGAACACTCCACCGTGTCCCGTTCAGTCTCGGTTGGAGGATTGGTATCTCGGTGCGGGCCGCGCTGGTTCTCAGCTCGCCGCCCCAGTGCTTTTCTTTCCCGAACTGCATGGAGAGTTTATCAGGTTGTGGACGGCACCTTTCTCTGCCAGAAACTGCCTGAATAGCTTTTCCCCCTCACTACCCTTGATGGTGGAGCGGTGAAGGGTTGCGAGGCTATCCCTCCAGTGGAGCGGTCTGTCGCGACATAGGTGCACCTGTGTCCGGCAGCCGCTTCTTTTTGGAGGGATCCTCGTCTCCCCCCTAAGGCCTGTGAGTTCTCGTCCGTTCCGACGGGCAGAGCTTACAAAGCGTGTGGGCAAGCCGCCTCTTGCGTGCCATGGCGTTGCTACAGGTCTGTCAGGCCAGGGCACCCATGGACATGCACGAGGGTAGCCCAGACCGTGCGCTCATAGGTGAGCACCGCAGTGCTTCCAACCTCGCCCTCCGGGGCACGAGTGTCGTGGCGTGCGCGATCGGTCTGGCGATGTCCACCTTAGTGGTCCAGGAGCACCATCGTTGGCTCAGCCTGGTTGATATGGCGGATACGGACAAGGTTCGGTTCCTGGTCTCCCCAATTTCCCAGGTTGGGCTGGTTGGCGACGCGGCGGAGAACTGCGTCCAACAGTTCTCTGCCACCCAAGCGCAGACGGAGGCCATCCGGCACATCCTGCCCCGGCGGCCCGCTGCTGTCTCCACCCGCCGCCGGTGGCATTTCCTCCACCTGCTCGTCGCCGAGGGTGTTCCCCTGCCGCCGCTCCCGCTGGGCCTCCGCAGCAGCCTCCAGCCAGGCCTCAGCATGGAGCCGGCCGCAGTAGGGACGCCCAGCCTGCTCCAGGCGCTGCCAAGCCAGGTGGCAGGCGACAACGAAAGCATTCCGGAGCGGGCCGCTCAGGGATGGAGGAGGATGCTCTTGGAGTTGGTCACCGATCCACTCCTTCCCCCCGGGTGAGGGCCAGGTGGAGTCTTTGTTTGTGTGTGTGTCTGTTCCACCGTTGCTCCCAAAAGAAGTGGAGCAAGCGGTACCCACACTTTAAAGAAAGAGCAAATTCCTCTGTTCCTGGGTCCCAAGAGGGCAAGTCTGGCGGTGTGCGACCCTGTAAAGCCTTGCACCCTCGGGTACGTCGGTGGCTCCCTGGCCACTGGCACGGTGTGTGTAGATGCTTCCTACCGCTCCAGCTGGCCCCGAAACTACCAGCAGACTCGGCTTGCGATTCATTTCGCATGGCTTCGCCCTGGCTCAGTGATATTCATCATACCTAGGTGTTGAGCTGAGATGCTCCTAAGATTAGTGATATCTATCACACCTACGTGTTGAATGCTGCTCCTGTCCTGTGTGCGCACGTCGCAGTCCTACTGGCGAAGGACGCGATGTAGCCTCTCCTCCAGCCGATATGAAGACCGGTTTCTATAAACCCGTACTTCATTGTACCCTAGATATGTGGTGGGTTTTGGCCATCTTGGACCTGTGTCAATTGAAACTGGCCCTTTTTCGAAAGCCTCCGTTCAATTCCTACACAGAAATTCATTTTCAAATGCTCCGTCCCCAAGGTTGGCCTGCAGCATTTGACCTGAAGGACAGAACTTCAGATCTATATCCTTCCGCTCCACAGACCATTCCATGTTCTTGCGTCGAGGGTATGAAGTATCAGTACAAGTCCTACCCTTCGAGTGCTCCATAGCCAGTTGGGTCTTCAGGTCAACTAGGAGAGAGTAATCTCGCCCACGGACTAAGTATCTCTTTTTCAGTTCAGGAGAAGGACTCGGTCCAACACGTCTCTTCAGGAAGAGTGTGTTAGGCTAGTGCTAGAAGTGAGAAAGGTGTGATAAAAGATCACCCCGGCCTGCCGCCAAACTCTCAGCTCGTGTTCAGACCTTCAGGTCCACTTACACCGAAATGAGGGGCCATGTACAAAGGGCATGCTTTAACCCTCTGGGGTCTGAGGTGTTTTTGGGGTCCTTGAGATGTTTGGACATGCCCTGACATTTGTGCTTTTTTCAGTTGCTTATAAACAAATTACTGGCAAAGGTGTAATTACACTCTATTTAGCACAAACAGGGCTACCATAATATGTGAGCAACATGTATGTACATGTTTGTATTTTTGAGAGAATATTGTTTATGCGTGGTTATTGAAAAAACTAAAACTTAAAGTTTCTGAAATAAGACCACAAAACACATACTAAATATGTGTCCACAAGACTTTTGACTAATGGATGTTGTCGCCTAGATTTTTTTCTTCAAAATGATCTGAAAATCATCCTGCCTAATCATTCACATAAAACAATACAATTATTTAAATTTTGTATGACACTTTTTGTTTGGAAAGGCAATATTCGTAGGGGCGTGACCTGCTGTGATTCACACCTGAGAAGACAATGGCCCAAATAATGAGCGCATAATGGGGCTGTGTGACGGCCCAAGTGGAGTCCGCACAAGAGCGGTAATGTTGTGTCAGCTCTCACACGCACACATTCATTTACACCGACATTCATGCATTCATTTAAGAATTATTAAGTTTCTTTCCTTATTTTGTCATACACATTTATTTGTTTAGTATAATGGGACAATAACCACAGGGAACAAACAAACATCTATTTATTCTTTATTGTTAAGTTTACATTTACAACACATTTGTTTTACTTTGTTACTGATTTGAAGTGCACGCAAATTAGTTACATTGTACCTGTCACTTATATTTGTTTCTATTTTGAGTTTACCGGTGACCTTCAGGCATGGTCCACTGCAGCCGCATCCTGGCGTGGGAAAAGCGACGGCCGCATCCTGGCGCGATGAGAATTAGAGTCCGGGCAGGAACGGAGATTTTAACCTGTTAAGCTTCAAGCCCATTTTTGAAAAATCCCCAGATATGGCATTCCCAAACTTAAACAGATACAGTTCATGAACCCTTTGTACTAAAAGCACAAGTAAGATCTCATTTGAAAGCTGACACCTGGAAGTTTATTGTAAATGTAGAATTAATTATTATCATAATGAAAAAAAATAGTTATAAATAGCTTCAAAGTTTTGTAAAGTTATTATACATTTATTTTTATGAAACATCTTCATGAAAATAAAATTGAAGTTGGCATTGTAGCAATCTAGAAATGCACTGCAGCTAAAGCCACATGTCTAACCATGTTATATTTAAAATCTGAAGATGATAAGTCTAAAACTCTGTATTTAGTTCAATGTTTTTCAAGATCATGTCATATGACTTTATTTTGATTAGACTGGTGTTTATTGTTTTCTTATAAGCATCTATTCAGTCTATTGCCTCTATTGTTTTGTGATGCAAAAACGAGTCCCATTCAGTCTCAGGCTCCCCTGCACATATTCACACCTCTCCAGCCAGTTTATTGCTCTAAATATGCTTTTCTTTTGTCTGCATTATAATCACTAACGACTAGCAATTCACACTGTTTCAATCCCTCATTTATTTTATAAAAGTTCTCACTTCACAGTGAAACTGTATCAAATGCCCTTTTTGAAAAACGAAACATTTCAGTAAGCATTCTTATTTAGAAAAAAATCATAAAAATTACACCGAAGTAAGGTAGCAGGTGCTCAGTACTAGCTAGCATGTTAGCTTAGCACACCATCAATACACGACAATTTATGAGAATAAAACTATGTTTGTTCTCCAAACTTACTTTATAGCGCAAGTCGAGTGTTTTAAATAACTTTCTGTAATCTGATTTGGCTTCAGATAAAAAAATCAGATAGAAAATATATTATTTTATTGTATTCTGCACAATTTGAAAGTCTATCTCGATTAGCATTACATTATACATATAATCAATTATTATGAAAATACCTGACATGACTCGAAGAACACAGGTAAATCAAATATCATTGCAATCATGTTTATTGTCTTCAAAACATCTTTATCTGCACTTTACAGCGATCTCGGATAGCTTTGTTGTGGCAGGACTTCCTGAATGTCACATGATTATGGCTCTTCTTCATGTGATCCATATATGGACTTCTGTGCAAACAGCGCCCTCACTTTCAGGATGAATTGATAACACAGTACAGAGTATACAGCGCTCAAAATGATTACATCGACGCATTTGGGTATAAATTCAATAAATATTATTCCTGTCTATAGAAGTCTGATGTAAAGCTATGAGAATCTATCAATATTTCTCCAAATCTGCACATGTTTGAGCTAAAAGCCCTGAGGGACGTTGTTTTGTCAAGCGCTGTCATGACGATCGCACGGGAGTTTTTTTCTGAATGAGACCGGCTGACGCTCATAATTCATATTAAAGGTAACGACTCATTTTTTAATTTCATAACTCCTGACACAAATTAAGACATAACTGTCACTATAAGTTTCTCAGAATACAATAGTGGTCAAATACTGAATCTTGAGTCTTATATCTTTTTAATGATGTATAGTTTGTCAAGGTATAACATTAAATCTGATAGTATATTTGAACTAAATAAAAAAAAAAACGCTTCAGTGCGCCGACGCTCTGGAGACGGTTAAGAGGTTAAGTGTTGTTGGTTCCGCCCGGACATACCATTGCTGGGAGTGGTCCGGGGGAGGAAGAAATGTTAATATCTTTATTAATTGATTTCTTTAGTTATACATTTATGGTATTTGACTTCATGTTGCTTTCCTTATCTTTATTTATTATATATCTCTATTTTTGACTTGATTTTGATTTATGTAAGGTTGTATGTTGAATGTGTAGTTAAATTGTTTTCCCTCTTGATTTGTAATGGGCCCATCCTTTCCTTTATAAGCGGTTGCTTTGTTCATTTGAGCAGGTCAGTTTTTAGTTTGTTTGGTTGTTTTTGTCTAATTGTTTCTGACTTCACTTTCTGTTTGTTTAGTTTATTTCATTTTTGTTGTAAGAAGTTTATGAGTTTGTAAAGTTGTTTGTTTTTGGGTTCAAATAAAGACCCATTTTTCATTATAAGGCTTGTGTTCCTTGTTCCTGACCTCTCGGTCCCTCACAGGCTGCATACTAATGACCCTTTCATTCAGGTGTGTATATATATATATATATATATATATATATATATATATATATATATATATATAATACAAAATTGGTTCACAGTTCCAAATTTTTTTCTTCAAATTGTGCTTGCAAATTGTATAATATCCAAGGTAAACATTTCTAGTAATTGTACAGTTAGTTCTCATACTGTATTTACAGAAAGTTTTGGAATATATCCCAAATGTGTCACTAATAAAACACAATACAAATAATTTAAAGAGAAGGCTTATATTAACCTTTTAAGATTTACATAGGATTTATTTATATGTACATATATTTTTGCTATTTTATTAAAAAGGTTACAATTACAACAACAATTACAATTTTAACTATATTTCAAGTGTAATCTTACTTTGTATAAAATAAAGTATACATTTTATCATATATATTTCACAGTTACGGATTAATTAGTTTGAATATAGCATACAATAAAACAAACACTATAATAACATCTTAGTTGATGACTTTATTTTGACAAAACAATATATATATATATATATATATATATATATATATATAATATGAGCAGAAATTAGCAAACAAGCTTATTTGATGTGGCAGTATTTTACAGTAAAAACGACATCTTGTCTTTCATATGTAACATATCGTTTTATGATATATTAGGGCATACATGTTAATTTGCAGTTTAATACGTTGCTTATACAAAAATATTGTATTTCAACATATTTCAGTCGATTTTTACTCATCTCAGTATAGCAATATAGTTTGGTAAAAGCTGTTCATTCATTCACACACAAAAATGCGATTCATATTCAAACAGTCTTTTTGTTTTAACCCCTGTTTATTTTCTTTATTTTACAAAAGCACAATGTTTTATTTCGATTGTAAGTGGACACATAAAAAAGAAGACATTTAACAGTTTTTTTTTTAATATATATATTTCTTAAGTCTGTATGACCAAAAATGACGGAGTATTTTAAGTCTATTTTGGAGACTCCATCCCCTGGTGGCCCAGCTGGGCAGGGACCACTTCGCGGCCGCACAGTTACATCTGTTGCCTCTCTGGACTCGTCCCTCTGCCAGTTGTTTCTGTCAAAGCGGACATCCCTTGGACAGACACTGGCTCTCAGCAGACCCCGGGGCCCCGCAGAAATGCGTTCCCCAGTGAGCCTTCTAAGAAAAGCGGCTATGCGATTCATTATCGCTTGGCACTGCTCAAGTTCAGTGATTTCATCACACTCAGGTGTTGAGCAGAAATGCTCCTGAAGCTCAGTGAATTTCATCACACTCAGGTGTTGAGGAGAAATGCTCCTGAGGCTCAGTGAATTATCACACTTAGGTGTTGAGCAGAGTTGCTCCTGGGCTCAGTGAACTTATCACACTCAAGTGTTGAGCAGAGATGCTCCTGAAGCTCAGTGATCCTCACATCTAAGTGTTGAGCAATGCTCCTGTCTTGTGTGCGCATGTCGCTGGCACCTACTGTGCTAAGTCAGGAGTGGAACAGGTCTTGATAATTGCCCCTTATTGGCCCAACCAGATCTAGTTCCCTTGACAGCCTTCCTGATTTCCCCTGAATACGTTTCAGGGACGGGGCATGATGGCACCCACGTAAAAAAAAAAATGGACGGGAGGTTCAGGTGGCTACCACAAGTATACACTCACCTAAAGGATTATTAGGAACACCATACTAATACTGTGTTTGACCCCCTTTCGCCTTCAGAACTGCCTTAATTCTACGTGGCGTTGATACAACAAGGTGCTGAAAGCATTCTTTAGAAATGTTGGCCCATATTGATAGGATAGCATCTTGCAGTTGATGGAGATTTGTGGGATGCACATCCAGGGCACGAAGCTCCCGTTCCACCACATCCCAAAGATGCTCTATTGGGTTGAGATCTGGTGACTGTGGGGGCCATTTTAGTACAGTGAACTCATTGTCATGTTCAAGAAACCAATTTGAAATGATTCGAGCTTTGTGACATGGTGCATTATCCTGCTGGAAGTAGCCATCAGAGGATGGGTACATGGTGGCCATAAAGGGATGGACATGGTCAGAAACAATGCTCAGGTAGGCCGTGGCATTTAAACGATGCCCAATTGGCACTAAGGTGCCTAAAGTGTGCCATGAAAACATCCCCCACACCAGCGCCGCCGCTCCCACCACGCGCATCACGCGCTGTGCGTAGGGCACCAAGTGCTGAGGGGGCACCAAAAATAGCCTAATGAAAAACCAATCATCAAACTTCTTGTTATAATCAGATTCAGCGCGTTCTTCCTCTTCATTCCGCAGCGGCGCCGAGCAGAGACAGAGAGCACGTCAGAAACACAGGACAGGGTGTGTGTGTGTGTGTGTGTGTGTTCATGTGTGTGTTCATCTGAGCATCATTGGTCTGTCACTGCTCGTCAATGTCAGAATATTTGAGATGACCAATCAAATCAAAGTAGGCGGGCTTTATGTTCACAGACGCTGAGCGCGAATTTTAACAGTGCAACTCGACGCTTCAGTGTACGGTCAAGTGCGAAATAAGATGTAAGTAGCTAAACTTAACTTTATTTGACAGTTTTTTTTAGGTCATAAATGTTAAACGAATGACAAAAAATAATTAGGCAAACTAATATAGTTTTGTCTAATTTCGCCATTTTGAACTGAAAATAGGCCTATGTAACATGTAGCCTAGTGTAATAGTTTAGGCTACTGTCATTGTGAGGGGACAAGAAACATGAACAAAGCCGTTTTCATCATGTTAGGCACAGGATTTATAATGAATGTGTACATATTGAGAATAAAATACAAATTGTAACCTTTAGTAAATTAAAAAAGCCAACTTTAGGAGGGGAAGAGACAGGGCAAGATAAAAACAAAGAGAAAAAGAGTGTGATGCTGATGAGGAGAGAAAAATAATCAGCTGCCCACTGACATGGTTTTAAAGCTGTTGTTATCGATTTTTTTTTTTTTGCCTTCACAACATCTTAAAATGCACATCTGTAGTTCAGAAAAATCCAAAATTTCCCCCGAACACCCCTAACTAACCTGCCTCAAATTCGGGATCCAAGTGATTATAAAACCATGCCATTGCATGGTAATGAAACTAGTTAATAGTAAGCATTAAACCCTAATCTAAAGTGTTACTTTTTAGCTTTTTAATTTTTTTATAAATCATACCCTCATTGGGGGCTTAGCCCCCCTAAATGAAAATCCTAAAGGAAAATGTTTTTTTTTTAGGGGGGGGCGTGTCATGGTCGTCAATATAGGACAGAAGCAGTTGCAGGTAAAACTCAGTTCTTTATTGCTGGTCAGAGAACACAAAGCAGGGACACGGGTGTGGACAGATGACGCAGGGACTTCGATGGTCGAAGACAAACCCGTGAAGTGAAGTGGAGACCCAAACGACAATCCAACACCGAGACAACGAACCCACAGGAACACGAACACAGGAACAGGCAAGGAAACTGGACTGGAACACCACACGGGGAAACATCAACCAACGATCTGACAACGGGGATGAGAAAACTGTGAGAATACGTAGTGTGATGAGATCGGCTGCAGCTGGTGATGAAATGATGATCAGCTGGAGCGGATCAAGGAATGACACACATTCACGCCCACTACACACGTGCTCTCATACAACAACATAAACACGAGACGAGAAGGAAGCAATGAACTTGTATACCGTGACAGGGCGGGGGGGGGGGGGGGGGGGGCATCATAAAGGAATTATGCTTAGGGCACCAAAATGGCTAGCAGCGGCACTGCCCCACACCATTACACCACCACCACCAGCCTGCACAGTGGTAACAAGGCATGATGGATCCATGTTCTCATTCTGTTTACACCAAATTCTGACTCTACCATCTGAATGTCTCAACAGAAATCGAGACTCATTAGACCAGGCAACATTTTTCCAGTCTTCAACTGTCCTATTTTGGTGAGCTCTTGCAAATTGTAGCCTCTTTTTCCTATTTGTAATGGAGATGAGTGGTACCCGGTGTGGTCTTCTGCTGTTGTAGCCCATCCGCCTCAAGGTTGTGCGTGTTGTGGCTTCACAAATGCTTTGCTGCATACCTCGGTTGTAACGAGTGGTTATTTCAGTCAAAGCTGCTCTTCTATCAGCTTGAATCAGTTGGCCCATTCTCCTCTGACCTCTAGCATCAACAAGGCATTTTCACCCACAGGACTGCCGCACACTGGATGTTTTTCCCTTTTCACACCATTCTTTGTAAACCCTAGAAATGGTTGTGCGTGAAAATCCCAGTAACTGAGCAGATTGTGAAATACTCAGACTGGCCCGTCTGGCACCAACAACCATGCCACGCTCAAAATTGCTTAAATCACCTTTCCTTCCCATTCAGTTTGGAGTTCAGGAGATTGTCTTGACCAGGACCACACCCCTAAATGCATTGAAGCAACTGCCATGTGATTGGTTGATTAGATAATTGCATTAATGAGAAATTGAACAGGTGTTCCTAATAATCCTTTAGGTGAGTGTATGTGGTAGTGACCATAACTTCTGTAGCACCCCCTTAAGAATAAGGCAGTTGTGCTTTGTTAAGTAGAAGTGAACCTATTCGTTGAATGAGTCTTCTCTCCGTGAGGAGATCCTAAGAGCGTTCGGTCATTTCAGTGCTCTTTTTCCTGCAAGTAATGGGTGAGTAGGCTGTCCTCCACCCTCATTATTATACAAACATCATATGCAGAAGCATGGAAGCACGTCCTGATCGTCAGGTTCCTGAGGGAGCAAGGGTCATCCCTGCGCCCCTCTTTATCCTCTTGGGCCTATCTCTGGTGCTACTGCAGAGACTGCCCCCGAGACCACTGCAGGCAGTGAGGTAAAAATTCTGTTTTTACAGTTCTCCTGCTCGCATGGTCTCTACTAGAGGGTAGGGACTTGCTCGCTTTCGGTCAATGACTTGTGCCTGGAATTCGGGCCGGCTACTCTCACGGAGCTGAGACCCCGGCCTGGATATGTGCCCAAGGTTCCTACCTTTCCCTTAAACTGGGACCAGGTGGTGAGCCTGCAAGCGCTGCCTGGAGGAGGCAGACCCAGCCCTGGCTTCTCTGTCCGTCCGCTTCGTTGCGGTTATATGTGCAGAACGCAAGCCTTAGGACCTCAGACCAGCTCTTATCTGTTAAGGAAATCAGCAGAGAGGGAAGGCTGTTTCCAAGCGAGGTTGGCCCACTGAAATGTGGCTGCCTTCATCTTTGTGATATCCCGAGATGCACATGTCCACTTAGGTGGTGAGCTCCTCTTAAATGAGTGTGTGCTCCCGCTTAGGTGTTGTCACAGAGTGCTTCGCTGACAGATATTCTAGAGTTGGGGCCTGGGCGACACCTTTTCGAACCACTGCTTCCTGTGGGCTCCCTTCACATGAAGCTAGTTTCACTGTAAGCCCGGTTCGTTGTGTCGGCTTGCTGCGCCATTCCCCTCCATTCGACTGGATACGTGCACAATTCTTGCTCCAGTTGAGTTCCCCTTTTTTAGCCAAACCCTGTCGAGTTCCTCCATACCCTTCGGCAACGGACGTGGTGGTACGTCCGAAGCCAGGCCTATCACTCGTATGCACTGGTGGAACCTGTGCATATGCTGTGATCCCTACGGCGATCCCATATGTGTATTCTTCCACTGTACGGCTCCCTGCGGCGAGCCCGTGTCTTCCCTTGGCAGAGCCTGCTCTGCCGTCACTGCCGGTTGAGTCTCCCCCTGTCTTAGGCTGGAGCCACCCCAGTGACATTCCATATGTTGTACTGCCCGGTTATCCGCCCAGTTCATATGTGTATTTCCACATGTTACCTCCCTTTGGGCAGGATGTGGCTTCCGCAGCGTTCCTTCCTTCCATGTACAGGGAACGCTTTCCCAGTGGTCCTGTAGGAACAGCAGTGACTTCCCTGGCCTAAGCCCTGTCCCCTTTCCGCCTTAAATTGCGGGGGGATCAGGTGGCTTTTGTCTAGGCACTGGAAGGTGGCAGCTTTAGTGGCGTTTTCAATGGTTGATCCCATTTCAGTCGACGTCGACTACGTCTGACGTTCACGACTGAAAAGGAACGTCCTGGTTGCGTATGCAACCCACCGTTCCATCAAGGAGGGAACGGCGGACGTAGTCCCCTTGCCACTACCGCTGGACCACCTCTGACGCCGAGTTAAGCTCGGCTCCTCAGCGAAAAGGAACTAGTGCATGCATCCACTTCCGTATTTATACCCGCGCCGCGGGGGCGGAGTGTGTGATGTGAGTCACGCACGCCAATTCCATTGGCTTGTTCAATAGTACTCAAAAATGACTGGCTCCCTGGCTTGATCCCATTTCGGTCGACGTCGACTACGTCCTCCGTTCCCTCCAGGACGTTCTCGTCTGTCTTTACAGGTCTTCTCATGAGCCTGTGCGTGCTTCTTATACAGTTCCTCTAAACTGTTTTTCTATGGCTGTGGTATGTGGGCTTTTTGACTATTCGTTTCTATTATCCCTGGATTTTTTGTACCACTTAAAATCGCTTTTCAAAATACTCAAAATACTCTGTTAATTTTGATCTTACATATACTTACATATAAAGTGTTGTAAATCATTCGATCCTGTTAAGTGTCTATTTGTTTGTGTATACTCACAATAAAAACAAAGTTGTGCTTTTCTCCAAATAAAGAAAAATAGACACGATGCGAGTTTTGCCTTCTCTCTGTCAGTGAAGTCCATTCTGAAAGGCACAAAAGATATGTCTTAATAAAGCTTGAATTATCTTCTTTTAAATTAAGTGATTTATATAAAAAACAAATATTCTCAGTTGATGTAATATGTATGAAAATAGAGAGATGTCAGTCGTTCTCATTTCAGCTCATTATGGCTTATTAAGTTTGCTAATGTAAACACGCCACGCTATTCAAACACAAATTATCTGAGGCAATCCATGCAAACCTGTGAACGCCCACATCAACTCGATAAAACACATCAAGTTTAATCAGCTTAATGTACTCTACGTCATCTTGCTACGCTGTGAGGAATAATACTATCGTAATAATAATCCTGGGGAATTTAACTCAGAAGTGCCGGTTTAGTTTCACTTCGAGGAGCAACTGATCCAGCTGAGGATTGAATAGTAAGTTCTTTATTCTTAAGTGCTTTGTTCTAATCACAATATGGAATAGTGTCTGTAAACCACAAAAAGACTGTTTAAATATGAATCGCATGTCTGTGTGTGAATGAATAAACAGCACAGATGCGCACTGTTGTTTACTTTAGCTGTAGTAAACAACAGCGCGCATCTGTGCCGCTCATTCACACTGACACTTACATTAGTAAACATGTTATTTTTACATGAACACATCTACTAGTTTAGCTTTTACCAAACTACTGTATATTGCTATACTGAGATGAGTAAAAATAGACTGAAATATCTTGAAATAAAATGTCTTTGTATAAGCAATGTATTAAACTGAAAATTAACATTTATATGCTAATATATCATAAAAACGATATGTTACAGACGAAATATGAATGTTTAGACAAGATTTCGTTGATTAGTTTTGGATAGATTATAAGGTTTTTACTGTAAAAAAGACTACTGCCACATCAAATAAGCTTTTGTTCGCCAATTTCTGCTCATATGTTAAATATATAGTATGGGATGTTTTGTCAATAATAAAGTAGGTAAATTGAATTATCAACTAAGATGTTATTATAGTGTTTGTTCCAATATTCAAACTAATGAATCCTTAACTTTGAAATATGTATGATAAAATGTATACTTCTTACAAAGAAAGATTACACTTGAAATATTGTTAAAATTGTAATTGTTGTTGTAATTGTAACCTTTTTAATAAAATAGCAAAAAGCATATTTACAAGGTAAATCTAACTAAAACAAAATCTAAATCGGTCAATATAAGCCTTCTCATTAAATTATTTTTATTGTGTTATATTTGTAACGTTGCTGGAGAAAGCAGGCGAAGGCGAGGATCTATCATCAGGGTTTTTAATGAAATAACACATAGAACAAGTAATAAAGAACTCCAAGGACAAAGAAATAAAAGCACGAGAAGGACCGAACTAGAAGCAACCATACATGTACAACAACTGACAAAGTAACAAGTGAAACACAAGGGCTATAAATAAACAGGGGCTGCGTCCGAAACCGCATACTTCCCTACTATATAGTATGGGAAAAGAGTAGGCGAGCGAAAAGTATGTACGAATCATAAAAGAGTAGGCGAGAATTACCTGGGTGATGTACTAATTATCGCGAGATTCGGACATACGTATACTTATAGTGCGTTCGAATATGCCTACTTTCCTACTATATAGGCGAAAACAGTACGTGAAAGGAGTAGTATGTCCGAAACATCAGTATTCATAAGAGTAGGGGAGAAGTTCCCGGATGACCTACTGCTTCCGGACAGATTTTTGAGTGCTCAACCAATGGATACTCTTCTATCCCAGGAGGCCACGCGAGAGGATACGTCATTATCAACAATCGCGGAGATCAGCGACGCGGGGGTTTTCAAATGTGAGTAAACACAGTCCCCTGTGTTAAAATTGCCTGTGTTGAAATACTGTAGAGTAAACTGTTGAATTGTTGAAGGTGTAAAGATGTTAGACAGTATAGTATAGTTGTGATTTTGTTGTTAAAACACGTTTTATGTATCGCTATCAGGGGAGCTCCAGTTAGGACACGTAAGTTACGTCTCTAAAGTGGATTTACATAAACCATACATCTTAAAGACGCTTATTTTAAATGTCTATTTACATCTGACAGGAAAATCTTCAATAAGTATTGCAGAAGAGCACATCACAACATTAAATAGACATCTGAGTGATGTGTGTGTGCTATTATGTAGAAGAAAATCTATAAAGTAACTAAACATAAGTTATCTATTTTATTTGTCCATTAGTTCTGTTGATAAATTGAGGAACATTTATGTTGGATAAAAAGTTAAAACAACCTCAACATGTAAATGTAGTGTTGAGCTCATACAGCACAGAGGTTATGTGAATCTTGTCAGGATGTTACAGGGACTGATGAACAGATGTGTGTGTGTGTGTGTGTGTGTGTGTGTGTGTGTGTATCTGATGGAGTGGCTCATGAAGCTGAATGCTGCCATTAAAGGCTTTGAGTGAGTATACTACAGAAATTAATAACAACAACTATTTAAATATTAAGTTGTAGTTTTTTTAATTATTGTAATTTCAAACAAAGCTATTACAGCACTTTTCGGATTCTTGATTTCTGTGGATTTGCTGCACAGCTTTTGTGGTGGAGCAGGGCCTGCAAGGAAAGATGATGGCGGCATTTGTGAAAAGCGTTTTTGTCTTCTAAATAATACTGAAATCAAATGACATTGTGCTGTTAAAATGACTGCTTTTGTGTTATGTTTGTGCATTTTTGTAGGATCTGAAATGTCAGCAGACTGGTGTGAGCACTGAGGATGAGGAGCACAGAGCTGAATCCTGGAAAATGGTGCCATGCATGAGTCCCTCCATCGCTCAACCGGCCCTTATGAGACCCTCCATCTTCTCCCCTTATTTCCTCAGATTGTGAAGCACAACACATCACGCAACAACCTCCAGCACGAAGGCACGGCTCACCTCTGGCGGTCAGCTGATTCATCAGAATAAAGCCGCAGAATGGGAACCGCTGTGTTGAGATGGCAGTAGGATGGGGTTCAGCGCCTGTAGCCTACATACATGATTGTAGTTTAAATAAAGCTTTGTTTCATGTGTTGACTTGTATATGCATTTGTTTGTTGTGTGATGATGACTTTCATTCATTATTTTACTAATTTATTAATATTTCTCATTGTTGTCAGTAAATAAAATATAATTATTTAATTAATTTATTCTTTAATTAATTGTTTGAATGAAAATGTAGATATGTTCACTATATACACATCTAGAGTGTATTCATGCATAGCTGTGTCATATGACATACATTACATTTTGTTTGTTTTATTGAATTATATCATTTTCAGTAAAAAGTTATATAATTAAGTATTGGTCAAAATTATCGTTGGTATTGTTGTATGTTTTGGGGTGGGATAGCAATGCAATTCATTCTGGGGTAATATTATTTTTTTATATGATACGAGTATAAAATCAACAGTTTTCTCCAAAGGTGAATCTTCACACAGCTGCCCAACGTCTCCTTTGTGCAGACATTACAAACGCTGAGAAAAACAGTTCTAGGTAGGGCTGTCGAGTTACTGATGTAATGAGGTATATATATGTATATACACTCACCTAAAGGATTATTAGGAACACCTGTTCAATTTCTCATTAATGCAATTATCTAATCAACCAATCACATGGCAGTTGCTTCAATGCATTTAGGGGTGTGGTCCTGGTCAAGACAATCTCCTGAACTCCAAACTGAATGTCAGAATGGGAAAGAAAGGTGATTTAAAGGGGTCATATAATGGTACATGCACTTTTACAAGTTGATTGTACTGAAATGTGTGTTGGCAGTGCCTGTACACAACCATCATATAATGATAAAAATCCATCCAGTGTTTTTGTTTTAATCTCCTTATATGTTTTCCCCTGCCTCAAATTGAGCCGTTCGTTTTTGTGACGTCAATAAAACAGACGCCCCTCCCGCGATTGTTGATTGACAGCTTGTGATTCAACACAGACCCGCCCTCGCTCGTCCTGTCAATCATAGTCAGCGCGGACCGGCGCGGTCATTGTTGATATGCTGGAGCACTGTCTATGAGCAGAATGGCGTCTAAGCGATTGTGGTGTTCTGTTCTTGGGTGCAATAACGAACACAGTCATTTTAATGTTCCTAAATCCGAACCGCTGAAGACGCAGTGGCTGAGTTTGTTTTCGAAGGGAATATTCCCCACGAGCAACGTCAATGCTCTCATGTTTGCGCGAATCATTTCACACACCAGACTGCTTTATAAACGAGGATCAGTATAAAGCTGGATTTGCTGAGAAGCTGCACCTGAATAAAGGATCGGAACCTATTCGTCTTCCTGCTGAACCTTCAGAAGAACTAAAGTGTGTAACGTTTTATTAATCTTTATATTAATATTTATATAATCTTTGCAAATCGCCAGCTGCACGCTTCACGATGAATGCGTCGGTTTACACTCAGGGTACATTACAGCATGTTTTCTATGTACAACGTTCTCAATATAATTCATAATCCCACGTTTATAATGAACAACGCGTAGTTATTGTGTTATTGTGTTACAAACGGTGTATGCGCAGAACAGAGAGGCGGAGTGAGCAAAGCTCATTATCATTTAAAGTCATATGCACTGAAACGGCGTGCTGAAAACAGAGCTGTTTTTGACCAGGTGAAATAAGTGTTTTCTTACAATACTAATGAGAATTTTTAATTAAAGTATATTACAAACTTTTAATTTAGACCCTAAAGAATCATATTAGCTTGTACAAAAATGGCATTATATGACCCCTTTAAGCAATTTTAAGCGTGGCATGGTTGTTGGTGCCAGACGGGCCGGTCTGAGTATTTCACAATCTGCTCAGTTACTGGGATTTTCACGCACAACCATTTCTAGGGTTTACAAAGAATGGTGTGAAAAGGGAAAAACATCCAGTATGCGGCAGTCCTGTGGGCGAAAATGCCTTGTTGATGCTAGAGGTCAGAGGAGAATGGGCCAACTGATTCAAGCTGATAGAAGAGCAACTTTGACTGAAATAACCACATGTTACAACCGAGGTATGCAGCAAAGCATTTGTGAAGCCACAACATGCACAACCTTGAGGCGGATGGGCTACAACAGCAGAAGACCCCACCGGGTACCACTCATCTCCACTACAAATAGGAAAAAGAGGCTACAATTTGCAAGAGCTCACCAAAATTGGACAGTTGAAGACTGGAAAAATGTTGCCTGGTCTGAAGAGTCTCGATTTCTGTTGAGACATTCAGATGGTAGAGTCAGAATTTGGCCTAAACAGAATGAGAACATGGATCCATCATGCCTTGTTACCACTGTGCAGGCTGGTGGTGGTGGTGTAATGGTGTGGGGGATGTTTTCTTGGCACACTTTAGGCCCCTTAGTGCCAATTGGGATTCGTTTAAATGCCACGGCCTACCTGAGCATTGTTTCTGACCATGTCCATCCCTTTATGGCCCCCATGTACCCATCCTCTGATGGCTACTTCCAGCAGGATAATGCACCATGTCACAAAGCTCGAATCATTTCAAATTGGTTTCTTGAACATGACAATGAGTTCCCTGTACTAAAATGGCCCCCACAGTCACCAGATCTCAACCCAATAGAGCATCTTTGGGATGTGGTGGAACGGGAGCTTCGTGCCCTGGATGTGCATCCCACAAATCTCCATCAACTGCAAGATGCTATCCTATCAATATGGGCCAACATTTCTAAAGAATGCTTTCAGCACCTTGTTGAATCAATGCTACGTAGAATTAAGGCAGTTCTGAAGGCGAAAGGGGGTCAAACACAGTATTAGTAGGGTGTTCCTAATAATCCTTTAGGTGAGTGTATATCATATTATGTATAACCCATCTATCATGGGTTTGCATACATAATATGAGATTTTATACACAGAAAAAAACAACCTACAAGGTTGAATATCTTAATATATATATATTTTCTTAAATAATTAATTATAATACATTTTTAAAAATGCATTTTTTTGTTATTTATAGGCCTGAGGGATGAAACAAGAGTGAAATTCAACAAGAAAAAGAGGGAAACGAAGCAGTAAGCCACTTTTGCTTGTGGATGAAAATGTTTGGATATAAAATAAAGAAATTAACAACATATCCAAGAGGCGATTTTGGGGTTTCTTAATAAAAAAATATATCGGTATAAGGTTTACTGTGGGTCATATTAGTAGGGTATAACAACTTAAATCAACCGTAAATATATTCACAAAATAAATGGGCAGCTGTTTCTTCAACAACACTACCACAAAATTAGCAAGTTTCACCAATATCAAAATATTTACAGATTTTAAGTTGTTGCTCTTGTGATAACGCGTCGTAGGTCACATGATAACGTCAACATGGCGGATGATGTCCGGATCGCATTCATGCTCGACGAGATTTGGCTATAAAGTACCTACTCTTTTAGCGCTCGTTAAGTAAGTACTTATTGAAATTTAGTACCTACTCATTGAGTATGCGGTTTCGGACGCAGCCAGGGGCAAACAAGCTTAACTAAGTAATGAGGAAACAAGATACACCTGGGAACAATCATGAACTAATCAACAGGAAAAACTACAAAGGACTACAAACACATGGCACAAAACAGGAAATAATAAAAGAACACACAAGACAAGGGGAACACAAGAGAGGAATCATGACAATATTAGTGACAAATTTGGGGAGACGATACATATTCCAAACTTTCTGAAAATACAGCATGAGAATTAACTGCACAATTACTATAAATGTTTACCTTGGATATTATACCATTTGTATGAATTACAAAATTTGTGGAAAAAGATAAAAAAAATTTCAAGATGTTTCCAACTCTAACAATTTTTCCTTTTTTTTTTTTTTTGTCCTCGCATTCTTTATTGTGGTTCCCTCTCAGTGACACACCTGACTGAAAGGCTCATTACGCAGCTCATTATGTGGGTCATTGTCTTCTCAGATGTGAACCACAGCCTTATTTATGATCATTCACGCCCCCACGCATATTGCCTTTTCAAACTAAAAGTGTCTTAAAAAATTTAAATCAATGAATTGTTTTATGTGAATGATTAGGCAGGATGATTTTCAGATAATTTTGAAGCAAAAACTCTAGGCGACAACATCCATTAGTCAAAAGTCTTGTGGACACATATTTAGTATGTGTTTTGTGGCCTTATTTCAGAAACTTTAATTTTTTGTTTTTTCAATAAGGGACTGTTCATTTTTTATTTAAGGGGCTACCGGAGGAGTTTTGAGATCTATAGTCAAAATAGACTTGACCCTCCCTTTGCCAGCAATAAATTTTTCTATGACCCTCAAAAATGATTGTAAAAAAAGGCATGACCCTCCCCTATAATTTACTGATTACTTCTGTACTTGGTTTTTCGCTTGGCAAAGATGTTCAAATATCTCTATGCCTAGTAGACCTACACCAAACGTTCATTAAAAAGGGTCCTGTACAGGGCTGTATATAGTGAGACATATATCTACGAAAAGGTTGGTCTGTGCGATGAATAAATGTACCACTGCAGCACGCCTGCGATACAGTTTTGTAAACTCCGTAAATTGTGTTTGTTTTCAGACATAACAGTCGTTTTATACTTGTGCTTAAGCGATATCTTGATTTTTGATCGTGAATGATTTAATGTCTCCACGTTCTGCTTTTGAAGAGATATGGTAGTATGGTATTGTATTTTATATTATAAAAAATAGTATTTTATAATATATTATTCAAATAGTATCTTTCGCATCTGATTTTTGCTGGGTCAGACCCATTTTCTAGCGATAGGGGGCCGAGACTGAGAGAGCTACATGGAAAAATATGCACCAAACAAGCCACTTTGAAATGTTGTTGTTTTCATGAATACAAAAGCTCATTGGGTGACCCTCCTCTTACATTAAAAAAGTTGGATGACCCTCCCCTCAACAAAGAATAAAAACACATGACCCTCCCCTATTTTCCTCTGGTGGTAGATTCCATAAATACCGAATGGTCCCCAACCATGCATAAACATTATTCTCTCAAAAACACAAACATGTACATACATGTTGCTCACATATTATGGTAGCCCTGTTTGTGCTAAATAGAGTGTAATTACACCTGTGCCATTAATATGTTTATAAGCAAATGAAAAAAGCACAAATGTCAGGGCATGTCAAAACATCTCAAGGAACCCAAAAACACCTTAGACCCCAGAGGGTTAAAAACGAGCCCTGCTCGTCGGGTGCCATGTTGTATTTATTTTCCCCTTAAATGACTAAGATTTCCATCACACATCTCCATAACCTTTACATACCAGAATATTTGATATTACCTTCAAGATTTGAGCGCTGTCCGCTGGTTTGAAATTCCCAAGAGGAGTCCAAGCCAAACTCAGTCTGGATCCCGGTGCTCTCAAAGCTCGATCGGACCTATTGTCCAGGTTCAGATAATAGGTTTTAGAAGAAAATCACTCTGAGACTTATGGAGAAGATTACGAATCACCACAATCGATGGTTTCGTTTTAATAACAAAGAACAGAATAAAAAATAAACATAAAAAAATACGAGTAGTCTTCACCACAAGGTTCGGCCTTAAACTGTTGAAGATCTCACAATGTATACCCTTCAGAGATCAGAGGGTTTCCCCCTAAGCACAAGCATTTTCATCATATATAAAAGGAAATACAGCATTTGGTAAGACAGATATACAGCAACAGTCAACTTAGGCCCTCTTGTTCCTAGAACCCTTCCCAGATGTTTTGCAATACTCGTTTCCCCATAACTGAGCTTTTTTCTGACTTCCTCATGCTGCGAGTCTTATAGCAACAGCTTTACCTTCACACTTCAAAATATATATATATATATATATATATATATATATAAGCAACATGGTATATCTAAAAAATACATTAATGGGTTAATAAAACAGCAAACAACATATTTACAAGGTAAATCTAAATAAAACTAAATCTAAATTGGTCAATGTAAGCCTTCTCATTAAATTATTTTTATTGTGTTTTATTTGTGACAAATTTGGGGAGAGGATACCAAAACTTTCTGAAAATACAGCATGAGAATTAACTGCACAATTACTATAAATGTTTACCTTGGATATTATATCATTTGTATGAATTACAAAATTTGTGGATTATTCGCTGAGTTTTGTTTCAGTTTAGAGACGTGCTCAAGGAAAAAAAAGTTCACGGATTTAGAGAGGCAGAAAGCACACTCTGTTTGTTTTCTTTATTTTACAAAAGCACAATGTTTTGTTTTGATGTGTTGGACACATACAAAAGTAGACATCTTACAGATTCTTTTTTCATATTTATTTTTTCTGTATGATCATAAATGATGAAGTAATTTAATTCTATTGGGCTACTATGTGAAGAAAATCCAGCAAAATGTGCTGGCGCGTTTGTTGACCCCAGAGGGTTAAACCCTCAGTCATTATATGTTCATTGTCTTGTTTTAATGTTTCCTGCTGGTGTTTATCCCTGGTGTTTGTTAAATATAAGTGTTCATCGTCTTTCTGCATCAAGCCTCTTATCTCGGATTATCTAGTCAAGCCAGCGTGTGACAGTCAGTGATTTATCATGCAGTTCAAAGTATTTTGGGTAGAATCTCTCTACAGTCTATTCTGATTCATCAACAAGTTTCATTGATGATTTAGAAAAAACCCTAAACCCAGGATAGAGCGGTTGAGTGAATGTGGTCTGGACTGTGTGTATGAGGCTCATTGTATCAGAGACGCTGTAGAAGGACAGAGTTCCTGCACTGGGATCCACATACACTCCTATTCTCCCGTGATCCACACACACTCCTGTTCTACGACTGATGGGCTTTACAGGGAGTTCAGTCTCTATGTCATTGTGTCTAATTGAGTATCTGGAGGAAGAGCAGAAAAAACTCCAGGACTGATCATTAAATCCAAACCGACACTTATTATACCGTCCCTTCCTGCTGATGCTCTTGTATGACACTGCTATACACACATACCCATGCCACTCAATCTCCCAGTAACAGCGTCCACACACACTCTCTCTACACAACACCTGAGACACATCATCAAATCTGTCTGGATGATCAGGATACGGCTGGACTATGCTAGTGTCAGTGAATTTAATCACTCTGTTCCTCTCAGACAGATGAAGGTTTTTATGTGCTGTGTTCAGATCCAGATTGAGCTGATGGGAATCTGATGGAGATAAAACATATCAGAATTAGGAATTATGAATCTGATCTTTTAATGTACACTGTAAAAAATATTTTTGGTGCTTGTTAAACAATTAAAATGAGTTAAAACCACTCAATTACTGAACATTTTGTCTTTACCTAATTGTATTGTGTAAAATCCACTTGATTATGTTAAACTGAAATTTACATAATCCATTTAAAATATCTGAATTATTAGTGTTGAATTAATTTAAACTGGGCAGTGGATTTTTAGTTCCCAGCATGCATAGCTTCATCGACGCAGTGTCTCATTCCCTGTTCTTAGGGAACAGAGGTTACAGTCGAAACCTAGACGTTCTCAGCATGCTTTGCTTAGGTCTTGACCAGGAGAGTAAATGTTGAAATTAATTGCTATTTTATGTGTTTTTGAGGGAAATGCCTGTTAGTGTTTAATGTTCAGTTATGTTTGACATGTAAAAGAGTTTCAGTTATGTCAGTTTTTGTTCAGAAGAGTGTTTGTGTTCAGGCTGTGAGAGGTGACATCAAAAACATCATGTGTCGCTTCACTCAAAGAGGAACAACTGCACTCATGCCAGCACTGAGACGAGTCTCTTCTTACTTGCTCATCCCGTATGTTACACACAATTACAATAAACATAAGAGTCTTTAGGATTTTATAGTTATTATCTAAATCAGGAACTTAAATCTATTTGGTTGGTTCAACAGAACATTATTTGTTTAAATTAACTTGTTTTAGTCTTGTTGTACAGACCTAAACTAATTGTGTGGAAAAGTTTATCTTAATTTAATTAAGTTCATTGAACAAACAATTTTTGAGTGTACAGAATAATTTCAAATGATGACATCTCAAAATTATTGTGTCTGTTAGATCTGAAAAAACAAAAACAAAACAGGTAATAAATGTTAGGGAACACTTTATTTTAAGGGTCCATAATCATGTGGGTAGTTAAGCATTTACACACAGTAGTTAATGATTAACTAAACGTATAGTAACGGAATATTAGCCATTTTGGTATCACTTTATTTTACAGTGTTCTTTTTTACATATGTTAAATGTTACATGTACTTATCATAGTAATACCAGTAAATTATGCATAATTCCATGCAATCCTACCCTAACCCTATAGTAAGTATATATTATTAATTAATATTACTCAGTACTTAAATGTATAATTACACTGTAACAATGACACCTTAAAATAAATTGTAATAGATTTAGTTCTAAAATAACTAAAACTACTAACAATGTCAAAAGAACAGGCAAAGGCATTAGATACAGCCCTTACTCATAATGAACTCCATAAAGCACTAGATAAAATGGCAAAAGAATGGAGATTATTTAAAACTTTGGACTAACCTATCGCTATCACTTATCGGTCGCATTGCAACAGTTAAATGAAAACTTTACCACAAGTCAACTATCTGTTCTCAATGCTTCCAAAAACACCCACCGAGAAATGGTTCAAATCACTTAATTCATTAACCTCTCGCTTCAGTTGAAAGAACAAAACACCTAAAATATCTCTGGAAAAATTACAAAAGACAGAGTCACAAGGCGGCATAGAAGCTCCAAATTTTCAATATTACTTTTTAGCAAACCAGCTACAATATTTATAGAAATGGATTCACAAAAACAATCATAATTGTTTATGGATAGAATTGGAACAAAATCAGTGCAAAAATACTTTAGTTTCAGACCTCACCTTCCTACCAAAATCAATTAAGAAAATGCTCTAATTTTCAGAATATTACAATTGCATCAACTTTGACAGCCTGGTGGAAAGTAAACAAAATTAATCTGATTCAACCCTGCTTTCCAACTATGCAATAAACCTGTCAATTTTCCATCATGGCAACAAAAAGGAATTACTCACATCCATTTTTTTTTTTTTAAATAACCAATTTGCATAATTGAAAACACTCACCCAGAGGTACAGTCTTGGGGGAGAACAGTTTCTCCAATATCAACAAATTAAATCCAAAGTTAAATCCAAGATCAACATAATCAAAATCCCACTTCATCCCTCTCGGTTAATGGAAGACATAATGAAAATCCAAACTACATAAACTTATATCAAATAATGATGCAACAATTTTAATACCCATGACCAAATGGGAAAAAGATTTAGCCTTCTCCCTCAACACCGACCTCTGGAAGGAAATCTGTAACAACACATTTTCAATGACTAACAAGTAAAGAAAGAAAGTAATTTTGCTAAACTGAAAATCCAAAAAGTGTATACATATCAATCACTGGACCAATCTTCTTACAGAATACATTACATTAGAAAAAATAACATACACCAACAAGAATATTATATCTACATCTACGAAGGAAGGTGTCTATGTCGGGAGGGTCTGTTGGTTGTGCTCACTGGCAGTTGTGGAGCGGCTTCCAGACCAAGAGAATAGTGTATATCTACAATAATTTTAAATGTATTAGTATTATTACTATTATTACTACTTGTCACGGGTGTGTTGTGGGCAGATGAAGAGGCTGAAGTCAAAGATCCAATTTCAATAAACTTTACTTTCAATATAACAAATACTCGCACGGATACAGATGGGCAGAAGGTTCCCACACACGTTAAGCACAAAGTAACATAAACAAGAACCGACAAAGACAGACTGAACAGAGAGAACTAAATACAGATACAAACGACCACTAACGAGGTGAGGACAGGTGACACAGATGATAACGATAAACAGGCTGGTAAGTGAGGGAGTGAGTTCAGGTGTGGAGACAAGGAGGATTCTGGGTAGTGTAGTGCAGACAAGGACAGACAGGTGCAGACGAGGACTGTGACATTACTCCCCCCGTCCCGGTAGGCGTGACTTCACGCCTTAGGACAGGGGTGGGAGGGTGGGCATCCTGGAGTCCGTGACGGGAAGGCGGACCGGGTGCAGGAGGACGGACTCCAGGATGGACCAGGCGGCCATGGCGGAGCAGGAAGTGGGCGTGGCCAGGGCGGAGCAGACGAACCCTCGGGCGTGGCCAGGGCGGAGCAGACGAACCCTCGGGCGTCCAGGGCGGAGCTGTTGGACCCTCGGGGGTCCAGGACGGTGAGGACCCTTCGGGTGGCCATGGCGGTGAGGACCCTTCGGGTGGCCATGGTGGTGACCTATGCCCCCCCCCCCCCCCCAAAAAAAATTCTTGGGGAGAGTGACTGGATGAGGGACAGGCTCTGGGACAGGCTGGGCAGACGTGACGTGAGCAGACCCAGGCTGGGCAGACGGGACGTGAACAGTCTCTGGCTGGGCAGACGGGACGTGAACAGTCTCTGGCTGGGCAGACGGGACGTGAACAGTCTCTGGCTGGGCAAGCGGTGAGGGCTCTTTGCTGGACGGGACCAGCGGCGAAGGTCCTGAGCTGGGCAGGACCAGTGGCGAAGAAGGCTTTGAGCTGGGCAGGACCAGCGGCGAAGAAGGCTTTGAGCTGGGCGGAACCAGCGGAGAAGTGGGCTTTGAGCTGGGCGGAACCAGCGGTGAAGAGGGCTTTGACCGGAGCGGAACCAGCGGTGAAGAGGGCTTTGAGCTGGGCGGAACCAGCGGTGAAGAGGGCTTTGAGCTGGGCGGAACCAGCGGTGAAGAGGGCTTTGAGCTGGGCAGAACCAGCGGCGAAGGAAGCTCTGGGCTGGACGGGACCAGCGGTGAAGGAAGCTCAGGGCTGGACGGGACCAGCGGCGAAGGAAGCTCAGGGCTGGACGGGACCAGCGGCGAAGGAAGCTCTGGGCTGGACGGGACCAGTGGCGAAGGAAGCTCAGGGCTGGGTTCATGGGCTGTAGATGTGTGTGCTGCCCACACACACAAAACAACCACAATGAGCGCCGTGTCTTCCAGAGCAGACTCAAATGCAGCATTCTCAGGCTGGACGGTCTCTGGCTGGACGGTCTCTGGCTGGACAGCTGTGAAGAGAGGAACCCATGGGGCTGGCTGTGTCCCGGATCTAGGTTCGACACTCTCCAGACACCGGATGACGGTCGCCCTCCAGTCTAGTCCGGTGGTGTCTGGAAGGTCCATGGGCTGGTTGAACGTAGCCCCGATCCGGAACAATGTGCACAGGGCCTCATCCCTCAAGTCACTGGTGACTGCAATGAGGCAAAGGGCCCGGGCAAAAGAAAAAAAGTTTTGGCTCTCCTGAGCCAGGACGATTATCTTGACCCCATCGTCCATCTTGGGGCGGTCGGTTCTTCTGTCACGGGTGTGTTGTGGGCAGATGAAGAGGCTGAAGTCAAAGATCCAATTTCAATAAACTTTACTTTCAATATAACAAATACTCGCACGGATACAGACGGGCAGAAGGTTCCCACACACGTTAAGCACAAAGTAACATAAACAAGAACCGACAAAGACAGCCTGAACAGAGAGAACTAAATACAGATACAAACGACCACTAACGAGGTGAGGACAGGTGACACAGATGATAACGATAAACAGGCTGGTAAGTGAGGGAGTGAGTTCAGGTGTGGAGACAAGGAGGATTCTGGGTAGTGTAGTGCAGACAAGGACAGACAGGTGCAGATGAGGACTGTGACACTACTATTATAAATTACTAATTTTACCACTACTCCTACTATTATTATCATGAATAGTATTGTTGTTACTACTACTACTACTACTATTATTATTATTGTTATTTTTATTAGTATGATTACTACTTCTACTACCTCTATTACTATTACTATGATTGTCTTAAATTGCCTCTATCTATATCTATATCACTAAAATATCCCATTGCTTAAACTTACCAATGTACGATACATCAACATCTGTGTATACTAAGTGATTTACATAATGTTATATTTCTGTGATATACCATCTATAAAGTAAACTGAACAATATGAATCATTATGTTTAATTAGTGTTGGTATAGGGATAGTTCCCCCTAAAATGAAAATGATGTCAGTAATTACTCACCCTCATGTTGTTCCAACCCCGTAAATTCATCTTCACAACACAAATTAAGATATTTTTGATTAAATCTGAGAGCTGTCTCTCTCCTCCATAGGTTTCTAAAGGGATTGAAACTTGCCAGCCCAGAAAAGTTATTAAAGACATCATTAAGATAGTCCAAGTGACTACAGTGGCTCAACCTTAAGTTTATCAAGCGACGAGAATACTTGTATAGTTGAATAGTTGTAATAGTAGGAAATGAATGGTTAAAGTCGTTATTTTTGTTTGTTTTTTGACAAAATATTGTTATTTTAACAATGTCTTTAATAACTTTTCAGGGCCGGCAAGTTTCAATCCCTTAGAAGCCTATGGAGGAGTGAGCCAGCTCTCAGATTCAATAAAAAATATCTTAATTTGTGTTCCGAAGATGAACAAAAGTCTTACGGGGTTGGAACAACATGAGGGTGAGTAATTACTGACAGAATTTTCATTTTGGGTGAACTATCCCTTTAAAGTTTTAAGAAATTAATAGCTAAAATTGTTTCATAAAGAGAATTTGAGACCCACTGATCTAAAGTGAAAAGTATATCCACATTAGTTATTGATTTGGATGGCACTTATTGAGTTATGTCTATTTGTTCACCAGAATAAGCCAGTATTTATGGCTAAGTTGCCAGTAATACAGTACTACTAAATACAATTCCTGATGTGTTCATGCTTAGCTAAAGAATAAAAAATAGTGGTTACAGTATATTTTATTATTTAATTTTTTATTTCATTTTATTTATTTATTTATTTTTATTGAGCAAAATTGCAAATTAACAAAACAGTAGCTTATACAAGGTAAGAAATCGATCACTGCGTTTACATGGTTCAATCGGAATGAAATCAATCCGATTGATGAATTCGAACACGGTGTTTACATGAACGATAAATAAAGTAATCGGGTTGATGTGCGCGTTTATATGTCACAAGATTCAAATGGGAATTGATTTTTTGACATGCGCACTGCACGAATATGCTGCTGTTCGCGCATAACTATTCTCCTCTATTTTGGTGCTTTATTTGTTTTAAACAGCAGACTTAATATATTTATCCGCCTCTGGTCATGATTTGGAGACGATGAGCATGAACCGTTTTGTCGTGCTGCTTATATTGATCATGCAGTAAAACCCCGCGCCCAAGTCGTCCATGGATGAGAGTCTGAAACAAGCACTGCTGGGACGCTGTCCTGCTCCACTTCACAGACGCTGAGTGAAATGAGAATTTTTTAATAACGGAACACTCATTTATATTCACTTTATTCACCAGGAAGAACAGCTCGTTCCGTGCGTCATACGTCATTACGCTATTTCAACGTCATTGCACATGCGCAGTCCTTTTAGTTTCGGTTTTCAATCCGATCAAGTAAGTAAGTAAGTAAATTTTATTTATAAAGCACATTTAACCATAGCGAAGCTATCCAAAGTGCTGAACAAAGTAATGTAAAATAAATAAATAAAAACACAGAAGCATAAAACCAAACAAAAACAAAACATTGAGACAGGATATCAAGTATCAAACGCCAGGCAATAGAGATATGTTTTCAATTTTGATTTAAAAGTGCAAATGGAAGGTGCAAGGCGGATGTCCAAAGGCAATTGATTCCATAGACGGGGGGCGGCAACTGAGAAAGCTCTGTCTCCCTTAGTTTTTAAACGGGAGCGGGGAATTGATAATAGAGCCTTGTCTGCAGATCTTAATCTGGATGGTGGTAGAGGAGTAAGAAGATCAGTAATATAAAATGGAGCATGATTATTAAGAGCTTTAAAAACAAACAACAAAATTTTAAACTGAATTCTAAAATGGATCGGGAGCCAATGAAGGGACGCTAAAATTGGGGTGACATGATCAAATTTCTTTGTCCCGGTCAGCAGCCTTGCAGCTGCATTTTGTACCAACTGGAGTCGAGCAAGTGATGACTGCGGAAGACCCAGATACAAAGAATTACAATAATCTAAGCGTGAGGTAATAAAAGCATGAATAACCTTCTCCAAGTCTTGTGCTGACAGAAACGATTTAATATTTGAAATAATCCGCAATTGATAAAAACTATTCCTAACAACAGAATTTATTTGTTTAGTTAAGCACAATTCTGAGTCCATGATGACACCAAGGTTCCTAACCTGGGAGGAAACAGAAGGAAAATAATTGCTTAGCTCCATAATAGTACTGCTCCTCAATTTTGGGGAACCAAAAACAATAGTTTCCGTTTTGTCCTCATTAATTTGGAGAAAGTTAAGCGCTAACCATTTCTTAATGTCCCCAATGCATTCCAACAAAGGTTGAATTGAATCACCAGCTTTCAACGGCAGGTACAGCTGTGAATCGTCTGCATAAAAATGAAATGATACATTGTGCTTCCTAATAATATCCCCCAATGGACGCATATACAAATTAAAAAGAAGGGGACCCAAAATAGAGCCCTGCGGAACTCCACTAATAATAGGAGCAGAAGATGAAGAAAATTTACCCATCTCCACTGAAAAAGACCTGTTTTTAAGATAAGATCTAAACCACTGTAAGGCCGTACCCTTGATACCGAAGAAATGCTCCAAACGCCAAATAAGAATGCTATGGTCTACAGTATCAAAGGCAGCCGTAAGATCAAGTAGGATCAAAACGGCATTTTTACCGGCGTCAACTGCGAGTAGAATGTCATTGAACACTTTTAGCAATGCAGACTCTGTGCTATGATGGGCAGTGAAACCAGATTGAAAAGGTTCTAGTAAATTTGCAGCATTTAAAAACGAGTGCAATTGAGACAGGACAACTTTTTCTAAAAGTTTTGATAAAAATGATAACTTAGAGACAGGCCGAAAATTATGAAAGCAACCCTCATCCAAACCTTGTTTCTTAAGCAAAGGCTGAACAACCGCATGCTTGAAACTATTCGGAACTATCCCAGTGTCCAAAGACGAATTAATCAACGCTTGGACACTGGGGCCAATTATAGGAAAAGCCGCTTTTAAAATATCAGAAGGTATTACATCAATTGTGGAGGTAGTTGTTTTCATCTTGTTAACCACTTTACAGAGTTCCATTAAAGAGACATGCGCAAAATTATAAAAGAAAAACGGACTTAACAGCGAATTTGAAGACTGATCTGGAAGCTGTAAAGTGAAAGATGAACGAATAGCTAACACTTTATTAGCAAAAAACGTTAAAAATGTCTCACAACGTTCAGCCGAGGGTTCCCCGCGAAATTGACACCTTGGACTAATTACAGAGTTTATCGCAGAAAATAAAATCTTAGGTCTATGACAGTGTTTATCAATTAAATCAGAGAAATATTTAGATCTAGCTAACTTAGCAGCACTCTGAAACTTAACCAAACACTCCTTGAAAATCTCAAATGATACAGTTAAACGATCATGCTTCCATTTCCTCTCTGCTTTACGACACGCCTGTCTGAGACAGCGAGTATCATTATCCAGCCAATAGTACGATTTTTGCTTTGGTTGTTTTATCTTAAAAGGGGCAATAGAATCTAAAATATCAGAACAAGATGCATAAAAAAGAGAGAATAAATCGTCAGGCCCGATGGAAGGCTCAGCATTCAAGATCAATCCTTCAACTGCATGAGCTAAATATTTCTCACTAAACTGAGAGGCTGTAAGTGAGTTTATGAAGCGAGAATAAGAGCCTGCAGATCTATTCACTGCAACAGAGCTCACAACGGGAATCGTAAAAACAATGGGCTTATGATCAGAAAAGGATTGATCTTCAATACATACATTATCGACAGAGAACCCAGATGACATAATAAGGTCTAGAGTATGACCAAGGACATGTGTTGGTTGGTTCATATGTTGAATAAAACCAAATGAGTCCAGGACATTACAAAACTCAGCAACCAGGGGACGCCCGGGGCAGCAAACATGCACATTAAAATCACCTAATAATAACATATAGTCATACAATGGAACAACATAAGTTAAAAAATCTGAAAAATCATTTACAAAAGCACTGCCCGAATTAGGTGGCCTGTAAATAAGAGCACAGAATAGCACAAAGGAGGCAGACTGTAATGTTACACACTGTACCTCAAACGACGAGTAGCTCCGAACAGAAACAGTGTTAATTTTAACTGTTTGTTTAAAAACCATAGCAACACCACCACCCCTACCAGCAGATCTTGGAGTACTAATAAAGCAACAGTTTGAAGGACAAAGTTCCTCAAAGACTGACAACTCACCAACGGCGGCCCAGGTCTCCGTCAGAAATAAAATATCCAAGTTACGTCTGGTGAAAAAGTCATTTAGAATAAAAGTTTTGTTGCATATGGACCTAGCATTGACTAGGGCCGTGTTCATAGGTGGGTGTGATGACAAAGCCGAATCCCAATGAATCCAGTCCAGTTGACGTAGATTTTGACAGTTCACTCCTCTCTGGCGAATCCGTAAACGCGGGGGAGCAGAGTAGGTAGATGAGTGAGTGAAGGCCGGGAAAACAGGAAGATGAAAAGCATATCTATAATCCCATGAGCGTCGCATCAAATGAAGGCCCTCCAAGCTTATAGTAGCCGAGGGAAACTCCATCGTAGGTTGTCTGGAAGAAACGATCGCCCGTCTGATTCTCACCCGTACACCACCACGACTACCTCTCTTCCTGCGGCGCTTCCTTGGAGGAGGAACGCAGCAAGGTAGCCGGCGAGCGCACTCAACCACAGGATGGTTGGACGAGGATTGAGAACAAAAATGCAGAGCAGGACAAAATCCACGGAAATCTCCCATGCGGCTTTGAATATTAAATAAGTCTTGACGATCATAAGTCAACACTGAGACTACATGATACCAGTGTAACACTGTATAAAATACAAACAGTACAAGTGTCAAACGAACAGGTATCATAGGTACAACAAACTGAGACAAACGAGAGAGACGGCAAGCCGAGTGCACTGGCGCCATCTTCCAAGTCCACGACAATTTTTAGAGGTCATCTAAAAAAAAAAAAAAAAAAAAAAAAAAAAAGTGTTCAAGTGATCAAGTGTTTACATGTTCTCTCGATCGGATTACAAAAGGAGTAAACCACCCCTTTCAATCCGATCAAAATTTCAATCGGATCGAGCTCAATCGGATCGATTAAGGTGTTTACATGAAGGTTTTTTAGTCCGATTGAGCCGTCAATCCGATTATAAGTGTCCATGTAAACGCAGCTAATGACACACAAACACATACAGAAGAGAGAAAAACAAAAATAAAACAACTACATGTCAACTTATTCTACTAACCTGAACCCTAACCTAATAGTCTACCAATACTTTACTAATACTAGATAATAGATAAATAAAGTTCTGTCATGACGTCTCTCAGAGTGTTTGGCATGGTAATGGAAATGACAATGTTGATATGTTTGGTCTTGGTGGAATAGAACTTTTATTGCGGCTGCTGTTGGTTACTGCTGCTGCTGTAGGTTATTGTTGCTGCTGCGGCAGAGCAAGTACGGGTCTTCCTACTGCCAATACATACACCAAACGCTGCTGTGAGCAAGTAAGATATGCTGCTACTGTACAATATAGCATACATGAATTACCTCACAACAGAGCAGGTGACATAATATTTGAACAATACAAGCCAAATGTACTGTACGTCAAAAAATCCGCAGGAGGCAAGATGACGATTTAGCCCCCATCTTTCCATCTTGGACTTGAAAGAGAACACCACGGGATGATGCCGCAGGTTGAAGAGACTCTGACATCTTATCTCTCACCCGACGCTGCGTCATCCCTTAAGACTCTAGCGCTGCCCACCAAACCGTGTCACACAACATCAGCATTGGTAGGCAATGAATATATGGTGGCAGGTCGAGCTGGCGCATACCTGATGCTATGAGCATCATGCAGGCATACCAGGCCGACCTGTCAAAAGACATGGACGACAGTGGGGAGGTCGTGCTCGAGGACGTACGAAAACTGTGTTGAGTGGCAGACCTGTCTCTCCGTGCCACTAAGGAGACGGCCCGCGCCAAGGCAGCACTTGTGGCTACGGAGAGACACTTGTGGCTGTACTTGTCGGGCATCAATGAGAAGGACAGGGCTTTCATCATCGATGCCTTGCTTACGTCTTCTGGCCTCTTCGGTGACACTGTAAATACTGCCGTTGAAAGTGTTTCAGGAGGCGAAGCGACAGTCAGCCGTTACAGCTTATCCCCCGCCGTCATTCCAGATCTTATGGGGCTGCTGCCAGGGAGCAGCCCCATTAGTCAGCCACCATCTCCACACACCTGCAGCAGCGGAAGGAGAGTGTTGCCTCTCGCACAATTGTCTTTTGCTCGTATAGACACGATCCTGACCACGGTCACCAACGTCAAGCTAGGCCAGGCCATCACTGTCAACACTTCAAGAGAGTTGTGGGGCTTCTGGCAGCAGCATCCAATATAGTACCTTTTGGCCTGCTGTACATGAGATCCCTACAGTGGTGGCTCAGGACCCAAGGGGAAACCCATTCTAGCTCTGAGACATTTCCTTCCGGATCTCAGAGGCTATCATGTTCTAGTGTGAACAGACAATATGTCTGTGGTCTCCTCTATAAATTGGCAGGGGGGCCTGAGGTCTCGCCCTCTATGCATACTGGCGCATGGGTGCAGACATCCTGTTGAGGCAGGGGCTGAGACCCGGGGAATGGAGACTCTTGAGTTGATCTGGAGGGAGTTCGGCCAGGCGGAAATGGATATGTTTGCCGCTCCCCCGAGCTCCAGATAGATCATGACTTCAAACACGGTCCTCTGTGGACCGCATTGATAATCACCCTGTGGTGAGATGTCATCCTCTTTTCGCCTTCAGGGACTGTTTGTGTTTAAAGCGATCTGTTGATCAGATAAAAGAATGTCTGAGAAACGTTTCAAGCAGTGTGTCGACCCGTGTCCGAGGTTTCTGACACCCGGAGACACATGACTTGTGCGTTAATTTTCTGGGTGAAGAGCATGTACGCTCTGTTCTCGTGGGAGCTGTTTGCATGCACTGTGGGCGTTTCCCTTTAAGGGAGTGTGTTGTGTTTTGGCCTCCTCTCATTTAGAGTCATTATGTTGAATGCATGCTTCATTGAGCTCCAGGTGTATGATGTCTTAAATGTTGGCCTATCGTAGGGCCACCCTGACTTTCACCCTGTGGTGAGTGTGTTGGCTTCCTCTCATTTAGAGAGTCAGTATGTTGAAGCCACCACTCCATTGAGCTCCAGGCATATACTGTCTTAAGTGTTGGCCTATCGTAGGGTCACCTAGACTATCACCCTGTGGTGAGTGTGTGGGCTTCCTCTCATTTAGAGAGTAGTATGTTGAAGCCACCAATCCACTGAGTTCCAGGAAGATGGTTTTCAAGTGGAGGCAGGTAATAAGGCCACCTCAATAATTTCCCTGTGGTGAGTGAAACTGGCTTCTTCTTACTTAAGAGAGTCATTATGCTGAAGCCACCGCTCCACTAAGCTTCAGGCGGTCAGCTCCTCTGTATTGAGTGAGTTGGCCTCTTCTCGCTTAGCGAGTCGTTATGTTGAAGCCACCGCATATCTGGTCTAGGGTTAGTACTTTAGGAATGCGTCTCTTAGACAGGCGTTTTTTGCTGTAGCATCTCCGCCTACTAGCCTGAAGTAGCTCAGAGTAGGCCTCTCCCGGCCAAAGACTGGCAGCTAGTGATCCTGGTACGCCTCCTCTCACTGTGGGAGTCACCCGCCAGGGCCCGCCTTCTGCATTAGGCTAATAATGTGAGTTGCAGGCCCTGTGGCCTCTTCTAACTGCCTAGGTTGAGCTGACTCCAATTGATACTAGAGTAGAGGCAATATGCTGAGTTACAGTTCCCTAGTGGTGTTTGGCACAGACAAATAGCCAGGTGTTGCAGGCTATTTCTGCAGAAGGCCTCCCCTGTGGTTGTCACCTGGGCGTTTTCAGGCTTCCTCTCGCTTAGAGACTGAGAAGCGCTATGCTGAAGCCACCACTCTCTAGTGCTTTGGTGAAAGCATTGTCTAGCCTTTGGAATTAAGAACAGACTCTCCTGTGAAAGCTCCTTGATTTTGACCATCAAGTCGCAGTGTTGAGTTGTTAGGCCTCTTCCATGGAATCTCTTCTTGCCGATGCCTCTACTCCTCCATAGCTTAGCCCAGACAGCAACCTTTCTTGGAGCTAGTTTTGAGTAATTGCCCGCTCTCTACCCTTGAGTTTTTTTCTCGGGTCAGGCTGACATCAACCCCATCAATTAACATTTTGAGTCCCCCCTCCCTTGCCTCACAGTGCTTTGGTCCACTGCCTGCTCCCCTTTTAACTACAGAGGCGGGTGTTGGTGGTGATCCTCAGCTCTCCATCAAGGTGGCTCTTCACAAAATTAATCCACCTCTTCTTGATGTGATCGTTTTTCGGGAATTTAAATAAGGACACCGATCTGTTTTGTAAGTGATGGCATCCAGTTAATACGCATTCCCATAACGAAGGCATAGCTAGCTAGCAAACTGTAGGATGTAGCTATTAATAGTACTGACAGTAACTCGCGATTGCGCTCTAGTTATATTGTTAGGGGAGGGGCCAGCCTCAGTGGCTCCAGTGCGTCATCGACAGTAGGGGCACCCAAAAAATCCTGAACACAGCAATGGTGCAAAACTGTTTAACTCCACAATTCAGTACTTCACAGTTCAGTCTTTATAATGTGTTTTAGCAATACATTTCCAACATTTATAATGTGTTTAGATTTTTTTTTTAGAATTGCCTTTACAGGGACATACAGATGATGCTGAGTCATTAATAAATTATGACAAAAAAAATGTATGATGATAACCAATGTACTTTTGTCACCAGTGTAGTCCGCTATGTTAGCGATTATAGTGTTTACCCTTGTTTTACAGTCTATGCGTTTACCTAGCTTGTTTAATACCATAGTATATCCCTCACACACACAACCATAGAGTGTACGCATACACTATGTGTTGTAGTCTTGTAGATTAGACTATAGTGCGGGTGCGCATTTAGATTTTCACGCTTTTCACTTTAGTCAGTTTATATCATTTAATATAGTTATTCTAATATAATAATATCACACGAAGAGTGCAGTTTTTCTCCAGATATTAGCATGATAATAAATGTGAAGTTTAATAAACAAGAAGGTAATATTAAATGACTTACATTTTAGACACCATATAGTCTGTTTTAACTCTATTTCGCCAACGAAAATAGTTGAAGACTAAGCCACAGCACTGTATTTGCATCTCTGAGAAACACGCAGAGGTTTTTCCTTACTGTATTAATCAGCTTTTTTGAACGAATCAGTTGAATCTCAATGACTCACTCATTAACAGTGATTTGCTGCCACCAACTGACAGTTTAAGGTTTTAATTTCACATTTCAAGAATCTTTTCATGTTTTAAATCATTTCAAATATCAATATTCAATGTTTTATGTTTAAAACATCAAAAATTATTTACGTCTGTGTAAAAGCATCTAAATGTCATTTCAAATGCAGCTGGTAACTGTTACATGTGTGTCCTGTGTTTCCCCCTGCATTGTGTTTTGGTTCAGTCCTGTATCTCAGTTTTCCCGCTCCTCGTTTGTGTTCAGATCCTTCACCTGTTTCTAGTTAATTTGCCCCAGCTGTGTCTTGTTCCCATGATCCATTCTCTGTGTATGTAAACCCTGTGTTCTCCCTCACTCCTTGTCGGTTCTCGTCTATGTTAACTGGTGTTTGCATCCGCTCTGTCTGCCTGTACCTGTTTGTTGTTTTGATTTATAGTATTGTTTATTTGAATTCCTCGTCTCCTCGTGATTCCTGCCATACACCACCAGTAACAGAAGAACCGACCAAAACAGAGATGGACTTGGCTGGCCATGACCTGACTGACTACCTCGTCAGGATCATGTTTGAGAGAGGTCTCCGCATCACCGTCACTCCAGTGATGGCTCCAGCCATCTTCGCCACGTCGTCCATCCTCACCCAGGATCCAGCAAAGCCCGCTGATCCTTCGCCGCTGGTCCCGTCCAGCACAAAGCCCCCTTCACCGCTGGTTCCGTCCAGCCCAGCCGAGCCCTCACCGCTGGTTCCGTCCAGCCCAGCCGAGCCCTCACCGCTGGTTCCGTCCAGCCCAGCCAAGCCCTCACCGCTGGTTCCGTCCAGCCCAGCCGAGCCCTCACCGCTGGTTCCGTCCAGCCCAGCCGAGCCCTCACCGCTGGTTCCGTCCAGCCCAGCCGAGCCCTCACTGCTGGTTCAGTCCAGCCCAGCCGAACCTTCTCCGCTGGTCCCGTCCAGCACTGCCGATCCTGAGCTTCCCTGCAGCCCTGCCGAGCCTGAGCTTCCCTGCAGCCCTGCCGAGCCTGAGCTTCCCTGCAGCCCTGCCGAGCCTGAGCTTCCCTGCACGCCTGCCGAGCCTGAGCTTCCCTGCACGCCTGCCGAGCCTGAGCTTCCCTGCACGCCTGCCGAGCCTGAGCTTCCCTGCACGCCTGCCGAGCCTGAGCTTCCCTGCACGCCTGCCGAGCCTGAGCTTCCCTGCACGCCTGCCGAGCCTGAGCTTCCCTGCACGCCTGCCGAGCCTGAGCTTCCCTGCACGCCTGCCGAGCCTGAGCTTACCTGCACGCCTGCCGAGCCTGAGCTTACCTGCACGCCTGCCGAGCCTGAGCTTACCTGCACGCCTGCCGAGCCTGAGCTTACCTGCACGCCTGCCGAGCCAGAGTTTCGCGTCACGCCTGCCGGGCCGGAGCTTCGCGTCACGCCGGCCGAGCCAGAGCCTTCTCCGCTGGTCCCGTCCAGCCCTTCAGAGCCTTCTCCGCTGGTCCCGTCCAGCCCTTCAGAGCCTTCTCCGCTGGTCCCGTCCAGTCCTTCTGAGCCTTCACCGCTGGTTCCATCCAGCATAGCCGGGCCTTCACCGCTAGCCCAGCCAGAGACTTTCCACGTCCCTTCTGCCCACCCAGAGACTTTCCACGTCCCTTCTGCCCACCCAGAGACTGTCCACGTCCCAGAGCCTGTCCCAGAGCCTGTGATTCCCCCCAAGAAAGTTTTGGGGGGGGGATATAGGCCACCCGAAGGTGCGTCTCCGCCATGGCCGCCCGAAGGTGCGTCTCCGCCATGGCCGCCCGAAGGTGCGTCTCCGCCATGGCCGCCCGAAGGTGCGTCTCCGCCATGGCCGCCCGAAGGTGCGTCCCCGCCATGGCCGCCCGAAGGTGCGTCCCCGCCATGGCCGCCCGAAGGTGCGTCTCCGCCATGGCCGCCCGAAGGTGCGTCTCCGCCATGGCCGCCCGAAGGGGATTCTCCGCCATAGCCGCCCGAAGGGGATTCTCCGCCATGGCCGCCCGAAGGGGATTCTCCGCCATGGCCGCCCGAAGGGGATTCTCCGCCATGGCCGCCCGAAGGGGATTCTCCGCCAGGACCGCCCGAGGGGTGGTCTCCTACTCCGCCATGGCCCCCTGACCAGCCTGCTCCGCCCTGGAGGCTTCCTGCTCAGGGTAGGCCACGCCCTCGTCAGCCTCCAGGGCGCCCGCCCCCCCACCCCTATTGAAGTTATACGGCGCGAGGACGCGCCTTTTTGGAGGGGGCGTTATGTTACATGTGTGTCCTGTGTTTCCCCCTGCATTGTGTTTTGGTTCAGTCCTGTATCTCAGTTTTCCCGCTCCTCGTTTGTGTTCAGTTCCTTCACCTGTTTCTAGTTAATTTGCCCCAGCTGTGTCTTGTTCCCATGATCCATTCTCTGTGTATGTAAACCCTGTGTTCTCCCTCACTCCTTGTCGGTTCTCGTCTATGTTAACTGGTGTTTGCATCCGCTCTGTCTGCCTGTACCTGTTTGTTGTTTTGATTTATAGTATTGTTTATTTGAATTCCTCGTCTCCTCGTGATTCCTGCCATTCACCACCAGTAACAGTAACAGCCCTATTGTGTCTTATTGTTATAATAATTTGATAAAATGTATGAAATCGACACAAAATGATGCATGCATATAATTAGGTTTAAATTAAATTTATAAAGGTAAAAATGCCAATAAAAGGTCAAAATCAATTGAAACTTATTGGAAAAAGTTATTTCTGTCACTGCTGTGAACTGACCGCCACTCAGAATATAAAGAATATGAAGAACTTTAAGAGTCAGCTGTCCTAAACATGCCAAGGTACCAGCACAATTAAACACTCCACAAAATTATCATTATCGATAAAATTCCCGCAAATATACAAATAATTTTTGGTCAATATCGCAGACCAATGAAGAATATTTTGGTCAATTTAGTCAGAGAGAAACTTTAAAAAGAAGGATAATAGCACGGTATCCATGCTACACTAATAATAGTAGTAAGGCTTTCCTCTGTGTACACATATCCTTACAAGTACAATTTTGCCTGTATTATTGGTGTCCCCTTCAAAAATTGCTCTTGAGAAATGTTATGTTCATTGTCCCCCCCCGCCCCACCCCACCCCACCCCACCCATTAATTTACTTGACATCTGCTCTCATAACTACCCCTAGCCTACATATTTGCCACACTTTTTAGCCTACTTATTTAGCTGACCATCTCTCAAAATATGTGTGCCAAAGCTGCGTGACACACTGGCCAGCACGGAGAGAATGCATAAGCTACATTGTAGTCAAGTGCAGAGCAGAATCGATTTAAGGGTAGACGATCAAATAACACTTTAAACAATAAGGCCAGAGATCTATTACTGTCAGAAAGTGTAAAATATGTAGGCTAGGGGTAGTTGTGAGAGCAGATGCAACGTAAATTAATATTTAATACGATAAACTAATTTCACATCATGCAAATGTATGTGTACAGAAGAAAGCCCTGTCTAGGCTCTGCCCCGGTACGGTTTGTGTCAAGCCATTTATTAGGGTCGCTGTTTGACTCTATAATAATCCGTACAACTGTATCAGATGACTATTATTCTGTTCCACGGAGCTGAATAAGAACTGATGACAGCACAGCTTGATCTTTGGTTGAGCAATCAGCGGAAAGGGAAATTTTATTCCAGCCCATGTAGAGATTAAATATTCAAGCTGTTTATCCATTTTGGTTTAATTGTGTTTCCATTTGGCAGATGAGAACAACGTGTGATTAAAATAAAAATATTTAGCTAGATTTGTTTATGTTCATGAGAAGGGTCGAATATGTGAAAAATGAACGGTTTATTCATTTTTCCATTTCTATTTCGAAGACAAAAACGAGAAAACAAATTATCCGAATGTACACGGACATCACAAATGTACATTCAACTTAATGTTAACCAATAATTAATTAACCATTAATTATTGGCTTATTTCTGCTTATTTATCCTTCAAATGTTTTATGAATTGTAAATAATGCTAATATGCCCTTAATATATATAGTTAGTTCATTATTAATGGCTGGTTTGTTAAAGCTTTACTACAGCATAAATAATGGCAAATATGTCATTAATTTATGTATAGTTAACCATTAACTATGGGTGTGTTAATGCTTCACTACCTGCATAATTATGGACCCTTAAAATAAAGTGTTACTCAGTGTTATTTTTTTCAGTGTAGCTGAACTCTTCATGTTCAATATATCAGCAGTGTGTCAGTACAGTTTACCAGATATCCTGTGCAAATCATCATTTATATGATCAACTCTAAACATTTTCTGTCATGTTTTCTTTCACCTTCTACAGGAAGAACATGAACACACTCGGTGAGTTTTTCTGCATGTTTTCTTTGTGACTTACATTGTAGGAAGTCGTTCCTGGTCTTGGGAACAATGTTGGTTAAAATAACTGTGGAAATCAACAGATGTGAAGAGTGTGATTATCATGTCAAGAGAAAATGATCCTTGCATCTGTTCCTAAGACATTTCTAATATGATATGAGATGATGGAGGATCATTTCTGAGAGCAGATTAATCTCCAGGACTTTACCTCTGTCAAAGATCTTCTTGAGTTCTTCTTTGCAGAAATTCTCCAGTTTGTCTCTCAGCTGAAGGACATATTCTCTCACACCATCAAAAGAGAAGAGAGAACTGAAGGGATTGTCATTTACGTCTGTAGATTCAGGAGGAGCTGAGAGAGACTGGAAACTCTACAGAAAACAGAAATCAAAGCTCATTACCTCCACACTTCAGCCAATAACCTACACTACTATCAGATTTGTGCGGCTCTTGCTAATCTTTAGTAACTCTCCTCAATCCAGCCCTTCTCAAATTAATTGTATGACATTAGAGCTACAAATTCTAGCGTTTGCCATTTACACTTTATGTGAACTTTCTAGGAAATCATTTGGATGTTAGAGCATCTACCAATAACATAAATGTAACAGATCAAGCGCATCAGTGGTGTCACATTGAGGGCTCTTTCTAGACACAGGTGAAATAGTTAACACTGTAACATAATGACACTGCATTTTAGCAGAAAATCACCATGTGCTAAGAACATTTAAACATAAGACACATACTAGCATAAGAAAGATATCATTTTTAAACGTTATTACAAAGACTGCGATCCTGAATCCAAATATTTAGTGTATATTTAAATTATATATTTAAAAAAATGAATGACAACAACAGCAAAATACCATGTTGGGTTGGTTATAACCACATTTAAAAAGAAAACCATTTGTCCAGAAACCATGAAAATGATCCATTCACATGTTGAAAAAAAACAAACACTAAAGGTCAGCAATATACCAAAATCTATCTTATTTGAAATATTATAAATAATCCTAATTTTATCTGCTAACACTTTACAATAATGTTCAGTTATACGTTTTTAGTTATTGATGAACTAATCATTTACAAGACATGACTATATATTCATAAACGATTAATAAGTGGTATGCTTACGATTTACAAATGTGATGTAAATTATCTTTAACAATAAAATGTAGTAAATCATGAAATAATCTCCTGACAGTAAGTCATAAATGATTATTCACTTGAAATCAAGTAAATTATGCTTTATAAAAATATTGCTTTAATAGACCTGCATGTTTGTCTTACAACTTCATGATACATCATTAAATTATAAACTACGGTGACCGGGAGGGGACATGTTTGGTTCACTTAGTTTTGTCGTGGCCATGAGTTATTAATTTGTGGGAAAGTCATATTTACTTGTGGGAATGTGGTAATTGTAACTATTATCACTCCCTGACAAACTACATTTCCCATAACTCACTGCCCGGACTCATCATCACTGATTGCATTCACCTGTGTCTCATTACCCTGTTAGTCTCTGTCTATTTATACCATGTTCACTCATTCACTCACTGCGAAGTTTTGTATGTTGTTGCACTGCATTTCCAAGTGTTTTCCCTGGTTTCATGTCTCTTGGTTTTTGGGTTTCTTGCCTGTTCCGTGGATTACTCTTTTGCCTCTGACCCCTGCCTGATTTGTTTGGACTGCCTACCTGTGTTTTGACCTATTGCTAGTGATGGGCAGATCGAGGCTTCGTGAAGCAATGAAACAGTTGAACCAAATGGTCCATATTGTTTCGAGGCTTCGAATCAATCCGACACCCGTCTCCACGGTGACACCTATTGGTCACTTGTAGGTGTTGATCTGAAACAACCTTGACGAGGCAGGAAAATTTGTTGTTCCCTTTCAAGGGAACTCGAGCTGCGTCGAGACGCTGTGGGAACGCCCCTGCGTGATTGCGTCGTGAAGCACGTGTATAATCAGTCCAATGGAGAGACGAGACGTCATAGGCGGGTGACGTCATCGGCCAGGAAACTATAAAGCACACCTGACAACGGACCGCGTTAGCTTCTGTGCCTTCAGCAAGCGCTCTGTGTGATCTTGTCTCTGTCTATTTATTGTTGTTTGTCCACAAGCATATATATATATATTTATATATTAGACAGGAGTATGGAGAGCAAACAGCCTCGGATCGTGTGTTCGTCCCTGCCCTCGCTTCATTACGAGTGGGGACACACGCGATTCATGTGCCTGTTTGGGAGTGGAGCATGCACGGTCAGCTCTAGTAAATTGGGGCTGACAGTGTTCATTCATAAATTCCCGACGTGTAACATATGCACTATCGAGAGTTTTAGCTCTGCTCTTGTTGGCTTTCTTCTCGAGGGAAGAAAGTCAATAAATATTTGGCTCGGATCTCGCGTTTGCCGAGGCAGCGCGTAGATTACGGGTCTGCAATAAAGATTCTGTGACGCGATCTCGGATCTCGCGTGTGCCGAGGCAGCGCGTAGATTACGGGCTGAATAAGAGTCGTGGCTCGGATCTCGCGTTTGCCGAGGCAGTGCGTAGATTACGGGTTTGCAGATCTCGCGTTTGCCGAGGCAGCGCGTAGATTATGGGTCTGCATCTTTACAATAAGAATCTATGGCTCAGATCGCGCGCTGTGATTATAATTTTGGGTCTGCATATCTGCATAATAAAGTGGCTCTTCTCACGTTTGCCGAGGCAACGTGTAGATAAATGGTAGCTAATATGCACAGGGAACTGAGTAGACTAAATTTCCCTTTCTCTCATTCTAATTTTGTATTCTTTATTGTTTGAGATTATAATATGATTATAATATGATTGTTTGGCTGTATTTAATTTTTGAGAAAATTAAAAAATATAGCTACTCATCTTTTCCTTGGAGTTAGATGTCTATATTAATATACTATTCAGCTTTAAGCTTTTTCATCCAGACCGTTTCTACTTGTCTGGTTGATATTTGGCTGCATTTAATTTTTGAGAAAATTAAATATGTATTCATCTTATCCTGGAGTTAAATGTCTGTATTAATATACTATTCAGCTTTTTCATCCAGACCGTGTTTACTTGTCTGGTTGATATTTGGCTGTATTTAATTGAGAAAATTAAATATGTACTCATTTGATCTTTGAGGAGTCATTTGTTTCTGAGGAAATAAATGGTTGTTCCCAAGAGGAAATGGATAACACCTCATTATATGGTGCACATCTCCCTTCGGTGCCCTCCAGCGAGTTCTAGTCTCAGTGTCTGACTCGCAGAAGGGGGGTTTAAGAGGGGTCAGTTCGGTTTTTTCCTGCCGGTCATCCGTTTCAGGACGCCGGATTGGCTTATCAAGCTATACTAGAGACCAGTCTCGAGAGGCTGGTTCCTTTTAGTAGTCTCAGCCATAGTAATTTTTGGATAAGACATATCTGAGGATAGTCGTTATCTCGAAGTAGGCTTCGACTAAGAAGAAGTCCTGATGCCGAGGCTATCTGGCTTCTGAGGGTGGCCCCCTACGGGCAGAGACGGGTTTGAGAATCTGTGTCTCCTCGGCGCCCTCTGGGGGGCGACTCTCTGAGGAGGGTCGCAGCGCTGCCAGTTCGGTTGTTCCCTGCCGGTTCGCCGTTCAGGGCACCGAGGTGTCAGCGTTCCCAAACGATCCTCCGAGGAGGGTCGTAGAACAGTCAGTTCGGTTTTCCCTGCCGGTTCGCTGTTACAGGGCACCGAAGTGGCTGTTCGACCAATACCAGAGGCCAGTCTTGAGAGACTGGTCCCCTTAGTAGATTTTCTGGCAGCGTGGAAGCTACTGCCAAATATATCTCATTGGGTCCTGCTCACTATAGAAAAGGGTTACAGAACTCAGTTCGGTTCTCATCCACGCATATTTCTAGGGGTCCTCCCTACGGTGGTGGACCCCGAGCAGGCTCTGGTTATGTTATCATTCCTGGGAAGCGACTCTCTGAGGAGGGTCGCAGCACTGCCAGTTCGGTTGTTCCCTGCCGGTTATCCGTTTCAGGGCACCGAGGTGTCAGCGTTCCCAAACGATCCTCCGAGGAGGGTCGTGGAATAGTCAAGTCGGTCGTTCCCTGCCGGTTATCCGCTTCAGGGCACCGAAGTGATTGTTCGGTTAAATCCAGAGGCCAGTCTCGAGAGACTGGTACCCTTAGTAGATTTTCTGGCAGCGTGGAAGCTACTGCCAGATATATCTCGTTGGGTCCGCCTCTGGTTATGTTATCATTCCTGGGAAGCGACTCTCTGAGGAGGGTCGCAGCGCTGCCAGTTCGGTTGTTCCCTGCCGGTTATCCGTTTCAGGGCACCGAGGTGTCAGCGTTCCCAAACGATCCTCCGAGGAGGGTCGTGGAACAGTCAAATCGGTCGTTCCCTGCCGGTTATCCGCTTCAGGGCACCGAAGTGACTGTTCGGTTAAATCCAGAGGCCAGTCTCGAGAGACTGGTACCCTTAGTAGATTTTCTGGCAGCGTGGAAGCTACTGCCAAATATATCCCGTTGGGTCCGGCTCTGGTTATGTTATCATTCCTGGGAAGCGACTCTCTGAGGAGGGTTGTAGCGCTGCCAGTTCGGTTGTTCCCTGCCGGTTCGCCGATCAGGGCACCGAGGTGTCAGCGTTCCCGAACGATCCTCCGAGGAGGGTCGTAGAACAGTCAGTTTGGTTGTTCCCTGCCGGTTCGCCGTTACAGGGCACTGAAGTGGCTGTTCGACCAATACCAGAGGCCAGTCTCGAGAGACTGGTCCCCTTAGTAGATTTTCTGGCAGCGTGTAAACTACTGCCAAATATATCTTGTTGGGTCCTGCTCACTAAAGAAATGGTTTCAGAATTCAGTTTGGTTCTTCCGCCTAGATTCTAGGGGTCCTCCCTACGTGGTGGACCCTGAGCAGGCTCTGGTTATGGAACAAGAAGTACTGACACTTCTTCAAAAAGGAGCTACAGAAAGGGTTTCTCCTCCCAGCAGAGAGTCAGGGTTTTACAGCCGTTACTTCATTGTTCCAAAGAAGGATGGATGCTTACATTCAAACAGATTGTGTCACAGATTCAGTCCGAGGACTGGTTTGTCACGATAGATTGAAGGGCGAGTCCTTCCATGTAGCCATCCGTCCTCCACACAGGGAGTCCCTGAGGTTCGCTTTCGGGGGCGAAGTTTACCAATATCGGGTTCTTCTCTTCAGCCTAGGTAAAGCTAGGCTAGTCACTCACTGCGAAACAGTTTCAGAGACTGGTGGGTCTCATGGCAGCTGCGTCCAACGTAATGACTTTTGGCCTCCTGTACATGAGAACCCTGCAGTGGTGGCTCAGGACCAAGGGGTTTTCTCCGAGGGGAAATCCGTTTCGCATGATCAAGGTCACGCGGCGATGCCTACGTGCCGTAGTCATGTGGAACAAACCTTGGTTCCTCGCCCAAGGCCCAGTGCTGGGGGCTTCTTGTCGACGCTTACGCTATCGACGGATGCTTTCCTCACAGGTTGGGGGGCGATCATGAGTGGTCGCTCGGCGAAAGGTCTTTGGCAGGACCATCTACTTTATTGGCACATAAATCGGCTAGAAATTATGGCAGTGTTTCGATCTCTCAAGCACTTTCTGCCAGACCTGAGAGGTCACCATGTGCTTGTCTACACGGACAACACACATCGGTGGTCTCTTACATAATCCAGGAGCAGACATCCTGTCGAGGCAGGGGCCGAGGCCCGGGGAATGGAGACTCCACCCCGAGGTGGTGGAGCTCCTATGAATAACTTTGGTACGTGGTCGAGGTCACGTCTGTACGCTTTTTCCCCGATCTCTCTGCTCCAGGGAGTTCTGGAGAGAGTTCGCCGGGACGGGGCCCATCTTCTGTTATTAGCCCCGTGTTGGCAGGCCCGAGTATGGTTCTCGGACCTAGAGTCTCTCCTCGACGGCTCTCCTCTGGAGATTCCGCTCGGGGGGGACTTTTTCTCTCAGTCGAGCAGGTTGATCCTCCCCCCCGCCCAGAATTGTTGAACTTTGGGCTTGGCCTCTGAGGAGGCCAAGCCCAAGCTGCCGATCACAATACACACATCTCACTTTATTTGGGGTTTCTAAATGGAAATGCTCCCACACCACAGATGTACGGCATCTCTTCTGGGGAGCCTCCATTTTATCTATCTATCCAAATCTATCTAGATATGTATCTCTAATTTATCTATGTAATTAGATATATGTATCTACAATCTATCTATGTATTTAGATATGTATATGTAATATGTATCTATAATCTATGTATTTAGATATGTATCTATAATCTATGTATTTAGATATGTATCTATAAATGTATCTATAATCTATCTATGTATTTATATATGTAGCCTATCTTTAATCTATCTATATATGTATCTATCTATCTATTAATCTAGCTGTCTATATATATTTAGATATGTATCTATAAATGTATCTATAATCTATCTATGTATTTATATATGTAGCCTATCTTTAATCTATCTATATATGTATCTATCTATCTATTAATCTAGCTGTCTATATATATTTATATCTAGGCCTATTAATGTGTCACTATATGTATACTCTGTGTCTCTAGCCTATCAGTCAATGTGTTGTGTAAATTTAAATGTAAGCCTAAATATAACTAAACAAATCTCACTATATCACCAAAAATCCGCTATCTCAAAATCAAACTCCTCTCACAAAAACCCACGAGGTCAATAAGCGTTGATTTCACTTTTATACAGATGTGCGATTGTGTGGTCTGTTTCCGACCGTGTCAACCAAACGCTGATTCGGCGGATCACACCTGATGAAACACTTAGTGAAACACTTCGAGGCTTCGTTTGGCCATAGTCACGTGACATGGGTGTTTTGAATCACGCTTCGAATCAGTGTTTCAAAACATCTGCGCTTTGGGATCTCGCAAAGCTTCGGAACGACTGTTTCGCGGCAGCCATCCCTATCTATTGCCTGCTTATTGGATTATGTGTCTGGATTGCCCCTATTAAAGCTGCATTTGGATCTCAACCTTCGTGTCTCGGAGCAGTTTGTGACAGTAATAAGTCGTGGCCACAAGATCATTTTGTCCAGGTAACGTTATCCTTATATGTGGGATTTGACATTTTTGAACAGGATGATGATGTCCAAATTTTCCTATTTTTAAAAAATATTCAAAAAAATTAATTTAGTACTGCCCTTCAGAAGCAACAGAAGATACTTAACATGTTTCCTGGAATACAAATCAATTACAATTTACCTTGATCTTCAAATTCAAAAAGTTTTTGATAGTTGTGTTTGAGTCCCTCAATCGTCCTCAGTGTGAAAAAATGGATCTCAAAATCATACAGTCGCTGTTGGAAAGGGTTCAAATATGTAAAAGATGCTGGAAAACCAAAGAATGTGAAAGATATTTCTAAAGAATGTTGGGCAGTTTAACTGATAAACAAGGGACTCAAGAACAACCATCACAAAACAAAAGAAAACAGTCGTGGATCATCCAGGTAACGACACACGTATTATGTATTACATAATACAAGTATTATGTAAAATACACTATATTGCCAAAAGTACTGGGACACCCTCTAAAATCATTGAATTCAGGTGTTCCAATCACTTACATGGCCACAGTTGTATAAAATCAAGCAGCATGCAGATGCTTCTACAAACATTTGTGAAAGAATGGGTCGCTCTCAGGAGCTCAGTGAATTCAAGCATGATACCGTGATAGGTTGCCACCTGTGCAATAAGTCCATTTGTGAAATTGTGACATATAAAGATGCTAATAGGCCTATTTCACAAAATGGCCCCCGAGTAGGGTAAACTCTTTTCCGGTGAAAGCGCTAGCTGCGGAAACTACAAGCGGTTTAGTACTGTTGCTTACCTTTTTATTGTGTTTATGTCAACCCAAAGAAGAAACAACCCTATTTATCACTTCACAGCTTTCCGTGTATTACGGGTTTTCATGGAACAACTGGGGAGAGGTTAAATCCCGCCAGACACAGACGGCAAAAAGACTTCTGGTCGCGCCGCCGCCTGCTACGATCGCCATTCATTTTCAAAATGGACTTTGAACAGCTTGTTTTCTCTCTCAGTCATTCATATAACGTTATCTGACAAAAGTAAGAATATCAGATGTTGTCCGTTTTGTTGATAGTTTTCAGGGAGTTGTGAAAAGATCGAAATTGGACACATTCTTGACGTTTGCTTAGTGCTTACGTTACATTAAAAAAAGTTCCATTCATTTAAATGGCATGACACTTGATGACTAAGCTCACATTTAACGTTAATATATCGAAAAACAAAAAAAAAAAAAAAATTGAAATGATGTCTGATTGTAGGCTATGAGTGAAATCTAGTGGCTTTTGTTAAAAAAAATCATGTTATTAAGTGTTAGTCCAGGAGATTGCAGCAATCTTCCACTAGATTATGGCTCCTTTTTCATGTTACCATGAATGAAACTAAGAATTGTATATCTTTACAGTGAATTTGACCTCACGTTGCTAGTATGTCTAATAATGAAATTAAGGCAAATAAAAAAATAGTTAGACTAAAAACATGAATGAAGTGATTGATATTACATGTTTTAAAAAAAAAAAATCATGTTACAAAATAATATTTAACTGTCTGGGGTCCCCTTATGAAAAGAAAATATTCCCTATATATGAATTATCAATATATGAAATGGTTTAACAGTACGGTATATTTGAAAACATACAATAATATATGGTGTTAATATATTACAATATATTGAATGAAACATGTCAAGTCACTTTTTGCAAAGAAACAAGTCATTTTCATATATTTAAAAATGTGAGAATATATTTACTAATATATAATGTATATAATGTAATTTTATATTCAGTAATACACTAAATAATATATACAGGGATTGAAGTTATCCGTCGCTACGACGGACTTCCGTTAATATCAGGTTTCCCCCTGTTTCTTAAATGACCCTTTTCATTATTTTAAGGCCGAAAATATGCTTATATTTCTCAAATAGTGTAATAAATGTCTTAATTTTAGTTCGAATGGGTCGGAAGGACGAGGTGTTCACCCGCTTAGGGAGATGTGATCAAAGCCTGGACTGGAGCAAAAGCCCGTTCCTCTCTGCACAGAAGCGTTCGATTATCACTCCGCTCCTGAACCACTCCGGGTTTTCCAGTCGCACTCACGGGAAAAACTGCTCCGTGTTCAAACAACTTTAAAAATGATTCCAATGTGTTTATGTTTTTATATCACAAACGTCTGAATTTATAAGACTATATGTAACGGTTTGGAAAGTATTTTATACGTTTAATAAATGTCCCAGCTGCCCTTGCTTGCACAAGTAAACAGCAGCCTGGCAAAGCGCACCCAGGTAAAAAGGAAAGAAAGTTACAGAAAACAACTTCTACAAACAATTTTAATTTGCCAACAGTTAATAATAATAAATAAAAGTGCATGACGTGCAAATCGGATAACAATCAAGTGCAATATAAACATGTTTTGTCAGGGCATCAGTCCCGAACCGGCATCAACACTCCATTTCAACATCTGCTTCCTCCTTCACACGCGCCTGGCGTGATTTAACTTCTCCCCGATTGTTCCATAAAAACACGAAAAGCTGTGAAGTGATCAATAGGGTTGTTTATTCTTTGGGTTGAAACATAAAAAGGTAAGCAACCGCTTTTAATCTCCGCATTTGTCCTCCGACTGTAACTGCTAGCGCTTTCACCCTGTCTATGGCTTTCACCGGAAAAGAGTTTACCCTACTTCCGGTCTCGGCGGCCATTTTTGTGAAATAGGCCTATTAGACAGCATCTTAATGGTTTAGCTCCCCAGTACTTGAGCGAGCTCTTAACGCATTATAGTCCTTCACTTCTATTGCGATCTCAAAATTCCGGCCAGTTGGTAATACCTAGAATATCAAAATCGACTGCTGGCGGTAGATCCTTTTCCTATTTAGCACCAAAACTCTGGAACAATCTTGCTAACATTGTCAGGGAAGCAGACACACTCTGTCAGTTCAAATCTAGACTAAACACACATCTCTTTGGCCTAGTATACACAACACATTATAGACTTCTATAATTCAATTTAGGCTGCATAGTTTAGATTAGCCGGAACCGGAAACACTTCCCATAAATCCTGATGTACTTGTTACAACATAAGAAAGATGGCGTCTACGCTAATATTTGGCTGGATCGATTGCTCCTGTCTGCCTGCTGCTGAGTGGTTTGGGTCTGTTAGCTCCGTATTGCTTTCTGTTTTGAATCTTTATTTACTATCATTTTGTGTAGTTTATATAGCTTATCTTACTTATCACCACACATTAATCTGACATCGCTAGCTTCCATCTAAATCGTTATAACACGCTAGTAATTTCACTAGCTGCACAACACGCTAGTAACTCGCTAGACTGTTAACGTGCCTGTGTCGTCTTTATTTTCTCTCGCGCGCGCTCACGCCATCCGTGCCTGCCATCTTTATTTATTTTTATTATTATTATTCATTTTCCTCTCTCTAGCCATCCGTGCCTGCCGTTTTTATTTGTTTATTTACTTTTCTCTCGAGCCATCCGTGCCTGCCGTCTTTATTTATTTATTTTTTCTCGCGCATCCAGTCAACCAGGGTGAGTGGTAAGTATAGGATCAGTCTACAAACACGGTGAGTAATGTCTTCTCCTGTTATTGTTACTTGCACTTCATGTCACATGTACATTATAGCCTTCTCTGTCTGCAATGAGGGATTTACATGTGATAAATGCAGGGAGACAGTCAGGCTGACGGAGAAGATTTCAGAACTAGAGACACGCATCCAAACTTTAATCGAGGATAGTAAGAGTACAAGGGCTTTAGATACTGCTTTGGATGCGACTAGCTTAGTAAACTCTGTACATTGTTCGGTTCCGGCTGAAGTAGAGCCCATGCAGCAGGGCAATTGGGTGACCGTAAGATGGCAATCTAGTCGCGGGACAAAACACCGCTCTTCCATTCCGATTACAACATTAAACAGGTTCTCCCCACTCAGTGAAACACCCTCTGAGAATCCTGTTGAATGTGCCCTAGTCATTGGTGATTCTATTACACAGAACGTGAAAATAGAGACACCAGCCACCATAGTCACATGTTTGCCGGGAGCCAGAGCGCCTGACATCAAATCAAATTTAAAAGTGCTGGCTAATGCTAATCGTAAATTCTCTAAGATTATTATTCACGTCGGCACTAATGATGTTCGACTTCGCCAGTTGGAGATCACTAAAATTAACATTAAAGAGGTGTGTGAACTTGCAAGAACGATGTCAGGCACTGTAATTTGCTCTGGCCCCCTCCCTGTTCGCAGGAGTGATGAGATAGTTAGCAGACTGTCCTCACTCAATGGCTGGCTGTCGAAGAGGTGTCCGCAAAATAATATAGAATTCATAGACAATTGGAAAAAACTTTGGGGCAGACCTGACCTGTTGAAAAGAGATGGTTTTCATCCCTCCTGGAATGGTGCTTCTCTTCTCTCTAGTAATATGGCATATAGTCTTAGAGCCCAAACATGACAATCTGGGGCTCAGGTCAGGAAGCAGACAGACTGGCTAAACCGACCGTCTGCCAGCTGTCTCACGTCACTGAGGTCAGATAAATCCCATCACATAGAGCCTCTTTCACCGAGATATTATCATATAGAGACTGTGTCTGTTCCACGATCTAGGAAATAAAAAAAAACTCCCAAACCCATTTAAGGGTAAAAATTTGATTGATGTTCAACATATAAAAAACGAATATAATGTAGATGAACACATGATTAAGCTCTGGTTGCTGAATATTCGATCCCTTTCTTCAAAAGCACTTTTTGTTAATGATATGATTACAGACCATAACCTAGATGTGCTGTGTTTAACAGAAACTTGGGTAAAACCATACAATTACATTACTTTAAATGAGTCCACCCCGCAAGATTACTACTATAAACACGAGGCTCGTTTAAAAGGAAAAGGGGGAGGTATTGCTGTAATTTATTACAAAATCTTCAGTATTACACAGAAATCTAGTTTCAAATATAATTCATTCGAAGCGATGGTGCTTTCTGTAACGTTATGTAGCGTAAGTGATAAATCCCATTCTACTTTTTTGCTGGCTACTGTATACAGGCCACCAGGGCACAATTCAGATTTTATCAAAAAATTTGCTGATTTTCTATAAGAGTTAGTACTGGTTGCAGATAAACTGGTTGCACTTTAGACTCAGTTGCTCCTTTGCGCTTAACCCTCTGGGGACCAAAAATGCGCCCCCGTGTTTTGCTCTATTTTTTTCATATAGCAGAAAAATAGACTTAAAATACTCCATCATTTCAGGTCATACAGACTTAAGAAATATGAGAAAATAAACTGTTAAATGTCTATTTTTTTATGTGTCCACTTACAATCGAAATAAAACATTGTGCTTTTGTAAAATAAAGAAAATAAACACCGTGTACGTTCTGCCTCTCCGTCTCCGTGAACTTTTTTTCTGGAGCACGTCTCTAAACTACCTTTTCTGTCAAAGATACTTGAAAAGGCAGTATCCTCACAACTATGTTCCTTTTTAGAAAGAAATGATATCTGCGAGGATTTTCAGTCAGGATTTAGACCGTACCATAGTACTGAGACCGCTCTCATCAGAGTCACAAATGATTTGCTCTTATCATCCGATCGTGGCTGTATCTCTCTATTAGTGTTACTCGATCTTAGTGCTGCATTTGATACCATTGACCACAATATTCTTTTACATAGACTTAAAAATTATGTTGGCATTAGTGGAATTGCATTAGCATGGTTCAAATCATACTTATCTGATCATTATCAGTTTGTAGCAGTAAACGAAGAGATGTCGTATCGATCAAAAGTTCAGTATGGCGTACCACAAGGCTCAGTACTAGGACCATTACTGTTCACTCTGTACATGCTACCCTTAGGAGTAGAGCATTTTTAACATAATCGGCATCGGCCAATATCCAAGTATATCAAGCCGATTATTAGGCAGGCGCATCTGTGGGCAGGCTAGTGTTGTCGTAGAACACGTGTTTGACGCACGCTGCCACTAGAGTCATTTTCCAGCCGAGTGAGCAGACCTCATCCAGTGCCTAAGGTGCTAACGGTAAGGATTCAATTCTTATAACTCCTTTATATTTAATTAAAAACTTTTGATATGTTACTGCCAACTTCGAGAAAAAACCTGAATAAGCGACATGACATTCGGCTACTTTGGATCGTAGTTGAAGTTGCATTATCACAGAAGAATTGCTATTATGTCACAATAAGTAAGCAATAATTTTGCAATTACAGAGTGAATCTGAGACTTTTATTTGTTCTGTTTGTGTCTTATATTTGAGAGGGTTGTCACTCAATGCAGAGAAATAAGTAATAAAAAAGAGACCAACGCACTATAGGCTAGTGACAGACTGGCTTTGCTTTGCTAGCGGGTAACGTTAGCTACAGACAGACCCGGTGCTAATATGGCACTGGAACCTTAACGACCGTTATCTACCGCACCGAATATCAACGCGGATTTCTGTGCTTCAGTTCGGTGCTACTGTTATGCCAGTGCTTCTCCTGGATGCTCAGAAAACGGACGTTAGAATAACAGAAACATCGCTTCGCTGCACGTGACGCTAGTCAGCACTCAGCAGCGAACATTAACATACCGTTAGTTAGTAGCTGGATTAAACATGGTTAAAATGCTGGCCAAACAGTGTAAAGTGTGACTGTATTTCACTGTAGACTAAAAGGTCCAACAGCGGGATGCCGTTGTCTGAAGAACAACAGATGGACGGTGCGTTGTGGTGCATTTAAAGTTTTTGTAAAATATAATTTTCCCATCTGGTGGTTGTTTTTGTCATTCAACAGCAATTTACTAGTTAAAATACGTTAATGTTATAAGTTGAATAAAATAAAATATAATAAATCTTATATATATAAAATTATTAAATCATTTAAAGTTTTTTTTTCTCCTTTTTTGTGATAATTAGGTTATGTCCATTTGTCTTTGTCCGTCAACAAACAAAACAAACCAAAAATACATGTTTCAGGACATTTGAGAGGATAGAAAGAGGATAGAAACGTTTTTTAGCCTTATATTACTTACAATGCACTGAATTATTAGCTGAATTATGAAACATTTGTTAGATTTTATATCTATACCTATCTATAAAATGACTTGAAGATGACGTCAAGGTACTATACAAAAATACTAACATAACCTTGTATTTTTCCCCTTTTTACAGATGGCTCAAAATAAATCCAACCCTTTATGGCAGCGCTTCATCCAGCCAACACCAGGAAAGGCCAAATGCAATATATGCAGCAAGTTGGTAAGCATGGGGGCTGAGAAAGGCAAAAGTAAAAATACAACAAACATGTGGAATCACTTGAAGGCAAACCACCAACAGGATTACAAAGAGGCAGTAAAAGAAAAAGAAGATGCAGCGGCTGCTGCCTCTGCCAGTCTCAGTCAGCCTACTGTAGCACAAATGTTTGATTCACAAAGAAAATGGCAAAACTCTGACCAGAGGTCAAAAAAGATTGATACACTAATACTTGAAATGATTGCTACAGACAACCAGCCATTTACAGTGGTCTCGGATGTTGGCTTTCGGCATTTGATTGCAACACTGGAACCCCGGTATAGCCTCAAGACTGAAAAATACTACCATACAGACATGCTGGAAAACATAATGAAAGGTGTGGAGAGGAAAATCAAAACACTGATCACCCCAGAGAATGCTGGCCCTCATTTGTCGTTCACGACAGACTGTTGGTCTGGGGAGACGGAATCACTGATGAGTCTAACATGCCTAACATGCCATTTCTTTAATAGAGACTGGGAAAGAAAACAAGTGGTACTAAATGTTAAGGCCATGTCTGGCTCCCATACTGGAGAATACATCAGCAAGGTGCTCCTTAGCATGCTGAAACATTGGGACATCACCCACAACAGAGTTGTGCTTGTGCTCCGAGACAGTGGTGCTAATATGATTAAAGGCCTCAGATTGGCAGAAATACCAGATCTCAGCTGCAGTGCACACACATAACAACTTGTGGTAAATGAGGACATCAGCAGTCAGAGAGCAGTGGGGGACGTTATCGCCAAATTAAAGACGTGCTACACACTTCAGCCACTCTGTGCTCGCAAAACAGCGTCTGAGTGACATTCAAGAAGAACTTGACCTCCCCCGGCACAGCATAATTCAGGCTGTTCCCACCCGTTGGAACTCCATGTTACACCTGTTGCAGAGGATGCTGGAGCAGAAGCGTGCTCTGAACATTTATGCAGGAGAACATGGAAAGTTTACAACCCCAACTGGAGACCAGTGGACCCTTGTCTCAAATTTGATCGAGACTCTGGGCCCCATTGAGGAAGTCACTTTTGAGATGAGTAAGGCAGAGGCGTCCATCTCCTGTGTCATTCCCAGCATTGCTGTGCTGAAGATGGTGCTTCAGGCAGAGGGTCCCACTACGAGTGGTATCAAAACACTCAGGGAAACCATGTTTCAAAGCTTGGAGAGGAGATATTCAAAGGTGGAGGAGAACAGATGTTTGGTCCTGGCGACGCTGCTGGATCCTCGCTATAAGGGTCAGATCTTTGCAGTGAAGACACTGAATAAGGCCAAAGAATGGGTGAAAGAAGAGAACGCCATCGTGTCTGAACAGTGCAAAACAGCCATCACTGGAGTCCAAGAATCAGATCTGAAACAGAGACGGGTGGAGGAGGAGGAGGAAGAGGAAGAGGAAGAACAACCCGGTCCCTCTGGTCTTCTTGAACAGATGTACGCAAACATTTTGGGGGCACATGGTGGAACTCCTGCTGAAAAAAATGATGAGCAACACATCACTGAGCAGTTGGATCAGTACCTCCGAGAGCCACTGATTGGCAGACAGACTGGTCTGCCACTAGAATGGTGGAAACAGAATGCATCCCGCCTATACCTTCTTGCACCACTTGCAAGAAAATTCCTCTGTCCACCGCCCTCCTCTGTTCCCAGCGAGAAAATATTCTGTGAGATTGGGATTATCTATGAAAAGAAGAGGAGCAGGCTCACAGGGGAACATGCAGAGCAGTTGTGTTTCCTGCACTACAACCTGCAGCTCTTAAACTGGGAGTATTAGCCTAAGAACTTTCAGTGGAGAATGGGTGGGCTGAAGACTCAGGGTCTGGAATTTGGATTGAAACTAAATACAATATTATTCACATTTCTTTTTCTATTGTTGTTTACAAATCTTCCTTCCCTCAGAAACAAGGAGATGGTGCTGCTAAGTCAATTGCACTAAAGCAGAATATCTAATGCTGCTGCTAAGTCAAGTGCACTAAATTTTTTTATTTACTTAGTAACTTCAAGACTGTTTTATTTTAAATAATTTAGTAGCCATACGATTTATTGTGTTCACTTGTTACTTACTGTATACATTTTTATTCAAACCTAAAACAAAGAAATCTTGCTGGTTGCTACTGTGTCAGCACTACTATTGTTAAAATTGTTAATTTATTGTATTGATCTCAGAAGTTTGTTAAATGCTGTTAAGTGCACTAAACTTTATTTTTTCATTGAAAAGTTTATTTGACAGTTTATTTTCTTCTTACCCGTTTTGTTTATTTAATATATTTTTTATACATTATTTATACAATTTATTTATATATGTTTTTTTTACATTATAATTTTTTTATTTATAAGTGCAGATTGTTCATTGTTCAAGTGTTCAATAAATGTTTTTGTTGAGAAAGTTTGTCTATGTTAAGTAATTATTATTTCTTTTACATTTATCTTTCAAATAGAGGTTAAAAACCAAGCACATATCGGCCAAAATAAATCAGCAGCATTAATCGGCCAACCCGGATTTCAAAAGATCGGTATCGGCATCGGCGTGAGAAAAACCATATCGGTCGACCTCTACTTAGGAGATATCATTAGGAAGCATGGCATTAGTTTTCACTGTTATGCTGATGATACTCAGCTCTATATTTCTTCGCGCCCCGACGAAACGCACCAATTCACAAAATTAACGGAATGCATAGCTGATATAAAAACTTGGATGACTAGTAATTTCCTATTACTTAACTCTGAAAAAACAGAGATTCTGATTATTGGCCAAAAAACGTCCTCACTTAATAACCTAAAATACTGTCTAACACTTGATGGCTGCTCTGTCAAGTCTTCGTCGTCGGTTAGGAACCTGGGTGTGCTCTTTGATACCAATCTTTCATTTGAAAGTCACGTTTCTAGCATCTGTAAAACCGCATTCTTCCATCTTAAAAATATATCTAAAATACAACATTATGCTTTCAATGAAAAATGCGGAACAGTTAGTTCATGTGTTCATGACATCAAGGCTAGATTATTGTAATGCTCTACTGGGTGGTTGCCCTGCACGCTTGATAAACAAACTACAGCTAGTCCAAAACGCAGCAGCACGAGTTCTTACCAGAACCAGGAAGTATGACCATATTAGCCCGGTTCTGTCAACACTGCATTGGCTCCCTATTAAACAGCGCATCAATTTTAAAATATTACCGTCTACTTACAAAGCACTAAATGGTTTAGCTCCGCAGTACTTGAGCGAGCTCTTAATGCATTATAGTCCTTCACTTCTATTGCGATCTCAAAATTCCGGCCAGTTGATAATACCTAGAATATCAAAATCGACTTCTGGCGGTAGATCCTTTTCCTATTTAGCACCTAAACTTTGGAACAGTCTCCCTACCATTGTCCGGGAAGCAGACACACTCTGTCAGTTTAAATCTAGACTAGAAACACATCTCTTTGACCTGGCATTCACATAGAACAGTATACATTTCTATTATTTCAAATCAGTTAAATGATTATTAGGCTGCATAAATTAGGTCAGCCGGAACCGGGGACACTTAAAAAAAAAAAAACAGATGTACTCGTTACATGGCATCTACTCTAATGTCAGTCTTTCCATTTATTCCGAGGTTTACTGAAGTCAGCCGGATCCGGGCCGTATCCAGATCAGATGGTGAACCTGCGCCTGGACACGACCACAACGCATCACTGCAGTGCCAGCCTCATCATCCCTGTGAAGGCCTCATGGACACCTCTACAAACTCGTCTCCATACCGGCGTGACTGCGACCTCCAACAAGATGGAACTGGATAATATTGTGAATGTTCTGATCCAATTTGACTTTTGACCTGTAATGTTGCCTGAATCATAATGATACACTGTTATTCAACAATATTTTTGATCTGCGTTACTTCATGTGGACGATTACGCAATTTAATTTTAGAAACAAACTTCTTGTAATTATTTTTATGTATTCTCTGTGAAGCTGCTTTGATACAATCTGTATAGAGATCGCTAAGACATGTGACCAACTGGGCGGCAACGTCATCAGAACGCAAAGAATTATGGGTATGTTTGGCCAGTTTACATGGGCTGGCATAGCAGGCTAGTGTTCTGGCATGAAAAAAAATAGCGCGAAAAACAGAATATAATCCTACAAAATGCAGCGGGCTAAAGAAAACATTGTCGGACCATACCAGAAAACTGTCGTCCGTTCAAAAGTATGCTCATGTTTTAAGCACCACACTCCTCGCTCTCTCTCATCTATCTCATCTATCTAGCATGCAGTCAGAATTCATGTCAAGATTGCAATGCTGGAGTGTGTGTGTGTGTGTGCGCCCGCGAGAGAGAGCCGCGGGCGCGATCGAACTGTGTGTGTGTGTGAGAGAGAGAGAGAGAGAGAGAGAGAGAGAGAGAGAGAGAGAGAGAGAGAGAGAGAGAGAGAGAGAGAGAGAGAGAGAGAGACGCGACCGAACTCGTGCACTCCTTCGCCTCTGTTCCTCGATATAGTAGAGCAGTTGTATTTGCAAATGCAGACAGGCCAAAAGTAAAAATGAGTACCACCGTAACAGCATCCGTGTGTGTGTGTGTGAGAGAGAGAGAGAGAGAGAGAGAGAGAGAGAGAGAGAGAGAGAGAGAGAGAGAGAGAGAGAGAGAGAGAGAGAGAGAGAGAGAGAGAGAGAGAGAGAGAGAGAGAGAGAGAGAGAGAGAGAGAGAGAGAGAGACGCGATCGAACTGTGTGTGTGTGTGTGTGTTTGAGAGAGAGAGAATGAGAGAGAGAGAGAGAGAGAGAGAGGCGCGGACGCGATCGAACAGTGGAAACATAATAGGCTACTCCGTCATTTTGTTCATAGAGGTTATCATTCAAACTGCAACGTGTTTACTTATATTTGTGTAACTTACACTCGCAATAAAACACAACATTGTGCTTTTGTCACACTCTAAACTCTTGTCAAACTGTAACCTACAACTGTCACCCAACCAAACACACACAGTTTTAAAAGCAACATCCAACCCCATTTCAAAACAGTCTGTGGGTTAAATCTTTTGGACATTAATCATATCGCATTGGTTTTCATTTCTTGTCTTCAGAGCAGTTACATATTCTACATTGATTAAAAAAGAAAATCAAATGTGTTTTTAATGGTAGTATTATTTTATACGAAAATCAATTATTTGCCATTCAGATGAGAATAAAGTTAGGGTTAATTAAATAAAGGAAAACAAATATATTGATCCGTTCTTAAAGGCTAATAATCTATTTTCTAGTTTGTTTTGGATGAACTCAGTTAGAGTGGTGGGTAGAATTTTGACGATGGGTCCTGTCTCGACTTTTTGAATCTTTTAGAATCGCCTCTGACCGCTTCACTGTGGCTGTCTACGAGCATACACACACATTTCCTTAAAACAGCCCTTAAAGTTCGTTTTCAAAACTGTGCAAGAAGGACTATTGCAGTTTATAACACAGCAGCAGGTAGACGGCATCTTGAACACTGCGTTCTTCCCTCCATGCAATCAAGTCACTCTGGCTGGCGCCTTCTGTTTGTGCCGCGGATTCCCAAAATGCTTTGCGTTCACCACTGATAATACGTCACGACGGACGTCACATTAGCAATCTCTATTGTGAAAAGCGCTATATAAATAAAGATGACTTGACTTGACCAGTCTCTCTGTTTATCCGAGGTTTACTGCTGTCCAGGCCGTATCCAGATCTGATGCAGGACCTGCGCCTAGACACGATGCCAACGCAGTCCTGAATTGTCAACCAGTCCCTTCCCTGTTTACTGAAGTCAGCCAGATCCCGGCTGTATCCAGATCAGATGGTGGACCTGCACCTGGACCCATCCATGATGCATCCCTGAAGTGCCAGCCTCATCAGCCCTGTGAAGGCCTCATCGACACGACAGCCATCAGCACTGATCCTCAACAAACTCGTCTCCATGCCGGTGTGATGACTCCGACTTCCAACCAGATGGAACTGGATTATATTCTGAATGTTCTGATCCAATCTGACTTCTGACCTGTAATGCTGCCTGAATCATAATCATACACTGTTCGCTCATTGGCCAGAGGAGAACTGGACCCTGACTGAGCCTGGGTTCTCCCAAGGTTTTTTCGACATTCTGTCACTGATGGAGTTTTGGTTCCTTGCCACTGTTGCCTTGGCTTTTGGCTTGTTTAGTTGGGTTACATTTACATTTATTCATTTAGCAGACGCTTTTATCCAAAGTGACTTACAAATCAGGGGCCGTATTCACAAAGAATTTTATCTTACCACTAGGAGTACTCCTAAATCGCACTAAAATATTTTAGCTAGGAGTTTTCTCTTAAAGGTTATTCACAGCGCCTTTCAGACCTACTCTTAGTAAGGAAAAATGACAACTCCTAAACTAAGAGTGAGTCTTCGTTGCTATGGATGACGTCAATTCTCATGCACGAGCTTCCTCACAATGATCACGGTGATTGGTTGTTAGATGACAGGGCTATCATATCATGCGGAACACAGACGCAACAAATCATGGAATTACAACATCTAAATATGTCTGTGTCCTAGACAACATAATAATAGTAATGTCATCGAAATGCATATATAATGACATGTTTGTGCAGGCCCCAGTGAAGTGTAATTCTAAAAAGGCAGAGAGAGAGAGAAATATATATATATATATATATATATATATATATATATATATATATATATATATATATACACCCTAATGAAAACCGCCACTTGCCCAATAATGAAAAACGACACTTGCATTAACACTTGCTTGGTTAATTGACATCCTATTAGCCTAAATAGACTACTTAAGGAAAGTAAATAGACTACTTAAGCAAGGAAATGTTGCTCCTATTGAAGTAATGTAATAGTTGAATGACGGTGGATTATGAACTCGCCAAAACGGAAAAGAAAGCCCAACTGGACGCAGGATCGGTTACTGCTGCTGAAGAAAAAAAAAACATAATAAAAGGGAAATTCGGCACTGGGATATCCAGCAAAACTAAGCGTGAGACATGGGAGAGGATTTGTTTGCAGATCAATGCAGCATTCCCGCTTTGTGTCGCAGACGCCGGACGACTGGAGAGGCGGTGGTATGCGCTACAATCCTTTGTGAATAGGTCTTAGTGAGTTAGGAGTCCTCTCGACTTCTTTTAAGCTGTCCCAGACTTAGGTGCTACTTTTAGGGCTAAAATGCTTCGTGAATTACTCTTAGTGAAAAAAATTAGGAGTCCTAAAGTGTGACACGCCCATCATTTTTAGGAGTTGCTCCTAAATTCGCCAGTTAGGAGCTACTTTTAGCCTTAAAATTCTTTGTGAATACGGCCCCAGAACAATAGAAGCAGTTAAACTAACAGTAGGACAACAATATGCAAGTTCTATGACCCCTCTCAGTTTCATCTAACGCAGTCCATTGTAATAGTCTGTGTTGCTGCACGTTTCTGTATTTGGTTGTGTTGTGAGCTTTTGCAGCGCATTTCTGTATTTGGTTGTGTTGTGAGTATTTGGAGCACACGTGTGTTGCAGGGGAAACCACAGCTGGAAAGTACCAAACTCCACTTACTCACAGAAAATCTCTTGAGGCCGGCATGATATAAGGCGTACAGGGAGTCATCTGGGTAGTGCACCATGCGATCTAGATGGAGATTCTCATGGGTGCGATCCTCAAGTGAACGGTCAAACAATTGTGAAATTGCACATCCATCAGGTTTGAAGATCACCTGAAGCAACTTTGGTGAACATTACTCAAAATTGGTACCATCAATTCCACCATGATGTAAGAAATCAGAAGGGAAAATTTGGTTTAAAAAAGTTTATATGTTCTGGATGTTTTGAACTGTTCTTTGCACTAGTGGAGTTTGGCAGCTAATATATCTCCCAGAAGAAAGAGCTCAGGGGCCGTATTCACAAAGAATTTTAAGGCTAAAAGTAGCTCCTAACTGGCAAATTTAGGAGCAACTCCTAAAAATAATGGGCGTGTCACTCCTAACTTTAGGACTCCTAATTTTTTTCACTAAGAGTAATACACGAAGCATTTTAGCCCTAAAAGTAGCACCTAAGTCTGGGGCATACACCGCCTCTCGCAGTCGTCAGGGGTCCGCGACACAAGCGGGAATGCTGCATTGATCTGCAAACAAATCCTCTCCCATGTCTCACGCTTAGTTTTGCTGGATATCCCAGTGCCGAATTTCCCTTTTATTATGTATTTTTTTTTTCTTCAACACCAACTGGGCCAGCAGCAGTAACTGATCCTGCGTCCAGTTGGGCTTTTCTTTCCGTTTTGGCGAGTTCATAATCCACCGTTATTCAACTATTACATTACTTCAATAGTCCACAACATTTCCTTGCTTTAAGTAGTCTATTTAGGCTAATAGGATGTCAATTAACCAAGCAAGTGTTAATGCAAGTGTAATTTTTCATTATTAGGCAAGTGGCGGTTTTCATAGGTTTTCCTAGGCTATACCTTGATTTAATTTAATTGAATTCACGACTTTTCTCTCTCTCTCTGCCTTTTTAGAATTACACTTCACTGGGGCCTGCACAAACATGCATTTCGATGACATTACTATTATTATTTTGTGTAGGACACAGACATATTTAGATGTCGTAATTCCATGATTTGTTGCGTCTGTGTTATGCTCCGCATGATGGCCCTGTCATCTAACAACCAATCACCGTGATCATTGCGAGGAAGCTCGTGCATGAGAATTGACGTCATCCATAGCAACGAAGACTCACTCTTAGTTTAGGAGTTGTCATTTTTCCTTACTAAGAGTAGGTCTGAAAGGCGCTGTGAATAACTTTTAAGAGAAAACTCCTAGCTAAAATATTTTAGTGCGATTTAGGAGTGCTCCTAGTGGTAAGATAAAATTCTTTGTGAATACGGCCCCAGAACATGTTTCCTAAGAGATTTCCAGAGCTGAAATGCATTCACAAGTGTAGTCTATTTAAAAAAGTAAGATGATCACAACAAATCACATGATAACACAACAAACAGAATTCCTGGCAACATTGCAGTCAACTGCTCATTCTACTCTCTAAATGTCTCTTTCTCAAGTCCACTATGATCCTGTTCTTCTAGATCTCTGTTACCTGCAGGAACTGGATGTGATCCTGTGTGTGTGAAAGCTGCTCCAGCTCAGCGTTTCTCCTCCTCAGATCATTGATCTCCTGCTCCAGTCGCTCCAGTTGTCCTTCAGCTCGACTCACTGCAGTCTTTTCCTGATCTCTGATCCGCTGTGTCGCCTCAGAGCAGATTCTCTCAATGGAGCGGATGAGCTCAGTAAAGGTCCTCTCACTATCCTCCACTGCTGTCTGTGCAGAGCGCTGTTAGGACACATCAGAATCACACAGTGAGCTTCAGTGAGTCCTGACTGAGACTTCTCAAACTTCTCTTCTTCTCCAGACTCACCTTATGAGACGCCACAGCCTCTCTCAGCCGCTGAAGATCTTTCTCTCTCTGCTGGATCCTCTGCTGGAACGACCTCTGCGTCTCCTTCAGCTGCTTCTGCACCACAAATCAATAACAGAGATGTCAGTTTATAATGCTGTCACATATCTGTCAGGGTTCTGTCACTTTGGTCTAGTTTATTCTTGGTTTTGTGCCAGAGCCATGACACTTCGGTATTGTCTTGTTTTTGTGTGAGCGTACGTTCTCTTGTCTGTGTGCCTTGTTTCATGTTTGAAGCGTGGTGTTCAGATTCCAGCACTCATGTCTAGTTTGGTTTCGGTTCTGTGCCGGGATTCGGACATTCATGCTCTGTGTGTTATTATTCTGTTGTGAGTTCACAGGATGAGCATTTGCTCGTTCTCGTGCACTCCGTCTTGTTGTGTAAGCATGCGGTTTCAAGTTCGCTCTGGCCATACGCTCTTCTGGCTGCGTGTGATTTTTGAGTTCTGTGTAGCATGCGACTCGAGTTTCCATCGGCTGCGTGCTTTCATGTTATGTTTTGTCTTGTGCTGAGCAGCATGCAGCCATTTTGTTATCTGATCATTGGTTCATTTGCCCCACCTGTTTTCCCTAATCACCTGCCTTGTTTGCTCACTGTTTATTAGGGGCCAAGCACTGAAGGTGCCTCCGCAATCGAAATTGTTGGCGTGCTTATTATTATTTTGCTTCTTCTTCCGCTCTAGGAGTCTATGGCAGCCCATAGAACCGCTTGCGGGAAAGTTATAAAATTTGGCACACTTATAGAGGACAGTCTGATCTGTCACCATAGCAAATTTGGAGTCTCGAAATCAATCCCTCTAGCGCAGTGGTTCTCAACCTTTTTTGGGCCAGCGCCCCTATCCAATATCCAGGTCCCTGACCGCCCCAGCATTTTGTGCATTTTAATGTTAAATTCATCAATCTGGTGCACTTTGAGAGTTAAAAATTAAAAGCTCCAACCCATATTCAGTATGAAAATTAAACAAAGCAAAATTCAAATCTCTTTTAGTTGTGTCCGTCTACATTACACTACTACATAATAATAGTTATAATATAAATCCCATGACAGTAATAGCCATTAGGGGTGGAACGGTACACAGAAGTCACGGTTTGGTTTATACCTCGGTTCAGACATCACGGTTCGGTACGAGTCCGATACAATGGAGGGAAAAGCAAAACAAAAATGCAGAAGGCAATGTCTCAGGCTGTACCACCTGACCTGTGTGTGGGGGGTGCTAAATTAAAGGAAAATGTCTTAATGTCTTAAGCCGACTCTGATGATTCAAAAGTTATTAGCATAAACATGAGTCAAATTCGAAAAATCAACCAAGTCCATAAATGTGATGTGGGTTCAGAGCTCCATGCTCTCAGACAGGTCCCGGGCACAGACCGATCGGTTTGCCTACCGGAGCTCCGCCTGGAGCTAAGACGGTCCTGAGACGGACCTTCAGGCCTTCATCGAAGAGGGGAGTGTGGTGGTGGCGAACACACAAACACACCTCATCATCAGACCGTTGTGAGTCCCACTCAGAGTCACTCTGGGTGGGTATAAAATCCAGATTACACCGCATGGTGGAGCACTGGAAGTCCTGGGGGAGAGGGCCTCCAGGACAAAAGCTGAGCCTAGGCAGGGCAGCTTTCCTGGGCACGAATCAAGCTCAAATGCCCATGTATTCTCATCTGAATTATACCTAATTTGGTAACACTTTATAATAACGGCACGCTATTAATCATTAGTTAAGCATTAGTAAACAGTTAACATTAATATACATTAATAAGCAGTTTATAAATACAGCTATAAATGCTTTATTCTTGATTTATAAGCATATCTATAATGTGTTTAATAATTGTATTTTCATACTTTGTTAATGATCAATTAATACTTTAATGAAGTATTGCATTATTTACAAACCAGTTATTTCAGAGTTGTCAGTGATTCATAAGATCACTTAGAAAGTGTAAGTAAATGTAGTAAATGCAAGTAGTTATAAAGCATTTAGTAGTGGTCAGTTAACTATTTTTGTGAGCTCATCTAAAGTGAGGACTATTCATGCATTGTAAAGTATTTACAAAGGAGATTTAAAGGCTCATTTATCTTCTAAACAGAAAACAAACACAAGTGATCACACACAGTGATACAGAACATAGAAATATTTAAATCTCATTTGTAAATGCTTTACCAGGCATAACTAGTCCACACTTTAGATGAGCTCACAGAAATAGTTAACTGACCACTACTAAATGCTTTATAACTACCCGAATTAACCCTGAATTACAGTATAAATACATGTTAATAAAGCATTTATTAACACACTAAGTAACTATTACTATATGTCTGAATAATAAGATGTATGAATGTACATTTAAATAGTTTATTAATCATTTACTTACACTTTCTAAGTGATCTTATGAACCACTGACAACTCCTAAATAACTGGTTTGTAAATAATGCAATACTTCATTCAGAAATGATAAATTGATCATTAATAAAGTATGAAAATACAATTATTAAACACGTTATAGATATGCTTTTAAATCAAGAATAAAGCATGTATAACTGTATTTATAAACTGCTTATTAATGGTTATTAATGCTTTATAAATGATGAATTAACTGTTTACTAATGCTTAACTAATGATTAATAGCGTGCAGTTATTATAAAGTGTTACCTGTAACTTAAAAATAAACAGATTAGTGCTCTGTTTGAGGACAAGAAATGAAAACCAATGCAATATTATGAATGTCCAAAAGATGGCACCCACAGACTGTTTTTAAATGGGTTGGATCAATAGATACGATTACAGCTGTCATCATGACTCATGAATATTTTTCTGGTCAAACTGAAAAGATTGTTTTGATTTTCCCCCTCCCGTTTATCTACAGCTCAGATCTAGAATTCTGAAGTGAAATAAAGTAGCGCTGTAATAATTTTTTTATGAATTAACAAGAGCAAGAGAGAGAGAGAGGTGCGCAAGTGAGTAATCTAATATTGAAGCTTGTTGGTTTAATTAATTGTAACTGACTGGGAAACCGAAGTTTTAACCAATCCTTAAAGAGGCCGGCAGGTCCTCTAACTCTTGTGGGTCGCCACCACTCGCCATACTCGTCCTTAGTTCTGCTATCTTTGACTCACTCACTGGACCGTCGTCTACCTGACAAAAAACTGCATAAAATAGGCGGAGCTCGCCTAACGCGGAGCTACAGATTATGTGTCCCTAAAGCCTAGTTCACACTACATGATTTTAAGCCCGATTTAAGCCCGATTTGCAAATCGTTGAGCTCGCCGACAGGTCAGGGTGTTATCGCGTGCAAATCGCGGGAGATTAGCGGGCGATGAACGCTCGCCAATCTGTTAGTATGAAAGAGCCAACAACGCATCAAAGACGCTCGCAGACGCCTCGCAGACGCGTCGCCGAGCCCAGAAAAATATCTAGCATGCTAGATATCCAGAGCTGTCGCACGACTCAAGCTCACGTGATGTCATGAGCTACAGCCAATCAGAGCAAGGCATGTTCGCGTGTTGTGTTCTTCTTCGGGTATTGGCGCGCGTGCTGTTTCGCGTCATTTCCGGTTCGTTTTATCGCGTGATTTTTCGTGACAAAACGTGGTTTGTAGACAAGATAGAATCGTTGGGTGACAGAGTTGTTGTCAACTCGTGTAGTGCGTTACCCCCTGTTGTGGATCAATCACGTTGTGTCGTGTGGTGTGAACTAGCTCAACAACTTGAACACTCCTGATTTCACAGAGAGCAAGTCATGTAGTGTGAACCGCACAGTTCAGCCAGACGTTTTAAAATCATGTAGTGTGAACTAGGCTTAAAGAACCCGCGTCTCTAACAGTAGTTCCACATTATATTAATTAATTTGCACGCAAGTTTTATTTATTTTTATACCATGTATTCTCCGTGTAAATTCATGCACCGAACCGTTACGCCCCTTACGTTTCGGTTCAATACGAATACATGTACCGTTCCACCCCTAATAGCCATATATTGTAAAACAAATGCAATGAAAAATAAAGGACAGTCATTAAAGCGGTAATGTTTGTACGTAGGTTTTATTACATTTAGGAGAGCAAGAAGCTACTTACATTAACCTTACTTTCGAAAAATAAATAAGTACAATCATGATTTTTCATGAAATTTTTGAATTGTAGGCCTAAAATACCTTGGTATCAGCTTGTTTTCATCAATGGTATAATTAATACAATTACAATTAATTTGGTTTGTCTTGATAAATTTGTGTTCATAATCAGTAAAAAAAAGAAATCTTCAAACAAGAATAAATATATATGATTAATTAAATGAAGTACTTTACAGTACTTTAGCGCTGGAAGATTTTAGAATGTTAGGCAATTATTTCACAAGTAAACATGTTTAATCTTGTCTTGCCTCTATCTTTGGCAGGGGCGCTGGGAAAATTTTTTAGGTTGGGGGTGCTGTGTTTTTTGTGGGGGAGGGGGGGGGGCACTTTTGAATAAGAAATAATATTAAGTCGTCAAAATACAACTCGTCACAACAAATGGAATCACAACAAGCGTATAGGTGAGAACACTCATTTAAACAGCATACACACACCCGAACTTGACTGCACATCATATTTTTGACATTATTGATACTGCTTTCAATCGTAATGCAATAGAAATGAACACAAAAAACCTGCCTAGTGCCTACCTACAACACTGACGGTGGACTTGCGTTCAGGAGTAGAGCGGACAAATGTTTTTTTTTTAGCGGCTGCTGACGAATTTTTTCACAATATTCACAATATGACCTCACACTCTGCGCATTTGTTTTACAACATAATTTAACATATAAATAGTCCTAACACTTTTTAAATAGCCCACTTAAAGTGTTTGTTAGAAACAAATTACTAAATGCTTAAAATGAATAAAAGTATATGAACAAAAATTTGCGTTATATTTAAACTCGTGAACACCTGAACGCCCCCCTTTCAAAAATCTTGCTTCCAACTGAACCATTGTTCTCTGAACGTCCCTGTTGAGAACCACTACTCTAGCGCCACCAACTGTCCAAAGTTTCACTCATGTTTATGCTAATAACTTTTGAATCATAAAGGCTAGAAAAATAATTCTCTTCTCACTGATTCCTTAGCTCAAGACGATTCAATTGCACCCTATTTTCCGTCATGAAAATTTGTCCGCCATTTTGAATTCTCCGAAAAACCTACTTTTACTAACTCCTCAGTTTCGCGATGCTCAGATTTTCACGAAAATGTAACCAGTTCATCTCCAGACCATGCAGATAAAAAGTCATGGAATTAATGTCGATTCGTCAAACCGTTCTTAAATACCGGGCAAACTAATTTTACATAGCACTTACAAAAACAGACGTAAGGCTGTATCTCCGCAATGTTTTATCGTATTCAAACCAAACTTGGTACATGTCATCACAAGCATGACTTTGAGTTTCGGCGCAGTGCCACCTACTGGTCCGGAGATATGAAAAATGGTTGTTTTTGCTAATATCTTCTGAACGGTTTTGTCCCAAAATCATAAAAGTGGTCTCGTTAGATTCAGAGCGTCATGCCGAGTCGACTGATATCCATCAATATCGACCATTTTAGGCGTCCGTCATTTTGAATTTTGTACCAAAATGCTGTATTTTCTGAATGCATGAATGGTCTTGGTTATCAGTACGATGCCCTGAAGGAGATTGAGAAGTTTCGACCACCTCCACCTAGTGGTAAAATTAAATGTTCAAATGCTTATAACTCTGGGTGTGGTTGACTGATTTCACGGGAGTCATCTCCTGAATCTTTGCCGAGTCCAACGATATCAAACATCCTAGGTTTTGCTTTATCGTTTGTGTAGCTTTGTGATTTAGAAAAACATTAAGAAATATCTTCGAAACCGTCGAGACGAAACCACCGTCAGAAGTTTGAAAACCTAGGTCGTTGGCTATATGTTACTGCCCAAATGTCAAAATATTAATAGTAAGTGGCATGAAAATGCAAACTTTTTTGTGTTTATACATATAAATGTCTATAACTCCAAAACAAAATGAGATTTTTTCACCAAATTTGACACACATGTATGAACTCTGAGGACACATGAAAAAAAAAATGGTGGGATTGTGCAAGTTGTTGGCGCTATAATAGAACAAAACGTGAAATTGCCATTGACTTCAATGCAGTATTGTGATTAAAATGCTATACTTAATTAATACATTGGTGTAACATTACGAAACTCAGTGTGTGCCATCAGCAGCAAGCCCTGAAGGTACTCAAAATATTTTGAGACAGCGCCACCTTTTGGTCAAAAGTTAAAATTAGATTTCCAAAAATGCTAATAACTTTTGATTAAATTTGCCTAATGTAATGACACTGGTGTTATGAACCCCGTATGGGTCATATTTGTGGGTTGTGTGTTTTTCTTTCTGTTTGGTTTGCAGGATGGAGTTAGAGTGAGTGACGTCATTATTGACTAAGGAGTTACACCTGTGTTGGAGCTGATGCCGGCAATTAAAGCAGTTCCTTTCAGCTGTGACGGCGCTCGCGCTCTCCCATCCTCGTGCCGTTTGTGTCTTGGATTCCGTTGTTTGTTTTCTTTCCGTCTCGTCTCCATCTCATTTAATTGTTCTTACTTTAATAAATGTTATTCTTTTGAGCAATATCCAACGTGTTGTCTCCTTCCTTGTTGCGGCTTGCGAGCCGGCCGTGACAGTGGTCTTATTAGATTCCTTGGGTTATGATACATAGATACCAATTGCCATAGTCTTCTTGTCCGCCATCTTGATTTTCATTCAATACCTACTTTTTCAAACTCCTCCTAGAACGTTTGTCCGATTTTCACCAAAATTGAATCATATCATCTCCAGACCGTGAGATGATACGACTAAAAGTTATGGATTTCGTGTTGATAGATAAAAACGTTTTTGTATACTGCAGCAGCAAAGTTGAGGCATGATGCCAAAATGACTATTCCGGCTTTATCTCTGCAATGCCTTGACATAGACACCAAACTATATATGTGTCATTGTCAACTCACTCTGACAACATCACATCAATTTAGTAATTGCGCCACTTATTGGTCGAAAGTGATAATCCATTAAATCATATTTTTAGTTACTGTTTATATGATTTTTCAGCCATTTCGCCTAAAATCCTGTTTAAATGTCTTTAATTGCTCATTGTTGCAGTTGGTCTGACACTTTCAGCCATGTTGGCATGTCTTATTGTCTGTTAGCGATTGGCCCCGATAATTTCTGCTTGCAGCTATATTTCTCCTTGTGTTTGCATTCCTGTGCCAGATCGTCGTCAAATGATCCCCTTGTGTCCTGCCCTGCCAGATCCTATTTGCCTAGCCAATTCAATTCATGCATCTGTTAATAACTGCCACAGTTATAAAAAGTTGATCGGGAATCAGTCATTCTAATTTACATGAAGACAGGCATCCCATATCCATGAAAAAATTGATTTTGAAAACAAAACAGATGTCAAAGCCGGAAGTGAAGCTATAAACGACTGAGTTTATATGGACTAAAACAGATTTACTAAAAAGAAAGGCCCTGTGGGCCTTTTTGTCTGTTGCTGCATTTAACTTGTGTTATTATTTTGCTTCATCAAAGCCTGTTTTTCAAAAGTTTGTGGTTGTAAATATGTTTATGGTACATTTTAACCATATTTTCTGTTAAAGGGGCTGTGTGTAGGATTGTCCTTAAAAAAATCTTTAAGATAGAGTTTTCATTTGTACATTTATGAGCCAACCATAAGGTAATAGAAAGAATGACACCTTGACTGTCCACCACGGTTGCCTCTATCAGCCTGTAGGCTCAATTGTGTGTGGAGGAGTCGGGTCCGAATTGGTGCGAAAATTCACTAAACGTGACGTCATGCCCGTTCTTGGTTACTATTGCTTACATCCGTACGGTAGCCATTACTGCTAGCGATTGCCGCTGCGGCCAAAATAGAGAGCGTCGGGCAAAGACAAGAGTCAACATCGGAGCTTGTGAAATAAGTTCACCTGTGTGTGTGTGCGCGAGCGAGAGTGCGAGCGAGGGTGTGAGCGAGAGTGTGAGTGTGTGTGTGTGTGTAATGAGTGTGTGTTTGTTGTGAGTGACAGAAGTGTTCACCTGTGTTCCTACCTCTCGTCTGTCACTCATTAGCGACGGCTCGCTCTCGATCTGTGTGTGTGTGTGTTTGTTTAGTTTAACACATGCTGGTGAATCTCGATGAGCCGTTTGTGGTTGCTGCGGCAACTCTCTGGTTGCTGTGGTCGTGCTCGTACGAGCGTGCGCACCGAAAACGAGCATGAGACGCTGCAGTTTCTCTAACGGCCACTGGTGTCAGTAACGGTTAGACATTTTTGAACTTACGCAATGCTCCTTTAAGTTCAATGCAGAGCACTAATACGCTCAGCAGTGAAAGTCCACTTACAGCTTCTTTTCACTTCTGCTGAAGTCTGCATTGTGAATGATGTTTCCTGATCATATGGGTGCCAATATAAATAGTGTCAACATTATTTCATCAGTGTCTAGTTTAAAGTTCATACCTGATTCTCTGTCCTCTGTGCTGCAGCTGATACAGTGTCGTGGTTTTTATGTTCATCCATCGTACACAGCACACATATAAACTTCTGGTCAGTGCGGCAGAAAACCTCAAGGAGTTTATCATGTGTTTGGCAGATCATCTCCTGCAGGCGTCCAGTGGCATCAGTCAGATTGTGTCTCTTTCTTTTAAAAAAACTCTCATGTTGTTCAAGGTGATTCTCACAATAAGAGTTCAGACACTCCAGACAGGACTTGATGGCTTTGCGTTTTCTTCCATCACAGACGTCACACTGCACATCTCCAGCTCCAGCGTTACAGTCATCAGGAAGTTTAGTCTTCTTCAGTTTCTCCACCACTTCAGCCAGCATGGTGTTTTTAGTTAAAGCAGGTCTTGGACTGAAGGTCTGTCTGCACTGAGGGCAGCTGTAGACTCTCTTCTCATCCTCCTGATCCCAGCGTCCTGTAATACAGATCTTACAGAAACTGTGTCCACAGGGAATGGTCACTGGATCCTTCAGGAGATCCAGACACACTGAACACTGGAACTCATCCTGAGAAATTCTGGCTTCTGCCATTTTACTGCTTGAATACAGAGACACAAACACACAACAGCTCAACTGCACCTCAGTTTCAGTTTCTCTGAACTGAAGAGTTTCCTGGTTCTGTGTTTTTTAGTTATGTGTGAAAAACATGTGCCTGCAAAACTGTAAAGCAGGTTCCTCACTCCTAGTGTAGTGGGTTTCCGTCTGCGTTGTGTTTCCGTCTGCCACTCCGTGCTGTGAAACAATTTAGCCCAAAAATTTGACTGACCTGTGCAAAAACCAATACTTGGAAGGGGGCAGTTTCAAATTATGATCCTTGAGACGTTGAAACAATTTCTAGTCTCTGCAAGCTTTCTTTTTCAGTCTTAGCACAAGCTAATGCTAAAACATCATCAACGTATGTTCAGTGGGTTTAGTTTTCACAGTTTTTTAGTTTGATTTCATTTGTCATGTGTTTTCTTTGTTCAGTTTCCCGCCACTCGTCTGTCTCCTTGGTTACGGCTATCATTAGGTCATATGTGTCAGCTGTGTGTGATTAATTATCCTCGTTTGTGTTTTTTTGTTCCCTCTCCTGCACTCCTGGTCTGGTATTGTCTGTGCACAAGCACACTGTCTCGCATGTTGGCTGTCTATTTGAATCTATTTAAATTAACCTGTTGTTATACTATCTTCATCTTGGTCTTCATTAGGGGAATCCCATTAGGGGAATCCCATTAGGGGAAGTTTAGAAAAAGACCCAAATATAGCCTATTCATTCTTTTTCTCACGTGAATAGGGTAAACATTTTAACCTTTAGATATCACCATTACTGAAATTGTTTGTTAACATGGACAAACAATAATTACATATGTGTAATTACATATTTTTGCTAATTTGCATAAATACCACAACAGATCTTAACATTGGGTATAGCCAGGTGAAAATGTCTTCTTGAATCTTGTTGACATATAACAGTAAAATACTTAATGTTAAGGTCTGAATGGAACCCATTTAGGTTACCCATGAGCATTAATACATATAGGCAAAAAGAAGTACTTTAGAAACCAGCCTTAATTAGATTATTATTGCAGAGATTGGGTTTGGGGCTGGGGCCATATGGGACTGTTTCTGGGGGATAAGTCTGAGGGAAGAACAGGAGACACGGGTAAGGAGAATACAGAAAACAAAATGTAGGTAAAATAAAAAGTGGCTGGATCAGACAATCAAATTAATCCATGTAGGAGAAACAAAAGGAAATCTTTCTTACCTGAGTGACCGCTTAGTGACAGTTGACCTAATGACTGAATCTCTGCCCCTTATGGTGACATTTGTTTGCCTCTATAGACTTTTACTGTAAGATGTCAACAAGATTCTACAAATGTTCTAAAAACATTTTCACCTGGCTGTACCCAATGTTGCGTTATTTATGCAAATTAGCACATACATAATTAGATTGTGCACAGCTTGTCCATGTTAACAAACAATTTCAAAAAACTTGTAATACATTTTTTGTTTGTCTTGATGCAAGTTATCAACTCAGTAATTTTCATGATGATATCTAAAGGTTAACATTTTTACCCTATTCACGTGAGAAAAAGAATGAATAGGCTATATTTGGGTATTTTTCTAAACTTTCCCCTAATGGGATTTTTCTGGGCTTTTTTTTTACTTAATCAGGACATATTGAGAATACAAAATCAGTTGAGTTTGCTTCTGTTGCAATTTGTTCTAGGTTGACCCCCATTTTGGCTTAACCCTCTGGGGTCTAAGGTGTTTTTGGGGTCCTTGAGATGTTTTGACATACTCTGACATTTGTGCTTTTTTCAGTTGCTTATAAACATATTAATGGAAAAGATGTAATTACACTCTATTTAGCTCAAAAAGGGCTACCATAATATGTGAGCAACATCCCGCAACATTTTTGAGAGAATATTGTTTATGCATGGTTATTGAAAAAACTAAAAAAATTTAAGTTTCTGAAATAAGGCCACAAAACACATACTAAATATGTGTCTACTAGACTTTTGACTAATGGATGTTGTTGCCTAGAGTTTTTGCTTCAGAATGATCTGGAAATCATCCTGCCTAATCATTACAAAACATTGATTTAAATTTTGTAAGACACTTTTTTTTTTGGAAAGTCAATATGCAGGGGGGCATGATTCACACCTAAGAAGACAATGACCTGCATAATGAGCTGCATAATGAGCCTTTCACACAGGTGTGTCACTGAGCCACAAGAAAAAATGCAAGGACAAAAAATGTATATATATATATTACACAATTGGTTCACAGTTGGAAACATCTCGAAAAAAATTGTATTTTTCCACTTGTATTTTTGCTTGCAAATTGTATAATATCCAAGGTAAACATTTCTAGTAATTGTGTAGTTAATTCTCATACCTGTCACGGCTCGTAGCAAGGAAGACGGAGATGAAAGTAGTTCAAACACTTTCTTTAATCGTAGAAACGCAGGATACACAGGAACAGATGAGACAGTGTGTGAAACATGAACAATACAGGACAATGAACAGAATACAGGCAGGAACAGGAACTTAAATACACAGTGATGATTAACCCTCTGGGGTCCAAGGTGTTTTTTGGGTCCTTGAGATGTTTTGACATACTCTGACATTTGTGCTTTTTTCAGTTGCTTATAAACATATTACTGGCAAAGGTGTAATTACACTCTATTTAGCACACACAGGGCTACCATAATGTGTTATCAACATGTATGTACATTTTTGAATTTTTGAGAGAATATTGTTTATGCGTGGTTATTGAAAAAACTAAAACTTAAAGTTTCTGAAATAAGGCCACAAAACACATACTAAATATCTGTCCACAAGACTTTTGACTAATGGATGTTGTCGCCTAGAGTTTTTTCTTCAAAATGATCTGAAAATCATCCTGCCTTATCATTCACATAAAACAATAGATTGGTTTAAATTTAAAAATGACACTTTTTGTTTGGAAAGGCAATATGCGCAGGGGTGTGACCTGCTGTGATTCACACCTGAGAAGACAATGGGCCCGCATAATGAGCGCATAATGGGGCTGCATACTAATGACCCTTTCATTCAGGTGTGTCACTGAGCCACAAGAATGCAATGACAGTATATATATATATATATATATATATATATATATATATATATATATATATATATATATATATATATATATATATATATATATATATATATAGGCCTATATAATACAAAATTGGTTCACAGTTCCAATTATTTATTTATTTTTCAAATTGTGCTTGCAAATTGTATAATATCAAATGTAAAAATTTCTAGTAATTGTGCAGTTAATTATCATACTGTTTTTACAGAAAGTTTGGGAATGTATCCCAAATGTGTCACTAATAAAACACAATACAAATAATTTAAAGAGGAGGCTTATATTGAGCTTTTAAGATTTACCTAAGATTTATTTATATGTAGCCTACATATATTTTTGCTATTTTAATAAAAAGGTTACAATTACAACAACAATTAAAATTTTAACTATATTTCAAATGTAATCTTTCTTTGTATTATATACTAAAGTATACATTTTATCATACATATTTCACAGTTGCGGATTAATTAGTTTGAATATAGCTTACAATCGAACAAATACTATAATAACATCTTAGCAAACAAGCTTATTTGATGTGGCAGTATTTTACAGTAAAAACGACATCTTGTCTTTCATATGTAACATATTGTTTTTATGATTAGGACATATAAATGTTAATTTGCAGTTTAATACGTTGCTTATACAAAAATATTTTATTTCAACATATTTCAGTCGATTTTTACTCATCTCAGTATTGGAATATAGTTAGGTAAAAGCTGTTCATTCATTCACACACAAACACGCGATTCAAACAGTCTTTTTGTTTACAGACACTATTCCATATCGCGATTAGCACAAAGCACTTGAAAATAAAGAATGTACCTATTTCCTCGGCTGGATCCATTGCTCCTCCAAATGAAACTACCTGTAGCCTACTTCTGAGGTAATTTTTTCCAGGATTATTATTAAGATAGTACTATTATTCCTCACAGCATCGTAATATGAGTCTCTTTCGGTGGGTTTTCCAGCTGATGTGGGCGTGGATCGCCTCAGAGCATTTGTGTTTGAATAGAGCGCGCGCTCCGTGGGCGTGGTCAAATTAACTTTAATGAGCTGAGACGAGAACGACTATCATCTCTCTCTTTTCGTACAGATTACATAAAATGAGAGAAACATTTTTTTATATAAATTACTTCATTTAAAAGAAGATAATTCAGGCTTCATGCCTGTGTGCCTGTATACCTGTTTGACTGAGTATTTGCAGAGTTACAGATGATTTTTCGGACGCGTTTCAGAATGGACTTCACTGACAGAGAGAACGCAGAACGCGCATCATGTTTATTTTTCTTTATTAGGCAAAAAGCACAACACTTTGTTTTTATTATGAGGTTCCACAAAAAAAATACAAACTTAACAGGATCGAATGATGTACAACACTTATATGTAAGATCAAAATTAACAGAGTAATTTGAGTCTCTTTTGCACTGATAAGGAAAAAAGTGAGCTGGTATCGCCGGCGAGACCGCCGACCCCAGAGAGTTAACACAAACGACAGGCAGCTGTGAGGAAGGTGATCAGTGTCCATGGTAACTGATTAGTGGCGTGAAACACAGACAGGGAAACACAAGTGAGAAATGAAAACAAACTGAAAGTCTATTAACATAACGGTGACATTACTCCCCCATTCCGGCAAGGCGCGTCCTCGCGCTGTAACAGAACAACGGAGGGAGGACCGGAGGAGGTTCTGGTGGTGGACGAGGTGATGGGGAAGTGAAGGAGAGAGGAAGGGATGATGACAATTCCCTGGCGGCATTGATGGAATGGGCCTGGTGGCGCAGACCCAGAGCAGTCCAGTACCGACAGCCCATGACGGAGTAGAGGAAGGGAGGAGACCAGGTGGTGAAGAGGCTGACGGCAGCTGGGGGACGACCGCCAGAGACTCGGCGGGTGGATCCATCGGCACAGACGGAGAGCCGGTGGACACAAACAACGTCGCTGGACTGGGAGATCTAGGTAACGACGTGACAACGAACCCTGGAGGTGGAGCCGGAGTACCCATGGCTGAGGAGAAGTCGGAGTGAGGGAGGACAGAGGTGACGCCGAGGGGAAGAAGGAGCCCGCTGTAGCCGAAGGGGTGGAGGGATGGAGTGTAGCTTACGAACCGTAAGTCCATGGCAGAGGTACAGTGACGACTGACCAAGGGGGAGCCGGCGGGATGAGGGAACCCGATGTAGCTGTCAGTTCGAGGGTCTCTAACTGAGCCGGCAGGTCGACAGGCTGAGATGGAGTGCAGAGGACCGAGGCGGAGCCGCGAGATCCTCATGCACGGGTGCTGCGGATGGAGGGCTGAACTGCCGCTCGACATCAGGGGAACTCCCCAGAGACGATGCAGGGCTGCGAACATCCAGCAGCAGCGGGGCTGGAGGACTGGCTTACTTTTCATCTTGGGCTGTGGCTGGAGCGTCACCGTCGCGGACCTCGAGCTCGAGTGGGCCTTGCCCGAGGAACCTCCTCTAGGTCGGCTGGATGGCTGGTTCATGGCGGGGCGCCAGCAGGCCCCTCATCACAGGCTTGCACCATTTTTTTCCAGAGGTGCACGAGCAGCTGACCAAGGCGTGGCGCGCTCCTTATTCTGCACGTGTGGGGTCCTCGGTTTCCGCAACGCTCTTCTCCGTGGATGGCACGGCGGAAAAGGGCTACGAGTTGTTGCCGCCCCTCAAAGAGGCCGTGGCCGCTCATCTTTGCCCGAACACAGCGGCTAGCAGGCGAGCTATAGCTGTTCACCCAAATAAACCCTGCCGAAACACTTAAGCCCTCGCTGGACGCGCATATTCCGCCTCCGGTCAGGCTGCTTCGGCCCTGCACACAATGGCCGTGCTGCAGGTCTACCAGGCCAAACTCCTCCAATCCATGGACGAGGCTGGCCCGGACCCCGAGGCCTTCGGCGACCTCCGAAGCGCCACGGACCTGGCTTTGTGTGCTACCAAGGCTACAGCGCAGGCCATCGGGAGTAACATGGTGAGCTTGGTCGTGCTTGAGCGCCACCTCTGGCTTAATCTCACCGAGATTAAGGATGCCAAGAGAACAAGATTCCTCAACGCCCCAGTATCCAGCTCCGGCCTCTTCGGCCCGGTGGTGAAGGGGTTCTCCGAGAGGTACACAGAGGCACAGAAGGCGTCCCAGGCTATGCGACACTTCTTGCCGAAGTGCTCGAGCTCCGCGGCGAGCAAACTCAAGCCAGCCCCGTCTTTGCCTCAGCCAGCCAAGCCTGTGAAACAGGTCCCTCAGCCCCGCCCTGCGGCTGATACCCACCACCAGCCGCGACCAGCAAAGCGCTTTCCACCGCCCTGGCGCCAGGGCCCGCAAACCAGCGTCGTGCTTGACGCTGTGCCGCCGAAGTCGCCTTAACACCGAGGACAAAAAGAGAGGGCTCGTGTCTCACGCTAGCCGGACCCCCCTTTGAAAAAACCTACAAAACTTTCCACAGCTCCCTGTTCAGTTCAGGCGGCTGGGGATTTTATTATTGTAAACAGGCCCGCAGCAGTGAGCGTGTCTCTACAAACAAACGCCGTTTTCACGGCGACCCAAATAAAGCACAAAAAGAGTATGTTTCACAATCACAACACAAGGGTTTACGGTCCCCCTCCACTAGGTGGCCCCCTCCCTGTTATAACACTGACTTCCCCCCAGGCGAAAGCTTGTACAGTCAGTCCAACACTCAGTATGTGCACGAATCACAATATAAGGGTATTAGGTCCCCCTATGTTAGGCGACCCATCTCAATCAGTGTGTCAAACCCTAGCCACACGGGTGCTGGCCTGGCAAGCCATCCCCGATGTGTCGAGTTGGGTCATAAACACTATAAACACTCTGCCACTGTAGCGAAGAACTACCTGAAGCTGCTAGGGCTAGTTGGATCGCAGTGAACCAGGTGTGTCGGTCAGAACACCACAGAGTGAAGTATCAGTTTGAACTGGATTTATTCTCACTGGTATGCAGAAGTAGCATGAGAGGAGTAGACAGCCTTTACATAAACTTTAACAAGCTATGAAAACTTGAGATCAATAGTGCAGTAGACTGATGAGAGCAGCCTCCAGAGGGAATGGAGTTCCTTAACTGTGTTTGAGCATGAAGACGATTGCTGTTGCACACGCAAGGCTTGGTGGACAATGACACGATGTGAGCAGTTTAAGCACACTTAGCTGAGACCTGGAGTACAGTCAGTAGGCCCTGCTTCAACTGACGTGGGTTTGGCTCATAAAATGGGCTGAATAGCCATTAGCTGGCATAGACATGTTTGGCATGCTCGTAGTAAAGGATGTAGATGCTTGTATGTGTGTGTGTGTGTGGTTTCTCTGCAACACACAAAAGCAATACTCAATAACAGCAACATCATTACAAATCATCATTCACATACTGACTATAGGCTGCTCCCCTCATAACAATGATACATAAACACTGGATATAACATCTTCCATCATATTTACTTTCACTATTTATCTACATTATTTACTATACCAGAATAAACATTATAACTCTAAACTTGGAAGATAAACAGATAAGTTATAAGTGCTGGCACAGATTAATTAACATCGTCACGGAACATTATCGCCGATCGCCGAACGATCGGTCGCCGATCATAATCGGCCGATAATTGCTTTGGGATGTGTGATCGGCGGTCTCTATAAAGGCCGATCCAGAAAAGCCGATCAGATGACGCAAAACTCGCGAGACAATTTTTTTTACCCCTGGTAAAAATGGCTTCACCGGTCTGGCAATTCTACAACAGGGCTCTCAAGTGTCAAGCATTAAGCGTGACAGTCACTCATTTCGGTCTTTTGTCACGCTCTCCCGCCACACATTGTATTTCTCACGCTAAAAAACTATTTGTAATATATTTAATATGCCGCAGCGGCCAAAACTCTGGCCGCGCCGCTCTCACTGTGGAACCGGCATGAATCAAGCGCGTTTCCTCTGGTGTTGTTCGTCGAGCTACACAATAGCCAATCAGAAAATAGCACTATTGTATCTGGGTAAGATTTAACGCAACAACCAATGACAAAAATGTATCCAACCCCCGTGCGTCCGTCAAATCACTCGTACATATTTTCTCTCATCAAAACCTGATCAAAACTGAATATGTTAATCAGCGGTTACAGTTATATCAAGCAAGGATACGTTTGTGTTTTATTTTGTGATTACATCGGAATGAATAGAGTCCGCAACGGCGATAGATTGAAGTGCGCTACCGAGTGAAGATTGCGCGAGGCACAGAGCACTGTATCAATGCAACTGATCGCCGCGGCAACGAGCGCGCAGCTTGAGTTCAAAAACACATTTTAGCGCTAGATTTCTTATTTAATAGCGAACTAAATGAATGATCTGCTAGTTAACTGAAGATGTTTTATTTATTTATATTAGGTACATGGTGGGACAGACTTCACTGGATCTAAAAAAAAATCAATCTAACCATAGATGTGACCAGTAGTGGTGGCTTTCTTAATCTGTTTACAATCATTTTGCAAGGGTTCTTCACACACACACACACACACACACACACACACACACACACACACACACACACACACACACACACACACACACACACACACACACACACACACACACACACACACACACACACACACACACACACACACACACACACACACACACACACACACACACACACACACACACACACACACAAAAAAAAGGTTTCTCTACCTCTCTCTTACTCTCTAAATGCCCACAAAATCTGACTAAGCATCCCAGAAAAAAAGCAAAGTTATAGATCCAGATATGGAAGTTGTTAGTTTTTTTTTGTTTTTTGTTGCTGTGCACTTTACTACCTGTGGTCCTTTAAGTGTATTAGAAAAACTGATGGCTGACTGACTCAAAACATTATTTTGGCAATAGCCTTTTTTGTTGCTGTTTCTAGTTTAAAGTAGTCTAAAGCTAAATTTAAAGACTCAGATGTTCTGTCTTTTATTAATTGTATTTTATATTCTACAGGAAAGTTGTATGTCAAGCCCTAAGCTGCTCCCAATAACCAAGCTGCTATGTTAATACATGTTGCTTGCAAATAAATACACAGATGTCAATTCATTATGCATTGTCTTCTCTTAAATGTAATACTTAATGTACATTGTTGTTAAATATAGTTTAATAAGTAATGCTACATGATAAAAAGAAGTCTTCAAATAGACCCTGTAATCGGTGATCGGTATCGGTATCGGGTGATACAGCTTCCAGTAATCGGCGATCGGTGATCGGCCCCAAAAATCCTGATCGGAGCACCCCTACTGATAACTAGTGATGTTACGTCTGACACCGACGCTCCGAAGCTTGCTTCAAACTCAAACGGTCCTTGCAATGAACCACTGCTTCGGAGCTTGTATCATTACGTCATTAGTCACGTGAAAATGACGTCTGAAGCAAACACACTGGTTCACTCCTGTAGTGAACCACCTGACTGCTTTGACAGCCCAATCCAGTGTTGACAGGTTTGAAACCTGGCGGCTGTATTTCTTATAAAAGTGAAGCCAAACCATGGCAACACCGTGGGTTGTAGTAGTCGGTGTGTGGATTTGCATAATTGTTGAGGAGAGTGGATTGAGTTTATTGTTGAGGAGAGTGGATTGAGTTTATTGTTGAGGAGAGTGGATTGAGTTTATTGTTGAGGAGAGTGGATTGAGTTTATTGTTGAGGAGAGTGGATTGAGTTTATTTCAGTGTTGTGATGGAGCCAGCGAGAAAGAGAAGTCATTCCCAAGTTTGGGAACACTTTAAACTTATTTCCCCGAATAAGGTTAGTTCTTTGACATTTCTGCATACAAATATTTTACATATGTAGTGAATGATATGGAGCACTACAGTACAATGGATTGGTTTTACGTCATATGTGCTAACATCTGCACACATCTGTTTAACTCTGCATTTACTAAATGAGCACTGTGCTGCTTCACACTGACTGAAATTTTAACTTAAGCCAGTTTTAATGTTTTTAAACACAGTTTAAACACACAAAAAACAATTATTTTTCTTTTAATTGATATTTTAAATTCTTATTCATTTTTATGATTTGTGATTTTAAGGGCTTTTTTAGATTGTTTTATCATTTCTGTGTATGAAATGTGATATAAATAACTTGCCTTGCCTACATGTAATTGCATAGATCCTCACACAGATACACGTTGTTGTTACAGGTTCAGTGCTTGGTGTGTGATCAGCAGTTGGCGTATAATAATAATAACACGTCTTCCATGCTGAGGCATTATAGGGCTAAGCATGAGTCGTCTGGAGGGTCAATGGAAAACTTCAACTGTCAAGGTAACTCATTTATGGAAGTTTTCAACTGTTACAGTATTAATAAACTTTACTTAAAGTTTTACATGTATTTGCACATTTTCTGTCCAGTGAACCGCAAACAACAGCTTAATGAAGCGCTAGTGGACATGATTGTGGAGGATTCACAGCCTTTCTCTATTGTGGATCACAGTGGCTTTAAAGCATTTGTGGCTAAGCTTGACCCCACTTATGCACTACCATCCAGGCAGGCTCTGAAGATCATGGTGGACCACAAATATGAGGAGCAGAAGCAGAAGGCCATGGCTGAGCTACAGAAAACTGAGGGTGTGAGCCTAACTGCAGATATGTGGACCCCTATTAATATGGATGCATATCTGGCCGTCACATGCCATTATGTAGACGACAAGGATAAGCTTTCCACAGTACTTCTGGGGGTACGGTCATTTCCAAAAGCTCACACTGCGGAGAACCTTGCAGAGGCCAAGAGGTTGCTCTTTGAAGAATGGGGTATCCAGAGCAAAATAAAATCCCTGGTGACTGATGCTGCTTCAAATATGATAGCCACTGCCAACAACTTAAAGATTAGGCATGTTATATGCATTGCGCATGCCTTGAATTTGGTGGTCAAGAAGTCCCTTGATGCAACTCCTGGTCTGGAAGATGTCAGAACAAGAGCACGAAGGATGGTGACTTACTTTAAGACTAGTGCCACAGCAAAAGAGAGGCTTAGAGAGAAACAGGAACAAATGGGACGTCCTGTGAAGAAGCTGATTCTGGAGGTTGACACACGCTGGAATAGTACCTATTTAATGCTTCAGCATATATATGAAGAGAGAGAACCAGTGGGTGTGCCACTGGCAACACTGAGAACTGATGTGGCTCCTCTGACATCAGAAGAAGATCAGGCAATATCTGAGTGCATGAAAGTGCTAGCCCCATTCCAGGTGGCCACCGTTAAACTTTCTGAGGAGAAGAGAGTATCTGGCTCTAAGGTCATTCCCATGATGAAAATGTTGCGATACACAATTAATGAAACCCTCAAAAACATTACCAACGACACTGCAATCCAGCTGGGACAGAATCTGTCAAGAAGATTAGCAGATACATTTTCAGCTCTTGAATCGACAAGTGTTTTGACATTAGCTACACTATTAGTTCCACAATTTAAAACATTTGGGTTTCATAATCATATACAGGCCCAGACGGCAATTGGACGACTAACATCTGAATGCACAGGGTTAATCAAAGATACAGCTCATCAAACACCTAGCCACTCAGCACAGCCAGATACAGCACACAATCTTGAAACTACAGGTCAAGGTAAAGTATAAATCCTAGAAGGTTACTTAAAATGATTCATTACTCATAACATGGTTTTGTTTATCATTTCCCTTGCAGATGAGGTGAATCTTTGGGAGCTGCTGGACAACGATGCAAGTAATGCAAGGAGGAACAAAAGTGCAACATCAGATGCAACCATAGAGGTCCAGCGCTACATGACCGATCCCCCACTGCAGCGTTCTGCTGACCCTCTTGCCTACTGGTCCACCCACAAAGCAATATATCCTCATTTATACCAGCTTTCTGAACTGTTTTTGTGTACTCCTGCATCATCTGTTCCATGCGAGAGGATATTCTCAAAAGCTGGTGAAATTGTTTTAAAAAAAAAGAAATCGCCTTTCACCAAAGACTGTGGAGAAAATAATATTTTTGAATAAAAACCATAGCATTTAATGAACACTTTGTCTAAGCCTTCTGTATGATGTACCCAAAGCACACCCTCTGACACGTTTTTATTTTGTATTATTATTAATTAGAGAACATATGAACATTGTTACATAAAAACATGCATCAAAGACAGAAGCTTCAAATACCCTCTGCTACATTATACAAGTACAACCAGTTACACAAGCACATCCTTTTCAACATACAAAAATATCAGTCCCACCAGTTAACAAGTTATAGAGTTCTGCTTCCCACAGCTCAACAAGATAAAGCTTTCACACATGATACTGCCCTGCTAAAAAAAACTATAGACACCATTACAGAAATTCTATTGGATTTAATGGTTTTCATGGGAATTTTATTGGTTGTAATGGGAATTATAGTGGTCTCTGTGGGTTTCTACTGATATGTGTTGGGTTCTATTGGTGGGGCATTAAATCCTAATGGAATATGTCCCAAACACACTACTAAAAAGAATTCTGTAGTGGTGTAGATGGTAAAAGCCAATGATTCCTATTGGTATTTTAATAGAAACACAATAATCACACACACACACACACACACACACACACACACACACACACACACACACACATCATGCTTACTGTTTTATTATCAAAGTGAACACATGAAATTCATCAGTGTCTGTAAACTTCACCTACATAAATGAGTTTCACAGCACTAACACTGTTTCAGCTTTGATCGCCTCGGTAAACACGTAATAAACGGGGCGTTAAGATATACGCCTACTTGCATTTTATGGTTGTCAGCTTTGTTGCATTACATTTACTTCACCAGGAGATGGTGCTGCAATTTCTATCTGAATGAAGCGTCGAGTAATGAACCATTTTCGACACAATTGTATCAGAAAGCAATAATGCTTCTGTAACAAGCCCCACGTGATGGGACTCCACTCTGCGTTGTGTTTGATGAATTCAATAAAGAAGCTTCAACCCTCTCGCTGTATAGCACGGTCTTTATTTTCTGCACAAATGAGAAATGTTGTAAACATATATTTCGTGGCTCTCTTCAGCTAATAGCTTAGCACCATTTGATGGCTCGTCGAGCCACGAGATTACCTCCTCTCGGCTCTGCAGGAAGTGAACTCAGCAAGCCGTTTTATATTTCAAAACACATTGAGTTAACTTGCTTAGTATAAAGCTAACAAAACACAAACATGTCAAAAAATAATCACAAAAGTTGTACACAACATAACATACCTGCACAAATGAGAAATGTTGTAAACATATATTTCGTGGCTCTCTTCAGCTAATAGCTTAGCACCTGTTGGCAAATGGAGTAAATGAGCCACGCTAATACTATCTTCAATAGTCACAAATATACATTCGTATAATCCCACATTGCAACGTATGTTTAACAAAGCAAGAAACAGATTCGATGCAAAACATATCAAATATCAGCAATACTACCATTTGATGGCTCGTCGAGCCACGAGATAACCTCCTCTCGGCTCAGCAGGAAGTGAACTGAGCAAGCCGAGCGCGCCAGAACAAGTATGTACTCTTAAAGCAACAGTGCACTTCAACAAATGTGCAACAAATCTTGGAAATCATATACATCTCAACTCAGAAAACAAAATATTCCATACAATTATATAAAAGAAACAAGATTACATTTAAATTCAACAGGAGGATTTTGAGTGAAAATAACAACTAAAATAACCTTGTTACACTTCGAAACGCTTCATTTGGCCATCACTACTGATAACGGGCATCAGTGAACATTACGGAATAACACTCACTCTTTATAGGGCGCACACAAACACAAGATACATCCACCTGAAGGCAATAATGCTTCTGAAACACGTTATCAGCTGTTCGTGATTGCGGTGAACCTGATTACTAGCAGCGGCTAATGCAATCTGCCATTCGCACTGAGCGGAAGAGATAGCTGCTCTTCCGGTCACTCCCTACAGAGTTCATAATAAGAGTCCAAACTAAAATAGTGCAACATTGCTCTAGCATCATCTTATTATTAAGGGGCCTTTTGCACAGCCACCCTCCTCCAGGCAGAATTTCGTTGGTCGTTGTCCCTATAGGACAACAAAGATGGATCATATAAATTTGGGAAAGCTGCAACCGCCACGATCAATTTCTCATCCATTTTCTACTCGGAACTAAAGTTTGAGCATTTGTGTAGTAGGATATCTAGAACAGAGGACCCGCGAGAGACTTCCCCCGTCTCCATATGCTCTACTTCTATTGGATAGTCGCGTCGCGTTCAACGGAATTCATTTGCATAAAGATGGGCATCGGCCAGCTTTTTGACGCGCAGCATTTTTCTAAATGAAGCGCCACCTTCCCAGAATGCTTTGTGGGCGCGTCAAAGTCGCGTGACGTCACCCATAGGAATAAAGCGGAGCGCGACAGAAGATCAAGATACAGTCAGTTTTTGCAGTAAAATATTTTGGCAATAAGACAAGTATGTATGTAAAGATACAGTTGGCACTTAAAAAAAAACTTAAACAAATGATTTAGGGCTGTATTCATCAGATTAATTATAAATCTTTTTTATTAATTCATGTTTATTACTCACAAGTAATCAACATGATTACATTACATGATAACCATATTGATATTTGCTGAGAGAACGTCCCAAAATATGTTACATTGCCTTTATTGTTGCAGACAGAATCATTTAGATACCACAAAAAAGCCTCTTAATAAGTTAATACCCAATCTTATAATAATACATCATAACTGTGCAAGGACCTGTTATTATGTCCCTTTTTATATACATTTAAATGCACATGTATTTATCAATACGCAGAGCAAAAAAAAATTGTCATTCATTTTGAGAATCCAGTTATTTCTTTATATTTTGAAAATATAAAGAAATAAGGGCCCATATTCATAAAGAATCTTAATGCAAAGAGTAGCTCCTAGTGACAGAATTCTAAGAAAATTCTTAGAATGTGGGTGTTTACTCCTAGTAAAAATCCTAGTAAAGAAAAAAGTAAAAAAAAAAAAAATGTACGCATGTAATTTCAAATTGAAGGCTTAGAATAGATCCTATACTTAAAATCACTCTTTTTTCCCCTTCTTGGACAACCAACCAACCACAGTCTTCAAAAGATTGTGTCATACACAGCAACGGGGTCAACCGGCGGGGTCACTTAGATCTCACTAAGATGTCATACATAGCAACGGGGTCAACCGGCGGGGTCACTAAGATCTTACTAAGATCTTCCTACTCAGAGTTGCTCTCAGATCGGTCCCGAATCGCTCTTAAGCTAAGACTCCTACGTAAACGTTTTTAAGCTAAATTAAGAGTTTTCTGAGAGGATTCTTCAAATCTTTATGAATACGGGCCCTGGATGTTAGGTCAGCTGCACTTTTTTCTTTAGAAGAAGAGAACGGACATACAATCAATCATTGCTGTTCATTTGATTTGTTTACATATGGTTGTATTGTTATTAGATGCACATTGCTTTACTTGTGTTGTTTTTATGTGTGCATTTGATGTTCTTATTTAAGGTACTGTTCATTAAAACCTGCACTACTCCATATTAATGTTAATATAATGTTTATGCTTAAAAAAGTGCATATTGCTGCTAATTGTATTTTTTGTTTGTTGATTTTCAAGTATAAAACTTGTTGAAATCTTTTCAGTGTGTGTATCAGTTCTTTTTGAACATTTCCATCTCATTTTAACAAAACCCTGAATATATTGATAATCGTGATAACTTTGGTCACTATAATCGTAATATGACATTTTCATACCGTCCCATACCTACAACACGCTAGTAATTTCACTAGCCTGCACAACATGCTAGTAACTCGCTAACCCGTTAACACGCCATCCGTGCCTGCCGTCTTTATTTTATTTTTTCTCACGCGTGCTCGCGCCTTTTACGAAACCATCAAAGGTAAGTATAGAACCAGTCAACAAACAAGGTTATTGGGAAGTATAGATCAGTCTAAAAACACAGTGAGTAATGTCTTCTCCTGTTATTGTCTTTGGTCATTTTTTCAAAACTCTTCACTCAGTACTCATAACCAACCTTAAGCTTCACTGCAGTTAATTTCACATTCAAAACACTTTAACGCTGAAACACTTCATTTATGTCTAAAATCAACTCATTCTTCCAGAACACTAGTAAAGGTTTCACCCAATAAACACACTTTGTCACTCATAAAATAAAAAAACACAAATAACAGGTAGCATTATAAAATATTTCTGCTGTTTTCTGCTGTTCAGAATTCACAGCAGTTTAATTGTTACAATTCAATTCAATTCAAATTTTGTATACCGCTTTATGTCTAATTGAATTGAATTGAATTGAAAATTACATGGTCAATGTTTACATTGATTCCATCTTCCAAACTACATATTTCACTTAGAAACAACCACTGCCAAAACTTAGAGCCAATTTTTCTGCGCTCTTCTCAGAACTGTTAAACTTAAAATAATACAACATTGAACACCTTTTCAAAACTCTTCACACAGTGATCACAAGATCAGTCTGTGGCTAAACTGAGGATCAGATATCTTTGCATTGGCACAAAATGCATTCAATAACATCTTTCAATTTACATGAATTAATTTCTCGTTAAACACAAAGACCAACAAAACTTATTTACTATACAGGCCGATTTGCACATGCTTACATATTCTTTTCAAGACTGTTATACTTAAAGGGTCATGAAACTCTAAACCAAATTTTCTGAGATTTTATCAGAGGTACGTGTGTTGAACACCATTGAAGACAATGTTAGCATCTGTTAGATTTAATAGTAGGGTGAAAATGATTAAATTTTAGTTTCTTTCCGCTATTTTCGTCTTCCAGGTTTAAAATCTTCATCGCAGGCTGTGAAGTGGCAGAGCACCGTATAGTGCGTTGATGACTCATCGGTCTCTCATAATTATTAATGAGACTGAGTTTTCATATCCTATGAGAAGACACTGTCTCTTAATTATTCATGACACCACGTGGATCTTTCCAATGACAGACATCAAACTGTGATATCGCGTAGATGAGAGAGACAATCATGGGATGCAACAAGTTTGTTTTCGTGGTGCAAAAGTACAAGTGGGTTGAATATGTGACCCGTCACAGAAACCAGGGACACAAGTCGGCAGCACAACTTTCGGGCAAAATGGGAAAGAGGAGTTTTTTTTTCAAAATTGGTGAATTTAAATTTTTTGCAGAATCTGTTAGTTGAAATCACGAAGAAGCCTCTCCATGTTTGAGATAACAGTATTGGTATATTTAAAAGCTTACATTTTGAGGTTGAAATCGGCTTGTTTTCGGAGTTTCTAGCATGCAGTAGGGGCGTGTCATTGTCTGTGTGTATTTCCATACTGTAACCCGGCGCTTTTGTCCCCGCCCTCCAAGTGAACCGCATGGCTACTTATTATGCTGTGCTCTGGTCGGCTCTATCTGATATCAAAATTCATTGAAGATCGATGCCGCAAAGATTGTCGCAGACGAGCTGAACCGTGGCAGTTACACCGAAAATGTTTTCGCCGCACTTCGTGGGCTCGGGAAACTGAACCAGAGGTATGGGTGCTTGAATACGACGGCTCGGCTCGCTGACAGCGGTGGCTGGCTGTTTCATATGTGACGTCCCGATTGCTTTGAATGGGGAAAGTTTTGTGAACTGAACAGACTTAATGGACTGGCAACAATCTCCATAGAACATGAACTGGCACAGAGAATCGAAATAGAGGAGCAAATAGCCGTGCGCGTTTCTGAAACGTAAGTTAAGCTTCATTTTTTTTTTTTTTTTTTTTTACCTTTATTTAACCAGGAGAGAACCTCACTGAGATTAAAATCTCTAATGTGATTATATGGAAAATTCCTGTCATTACTGCTTAAAGAAAAATGCCAGCAGGCATTAGCCTCCTGCATAAACTGTAATATTGTTGACATTTTGGGCACACGCGCGTTGCACACTATTTGCGTTATATGTAGGCCTATGGCATGTTGGTCTTTGTGTGTTGTTGCTGGTTTTGCGTTATATGGCATATTGGTCTTTGTGTGTTGTTGCTGGTTTTGCGTTATATGGCATATTGGTCTTTGTGTGTTGTTGCTGGTACGTTGCAAATAGAGGGGCAGCACAATTGTTTTTCGCCTAGAGCTGCAGAAGTGCATTCATTCAAAGTGCAAAAAAGCTGTAAAGCACAGGGGGAGCTTTACAGGGGGTATGGCTTACCTAAATGAGATGTAAATGAGCCCTATTGTCACTCCTAGCAGCAGAGAGAGGTGAGAACTGCACAATCTTTAGAGGTCGTTTTCTCATCTTTGAGCTTTTTTAAGTGCCTACCTTCAAATGGCCACACCTTCTCCAAATATGATCAGATTTCCACATGTTACACATCGTTGGAAAGCTTGGAGACTACACTTTCAGAATCTACAAATAACTCAAAATGCCCCAGAACCGACTTGTGTCCCTAGTTTCCGTGACCGGTCACATATGTTTCCCCGCGATGCTGCCAGGGCTAAACTCTGACTCCGGGCGGTTGGTTTGTCATCAACCACGGACGCATCTAAACTATAGTGTGTGCCGCAGAAAAAATTTAATTGGAGAATGGTGGACTTCGCCTTGTTCACGACCAATGCAGGTTGCGTCTTGCGGTACCAAGTCACAAGGACTTTTCTATCCCTTCAGAGGTATGTGTGTGTGTGTGTGTCTAAAATGAAAAGTCCTCCACCTCCACAGAGGCATCTTTATTATGGGAGTTCAGGGGCGCGTAGATCTAGGCTATGCACGGAACGTTTTTTTTTTTTTTAAGCGGAAAATTAATTATTTTCAAATATATGCACATAAAAAAATCTAGCATTTCATCACGTTTTACCACTGCCTTTTAAAGTCCCACTCCGATCATATTTTGAGCTATTTGTAAACATTCCCAGTGGTCTTTAAATTATGATTTTGCCATTTTTAGCCAAACTCACAAAACCTGTGCCGTTTTCTGGGACTTTGCTTCAGCAGAGCGGCAGTAGCTCATTAGCAATTCGCCTCTGCGTTGTGGGCGGAGCCGTTGGCACGGAGATGACCCTCCCCCTCCCCGTTGCTGAGAGCTCTGTCTCTCCGGCTAGTGTTGCCAAGTCCGCTTATTATAAGCGACTTTGGGCTTGTTTTTCTGTAAAGTCGCTTACAAATATTGGTAGTCGCGGGTCGCGTTTTTTTTGGGCTTGTTTCTAAATTGTAGTTGCTTATTTGGGCTTGTTCCCAGCTCGTTGTCAAGCAGATATTTTCTATATGTTATTTAAACGTAGGAGTTTGTCTTGCCTGTTCCCTCTGTCCCTCCCCTTTCCCCATACACACAGGAGACAGTAGAGTTTTTTCCCACCCACATCCTGCTTCTAATTGGCTCTGACCCAGATGGCAACAAGTACTAGCCAATCAGAGGCAGAGCAGGGCAATCGGTTTCTTTTTTCTGGTTAGGAAAACGTCAGTGAGTGACAAATGAAAATACGTGCGAGTCGCGACTGATGGTGACTGTAGGAGAGTTTTTATATATTAATTATATTTTAGATATTATAGATATAGATATTATAGTTTAATATTGTTTAACCCTTTAACTGTCACTACCCCTTTTTTCGCATAGATAGACATGAAAATCACTATCCAAACTTAAATGGTTGTAATTCAAGAATGCTTTGGAATATAGACCTATGGTTGGTCTTGTTTTAAAGAAGACATGTGCCATATTATTGTTTAAGTGAAGTATTATGAAATTATGAAAGTGAAACAGAAAAAAAGTTATACAAGTTTGAGTTTATAAAAATGAACAATGTAAAAATATAATTATTTATATAAAATATAATATATATATATATATATATATATATATATATATATATATATTACAAAATATATTTTACTCTAAAACTGCAAGAAAATGTAAGCCAAAAATCTGAAGAAGTGTTCCAAATTTTAGGTTGATATCTCGAAAAATGAGCGAGATTTTCAGTGAGATTTTATTTGGGCGCAGTACCAACATTTTCCACTAGATGGACAGCCAAGCTTCATAACTGAAGAAAAATAAACTGTACTGTGCACAGTTTTACACAACTGCGCAGTTTACCAATCTGTCCACATGGATGTAAATTGACAATCTGTACCCACAGTTTAAAACTATCCGTCCCCACGGATTGTAAAACCGTGCACACAGTTTATTTATTTTTCTCTTCCCGGAACCTAGGGGGGCTCCTTAGAAAAAGCTCTTTTACTGTCTATGAGAAAAAGTCGCTTGTTTTGGGCTTGTTTTCACGGGCCTGGTTGCTTATTTGTCTCGCAAGATCTGGCAACACTTACACCCCCAACCTGTCATTACCGGTGCAACCAAAATTGAGAGCAATATTGGAGCTATCCAGCCGTACAGTGCGTTTTCGTTTTAAAACGCATAACTTTTGCAACGATTATGCGCTCCTGCCGTCCACATTACTGACCCTCGGCCTCGAAAACGGAGACTGACCCCTTCAGTCGAGTCCGATGCAAGACACGCAAGTGACGCAACCCATAGCAATGAGTCATGGCAACGACAGCTCAAACCAACAGAAACATACAAGTAAACGTGAATTTTGTCACATTGTCATGTTAATTATAATCAAATGCATTTTGTTTTATTGAAAACAATATTATCATTGATATTTGTTTGAGAGGGGCACTTTCGATTAATTTTAACAAGCTTGTGGCCCCGCCCAGTGGAGTTACTACGTCACAACTCCAGTCTATTTTAAACGGCATTTTAGCGTCTGCTACTGATTCACAGCCATTTGAATGTAGAAATACTCAGAAATACAACTTTGAGCTTATTTTTCTCAAGATATGTCCTCTAACATAAGAAAAATGCCACAAGAACATGTTAACACCTAGAAAAACATTATTTTCATCGGAGTGGGTCTTTAATGACAGTCGATATGCATGGGCCACTGGCGATGACAGTGATGGCCAAACCACACCCACTCCCTCCCTTCTTCTCACAGCCATCCACACCCATTTAAGTTGCATTTTTCAAAAAGATTGTGAGCTAGACTTGAGCTGAAAGAGGGGGGTTTCATGACCCTTTAAGTTCAAAACCGAACAACAGAAAAATGAATAAGACTGAAATTTGCAATATTTCTGCAGTATACCTGTCATGGTGTGGTGTAGGAAGATGAAGACGATAAGCCGGAAGGCTCCAATACAAACTTTTACTAAATATAAAAAGATTCCAACAGGTACAGACAGGCAGGATGAACACACATACACTAATTAGAACTAAGAAAGTGACTGGCTGAACTGAAAGGAACTAAATACAAACACAGATTAACAGAAACTAGGTGACACAGATGAACACTGATTGACAGAACACAGGTGATGCAGATGATGATGAGTTTTGGCAGCTGCAGGTAATGGTGAAGGAGGTGCAGGTGTGGGTCAAGGAGGATTATGGGAACTGTAGTGCAGATGGAGACTAAAGGGGGTCGCACACCGGACGAGAAGCCGCACACCGGACGCGCACATTCTATTCGAGCGAGCTCAATTTTGAATCAACTCCTGGTAGAAGAGCTGCACGATGTGAGTTTTAACTAGATTTATTTTTTTATTTTTTTTATGTTAATTGAATAATAGCTGATGTTTAAACGTTAATCAAGTAAAAGTGTCTATCATGTTAAGTCTGTTATTTTGTTGTAACGTTATCCGTTGTCTAGGCAAATATGTCACATAATACAATAGTATTTATTTAGCTAGCGTTTAGCTAACCCGAGTGAAAACAGCACAGGGTGAAGCCATGTACATTAACGGCGATTTTAGACAAATAAATGTACATTTACTATAAAACTATGCAAATGGCGCTCTGTGGCGCGGCAGGGTTTTGAACAAGGTCCTGAGCCGCAGCTGGGCGCCGCGGACAGACGCCGAATGGCGCCGCCGGTGTGTGTACACTCATAGAGAATAATGTGTTCGAATTTAAAAGTTGTGGCGCTGCGCGACGCGGCGCTGAGCTTCTCGTCCGGTGTGCGACCCCCTTAACACATGACGGTGGCGATGACAATTAGATGGTGACTGTGACCGAATTCTAGTGATGGGGAGATCGAGGCTTCGTGAAGCACTGAAACAGTTGAACCAAATGCTCCATATTGTTTCGAGGCTTCGAATCAATCCGACACCCGTCTCCACTGTGACACCTAGTGGTCACTTGCAGGTGTTGATCTGAAACTACCTTGACAAGCCATGAAAATTTGTTGTTTTTTTATTATTGTACTTTTCCAATATGTGAATCTTGTAACCTATAGGCTCCTCACTGTGCATAATGTTATTTTGGGACTGCAAAATGGAATATTAATAAAATAAATCAAGCCACAATGTCTCACTTTTTTACACATATTTTTATTCAAAAATATTAATTTATCTGCTGTCGAAGGACTCAGCCTACTTCTTTTTTTACAGATAATTTCTCCAGCCTTTGAAAAAATCCTCTCACAAGGGACACTTGTTGCTGGCATGCAAAGATATTTTTTAGCTAATACATACAAATGAGGAAAGATTACTGCTCTCTCTTTCCAGTAAGTTAGTGGATCATGAGTTCTGGGCAAATACGCATCGTTGATGTATTTTTTCACTTCCACTGTGGCATCAGCTGTAGTATTGTGTATCATCTGGGTTTGATGGATACGAGTATCAAAAAGTTCCCATAAACTGTCCCGTGTTTCTACTGGTGTTGTTGATGGTGATGGTGATGGGTCTGATGTTGACATTTCTGGCTCTGAATAAAAATGAAAACAGCAATTAGTAACAAATGCTAAACTGACGGCATATATGAAGTATATATTACATGAATCAGATTACATAACATAACACAGACTGAAACTGCTCACCAGGATTTGAGTTTGAACGCATCAGTGAAGCACACTCCAGTGTCATGTGCTTTTCAGCGTCCTGGGCTTTGGCCATTTTATCTATCTATCCAAATCTATCTAGATATGTATCTCTAATCTATCTATGTAATTAGATATATGTATCTACAATCTATCTATGTATTTAGATATGTATATATAATATGTATCTATAATATATCTATGTATTTATATATGTAGCCTATCTTTAATCTATCTATATATGTATCTATCTATCTATTAATCTAGCTGTCTATATATATTTATATCTATGTATCTATGTATCACGTGACATGGGTGTTTTGAATCACGCTTCGGATCAGTGTTTCGAAACATCTGCGCTTTCGGGATCTCACAAAGCTTTGGAACGACTGTTTCGCGTCAGCCATCCCTACCGAATTCCCCCCTCCCGACATGCGCTTCCTCGCGCCGTACATGGTGAAATAAGGGAGGGGGGTGGGCGTCCTAGAGTCCTCCATGGACTGTTACCAGGGACCGATGGCGGTTCGGGAGACCAGGGTGGAGCAGGTTGTTCGGACAGCCATGGCGGAGACGGTATGGCACTATGGCAGATGATTTTAAACACATCACATATTCATACTTTATAAACTGGTTTTATTAATACAAAATGAAATCGGAATAGTCTGAATAAATAAACAGTAATTCTCTATTGATTTCACAAATGCCCTTCCAGTGACATTCCAATACCATGACCGTTCCAATTTAATTTTTTTGCTGTTTTTGTTTTTTATCTTGAGTAAAAGTTGTTATTCCTTCATAAGGTTTTGTGACGTGTAAGTAACATGATTTCTCTAAAATCATAATCTTTTAAAAAAAGGAATTTGCTTTGCAGAGGTTGGGAACTATCAAAATAGTCTGGGACAAGAGATGGAGGAGGACAGTGTCTTGAATGCACAAATGACTGTCTGCAGTGTAAGCTGTACTGATAAATGTATAGTTGCTGCTTCTTCTAACTGTCCCCAATTTATTTCCTGTTCAAATGTTCAAAGCTTTCAGCAAATACTGAGTCAAATACAGGTTCAAAATATGTATTTTAACAATTAGGTATATAACTTTAAATAGATACTCTTTAATCTGACATAAATGTGCTTCTTTAAATATTGTTTCTGGAATTTCAATATATAGCATAATAAATTTGAAAAGATTTCAATCTCACTGTGTACACTAATGCTTTAAAACCTGTTTGTGTGGTGTCGCTACTCATTTAGATGGAACCCAGATGATCCCTAGTTGGGCCACATGCATATGATTCCTAGTTGGGCCCCACCTAAAGCCCTGTGAAATCCTGCATAAAACCTAAATGAGTAAGTTGCTGGGGCCAACATGGAACCCTTGGACAAACCCACTTACAGCCCGTATTTCAGCCCATGTAGTAACTTTGTAGTACCCACAAAAAAACTAAAATTAGGACCAAGATGGGTCTTGTGCATGGAGCTCAGTTGGGGCCCACCTGTTTATAAGTGCCATTCTATAGGAAATCCATGTGGGCAGGTGGCATGGGGCCATTATGGAACCCATAGACAATCCCATACAGAGCCCATTTCTTAGGCCATTTTAAACCCACATATGGGCCCCACATACAAATGTCGGCGGGGTTAATCTGGGACCGAGATGGGTCTTGTGCATGTTGGTATGAAATGGGCTGAAAAATGGGCCCCATGTAGGATTGTCCGCAGGTTTCATAATGGCCCCATGTTAATTGCCCAGATTGATTTCATGTAGGATTGCACTTGGTACTAGGTGGGACCCAAGTGGGCAATATGTCCATCTCTTGACAGGGTGAATAACAATATGAAAGGGTGGACAACAATATGACAGGGAGGACAACAAGACGACAGGGTGGACAAGAAGACAACAGGGTGGACAACAATATGAAAGGGTGGACAACAAGATGACATGGTGGACAACAAGATGACATGGTGGACAACAAGACGACATGGTGGACAACAAGATGACAGGGTGGACAAAAATATGACACTGGACAACAAGACGACAGGGTGGACAACAATATGACACTGGACAACAAGACGACAGGGTGGACAAAAATATGACACTGGACAACAAGACGACAGGGTGGACAACAATATGACATGGTTGACAACAATGTGACAGAGTGGACAACAAGACTACAGGGTGGACAACAATATGACATGGTGGACAACAAGACGACAGGGTGGACAACAAGACGACAGGGTGGACAACAATATGACAGGGTGGGCAACAATATGACAGGTTTGACAACAATGTGAGAGAGTGGACAACAAGACTACAGGGTGGACAACAATATGACAGGTTTGACAACAATGTGACAGAGTGGACAAAAAGACTACAGGGTGGACAACAATATGACAGGGTGGACAACAATATGACAGGGTGGACAATAAGATGACAGGGTGAACAACAATATGACAGGTTTGACAACAATGTGACAGAGTGGACAACAAGACTACAGGGTGGACAACAATATGACAGGGTGGACAACAATATGACAGGGTGGACAAAAAGACGACAGAGTTAACAACAAGATGACAGGATGGAAAACAAGATGACAGAGTGGACAATAAGATGACAGAGTGGACAACAAGATGACAGGATGGAAAACAAGATGACAGGGTGGACAACAAGATGACAGGATGGAAAACAAGATGACAGGGTGGACAATAAGATGACAGAGTGGACAACAAGATGACTGGATGGAAAACAAGATGACAGGGTGGACAACAATACGATAGGGTGGACAACAAGACGACAGAGTGAACAACAATATGACAGAGTGGACAACAAGACTACAGGGTGGACAACAATATGACAGGGTGGACAACAATATGAAAGGGTGGACAACAAGATGACAGAGTGAACAACAATATGACAGGTTTGACAACAATGTGACAGAGTGGACAACAAGACTACAGGGTGGACAACAATATGACAGGGTGGACAAAAAGACGACAGAGTGAACAACAAGATGACATGATGGAAAACAAGATGACAGAGTGGACAATAAGATAACAGAGTGGACAACAAGATGACAGGATGGAAAACAAGATGACAGGGTGGACAACAATACGATAGGGTGGACAACAAGACGACAGAGTGAACAACAAGATGACAGGTTTGACAACAATGTGACAGAGTGGATAACAAGACTACAGGGTGGACAACAATATGACAGGGTGGACAACAATATGAAAGGGTGGACAACAAGACGACAGAGTGAACAACAATATGACAGGTTTGACAACAATGTGACAGAGTGGACAACAAGACTACAGGGTGGACAACAATATGACAGGGTGGACAACAAGATGACAGGATGGAAAACAAGATGACAGAGTGGACAATAAGATGACAGAGTGGACAACAAGATGACAGGATGGAAAACAAGATGACAGGGTGGACAACAAGATGACAGGGTGGACAATAAGATGACAGAGTGGACAACAAGATGACTGGATGGAAAACAAGATGACAGGGTGGACAACAATACGATAGGGTGGACAACAAGACGACAGAGTGAACAACAATATGACAGGTTTGACAACAATGTGACAGAGTGGACAACAAGACTACAGGGTGGACAACAATATGACAGGGTGGACAAAAAGACGACAGAGTGAACAACAAGATGACAGGATGGAAAACAAGATAACAGAGTGGACAACAAGATGACAGGATGGAAAACAAGATGACAGGGTGGACAACAATACGATAGGGTGGACAACAAGACGACAGAGTGAACAACAATATGACAGGTTTGACAACAATGTGACAGAGTGGACAACAAGACTACAGGTTTGACAACAATGTGACAGAGTGGACAACAAGACTACAGGTTTGACAACAATGTGACAGAGTGGACAACAAGACGACAGAGTGAACAACAATACGATAGGGTGGACAATAAGATGACAGAGTGGACAACAAGATGACAGGATGGAAAACAAGATGACAGAGTGGACAATAAGATAACAGAGTGGACAACAAGATGACAGGATGGAAAACAAGATGACAGGGTGGACAACAATACGATAGGGTGGACAACAAGATGTGACAAGATGTCCAATCACTCATCTCCATCCGTTACATTCAACGCATGCAGATAGTCTTTAATATATACCATTTCTGGGGGTTTATCAGAAGAAGATGATTTATCAGAAGAATTCATAATCATTTGTTCTCCATTTCCAATATTTATTACAAGCTCAAAGCATTATGGGTAGAATCTCTGTACAGTCTATTCTGATACATCAACAAGTTTCACTGATGATCTACAATAAACCCTAAACCCAGGATAGAGCGGTTGAGTGAATGTGGTCTGGACTGTGTGTATGAGGCTCATTGTGTCTCTGTCGACGCTGTAGAAGGACAGAGTTCCTGCACTGTAATCCACATACACTCCTAGTCTACAGTTGATGAGCTTTCCAGGGAGATCAGTCCATATCTCATTGTGTCTGAATGAGTAACAGGAGAAAGAGCAGGACAAACTCCAGGACTGATCATTATATCCAAACCGAGACTTATTATACCGTCCCTTCCTGCAGATGCTCTTATATGACACTGATATACACACACTCCCACGCCACTCAATCTCCCAGTAACAGCGTCCACACACACTCTCTCTACACAACACCTGCTGAAACACATCAAATCTGTCTGGATGATCAGGATACGGCTGGACTATGCTAGCGTCAGTGAATTTAATCACTCTGTTATTCCCAGACAGAAGAAGGTTTTTATGTGCTGTGTTCAGATCCAGATTGAGCGGATGGGAATCTGATGGAGATAAAACATATCAGAATCAGGATCAAGTATGAATCTTTTAATGTACACTGTAAAAAAAATATTGTTAGTGCTTGTTAAACAATTAAAATGAGTTAAAACCACACAATTACTGAACATTTTGACTTTACCTATTTTTGTTGTGTAATATCCACATGAATATGTAAAACTGAAGCTTAATCCATTTGAACTATCTGAATAATTAGTGTTGAATTAACTTGTGCCAGTGTATTTTTAGTTCCCAGCATGCTTTGCATATGTCTTGATCAGGAGAGTAAATGTTGAAATTAAGTGCTATTTTATGTGTTTTGCCTGTTAGTGTTTAATGTTCAGTTATGTTTGACATGTTTCAGTTATGTCAGTTTTGTTCAGATGAGTGTTTGTGTTCAGGCTGTGAGAGGCGACATGACAAACATCATGTGTCGCTTCACTCAATCAGCAAAACCTGCACTCATGCCAGCACTGAGACGAGTCTCTTCTTACTTCTTCATCCCGTATGTTACACACAATAACAATAAACATAAGTGTCTTTAGCATTTGCTAGTTATTATCTACAGCAGGAACTTAAATCTATACGTTTGGTTCAACAAAACATTTGTTTAAATTAACTTGTTTTAGTCTTGTTGTACGGACCTCAACTAATTGTGTGGGAAAGTTGTTCTTAATTTCAAATGATGACATCTCAAAAATATTTTGTCTGTTCGATCTGGGGGGAAAAAAGTGGCTCCAATTTTTTTGAAAATGATTTTCCTTGGCAAAGAAATTACAAGGTTGTACTTCACTGAACTTGATCTGACTGCTTCCATGTTTAAGTGCTATAATTGGGTCCCCGGGGGATCTTCCAACCCAGAAAATGTGACAACCCAGTAACTTTGTTTTGTTAAGCCTTTCTCTGCAAGCATGTCAAAAAATAAGCCGATCAGATTTGGCTCCCCTTCTGATGTAAGAAGAGGATCTTATTATAATATTACCGCCCCTTAATCTGCACGTTTCCACCCACGGCAGCCATTTGGTTTTTGCAAGCGTCAACAGTGTAACCAGTTCTAACGCAATGGCAAAAGATCCAGCAAAGCATGAAACTGTTCTGTCGTTGCTGCACAGACGAGCACAGAACACTATTTGACCAAAAAATGTCAAAGCTGTCTTATATTTTTATAACTTAATGGGAATGTTATGGAAACGTTCTTATAGCCTAAAATTGTTAGCCGGGTTAATCCGTTATCTGTGAAATCGGGAGTATATAAACTACAACAGACAAGCCTATATTAGTTCTCAGCGGAGTTGGTTCAAGCAGTGTTTTTAAGTTTTATTAAAATTTTATGAAAATTGCATTTAAATGTCATTGGGAACAAAATAAGATGCGTGATACCATTGTCTGCGTGCCCTAGGTCAGAGGTTCCCAAACTTTTTGCCTCGGGCCCCCCCTATACATATGGCATACCTGCCAACATGTACGCATTTTGCGTAGAGGGCACGCATTTTGACCTCAAAGTACGCTGGTACGATTTGTCACTCTAAACTACGCAAAAACCTGGTTACGTCTCTTTGCACGCGCAGTCCTCAAATCAAGCAACAGCAAAAGAAGAAGAGTTCGACCAATCATAGCGCTGGGTTCATTCCCCACATTGCAAGCGGAGATGATTGACAGATGCGTAATTAAAAAGAGACTGAAAATCGACACCAATAAAGAATCCCTCTCGATCCACGCTCCACTCCCACGCGCCCGCGTTCTGACTGATTTAAGCGAGGACAGTCGGCCTACAGTCACGGTACTTCTGACTCCTGAAGGTAAACGGGCTGGGGTGGATGTGGAAAGTTGAAATATTGTATTTGAGTTCAATTTTAAAATGGATTGGTCATCAAACGGGACGGGAGTGATCGCATGGATTATTTAAAAAAATACTCCGTAATTCATTCATGGTAACTCAGATAAGAGGAAGACATTCAGCCATGCAAATTATAAAATACTCAAGTAATGTTGAACAATAAATCTTCGCCTTTTCAAGGCTTGGGCCCTAATAAAATTGAAATCGCTATGTCTTAGTGATTATGAAAGTGCTGTGATTTGTGGATGACTGATAACGTTAAGCGCGAATCCGGAGAAACAGGCGTTTATTTTTTCATTATCAGTGTTGAGAAGTATCGCATGTGTTACGTTATGTATTATGTTAATAACTAAAGTACCGAATTATGTTACATATTTATTTTGTATGAAAACTAGCGAGTTAGTTGGTGAATTTGTGGATTAAAAATGACAGTTGTATGATAGCCTATCATCAGTGCTGCGCGAGCTCTCTCACAAACACAGACTCGTGCACACAGAGAGAGAAGATATTTATAAAATAAAAATTGACAGGCAAAGTTCTTGCTTGTGTTTTGTTATGTCAAAATGTCAAAGCTTTTTGTATTATCCATTCGTGTTTTTAAAATTCGTTAATGACGGACGCTTTACTGTTAACAGCCCTCATTATATTATGTCAGATTCGTCTTATTCGAAAACTTATATTATTGGTCATGTGACAGGACTCCTGTCTATTCATTGTTAACTGTTTTCTATAAATATGTTTGGATTGGCTAAAGTTTATTCAGCTAATGCGTGTCCTGTTTGTAGCCTAATGTCCAAATGTCAAAATAGCACGTCACAAATATAAGCCCTTTTCACTGTGGGATTTAATATTATATTTGTATATTGGAATAATAAATTAAGTAGCCAATTTAAAATTATAACATGTAGGCTACACACCGTTTTTTTTTTGTTTTTTTTTTACTGTTATCTAGGGGTTTCTTAATTTTAGACTAATTGACCAGCGCGGGTGTACTCATGGTTGTACTCATACAATTTCTTCTAGGTTGGCAGGTATGATATGGGTCACATCTCGCATTATTAGTTAGCATCCAAATGTTACATTGCAAATATGGAAACTTTGGACCGAATGAGAGATGCGCGAAACCATGGTCAGTGCGGTTTCAGTTTCGATTCAAATAAATTCGTTGTTTATAATAAAGGGCACAATAGGCTATTTTTATAAGCTATTATATTTTTATTATATGTGGCTACTCTTTTTTCATTCTTTTGAATTTTTTTTTTTTATTTTTTTAGCTTTTTTTGAACATGAACATCAGTCAAAAATTAAGTGTTAACAGTGATGTTTTAGGTTGTTTTTTTTACCCCTTACCCCAGCTTAATGCACCCCCCCCCAAAAAAATAAAAATAAAATAAATAGATAAAAATACAGAATAGCACAGATAAAAGGGAAAATAAATAACAATTACACAGATCAATTAGGAGTTAGATCTCAGAGAAGACAATAAATAAACAATGTTTAGACTTTACATGACTAGTAAGTTTACACATAGGTAAAAGAATAGTTTTTTTTTTTTTTTTTCTTCTCACTTTTTATAGTGCATTCTCAATTTGGGACAGAAAGGGACCCCACATTTTCATAAACAAATCATGACGTCCCGAGGCTCTATATATCACACGTTCATAACTAGCGCTATTTGACATAAGTTCCAACCATTCATCATATGAAGAAGGTGTGTCTGACTTCCAATGTCTCAGAATGACTCTGCATCCCGAACCCATAGCTAAACGGCACCATAGCATCTGTTGTCGAGATATTCGCATATCCTCTGGTATAATACCCAACATACACAAGGCAGGGTTCTTATATAATGACAGGCAAAAAATGTTATTAACAAATTGTACAATTTTCTCCCACATTTCCTCTACCATGTCACATTCATATAACATATGAACCATAGTTCCTATATCTTTGTTACATCGCCAGCATAGTGCAGTATCTCTCAGTTTAATTCTAGCCAATCTGCTTGGAGTCCAGTAGCATCTATTCAAAATTTTGTAATTTATCAACTGGGATTGAATTTCACGAACATTAGTATGCCATTTTGATACAACCTGTTTCCAGGTTTCTTCATTGATCACCCCCCCTAAATCTCTTTCCCATGCCACTTTAAGACCATTTAAATTAGGTGCATTGACACCTCTAATATAAGCGTAGAAAGCTGAGCCCATCCCCTTTTTGTGACTGTTAGCGGCAGACAGAAGCTGTACATCTGTTGGTGGGTCAGGACCATTTTTAAGGGTTGCATGGAGACAATGTCTTATTTGAAGGTATTTCCAAAAGTCAGTGTTCGATAGTTTGTAGGTTTGTTTCAAGTGATTAAATGAGACCACATGTTCACCCTCATACAGGTTATCTAAATACCATATTCCCTTTTTAGCCCACTGCATCCAGCAGAAAGCCCTCCTATCTATTCGTAATTTGGTGTTGTGCCACACCGAGGCTCTAGTTGTTAGCCACGGGGTTTGTTTTGAATGTTGGTGATACAATTTCCAGCTATCCCTAGTAAATTTAAGAACTGGATTTTGGTCTGGTATTGATCGGGCAAGCTGTGTCAAGAAGGCCTCCGCTGGAAAGGGGGCAATTAGTTCTTTTTCAATATGCACCCAGGCGGGGGCTTCGTTGAAAGCCATATTGTTTTTAGCCAGCTGCGAGAGCGAGAAGGACCAATGATACCAGTCAATTCTGGGAAGAGAAAGCCCGCCTGAACCTTTAGCAGAATACAATTTAGTACGATTAAAAAGGGGTTTCTTCCCCTGCCAGATGAAGGATTCTACATATTTATTGTATTCCTTCAGAAGGGATGGTGGCATCCCAAGGGGAAGCATGTATGATAGATAATTAATTTTAGGTACGATTATCATTTTAACTAAATTAATACGACCCAGAATGGACATTGTAAGTTTACTCCAGTTCTGTAACAAATTTTGGATATCCTGAATAATTGGTTGAAAGTTAGTCTGCATTATTTTTTCCAATCCTGGTATAAGTTTAATTCCCAAATAAACCATGCCTGATGAGACCCGCCTAAATGGCCATTGGTCCCCTGTTATCCCATGGCAATTCTTAGACATGGGCATTACTTCTGACTTTGACCAATTGATTTTATAGCCAGAGATCTGGGAAAAATCATCAATTAAAGAACACATTGTGGGCACTGTCAATTGTGGATTACTGGAGACAAGTAGGATATCATCAGCATATAAAAGAATGTTATGCTCCTGCTGGCCTGCTATGATACCTTTAATATTTGGATTATTACGTATTGCAATAGCTAATGGCTCTAAGACCAGTGCAAAAATAAGAGGGGAGAGGGGACACCCTTGTTTTGTGCCCCTATGTAGCTCAAACCGCGATGACACTACACCGTTACATAATACCGAGGCCACTGGATCAGTGTACAGTAAGTTTACCCATTTAGTAAATAAAGGTCCAAAACCAAATCTTTTAAGTGTTTGAAATAAGAAGCCCCATTCAACTCTGTCAAAAGCCTTCTCTGCGTCTAGGGAGAAGGCCATGACAGGGTCAGTGTTATTTCTAGAGCTCCACATAAGGTGTAATAATCGTCTCATATTGTCTGCTGAAGACCTAGCCCTGATGAAACCAACCTGGTCAGGGTGTATAATAGTAGGTAGTAGTTTATCAAGTCTTTTTGCAAGTATTTTGGCTAATATCTTCCCATCAACATTGCCAAGTGAAATGGGTCTGTAGCTTGTACATTGTTGAGGGTCTTTCCCTTTTTTATGAATGAGAGTGATTATGCTGGTTCTCATACTCTCTGGAAGCTTACCCTTTACCAGAGCATTCTGAAAGACATAAAGCAATTTAGGAGCCAACACCTCTGAAAACTTTTTATAAAAATCAGAGGGAAAGCCATCCTCCCCGGGGGCACGACCCGGTTTGAGGTCCTGTATGGCCATCTTAATCTCTTCTAATGTGATGTCATTCTCTAACGATTTGCTATCTTGTGTGGATAGACATGGAATCTGTAGGGAAGAGAAGAATCGGTCATACTGTTCTAAAGTTACTTCTCCTTGCGATGTATATAAATCCTGGTAAAAAGATTTAAAAGCCTTATTAATTTCCCCGGTTTCTGTAGTCAGTTTATTTTTGTCATCAAAGATAGAAGGAATTAAGTTTTGAGTACTAAGCTGTTTCACTCTATGGGCTAAATATTTACCTGCTCTCTCACCTTTTTCATAATAATTTTGTTTTGTGCAAAATAGAGCAAATTCCGCTTTTTTCTGTATAATGTCATTTAGTTCCAATTTTAAACTGTTTAAGTTATTAAGAGTTACTGGGTCTGGATGATTAATATGTTGTTTTTTCAGGGTCCCAATCTTTTCTTCTAATTTGACTAGTTTTTCACGTTCCAGGCGTTTACGTAGCGAGCAGTGTTGGATAAGCCGTCCCCTCAGGAAAGCCTTAAAGGCGTCCCATGTTATACCAGGATCAGGGACAGAGCCGTCATTGTAAAGCCAGTATTCATCTATTGCTGCTTGTATAAAGGAACATGAGGTCTCAGTTTGCAATAGTGAGTTGTTAAAGCGCCATCTTGTGTTTTTGTTATAGTTCGATGTGGTAAGGACCATATCTACTGGGGCATGATCTGAGAGAACAATATTCCCAATTGAAGCAGATTGAACCTGACTCACCAACTGTTTTGAGATTAGGATATAATCAATCCTTGAGTATGACCCATGAGGATGGGAAAAGAATGTAAAATCTTTCTCTAGAGGATGAAGTGTACGCCATATATCTATTAGGCCACATTCATCTACCATAGTATCAACGGCTGTGTACATTACAGGTATGGCCTGTTTGCAGCTTGACTTATCAAGCTGTGCATTCCTGACTTGGTTGAAATCCCCACCAAGTATTATATTATGATTACCAATATTTCTAATAATATTGCAAATTTCGTTAAAGAAGTCAGGAGACATCACATTTGGGGCATAAATATTCATAATTGTAACTTTCTGTCCTTCTAAGCTAGAGTCCAAGGCTATCCACCTGCCTTCCTGGTCATTATATGCTTTGTGGACTTTAAAGTCTAGGCCCTTTCTAATCAAAATAGCAAAGCCCCTACTCCTAGTGTTAAACGTACTTGAGTATACCTGATCAATCCATCCCCTTTTAAATTTTTCAGATTCCTCAGCACTTAGATGAGTTTCGTGCAGCATAGCTATGTCTGATTTGTTTTGCTTGAGATAGGTGAGGATTTTCTTACGCTTTATTACATGGTTACATCCCGATATGTTCCATGAAATAATTTTTGTGAATCCCATAATATGTTTCTTGTTTATAGATTATTAGTCGTATAAGAGTAGTTGATATAAAATTTAAACAGTGTGTTGTCTCCGTCAAGGTATATAGTTGTAAAGTCTAAACCAAAAACTGCAGTGTGCACCCAGTAAGTAAGGCAATATAAAACAAACAAAATATCAAACAGAAAAAAATAAATGAAAAAAAAAGTAAGAAACCTTCCTTCCCCAACCAACCCCTTCCCTATACAAGAAGGCTGTAACCCTGTACTATTATGCTTCCGATATGCTGACTCCCCCATTATACGTTGGTCTCGCGATAGATTTCCCTGTGGAAGTCTCCCGATTATCAAACATAACAGCGAACTTAGAAGACTATAAAATAAGTAACGAATACTATATAAGGGTATATCCCAGAGCATTTGAACTGTTGGTACTACCACCTATTAACCATCTAGTGATAGATACATACAAGATAAAAAAAAAAAAAAAAAAAATTAGTACCTCTGAATATAATCTGTCCAAGATACCCGCAGGTCGCAAACAGGTCATGCAAATATGGAAGAAAAAAATGAACGAACTCCCAAAACTCCCGAATACTTTAGTCACGACCACTCCCCTGGTGACGGACAATGTTACATGTCTACTTTATGAAGAAGTCTCTCAAATGAACAAGTCCCGTCATTTTAATAAGAACGAAATCTCACTTTCCCTTCTGAGCAAGCACCTGTTTCTCATAAAAGTCACTTGCTTCGTCTGGAGTCTCGAAAATGAGGTTATCTCCCTTGAACATGACTTTGATGCGTGCGGGGTACAGCAGCCGAAATCGGATGCCCTGCTGATACAGATCTCGTTTCACCGGGTTAAACGTGGCGCGCTTTTTAGCAAGGGCGGCGCTCAAATCAGGATAGATCCTCAGCATATTTCCCTTGAACTTCACCTCATGTTGTCTGGCCCATCTGAAGGCAAGCTCCCGGTCGCTATAACGGTGAAAACACAGCACAAAGGCACGCGCGGGCTTACCCGCTATAGGCTTAGGCCCGAGAGAGCGGTGCGCTCTGTCCAGCGGTGGTGGGCTCGTGAATACCTCAGCCATGGCTTCCGCCAGCAGTTCTGAAACGAATACGGTGGGGTCTTTGCCATCCTCGCTCCCCTCAGGTACGTTCAGGATACGTAGATTAGATCGGCGCGATCTGTTCTCCAGGTCGTCCAGACGATCCAGTAGCAGAGTGTTTTGAGCCTTAAGGGAGCTGATTGTCGATTCCGCAGCCACAAGACGTTCAAAGTTTTCTCCTGCGATGGTTTCTGTGGATGTCAGACGACTCTGAAAGGAGTTTACAGTCTCGCGTAACGCATCCACCGATGTTTGGAGAGGTTTAACAGAGTTCAGTATCAGGGCAGCCATGTCCTCCTTAAGAACTTCCCGTTGTTTCGCTAGTTCAGCAATGAGTTGTGTCATGGACAGAGAGTCGTCCATGTTTCCCTCCGAATCTTGATTTTCATCTTGAGACGACGGCTACCATGCTCGCTAGTTTGCTAGCGACGCTAGCCTTTTTCGACTGCGACGCTGCACTTCTCTGTTTAGGATTAACGTTACTCATTATGCACCAGTTAGTTTGTAAACTCTTCCTTAGTTGCTTAATCGGTTTAAAAGTGAAATTCACTGCAAAAGGTGTGTATGAAAAGGAAAAAATCGGGAGACCGTCCTTTCTGCTGCGTTCTCCTACATCGCCACACCGGAAGTCGTCCTCTTTTTTCATTCTTGTTGTTTTCTGAATACAATTCATTTAAGGATTTGACACAGGCGGGGAAGTAAAATACGCATAGCCTATATGTTATTAATAGTGTTTATAATGTTAATGTTGTATTTTATTTACCGGTCTTTTACACTATTTCTGAATAGGCTAATAATAAAATGCGTTTTTTACAACGATGTGACGCGCACAAGCGCGCATCCTTGAGATATAAATTATAATACATTTTAATAAAACACAAGGCCTACATCATAAAACTCAGAAGAGTATGTATTTTAATATCTCTGTTGTTCTCTGTTCTCCGGTTGTTAGATAGTCAGTCTGCATGACAGTTCATGCGTTAACGTTAATATAGGCCTATTTTATAGCCAATGCATTATTCTATTCCTTTTGTATTAGTGTTAAAAATATTTAATTTACAACTAATTATATTGATTTATATCTTAATTTATAAAGGGAGACCATGGTAGGCTAACAGCCGTCATTTACCCTGTATACCCAGCTGATGCAAAGCATAGGTGAATTTATATCTACACGGAAGAAAGCCCTGTCTCTTCCCCGGTACGGGTTGTGTCGAGCCATTCGTTAGTCTGGTTGTTTGATGAGAAAAAGATGAAATGCAGTTGCAATAAACGCATTAAGAATCTGCACAACGAATGACTATTATTCTGCAGTGCGGGACTGAGAAAGAACCGATGATGGAACAATTTGATCTCCGGCTGACCAATCAGAGGAAAGGGGCGTTTCATTCCTGCCCATGTTTAGAAATCGAATATTCCAGCTGTTTATTAATTTTTCTACCTCAGAACGAAAAACAAAAGATCAAGCTGAATACTTGTTTTTCAGGTTTTTTGGAAAAATGAACAAAACAAAAAGGAACCGTTTTCAAATTTTTCTACTTTCAATATTAAATTAAAAAACTACTGAACGAATGATACACGGATTCCTAATTTTCCCTGTCAGCTTTTCACTCGCCCCCCCCCCCCCAATGGTAACGTCGCCCCACACTTCGGGAACCTCTGCCCTAGGTTACTGTGTAATCAGATTTGTTTAAACCTGCCATCCAGCAGTGTAGGTTGTTAAGTCATCTTCCGAGTCAAATACACATCAATTATTATTAGTCATGTAGAATTTTTTTTGCACTAAAAATGAGATTTTTGCAATTTATAAGACTCAAAGCATAGATGCATACCCATAGCTATATAATGAGAAAAAGATGTCGCAAAAGCACAGCATCAACTGCTGATATATACAGTAAACTATATATTTTTTACTTCTGGATAATGATTTTATGTAATTAATTAATTCAATTCATTAAGAGTTGGATTTGGAAGGGACATATCATCCGAAAATGACAATGACTACTACCGTGATGCATACAGCTTTTTCGAGATAACTCCACAAGTCACATAGCCTATATTATATACATATTACGTTAAAATTGCATTACTTTATTTATTACGGTAGTAACTTTGTACTGCTGTCGTTACAGCTATTGAGAGTCCAAAACTTCCCGTCTCAGGCAATGATCATAATCACCTCTTTGTATTTTTTCCATATTAATTTGTGAATATTTTAAATGTTTAATAAAGGGGCAAAAAGTCATAAACAAAAATCTGAAAATACATCAATATTTTATTTTTTTGCACAGTATTTGGTGTGTACAGTTCAAGTTCTAATTCTGGTGTTCAACCGTTTTCGTTTTTCAATTACGGGTTAAAAAAGGAAAAGGGAATGGACGCAAAAGTACACAGACCTAGAAGGCATTTACTGTCCATTCAGTTAACCATTAATTATTGACTTATTTCTGCTTATTTATCCTATGTTCAGTTCATTATTACTTGCTGGTTTGTTAAAGCTTAACTACTGCATAAATAATGACAAATATGCCTTTAATTTATGTAAAGTTAACCATTAACTATGGATGTGTTAATGCTTCACTACCGCATAATTATGGACCCTTAAAATAAAGTGTTACTCAGTGTTATTTCTTCTACGGGAAGAACATGAACACATTCAGTGAGTTTTTCTGCTTGTTTTCTTAGTGACTTACATTGTAGGAAGTCGTTCCTGGTCTTGGGAACAATGTTGGTGAAAGTGACTGTGGAAATCAACAGATGTGAAGAGTGTGATTATCATGTCAAGAGAAAATGATCCTTGCATCTGTTCCTAAGACATTTCTAATATGATATGAGATGATGGAGGATCATTTCTGAGAGCAGATTAATCTCCAGGACTTTACCTCTGTCAAAGATCTTCTTGAGTTCTTCTTTGCAGAAATTCTCCAGTTTGTCTCTCAGCTGAAGGACATATTCTCTCACACCATCAAAAGAGAAGAGAGAACTGAAGGGATTGTCATTTACGTCTGTAGATTCAGGAGGAGCTGAGAGAAACTGGAAACTCTATAGAAAACAGAAATAAAAGCTCATCACCTCCAAACTTCATCAATCTACACTACTGTCAGATTTGTGTGGCTCTTGTTACTCTTTAGTAACTCTACTCAAACCAGCCCTTCTCATATCCATTGTATGACATTAGAGCTACAAATTCTACAGTTTGGAGTTCAGAAATGTACACCATATGTAAACTTTCTAGGAAATCATTTGGATGATAAAGCATCTACCAATAACATAAATGTAAAAGATCAAGCCCATCAGTGGTGTCACATCGAGGGCTGTTTCTAGACACAGGTGAAATAGTTATATTATAAATATATTTATAGATAATTATATAAATTATATATTTAAAAAATGAATGACTGCAACAGCAAAATACCATGTTGGGTTGGTTAGTACCACATTTAAAAAAAACTTTTGTCCAGAAACCATGAAAGTGATCCATTCACAAATCTAAAGGTCAGTAATATACCAACATCTATCTTGTATGAAATATTTTAAATAATCATAACCTTATCTGCTAACACTTTTCTCCTGACTGTACGTCATTCATAAATGTTTATTCACTTGAAATCAAATAAATTATGCTTCTAAAAAATAGTGCTTGAGCAGACCTGCATGTTTGTCTTACAAATTCATGATACATCAATAAATTATAATCTACGGTGACCGGGAGGGGACATGTTTGGTTCACTAAGTTTTGTCGTGGGAAAGTCATATTTGTCATGATCTGTTTGATTATTTCATGATTTACTATTTTTTGTCACGGTTGTGGGTCTGTGGATTGTTGTGATTGTTTGTGTGCTGTCACCTGTGTTTCTTGGGCAACCCCTAATCACTGATTATTGATCGGCTTCAGCTGCAGCTCATCAGCCACGCTAAATATTGGGTCTGCGTTTGTTCATTCCTTGTCGGATCGTTGTTATGCTCACAGCCTGTTCTTTGTTCAGAGTCTCCTGTCTCCAGTTCCTACTCATTTGTGGACTCTACCAGCCATTGTTGGATTATTCTCTCTGGACTTCTGCCTTGGATTCCTTCATCCTTTGCCCATTGTAGTCCCTGCACTGCAGAGGATCTCCAGCGGCACCCACGACATTCATACTCTGGCTATACTGGTTTTATGTTTTTCCATTAATAAACGGTTTGTGCGTTGCAAGTAAATCTTGAGTCATTTACCCTGTACAACATTTATCTTTTATTAGTCATTTATAGACGTATAGTCATGTTTTGAACATGATTAGTTCATCATTAACTAATAACTTAAAAATTACTTATTATTGAACGTTATTATAAAGTGTTACCCATTATCTAAATCAAATGTATCAGTCATCATCTTAGCTTTATTGCATAAATTGAAATGATAGAATTATAGAAAAGACAGAGGCAGATCCGGTGGGAGCAAGGACGAAGGAGGAACCGGAGTAAAACTGGAAGCCCCGTCAAGCCAAAGGGGTGGAGGGCTGAGGCGCAGTCAGAGGTCCGGAAGTCCGTGGTAAATCCTGGATGGAAGCTGGATAAAACCAGTAGAAAAGGAGGAGCTGAGGAGTTGGACAGAACTTGCAAGGTTGACAGGACTGTTGATGACCTCCATGGTTGGAACGCAGGAGCTTTGAGGCTGGACGGGGCCAGCGGACACAAAGGAGCCAGGAGGCTGGGTGGGACCAGCAGAGGAAGGAGGGCCAGGGAATTATTCAGAACCAGAGAGTTCATTAGGCCTGGTGGGACCGGTGGAGAATAAGACTCCATTCCAGAATATGTAGGTCAATGAGTGCTAGCACCGGGACCACCGTGTTAGGGATCCTCCTCCTCTTCACCCACTGTGAAGGGGGAACCACAGACAGGCACGCCTCAGTCTGCTCTTTGCGTCCGGCGTGATATAAGGCGCACAGGGAGTCATCTGGGTGGTGCACCATGTGATCTAGCTGGAGATTCTCATGGTGTGATCCTCAAGGGAACGAATTATGAAACTGCAAATTCATCAGATTTGAAGATCACCTGAAGCAACTTTGGTGAACATTACTCAAAATTGGTACCATCAATTCCACCATGATGTAAGAAATCAGAAGGGAAAATTTGGTTTAAAAAAGTTGGTTCCACTTTATTTGGATAGTCCACTTTAAACATTCTACTAACTACAGTTTAAATAACTTTGCAACTACATGTCAACTAACTCTCATTACGGTACTGATCCACTTGTCCGTGCGACACTTCAGTCGCGCCGCACTCCACTTTATTCCTATGGGTGACGTCACGCGACTTTAACGTGCCCGCAAAGCATCCCGGGAAGGCGGCGCTTCATTTGGAAAAATGCTGCACGTCAAAAAGCTGGCCGATGCCCATCTTTATGCAAATGAATCCGTCAAACGCGACGCGTCTATCCAATAGAAGTAGTCTCTCGAGGGGCCTTTGTTCTAGACTGTCCGCTGGGTCAAAACCACGCCCATAGCGGTAAACTTGAGAAACGCCCATCAACTTACAAATGTGGAGAGGCGTGCGACACCACGCTTCAGTCGTGTCGCAAAAGTGGATCAGTACCATTAGAGTACAGGGCCCTCAAGTTGTATCAAAAGTTTGGAGCGAGATCTGTTAGGGGAGGAGCCACCCAAATATTTGCAGCAGCGGCCCCTCGGCCCCACCAAATTCGCTCAAATTTTTGCAAGCAGTTCATATATTTCAAAAAATAAAATGTATCAAAAAATAAAAAGAAATTTGAACTGAACGCAGTTCTCAATGTACATACTCAGTCATAACAACTTGCCCTGAGCATGTATGTTAAGGTGTGTTTGTGTGTTTACACATTTAGCTTATGAATGGTGTTTTGTGTTGTAAGTGTTTGTTGCACATTTTGATGTCTTAATGACAGGGGTAGGGGGCTCCCACTTAAAGCACTGTGGCTCAAGGCCAGCCATTTTCACAGTCATGATGGATGATAGCCAAACTGTTACTAATTTTGGTTTTGTTCAAACCCACCATGGAGAACACTCTCTGCATCTGCATGCGACTGGGGAAGAACTAAAACCATTTTGGCAATCGTAGACAGCCTTCCAAATCTGCTCAAACCAATTCACCTTTAAAGCGATCATCGGATGCCCATTTTCCACAAGTTGTTATAATTCTTTAGGGTTTTCATGTAAGTTTGTAACATATTTTGTTTAAAATTCCTCAATGGTTGTATAAAACAATACGCTTTTTACCTTCTCAAAAATAGCTCTGTTCACAGCGACCCATTTCGACCATGTCTCTTTAAATGATAATAAGCAACTGCCATGGGGCGTGTCAATACAAGACACATAAAGTGCTGCCTTAGCAACCTGCCTTGGTGGACAATATAGACCTTATGTAGCCACCGCCCCTTTTCAGCGCTGCGTTTGTTGTCTTTTGTCTTCCGGTCTGTATTTTCACAGCGATCTTGCGTATTTATGAATGAATGCCTCGTTTTAAAATCTTCCCGGTCTATTGACATTTGTTAAGACATCTGCTTAAAACATTACAATGCTCATGACAACTTTCGTTAACTCTACAATAAGTAAATCCACTTCACCAGCTAATTACTCCTCGACAGCAATGCCATAGAAATATACAGAGCGACCGCAAAAACGGAAGTTCAAAGACAGTATTTTACAGATGGCTGCGCACTTGTTTCTCTGGTGCATAAGGTCTATAGAAATGGCTGAGGCCGTAAATATGCTAATACTTGCCATGAACAATATGACATTATATTGCTCGGAAAATCCAAACGGCTTGATTATTGGGAGTGTTTATGATTTTTGAGGATTTTTTTAATTGTATGGTGGTTGTGTCCACACACAGCAAAGACTAGGGGTGGAACGGTACACAGAAGTCACGGTTCGGTTCATACCTCGGTTCAGACATCACGGTTCGGTGCGATTTCGGTACAATGGAGGGAAAAGCAAAACAAAAATGCAGAAGGCATTGTATTTTTTAAATAAGTTTTATTAATAAAGGCATAGAACCAGTTTATTTGTAGTGCACTGACAATAGTTTTATATAATTAGTTTATTAATTAAATTAATAAAAAGACAAAAAGACCTTGCGATATGTTTGGTAATTGTACCTGAATTAATTTAAAATTAATTTGCTATATTTCAGATCAATATATTTGTTTTCCTTAATTTTAATTAACATTATTAATTAACAATGTAACATTATTCTCATCTGAATTATAAATAATTGATTTCTGTATAAAATAATACTACCATTAATAACGCATTCGATTTTCTTTTTTAATCAATGTAGAATGTTTAAGATTAGTGCTCCGAGGACGAGAAATGAAAACCAATGCGATGAATGTCCAAAAGATGGGACCCACAGACTGTTTTGAAATGGAGTTGGATAAATATGTTTTGCTTTTAAAACAGTGTGTGTGTGTGTGTGTGTGTGTGTGTGTGTGTGTGTGTGTGTGTGTGTGAGAGAGAGAGAGAGAGAGATTTTGGTGACAGTTGTAGGTTACAGTTTGACAAGAGTTTACAGTGTGACAAAAGGACAATGTTGTGTTTTATTGCGAGTGTACACAAATATAAGTAAACACTTTGCAGGTTTAATGATCTGTATGAACAAAATGACGGAGTATGTTTTTTATGTTTCCACTGTTCGATCGCGGCCGCGCCTCTCTCTCACACACACACATAAACACACACACTCCAGCATTGCAATCTTGACATCGCAGCCTGTTCATTATGTGGTCACACCAAACGCGAATAGAGCGTTAAATTCGCGTCTATCGCGTCTTGTTCGACGCTAGTCCAAAGCGAATTGGACGCGAGTATAAGCCAACGTTTGAAGTGAACGCGCGTTCAGAGCAAAGCCGATGGTACAGATTATGTGTCCCTAAAGAACCCGCGTATCTAACAGTAGTTCCGCATTACATTAATTAATTTCCACGCGAGTTTTATTTATTTTTATACCGTGTATTCTCCGTGTAAATTCGTGCACCGAACCGTGACGCCCGTACCGTTTCGGTTCGGTACGAATACATGTACCGTTCCACCCCTAGCAAAGACACATATAAAAGTGAATTTTGCATCCGATGACCCCTTTAAAAGCAGTTGGAGAGTTTTTGACTGCATCAAAAATAATTTAGCACAAATTTGGCTATATTCCTCATCATCAGCTCTCAGCTCTGTGTGTGTGTTGACTAGTAACGAACAAGGTTGCAGCGAGAACACGTAATTTACCCGGAAACAACAAATTCTAATTTCTGATTGGCTGGTAGGTGGCATATAACTCTGAATAACTCGTGACAGCAGCTATGAACTCGCCAGAGTACTTCCCTCCGTTTGCCTGCGCTTCGTCCATTAATTGTATAGAGGGACAAGTTATCCCTTACTTCTCAGCGTGTGGAATACAAGGTGTGGCATGTGAGCGTGTGAACTGGTTGAAATGCTAACCCTGAGACTATTAGTAGACTGTAGTAGACTGTCAGTAGACTGTTAGGTTATAGGTATAGAATAAGATGATTTGTAGTAGCCAAGTTACTTACAGTCAGTAGAATATCTGTTGGGGGACCATCAAAATAAAGTGTTTGCAGATATTAAGCATACAGTCTACTAATACTCTAATGTAAGTTAGTTTACATGTAGTTGCAAAGTTACTTATAGTTAGTAGACTGTCTAAGGTGGACTATCAAAATAAAGTGTTACCAAAAAGTTTAAATATTCTGGAAGTTTTGAACTGTTCTTTGCAATAGTGGAGCTTAGCAGCTAAATATATCTCCCAGAAGAAAGAGCTCAGAGCATGTTTCCTAAGAGATTTCCAGAGCTGAAATGCATTCATAAATGTAGTCTATTTAAGGGGGTGGATTGGAATCCACTGCTGCTTCAATGTATATGTAATGAATGAGTGATTATAATCAATGTATTAATCAATATTTTTCCTTCTAAATATCAAATGAGTTGAATGACTTCTCTAGGCTTGTGAGATTTTACTTTGTTATATAAGTTACCAATGTGATTATTGAAATGTTCTTTTCATGTATACTTTAATGTCTGTATTTAATATCTGAATGCAGTAACAGTGCTTGCTCGTTTAGCTCGTCAAAAATTAAATGTTTGAGAAAGGTCTTAAAAAAAGTGTTAAAACATATAGGGGTCATTGAAGCCAATAGTTTAAGGCACCATTTCTCTGTTAAAGCGTTACTTTCCAGTTAGACTAAAGTGTAGCTCTCATTGGGAGAAAGAACGCATTATCTTGATGTTTTGGGAGGACTCTCCTGTTTATAGTTAGAGCCTGGCCAAATCCAAATCCTGGTCACGACGTGCCTAACTTCAGGGTCCGTCAGCTGCATAATCGATGAAGATATGCTTCCGTCTATCTGTATATGTGTGGAAAATGACTGTTTATCTATTACTTAGCCAATGAGAATCATTCAACCTGTAAGCAATGACGTAGCTTAGACCTTGGAAATGGTATAACTGCTGTGATCTTTGTAACTAGGGGTGGGGAAAAAAATCGATATTGCAATATATTGTTGTGCTCTCTGTCGCAATAAATAATCGATACACTAACGCCCAATATCGATATTTTATTACAACACAAAATGATTAATTTACCCGTTGTCAGTGTCACTGTCACTACCCAATATCTACCATTCTGTTTGCGGGGGGCGCTGTTCGAGCAAATAGGGGTAAAGTGGCGCAAACAGCGGCCGGTGAAGAACACAAGTTAACTAACAACAACAGAGAGAAGCGAGAAGAATGGCGGAAAACAATATAAAACGAATCAAAGACCCACCCGCTAGTTTCCACTCTAAAGTGTGGAGACACTTTGGGTTTTACGAGCAGAGAGAGCGCAACGGCCGCGCGCGCGCACTTTCACGTCTTCAAACAACACGAGCTCTGTCTTGCTCTCTCCCTCGCGCATATTAATCAAAATCAATTGACACGATAGTAAAAGGTCGGAAGACCGCAGTTTCACGTGGAGCATTTGGAGATTTTTAGAGATTAGAGACTCGCCTAAACTCAATGAACAACATCTCAACACTAAATTATAAAGGCCTGTCTCGAATACAAGCCGGTGCAGTTCGACGATTTGGGAAAATAAAAACCCGGGAAGTTTTACGGTATATTAATTCTCAATATGTACACATGCATTGTTAATCTTTCTTTTCAGTCACATATATCGTGATATATCGTTGATGAAATTTCTTCCAATATATTGAATATCGTAGATATCGCGAATCGTGATATTATCATATCGTGGACCACATATCGCCACAGAATTGAATCGTGAGGTACCTGTATCGTCCCACCCCTATTTGTAACTGTAAGGGGGTGGCCTACGAACTCCTGTGAGAGTCTTGAAGCTGACTTCTGCTGATGAAACTGCAAACTATCTTTAGTAAATGAGTGATTATTAATGAGTGATTACAAATCTTTTCTTTAATTTATTATAATTCTGACTCCGGGCCTTCATTCGTCATATCTGGTTCTGGGTCTTTAACTGTTTTCCCCTAACACTATTTTAAAGCAATATGCTCAGACGAGGATCTACCTTAAAGGAGAACTCCGGCGCAAAATGAACCTTTGGTCTAATTACACATTGTTACCTAGTCAACCGTTCTCTGAGATTTGTTTTCATGATTATCGAATGTAAAGAGTTTTATCTCTAAAAACTGTTTAGCCTATAACGCTAGTATATAGGGCATAGAGTAATGACAAATAAAAATCGCTAGTTAACACCACTAATAAAGCTCAAAATAGCCCCACACTAACACGGTAGCATAATGAGGGTCCCTACCTGCAAACCGAAGCATTGAGAACTTTGTCAGTGTCCAGACAGTTTAATAAGAAGATATTTTATAAACACAGTCCACTTCGCGTATACAGGCAGGAGCCATCTTTGAAAAACAGCCTCGACCAGTCGAACCACGAACGCCGATAACAATGTGTAATTAGACCAAAGGTTCATTTCGCGCCGGAGTTCTCCTTTAAGATTATATAACACAACACGTCAGTCAACAGCTCATTCTGCTCTCATGAAATGTTTCTCTGAGTCTCTTGCTCAAGTCCACTATGTTCTTCTAGATCTCTGTTACCTGCCGGAAATGGATGTGATCCTGTGTGTGTGAAAGCTGCTCCAGCTCAGCGTCTCTCCTCCTCAGATCATTGATCTCCTGCTCCAGTCGCTCCAGTTGTCCTTCAGCTCGACTCACTGCAGTCTTTTCCTGATCTCTGATCTGCTGTGTCGCCTCAGAACAGCTTCTCTCAATGGAGCGGATGAGCTCAGTGAAGATCCTCTCACTGTCCTCCACTGCTGTCTGTGCAGAGCGCTGTTAGGACACACATCACAATCACACAGTGAGCTTCAGTGAGTCCTGACTGAGACGTCTCAAACTTCTCTTCTTCTCCAGACTCACCTTATGAGACGCCACAGCCTCTCTCAGCTGCTGAAGATCTTTCTCTCTCTGCTGGATCCTCTGCTGGAACGACCTCTGCGTCTCCTTCAGCTGCTTCTGCACCACAAATCAATAACAGAGATGTCAGTTTATAATGCTGTCACATATCTGTCATGGTTCTGTCACTTTGGTCTAGTTTATTCTTGGTTTTGTGCCAGAGCCATGACACTTCAGTATTGTCTTGTATTTGTGTGAGGCGTACGTTCTCTTGTCTGTGTGTATTGTTTCATGTTCGAAGCGTGGTGTTGGGATTCCAGCATTCATGTCTAGTTTGGCTTCAGTTCTGTGCCGGGTCTGGACATTCATGCTCCGTGTGTTTGGCCATACGCTCTTCTGTCCGTGTGTGGTGTTGTGTTCTGTGTAGCACCATCGGCCGCATGCTTTCATGTTATGTTTTGTCTTGTGCTGAACAGCATGGGGATAGTGTTTTCCCCGCCCATTTTGTTAACAGATCATTGGTTCATTTGCCCCACCTGTTTTCCCTAATCACCTGCCTTGTTTTGCTTCTATTTATTCTTTTTGTGGTTGCAGTCCTTTGCCGGATCATCGTCAAATGATCCCCTTGTGTCCTGCCCTGCCAGATCCTATTTTCCTATCCAAGTCTTACCTTTTCCAGTTAGTGTTTTTGTCTATCACTGCATTTAACTTGTGTTATTCTTGACAGAGATATATTTTGTCAAACAATCTGTGAATATGTTATATTATTTTATGTTGCTTCATCAAAGCCTGTTTTACAAAAGTTTGTGGTGGTAAATATGTTTACGGTGTATTTTCACCGTATTTTCTGTTAAGTTCAATGCAGAGCACTAATACGCTCAGCAGTGAAAGTCCGCCGCATCTGTTCACTTCTGGTGAAGTCAACAGTGTGAATGATGTTACCTGATCATATGAGTGCCAATATAAATAGTGTCAACATTATTTCATCAGTGTCTAGTTTAAAGTTCATACCTGATTCTCTGTCATCTGTGCTGCAGCTGATACAGTGTCGTGGTTTTTATGTTCATCCATCGTACACAGCAGACATATAAACTTCTGATCAGTGCGGCAGAAAACCTCAAGGAGTTTATCATGTGTTTGGCAGATCATCTCCTGCAGTCGTCCAGTGGCATCAGTCAGATTGTGTCTCTTTCTTTTAAAGAAACTCTCATGTTGTTCAAGGTGATTCTCACAATAAGAGTTCAGACACTCCAGACAGGACTTGACGGCTTTGCGTTTTCTTCCATCACAGACGTCACACTGCACATCTCCAGCTCCAGCATTACAGTCAGCAGGAAGTTTAGTCTTCTTCAGTTTCTCCACCACTTCAGCCAGCATGGTGTTTTCAGTTAAAGCAGGTCTTGGACTGAAGGTCTGTCTGCACTGAGGGCAGCTGTAGACTCTCTTCTCATCCTCCTCATCCCAGCAGCCTGTAATACAGATCTTACAGAAACTGTGTCCACAGGAAGTGGTCACTGGATCCTTCAGGAGATCCAGACACACTGAACACTGGAACTCATCCTGAGAAATTCTGGCTTCTGCCATTTTACTGCTTGAATACAGAGACACAAACATACGCTCAACTGCACTTCAGTTTCAGTTTCTCTGAACTGAAGAGTTTCCTGTTTCCTGGTTCTGTGTTTGAGTGATGTGTGAAAAACATGTGTCTGCAAATCTGTAAAGCAGGTTCCTCACTCCTAGTGTATTGGGTTTCCGTCTGCGTTGTGTTGTCTTCTTAATAAAAGAGATCCCACACGATGATGCAGTTGTGATGTGATTTACTCTCGGCTTCTCTCAGTTTCTGTATCAAAATATAACAGACCCCATCAGACACTTCTAACCAGGAGAATCTCTGGTCCGTGCCTCTCATCGCCATGACATCCCGCGAAAGAGAGAGGGCGCCCGGAAATTACATCAGCTTTACCCTCATGCTTACACAACGTAACTTTCGTAATGGTGCTTCCTTTACATTTTATACAGATTAACACATTTATAAAAAGGGTAAAACAAAGACAAAAACACGGAAATACAAAATAAAATTATATATATTTATACACTCACCTAAAGGATTATTAGGAATACCATACTAATACTGTGTTTGACCTCCTTTCGCCTTCAGAACTGCCTTAATTCTACGTGGCATTGATTCAACAAGGTGCTGAAATTATTCTTTAGAAATGTTGGCCCATATTGATAGGATAGCATCTTGCAGTTGATGGAGATTTGTGGGATGCACATCCAGGGCACGAAGCTCCCGTTCCACCACATCCCAAAGATGCTCTATTGGGTTGAGATCTGGTGACTGTGGGGGACATTTTAGTACAGTGAACTCATTGTCATGTTCAAGAAACCAATTTGAAATGATTCGAGCTTTGTGACATGGTGCATTATCCTGCTGGAAGTAGCCATCAGAGGATAGGTACATGGTGGCCATAAAGGGATGGACATGGTCAGAAACAATGCTCAGGTAGGCCGTGGCATTTAAACGATGCCCAATTGGCACTAAGGGGCCTAAAGTGTGCCAAGAAAACATCCCCCACACCATTACACCACCACCACCAGCCTGCACAGTGGTAACAAGGCATGATGGATCCATGTTCTCATTCTGTTTACACCAAATTCTGACTCTAACATCTGAATGTCTCAACAGAAATCGAGACTCATCAGACCAGGCAACATTTTTCCAGTCTTCAACTGTCCAATTTTGGTGAGCTCTTGCAAATTGTAGCCTCTTTTTCCTATTTGTAGTGGAGATGAGTGGTACCCGGTGGGGTCTTCTGCTGTTGTAGCCCATCCGCCTCAAGGTTGTGCGTGTTGTGGCTTCACAAATGCTTTGCTGCATACCTCGGTTGTAACAAGTGGTTATTTCAGTCAAAGTTGCTCTTCTATCAGCTTGAATCAGTCAGCCCATTCTCCTCTGACCTCTAGCATCAACAAGGCATTTTCGCCCACAGGACTGCCGCATACTGGATGTTTTTCCCTTTTCACACCATTCTTTGTAAACCCTAGAAAGGGTTGTGCATGAAAATCCCAGTAACTGACCAGATTGTGAAATACTCAGACCGGCCCGTCTGGCACCAACAGCCATGCCACGCTCAAAATTGCTTAAATCACCTTTCTTTCCCATTCTGACATTCAGTTTGGAGTTCAGGAGATTGTCTTGACCAGGACCACACCCCTAAATGCATTGAAGCAACTGCCATGTGACTGGTCGATTAGATAATTGCATTAATGAGAAATTGAACAGGTGTTCCTAATAATCCTTTAGGTGAGTATACATATATATATATATATATACACTGCTCAAAAAAATAAAGGGAACACTTAAACAATACAATGCAACTCCAAGTCAATCACACTTCTGTGAAATCAAACTGTCCACTTAGGAAGCAACACTGATTGACAATCAATTTCACATGCTGTTGTGCAAATGGAATAGACAACAGGTGGAAATTATAGGCAATTAGCAAGACACCCCCAATAAAGGAGTGGTTCTGCAGGTGGTGACCACAGACCACTTCTCAGTAGTGATGGCCAAATGAAGCGTTTCGAAGCATTATTGCTTTCCGATACAATTGTGTCGAAAATGGTTCATTACTCGAAGCTTCATTCAGATAGATATTGCAGCACCATCTCCTGGTGAAGTAAATGTAATGCAACAAAGCTGACAACCATAAAATGCCAGTAGGCTTATGTTAACGCCCCGTTCATGACGTGTTTACCGAGGCGATCAAATCTGAAACAGTGTTAGTGCTGTGAAACTCATTTATGTAGGTGAAGTTTACAGACACTGATGAATTTCATGTGTTCACCTTGATAATAAAACATTAAGCATGATGTGTGTGTGTGTGTGTGTAATTATTTCTTTGCCACTCTCCTCAACAATAAACTCAATCCACTCTCCTCAACAATAAACTCAATCCACTCTCCTCAACAATAACACCAATCCAAACACCGACTACTACAACCCACGGTGTTGCCATGGTTTGGCTTCACTTTTATAAGAAATACAGCCGCCAGGTTTCAAACCTGTCAACACTGGATTGGGCTGTCAAAGCAGTCAGGTGGTTCACTACAGGAGTGAAGCAGTGTGTTTGCTTCAGACGTCATTTTCACGTGACTAATGACGTAATGATACAAGCTCCGAAGCAGTGGTTCATTGCAAGGACCGTTCGAGTTTGAAGCAAGCTTCGGAGCGTCGGTGTCAGACGTAACATCACTACTTCTCAGTTCCTATGCTTCCTGGCTGATGTTTTGGTCACTTTTGAATGCTGACGGTGCTTTCACTCTAGTGGTAGCATGAGACGGAGTCTACAACCCACACAAGTGCCTCAGGTAGTGCAGCTCATCCAGGATGGCACATCAATGCGAGCTGTGGCAAGAAGGTTTGCTGTGTCTGTCAGCGTAGTGTCCAGAGCATGAAGGCGCTACCAGGAGACAGGCCAGTACATCAGGAGACGTGGAGGAGGCCGTAGGAGGGCAACAACCCAGCACCAGGACCGCTACCTCCGCCTTTGTGCAAGGAGGAGCAGGAGGAGCACTGCCAGAGCCCTGCAAAAGGACCTCCAGCAGGCCACAAATGTGCATGTGTCTACTCAAACGGTCAGAAACAGACTCCATGAGGGTGGTATGAGGGCCCGACGTCCACAGGTGGGGGTTGTGCTTACAGCCCAACACTGTGCAGGACGTTTGGCATTTGCCAGAGAACACCAAGATGGGCACTGGCGCCCTGTGCTCTTCACAGATGAAAGCAGGTTCACACTGAGCACATGTGACAGACGTGACAGAGTCTGGAGACGCCGTGGAGAACGTTCTGCTGCCTGCAACATCCTCCGGCCTGACTGGTTTGGCGGTGGGTCAGTAATGGTGTGGGGTGGCATTTATTTGGGGGGCCGCATAGGCAAGGCAAGGCAAGTTTATTTATATAGCACATTTCATACACAATGGTAATTCAAAGTGATTTACATAAAAAAAATCAAAAGAAATAGGAATAATTAAAACAGATAAGAATGAAGAGATTAAAATAATCAAAAGAAATAAGAATAATTAAAACAGTTTAGAATAAAAAATAAAATACAGTACAAACAGTCGGACACAGTGGCACAGTGCTCATTCAGTAAATGCATAGCTAAACAGAAGTGTCTTGAGTCTGGATTTGAATGTGACTACTGTAGGAGCACATCTGATCTCCTCTGGAAGCTGTTCCAGCATAATAGCTAAAAGCAGACTCTCCTTGCTTAGAGTGAACCCTTGGTATTTCTAGCTGATGTGATCCTAATGATCTGAGTGATCTGTTGGGTTTATATTCATTGAGCATATCTGCAATGTATTTAGGTCCTAGGCCATTAAATGATTTATATACCAGTAATAATACTTTAAAATCAATCCTAAATGTAACTGGGAGCCAGTGTAAAGACCTGAGGACTGGTGTGATGTGTTCATATTTTCTGTTTCTGCTCAGGATCCTGGCAGCAGCGTTCTGTATGAGCTGCAACTGTCTTATGGTATTTTTAGGAAGGCCAGTGAGGAGTCCATTACAGTAATCCACCCTGCTGGTGATGAAAGCATGCACAAGTTTCTCTAAGTCTTGACTGGAAACAAAGCATCTAATTCTTGCAATATTTTTCAGATGATAGTATGCTGATTTAGTTATTGATTTGATATGACTACTGAAACTAAGGTCTGATTCTAGAGACACACCCAGATTCCTCACTTGATTTTTAGTAGTTAGACCCCTAGCGTCAAGGTATGCATTCACCTTCAGTAAGCAAGGTCAGTAAGCAAGGCTGAGTTGAGTGGGGGACGAAGGGGGGTGATTTTGGGACGCAAGAGTCACTGTCTTCATGTTTTATCATTTACGCCTGTGTTATGGAAATCATCATTATGAACAGCAGCTACGCTAATTATTTTCCCTTTTTGCTTTTCTGCTGTTATCTCGGGACGCGAGTCCCGAGAAAATGGCGTTCGTCAGCTCCAGTTTGTATCCAGCCTCTCACGGAGACTTCAGATGCCCCAATCACAAAGCCTATGAAGTGACGACTCAACACGGGCGATATGGACTCTCTATGGTGGACGGCACTGATCCTCAACAACTCGTCTTAATACCGGCGTGATTACTTGGGACTTCCAAAAGATGGAAATGGATAAATACTCTAAATGTTCCGATCCAATCTGACTTGTAATGCTGCCCGAATCATGCACTGTTCCTTCGTTGGTCAGAGGAGAACTGGCCCCCCGACTGAGTCTGGTTTCTCCCAAGGTTTTTTTCTCCATTCTGTCACCTGATGGAGTTTTGGTTCCTTGCCACTGTTGCCTTGGTTTTTGGCTTGCTTAGTTGGGGACAATTAATATTCAGCAAATATTATTTGTCTGCCTTACTTAATCTCCTGTTGTCACTGTAAAGCTGCTTTGAAACAATCTATACTGTTAAAAGCGCTATATAAATGAAGGTGACTTGACTACTTATTTTGCTTTTTTGCTGTGTTTGTAGTCTAAATTCTGTATTTATATATTTGGTTTTCTAGCCCTCAGAGGACCCTGATACCTTCGTCCACTGGCGTGTGCTTTCTAGTCCCGTTTTGCTGGTGAGGAGAACTGCATGGTGGTTGTAGGTACAACTCCAGTTGTAACCTTTGAGAAAGATTTGCTCCACGAGGGGCTTCTCTACCTCCTGGCATATTACAGACTGAGGCATACCCTTTTTATGCAGAACATTTGCTGTTGATGTGCCATGTTATGACACTGACACTTCCTTATGTCAGTTGAATAGCCTAGGAATCAGTTCATCCTGCTTTATGTGCTCAATTTGTTAAAGAGGATGTTCTTTAATAAATGTTCAGCAAAACTGAATATGTTGTTTGATTATTTATTTAAATGTATATATTTGTACTATATTTCTTTATTGGGTTGTTTCAAGAATTTTCATCTATTTCCAGGTCTCCCATCTTAAAGAAAATCTAAATAAGGTTTAATTTTCTAGTTTTAAAGCAATCCATTAAAATGACTTAATATTCAGTGCTTAACCCTCTGGGGTCTGAGGTGTTTTCGGGGTCCTTGAGATGTTTTGGCATGCTCTGACATTTCTGCTTTTTTCAGTTGCTTATAAACATATTAATGGCACAGGTGAAATAACACTCTGGGCCCTATTTTAACGATCTGAAACGCAAGTGTCAAAGCGCAAAGCGCAAGTAACTTTGTGGGCGGATCCCGGCGCTGTTGCTATTTTCCCGGCGGGATAAATGCCTCTTGCGCCTGGCGCAAATCTAAAAGAGGTTGGTCTGAAGTAGCTTCATTATTCATAGGTGTGGTTTGGGCGTAACGTGGAATAAACCAATCAGAGCGTCATCTCACATTCCCTTTAAGAGCAGGTGCGCATGTTGCATGGCGGATTGCTATTATAACGGCGGATTTACCAGGCGCGCGTCAGGAGCGGTTCACAGCCGAGGAGAGCAACGTTCTCGTCAGGGCCGTGAAAGACAGAGAAGTGACGTTGTATTGCGTGTTTTGCGTGCACCTGTAAACTATGGCATAAACCCTCATGCAGTAACACCCTCAGACGGCACTGTTTATTGACTGTCTGAAGTAGAATGCATGCAGAAATAACAAGAAATTCAACGTTCAAATCAGACTTATCTATCTATTTATCTCTCTATCTCTCTATCTATCTATCTATCTATCTATCTATCTATCTATCTATCTATTTATCTCTCTATCTATCTATCTATCTATCTATCTATTTATCTCTCTATCTATCTATCTATCTATCTATCTATCTATCTATCTATCTATCTATCTATCTATCTATCTATCTATCTATCGTGGGTGGGTTTCTCCCATCCCCATACAAATCAGCGTCGGTTAAACAGGCGTGGGAGGAAAAAAACTAAATTTTCATGGACACCACAATGATTTCCCTCATGTGTTAATATTTTTCCTTGTTATAATGTATGATTTGCAAAAATAAAAACTGCTGCATCTGTGTTGATGAGAGAATCAAAGTGTATGCGCGTTGTGCACCCGCTACATTATGGCCAAGCATGCGCGCTTAAAATAGCATAATGAACAACGCGCAACGCGCCACTGACTTTAGACTAGTTTTTTTCTAGTCAGTGGCGCAATTGTTTTATAGAACAGCAAAATAGCATGAGGGAAAGTTTGCGCCGGAACACGCCTCCTCTTTGCGCTGAACCGCCCCGGGGAGCGCAAGTGTATTTCTTAGTTAACCGACGTGCGTCTGTGGAGGGAAAAGTCCGCTTTGCGCTGGTGCAAAATAGGAATGATACATGCGTCAGTGTACAAAGTCATTTGCGCCGAGTGCAAGATAGAGCCCTCTATATAGCACACACAGGGCTACCATAATATGTGAGCAACATGTATGTACATGTTTGTATTTTTGAGAGAATATTGTTTATGCGTGGTTATTGAAAAAACTAAAAACTAAAGTTTCTAATATAAGGCCACAAATAACATACTAAATATCTGTCCACAAGACTTTTGACAAGTGGATGTTGTTGCCTAGAGATTTTGCTTCAAATTGATCTGAAAATCATTCTGCCTAATCATTCACATAAAACAATAGATTGTTTTAAATTGTGAAAAACATTTTTTGTTTGCAAAGGCAATATTCGGATGGGCGTGAACGACCCAACCCCCTCATGAATAATTAGGCAGTTCTCACCTGAGCAGACTGCATACTAATGAGCCTTTCATTCAGGGGTGTCACACAAGAAAGAATGCAAGGACAATATATATATATAAATAAATAAATATTTATACACACACACACACACACACATATATATATATATACAAACAATCAAAATATAAATGAAAGCCAAAAGCACATTTTTAGTCACCTTTTAGCCATCCACATACCATTTTTAGCCATCCACCACGGTAAAAAATAAACCAGTTCAAAGTCGTTCGCGAAATGACCGCCAGGTGGCGCAAAGGGACATTTAGCAAAACGTAAGTGGGGCTAATGTCTGTAGCCTAAGGATGAAATACTACAAGTTATGGTAATTTCCAAATAAGCCTACAACAAACATTTATAGCCTACTCCGTAATTGTTGGTCATACAGATAAGATATAATCTTTTAAAACTGTAAAAGGCTAAAGTATAGGCCTACACTCACAGACTAAAGACAAAACGTTTTCTCGCTCATGTGAGAAACAGACGTTCGGGTTTTTCTCAGTGAGAAAATTCATAGCCGAGCGGTAGAACTTACGGTTAATCATCAAGATGACACGAGTTCAAATCCCGCACAAGCCTGGTCTATTGTAAATTTTATATTTATTTAGATTTGTCTAGCTCTAAAACTCTGTTACACCATACAGTTTTTTTGCTTATATATATAAAATACAATTATCATGCATTTCCATTTTACACACAAAATAATACCCAACAGAACGACTTTGCATCTGTATAATAATAGGCTACCAATCGTAATTTCAAAAGCAGTTCTGTAATAAATAAATAGTATATATATATATATATATATAGGCTATATATAATTTTTTTTTTTTTCAGGGCTGCCAACTCTCACGCACTGAGCGTGAGACTCACGCAATTGACCCAAATCTCACGCTCTCACGCCACACCCCCGATTTCTCACGCTGAAGTGTCAACCCGGTCGGTCAAATTCCTAAAAGATATAGTTTATCTATAGATCTACCTGTTGAGCCACTCGTGATCGACTAGTTATACCGCAAATTAGTTAAAATATCCCGTAATCTATCTAGAGCGAGCGTGCATGCGAGACAGATATTGTGCTCCAAACCGTGCGCGCGCATGGCAGAGAGGTCTGTTCCCTACAACCTAGAGTTTTAAAAAACATGGTTTTAAGTAAAGTGTGATTTGCCAGGGGGGATTGGGATTTCCTTCTGGTCTAAACATCCCTGCTTCTGCTGAATTATTTTAATCCCCACACCCCTCCCTCCACAGCTAATCAATGCTATAGGCTACTTCACCAATATCAAATATATAAAATAGAGATATGCAACAGGCACGTTTAAACGACAAACAATAAAATCAAAACCAGCGTTGCAGTTGTTCATTAGTTCCAGTGGCCCTAATGCATGCATGGCTTTTAAAAATTTCACAAAGCGTGTTGATGAGATTATTTTGAATGAAATATTGAAGTTTATAATTAAGTGTTTTGGCACACCACGCCGAGTGGCCCTATGCATTTTTCTAAAGTCGGGTTTTATTCTGGCATGGTGAGTTAGTGTTCGACAAACGCGGCGGCGCGTTCATTTAGATTAATTTATTTTTCTCATTATTACAGCTAAAATAACTTAATAGGCGACTCCGTAATTTTTTAGTCATACAGATAAGAGTAGAGTAGCTTACATCGTTCAAAACTGTAAACTTGTATTCATATTAGGCTAACGACAAAAACAGTATCTGTCCTCTCTGTCTCCGGGAACTGCGCGTCACAAAAATGAACCGAAAGCCACTTCAGCTCAGTCACGATAAGAAATCGGCTATGTCTAAAGCCTTTAAATGTCTAAATATTTAGGCTAATAAATGTTATCTGATTATGTAGGCTAATCCTTATGAAAACGAGAGGTACAGAGGATCTACTCAAACATGTAATGGAAGCGCTTCCCAATGAGAAAATGACAAGACAAGGGTGAAAATCTCGCTCTAATTAAATGTAGGCTAAATCGCCCTGAATTAAAATGTAAAAACAGATCAAATAATGTATTTGTCGAAATGTTGCGATATTGTTTCATTTAAGTTCACAATTATTCTATAAATGTTATTTAATTTAGCAGCATTACCACGAAGCACCGTGTTTCGATATTTATTTGAATAATACAAAATAAAATAAAAACTTAATTCACAAATTGCATGCCTGGTTGTAAGGATCCAAAGATCCCTGTAGACTTTAATATTGAGTTGAACATTTTGTTCATGACAACAAATTAACATGTGATTTTTCAGATTATATTTAGTTTTGCTTGGAAAAAGCTGGCCCAAACCAGTTTTATTTCATCAATTATTGAAATAATGAAATATTTAGTAATAAACTTTTATGACAGAAATATCACTAGGCTACATGTAACTTAAATCATTTAATTCCTTCATTATCAACACTGTCTAGAATAGCGATTTAAGTGTGAATTGCGACTTCTCTTTGTGTTAAGTCAGCCTCAGACTCCGATAGCCTGTGGGGGGTTGGAGGGACAGTTGCTGGACAAAGGTGTTAATGTTCCTCTTTCATATGGAGAGTGTCGGATAGCCAGCCTGACCAGCAGGCAAAATTATTGTAAGGATAAATCTGTGTCGAAATGTAGGCCCCATATCTTATTAAATTATAAATATTGTAGTTTATTTATTGTAGCCTATTTAAAGTTTTTTTCACACAAAATTTCAATTGAAGTTATTGTAAGGTGAATTCAACAAGGCGTGCTGTGTCTTTGAAGCAACAATTAAAGGCTAAATAATTTTTTCGTGATTTGTATGGCTGACACGCAGCGACATATACAGTATTATCAGCTGTATGATGTGTTTTTACCCTGAAATGTTTAATTTCGAGAGAGACGCGGCGCGCGCAGCGAGGGAGACTAAATAAACTTGTTAAAAAGAGATCCAGCGCGAGAGAGGCAAAGAGAAACGCATGTTTTTAATTTAATTATGTTTCTTTGGACAATTTTCGTTTTGTACTGTTTTAATTGTTTAATTTAGCTGTAATTTCTTTGGCAATACAAATTTAAAATGTCGCAAGAATAAGATTAGCCTAGTGTTTCTTATTTTGCATCGCAAAAGAAATAAACTCTAAACCCAATGCAACCCTGTTTTAAATAAAAAAAAAAACTGTCCCGACACTTTATTTAAACCTTGAAATGTTCGAACTTGGTTTCAAACTTAAGTAATTTTAGTGTTCTTTTACATTACACAATAATTTAGCAGACTAAAGACGAGCTTCTTCATTTTCATTTTCTGATGCAATCGGCTGACCATCTTCCTTCATCAGTTTTTGTCGTTTGTGCAGCGGCTGCGGTTCTACAGGAATGTAGCAAATTTATGTTGTAATGATAATGAAACAAAACTCTTGACTTTAAATAAGTAAACAGTTATAAACAGTTACCTATTTCATCAAGGTGGTAAAATATAAACGCTGTAGGCCAACATCGGTTAACAAAATGTATGCTACATTGAGATTCGATTTCGGGTCGATTGAAGCTCCTCGAAGCTCGTGTTGTTGCGTTGATCACTGAGCTACCGTCTGTACGCTGTTAAAGTTGTAAAGCCTCATTGATGTAGCCTTGATGTTGAAATGTTTTCATTATTTATTCAATTACATTTCAGTAGCCTAATTTCAGTAATGTGATTATGAATTATTTTAACTACGTTTCACTTGTTGAATTCATCTGCTTTCAATCGCTCTGAATCAGCGCGGTGCGGCAGCAGATTACGCATTAGAGAGAATAAACCGGAATAAACTAACACTTTTCAGAGTCTATGACTGTAGCGCCTCTTAGCGGTAAAAGGCAGCAAATACACCACACATTTTACCGCCGCGGTGGAACGGCTGATGTGGGCTTTGTCATGGCTTGCCTCGACATTTGCGTTTGAATAGCGCGCGTCCTCAGATTAACGCGTAATGAAGTGTAATGAGCTGGGAAAAAAATACTGACAGCACTCTCTTTTCATACAGATTGCATAAACTGAGAATATTTGTTTTTTATATAAATTACTTCATTTAAAAGAAGAGAATTCAAGCTTCATAAAGAAACATCTCTCATGCCTGTGTGACAAGTAATCGCGGAGTTACAGTTAATCTTAGGACGCGTTTCAGAATGGACTTCACTGACAGAGAGAACGCTGAACTCGCATCATGTTTGTTTTTCTTTATTTGGTGAAAAGCACAACACTTTGTTGTTATTGTGAGTATCCACAAAAAAAATAGAAACTTAACAGGATCTAATGATGTATCACACTTATATGTAAGATCAAAATCAACCGAGTATTTTGAGTCTCTTTTGCACTGATAAGAAAAAAAGCGAGACAATCGCGCCGGCGCGATAGCCGACCCCAGGGGGTTAAGGTGGATGTTGACGCAATTTTCTTTTAGAAACAAACTTTGTTATATTATTTTCATGTTATCACTGTGAAGCGCTTTGATACAATCTGTATTGTAAAAAGCGCTATATAAATAAAGGTGACTTGACTTGACTTGACCTTGAGAACTTCATCTTTGTTTCCAAACGCAATGACTTCGGTTTTGTCTTTGTTTAACTGAAGAAAGTTTTGGCACATCCAATTGTTTACTTCCTCAATGCATTGGCACAGGGAGTCAATGGGGCTGTAGTCGTTAGGCGATAGGGCTAAGTAGAGCTGTGTGTCGTCTGCAGAGCTGTGGTAAGAGATTCGGTTCTTTCTCATTATTTGGCTCATTGGGAGCATGTACAGGTTGAATAGGAGTGGCGCAAGAATTGAGCCTTGAGGGACTCCGCATGTCATGGATGTCCACTCAGACTTATGGTCTCCTATACTCACATAATAACCTCTCCTTTTTAAGTATGACCTGAACCATTTTAGGACTATCCCAGAAAGCCCCACCCAGTTTTCCAGCCTGTCAACAAGTATGTCGTGATCGACAGTGTCAAATGCAGCACTGAGGTCGAGTAGTACCAGCACTGATAATTTGCCTTTATCAGTATTTAAGCGAATATCATTTATTATCTTTATGAGCGCTGTCTCTGTGCTGTGATGCGATCTGAAACCAGATTGAAAATTGTCAAAGTATCCATTAGAGCTTAAGAATTTGTTCAGCTGATTGAAGACAACTTTTTCAATGATCTTGCCTATGAAAGGAAGATTTGAGATCGGTCTATTGTTGCTTAATATGGTCTTATCCAGATTGCTCTTTTTCAGGAGGGGCTTGACAACTGCAGTTTTCAGGGAGTTTGGAAAATTCCCAGAGATAAGTGAGGCATTTACCACTTCTAGGAGATCTGCTTCTAAACTGTTTAACACACTTTTGAAAAAAGATGTGGGAAGTGCGTCAAGGGCGCAGGTTGATGTTTTAAGGTGCCGTACGGTTTCTTCTAAAATTTTGCCATCAATTTCTTTAAAATCAGACATAGTAGCTGCTTTCTCAGGTTGTGGTCTGATCTCTCTGACCCCTGCGCAACTCAATGATGTGCTGATCACCTTTCTGATATTATTGATTTTCTCAGAGAAGAAAGAAGCAAACTCACTGCACTTGCTATCTGAGAGGATTTCATTGGGAATCTGGCTTGGGGGGTTTGTCAGTCTCTCTACAGTAGCAAAAAGAGTGCGTGTGTTGTTTAAGTTGCTGTTTATAATATTTGAGAAGAAAGTCTGTCTAGCTTTGCCTAGTTCCATATTGAAAGCATGGATGGTGTCTTTGTAGATGTTATAATGGACTACAAGTTTTGTCTTCCGCCACATGCGCTCTGTTTTTCTGCATTGTCTTTTCATATTTTGCATAGCCCTCCATGTGCTCCCCAGAGGTAGCCTGACTGCCATTAGGTACCGAGATGAGATCCTCAGATCGCTTGTGAGACCATATGCTGGTGCGGTTGGCCCTGGGTTCCTTCTAATGCAAGACAATGCTAGACCTCATGAGGCTGGAGTGTGTCAGCAGGTCCTGCAAGAGGAAGGCATTGATACTATGAACTGGCCCGCCAGTTCCCCAGACCTGAATCCAATTGAGCACATCTGGGACATAATGTTTTGCTCCATCCACCAACGCAACGTTGCACCACAGACTGTCCAGGAGTTGGCGGATGCTTTAGTCCAGGTCTGGGTGGAGATCCCTCAGGAGACCATCCGCCACCTCATCAGGAGCATGCCCAAACTAAACTAAACTACAGGCACGTGGAGGCCACACACACTACTGAGCCAGATCATTCAAACTGATTCGCGAACCGATTTAGACAGATCTGCCAACTTGTTTGATGAAGTCTTTGAACAGAATCAAAAAAAAGAAAAAAAAAGTGATTCATTTGTAAATTGAGCATCGCTCGTGCCCATAAAAAAAGATACAGCCTAAATGGCCCAAATCTCGTTATATGCAGGGATGCAAACGGCGCACTTTATTTTAATGCAAACGTTGTTAAATGCGCAGTTTATTCCAAGCGCGCTGTATCTTTTTTATGGGCACGAGCGATGCTCAATTTACAAATGAATCACTCTTTTTTTTTTTTTTTTTTTTGATTCTGTTCAAAGACTTCATCAAACAAGTTGGCAGATCTGTCTAAATCGGTTCGCGAATCAGTTTGAATGATCTGTTCAGTTTTCTGCACGCACTGAATCACTTAAGCGCTTTCAATTCACACTCGACTCGGAGTTGTAACAGGAAGATTTAAGAGCATCAAGAGCGTTGGATGAAGTGGCCGTGGACCTACAGTACAGTCTAGTGAAAGCAAATCGGCAAATCTATCATATTGTTTGCCAGCGATGAAGATCTTTATTAGATGAACATCTTCGTAGTTCGTATGCTATCTGTGAATGAATAATTCCACAGGACGATACATCGATTTCATTTCATTCAGGTAATACATTTTACAACCACACAGATTATTACGCCACGATAGCACGATCCATCTGCTGTCAGGACGCTGATCTTGACCATGGTGTTGACAAGAGACAGGAATATGATTGCAGACATCACGAACAATGTTTCCATGTGCAGTTTTGTTAACGTTAGACGTCGTCTTTTTGTCTGGTACTAATAAAGTTCACTAGCTAAACACTAAGTTATCATTAGCTAGTTCATGCTTACAGCTGTTAGCTAATAATGATGTTAGTTGTTCACTGGATCGACCAGCTTACATGCATCTTTCACTGTATTTTACTGAACTCAGCACAGAGCCAACCAACCCCGTGACGTCACCAGTTATAATACTGCACAATGGCGGCGCCCTTGCCGCGAAAGATATAACGGTGTTTCTTTTTTCTTTTATATGTTAACATTTGTCATGTTTCTTATATAATTTTTGATTATAGTGGTAATCCATCTTGTAAATTATGTAAACTTGACTGACTGCTTCATTTCCCCTTTAATAATTTCACTCAAAATATTTCCCTTTGTTATTATCATTTGTTATATTTCTTTCAATGTTTTGTATTTAATTTAATTCATTCTTCTAATTTTGATTTATATTAATTGAGATGTCATATTTCTATGGTTACATGGTTATTTTGCAGTATTGTTAAATACGGTGCGTGGTTCCTTTAAGACTCATGTTCCGGTTCCAGTTGCTCTGCTTCAGTTCGCGCCGCGGTAAATAAGAAGAGAGGTGAGTTGTAATAATGCTCCGTCTAAAAAGTTTGATATGAGTTTTGTTTATTGTAATACAATATGTAATTTTGTTCTGAAATGCACTTTAATCTTATTCAAACATGTATGGAGTTTCTGTGAATAACGTGATGAGTCATAACATGTATTTTTCGGAGAGAATTCATTAAGCATGAGTGTGCAAGCTCTGTTGGCTAAAATAATGCATTTCACTGACAGGCTGAATTGTAAGAGAAGACCACAGATTTTTATTCATGCAGGTATGTTCTCTTTCATTCTTCTGTTAATATTGTTTTGAATTTATGTAAAATGCTTCTTTTTTTTATGAAATCTTTTGAACAAACAGGATTTGATTATATGAGAAACTAAAATACATGTTTATAAAGATGTCAAATGTGTTTCAGTTCGCGGTAAATGCGACTGAAGAGAGACAGGCTGAATTCTAAGAGAAGGCCACCGACTCGGTTCTGATCTTTCTTTTTATTCATGCAGAATAAAATCTGTCCTGAGCACTTTCTGTTGTCCGGTCTCGTTCATCTACAAACACAACGCAGAGCTAAACGAAGTCCGGTCACACTAAAAAGAAAAAGGACGGTGCTATTTTTCGTGCCTGGGTGCGATCGGAGGATTATCATCCCGGCGATATGATGGAGTTCAACATGGGATGCTACCCTAAACATACTCGTGTCTGCTGGCCTGGAGAGGTCCATGCTCCTGTCTGAAGTGCATACAGGCTATTTGTAGCACACATGGGTTCAGACAGCGAGCCTCAAAGCCTGGGTGCAGAGTCAGGCACTGCACATCAGGGCTGGGGGGACGTTCTCCACTGAGGCCCAGTATGCATCCTCCCTGCAGCACTGACTTTCCTCGGCTGAGAACATTGCCTCGCATTTCCCACACAAGCACCTACGGAACAAAAACGGCTATCAGGAATACAAATATCTCTCTGTCTCTCGATGAGAAACCACTAAGTTATCATGTAACGTTAGTCTGGATGGATATTAATGAGCATGACATACGCCTGATCAAAGCTTATTAGATTCTGTTATTGGTAAGTTCCAATACTCCTAGATGACCAATAAAAGCTTTGCTATTAACTGATATACGATGGTAATAATCTGTACAATATTGTGAGCACAGTGTATTAGGGCTGTCACTTTTGAGAAAAATCAAATTCGAACGGATATCAAATATGTATTCGAATATTTTCGAATATCTGCGAGCCCCGCCCCCCAAAAAAACCACCGTAACGGAGATCACACATTTATTAACAGTCTGACAGTCATAAACAGGACTCAGGCCTGTGTGAAAAATAATGTTTGACTAAATGTTTTAAACAGAAGGTTATCAACTTAATCTATATGAAGTGCCACCATGCATAGCCAATCACTAAATTAGGCTACATGGAAAAAAACAGAAGTGGAACAGCACGGCACAAACAATAACGTGACAACTTAAACAGCAGCAGGAGTAAGGCCTATAGCCTAATTCATTTCTTATTATTGTTTGCTAGAAACACCAATTAATCAACTTGATCTGGATCAAGTGCGGCTCTCTTTTTATTGATGTTTTCCGCGGTGGAGAACACGAGCGCGCACACGTGCCTGGCACACAGGTATTAGCGCGTCAATGTTGAGAGAAGTGGTATCTACGGTGTAGAACTCAAAATATTTCCAGACACTACTTTTTAGACGAGTTGGGGGTCGTAATTGTCAACTCAGGCTGGCCGTTCTGTGTAATCTTCCTTTTTTTTTTGTTGAGATTATGATTTTTATTTTCAATCAATAAACAACCCATATCATACAGATATGAGAATAGAAATACATTTAGGGGAAAAACAAACAAACAAAAAAACAAAAAAAAACAACAACAACCACCATACGAACACTTAAACACTGGCAGCTAACTTATTAACTGTAGAAAATTCAAAGAAGCTCTTTAAGGGCAGAGGCTATATTCATCCAGGTGTTTACAGTGGTTGACTTTGCCTTATTGATCTTGGCAGTTGTACACTCAAGGCAAACTATGTAATGAAATGAGACTATCCAAAATTGCTTCAAATTTGTATCTGGGGTTATCCACAGCTGCAAAATAGCTTTCTTTGCAGCTGTGAACCCTGCCATCAAAACTTTGTCGCGTAAAGAAAATTGGTACTTTGAATCATCTTTTAATAATAGTAAACATGGGTCCAAATCCAGGTATAGACCTGTAAGATCATGCAACCTAACAGTCACATACTTCCAGAATGGTTGAATCATTGGACAGTCCCAAAACATTTGTAAAAATGTGCCAGTGGCGCCAAGGTTACAGAAACTGCAGAATGGATTGGGTATATGTTTCATGCAATATCGCTTGTAAGGTGTATAATAGAAACGATGGATAGTCTTAAAATGAATAAGTACATGACTAAGGTTTTTAGAGGTAAGGCCAAGATTTGACCAAATTGTGTCCCAGTCTGGGTGGAATCCTAACCAGGAAAGTTCCAAATCCCACTTTGATAGTATCTTTAAAGGCTTGTGAACACTACTGAGTAAAGAATTCTAGATTACTGTGACCGCCCCTCTAGGATCTTTGACAGGATTAATCCAGTTAAACATTGGGTGGTCAGCCAAAACAGAATTCCATGGCACGCCATAAGCTTTCATAGCAGATCGCAACCTCAGGTACAAGAAAAAAGAAAAGCCAGGTAGGCTGTATTCTGCTTGGATATCCTGGAATGTGCGCAAACCAATCCTGTCAAAAATATTGGAAAAAGTAAAAACCCCTTTAGATGACAAAGGGTAAACAAAAGGTTGTTGGTCAGACAAGAAGTGAGCATTATGCCATAGAGGAGATTGCAGAGAGAATTTCTTTGAATGGCCCATTGTTTTTCCAGCACTGTACCAAGCAGCTAAAGTGGATGAAATAACCTTGCCAAATTTATGGTGCGGGTTGCGTTGTCCTATACCTGTGAAGGGCAGATCTTGAAGTCTATGGGGATGTACGATAGCTGATTCTATGTTTCTCCATGGCACTTTACTGTCTTTGTCCGTCCAAGTTCGCATAGCTCTAATCTGGATTGCCCAGTAATAAATCTGAAAATTAGGGAGGGCAAGGCCACCTTCTAATTTTGAGCGCTGCAAAACAGAAAAACGTATTCTGGGTTGTCTGCCATTCCAGACAAATCTAGATACTGCAGAGTTTAACTCTTTAAAATATTTGGGAGGTGGTGTAAATAGTACCATAAAAACAAGAAATTCAGGCGTGGTAGAATATTCATCTTAATTGTACTGATTCTGGCTTGCATTGAGATCTGAAGGTTAGTCCATCTTTGAAGGTCAATTTTATTTTCTGGCTGAGTTCACTAAAATTTAATTGGATGATTCTTGACAAAGAATCCGTTATTCTGATTCCTAGGTATGTGAATGATTTAGTGAACATAATATTATTAGGAAGGGAAATGTGGTGAGGGATATTGTTAAGAGCCATTAAGGAGGATTTATCCCAATTTATCATGTATCCAGACATACTGCTGAAATGGTGGAATAACTTTAGGACGTTAGGTATAGAGTTTTTTAAGCCTGAAAGATACAAAATGATGTCATCCGCATATAACGATATATAATGTTGCGACCCAAATAAAGTAATTGGAGCAATAACTCGGCTTTGTCTGAGAGCTTGGGCTAAGGGTTCCAGTGAAAGTGCAAAAAGAAGTGGTGATAGGGGACAGCCTTGACGACAACCCCTCTGTAATGGAAAGGGTAGAGACTGATAAGTGCCTGTTGAAATAGAAGCTATTGGGTTACTATAAAGAGTTTGAATGGCATATATGAATTTAGGACCGAGACCAAAATGTTCCAGTACTGTTCATAAAAAGTCCCACTCAAGTCTGTCAAAAGCTTTGAGCGCGTCAAGGGAAAAAACTGCACAAGTGTCAGTATATGTGTGAGAATGTTCAATGATGTGCAATAAACGTCGCATATTATCTGCGGCCAACCGTCCTCTAAGAAATCCAGTTTGGTCACAATGAATCAAAGTATCCATGAAGGGCTCAATCCGGGAAACCAAGGCTTTGGCCAGAACTTTAACATCACTATTAATTAAAGATATTGGGCGGTAACTAGAACAATTCAATGCATCTTTACCTTTCTTATGTAACAAAATGATAAGCGCTGTGTTCTGGTCCCTATGAAGAATACCATGTTTAATCGCATAATTCATAGAATTCAAGATTAAGGGCCCAACAACATCCCAAACAGCCAGGTAAAGCTCTGGGGGAATTCCATCAGGGCCGGGGGATTTCCCTTTTTTAAGAGATTTGGCCGCATTATGAAATTCTTCCAACATTAGAGGTTCTTCTAGGAGGTCTCTGTCCTCTTCTGGTAGGATAGGCAAGTTCAAGTTCTCTAAAAACGTTTTGCATATGTGTCTGTCAAGAACCACCTCTGAAGAGTACAATGTGGAATAAAATGCTTTAAAGATATTATTAATAGCCCTAGGATCTGTGACTATTTTGCCATCACTGTTTCTTAACATATCAATATTTGCTTTGGACTCGGTTTCCTTTAACCTCAATGCAAGCATATGGCTAGTTCTATCTGAATGAAAATAATATTTTTGCTTAGTTCTGTGAATAATGAACTCAGCTTTAGACATTGACAGGCTATTGTACTCTTTTTACAACAGTGACAAATTCTGAGCAGCCTCTTCTGAGAAAGATTGGGACTGCTGGTGTTCCAAAGACCTTATTTCTTGTTCAAGGTAGTCAAAGCGCTTATTTTTAAGATGCTTAGCCTTTGAAGAAAAGGCAATGCAGTTCCCTCGTAGATAGCATTTAGTAACCTCCCATAACACCTGAGGGTTTGAGCAATGATCCGTATTACTTTCCAAAAATTCTATAAGCCCAGATCTAAGTTGGTCCATAAATGTAGCATCATACAGCAGGGAGTCATTAAAGCGCCATCTACGGAATTTAGCATGAGCTGTAGCAGGTATGAGATTACAAAAAATGGGAGAGTGATCTGAAATCAAAATAGGTAAAATAACAATATTGGATACACACTGAAGCAAGGGAGCACTAACCAGGATATAATCTATTCTTGAAAAGGATTTGTGCCTGAGGGAATAGAATGCGTAGCCCTTCGTATGGGGATTGTGTATGCGCCATGGGTCAATTAGATTTAATTCTGTAATGAACCTATTTAGAGAGGATGTGGACATTACAGTAGAGGGGTTACAACCAGATGAGCGATCAAGTTGAGGATGAATTGAGGCATTAAAATCTCCCCCTATGATGACATCCAGATCACTAAATTGCAGCAGTTTTCCACAGATATTATTTAGAAAATGTTGATCAGGCTCATTTGGAGCGTAAATGGATACCAACAGGAGTTTAGAATGATTTAGTGTTACAGCCGCATACGCAAAACGGCCAAGGTCCTCTCCTCCCAGTAAGTCTATGGTTAAATGTAGCGACCTCTTTGCAAGTATCAGCACACCTTTGGATTTATTAGTAGGCACACGAGTATGTCAGTAACTTGTTTTTTTTATTTTGAAAGCGGGATACATCCTCCTTTTTCAAGTGCGATTCTTGAACTAACTAATTGCTTTACGATGCAAAAATTCTAGACAACGGGTACGCTTAACCGGTGAATTCAGGCCACGCACATTCCAGGATATAATATTTTGATCAGACATAGCCTATCAACTAGTAGTAGTACAGCAGGATTGGAAAAACATTTCTGGGAAACGATTATTAACAATAAGCCGTCTAGTGCCCTTAGGGCAAAATACCGTGAGCAAAAAAGAGCCGCAAGAAAGTTTATAGCTGCCAGCAAAATAATAACATTCCAAACTATATACAGAACATACTTTACAAGCTGCAAGGGGTTCAAAAGAGCCCATTTGGCCAGTACAAAGTTAGAAATTGTAAGAGACGTGACTCCTCCTAGTGGTGCAAACTCCCCCACCCCACTCGTTACAATAATGCTGTATTCAGCAAAAATAAAGCAATATGGTCTTGCGCCCCTTCATAGTGAAAAGAAATAAAATAATAACAATAATAATAAATTAAATGATAATAAAAATAAATAAACTAATAGTAATACTAATAATTGTAAAATTAACGAATAATAAAAATAAATAAATAAACAAGTAAATAAAAAATAAAATATATATTTTTTTTATTATATATATATACATATACAAATAAAATAAATAGTAAATAAAATGAAAAAATCAGTAGTCTGGTTCCAACAGACGCAAACTGAAAATAAACCTCAGCTATCGACCCAAGGAATGACCTAGACTAGATAAATCTTGTGATTGCTCTTGCAGTCTATGCTAGCCTACAACACAAGTGATATGCCTGTTGCGTTAAGCGTCAAGATAATCTCAGCTGAAATGGAAACAATAGAAATCATACTTCACCCATATTACAGCATCAAGAAAAAAGTCCACAGTCCCGTACTGAAACATTGAACAGGCTAGCTTGCGATGTTGCTTGCAATGGTCAGTGTAGGCTGTCGCTGATGCTCTGCTGTATCAATCTGGTGTGTATCCATCTCAGAGCTACGGTCCTCCGGCGCTTCGTCCTCCCGCCTAGATGAGGAGCTGGCCCCACTGCAGGTCAAGTTGTTAGAGAGGATGAACTGCTCTGCTTCAGATGGAGACCGACATAAAATTTGCCTACCACGATAGGTGATCTTTAGTGTGGCTGGGAACAAGAGAAACGTTTGAATCCCGAATGCTTCTATCCGCTTTCTCACCTCCGCAAAGGCCTTTCGTTTCTTAGTGGTTTCTGTGCTGAAATCCGGGAAGAAGCGCAAAGTGTCCGTGCCATGCTTAACGGGATAAGCGGCTCTTGCACCATTCAGGATTGCTTGTCTATCAGTATAGTCTAGCAACTTGAATATAATTGTGCGTGAGCGGCTAACGTTGGTTGTTTTATCGGAGTATAGGCGGTGGGCTCGCTCTGTTTTTATGTCTCGGTCAGCAACAGATGGGATCCACGTAGGCAGATTCGCCTTTAAAAAGGCGATGCAGTTGTCACCCTCCACTCCTTCACTCAGCCCAACTAAGCGCAGGTTGGATCTTCTGCTTCGGTCCTCCATATCTGCCACCTTGGGGCTCAGCTTGTCAATGTTCAGCCTCATAGCGTTGACCTGGTCTCTGTCATGTCTAGCTGCTGATTGCGTAGAATCGCATCTTGACTGAAGTCGATGAATGGATTTCTCCAGCTGTTCAATCTGGCCAGTGGCTGTCGTTATAGTGTCAGTGGTATTCTTCAGTTCAAGTCTAAGATCCAATATTTGCGGGAGCAACACATCATCTAAAGCAGCTTTTACCGCGGCAGTGACGATTTCATTTAGCTCTGCTCTCTGTTCAGCTAAGGCCTGCTTCACTCCTACTAAGATGGCGCTGTCCAGGTCTGCTTTGGAAATGCTAGACGATGATTCCTTGAATTTCTTCTTGACAGGAGAGAGATCGGTTTCTTTAGCTGCACCAGTGCTATGTGATACCAACATTTTAGAGGTTTTGACGTAATTAAACATAGTTTGCTTTCTAATAAACTGAAAGTAACGAGTTGTAAGTGGAGCGCACACAATTCACGTCTGCACCGCCATGAATCGGTCACGTGCCTCTGTAATCTTCCATTTTCAAAACAGGGTGGCTATTGGCTATTTTTCGCTTTATTTGGACAGGAGCCGACGCTACAATACGTTTAGAGTGCCCGCTACTGGATGAGATGGCAAACAATAAAATAAAATACAAATGGTCTAATCATAGACTGTAAAAAATGCGCTAAACATGGCACTTTAAAAACCGGTTAGTTTATTTATAGTTCGGTTACGGATATTTCACGTCATGTTTGAATGCATATTCGAATATCGAATAAAAAGTGACAGCCCTACAGTGTATATCGTTAGTGAACGTGTATATATCTAAGCTAACACTGGTCTCTCACCAAGACACCTGCCCTGTTCTCCACTGGTTCTCCTCACACCACAACTCAATGTGTCTCTGACCGTTCTGTCTAACATTAATCCTGGCCTGTCCCTGCGGCTCATAACTGTACGGCTGTGGTCCATCATACGACGAGTGAGTATGAACAATTTCCTCAGCGTCCGAAATGTCATTGCGATCCATTGTTTTCCTGTTGTCTGAATCGACCGCTCTCCCGCCGTTACGTCACGCCCATTTCGGGTGCAGAAGTAACATTTTCTCACTAAAACGACTCCAGAAGGAAGCGCCTCTGTAGCGTATTTATAAGTATATTTGAAAGAAAATCGGGTTCCCACATTATTTTTCTATACATTGACTCGTTGGGTCCTCTAACCTGCAATATGCCCTTTAAAGCATGTTGAGGGCCTTTCTGGACCCACGGTCTGTGTGGATAACTAGCCGGAATCTGGCCATTTATAGATTTGTTATACAACGTATTTATGATATGTATGAGGTAATGTACGGTTCTATTGGTTAGATCTGTATTACTCCCCTTAAAACTTTCACTATATATTCCATAACCCAAGAATCCTGGGCTGAGCTCGTCTCCCCAGCGCAAGTCGTTGTTCAGTCGACTGCTAATTGTTACAGTTTGACTCTTTGTTTTCCCCTTTTTCTTAGTGTTTTGGTTTAGTCCTATTCAGTTTTACCCGCTCCTCGTTTGTCCTCAGTTTATTCACCTGTGTTTAGTTAATTATCTTCATCCATGTCACCTGTCTCCTATTCATTATTGTCATCAGTCTCTGTATTTAGTTTCCCTCAGTTCATTCAGTCTTGGTCCGTTTACTGTGTTTAATGTTATACTGTGTTCTCCTGAGTTTGGAATTAAATCCTGTTTATTTCTATTCTTCGACTCTTTGTGCTTCCTACCACCGTGTACCGTAACACTAATAAAGACCGGAATGAGGCACTTGTTTTTGTTGCAAGTTTTCATTTCTAACAGCTACAGAATTAACAATGTATCATCACGATTTGGTTCATAACTCTAAAAAACAGGGAAACTTACACATTTTTTTTTAAGAAATAAAAGCTATACAATTATCTCGATTGGTTTTTGCAATTGTTTTTAATGACACAAGGCATGTATTATAGGCAGTGTTGTGTTGCTTCCCTGAAACTGTCATTGCCTGCGCGAGAGATCCAACGCGCAATGTCGCAATAATAACATTTTGTAAGCTATTACTCTATTTATTATTAAATTATTACTAATTTATTTTCTAATCACAGTGAATGCCAAAACGGTCATCTCTTTAGACAAATAAAACTGTTCTGACACATATAACTCTTGAAATTTAATGGGGAGAAGTTATATAGTTGAGCAATGTTATTATAGTTGTGTTTTGTTCTTTTATTTAAGTCATTTTAGTTTTAGTCTTAATAATTAACAGCTTATTTCAGCTACTTATTAACAGACACTGTAATAAATAAAAAAGGTTAATTTAAATTATATGTTTATTATTTACATAATAAATACAACATGCTCACATCACTACAGAGATATACTGTATGTATTTAATCATTAAAGGGACAAAAATATTTAGATAAATCAGATTTTAACGCGGATATGTGCATTTTTCATCCGTTGGTTATCACTGTCAGTCTTAAATCTTGTGAGTGATAATTTAGCAGATTCAAGAAAGAAATGAGAAATAAAAATCATAAATGGATTGTAGAGAAAGACAAAAACGTGTATTGTTGAAGCTGGCTACACAATGAAAGTCTTATTTACATCATGTGTCCATATTTTGTTGCTTGAGAAAACCTAAATGATAATGCGCTCTAATAATCTGCACAAAATAAGATTGTATCAAAGGTTTTGGTCGACTACCATCTGTACAATAACAACATTTATTCACAGTGGTGAATATGTATAAATGACTGTATTTAAATTAATTAACATTACGTAACATATTATAAATATGATCATTCCTATGCTTAAAATGCATTGTGTTATGTAGTGTCTAATCTTTTAGATAAAAATAGATAAAACGGTTAAAATAGTGTCTTTATATCACACATCAGCCTGTCGTTGTCTGACTTGTGTGTGTAAACGCAGCACTTTCGATAGTTTGGTGACCTGTGTGTACTCATCCTTGACACCAAGGCCTAGTATCAAGACGAATCCTGCAAAAGCACTGAATAAATAAAGATACTAACAAAACATTAACGAATACACAAATCCACACATTGCTGCATAAATAAATACGTATACGTGTGTGAGATGAGAGAAACGAATTACTAAATGGCTGGAAAAATGAAAATCTGAATTTTTTTTTTCTCCTTATCCGCATTGAAAACATTGTCTGGTCGTTGTGAAAGCACTGCAATTGCACATTAACATAACATTAGTATTGATGTTATTGCAGTCAGGCCTAGCAGAGATCCCGGACACAAGCAAACACTGCTTAACGAGAGTCTACCTCCTGTGATGTTTCTGAATCACTCATTACAGCAATCAGACAATGACAGAGATTAACGATGATTGATTGACAGCTCCTCCTCATTTGCATGTTGCATGAGTTATGCATGTGCTTTTCTATATTTGGATTTTCCACAATCATTCATGTTATATAATACTTTTTGTAAATGGCTCTACACATTTATGCATTTCTATATGTATTTAGGCAAGGATATGTATTCATTTAGCCTACTTAAGCTATTTATTTGTGTAAAAAACATTTTTTACGTGAGCCCAACACCACTTACTTTCACTTTCGCTTTAAATTATTTAGTTTTGGCTTGTTTAGTTATTTTTACATTCTTGTCCTGTTCTGAATATCATTAAATGTAAAGGATTTGTTGTGGAGTGGGGGCACAAAAATAGCCTATAGCTATGTATGTTTGTAGTGTTTACAATTGTAGGTCTACATTATGACATTTCACTTTATTTACCGGTATTATTTTTAAAAGCAATAAAATCAAATGCCACTTAATACGTGACTTGGCTATCATCAAAAGCGGTGCTGAGCTGAATTTGTGCCATCTATGCACAACAGTGTTATCTATCTATCTATCTATCTATCTATCTATCTATCTATCTATCTATCTATCTATCTATCTATCTATCTATCTATCTATCTATCTATCTATCTATATGTCTGTCTCTGTCTGTCTGTCTATCTATCTATCTATATGTCTATCTATATGTCTGTCTCTATCTATCTATCTATCTATCTATCTATCTATCTATCTATCTATCTATGTCTGTCTGTCTGTCTGTCTGTCTGTCTGTCTGTCTGTCTATCTATCTATCTATCTATCTATCTATCTATCTATCTATCTATCTATCTATCTATCTATCTATCTATCTATCTATCAAACTCAAAACCTTAAAACTTATTCAAGCTTTCTAGCAAGGCTTTTTCAAGCAAATTTAAAGTTTGTCTACAAAACTTTTTTTAATCTAGTTTGTAATAATCTATTCATTATTGTCATCAGTCTCTGTATTTAGTTTCCCTCAGTTCATTCAGTCTTGGTCCGTTCTCGTTAATGTTATACTGTGCCCACAGACGCATTCACATTTTACAGCGCTGTTTGACTTATCAACGACATTTGTTTACCAGTCCAGGACATATAATCGTTCAAATCGTTCACGTCCAGTGATTAATTCCTGATACGCATATATAAAAGAACTAAAGTAATCTCTACAAAATAATTATTCAAAAAAACCTTCATCGAAAACCTCTATCAAGCAACTATGAGAGGTCCGTTTAATCCAGCGCCGAGAAAAGTAACGGGTATCACGTGACAGTACCGTACATGTGTGTGTCATCAAAATAATGCACACAGCTAAATAATTACGTTAACTAATTTGAATAGTCACTGAATGAAATATAAACAGCATAGAGTTAAATGTATAATAAAGTTTAAAAAAATATATTATTTATATCCGTATAAGCCCCGCCTACTCCTCATTGCGTCACTCGCGCTCCTGCTGTCTCTCTGTTTTCTCAGGTTTCAGCGGAACTGCTGCGTGGCGATTCCCACAACTCCCAGCATCTGATGGGGAAAACACACGGCGCGATTTAACAGAGGATGACATCTGCTCTCTAGACTCACATCTACACACTTTCAGGAGCGCCTTTAGCACCTTCAAACATGCAGATCAGCGACATAAAACATCGACAGAAGAGTTCAAACAAGCAGCAGAACGGGGAGAAACGGAGAAGTGAGGATGAGACGAAGAAAGAGTCCGTCATCAGAGAGAGTTTCAGTCCTGATGAGAAGAAGAAAGACAGTTTAAGTCCTGATGAGAAGAAGAAAGAGTCCGTCATCATCAGAGAGAGTTTCAGTGCTGACGTGAAGTTCTCCGTCAGTCTGATGTGTCTCGCGCTCTCCGTCATCGTCGCGTGGTCAGTTCACTTCTGTCTCTAACATTAATAAAAATACATCAGTTTTCCTCTGTCTATAAGTGTGCTTTCATCTGTCCTCCGCAGGCTGCATCTCCAGCAGAGCGCAACGCTAGCAGAAATGAGGGAAAAGTACGAGTATTTGCAGGAGAAGAGCCGCAGGGTGGAGGATCTCGACGAGAAACTGACTGAAGTCTCACAGCAGGTCTGTGTAATCCAGTAAATACACTCTAAATACTAATCTCATAGTTGAGTTTGTGCTTGTTTCATATATTCTTCAAAAACCTTTACACTGTTTACACTAAACAAACTCATTTGGGTTATACTTTACATTAAGGTTTTTTTTTGTTAACATTAGTTAATCTGAACTAACAATAAACAATACAGCCATATGGAAGCTTGTTTACGCCACAGAATAAAACATTAAAAAAGGTAATTTCGATTTTTTTTTCCCTCAGACTTGCGTGATATAAACTTGAAATTCCGAGTAAAAAAAGTTGCAATTTCAAGAGAGAAAAAATCTGAAATGTGAGGGGGAAAAAGTCAGAATTGTGAGAAAAAAAGCCAGAATTTCAAAAGACAAAAAAGTAAAAATTGTGTGGGGAAAAAAAACCTAAAATGTGAGGGAAAAAAAGTCAGAATTGTGTAATATAAATATAAGTGAACTCCTGTAAAGCTAAAGTGAAATGTAAAGGAGTTACTGTTCTAGTGTTTGCAGTGCGTATGCTGTCTCCCAGACTGTAGCCGCCTTTCCATTACCCTTCAAATTGCGCAAATTGAAATTGCGAATTGAAAATACGCCCACTGGAAACACGTCAATTTCGCAAAAACTCCTATATATCGCAAAAAAGTTTTTTACGTCCGTGTGAGATGGTTTATAAATAAACATTTTGCTGATGAGGAGTGATTGGACAGAAGACGAGACGGAGTTCTTTATCAAACTCATAAAACACAAAAGAATTACAGGAATACTGGCTTCTAAACCTCAAAGAAATGCTCAGGCATTTCACAATAGTTTTTTTTTCAGAAATTTAGAAAATATCGTAAAAGTTTTGGTCAAATCTGTAATGGAAACGCAGCTTGTGTTGCAGTATTAGCGCTAGCTCAGCGCTGACGCGTGTGTGTGTGTGTGTGTTGTGACGCAGCTCCAGGCCTCCGCAGACGCCGCTACACTCCTGTCGAAGCTGCGCCTCTCGCTCGGCTCCGTCCTCAACACGTCAGCGGCGCTGCGGGAGCATCAGGACTCGTCCTCCCGCCAGCTCCACACACACACACAGCAGAGCGCCGAGCTCCGCGCGCTACACACCCACTCCCGCGGCGCGCACACACAGGTGGCGGCGCAGGTGAACGCGCTGGAGGAGCGTCTGCGGGGGCTGGGGGAGCGTCTGCAGGAGGTGCAGGACGGCGTGCGCGGGAACACGCGGGCGCTGGAGCGCGGCGAGGAGGAGGAGCTGCAGCGGGTGCGCGAGCTAGCGGAGCAGAGTGACTCCAGCGTGTCCCGGCTGCAGGAGCGACTCGAGCGGCTAGCGGCGCAGGCCCGCGGGCTCCAGGAGCGGCTGAGGGAGGAGGCCGGTCGGGCTCAGCAGGGCGAGGAGGAGGCGCTGGAGGAGGCCGTGCGCTCCATGCTACGTGTCCGAGCGCTCCTCAGCGCCACCCGCAGGACAGTCCAGGAGCTGGAGGAGCAGGTGCAGAGCCTGGAGAAGCGCAGGACGAGGAGACGCCACCCCAGACCACAGGCTAACACCGACACTGGCGAGAGCTGAGCCCAGGAGCCGGACCCGCACATACGCTACTTCTACTTCCCTCATGGATTGTGGCGGGGTCAATGTGACCCGGTTTGATCTTTGAGCTGTCGGAAATATCAGTTAACCTGTGTTTTTTTTCTTGGAATTGTGTGACTTTTTCTCATTTAGGGTCATGAACAAACATGCAATGTTTCAACACTCTGATGTGTTTTGACTAGGGCTGGGATTTGAAAATCTCAACACTTGAGGTAAGGAATCGGATACTTGTTATACAATGAAAATTTCCATTCCTCTTATCGATTCCTGTGTGCGCATTTCAATATGACTTTAGACAATTCAAGCGTGAGACGCCTCAGTTTTCTGCACCGCAGGCGTGTGTGTGTGTATGAGTATACTGGATCCGTGCAGCTCTTAAAGTGACAGCAGGCTAATATTCCTGCCGTCTCTATGCTAACACTAATCAAACAACAGATAGAGAGAAAATTCACTCGTTCTTGACTGCACTTTATAAATTAAATATACATTACAAATATAGCTACAAAAGTTTCTCAGTGTTATTTTACATGTGATTACAGTTTCTGTACCTCAATACCTGAAAATCTTAAAACACTGTTTATTTGATATTTCAATTTATAATTCTTTTATTACATGGCTTGGTTGAATTCTAATGTAGAATGCGGTCTGTTATTTCTTGGTAACAGACTGTTGCTAAGTATAACACACCGTTGCCATGAAAAACAGAGCGTTGCTATGGACACAGTTCTGTTCACTCTGGAGGATAAACTCCTTTAAATCAATAAACTCCTTTTTAAATCAATATTTTGTGTCAAAATTATTGATTTATCTGGTAGGTAGCCATGTAATAAGCGGGATACTGGTCCTGATCAGCCTGTCGGGGTTGTACTATTCGCTATAACAACCGCCTCGCTTTACATTATCCCTTACTTATTTGTTCTTTTTTAATTACTGAGTGTTTTGCTTGTCTTTAAAAATGCTTGAAATTGATATTAGTTAGGCTAGTTGTTTTTCTATGGTGTTTTTAAACCTCAGGCAAACGCTCCTTGTATAAGTGTTCTTTAGCCTGTTAATCTTTGTTCATGATATTCCGCTACAATTAAATGTTTTGCAATAAGACTAAATGTGAATGATAACTGTTTTTTGTTGTTGTTTTTTACCTTATTGGAATCGAAATCGATAAGCAGAATCGAAATCGTTAAGATTAAAACGATACCCAACCCTAGCTTTGACATACACACGCTAAATAACTGTTATGTTCGTGGGTCCATTTGACCTGCATATTTTAATGTTCGACTAAGGCAAATGTACAGACCCAAAATAATAACATTTCTTGGTTATATTTTGTAATTTTAGTTTTTTTACTACCCTATTAAGCTTAAAAAAGGAGCTTTTCCCCACTTAGTTTTACTGACAAAATATTTTTCAGTATAGAAATGAGCTATCATTTCTTTTTTCAATCTGTCTGAAACACTATTAAACCACTTTGACCCATATAGACAGCTATTCAAAAGCAACAGTACGGGCCTCTGGTCTATTGGTTAGCCAACATGACATCATGACTTTGCGTAAACATACACGCCACCCTCTAGTCAAGTGGTGTGTTATCTATACGCATTTTGAGCTATCCGCGTGTATGTCCACGCCGAAACAAACCGTTATCTTTTGCGTGTATGTCTACGCCGTTAAATGTCCGAGTGATTCCGCGTGTATGTGTACGCCGTTAAATGTCCGAGCGAAATGAAGCAAAATGTAGATCTACATCTGTGGAGCAATATTTTTTTCCCTAGGATGGTAGGGGAAGACTCATAAATGGTATTAACCCCAGTGACGGGTAGGTTTAGGGACGGGGTTGGGGTAGGTCATATATTTATATATACAGTAATGTAACGTTAAGTCAACGGCGTTGATAAACACGCTGAAAAGCGATTATGCGTGTCATACATACGTAATTTCATGAGATCAGTCTGGGTTAGCCATGCCGGATTTATGTGAGCCCTGAAGTGCAGTCAGATTAAGTTATGGGTTATTCTCTCATTGTGATTGGTTGATCAGGGACCAATCAGTGACCAAGCAGCTTTGTGTGTGTGTGTGTGTGAAGTGCAAGAAGCAGAGTCTACAGAACAAAAGATGAGACAACTTGGCAAAAGTAAACATTCATTTCATTATACAGTCATATTAAATTGTTCAGTTATGATGTTTTGAGCATAAATGTAAAAAAAAAAAAAAAAAAAAAAAAAAGTTGGGAAAATAATGAATGCAAAAAAAGTCGGAATGCAGTTTTTCTTTTTTTTTTGCCAAAAACAAAACTTTAATAAAAGTGTTTAAAAACATTTTCATAAATAATATGTTCAGATATAAGTCTTGTGTAATGTTTGATAAGTGTTGGTATTAAAATGTTACTGTTTGTAAACCTGTGCTGAATCGGATCAGGGTGAGTTTGAGCCGCACCGCACAGCTGTATCCCGACAGCGGACCGTGCCTGAGCGTTACAGGAGCGCTCAGTGTCGTTAGCTTAAAGGGACAACAGGCAGGAATCCCGTTTTTGTCAAACAGTGACCCCTAGAGTCGCTGTGGAGAACTTGTATTTAACGTTAATGTCGTAAATACCACTCACGCAGAGCGTGACATGGCGTGACGTGTTACATAGTATACAATAGTGCATTGTGTTTAATTTGTCGTTTAATGAGATCTAATATACACTCACCGCCCACTTTATTAGGTACACCTGTCCAACTGCTCGTTAACACTTAATTTCTAAGCAGCCAATCACATGGCGGCAACTCAGTGCATTTAGGCATGTAGACATGGTCAAGACAATCTCCTGCAGTTCAAACCGAGCATCAGTATGGGGAAGAAAGTTGATTTGAGTGACTTTGAACGTGGCATGATTGTTGGTGCCAGAAGGGCTGGTCTGAGTATTTCAGAAACTGCTAATCTACTGGGATTTTCACGCACAACCATCTCTAGGGTTTACAGAGAATGGTCCGAAAAAGAAAAAACATCCAGTGAGCGGCAGTTCTGTGGGCGGAAATGCCTTGTTGATGCCAGAGGTCAGAGGAGAATGGCCAGACTGGTTCGAGCTGATAGAAGGGCAACAGTGACTGAAATAACCACTCGTTACAACCGAGGTATGCAGCAAAGCATTTGTGAAGCCACAACACGCACAACCTTGAGGCGGATGGGCTACAACAGCAGAAGACTCCACCGGGTACCACTCATCTCCACTACAAATAGGAAAAAGAGGCTACAATTTGCAAGAGCTCACCAAAATTGAACAGTTGAAGACTGGAAAAATGTTGCCTGGTCTGATGAGTCTCGATTTCTGTTGAGACATTCAGATGTTAGAGTCAGAATTTGGCGTAAACAGAATGAGAACATGGAACCATCATGCCTTGTTACCACTGTGCAGGCTGGTGGTGGTGGTGTAATGGTGTGGGGGATGTTTTCCTGGCACACTTTAGGCCCCTTAGTGCCAATTGGGCATCGTTTAAATGCCACGGCCTACCTGAGCATTGTTTCTGACCATGTCCATCCCTTTATGGCCACCATGTACCCATCCTCTGATGGCTACTTCCACCATGTCACAAAGCTCTAATCATTTCAAATTGGTTTCTTGAACATGACAATGAGTTCACTGTACTAAAATGGCCTCCACAGTCACCAGATCTCAACCCAATTGAGCATCTTTGGGATGTGGTGGAACGGGAGATTCGCATCATGGATGTGCAGCCGACAAATCTGCGGCAACTGTGTGATGCCATCATGTCAATATGGACCAAACTCCCTGAGGAATGCTTCCAGCACCTTGTTGAATCTATGCCACGAAGAATTGAGGCAGTTCTGAAGGCAAAAGGGGGTCCAACCCGTTACTAGCATGGGGTACCTAATAAAGTGGGCGGTGAGTGTATGTTGTTAGGGGTGAGAATTTTCACGTGATTAAATGCATAGATCCGACTATTATCCCCATGAACTTTAATGGTCCAGTGGCAGAACTTTTGCCAAGTGTGTCAGAGGTTCTGGGTTCTAATCGGTACTAGTAGTATAGTTTATTTTCCTCATCAAAACCGATTGTTTATTAGTGATTGTATATCAAGCATGGACAAGTTTTTTGTGCATTAGGTTTTGTGATTTCACCGTAACAAATATAGAGAGTCTCTCAGTCCCCGCAACGGATTGAGGCGCGCGTCCGTGTGAAGACTATGCGCGTCACAACAGAACACTGTATCCACGCCACTGATCGCAGCGGCCACAGTCTATGAGCGGCAAGCACTTTGGTCACTTGATTTAAAAAACAACACATTTCAGATCGCCTCTTATTTAACAAACGAACGAAATGAATGCTCTACTAGAGTTAACTGGAGATGTTATCCGTGCCGCGAGATGTTTCAATGGGGACATTTCACACCCGCAAATTATGCCTATGCTCGTGTCCGACTCCTCGCTCGGTCAGTCTGCCGTTTCCTCTTTCTCTGTTCCTCCGACAATGCTTTCGTGTATTTGTGTGTATGTGTGCAGTGCCGTAAAGGAATATGTTACATCGCGAGAGCTGATATCACGCGATACTTCCTGACACGGCCCGCCGCACCAAAGTTGCAAGTGGGATTTTTCCGCTCACAGGCACCAGGGGGGGGCGAGAAGGCCACCATTCAGCCCGAAAGAAGTCAAATAACCATTTCAATAACTCTGAAGCTGTTCAGTTAAGCTAAAAAAAACTGCATAGAATCCCTTTAATCCACAGCGCTTGAGCCGTAATGCTGATCACCACACACACACACACACACTTATGAGCACAGATCTGGGTGACAGTGAGACACTTACAGTGGAAGTCAATGGGGTTAAACTTCATCTGTGTCATTAGTACTGCTAAAGGACATCAACAATAGGTGTTAACACAAGGTTAGCACTTGCCAACCATTAGATAATAATATTCTGTGTGTGTGTCCCTGTGTGTTCGTGTGTGTGTGTCCCAGTGTGCGATGATGTGTGTGCGTGTGTCCCAGTGTGCGATGATGTGTGTGTGTTTTTATGTTATAAGCAAAAGCTTAATTTCTGGTCTTCTTTCTGACTGAAGTGTACTTGTGTCCTCTCTCTCGTGTGTGTGTGCAGTGTGCGCTGCTGTCCCAGACGCCGGTCTCCGCCCAGACCTCGGCTCTGTCCGCGGAGCTGTCTCGCCTGCAGGAGTGTGTGTCGGGCCTCGGCTCTCGGCATCAGGAGCTCCAGCAGGACCTGGCCCGGGCCGCGGGGGACGAGCTCAGCCGGAACCGCGCCGTGGCCTCTATCCGCACGGACCTGCGGCGCGTGACGGGCCTGCAGACGGAGCTGGAGGCGCTGCTCACACACACACGCGGCCTGGAGGAGGAGCTGTCCCGCACCGAGAGGCTGATGGTGAAGCGCATCGGGGACCTGCTGGCCGGCAGCATCGCCCGCGTGTCCGAGCTCAAGAGCAGCGCCGAGAGCAGCGGCCGGGCACTGGACCGCACACACACACTCCTGCAGCAGCTCTCCGACGACATCGTCAAGCTCTCGGAGCGGGTCCTGGCGCTGGAGAGCGGGCGAGCCAAGCTGCGCCGCACCCTGAGCTTCACACACGACCTGAAGCCCGCGGTCTTCACCGTCAGGCAGGACCTCGCCCTCCTCCAGCCCAAGCTAGACGACCTGACGCTGAGGATCGGCCTGCTGGCGGCAGACATGACGAGCCGAGAGCGAGAGCCGGAGCACGAGCCCACGAGGGACACACTCGACCCGACGCCCTGAACCACGAGCTCAACTCCACCAACACGCGATACCAGTCATTTCAAGTGGGAATATGACGAGACAAAGTGAGCTTTCGGTCCATTCCGGCCGATTCGCGAGTCGCACTCGCACAGTAAAAGCCAGAGGCGGGACTTATGGAGTGAGCAGCCAATCACAGCGCGGCGAATCCCACATTCACAACACTGTATTCCTGCAGGACACCGGCAGACACTCGTTACGTGTGACAGCGCCACCTACAGTCAAACCAACACTCATTCAGACACTTTTCTCACGTCATCACAGTTTATTGGCTATAGTTTAAGAAATGGTGATAAAATATGACAAGAACTTTGACTGGTTTTGTCCGTCCTTCTGTTAGACTCTCACACATGAATTATGTTGAATATCTGTCAGCTGTTAAATTTAACTACACAATTACATAATACCAGTTTAGCTCAACCAGTGACCAAGCAATGCTTCATGTTGTTCAGTCTGTGTGTAAAAAGAGCATTAGCAATTACAGAAAACACACTTCAGCAAAACATGGTCAGCTCAAAGTGGAGGAATCATATTTGCTCCCCAATTTGTATAAATGTCACTGGTAGTCTCTGTATGAAGAGTTGTTGGGTGTAATATGTCACAGTTTACTTTATTTTGCTCTCCTCACTTACATAAATGAACTATAGTGTCCTGCACACACTAGTAAACACATGATAATGACGTCAGTGTTCTGGATAGTAGTGTGTAGACTCAGACCTCAGAGACTGGAGACACAACTCCACTTGTCTCTTTATGCTGCACTTCATTGTGTTGCTTGATGTTGAAAACTAGTTATTGTTTTCATATTGTCGTAATTTATGAACATACTAATAAACACTGTTTGTCAGGTGGAGGTTTACTGTCAAGTGTTGCACAGTGTCTAAAGTTTGGGTAATATTTCACAAAGTTACTGTTTTTTTTCTGTATTTTTGATCAAATAAATGATGAGCATAAATGACAAACTAATTTTTGTTCTCTCTGTTTTTCAATAATTTTAAGCATCTGCTGTCAGGGTGATTTCCCATGCATGTATGAAGTCGGTTCTCCTCACGTTCGCACACACACACACACACATAGAAAAACCACATGTAATTCATCATAAAGTCTGTCGACCAGAAACCGTCCAAGACTGGATGTGTGGATAATTTTGCCTGTTAATGCCAACTGCATACATTTTGGCACAGGTGTGTATTTTAATTTTACTATTTCACCCCCATTTCCTTTAAAGCAACACTATGCAGTTTTTCAACCTTCATATTATATTTCCAAAACCCTTGTGATGGTACATGGACTTACAATAGGTTGAAAGACACGTCTGCCATAGCCTGACGGCGTTTGTGTCGCTTTTACTGGCACTGCGTAACTTCGGGGTTTGGGTAGTAACTTTTTTAAAAGATAAAAATCTGCTAATATTGAATGTTTATTGTGGTCAACCAGCGTTGCCTGTCTTTGTTAACATATTTCCTGGCTAACTTTCCCTTGGTTGAAGACCGTGTTGCAGTTATTTTGAAGTATTTTTGTGTTAAACTTAAACTTGTATGTTATTTAAGGGTTATCATGATGTAATGTTCACTATGGTTTCACAAGGACAGGAGACTTGCAGGAAACAGGTGATTGTCTTAAAGGTGCAAAACGCAGGTTTCTGAGTTTTTGCAGAGCTACGCCCCCTCTGGCGACAAGCGAAACTGCAACCAGAGTTGTGCACGCTCATGGACCGCACGCATGCACGAGCTGTTCGTAACTAAAGGAGCATCTGCCGCACAGATCTTTGGTGTACAGCCAAAATGTCTTCAGAGGTAATAAAGTTATAAATCTGCAAGTCATTTCAAATATATGGAAGGAATGACATTTGAGTAAATTACTCTTATGTGTTGAGGGGAAAACGGGGGTAGTAAAAAACTTTGTTTATGTGTTGTGTGTTTGTATGTGTTTACTGTATCCACCTATGGTTGTATTGTTATGAAAACACGTTCATGAACAACATAATTGATTACTTCGCAATAGTTCAAAATAATAATCATACCGTAACCGGTTGGTCAACAACGTTCACTCAAATGTCTCAAGGTAATAAACAATCAAATGTCACCATGACGTTTTCATAAAAGCCAAACAGGCTAATCCGCCGAAGACTTGCGGGGTTCAGCCTGTTTTACTGATCTGCTAAGTAGAATATTCCAATAACAATACATCCTTTTTCTGTTATAATTTACTCAAAATTTGTGTCTAATTATCGGTCATATTTTTCAGCATGTTATATCACACTCAAGAATCTTGAACTGTTTTGCTAATCACTAAACTACATGTAGCGCTGATTTATTTAGTAGATATTTTGACAGGGACAATACACACTGACAAACATTAATGTGAAATGTGTCAATACTTTATTTAGTAAATAGTTAGTCTGCTAAACAGTATGAGTAAAGTAAAAATATTTACCCCTTTACCATTGTATTTCCCTTCCTGCAATGTTCAGAATAAAACATGTATTTTATCACAATACCAAAATATTTTACGTTTTCCTCGTTTTGATGGAATACGAGCTCTGACCAATTTGATGTTACTGTGGTGAGAAGCACTGATGATAGCAGTGACAGCAGTGAAAGGGGCAGAGCACAAGGGAGACCAAGGGGGAGAGGCAGAACTACTAGTGACAGGGGCAGGGGAGGAGGACGGGGTAGGGGTAGGGGCAGGGGCAGGGGAGGGGTCAGGGGAGGAGGCCGGGGTAGGGGCAGGGGAGGAGGTAGGGGTAGGGGCAGGGGAGGAGGACGGGGTAGGGGCAGGGGAGGAGGACGGGGTAGGGGCAGGGGAGGGGGACGGGGTAGGGGCAGGGGAGGGGGCCGGGGTAGGGGTAGGGGCAGGGGAGGGGTCGGGAGGAGGCCGAGGTAGGGGCAGGGGAGGAGGCCGGGGTAGGGGTAGGGGCAGGGGAGGGGTCAGGAGGAGGCCGGGGTAGGGGCAGGGGAGGAGGACGGGGTAGGGGTAGGGGCAGGGGAGGGGTCAGGGGAGGAGGCCGGGGTAGGGGAGGAGGCCGGGGTAGGGGTAGGGGCAGGGGAGGAGGACGGGGTAGGGGTAGGGGCAGGGGAGGGGTCAGGGGAGGAGGACGGGGTAGGGGCAGGGGAGGGGTCAGGGGAGGAGGACGGGGTAGGGGCAGAGGACAATCAAGATCTAGATTAATCAGTGAAGAGGACAGACAACGTGTGGCTCAGCTGTCTGCAGCCAGGACAGCAGAATTGCAGGTTGGTCTCACTGTACACGATCCAATTACATACATCCAGCCAAAATTGTAATATCAATGAATACTTATGATTGCAGGCACAGTTACAACGACTGACAATTGAAGAGAGGGATGAAGTACTCGAGATGGTAGTCACTCGTTTACCGGGTGTCCTTTTTGACATCATGGACTATAGGCAAGCTACACCCGGACTAGCTCCACCTAACAGTGGTCCTTTGACTTGGTGCACCTGTCTCAACTGCAGATTGATGCCTAGTGACATCGAGAACAGATGTTGTAGACAGGATCCAGCTGGCTGTGTCAGCAGAAGTGCACATATGGAACTTTACATTTTGGATGAGGGCATCCTGCGGCTGGCTCGTTTACTATGGAAAAGAAAAACAACACTGAAGTGATGTAACTAAAATAATGAATGAAAATAGATATCTTGCTTATATAAAAGAATAACAAGTTTTTCACAACAGACCTGCCCTCTTTGGACCTGTGACTGCACCAGATCTGCTGTAGGAGGGGGCACAATGCCAGACAGGGGTCCCAGTAACCGAGGGTTATCTGGTCTGTAGCTTCGTTTTCTTGGGAGTCCTCCTGCAGACTGAAGTCGTAATCCTAGAATTTTCATAAGCAGGTCAGGGATGTAACTATAGACTTTTGCCTCTTTCACTGCTTGTACCCGATAGCGCTGTGACTTCTTGCTGTACAGTCTTTTTTGCCTGCAGAATAAATTATATTACATTAGTGCTCTAAACATGCATTATATTGAAAAGTCATATAGCAATCACTTACATCACTTGGCCTTTGTTGTTGACATGTACAGGCCGGTTGTTGTGGTGGTTGTAGTCCAACGCCGCAAGAAATGTCCTGGCTTCATAGGCTTCAAATGAAAAGGCAAACCGCTTGCCAGCATACATGAGTATGTGGTTTTGGAAGGATTCTAGTTGTGAAGTTGTCCTAGGAAATATAATGAAATCAAATGACAATGGGTCATGGTCAGGAATGAATATTCATATTGAACAACGTAAAAATTGGATTATAGCTGTTTAGAGTAACATACTTTTTATTCAATTATTCAGATGGCCATACCTACAAAATAAACATTCTTACCGGAAGGTGAGAAACTTCTCAATATCCTTGAGCCATCTGCGGTTGAGCACTATTTGTGACAGAGCCACATGTGCTGTAGATCCAGGGGGTATGACCTCTCTTTCATCACCCAAAGGCCCATGGAGGCATCTGCCAAGGGCCCATTCATGTACTCCACTGACATGGTGGAGTACACCTCGCCACACACCCTAAAATACACAAATGTCTTTTACATAAACACCCCAGAACCTCTGTAATGTAATAGTAGAAGCAAAATTGACATCTATTACTACAGTACTTAACAATACTATTGCATGCACTTTGAATGATCATACTCACCATAAACTCATCTCTGTTGTCTGCAAGTTGACAAGCAAACCAAAAGTGGTTTACTATATCTTTTATCCAGGCAAGTATACTTTTTTGCCCTGACATTACTGAAACAATTGAATTCTTTCAACAGGCCGAGATGATGTTTGCATGTCACTCTCAACATGAAAATCATGTCACTCACAACATGAAGTCTCTTAGTGAGATTCTTTGCAGCATGCCAGACGTCAAGGCAATGTAAAACACCCTTCTCCTTGTATCTCCCCTTTTCTGGATCTGTTATGAAACAAACATTACATTACAAAAATGCAACCATCACCATCTCAAATTCAAAAAATATTCTTACGCACGAGTGAAGCAATCTGCACATGTGCGTCAGTCACTATTTCTTTGATGTTCAACTCCCTCAAAAGGACATCAAATGTTTTGATGAAGGCATCCTTCTCCATAGACGTGCTCTTCCTACCAACATGTCTTTTATCAACAGTGACAACGCTTATGATGTCTCGGCTCTCCAGCTCAATTGTAGTGTATGTGCAAAACATGGCTGAGTGTCCTTATAGAACAATAACGAACATATGAATTTACATACAATACATACATACATACATAAAAATAAAAAATAAATCAAGTGAAAAAAACTACTACGGTCTCCTCATAGCTGAAAACAAGAAAGCCATTGTTACCATACAGAATACAATGAGTACATGTACAGGTAATAATGATTACTACATCAGAGTAATATCTAAAATAGGATTAAATCAGAGCTAAACCAGGTCTAGACCCAGTAAAGTTAGCCTCTGAAGAAAGGTATTGTTTTACATAGAGTATAATACATTGTTTCCCCCACATACCTCATATATACTACATACAAAATGTACCACATTCCCGGGAACAATTTACCATTTTTACCGAAAAAGACAATATAGCCAATGCAACGGCGTTCTCCCTTGTTGGTCAATGACATGAGAACACCTTAGCATGTTAGCAATGGACACAAGGCTAACGTTATCGGCAGGCCATGCACAAAAACATAGTTAGCATCTTTTATTGGATATGTTTTATGTTTCATGTTGTACTATTCTTCCGAACACAATTCCTAGTTTATGAAACTGTTCACTAACAATGGTAGTAAAATCAATTCTGATTGTACATGTATCTAGCTTACGCTAAAGCATTACACATTTTACGCATCGTCATTTGTTGTCATACATAGATTGGCCGTATCAAACATTAGAGACTGGGCTATATCTTACCGTTTTATCAAGAAAAAAGCCAACTGAGGATCCCGTTTGAGACCAAGAGCAGACCGGAGATCTCTCCATTTGTTGAATGCCTTCCCGAGGTTGACTCTCGTCTTACTCCGACGCATGTCTGACTCCAATTTGGCCCTTTTGGTGACACTAGACAAAATCTTTTTTTTTTTTTTTACTTTACGTGGAGTTTGCGTTGGGGTTTGGAATGGACTACAAGCCGGTCTCTTTGAATCCATCTTCTATTTTTGACGCACGAGTTGTCTTCGCTGATGCGGAGAATGGCGGCGCCGGCGAATACACAAACCTGCGAGACATAGCCTGGTGAGCGTGAACGCGCATGACGTCACGCCCAGTCTCAAATTCGAGCCCGAATCCCTCTTATATATTTTACTGTACAGGATTATAGAGGCAATCTCAGTGAGCAGAGAAGGGCTCAATCAGCCCATCAGGCAGTTCTTTAAGCATGTATAGGATAGAAAAACAGGTATTTTTAACATGAAAAGTTGCGCAATGGACCTTTAAAAAGCCATTCCAAACAAGTAAAATGTAAAATTGCATTAATCTTAATGTTTACAATGCTTATGCACCCTATGCACTAGGGGTGGAACGGTACATGTATTCGTATCGAACCGAAACGGTACGGGCGTCACGGTTCGGTGCACGAATTTACACGGAAAATACACGGTATAAAAATAAATAAAACTCGCGTGCAAATTAATTAATGTAATGCGGAACTACTGTTAGATACGCGGGTTCTTTAGGGACACATAATCTGTAGCATCGGCTTAGCTCTGACCGCGCGTTCACTTCAAACGTTGGCTTTATACGCGCGTCCTATTCGCTTTGGACTAGCGTCGGACTAGACGCGAATTTGACGCTCTGTTCGCGTTTGGTGTGACCGTGACCGCATAATGAACAGGCTGCGATGTCAAGATTGCAATGCTGGAGTGTGTGTGTGTGAGAAAGAGAGAGAGAGAGAGAGAGAGAGAGAGAGAGAGAGAGAGAGAGAGAGAGAGAGAGAGAGAGAGAGAGAGAGGGGCGCGCGGGCGTGATCGAACTGTGTGTGTGTGTGTGTGTGTGTGTGTGTGTGTGTGTGTGTGTGTGTGTGTGTGTGTGTGTGTGTGTGTGTGTGTGAGAGTGTGAGAGAGAGAGGCGCGAGATCGAACAGTGGAAACATAAAAAACATAGGCCTACTCCGTCATTTTGTTCATACAGATCATTAAACCTGCAAAGTGTTTACTTATATTTGTGTACACTCGCAATAAAACACAACATTGTGCTTTTGTCACACTGTAAACTCTTGTCAAACTGTAACCTACAACTGTCACCCAACCAAAATCACAGATTTAAATTCTTTATTTGAATTAAAAGATAAGCATATATCATGGCATAATTCAAATTTGACAAAAAAAAGTGTGCAACAGCAGCCAATATCTCAGTCCATTATGCACATTAAGGGTAAAGGTGGCACCTACGCCTCCATATGTAGAGGCTACCATATGTAGAGGCTTTAATTAATAAACTAATTATATAAAACTATTGTCAGTGCATAAACTGGTTCTATGCCTTTATTAATAAAACTTATTTTAAAAATACAATGCCTTCTGCATTTTTGTTTTGCTTTTCCCTCCATTGTACCAAAATCGTACCGAACCGTGATGTCTGAACCGAGGTATGAACTGAACCGTGACTTCTGTGTACCGTTCCACCCCTACTATGCACGTATTACTATATAAATTAATACATATTTAATTTTAAAACAAAACATGATTATATACACACACACACACATTATTTCCTAAGTGTCCAAGTGCATTATTTACTTAACATAATTTGATAAATTCATTACATACATCACTTTAATCTATAACACCTATTTAGTTCAAATTCATTTTTAGTACATTTAGATAATACATATTTTATGTTTTGTTATCTTAAACCCCCCAAAATGTCAGGTTGTGCAACTGTCCGCACAAATACTAATTTAAATGGTGTTTTAAGAATAAAAAATGAAATTCTATGGCATCATTTTAACCTTTCATATAAACAAATTTTATACATTTCAGTAGATTTATAGCTGTTGAGAGAATTGAAAACCTTTGGTCTAGCAATCTGCATGTCAGGGTGGCACAACTGCAAACATGGCTCTCTTACTATGGTAATTACAGTATGCATGATAATGCATCGTCTAGAGGAGCCTTAATGATCCTTGTAGAGCTTTGTCAAATACCGGTGAAAACTGCTCTCAAGTTGGTACACTTTCCATGGCCGGTGAATTTAAACACTTAGAAATGTTCACAACTGAAACTTGTTTAAATACATTGAATTAATTACATACAACATTTATTTGGTAATTTGTCAATGACCTATCCATGTATAGCCTGGGAGCCTGGATCACAGCCCGAACCCCGCCAACACCATTTTTTGATCGGGAAGTTCGGTCTGGACTCGATCCCTTGAGGAGTAATTATGATCGGTTCAGAATTAGTCGGGCCAATCAAATTGCCAGGGCGGGCTTTATACGATGATGGACAGATGATCTGCAGTTGCGTAATCATCACGTTATCAAAGAGCGCTTGGGTTGAACTGGTTTCCCTCAGAGATGACTGCAGCTGGAGAACTGAGATGTATTTTTTTTCCTGGTTCGTTTTGACATGCCCTGACATTTGTGCTTTTTTCAGTTGCTTATAAACATATTAATGGCAAAGGTGAAATTACACTCTAGCACAAACAGGGCTACCATAATATGTGAGCAACATGTATGTACATGTTTGTATTTTTAAGAGAATATTGTTTATGCATGGTTATTGAAAAAACTAAAAATTAAAGTTTCTGAAATAAGGCCACAAAACACATATAGATTATTTCTTCACAAGACTTTTGAAAATTGTATCACATAGTCTAGAATATTTGCTCCAAAACTATGTGAGAATCATCCTGACTACTCATTCAGATAAGTCAATAAAGTATTTTACATTTTTAATGACGTGTTTTGTGTCAGAAAGCTTTATGCGAAGGGGCATGATCTCTCAATAATATGTATAGCATTTCACACCTGAGAAAGACAAAGACCCTCCCATAATGGCCCTATTAGGTGTGCTATCAGGCCATATCATTACAAGGAGCCTTGCACAAAGAATGAGGAGATTTAAAAAAGAACGGCTTTTAGATTGTTTGGATTTATTTACAACACAACATAATCCAAAGATACACAACAAAGGACAAAAAAGCACATTAGTAAACACACTGATCTAAAGACAGAGGCTTGAACAGTCACACAACTTTGTCCCATTCCTGAAACATAGTACATACATGTCATTTCCACGGTGTTTGATTTTTCATTTTACCATGTTCATGTACAGAGACTGTTGAATGTTGAAGTCAGCAGGACTCATCAGTGGCATCTCTCCCTGTAAAAAAAAATAATTAAATAATAAACACCTTTGAACTTGCTGATATCAAGAAAAACTATATGGCTGCACGACTTTGGGCATGCATTGTAGATTTTTCTGGTTAAAATTGCGATCTAATTAAATATATATCCACACACACACACACAGTGCGTAGAGAATAAGTGAACACACCCATGCTAAAGTTGACTACCCTTCACAATATAGACATGGTTTTATTTCAGTTAGCCTAACTGAACATTTATACATAAATAATATATTGTATTTAGACAGTATCACATATTTTACCGGAGGCTGAAATATATTTCACTAAATCATTATATAACCTAAGCAGTTATTCGCAAACAAAATAAATTACGCATAAGGCAGTATTTTAGCATGATAATCAGTGTCATAAACTAATCTCAAAACTGAGTGAAATATATGTAGTAGGCTAATATCACATTTAAAAAGTTTACACGAGCATATAGGCCTACATATAGGGATATTGTGACTGTGAGGTAATCTTTCCTATGTCAAAAGCTAGCCAAAACTAGGCAAAATATAGTCTGAAAATTCATTTGAGCTCTATAATCAGAAAAGGAATTATATAACACTAAACAAATTACTGTATTGTTTAGCTTGTATCCTCGGCGGAGTCAATTCGTTCTTCAAAATGCAGCCGTTGGTCATCCGAGTTTCAAATTCCTCTGAGGAAAAGGTGAATCCTTCCCCGCTGTCCAGAATCATCTGAAGGAGTAGAGTGCCATTCTCAAAACGCAATGAACTATCAGTGAATCTGATGGAGAAACTTCGTGTTTTTATGCCATTGATCGCTGCTGGGCGTGTGCGATGCATAACGTTAGATCACCTATTTACCATGTGAAAAGCGCTGGGGGCGTGGCGGCCTCGGCTCATTAAAGATAATGAACTGAGAACGAAAAAACTGTACCTCTCCTTGGTTTCAAACGGATTACATAAACTGGAAATATTTCTTTTTTTTAATAAATTACTTCATTTAAAAGAAGAGAATACAAGCTTTAAAAAGACACATGTCTCGTATCTCTGTGACAAGTATTGACTGAGTTACAGTTCATTTTTGGACGCGTTTCAGAATGGACTTCACTGACAGAGAGAACTCAGAACGCGCATCATTTTTATTTTTCTTTATTTGGCGAAAAGCACAAAACTTTGTTTTTATTGTGAGGTGCCACAAAAAAAAATACAAACTTAACAGGATCGAATGATGTATAACACTTATATGTAAGATCAAAATCAACAGAGTAATTTGAGTCTCTTTTGCACTAATAAGGAAAAAAGTCAGCTGGTATCGCCGGCGATACCGCCGACCCCAGAGAGTTAACCCTCTGGGGACCAAGAATGCGCCCGCACGTTTTGCTGTTTTTTTTTTTCACATAGCAGCAACATAGACTTAAAATACTCCATCATTTATGGTCATCTAAATAAAATCAATACATGTGTAATGAGACTGGAGATTGAGTAGAATCCATCTGCAGCTTTATTAAAGAAACGTCAAACAGGCAGGGGTCAGGAAACAGCAAAACAGGGAATTCAGAGAGCAAGCACAGAGAGTAGTCAGGTAACAGGCAGAAGATCAGGGCAGGCAGCAAGAAACAATAATCCAGGGCAATCCAAGTCAAGACAGGCAGCAAACAGGCAGTAGTGAGATAACAATCCAAGGTCAGGAAACAGATCAGCAAGATAGGGAAAAACGGTCAGTGATTACAGGCCGTGGCAATGCAATACTTCACACTGAACTTCTGTTTGAGTGTGGCTTATATGGAGAGTCTGAATGAGGTGAGTTCGGTGGATATCTGCAGAACAGCTGCTGGATCAGTAGTCGGCGAAGTATTCTGTAATGAGACTGGAGATTGAATAGAATCCATCTGCAGCTTTATTAAAGAAACATCAAACAGGCAGGGGTCAGGAAACAACAAAACAGGCAGGAACCAGAGGCAAGAGAGTAATCCAGGGAACAGGGCAAGATATCCAAAACCAAGAGACAAGAAAACCATGAGAATGCTCAGAAATGCAGTGTAACACTTAAACAAGACTTCGCGGTGACTGAATGAATGAACATGGTATAAATAGACAGACTAACAGGATGAGACAGGTGAATGCAATCAGTGAATGAGGTACAGGTGAATGTGATCAGTGATAAGTGATGGTGAGTCCGGGCAGTGAGTTATGGGAAATGTAGTTTGTGAGTGATAATAGTCTTATCTGGAGTGCCCTCTGGTGGCTCTCAAGGGCACTCCAGCTGGTGACCGTTACAACATGATTATAAACTATAGAGGGTCTTCTTTTTTGTGTACACTCACATTAACATCAAAACCTTGTGTGTTTTTTTAAAATAAATAAAATAAAAAGGGTGCGCTTTCAGCTCACTCTGTCTCCGCAAAAATCTTTTTGAAACATGTCTGAAAAATGAACGGAAACTCTGCTAATACTTATCACACAAACATGAAACATACGTCTAAAGAACGCTTTAAATTTCTACTTTTAAATAAAACAATTCACATTTAAAACAAATATTCTCCGGCAATGTAATCTGTATGAAACTAAAGAGAAGTACAGTTTCTCCTGTCTCAGCTCATTATCGTTAATTTGTTCACACGCACTCGCAGAGCGCGCTATTCATAAGATAATGTGCGAGCAAAAAAAACGGGCTTAATTTTAGATACATGAAAGACGGGATGAATCCTCCTGTACACTGGAGGAAGATTCAGGCGGACTGTCACCGGACTAATGATTTTGGTGACAGAAAACGGGCCAATGAATTTAGGTGCGAGCTTATTCGAAACGGAGCGGAGAGGAATGTCCTTGGTAGAAAGCCACACTTTAGAACCGACGACGTATACGGGAGGCCTCCGCCAGTGGCGATTGGCTTTGGCCTTGGTGCGCGCCCCCACTTGGAGTAGAGTCTCACGGGCTCTAGTCCAAGTGCGGTGACACCTCTGGATGAAGGCGTGGGCGGAGGGGACCGCGACTTCGGATTCCAGACTAAGAAAAATAGGTGGCTGGTAACCTACGCTACACTCAAATGGTGATAGGCCCGTGGATGACACTGGCAATGTGTTGTGGGCGTACTCCACCATAGACAGTTGCTGACTCCAAGAGGAAGGATTCTTGGACACTAAACATCGCAACGTTCGCTCCAAATCCTGGTTGGCTCGCTCAGTTTGGCCATTGCTCTGGGGATGGAACCCAGAGGACAGACTGACAGTCGCCCCCAGAAGTTTACAAAACTCTCGCCAAAATTTGGACACAAATTGGGGTCCCCTGTCAGAAACCACGTCTGTCGGGAGGCCATGAATCTGAAAGACGTGATCAACGACAATCAACGCTGTCTCCTTGGCTGAAGGTAATTTGGGCAAGGGAATAAAATGGGCAGCCTTCGAGAACCGGTCCACCACATCAAAACTACCATGTGACCCTGGGAGGGTGGGAGGGCGGTGATAAAATCTAGTGCGATATGGGACCAGGGTCTCGAAGGTACCGGCAGCGGTTGGAGTAACCCATCTGGAGGTCGATTGGAAGTTTAACCCGTGGCACAAACTGAGCAGGCCAATACAAAATTGTGAACATCACGAGCCATAAGAGGCCACCAGAATCGTTGCTTGACTAAAAACATAGTACGATTAACTCCCGGATGACAAGCCACATTGGAACAGTGTCCCCACTGAATAACGCTGGACCGTAAACTCTCTGGCACAAACAAACGGTTCGGTGGGCAACGAGTCGGGGGCGTTACCCCTTCTAAGGCCTTCTTGACCTTCGATTCGACCTCCCATGTGAGTGTAGAGATAAATAGGGTCTCTGATAAAATGCACTCGGGAGTAGACGGGCGATCGGAACGGTCAAAAATGCGGGATAAAGAATCGGGTTTGATGTTTTTAGAACCCGGGCGGTACGAGAGAGTAAAGTCAAAACCTCTGAAAAAAAGAGCCCACCGAGCCTACCTGGAATTAAGTCTTTTAGCCGTACGAATGTATTCCAAATTTTTGTGATCGGTCCAGACGATAAAAGGTACCCCCGACCCTTCTAACCAGTGGCGCCACTCCTCCAATGCTAGCTTGACCGCCAACAACTCTCTGTTGCCAATGTCATAATTGCTTTCGGCAGGGGATAAACGATGAGACAAAAACGCGCAAGGGTGCATCTTGTCGTCTGAAGGAGAGCGCTGGGATAACACTGCACCTACCCCCACCTCGGACGCATCGACCTCCACCACGAACTGACGTGATGGATCAGGGGTTATCAGGATGGGGGCTGAAACAAAGCAACCCTTCAGTTTGGCAAACGCAGCTTCTGCGTCCGACACGGATCGCTGTCCTTGACGCAAATCGGCCAGCACTCTGGCTGCCTCTCTGCCGGCCACTGCACGGTCAAAGACTCGCTTCATTTCGTCGGAGAGCGCTTGGAACGAGGTGCAGCAATCTTCCTGGTTTTCCCACACCGCCGTTCCCCATAGAGCCGCTCTCCCAGTCAGTAGTGTTAGCACGAAGGCGACCTTGGTTCTCTCCTCGCGGAAGGTTCTGGGTTGAAGAGAATAATGCATTGAGCATCTTGTTAGAAAAGCTCGACAGAAGTTGGGTTCACCTGAGTATGCCTCCGGGGCTGGTAAGCGGGGCTCTGACTGGGAGAGGTCCGCTGGTGGTGGTTGGGGAATCGGCGGTGGGGTTGGCGCAGCGGGAATGCGCAGCTGTTGGACTTGCTGGGTGAGCCCGGACACCTGCGCCACTAATGCCTGAACAGCGCGAGCTGTTTCGTTGAGATTTTTCTCTTGGTTCTCCATCCGGCGTCTGCTGTTGTTGACGAACTCGTCCAGGCTCTCTGCAGAATTACTCGCTGCTTCCATCTTGGGTCAGATCGTTCTGTAACGAATAAGGTTCGGAAGCAAATGCAAGTAGAAACTCTGTTTATTTTAAGTGAAAGTCAATGTAGAAGATCCAAGGGCGGCAGGCTAGCGGCGTAGGGACTCCGATGGTCAGATGTAAACCAGGTGCAAAGAAGTGGTGAGAGTGACGATCAACACAACGAATCCAGGACATCCACGGGAAACACGACAGGAACAACGAAGGACTGAGACTGGAAACGTAGAGGGATCAACACCGAACACCAACAAACAACGATCTGACAATGGAGATGAGAAGTTGATGAGATTATATACACAGGAATGGATAGACTGCAGCTGGTGATGAGGTAATGAGTGATTGCTGAACGAGCGCTGATGAGCGGCCACGCCCCACTGATCAGCGCACACACATACAACAACAGAGACATGAGACAAAAAGAAGGACATAGGATTTACCAACCGTGACACACAGTCGTGCATCCATATACTTTCTCTTGATATCAGTCCTGCTGACTTCAACATTCACAGGAGACCTTGGAAATGACAGGTATGTACTATGTTTCAGGAATGGGACAAAGCTGTGTGACTGTGCAAGCCTCTGTCTTTAGATCAGTGTGTTTACTAATGTGCTTTTTTGTCCTTTGTTGTGTATCTTTGGATTATATTGTGTTGTAAATAAATCCAAACAATCTAAAAGCCATTATTTTTTTAATCTCCTCATTCTTTGTGCGAGGCTCCTTGTAATGATAGGGCCTGATAGCACCTAATAGGGCCATTATGGGAGGGTCTTTGTCTTTCTCAGGTGTGAAATGCTATACATATTAATGAGAGATCACGCCTCCTCGCATAAAGCTTTCTCACACTAAACACGTCATACACATTCTAAAAGACTTTATTGACTTATCTGAATGAGTAGTCAGGATGATTCTCACATAGTTTTGGAGCAAATATTCTAGACTATGTGATACAATTTTCAAAAGTCTTGTGAAGAAATAATCAATATGTGTTTTGTGGCCTTATTTCAGAAACTTTTATTTTTAAGTTTTTCAATAACCATGCATAAATAATATTCTCTCAAAAATGCAAACATGTACATACATGCTGCTCACAGATTATGGTAGCCCCGTTAGTAGTAATACCCTGCGGCAAGTGTCAAGATGATTTATGACCCTATGATTGACAGGTGGGCGGGGCTAACCTTTGACCTTCCGGAGTGTGTTCCGGAGGTCCCTTTGATCTAGGGATGACCCTTTGACCTATCGATCGATCAAGTTGACAGTTGTCTTTGATCCGGGGTATGCCGGTTGTCTTTGATCTGTGTGTATAATCATTTATTTTGACAGTTGTCTTTGCCCTATTGACCTTTCTATTATACGTCAAGTTGCCAGTTGTCTTTGATCCAGGGTATGACAGTTGTCTTTGATGCGGAGATATTATAGAATAAAACATATGAAGGGGTGTGCAAAAAATAAAATCATCTTACTTTATCAGGCGTTCCCCAAAGATGTTGAAATAAGTTCCTCCGAGTGACTCTCTCTCTCTCACCGGCCTTTTTTCATGACACCCATGGTCACCGCACTAAGCATCTGCGTCTGTGTGTGTGTGAGAGGGAGGGGACATATGATACCCTTACATTTCTGAAGCCGGGGTATACATTTTCGCGTTGTGAAAGTGAGAAAACCCCACACTAGCTAGAGTTTAAAAACACTGCTCATTTAAAAACTATATAAATGAAGTGCTTTTATCATTCATTGTAAAATAAATAACTAAAATGTACTGATCCAATTATTTTAGATAAAAAAAAAAAATTAAAATGCTTTTCTCATTCATTGTAAAATAAATAACTAAATGTACTGATCCAATTATTTTAGATAAAAAATCACCCTGCATGTTTTATAGATTAGAAGAAAACATACAGGTTGCTAACGGGTGACAAAAAATAAAACCATCTTACTTTCCCGGCTGTCCCAAGATGTTGAATCATTTAAAGATCCCAGATTGTTTTCTCTCTCACAGCGAGTCTGTGGCTGACCAGCACCTTTTGGTCTTCTATGTATGTGTAGACTTGGAATTAAGCCTTTTCCCCGTTATTATTTAATTCACGGGACCAGACACCAGTTATCTTGCCAAGAAAGATTTTTATTCTTATATGTCAGGAGAGAAACTCTGAGAAGATGTTATATTCATGCCAGGTCTATGCGTTTCGTGTTTCTCCTTCCTCTCACCCAGTCATGCCTCCATGTTTCTCTGCTGTAGTACAGTAAGATTGAGTTTTTATACATCACAGAGAGTCTTACAGCTTCCTTGTAAGGTAACAAAACATATTGCTTATGCTTAAAATGAAATGTATATGCACATGGTACAATCCACTTTCCACATTAAGAAACTATTTCTCAGTGTATACATTAGTGGTATACAAATGGTACATTTGCATCAGTTGAAACATTCATTTTCTTGCAAAGAGCATACCAACTGTACACATTTGAAGTATATTCATCATTGGAACTCTCTGCTAAGTGAACATTACATACCTCTAAGCAGAATACATATTCCTCCCAGCTACCCTCCTTGTGTCTAAAATATGTTCCTTAAACACATGTGTCCATGCAATCTATAGTCTACTCATGCATTTTAAACTTCATAAGATAATACAACTTATTATGAATACTAAATAAAGAATAATAATACAGATACATAATATTAATTAATGAAATTATATTCAAAGATGAAATTTTAGTCTTCATCTCCCTCCACTGGAACTACGGCCGTCAGTTCCACACCATCATCCCCAGGTGGCCAACCTATTGAAGTGATAGTGAGGAGAAGAAATAGCAGACCAAGAAATAGACAAAGGATAGAAGAATAGAAACAGAAAGGAAAACGAAAAACCCAACCCATGTTATGTCCCCGCATGCTATGTGTAATTTAACGTCTATGTGTAAGCATTTAAAATGAACCCCAATCATCTAAGAAAAGAAAAAGTAATAAATCTTCTGCCCGTGCCTGAACTCGTTAAGTAATTAACTCCTTCAGTTCCGTGCTAAAATAATAAACAAAAATAAATGTTGATGTTAAAGGATCCTATCCCTTAGGGTTGTAAATCAGTAAGCGGGTGTTCATTGTTTGTGAGGTTGTGTTTCGTAGTGTAGAATGTGTAAAATCTCCTATTTCACTCCGTATATCCCATTCTCGGTTCTATCCTTTTGGTTAATAATATTCAACTTAACAGGTTTGGTACTCTTCCTTCTAGTAACACATATGATGAGTTGTATTGTTAATAGAAACAGCAAAACACCTACCATAGTCAAAACTATCCATTCCGACCATGATAGATTTCCCGGAATTTGTGTTAATTTTCTCTCAGACATCAATTTAGCTATTCCGTTTGCTACGATAACATGACCCATTGCTTGAATTCCCTCCTCTTGAGCTGCTTTAACACTCTTTTTAACTCTTCTAACCATTTCAAAGAGTTCATAATTCCTTTCTTCTACTAAATCATTATTCCACCATTGTGGCTCTAACTGCAACAATTGCACATGTGGAACATGAATTCCACCCAAGTGAAGAGGATAGAGAATCTCAAGACAAAATGGATCAGGAGGAATTGGACACAACTTCCCTCCGTATATCATATTTTCACTTTTCCCATCATGTAATATGCACCACTGTGCTTCTGACACCTGCCATGCACCTGTGGCTTGATCTAAAGGAACTACTTCCCAAACTGCAGAACCATTAAGAGATAGACTAAACATTGTAGAGCATGAGCAAATTACCCACTCATGTTCCTCAACACAACAGTCTGTGGTAGAAATCATCGGCATTTCACCTTCAGCCCAATATCCATTCCTTCCTAATCTAATTACTGAATTTCCTTGTCTAACACCCATTGATTGGAATCGCCTAACTGTCATAATATTGCGCTTCCCATATTGAGGCCATATCATAGTCAAAGGTAATGTTCCAGAACCTGACAACGAATTCTCATTAATGCCAATTTTAACTAACGGGACATGTTTAGCAGAAGTCAAATTAAGTTGATTACCGAAAACCATTAACAAAGATTCCGCTATCCGTTCAGGAACTTGACCCATTCGAATAACCTGAATATCCTCTACCATTTGATCCTTTAAATTCTGGGCTAAAAATAAACACGCCGCACGATGCGTCTCAAAATCAGACGATTTTGTTAATGCATCTGCCAATTCCTTTGCAGCATTATTAAGATGCTGACCCGCTGCTATAATATGTAGAGTACCTTGAAGGGCCTTAGTGAGTCCTTTCCCACTCATTGTTCCCACCCACTGAGTGTACTCACTTAGTTGATTAATTTGAGCGGTATTGCTAATTGAATTAACAGAACCAAACACCCCCGCTATGTCTCCCCATATACTTCGAGGTTTACGATTTTTACTACTCAGAGGATCTCCAGAGGTATAATATTTAACTTCTTTTTCCAACCAACCCCTTATTTGTGTGAAATTTCCACAATAAGACTGATCAAAAACAGTAAGAAGGGATTTCAAGTTATAATTTATGCGTTGCCGCACCATGTGGGCTTCATTTATCAAGGTTTTGGTTTCTTTTGCTAACAAAATACCATGAGCTGGTGCAATAGTTGTATTCGGGCATGTTTTAGCTTTGTTTGTCTTTTCCGCAGAAAGATAAAAACACCTTCCAATTTCCCCAGTTTCTAGTTCAGTCTCACAATATTCATTCTCATCTTCTGAATGCCATACTCGTACATAATTTCCCTTGAATCTTGTTGTCCCCGAGGAAGTATCCCTTAGAAACCCTTCACATGGCAACACTATGGGATAAATACACCCTTGGGCCAACGAATCCCATATTGTAAGCATGTGAGTACGATTCAAAATGAAATTAATTTCCACATTAGTAGACGTTATGAGGTCTAACCCCACAACTTCACATTGTCCTTTTGAACAAATTTCTCGTCTTTGAGCACTACCAGAATACCCCCCGTCTTTCACAGGCCAAATTACTCTGCTTTTGTAACATTGATGATAAAAGTTACATCCTCCAAAGATGTCCTCACGATATTTAGCAAGATCTTTATCATTACGTGGCACCCAATCCCATAATCCCCATTTGGAAATAAAGGGTAGATTAAAATGTTGGCCAGATTTCAGAGTAGCATTCCGATTGATTTCTTGAACTCGAGGAGTCCATAAAGCTTGGCTTCCTTGGTAAATGCCAAGTAAAATTAAAAATAAGCATACCATTGTCGTTGGGTATCGAGAATAACTTGCAACCATCTCTAATCAATGTCAATGGAATTGATTCCTGAAATGGAAGCAGAGAAATAATTAAACATCACTTCTTTGTTCCCAATCTTTAAAGCTAATGGATGAACAGTGCTCAATATCAGGCCATAAGCCGTCATTATCATTTTGTTCATTCACTAAGCAAGGTTTAACTTGTGACCAATGATACCATCTGTCTGTTCCTACACCCTTCCCTTTAAGACAAACACTTGTGTCAGTAGTTAGGAGTATCTCGTATGGTCCTTCCCATCTAGGCTCTAAACCTTTCCTAGCAATTCGTTTGATCATAACAAAACTGCCTAACTCGGGAATGTGTGGAATGTCAGTAGTGGTGTGTTTTTCATCCCATTGCTGTTGAGCTTCTCGCACTTTCTTGTTATTGTCTTTAGTAGCTTTGTCCAGCATTGCGAGATAGCGTCGTAACTTTTCTTGGAACAAAGTAGAGTCTCCTCCTGTTCCCGCAGGTGGCGGAGCATCAGGAGGTAGAACCATTGCTCTTCCAGTCATTAGTTCAAAAGGGGCTAGTCCTGTTTTAATCCCCATCAATTTCATTGCTTCCTTCATCAGTTTTTTCAGTGAAGTGAGTTCCATTGTCAGAATCAAGTTCATATGGAAGACCCCAGCGAGGAAAAACTTCTTCCACCATTACTCGTGCTGCCGCTTCAGCAGTGCAATTTTTCGTAGGGAGTGCTTCCACCCACCTAGTAAATCTATCCATGATTACTAGAATGTATTGGTACCCTCCACTGGGTGATAAAGGTCCTGTGAAATCGATTTGGAGATGTGTCCATGGACCTGTTGGTCTGGGTGCATGTGACATTCGCACCTTTACAGATTTTCCCACATTTGCTTTCATGCAGATCAAGCATCTCCTACAGTAATCATCAATGTCTCTCATCATTCGTGGCCACCACCAAGTCTCGCTGATTTGAGCTTTCATTGCTTTTGCTCCAGCATGCACTTTTCCATGATACAGCTGCATCAGTTCTCTTCTTGTTCCGATAGGCATCACCACTTGTCCTGTTGGAATTCTCCAGATACCTTGATCATCTTCTTTCGCTCCTGCTTTTATCCATTGCTCTTTCTCTTCATCTGTCTCCATTTGATATGACAGAAGATGGAGCTCAGGATTATCTTTGCTGTTTTCCTTTACCAAGGTAACAGGAGTAAGAGGAAGTAGAGCTGCTTCTCTAGCCGCTGCATCTGCTGCCGTGTTTCCTTGACTTTCTTTGGACTTGTCAGATTGATGTGATTTTACTTTGATCACGGCTGCTTCTCTGGGTAAGTGACATGCTGTAATCAAACGGCGAATTATGGAAGCATGTTGTATTTCGCTCCCACTGCTGGTGATAAGTCCACGTCTTTTCCACAGAGCTAGGTAGTCATGGACCACCCCAAAAGCATAACGACTATCTGTATAGATGTTAACTCGATCTCCTTCCGATAGTTCAAAAGCTTCCGTAAGTGCTATGAGCTCAGCTACTTGTGCTGAAAATTGCCCAGAAAGAGCTCCTTTCTTCACAACAGTTCCATCAGCTTCCACTACAGCCCACCCAGTATGTCGTTTTCCATCAACATAATAACTGGATCCATCGACCCATAACTCTTTATCTGGATTTTCAAGAGCGATTGGATTAACAGGACCAAGACTTTCCTCTTCAACTTGTTTTTCACACTCCTGTGGTGTTCCCTCATGTGGTTCCAGCATCATTGTTGCAGGGTTAAGAGAAATGTCTCTGATGATTTCCACTCTCAAATCCTTGTTTAACAAAGTTGCTTCCCATTTTGCTCTCCTCGCGTCAGTTATGGTCTTGATGTTTGTATTGTTCAACAACGTCACTATGCTGTGTGGAGTGTGCAGTATGATAGTCTGTGCTCCTATCAGATTTTCAACAGCATCCACTGCCCATGTGGCACCATCGAGGGCTTGTATACATCGTGGTTGACCAATCATTGTAACAGGAATCTTTGTGGAAAAGTATCCAACTGGCCTGTATCGATCACCTGGTTTTTGACACAGTACTGCTGAGTAGGACTCGTCTCCCACCCTGGTCCACAAATGAAATGGCAATCGTCCATCAGGAAGTCCCAAGGCTGGAGCTGAAGTCAGTTTCTCTTTCATAGAAGTAAACGCTTCCTCAGCTTCCGGTGTCCAGTTTATCTGTTCCACTCCAGGCTTTCCTCCCTTGTACAAGTCGATGAGGGGGCTAGTGATGCTGGCAAAATCAGGAATATACTGACGACAATAGTTGAAAAGTCCCATCACCTTCCGCATTCCTGTAACTGTTAGAGGTTTTGGGAGTTGCCGTAATGCCTCTACACGCTCTGTTGTCATTCTCCTTCCCTCGACAGATATTTCTTGGCCCAAGTAGATAACCTTGATTTTGGCCAGCTGTGCTTTGTCAGGGTTGACTTTGAATCCTCCTTTCTTAAGGGCTTGTAGGACAACATTCAGAGCAAATATATGGCTGTTTTCATCTGGGCTTGCAATCAACAAGTCATCAACATATTGGAGGCAAACACTTCCTGAACTCTCAATCTCAGCTTTTTGCTCCATTAAGAACTGATCCAAAGTTCTATGAAATACAACAGGGGAAAGATTAAGACCTTGTGGGAGTCTGTTCCAAACATACTGTTTTGCGCCTACTGTGAAGGCTAATTTCTCTTGAGATTTTTCATCAATAGGTATAGACCAGAAAGCTGACAGTACATCTAGTACCGTGAAAATTCTTGCATTTCCTGGAATATCATTCAGAATGGTGGCAGGATTGGCCACAATAGGATGCGGTTTTGGTGTTACACTGTTAAGTCTTGTGTAATCAATGGTTAATCTCCATGAGTTATCCGATTTCCTGACAGGCCAGACAGGACTATTAGTGGTAGATGAAGTTTGTCTGATGATTCCTTCAGCTTCCAAGTCTGCCACTATCTCTTCCACGGCTTGTCTTGCTTCAGGTCGGATAGGGTATTGTTTATGAGGGGCATGTATCGGTCCCTCAATAACAACGGGGTCAATGTTGGCTTTGCCACAATCCAATTTGTGTTTAGCCCAAACATCTGAATATAAACTGCACAGAAGACCCCACACACCATCTTTTCCCCAATTTCTGATGATTGGTTTTGCTGTACCAACAGAACTTAAATTACATGTGCGATCTTCGTGTGGTATTATCCCAGCTGTTGTAGCGATTTGACGACTGTCAGTGAATATGATCATGTTCAACAATGGAAGAATGTCCATGCCAATAAGGCTTCCTTGTGAATTCGGCCCAACCCAGAAAGATGTCCATAAGACTTCATCTTCATGTATTTGCAGTGGAACTTGAATACTTTTGCGAAATTTTGTGATACCTCCTCCAACTCCTTCAACTTCCATAGTTTCATCTGTTGTAGGTAGGTTCAGATCTGTTATTGAAATGGCTGCTCCTGTGTCAACAAGGATGTCACATGGGTGGCCCCCTATTAATGCATTGACGAAAAGGCGATTGTCTCTTTTCTTACTAATACAGGGGGCCGCTGATTCCTATTGCGGACGCATAATTCCCTCAATGAGCTGACGGACTTGTGCTTCAGTCCATGTCTTCCCTTGAGTGGTTTCTTCATGGTTTTTCGCACTGACCTGTCTAAATGATGGACCTTGACCTTCTGCTCCACCTCCTTTAGCCCAACAATCTATTTTGGAGTGTCCACGCTTTCCACAGTTGCTGCAGAAAATCACCCTATTCTTTGTGTCCTTGTTGTATTGAGCTGTTGCCACTCCTCTTCGATATGGCTTGTTTCCTTCTTCTTTATTTGATCTCATAGCCATCTCTAAGCGGCCAGCCCATTGCATAATTTGGTCAAATGTTTCACCTGGATTGACTCCAAGTGATAAGGCATGTTGGTATTTTGTGCTGAAACCATCGACAAGTGTGTCAGTGAACTGTACATCATCTCTGTCAGGTTGTTTCTTAGCACAGAGGGCCCATCTTTCATAAGCATTCCACTTACGCAGAGCATATTCATCTGGAGATTCATCATCCTTTTGCTTAATCAATGTCACTGATGTGAATGGAATTTTACCACTTCCCAAGATTTCTTGGATTACTTTTCGGAACTCATCTAATGCTTGCCAAAGACCCAGGTGTCTTCCCTGGCCGTCGACCCACAAGTCTACCCACTGGGCTGTTGTTATCGATGCTGGCAAGCGTTCCCATCGGTCTCTTGGGATTTTAGCTTTCACAATGGTGTGTATATCTCTTAATGTCATTTGATGTGCTTCAACTAATGAGTCCAATTCTCGCCAAAACTCTGTGTTTGGATCTTGTCTCTTCAGAGGAGGCAAGGCTGTGAGAATGGCTTGACGTTCTCCTGGTGTGAATGGTCTTTCTTCTGTCATCATTTCAGATTCTTCCCTTTTAATCGCAGGTGAAGAAAATTCAGGACCGATCTTATCAACTGTGATCATGTCGTCATCTTTTGTCTCATCACCCCAGTCAGAATCATAATTCCGAGCTGGTGTACATCGCAGCATGTCTCTGTTTGGCTGAACTGTTTTAGATCTTGTTATTACCGGAGCTGCTTGTGCAGATGCAATATACATTTTGTCAACTGGACCTCCATTTGATCTCGAAGCTTGAGGCTGTGTCAGAGGTTTAGATGAACTTGTACATTGTTCAGGCAAAGTTGGATAAATTGGGTTGTAAGGAGGAGGCGTTACAGTTGTTGCGGATTTCACTGGTGGTTGTGAGTATTTTCTTTCAGCTTCAGTTATTATATTTGTCCAATCTGGATCAAATAAATCTTCACTGGTTGTATTTGCTTCATCTGAACATTTAATAGACATGATTTTGTTCAATTTGGTATATACTTCAATTTGAGGCTTCATTGCTTCAGCAAGTGGAACTGGACCACCATTCATATCGCAAAAAATTCCACCTTGTTTCACAATCCAATGAGCCGCCAGTATTGGGAATGCTTTTGATTTGATCTTGTCTTTTTGGGACTCGAACCAGCTTAACTGCTCATCCATAGATGCATTGATATCCAGACCTTTTTTCAAAAGTTTAGCTTGTTTCTTCCTCTTCCTTTCCAGGTACCAAGAAGATATTGTTCTGCTGTTACAGACACTTTCTCCCATGTTTCAAAGAATTTGTCACTCTGTGTCTCTGTGCTCAGAACAGCAGGGCTATGTGTGTGTGCGTATATGTGTGTGTGTGTGTGTGTGTATGTATATAGAGTGAATTCCAAAGGGAGGGGCTGCTTCTCTCTCTCTCTCTTCTCTAAGCCCTATAAGAACTCAGGGAAAAGAAAATTTTAAAGAAAGATTAAAAACAAGTTATCCCTTATATTTTAGTTATCTATTCTTTTTTCTTTTTAATTTACTTATACATTTACTGATACATTTTTTCTTCTTTCTTTTTTTCCTAGTTTATCTCAGATTAATTTCTTTGTTTTTCTTTTTCCTTTAAGTTTAACTCAGATAAGTTTATTCTTTCTTTTTCCTCTAGTTTATCTTAGATTAATTTCTTTGTTTTTTCTTTTTTCTTTAAGTTCAACTCAGATCAGTATCCTCAAACATTTGAACAGTTTTATGGTCAAAATCAGAATGCCCGCGATTCTAGCTCTTTTTTTTTTCATTGATACCCTTCTTCTAAGGGTTCAATCCTCTGCGTATTTAAACGTTTTAGGGTTTTCTTCGTATCTTCTATATACTGCACTGCACTAACTCAGAGCACAGACCCGCCACTTTAAACCGCTATAAATCACTGCTTGTTACACTTTCCTCGTCTCCTTCTGAGAACGAATCTTCTGTGTGTTGGATGCTTTAGGGTTCATTCTGCCATCTTTTTAGACAGTCCCGCCACAATCCAACCACGTCGCAGTTGTAAACAAGCAAATTTTCCTAGCTTAACCGCCTTATAGCTAATTCTATATGGTTTTCTTTCTAAAAAAGATCCACTTTTACCCAAGCATCATTCAAATATTTTAGAGGTTTTACTGATCAGAGCAACTTAAATAAGCCAAATTTAATTGTCTGACATATATTCATTGGCAACACAACTGGTACTTTAAATAACACAGTTCTTTTAAGCAGTTTCAGTCAATGTCTAATCATCAGGCAGACTTAGAATTATTTTAGAAAAAGAAAAAGTCTTACCTTGAATGATTGAGACAAATGCCTGAAGATGCGATCCTGTTGTTCGTGACGCCAAATTGTAGACTTGGAATTAAGCCTTTTCCCCGTTATTATTTAATTCACGGGACCAGACACCAGTTATCTTGCCAAGAAAGATTTTTATTCTTATATGTCAGGAGAGAAACTCTGAGAAGATGTTATATTCATGCCAGGTCTATGCGTTTCGTGTTTCTCCTTCCTCTCACCCAGTCATGCCTCCATGTTTCTCTGCTGTAGTACAGTAAGATTGAGTTTTTATACATCACAGAGAGTCTTACAGCTTCCTTGTAAGGTAACAAAACATATTGCTTATGCTTAAAATGAAATGTATATGCACATGGTACAATCCACTTTCCACATTAAGAAACTATTTCTCAGTGTATACATTAGTGGTATACAAATGGTACATTTGCATCAGTTGAAACATTCATTTTCTTGCAAAGAGCATACCAACTGTACACATTTGAAGTATATTCATCATTGGAACTCTCTGCTAAGTGAACATTACATACCTCTAAGCAGAATACATATTCCTCCCAGCTACCCTCCTTGTGTCTAAAATATGTTCCTTAAACACATGTGTCCATGCAATCTATAGTCTACTCATGCATTTTAAACTTCATAAGATAATACAACTTATTATGAATACTAAATAAAGAATAATAATACAGATACATAATATTAATTAATGAAATTATATTCAAAGATGAAATTTTAGTCTTCATATGTGTGTGTGTGTGTGTGTGTGTGTGTGTGTGTGTGTGTGTGTGTGTGTGTGTGTGTGTGTGTGTGTGTGTGTGTGTGTGTGTGAGTGAGACGCCATCCCATTCCTGCACTCTTGCTGGGACAGTGAGAAAATATCTCACACTGGCTAGAGTTGAAACCATTCAGTTCTTTCAAATGATATAAATGAAATTACAAATATTTCACACCGAACCAATTATTTTAGATAAACAAATAAATAAAATGCTTTTCTCATTCATTGTAAAATAAATAACTAAATGTACTGATCCAATTATTTTAGATAAAAATCATTCAGCATGTTTTATAGATTAGAAGAAAACAAACAGGTTGCTAACGGTTCACAAAATAAAACCATCTTACTTTTTCACAGAGTTGAAGAAGTAGTTCCTAAGATGTCCATACAATATGAATGGTTTACAAAAGATGTAAAAGATGAGTTTAAAGTTGTGAAGATCCCCCAGTGATTCTCTCTCCCCCACGCTTGACCGGAGTGGTGTGTGTGTGTGTGTGTGTGTGTCTATGTGTGTATGTGTAAGAAATGGGTGATATCATCGGCAATAAATTACTTTAGACCTCTCTGAATCCTGAAAACCTCTAAGTCACATGGGCCCGGGGCGCGTGCTTATCTGTGTGTGTGTGTGTGTTACATGATACCCCTCCAAGTGAGGACAATATGTATCATATATTTCACACTAAAGTTGAAAAACATTATGCTCTATATTAATGAAATGGTTAAAATTTACATCTAGTAATTTACAAATATATTATTTCACACTAACTTAAGTTGAACAACATTATTCATTTAAAAGTAGGCTATATTAATAAAATGCTTTTATCTGTCATTTTTAAAATAAATAACTAAATTTACTGATCCAATTATTTTAGATAATTTTTATTTTTCATTAATTCAGAACTTCACAAAAATTGGTGAGCATATGTGACATAACATCATGAACATGCATGCAAAGTTTCATGGAGATCGGACCATAGGTGGCGCTATAACTGTTGAAAAGCTTTAAAACCATGTATTTCCTATGGTAAATTGTCTGTATTGGCTATTAAAATAGTAATTTTGTCATGCTACTATCTACTAATTTTCTATAATTCTTATTAAGAGTTTATAAAATCACTATTTTAACATTTACACTCACATTTTGTCAAAATTCATCTATTGAAGCGTTGTGTCACAGACAAATGTTAATCCTGAATGAGACACAGTTCAGATCACTTTATCTACAACAGAATGTGTGTGTGTAGTCCCATGTTTCTGAATAAATCCTGAATAATCTGATTAATAGCTTGCAAAGACATATATTTTAATGGTCTATAAGCATTTCTTATATTTTCATAATGACTTGTGTGTGTGTGTGTGTGTGTGTGTGTCTAGATATGAATGCAAAAGCACATGTGAAAAGACTTTATTAATAAGTAGAGTGGCCAGCAGAGGGCAGTAGAAGACCACTTATTGGCTCACTTTCATTTTAACAGCCTTGAGTTTCAACAAAATTCTGAACTAAAGCAAACCAGTTTTTCCATGTTAACTGCATTATCCATGCTTACTATAAAATCCATTATATAACAATTACTATTATAACACAATCATATTTTGTCAGAGTGTAACACTTTATTTGTACTGACACATGCTAGATGCATGGTAAATCATACTAGAACGCAGTAAATCATGGTAAACAATGGTAAATCATGCTAGAACAGGGTAAGTCATGTAAAGCATACTACAACATGGAATATCATGGTAAAACTATGGTAAATCAAGTTAAAACTATGGTAAATCATGCTAGAATCATGGTAAATGCTTTTCCGTCTATTATGTCAGTGGTTACATGCTTGCTAAATGTCTTTAATGCTTATGTGCTAAAAGGGCTTAACTGCTTGAACACCGCTAAATGCTGCTTGCAGCTTTAATATTAATATTTTGTTATTGCTTATTCAGAGAAAAGTTTATGTTTTGACGAGCCTAGGAATCCGGAACTAGTGCCAGTTTTTGATATGCGACAGTTACCGTAGTTCTAAAAGAGACCGCGCTTGAGAGGTTGGTTGCAATACAACACCTAACCACTAGATGGAAGAAATTCTTACACAGGGGCCTTTAAAAAGGGTTGACCTGCATGTGGGCTGTACTGGTCTTCTCCACTTTTGATCCCTTATCAGGGTTAATGGAGAAGAAACATCTAGGGGAAGAGGGTTAGAGGAAAGAGAGAAACAGATTTAACAGAATAATATAATCATAAAATCATCTGTAAGATCTAACAAAAGCAAAACAACACGATTTCCAGAATCAACACCTCATAGGATATCATTAGAGACCCTCAGAAAAGCAGATTCTGTACTATGACCAGCTCTAAAACCTGACTGGAATCTATCGAACATGTTATTTCTCATTAAAAAGTCATTAAGTTGTGCTTTCACAATTTTTTCCAGTATCTTAGAAATAAAAGGCAATTTTGAAATCGGACGAAAACTACTCATGTCAAAGGGGTCTAAGCCATTTTTTTAAAAAGGGGCTCAATAACCGCATGCTTAAAACTAACCGGAACAACACCAGATGACAGACTAGTATTCATAATAGACAGAATACTTGGGCCAATTGAATCAAGTACCTTCTTAAACAGAGAAGAAGGGAGCACATCACCAGGAGACCTGGTGGGCTTCATATGAGCAGTTATATCATTAAGCTGCTGCAAAGAAACAGGTATAAAACTGTTTAATTGGTTTGTAGGGTCAACCGAAGCAATAAAATTGTTGCCAACAGATGAAATCTGAGATCTAATTCCATCAACCTTACCAATAAAAAAGTTTAAGAACTCTTCACACATGTCAGCAGAAGGAGTGAATGAAGGAGTAGGAGTAGGATGAAGAACAGCATTTACAGTAGAAAAAAGTACTCTAGAATTATTACAGTTTCTGGAGATGATGTCAGAGAAATAATTTGATCTAGCCAATTTAACAGCTCTTTGATACTCGTTTAAACAGTTCTTCAAAATCTCATAAGAGACTTGTAATTTATCTTTAACCCATTTGCGTTCAGCCCTCCTACACTCCTGCCTAAGAGCGCGGGTAGTACTGTTCAACCAGGGCTGCGATTTGACTTTTTTCCCCCTGACTTTGACAGGAGCCACAACATCTAAAATCTCTAAACAAGAAGAGTTAAACTGATTGACCAACTCGTCTAAACCCATACAGGGAGAGTGTGACTCGATCAGTGAAAAAAGTGAAGAAACATTAAAAACAGCAGAAAAACTACTAGCTGTGCATGGATTAAGTATGCGAGATGAAACTGAGGCAGAAACAATATTTCCTGGTGTGCCACAAGGAAAGTTAGAATTTAAAATAACAGTCTTATGGTCAGAAAAAACAGTATCAACAATCTTCACGCTATCAACAGAAACTCCCCTAGATAATACAAGGTCAAGCGTATGACCACGTTCATGAGTTGGACCCAAAACGCATTGTAAAAAATCAAATGACTCTAATAAATTTAAAAATTCTTTGACGAGCAGCACACATGTATAATAAAGTCCCCCAAAATTTAAATATTGTCAAAAGAAGGGACAATACCAGATAAAAAATCTGAAAACTCCTGTATAAAATCCCCACGAGAGTTTGGGGGTCTATAAATCAAAACACATAACACAGATTTAAAAGAATTCAGTGTAATTAACTGAGATTCAAAAGTGCAAAAGGATGCAGAAGGTGAAAGTCTACACTTAAACTTGTCTTTAAAAACAACGGCAAGACCCCCGCCACGGCCAACAGACCTTGGGGGGACTAAAAAAACTGCAACCAGGAGGAGAAAGTTCTGAGAGAGAAGTCATCTCACCAACATTAAGCCAGGTCTCAGTAACAAATAAAAAATCAATTTCATGAGAAAGAAAAAGATCGTTCAAAATAAAGGTCTTATTTGCCAGAGATCTCGCGTTAATCAACGCCATTGTCACTGGAGTAGGAGTGGTATCGGAAGAAGATTGCAGAGAGGAATCATAAAATGTTACCGGACTCCCGTCACGTAAAGAGCGAAGATTCCGATGATTAGCTCCTCGGTCTGCAGACTGTCGCCTTACGTAAACCATCCGCGAAAACGACTGAGGCATCAACGCCGAAGACGGAAAGACAGGCACAATGTATGAACATCTCAGGTTCACGACCACGGCCTCCGCCATCGAAGAAGCCGGTCCGATGACTGGAAACTTCCCGATCCTTTTCAATCTCACAAGGACTCCAGCACGCTTCCCACGTCTCCTTCGCCGTTTCCTCCACATGCACAGACATCCCGGCAGGTAACACATCTTCCTCAATGCGACTGGCACATAATGCAGGTGCAGATGCCAATCATCTCTGGGATCGCAAAATAAACAATCGGACACAGCCGATTGAATATTAAATAGCGTCATGCGATCATATACCAGAGGGGAGCAAACAGAGCGTGTGATAAAACAAACAAGAAACATTATAAATAAAAGAGACAAGGACAGACTGTGGCAAGTCGGCAAACATCCTGGCGCTATCTTGTTCTCATGTGTTACGCAGAATGTTTGAGATTCTTTTTGATCTTCATACCTGTTGTGTTCTGACACAAGTCCATTAACCGGTTCTTTTATAAATAGGCCTATATCGCATTTCCTGGTTTGGAACGTTCGAAATCGCCAAGCAGTGTACTCGCACTTCCGGTGGTTACTTAGTTACCAGATAAGCTATGGCTGCCTCCTCTCGCCGGTGCTATTGCAGTGTACCGGGTTGTTCAACATCAAAACAAAGACAGCCATATAGCTTCCAAGAATTCCCAAAAGACAAACACCTCCACAAGGCTTAGGTGAGATTGATCATAGTTTTACAATGAATGAGAAAAGCATTTTATTTATTTGTTTATCTAAAATAATTGATTCGGTGCGAAATATTTGTAATTTCATTTATATCAATTGAAAGAACTGAATGGTTTCAACTCTAGCCAGTGTGAGATATTTTCTCACTGTCCCAGCAAGAGTGCAGGAATGGGATGGCGTCTCACTCACACACACACACACACACACACACACACACACACACACACACACACACACACACACACGCACATACATAGAAGACCAAAAGGTGCTGGTCAGCCACAGACTCGCTGTGAGAGAGAAAACAATCTGGGATCTTTAAATGATTCAACATCTTGGGACAGCCGGGAAAGTAAGATGGTTTTATTTTTTTGTCACCCGTTAGCAACCTGTATGTTTTCTTCTAATCTATAAAACATGCGGGGTGATTTTTTATCTAAAATAATTGGATCAGTACATTTAGTTATTTATTTTACAATGAATGAGAAAAGCATTTTATTTTATTTTTTTTAATCTAAAATAATTGGATCAGTACATTTTAGTTATTTATTTTACAATGAATGATAAAAGCACTTCATTTATATAGTTTTTAAATGAGCAGTGTTGTTAAACTCTAACTAGTGTGGGTTTTTCTCATTTTCACAACGCGAAAATGTATACCCCGGCTTCAGGAATGTAAGGTTATCATATGTCCCCTCCCTCTCACACACACACACACACACACACAGACGCAGATGCTTAGTGCGGTGACCATGGCTGTCATGAAAAAAGGCCGGTGAGAGAGAGAGAGTCACTCGGAGGAACTTATTTCAACATCTTTGGGGAACGCCTGATAAAGTAAGATGATTTTATTTTTTGCACACCCCTTCATATGTTTTATTCTATAATATCTCCGCATCAAAGACAACTGTCATACCCTGGATCAAAGACAACTGGCAACTTGATCGATCGATAGGTCAAAGGGTCATCCCTACATCAAAGGGACCTCCGGAACACACTCAGGAAGGTCAAAGGTTAGCCCCGCCCACCTGTCAATCATAGGGTCATAAATCATCTTGACACTTGCCGCAGGGTATTACTACTCCCGTTTGTGCTATATAGAGTGAATTTACACCTTTGCCTTTAACATGTTTATAAATAACTGAAAAAAGCACAAATGTCAGTGCATGTCAAAACATCCCAAGGGCCCCAAAAACCCCTTGGTCCCCAGAGGGTTAATGTTTATTAAAAATAAGGAGCAAGTGAAGTCTTGCAGGATCCAAGGAGCTGAGACTGAAGGAGAGGGGACAGCGTCAGTCTTCAGGATCCACTGAATCCCCTTGTGCTTCTTGTGTTGAAGAGATAAAGGAGACAAAAACGGGATAAATTATATATAGTAGTTAGTATATTGTTGTATTTTTATACCGCTGTAACTCCTATACTAGAACTTCTCAACCCCTAAATAACATATTAATATTATATATTACTCACCAGATGTTCTAAAGGCCGTTGAAGTTGTGATAGGGTCCTCGGCGGTGTCCAATCCAGCTCAGTCTAGGATCCGTTTCACTGGGCTTTTGCTTAGTAAAATTATCTAACTGTTTAAGTCAAGATATGTCCAGGAAAAATCACTCTGAGACTTATTTAGTAAAGGTTTTCGAATCACCAAAAATTATGGTTTCGTTTTACTAAAAATTTTCAGAATAATATAAAGACAATGAATTCAAAAAAGCGTATAGGTCTTCACCTCGGAATGTGTCTTTAAGCGTTTGGGGGCAGTCCCCTTGAAGAAACAATTCCTTATTAGGAAACTTTCACAGTTTTTGTTTCACACACAAAGATGCTTACTACTCTAGAATTTATGCTCAACAAGCTTACTAAACATTTACCCGTTATTTCACCTAGAGGTGTTAAAACCACATCCTGCCCCTGGCCTCTCAACGGCCTCTCAGAAGCCCCAGTCTCTTCTATGTTAAAGGGATACTCCACCGTTGTTTCATATTAAACTATGTTATTCTCTTATCTAAGACGAGTTGATACATACCTCTCTCGTCTCAGTGCGTGCACTGAATCGCTCTGTCGGGCGGAGAACTTTGAGAGCAGTTAGCTTAGCCCCATTCATTGTATATGGGCCAAACAGAGATGAAGTTAGAAGCGACCAAACACATCCACGTTTTCTCTATTTAAATATAGTTACACGAGTAGTTACACGACCAAGTATGGTGACACTAAATAAAATGTGGCGCTTTTTATAAGCGGGTAAAATGGATAACTATAATGTATGGCGGAATAGCACTTATTGGGAGCACTTCGACTCGGCGCTGTAATATCTTCACTCGTGAAAAGTCCTCTCCCCCCTCTCCCTCTCCCTCTCCCTGATAATTCGTCAACTCTGCACAAAAAACTACTACTACTGCAGGCGTGCAGGTCACGTTGGTTCTATTGACGGAAAGGAGAGGGAGGGGGAGAGGACTTTTCACGAGTGAAGATATTACAGCGCCGAGTCGAAGTGCTCCAAATAAGTGCTATTCCGCCATACATTATAGTTATCCATTTTACCCGCTTATAAAAAGCGCCACATTTTATTTAGTGTCACCATACTTGGTCGTGTAACTACTCTTGTAACTATATTTAAATAGAGAAAACGTGGATGTGTTTGGTCGCTTCTAACTTCATCTCTGTTTGGCCCATATACAATGAATGGGGCTAAGCTAACTGCTCTCAAAGCTCTCCGCCCGACAGAGCGATTCAGTGCACGCACTGAGACGAGAGAGGTATGTATCAACTCGTCTTAGATAAGAGAATAACATAGTTTAATATGAAAAAACGGTGGAGTATCCCTTTAAAGGTTACAGGAACAGGCACAGGCATAGCTTTAACATCTGCTTAACCCCTTTTAACGCTTATGCAGAAAGAACAAAGGAAATAATAACATTTTCCATTGGCAGAGCAAGCTTGCATTATGCATTCAACCATGCAAGCTTCTTCTGCAAGTTTGACATTTCACAATTAGGACATGTAAATTGTTTTTCCCTTATTAACTTATTCTTTTCTTTTCTTCTGGCTTTATGCAGTTTTCTGGCGTGGTCCTTTTGGAGTCGGTCAACTAAAAGATCGTCCATAAATATTTCAATTTTATCAGTCTGTTCTGAGATACATAAATCATCGAGAAAAAGTAATGTGAGCCATTTATCAGAAGATTTCATAGTTTTAGTGCCATGCAACACTTCAATATATAATCAAAATCAAATCAAATCAAAGTTTATTTATAGAGCACCTTAAAAAACACACTGTGTACCAAAGTGCTGTACAATTTCAAACGAATTAGATAAAACACAATAAAATATAAGAAAGAATAGAATATAAAAGTGAAGACGTAGTAAAATACTATAGATATAAAATCAAAGTCTAGCGGTCAGCAAAGGCCTCATCAAACAAATATGTCTTAAGCTGAGATTTAAACATGGTTACAGAAGAAGAGGATCTGATGAACATTGGTAACCCATTCCACAACTTAGGAGCAGCGACTGAGAAAGCACGATCTCCTTTAGTTTTTAGGCGTGACCGAGGAATCTCAAGGAGCAGCTGATTTTGTGATCTCAGGGATCTCTGTGAGCAACTCAACTGTATAAGTTCAGAAACATATTTTGGTGCCAGTCCATGCAGAGCTTTAAAAGTATATAAAAGTACCTTGTACTTTATTCTAACATGAACTGGTAGCCAGTGTAACGAGGCCAACATAGGGGATATATGATCCCTCTTTTTTTGTGTTTGTCAGCAACCTTGCTGCTGCATTTTGTACCCGCTGAAGACGTGACAGAGAAGACTGACTTACACCCAGATACAGAACATTACAGTAATCAAGACGCGAAGAAATAAAAGCATGAATTACTTTCTCCAGGTCGCTGAATGATAGGATAGATTTAAGTTTAGCGATATTTCGCAATTGAAAGAAACTATTTTTCACCACCGAATTGATCTGTCTATCAAATTTTAATTCTGTGTCAAAGATAAAACCCAGATTCTTAACCTGTGTCTTCAAATTGGATGACAGAGGTCCTAGTTCCCTTTCGAGGGAACTCGCGATACGTCGATGACGCTTTGGGAACGCCTCCAGCGTGAATGCGTCTGAAGCATCTATGTCAACTAGTCCAATGGAAAGAATGAGCGTCACGGGCGGGTGACGTCATGACCAGGAAGTGATAAGTGATCTGGTGCAAACCGGCATTAGCTTCTGTTGCCTCAGCAAGCGATCTGTGGAGAAGGGTATTCCTGCACAACCGGAGGCTGCAGTTTTAGGACCCCAGTTCCAGAGGTGGGTAGTAACGAAGTACATTTACTTCGTTACATTTACTTGAGTATTTTTTTTGGAAAATTTGTACTTTTAAGAGTAGATTTAAATGTGGGTACTTTTACTTTAACTCGAGTAGATTTCTAATGAAAAAACTGTACTTTTACTTCGTTACGTTGGGCGACGTTCCTCTCGTTACTTTATTTTAATGCAATATTTTGTTAAAAGCGTAGTTTATTCTAAGCGCGCGCTCTCTCTTTTTTCTGGGCATGAGCGATGCTCAATTCACAAATGAATCACTCTTTTGAGTCGATTCTGTTCAAAGACTTCATCAAACAAGTTGGGCAGATCTGTCTAAATCGGTTCGCGAATTAGTTTGAATGATCTGTTCAGTTTCCAGCACGCACTGAATCGTCTCGGAGTCGTAACAGGAAGATTTAAGAACATCAAGAACGTTGTATGAAGTGGCGGTCCATAGTCTACAGTACAGTCTAGAAAGTAAATCTGCAAATGCATCATATTTTTTGCCAGCGATGAAGATCTTTATTAGTTGAACTTGAACATCTTCGTATGTTACTTCGTAAGCTGTCTGTGAATGAATGATTCCACACGACGATACATTCGATTTCATTCAGGTAATACATTTTACAACCAAACAGATTATTACGCCATATAGCACTACTACAAAGTATGACATTACCCTTTTTTTGGACATATACATTACTTTATACATTAAATAAGCTATCATCGTCCAGTTTATGAATGTGTGCACACACACAATGTGTGTGTATTGCGCAGTGGCGTGCGAACTCGACTTGAAAACGAATGCCTTTGCCTGCCTTATTAGACGCAGTTAACCAGTTTAAAGATGCTTTCATAAATATAGCCTACATTTAAATACATTTTGGAGAACAGACAGAAGAAGATCCGTGCATTTGATCGTTGTTTATGTTGGGCATGACATGACTGCGAGCACATGTGAAGAGTTTTAACACTTTCTAATCTGTGTCAATGGTTCCCATCCCTTGAATGCAAAACGTTGTTTGTGTTGTGTCAATGGTTCCCACCCCTTTACATATGAATGCAAAACTCCATAGAGTCACTTTATTCCGACATTGTCTAATAATCCAAATGTAGTTGTATAAGTTACTATACTATTATACAAACCAAAGGACAGCCAATGGTTTTCAGGCTATAGATATACAGAAATAATGTTTGTCTCTTCTGTTTTTGTTGCAAAGATAGCTTATCTAATTATGATAATAATAGTCATTTAAATGAAAAAAAAAATCTAAATAATATCATGTTACATATACAGTATATATATATATATATATATATATATATAGGCCTATGTGTAAAGTAACTAGTAACTAACTACTTGAGTAGTTTTTTCATTGAATACTTTTTTACTCTTACTCAAGTAACTTTTAAGATTATTACTTTTACTTTTACTTTGAGTAAATATTTCTATAAGTACTTGTACTTTTACTTGAGTACAGTTTTTGGATACTCTAGCCACCTCTGCCCAGTTCTAGGACCGCAGTTTCAGGACCCTAGTTTTCTGTTACAGCGCCACCTACCGAACTGGATCACCATGTAGCGATTATACGCACGTATAAATATAATTAATTATTATTCATAACGGATTATGATCAATAATTAATAATTTAATTATTTTCAGAATTTACTGTAGCAGAATCAATAGTATGATCATCTTATCAGCTTATCCAATGAACGGAAAGCATAAACAATTATTAATTCTAGGAAATATAATATCTTCCTGGCCAAGAAAGATTAATTCCCAGCTAACAGCTAAATTAAGAAATAAATCAAGGGTCAAAGCATAGGTAACTTAGATCGAAGTTCAAGACAATAAATCTGTAAGCACATATCACAAGTAATGCTTCTCTTTTCAAATACAAACAATACTTTATTGATTATAAGCCTATGACTAACACACATAAAACTAATATAACACAAACACACGCACACGCATTCATACAAGTTGAAGAAAGACAGAGAGTGAGGAAGAATGAGTTTTAGGAGTTAGATGGTGAGATCCCAAGTTTCTATATGCACTTAAAAGACATGACCTGAACGAACCATCAATAATTAATTTCACCCTTGTATCGTTTCTTAGGCGGGTAATTCAATTTGATATTAAAATGCACCTGCAGTTTCAGCTAAAAGTCTGGAGGTACTTGCTTGTCCTTGCTTTGGGGTTCCCTTTTGTCGTGAAGGGGGTTCCCGGGTCCGTGGTTTGGCTGGCGGTCTCCTCGTGCTTGCTAGATCTTGGGCAGCCAGTCACGTGGTGTGTTGGCGGATGGATGAAAGTCTTTGAAGTTGGAAGCGTGTTGCAGTCGAAACGTTTTAAACGAAACTTTGCAGCAACACTTAACTTAGCACTTTTTAACGGAAAAGAAACAAACTAAGAAAAGAAAGAAAAGTGTGACGAGATGGCTTGAATTAAATCTGTTTTAACCCATATCTTGATTTGGGTCATTTGTCTCTGCGTCTACATGGTTACTATAACCATCGTCGGCTCCACCCGGCGTCGGGCATCACAAGAGAGATATCACAAGAGAGCAGAGGGCAAGAGAGAGATTCTGTGTTCGGGTCTAAGATTTTAAACTCAAAATGTTTGTCCCGCCTCCTGGAGGAATTTGGAATTCGGACAATAAGATACTATATGGTTATTTGAGAAGGGGATCTTTTCTAACCCCCCCCCCTTTTCTCTCATCGCGAATCATGTGTTCTCTGTGGTCTGCTCACTCATCAGCTTGAACAGAGGATTCAGTTTAGACATAATTTCCATTTTAAGAACATAAACATTTTTACACAGATTTCAATCAAGCCACCTTTTGAATTAAAAACATACGAGCATAATGATAGGAAACACGACACTTTCATTACAGTATCTCTAATATTTAAAACAATTACATGACTTAGATGTGATCTAAGCAGAATAGACACATACAGGAGTTGTAAACACAATATATAATTATGTTATGTTACATGATTTTGATTATGGGTCAGTCAAGAATTGTTCTGGGATGAGTTTATTGGTATTGGAGAATTGGAGGTGCTTATTGGAGAATCCTTATATGTGTGTGTGTGTGTGTGTGTGTGTGTGTGTGTGTGTGTGTATCCTCATGGTCAGCATTTGTCTCATCCGTGGTGTGTACCATGTGAGGGTTTAGTTCGCAAATGGCTGTCTTCAAGACAAAGGGTATTTTGTATGCAAGTCCACTTTTTCAGCCTTAAGGAGATGTAATAATTGATGATGGGAAAACTAGCTCGGGACCCTGAATGGTTCAGTCTGTTTAGTTGCAGGGGTCAGGTGACTTCTTGTTAGGGCCTCTTGTTTCACCATTTCTGAACAGATCTGTTCTTGCCAAATTATAAAACATTGACGTCCTTCCTTTAGTTAAGATTATGTATGACAGCTTCACTTGTGTGGGTTTCATTCTCGTTGTCGCTACAACCAAAAACACTAATCTAACCCCTTTCGTGGCAAAGATCACAGATGGCCCCAGATTATTGTTGTTCAACATTCATTACTCGTTAAAACATCACACTCTTACTTATTTGATCTAGACAAACTGAGCATCATTAGAAAGATTTAAAACTCCAGCTTCGATAGTTGACCATTGTTTATGATAAAACTGGTTTGCAGTGACATTCATTTCTTAATTAAACTGCCTCCTTGTCATTATTTGTTACCTATAACATTACAGAATTAATTATTGCATTACACTATGAGCGGAGTAAAGTTATAAAGTCTGTTAAACTGCCTCCTTGTCATTATTGTTATAGCTGTAACATTACAGAATTCATTAATTAACATATTAAGGTCAAATGTAAAAACCTTAATGCATTATCCTATTCATTTCATTTCCTGAATCTTCATCTTCCGGGGATGTCCCCACTAATCTCAAAATCAAACCTACGCCTCTGGGTAGGCTATATTTTGTTTCAGTTCATTTTCAGAATCAGAATCAGAAGCGCGCCTTGTTGTTTTATTTTATTTTACAAAAGCACAACGTTTTCTTGTTATTGTGAGTTTACACAAATAAAAGTAGTTGCGGATTATGTATTATTATTTTCTGTATGATCAGAAACTATAGAGTATTTTAAGTTGTTTCCACTGTTGATAGGAAAACGCAAGTGTTCGCGCCCACGCCTCCGGCCATGCAGTGCGCGCTCCACACTCCGCACACACACTCGGATATGCGTCAAAATCTTGTGTTTATTTGCAATAATCTTAGCCCTGTATTATTATTGTCCAACCTGTATTATGAATGACATTTGACGAATTGCTTTGTTCATTGGGATAAAAGCGTCTTCTAAATGTAGGCTAATAATAATAATGACAATTATTATTTGAGTGTAGCCTATTTATAAATGAGTTCACTTAAGCCAGTAATATGTTTATCATAAAATAATTTATTAATGTTTTATTTTTTATATAACCTAACATTTTACAGTTTTTGAAATGTTTTTGTTTTAGGCTAGCATATTTCTTTTTTATATGTTTAGTCTTTTTTTGCTTATTATCCTGAGCTTTTTCCTCCCCCCAAAAAATGGACTTTAAAGATAGGCTACAAGTAAATGTCGAACGCAAAAGATTTGGAAAAAAATATTCTCCCATCCTAAAATTTTTCACACCACCACGTCCCTTTAGGGCTCCGTACAAACTTGCCTTAACTGTGGATAATTCTGAGGCCAGTTTTTGACCTTGTAAGGAATTGCTGCATTGTAATGACCGCCCCAAACTCTTAAGACAGCCCAGTGACAGGCACAGTATAAAGGCAGTGTTTCCTGTTCCTCTGGGCTGCAGTTTGGGTGAAGACCTTCAAGCATTTCTGTTGTTTTTTTCCTTTTTTGAATTTATTGTCTTTGTATTATTCTGAATTTTTCTTAATTAAAACAAAACCATTCTGTGGTGCTTCGAAAAACTTCCAAGACAAGACTTTCCTAGAAATAACTTTATTTTGCTTAGTTTAGATATTGATATAGCAAACGCCCAGTGTAACCGAATCCAGGACTGGTTTAAGGACACCGCAGAGGACCCTGAAACAACTCTAGCATCTTTTACCTCTAGGTGAGAACAATTCATGATTGTAACAGGTTATAGTGGTATACAAATACAACATTATGTAAATATATAAAAAGACTCATAAGACCAATATTGGATTCCTTAGTCTTTATTGCTGCTGAAGGGAAGGAAAAATAAATGCGATTATTATAGGTAATCATAACTGAAACAAATACTTACCCAAGGCCCAGCTTTAACATATCGGGTATATCATTACTGGGGTTACACCATTAAAAATGGCAAAGTTGTTAGAGAAGCAAGAGAGTTTGTTAAAGAATTTGATGAAAAGTTCCTTTAAAAATTTTGTTTTTAAAATAACCTGCCTTGCAACTAGAGTGTGTTACCAAAAGGAACATTGCTATTGGTGTAAAAAAACGAAGCCCTGCTCATTTTTGGGTTGCACGAAAAGAAAATATTAGGCTTGTTTGAGATGCGCCTAGCCTCGCCTGAAATGCGAGAGGAGGAGTGAAACAAGCGCAGGCAAGCCGGACAGACCTCTCTTCTTGCAGTGGATCTGACACTTACGAGAGTTCAAAACTGATATAGCGGGATTCACGCTCGTGCACAGTGTTGCTAATAAAATGGATGTAATTTAAGTTCTGTTGCTTTTATATGAAAATACATATAATGAACAAGACACCCAAAAGTAGGTTACTTGTTATTTATTTACATTCCAATACGTGTTTATCAATAATTTTTTTATTTAATACAGATATGTGTTTTTATATATATTTTTTGTTTAATAAAAATGACATCACATAATCCATATCACACTGTTAGAGAGTTTATTCACACATAACATATGCATATGCATACACATACAATATAATAAACATTTTAAAAGAGAACAATACATCACGGTTGTTTAAACCAATGAGCATTAAGCTATGTCGTCAGCAAGTCGTTTCCCGTAGTGCTTTTGCTCAGCGCAGTCGGTGGAGAGCAACTGCGCGCGACTGCAGAATCCGACACGTGCGCCTTGCGGTCGCGAGAGTTTTTTGACACGTCAGCATGATATCAGCAAGGGGGACCACACTCGGACACATCTCTAACCGGCATGCATCTCACGGTGATCACCGGTGATCGGCAATGGGGTAATCCACCAGCCGGACACTGAAGTCTCCCCGGGGGCCGCCATTGGCTAGCAAGCCATCACCTGCTGTTAGCATTGCATTGACTCCCATTCATTTTGGCGTCACTTTGACAGCGAGTAACTTTACATCTGAGGCGTTTAAAGACTCAATTTGTCCATTATGTATTTCTAAAGAAACACGACAATGTATAAAAGGCTCCATTACTTTGTATCTTACATTACATCCCGTAGAAGCCGTTTTTGTAAAAAAACAGGCTAACGATTGCATCATAACACGCGACTCTCTGTCGCACAGTAGAGAAATTACCGTATAGACAGAAGTAGAAGCTCGCACGCAATCGGGGGACGTGGAGGCATAGAGTCAAGGGAGAAGCCCATAGAGAGTCATAAAGTTGCTCCTGCTGCTCATACACAGCTCATACTCACTCTCTCCGGCTCTGTGAGATTCAGAAGGAAATGATTCAGATTTCTCTCGGCACCGCTACTAGAAGACGTACAACGTCTTTGTGTCAGACCGGTTGCTCACGTCACATCTCCGTCCTCAAGCTCAGTGTGAGTCTGCGCAGTCGCTCGGCCATCAGGAAGAGATGCTTCTAATGGGCTTCACTTTTCCCCGTTGAAGTCTATGGGGTCGCTGTGTATATTTCTTTTACTGTCTATGGTGATTGGCTCTGTGCAGAGTAACTCGTGGCCTCAAGATAGTATCTCGTGGCCTCAAGATAAGTAACTCGTGGCCTCAAGATAGCAAGTTACTTATCTTGAGGCCACGAGATACTATCTTGAGGCCACGAGTTACTTATCTTGAGGCCACGAGATACTATCTTGAGGCCACGAGTTACTATCTTGAGGCCACGAGTTACTTATCTTGAGGCCACGAGTTACTATCTTGAGGCCACGAGTTACTATCTTGAGGCCACGAGTTACTTATCTTGAGGCCAAGAGATACTATCTTGAGGCCACGAGTTACTATCTTGAGGCCACGAGATACTATCTTGAGGCCACGAGTTACTATCTTGAGGCCACGAGTTACTATCTTGAGGCCACGAGTTACTATCTTGAGGCCACGAGTTACTTATCTTGAGGCCACGAGTTACTATCTTGAGGCCACGAGATACTATCTTGAGGCCACGAGTTACTTATCTTGAGGCCACGAGTTACTACCTTGAGGCCACGAGATACTATCTTGAGGCCACGAGTTACTTATCTTGAGGCCACGAGATACTATCTTGAGGCCACGAGTTACTATCTTGAGGCCACGAGATACTATCTTGAGGCCACGAGTTAATTATCTTGAGGCCACGAGATACTATCTTGAGGCCACGAGTTACTATTTTGAGGCCACGAGATACTATCTTGAGGCCACGAGTTACTATCTTGAGGCCACGAGTTACTATCTTGAGGCCACGAGTTACTATCTTGAGGCCACGAGTTACTATCTTGAGGCCACGAGTTACTATCTTGAGGCCACGAGTTACTATCTTGAGGCCACGAGTTACTATCTTGAGGCCACGAGATACTATCTTAAGGCCACGAGTTACTATCTTGAGGCCACGAGATACTATCTTGAGGCCACGAGTTACTATCTTGAGGCCACGAGATACTATCTTGAGGCCACGAGTTACTATCTTGAGGCCACGAGTTACTATCTTGAGGCCACGAGATACTATCTTGAGGCCACGAGATACTATCTTGAGGCCACGAGTTACTATCTTGAGGCCACGAGATACTATCTTGAGGCCACGAGTTACTTATCTTGAGGCCACGAGATACTATCTTGAGGCCACGAGATACTATCTTGAGGCCACGAGTTACTTATCTTGAGGCCACGAGATAGTTATAATAAATTTTTTTGACAAAGTGGGACTAGGGGGGCTCCGTACTATTGGCAGAGTGATGCGATACGGTGCCGTGCAGATGAGAAGTTTGATTTGATTTTAGAGAGGTAGTGAACTGATATTAAAGGGTTCGTTTTTTTTTCGCACAAAAAGTATTCTCGTCGCTTGATACACGTAAGGCTGACCCAGAGCCACATGGAGAGAGAGTTGCGACAACGGAAGTTAAAAATGCTTGGTTGTCACGTGACATAAGAACGAGCCTATGATTGAATCTTGAAATAACTGAGAAAAAAGAGAATTAGTCCTTAGATGCCATGTCCGTAATATAAAGCAAAAGATCTAGCTTTAATTCCATCTCAAACAGATTTATTAAAAGTTGTTATTACTACTCCACCTCCTGCGTGACATCCGAGTCTCTCTTCAATCCAACACTGAAGTGATTAAACTGCAGTTTCTCCACTGGCCACTAGAGGCCAGCTGCAGAAGAGACTCAATCCCACAGACCCCCATGTTAAAATGCCCAACTTTACAGCAGAATTTTTTTTTTAAAAGGTGGTTTTGTTCTATATACCTAATTTTGCCCTTCATGACAACTGTGATTTTTTTTTAATAGCTCATCCGTTTAAATTATAATAAGCCTTAAAGTATGAAGGTATATTTGGTACAAAACAACTGAGCGCCTGTGACAGTGGAAGTTTGTAGTTGTAGAGAATAGCCACACATGTGTATCAGTAAATTTGAAGTCACTACGGGTGACGTCACGCACGTACGTCCATATTTTTTCACAGTGTATGGTGAAATCATTAACCAGTGTGGTTGAACGACCAATTTGTGACAAGACAGTTTTGGTAAACAGTCGTAACTATAGCTATAGTTGATTTTTTCAAAGATGCATCGTAGGCTAATATGTAAGCAGCGAGTTACGGCGTTGTACGGGAAACACACCCCAGAATGACTTAAGGTCAGCAACCTTTTTATTTTGGGTATATGTCATTTATGCCCCACATGCCAAAATGAACTTTGAGCTTGAACAGCACAGCAGTTTCATCAAAAACCAATCCCATCTCTTTTCATTCTGTAATATTATAACCACTCTCAGATGCTTTATATATCTGGGATCAGCAGGTAAACTTCACTTGGTGAGGAGCAGCGAGAGAGAGAGAGAGATGGCCAGTGCAGTCGCAGGCAGCAAAAGGCCCAGAGACCCCTCTGTTCAGGTCAGACATCTCATTATACACTATTCATCACACAGTAGATACTACACTTTACAAACACTGAAGTATGAAATATTGTATTACAGTATATTCACATAGCTAGAAATATAAGATAATGTGCTTGTTAATGTTTACTTATGAACTTATTAAACATTACATAATGATTAACAGATCAGTGTTTTTAATGGAAATTGAAATGCTTACAAATATCATTAAACTTTCTATTCATCAACCACTTTTTTAAATAAAAATCTACAAATGATTTTAAAATAAATTATACAATGATTAAAAGCTTATTTGTTAAATTTTTTGTACATTTGAATGCTAAATGTGGTAAAATTGTGGCTAAAAAACATTTGAAGAACCGTGACTTCATTGAAGTCTTTATTTATAATGCATTATAAGGGTATTCTTAATGCATTATATACATAATGCCTTATTAACAAGCTTATTATATGTTGTTGTTGTGTAATCTTATAAATAATCATAACAACAGTTACAATACATTGGGGTTATAACTTTTACGAGTACAATGCATTATAACACCAGATGAAGCCTGCATTTGTAATGCATTATAAGGGTATTCTTAATGCTTTATAATACACACATAATGCCCTATTAACAACCTTATAATGTGTTGTATCATCTCATAAATAAACGTAACAATTGTAATAATACTTACCTATTTGTGGGTATAACTATTAATAATATGTTTTAAAACTTAATTTACTTTCACAAACTTCAAATTACAATAGATTATATTATACATCCCAGTTTCATATAGTTTACTTTAACAAGTTTCATATCTTGACATTGTTTACTTAAGATCTGCACAGTATCATACTACATCTTATTCTTTGCTTAAAGTAAAGCGACAAAACAAAGTCTTCTTCTAAAGCGCTTTATACTGTTGTCATAATATGTATAAGGGGTCTTTGTCTGCTTTAAGTAAAGTAACAAAAGTCTTCTTTCAAAAATCCATAATATATCATAAAGTGATTACAAGTGAAAAAATGTATTTGCTTTGAACATTTTCATTGCAATACTTAGAAAATAAATTGTCATCATTTACATTTACCCTCGTGTTGATCTAAACCTGTACAAGTTTGTTTCTTCACTTGAACACAAGAGAAGATATTTTAAAGATGGCTGGTAATCAAACAGCCATAGTAAGAAAAATACTATGGAAGTAAATGGACCAAGCGTTAACATGTGACGAGTTAGGAGGGAGAACGTGTTGTTTCTTTCACTGACCAAAATTGCTTAATAAGTGTGTTCTCTCTCTCTTCATCAGGAGTTAAAGGTCAAGTTTTTGATTAATATACCCTTGAAGGTGGATTCAGAGGATCAGGCAAAGAACAGATGTCGTTATCTACTCGATGCTCTAAGTGACGGCTTTGAGGAAGAGGATAGGAAATTTATGAGGGACGAGAATGGCAGAGACGTGCTGGAAGACGTAGCCGTGGTTTTTGGCATGAATGGAAAACACAGCTCAGAACTAGTTACGGTCCTGAAGAAGCTTGAGACCTTCAGCCACGACTGTGCGATCAAGCATTCGATAATCACGTACACCTGGGGAGACAAGGGAGCAATAGCAGGAGATGCGACTGAGCCGCCGTACCAGAGTATCAGAGAGTGTCTGAAAGATGACGCAGCTACTGCTAAACTTGTGGAGGAGCTGAGGGGGAAAGATCGAAGTTGCCTGGTTTACTTCAGTTTCGTTGATAGCGACACTATCAGTTTCAACTCCATCTACAGTGAATACTTACGAATTGTGAGAGAGGAGCAGAGAAAAGACTCCGTCCCGCCCACCGTGATGTCGACTGGCTACGAGTTCCACAGCGGCAGCGAGTACCACATTGCGAGCTGGCTGGACCGCTGGGTTCGTGTAGCCGTGGCAGAGGAACATCCCCTCCTTGTGTACTACCCAGAGCCCAACTTCTGCGTTCTGGTGCCTGACAAACACAACACCATTAGGGAGAGTTTCATCGACAAAAAAAGAAAGAACATGGAGTCAGCTGTTCTGATCAGCCGCGTCAAGACACGGGACAAATTTAAAGCTGTGTTTCCCGACAGAAAACCTATCATCATCGATGTCCCGGCCAGATTTGAGCTAAGTCCCGATGGCCTGAAGACGGGACAGTCCGCTCTGGGCGGGATGAATTTGGCAAAGGGTGCAAACTGCTGTGGATTGCTCATAAATGATCAAACATTTATTAAAGACGCACTCACAAATGACAGCAAAAAGCTGAAAGGAATTGCCGGACGTAACAGAGGGTTCATCATGCAGTTATTTAATGCTGAAAGCGAACAGGAATTCAATAAGCTGAGTGAGAAAAATCCGTACACCACAGCCGATGGCAAAGTTGCCACAGTTATAGTCAATGCTGTTAGAGAAGCAAGAGAATTGCGTAGGTTTATTGAAGAATTTGACAGAATGAATTTAAATGAGTAGTACTCAATGCCGGACTTCTGATTAGAAAAAGACGTTATTATTTACGCCATAATGAAAGCGCACGCTTAACATAAACAAACTAACATTACAATTTAAGACAAAATTAACAGATTGGCTTGGAGACATCTGGCTGTAATTTGTAGCTAAACTCTAGTATTATATAATACAATATAGTGATATAAATAATGTAAATACACAGGAATAATAATTTTAAACTCTCACCTGAAAATTCTTGATTCTTGAATTGCTAAATAGCTATTTTTAGGTAGGTTTTGCCTTTACTAATTTTATACTTAATAATTACTAGTGAACGGGCTAACATGATAGAGTTTACTAATTTTACTGCATGTTTTTAGATCTGAATCAGGAACGCCCACAATAATTAGGGCCTGTTTTTATGTAAATGATTTGCGCATGGTCTGCTAATGAAGCTGGATTTGATGACATTTTTATGAATAGTGTTTTTGATCCGCTGAATAATTAAAATATAAATACAATATGAACTGTATTTACTCTTTTACATTTATTTCCCATGTAATTTCAGTTTGTTGTTGACAGCAGAATTAGACTTTTTGCCAGCATGGACTCGTATTCAACTGTGGGAGAGGACCTGAGGGGTTTTGCTGAAAGTGCTTGTCTTATAAATAAGGCCAAACCACAAGAAAGGAAAATTGTGCATGATGAGGTTAGAAAAAGGGACATACCGGAGGGAGTCTGTATCTGTTCGTCCCAAACAACACACAAATGTCCAGATCTGACGCAGGACCTGCGCCTGCACATGACGACAACGCATCCCTGCAGTGCCAGCCTCGTCAGCCCTGTGAAGCCTCATGGACACCTCTACACACTTGTCTCCACACCGGCGTGATGACCCCGACGCCCAACCAGATGAACTGGAGGATATTGTGAAAGTTCTGATCCAATCTGACCTCTGACCTGTAATGTTGCCTAAATCATAATCACACACTGTTCGCCCGTTGGCCAGAGGAGAACTGAGCGGTTTGGTTCCTCGCCACTGTCGCCTTTCTTCGCCATCGGCTTTTAGCTTGCTTAGTTGGGGACATTTAATTTGATATTTTTAACAATATTATTACATTATTATCTCTGTAAAGCTGCTTTGAAACAATCTGTATTGTAAAAAGCGCTGTATTAATAAAAGTGACTTGACTCCAAAATACACCTCCGACATTGCAGGCGACATGATTCAGACCACAAACTTGAAGTAATCAACAATGGTGTCGCTTAAAGGGTTAGTTTACTTAAAAAATTAAAATATGCCACCATTTAATACTCACCCTCAACTTGTTCATAACCTGTATTAATGTATTTATTGTGGTGCACACCAAATAATATATTTTAAAAAACATGAGTAACAGTTTCTGGTCTCCATTGACATCCACAGTATTTTTTTTATTATTATTTCATTACCAACATTCTTCAAATATTTTCTTTTATGTTCAGAAGAAAGAACTTCATGCAGATTTAGAACAACTTGTGGGCAAGTAAATTATGACAGAATTTTCTTTATAAGATGCACTATTCCTTTAACTTAATTTTCCTAAGTATTTTTCACGTTAGCTCACTGTTAACGTTGTTACATCTGTCTAACTGGCTAAGTTGTGATAAATAGGGGACGGAACATACGAAAGTTATTATGCTTATCTGTTTAATAAGTTTACTTCAGCTAATTTAGGTGAAGTTAAACTACCATTTTATGGTATCACCGTTATGACGGCAATGAAAAGGCTCCAACACACACCTCAAACATTGCAGACTGCAGATGACCCAGGTCACAAACCTGAGGCAAAATCCATGGAAAACAACATCCACTGAGAAGACAAATCCATTGTTTAAATCCATCATGTGCTGGCTGGCTAGCCTAATCTATCAAAGTGCAAAGTTGTCCAATTTTAAGTGTCGCTGTGGGTAGGCTATAGTATGGTGACCAGACGTCCGGTTTACACCAACCACTATGAGACTGTCCCAGTTAAACAGTTAAAATGCTGACAGCTAAACAGTGTAAAAGTGTGACTGTATTGTAGAGGATTCCAACAGCGGGATGTACAACAGTAAAGATAAAGCTATGAGCTAGCTAGCTAGCACTTGGTCACGCTGCTGTTGTGGGAAAAACGTGAAATAAGGTTGCGTTTACTTAAAACTGGTAAAACTCGTGGTGCATTCATTGTTGTTGTAAAATACCCCTATCTCATCTGTTTTTGTCGTTTAACATATATTCATAGCTTTCAAAAAAAAAAATAGTGAGAATTATTCTAAATTATTTTGAATAATTGATGTTTTATACGTCAAACTAACATTTAATGTACAAATTGGACACAACATTATTCATTTTATTCACCTCTTAACATTCTTTCGTTTCATTTTCTTGTTAATTCAATATATGTCTTAAAATCAGTTTGTTGTTAGACTCCCTTCGACAATCAATCCTAATCACATAAAATGTGTGGGCGAGAACTGTAGTCTGTACATGCATGAGGTACTAAATACATTTTCCATTCTGTCCAGAAAAATTAAGACAGAGTTTTTTCATTAATTCTGGAAAACATACACACAATGTCATCAGATATAAGCATATTCCTATACGTTTTGTCAGAAAAGGGTGAATGGTATTTGAGAAAGGGCGTCTACATATTACTGGCAGAGCCAAATCAAACCTTTCACATGTAAGAAATATTTGTGAAAGGTTAACTTTAACGGTACCTCTTAAAGTGTTATTTTACTTTAATTGAGTACAACGATAAAGTTTTAAAATGATCCAGTACAGATAATAGCCTTCTCATTATTTTTTTATTTTTTAATATTCTATTGATGTAATATTAAACCTTACTAGACAGAACTCACTAAATATTATTTTAAAGCTATTATTGTTATCATAGAAATGTTTGTATAGAGTGATAAAAGTCAAAATGGTCAATAAATGAGAAGTCAAGGTATTTTGCCTTTGTATGACCCATTATTGTTTTGCAGATAATGCAAAGGCAGAATACAGTAACTTCCGAATAAAGGTCAAAGGTCAAGTTTGAGCTCAATTTTCTTTTTATGTAGATAAATATAATCATTATGACAACTACTTGGCAAATTTTCAGTGTCCAACCTATCATACAATTGGCTGGACAACAAAACAACTTTAAAGTCATTTTTCTCAGTTTCACACTTTTTGGGACAGGAATGTTATTCCAAGATCAAAAAAATATGTTGATCCAGGAACGTGTCTTACTTGGCAAAATCCGGGTAACCCACAGCCACCCTGCCCCGCGTACGATGAGTTGTGCGTGTTATGGACGCGCTCCACGAGGCTTTGTTGCCGTAGGAGCGCGTGAGGGAAGAGACGGCTCGTGGCGGATGTTAAGAACGGTTTCCTTCCAGCCATAAAACAGGGGATGAATAAATATATTATATGCCTTGATTTTAATAGTTTAGCTGGCTTTAATGCTTGTTTTGTCTTGTTTAAAATTTTGAGCCCCCTCCCTAGTGGTGATTAAACAAATAAAACATGTGAAAATGTACTGAACGACTGAAGGGGTTGTTAGGCAACTCAAAGTCAGCCGTGATTTATTCACCATACAGCACTAGCCTCGAGATGAACCACTAAAATCACTAAAAGCCCTCCTTCCACTGGAAGAAATAGTCCCCGACCGAACAGCAACAGAAGTTACATTATTTCTCCATTCAATGAAGACTATCAGAGAAGACTTTTATATTGAAAGGACTCGATTTGTTTTTAGAATCAAGACGCAACTGATACATGACTATCGTGTCACGGGAAAACCCCTGAACTGTTAAAGGACAAGATATCGCAGCGCACATTCAAACTCAGTGAAAGGCTCGCTCTATGAACGCAATATGTTAAAAAAAAAGTGTCACAATGAGATGACATTAATCGACTCACCCTTCAACCATCGAACATTAAAATGAAATTTAAAAGTTTAAAATAATCAACAAGGTCAACAGACCAAAAATAGCCCCAAACGCCCGAGTCTTTGGTTAAATATCACTGTAGTAGGCAAATATAGGCCTACCTATTGTATAACAAGCCTTAATCAAAAATGTTCATTAACTTCAGCATTACGTGACACTATATCAAAGTGATTTCCGTCATTTTGACAGATTATAAATTGCATTTACCTGTGAAAACAAACCTGGAAAGAAACGTGAGGATTTGAGGAGAATAACGAGAGATTCTTTGTGCATTCCAGTGAATTATTATCGTAAATAATGTTTGTCAGTGACTATGAAGTTTGACAGTGAGTACACATTTTAAAACAAAAAAAAACATTTCAAGTGTACAGTAAGTACAAATCTGCTACATATATGCTGTAAAGATACTCTTGATGAAAACTAACTAATAACAAGAATAGTCTTTTCCTCATTTAGTTTATCTCACTTTTTCAGTGAGAACATACGACTCAGTGGGAGAAGTGACAACGATTTGCTTTTGCCATTTTAACATAATCTGGCTCATATGTGGTAAGTGCAATTCTCAGGCACTGGGATAACTTCTCATTGCTCGGGCAGCAACGTGCCTTTGTTTTGATTGCATTCATATGAGAGAAGCTAGACTCGCATGTGTAGGTGGATCCAAACATTGTCAGTATCAGCACAGACACTTTCTTAATTGTGGGGTATTTAGCCTGGCTAATTTGGTTACACCAAAAGTTGATTGGACCTTCAGACTGCAAGTGCAGTTTCAAAGCAAGTGAAGACTGGATATCAATCATTTCTAGCTGAAGAGCACTCTCGTCAATGTTAGGCATGAGCTCTTTAACTTTTGCTATGAAGTTTGAGTCATGGTTTATTGAGAATGGATCGCGAGTAAACTGCATGACCTCCATTGGGAGACTAAAGCCCTGAAATCTGTCACTGAAGGTTACAGTCACCTTTGTCATGAATTCAATCATAGTTGGCATGACTTGTGCCCCTGGTGTACTGCTCAAAAATGTACGAAGGTGTGTAAAGTGCATCAAATTGTTTGTGGTTAGGTCAGACACAAATACTTTCAGCTTTGTTTTGAAAGCACACAATCTCTCAACCAAATCCGCAATACATTTCTCTCGCCCTGTAACTCCGAATTTAGTGAGTTTAAGTGTCCAGAAATGTCACAGAGGAAATGAACTTGTGTCATGAACTGTTCATCAAGCATGTGCTCCAAGAAATGAGCCGCTCGTTTGTGTTTACATGTGCGATGGAAAGAAATAATCTCACTGCAGAGATCACAAAGACGATCCAAAACTTTTCCTTTACTGAGCCACCTGACATCGCAATGAGCCAGTAAGTCAGCGTGCTCAGCAGAAGTCTCATCAAGCAACAGACGGAAAAGACGATGCTGAAGGCTTGAAGTTGAGCGGATGAAGTTGACAATGCTTGTGACCCTGTCCATAGTGTTTTTTAATTCACTGCTGAGCTTTGCGCACAAGACAGGTGCCACAGCTGACAGTCTGGCTGCTAGTCCTTGCACTCTTCCGAGCATAGCTGGTGCTCCATCCTTTACTAGTGTAACGGAGGCCAGCTAGTAGTTGCTGTGCGAGTAAACCTCACTCCTCTGATCTCAAAAGGCTCTCTAGCGACAGATGCTAGAGGCTGCAGTCTTTAGCCTCCTTGTTAGAGCGCCTGACTCTCACGCCGGAGACCCGGGTTCGAGGCCGGGTCGAGTGGGACCCGGGTGGAGGGGTTACACTAGCAAGCAAACCTTTTGTAAATCCAGTTTATGCTCACTGAAAAACGCGACAACATTTTGAAACAGCACTTCACCTGTCGTATGTCCCTCCAGTGGAATGAGTCCCAGAAGCTCCTCACGAAAGCGAACTCCATCGTAAAATCTCACATAAACGCACATCTGGGCCACATCAGTTGTATCTGTCGATTCGTCAATAGCAATGGACATCAGCTCCGTTTTTTGGATGTTTTCCAGTAGTTTATCAAATACATCCTTTGCTAGTAGATCCACTCGACGAAGAGCTGAGGTGTCTGACAGTGGTACTTTTTTAATAGATGAGGACACGTTGTCTTTCATTTTTTGGTCAACAATCATTTCGTCAACAACCGCCAGCATGCAGTCTTTAATAGTCTCCGACTCGGTGAAAGGCCTCTTTTTTCTCATGAGTATCCACGCCACTCGTAGAGAGGCAATGAAAGCTCTCTCTTGTTCGGTACAAAACCCGCCAATTGCACGCTGACTTTGCTCAAAAGAAGTTACCAGTCTGTCTATTCTACATTGTCTCTCCACTGAGCCCTCTTGGTATTGCGTAGAAAAAGACGAATGTTTTGTAGTAAAATGTTTCTTCACATTTTATTCTTTGGCCACAGCCACTGATTCGTTGCACAGTAAACAGTGCTATCGGTCCCTTGCTTGCTTGCCGTGGTTGGCACAGTAAATAAGCACTTCTCCGTCCATACACTCTGAAACTTACGATTTTCTCTGTCAACTTTGCGGTTTGGCTTGGACAACGCCATGATGCATGTGTCATAGGCAGCGTGAGAACATCGAATCAGCGAGAATGAGTGTTTGTCACCATGGAGACTACCTGCCCCGCTCTAGAATCTTTGCCTGTACTCTTGTCTGTGCGCCGCGGCAGATTCAATAAAAAAGATAGAGAAGAAGAACATGAAGGAAAGATATTTATCTTTCATCAGTTACACTGTACAAATTGTTTCATGTTATGTTTAAATTTTCATAAAGAAAAGTTTCATAAGAAATGTAGGTAATGTAGGGTCCAAAGTAGGGAGTAGGGAGGATGCGTGAGGAGCAGGATGAGGAATATAATCAGTCTTTGATAGCAGATCAAGCCAAAGTATGTAGGGTAAACTTTATAACAGACGTCCCCTGATGACATTGTGTAGTCTTTCTGTCTGCATTACAATGCAGTGTCGGAGTTTGCCATTTGTTTCAGGAACTTCAGAAGATGAATAGTGAAGAATCTGGGAATAGACGCAGAAAGGTAAGTGTAAGTAAAGGAAATCAGGATGTTGCTGCCTTTTTAAGACATATTACATATAACTTATGTGTATTTACATAGTAGATGCTTAGCAGATAACCTAAAGCAAATTACAAGCTGAATAATTCTACAAAAGCATCATCATAGAGAAAATAGTCTTTGGATATTTATTAAAAGATAATTTAAGCATTGAGAGAAAGGGAGTGATTAAAAGTCCTGGTAACTGATTTCATTACGTGTTGTGACAGTGCTAAAGGCACACCTAGACCACAGAAACTGGGAGAGACTATACATGTATATAAATGGAGACAGGATGGTGAAGATCCTGTAGCGCCTCTGTACATTGATATCTGTTCTTCTGAGGGGGATGAAACTTGGTGACTTTTGTTGTATTACCTATGTGAACACACAAAAAAATCAAGGAGATGATTCGGATATGTTAAAGGGTCGTAAAAAAAAAAGTCACACTTAGCTTCCTCCCGGTCAAAAATGACCGACCATAGGAAATGAATGGGAAATACAAAAAAATAGGAAAACTGGTACAAGCTACAGATCAGCCACTGTGCAGAAAAAAAAGTGTACAGCAATGAAGGGGTGACACTCTAAAACATCAAGAGAGGAAATAAGACACCTCCCCCCCACACACACACACCCATGCACACAAACACAAACATAGATGCACAGATCGGTACCATGTTTAGCCTTAGACCGTGTGTCCACCAAAGCGTTTTCCACGCGCCTGGCGTATGTTTTCAATTGTTTTCAATGGGAGCGCTGCGTTTTTTAAACGCCATGAGCGTAACGAGGCGCTGAGCGTTTTCTTCACGCTGAAGCGCTGAGAGCTCGGCGTTTTTACTGGTCGCCGAGAGTTGAAGAATGTTCAACTTTGGATAAAACGCAGTGCTCATCATTGTCACTTTTTACCCAGCCGTCCAATCACAGTGGAGGAGGGGCTGGGCTAATGCCACACCGACCAACTGCCACAACATTCTTTCTGATCAACCAGAAGAGCTAACCGAACAACATGGATGAAAAATAAATTTTTAGTATGAAACAAATTATCTGCGAAATCAGTTACAAGTAAACTGTGCTGCGGACATTCTGTATCATAGCAACGAAACATCTCAACGGAAAAAACACTGCGCTGCCAAAACGCTCTCAAGCGCCCACAGCTAAGCGTTTTCAGCAGAGCGTCTAGCGTTTTCAGCTGACTATAACGGCCTTACAACCAAACTGGTTGTCTGTAGAATTAATAAAGACATTTAACCTATCTAACAAGATTTTTTCCAATACTTTAGACAAACTACTAGCTAAAGCTACAGGTCTATAATTATCTAAGTTACCCTCCATTCCAGCTTTGTCTTTAATAACTGGTACCAATAAGATAGATTATAGATTATACGTCATGTTTATCCACTAGACTAGAGACATCAGAGCCAGCGGCAAATGTCAGAAGCACTAGCCGAGGAAAAGCTGTTCCAGTCGGGGTTGATGAGCGTTGAACACCCGGTGATCGCCTGGATCTCACAACTCCGAAAACGTCAGATACATTTTTCAAATAGGCGCTATCTTTATAAATAAACCACAGATTTGAGCTTTAAACAACTACATTATCCCCTGAAACGCTCTTAAAATTACATTTCATGACACAATAACAGTAGTATTTTGATATTGCGCGGGCTTTCTCCTCTGCTATATTACTGGTTGGTGCGAGATGCATTCTGGGATACCTGTATCTTTTAAATTGAAAAACATCATATGTGTAATTCAGGGCACAATTCAAACGAGATCAAAATATGTGTCTTCTCTCGCGATTGGGCTACTGCTCCCATCAACTCAAATTTGCATGCGGCTAGGGTCAGGACAGATGTCATGTCAACAATATGGCCGCGGTTAGCTACTTGATTTTTCGGTTCTTCCCATGATTGTCAACTGGGTAAAAATAAAAATGAAATCCAGACACAGTATCTTGATTGATGATGTTATAAAGAATGAACTTCTGTAAATGAGTTATGTTACATACCTGCAAAATAAACGTTTAATGTTTGTAGTAAGTTACTTGGATCATAAAATTGTCATAAAAAATGTTTATTAAAATATTATTGAAATTAGTGGTTATGTGTTGCCGTGTCAACTGGGAGAAATGGGGTTTTAGGTTCTCAAACGTCACATTATCCGCCAGAAAATGCTTAAGGTCATGTGAGCGCCCAGTTTGGCATAGTTATCATTTATGTGGGTTGATGTAAATTACAAGTTTTTTGAAAACGATGTTGTGTGCACAATGTTATTATTGAAAACGGGGGGGGGGGGCTAAATACCCGGCTATGTATAACTGTGGCCTTAAAGGGATAGTTCACTTTGAAATTAATTTTTGGTATGTTTTAGCTTACCTCAAGGGCATCCAAGATGTAGGTGTCTTTGTTTCCACAGTATTTTCAATTTTGTTATTTTTAGGTCAAACCGTTCTTGTCTGTCAGTCATATAATGCAGGTCTATGGTCACCACCTCAAAGAGCATACACAGAGAAGTCCAAATTAAACATGATTTAATGACTCGTAAATGGAAGCTTTAGCGTTAAGTTCTGCCAGGAAGACTCAATTGCTACGTCAATTATTACCTTCTCATCTATCCAATCGTGTCTAATACTTCTGGTATAAAAGACCAGTACTTACACATGTCTGAGTTCGCAGATGCTGACGCTTTCATTCATGCTCTCGTTCAGTCGCCAGCCAACATGTTTCAGGACACGCATATTGTTCTATTATTGAGTTCCGACGATGGATATGTCCCGCCGTATCTCCTGCTACACGTCGAGGTTCCCGCGTTCAGTGCCGCATCTCCCCGTATGCACAGTGGTCTTCGGAGAGTTTTTGATCAGCCAAGGCCTCTCATGAGAAGTTCTGCTCTCTAGGCCTAAAACACCCTGGGTAACCAATCAGTTTCCATTTTCACGTCATCAAACGCCTCAACAGCGTCAGCTCAGTCAGGATAATCCGGCAGGAAGAGAACTATGTCATTCTCAACAACTTGTCCAGCAAAAGAACCTCGCTGTCTGCACGGGTGCATTATCCCGCAGATAACCGATCCACCGACATGAATAAACAACTCTGCAAGTCACGAGAGGCGATCTTCTCTCGCTGGTTCAAGTTCAAGCTCCACTTCCAAGGCTTTCAAGTCGGTTTTTCAAGTTTGGTAGGCGCTTCCACCAGCCACTGTTAATATGTCCCCTCTATCATGATTAAACTTCATCCAGGTAAGTATTTCTCCGTTGCTTCCTACACCAGCGGCAGAGTTCAAATTGGTGTCCACGGTGACGTGGCGTACGTGTTCATAATTACTAACGTTACTGATCTGCAGACTGCAACGGGGCCGGTTAGCTCGCCTTAAAGGGGAAATGTTCATAGCAAGTGTAAGCAAGTTTCGCGTCACCGCCACAGTACAGTGATCTAATAATATCAGCGTTGTCAAAACACCCACAATGTTGGAAACTGCACAATGTATTATTTTTACAATGGAGATGAACGTTCCTGTAAACTGTGCAATTGTTGAAAAAAAAATATATATATATCAGCGTTGTCGATACCACGCTCTCGTGGGCAGTTTGCAAATACCCACTAACAACTGAGTAACTGATTTAAAAATAAATAAAAAAACCTGAGCTAAAGAGAGCAAGTTGTTCATTTGGCTGTTATGCATTCTGTAGTGGATATCTCTACAATGGCAGTTAATTACATACATAAGTGTTGTAATTTCACAAACAACTATTTTCAACATATTTAGGCCTACTTTAAAATCATATTATAAGTCCCTTAATGAAAATTAGATCTACAATATTGGAAATGTGTACAATTGCTGTAATATTTAACCTTTCCTGGTGACTACTTAATCCACTGATATGTGTGATAGAAATATTTTATGTGATGGGTATTTCCACATTAATGTACAGAAAAATGCAGACTAAGGATGCTCCTGTCAAAGGCCACATATCCTTAGCAAAACTGCTAACTCAGTAGAACTAACAGTCATATTAGTTTTATCAAGTCAAACCAATCAACAGAACTAATCAGTGAAGGAGACTCGAGTGGCATTGTCTTTGCTCAATTGTTTGATTTACATGCTCATGTATCTTTCTATTCAAGAGTCTCAACTGTTGTTGCGGCCAGCGATCTCCCAGCCATGAATGGGGCTATGTCTGCAAGAGCAACTTGGGAGCCATGTCAGGCATATGCTGCGCATCTGAGAAAAGGATTCTACGCTCAAAAAACAACAGATCAAGTATCATTTAGGTAATGATAGTAGCTTCTTTACAGGACGCCGTCACCTTACTTCAGGTAAGTACCGTATTAAGAAGTCAGATTTAGCCGGTAAAAAAAAAATAAAATAAAAAAAAACACACTAGACAAAGGGTGCATGTCCAATCTCAGATTCAGATATCTAGGTCAGTAAAGGCTAGATGAATCTTCTAAGCTCACTCAAGGTTCGTCCGCTCTTCACAAAATCATCCTATAGCGGTCGTTAGCGTCCTTAGGGATTTGACGTGGTCGCAACATATATTATATCGTTGTGCTACAAAGCATGGTTGTCATCAAGGCAGATCTTATTGTTAGGCGATCATGCCATTCCTGAGACGTTAATTTGGCTATCAATCGTCTTCAATTTCATAATTAAGGTTGCGCTTATTCCTTCCAATGCAAAGCCATAGCTACGCGCTTTCACTCTGTTACAGGCTTTCAGACGGCTTTTGGCCTTCAGCAACCCGGATCCATCACCCTGCCCTCCTCTAACAGAGTTTGTTAAATTAGTAATGTTTGCTTTTCTTTCAGATTCCTGTATTCACATCCTGATCACGGCCGATTGTTCCTTCCTCGTCTACAATTACGAATCGTAATTTAATATTTCTTCCATCCATAGTTTGCTCGCAGGCATTCAAATTCACGCAAGCATTTTAATACTAATTATCCAAGTCTGTTCACCGTTCCTTCTCTTTGTTTGCTACTTAAGGCATAGCCAAGACCTGTAGTAAACCTCCGATAAACCCCTGCCAATCACATTGTATCACAAAGATAAAAAAATGTGTATAATTGTGCCCTTTTCGCAGGATATGTGGTGGGTCTCCGGTGTGTATGCGGGGTTTGGCTCGGAATGCCCCACAGATAATTTTGAATAGCATGTTGGAATGGTCATTTCGAGGTGATTAAGCATATCATTTTGTCTATCCCTTTGGATGTGGCAGGGCTGCTACTCCCGGCACAGGGGTCGGAGTTTCAACAGCTCGTTTGCAGCTTCAATTACCTCTCACCAACAATTTAAACTTTTCACTTTGTTCCACCAGAATCATTCAAGATGGAGCGACTCAAGAAGTGTCAACATATAGACAACATTCCGAATGGTCGTTGATAAATTATGTAGCTCATCGTAGCTATCTCTAGTCACTAATTAGTTTATTCTGTCTCGATATTCTTTAAATCATGTTCTGTGGGCAGGATTCATGTAAATTTAGGTTGTGATGCACTAACCCAGGAGGAATTTCGTTAGCTCCTCTCAGCGCTGTTGTAGTCTTTAAAAAGCAATTCTTAAATTAATTTCTCCCATTGCTTGAACTTTGACTATTGTAACCTTGAAGATGTTGGTTATGCTTATACGGCAACATTTCACACTAAGTAAGTTAGAAAAGCAAAATCCATCCAACCCCCTTTTTATTACTTCCTGTCCGCATGGTCTATTGGTATTCAGATTGTAGCTGTCTGTTACAGCGTCATGGCTCATGCATCCAGGGGATTCACTCCAGGAGCTAAATACTCCGATTTCCCCATGGTCTTTTTCTGATTTGCGTTTCTCACCTAATTTCTTTACTCTCTTTCTTAAGAACTCTAAGAATGACTCTCAAGGCTCTGTTTCACATTATCAATTTATTAATTAGTAATAAATTCTGTCCCTTCTCATCTATGATTAATTTCTTAAATTCCCCTCCATTTATCCTAACTAACGGAGCACTTCTTTCTAAGCTAGTTCAGGACTCATCAGTTCTGTCCTCAAAAGCTGCAGTCTATCTCCCTCCCAGTATACTGGTTATTCCTTCAGGATCGGGGCAGCCACTACAGCAGCTGATCATGGCATTTCTACTTCAGCTATTAAGATCCTGGGCAGATGGTCTTCCTCTGCATAGTCTATATAAGACCCGATTCAAAATCATCCTCGAAGCTCAGCAAGCTATTCACTAAAACTGTTCAGGTAAATAACCTTTGCAACTACTGGTGGTGGTGCCATGATATTCCATTCTCACAATTGGTATTAAATTCTGCTTGCATTTACAAATGGTCAATGAGTCATTGTCTATATGTGGCCAAGTGGCCTTGTCTTAATGTGGCCTTGTCTCTATGTGGCAGTAGTAGCCGTTGTGGTCTTGTTCCATGTGGTCTTTATGGTCTTAAAAAAAAAAAAAAAAAAAAAATCATGCAAGTGTATGATATACATGTTCAGTGTGGTCTACTGTGACGGTGTAGCCTAATGTGGCCTTGTCCCGTGGTCTTGTGGCCATTTATGGCATGGTTCTGTGTAGCCTAGTGGCTGTGTCTCGTTGGCCTTGTATCCGTGTGGCATTAGCAGCCTTGTGGCCCAGCGGGCCTTGTCTCTGTGCGGGTCTCAAGGCCTTGTGGCATAATGTTGCCTTGTCCAATGTGTGGCCTACATGGTCTTGTGGCCCTTATGGCCTCGGTTCTGTGTGGCCTAGTGGCCGTTGTCCCTGCGTGACCTCGTCTCAGTGTGGGCTTACGATATCGCGGCCCTTGCGGCCTCATTCTATGTTCAGTGTGGTCTACTGTGACCGTGTAGCCTAATGTGGCCTTGTCCCGTGGTCTTGTGGCCAGTTATGGCATTGGTTCTATGTGGCCTAAGGCCTTGTCTATGAGTGGTTCTGTCTCTGTATGGCTTTAGCAGCCTTGTGGCCCAGCGGGCCTTGTCTCTGTGTGGGTCCAGAGGCCTTGTGGCACAAAGTTGCCTTGTCCTGTATGTAAAAAATGGCCAGTGGTCTGTGGCCCTTAGTGGCGCGGTTCAATGTGGCCTAGTGGCCGTTGTCTGTGTGGCTTGCTCTGTGTGGTCTATAGTGGCCTTGTGGCACAAGTTGCCTTGTCCTGTATGTAAAAAATGGCCAGTGGTCTGTGGCCTTTAGTGGCGCGGTTCAATGTGGCCAAGCGGCCGTTGTTTGTGTGGCCAAGCGGCCTTGAGGCATTGTTGCCTCGCTAAAAAATGGCCATGTGGTCTTGTCGTCCTTGCAGCCTAGTTTTGTGTGGCCTTGCGGCCTTGTCCAGTCTACCTCGTTCTATGTGCGGCATTAGAGGCCGTTGTGGCTCATTGCGGCCTTGTCTCTGTGGTCTAGCAAGGCCATGTGGCCGGGCGGCCTTGTGTCTGTGGTCTATCATGGCCGTGTGGTCCAATGTGGCCAGTTTGCGGTCTAAGGAGGCCTGCTCTGTGTATGGCCCTAGGTGGCCTGCTCTGTGTGGTCCAATGAGGCCTGGCCCAATGTGGCATTGTCTGTGTGGTCCATCGCGGTCTTGTCTCTGTGTGGTCCAATGAGGCCTGGCCAATGTGGCTCTGTTTTGTGTGGTCCATCGAGGCCTTGTCTCTGTGCGGTCTGTTACGGCCTTGTCCCATATGGCCGGTTCTGTATGCCCAAGGTGGCCTTTTCTCTGTGGTCCTATAACAGCTTTTGTTCCATGACCTGTCCCTATGTCCTAAGTTAGCCTCGTTCTCAGTTAAGTCACTATTCCACAACACTTGCTTCCCTCCAACTCATTCTCAGGGAAACTGGTTCGATCAGACGTAAGTGCGTCTCAAAACATAAGTCGCCTGGATGAAAGCGTCAGCATGGATAAATGCTAATGTATATACAGCAGCAGAACATAAATGCATAAATGCATTATTCACGTCTTCTCATAGTACCTTTCAGGCTCACTATGAAGTCATCTCTTACTAATTAGTTATTGGCTACGAGGCTTTCCACATTTCATGTTCATGCCCATGATTAACTCCCTTTTCTTTCTATTTTAGGCTCTACAGGATACACGACTGGTGGGTATACTTTTCTTAAAAGTTCTTTGGGGGTGGGCTCCATCCTGGTGGAATTATCTTCCACCTGTTTTTGGGGGTCGGCTGCGCCCCTGCCTTCGTCTTCAGGCAGGAAATGCAGAGTCCGGACCCTCGGATTGCGAGCTATGGACGGGGCCTACGCCAAAGAACTTTATTGCTTGCTGGGCTATCAATAAATGTATTTATTGTTACAGTATTTATTCTCCCGAGTCTTTCTGGTAGAAATGTAAGTACACATTGATGGCCTAAGACACGAAACGAGCGGTTTGTGTGAGAAAACGAACAGTATTTATATCATTTTTACCTCTTGTAAACACAGCCAGGTCCAAGTGATCTGAGGGCGCAGGCGCTTCGGTCTTTTCCGGCAAGCACCGGAAGTGATCTCTCGCGCGTGTACGTCACTCATACAATTTTTTTTTTTTTTTTATTGTTTTCTTTTACGACGGGCTAAACATCCCGGATAAGCGCAAATTCGTACCATTTTAATTAGCCGTCTTACCTACAATCTCTGCTCTGTGTAAACAATGAGTGACGTACACGCGCAAAGTGTCAAATGCTGAAGATGATGTGTGGCAATTAGTTTTGCCGCTAAAAGACATTGTTGATCTTGTTTGCGCACAAAAGATTTCATTGTGCCAGGTGGCTTACTTGGATATCGTGATCCAAGAATATCTGGAGTCAAGGAAGAGTTTGTTTCCAGGCACTCCTCTAAAACCTAAACATCATTACTTGAGACACTACCCGTTACTGATTTTGAAATTCGGTCCCCTGATCAGACTATGGACGATGCGTTTCGAGAGTAAACATGGCTATTTTAAAAGATGTGCAAGGCATTTGAAAAATGTCACTCTGTCTGAAAGACATCAGTTGTTACAAGCATATCTTTCAGCAGGATCAGCATGTAGTCAGTTTCTGCAATTTAAAAATAGCTGCGCTTTTCCCCCAACCTCTACAGTGAAGCCATTAAAAAAGCAGTTTGTCACTTTCACTTTTCAGGAAATGATACCAGTGTTTCCACAGAAATTCAGTACAAAGGAACAACATATAAGAAGTGCAATTTCCTGGTCTCAAAAAATGATGAGTGCTTGGAGCTTGCAGAGCTTGTCATCATTTTAATTCGAGAAAATGCAGCTGTGTATTTTGTGGTGAACGCACACAATTCTGACTATCTTGCCAAATACCACCTGTACTCAGTAGTGGCACCAAGTACAGGAATGATGTGTGTTCACATCAATGGTTTGGTAGATTTCTATCCGTTGACTTCATACATTATCAATGGGCACAGAGTGATTCCTCTGAAACACAGTGTTTTGTCAGTGTGATCTCATGTTTGCATTTAATGTACCACTGTTCAAAAGTTTGGCATGTTGATTTGGTCATATGAGAAACGCATGAAATTTAAAATTCACATGCCTTGGATCAGAATTCAAAAAGATGGGCCTTAAAAAAAGTCTAAAGTCAAATGAAAATTAGGGAGAACTAGGTTATGGCTTTAACTTGTTATTCTCCTTCACTATAAGCCACACAGAAATAATTCTTAAATTATCGTAAAGCTCTTTTCAACTCTATATTTTTCATAAATATTATAGGCTACTAACCCTACAATGTAGCTTAACCTGATTTTAATAATAAAAAGTCATAATAAAATAGAATATAGATAGAATAAAATTTTATCACCTTCAATATTGATCCAAGACATGCAAAATATCAGTTTCATGGGTTTTTCACATGACCAAATCAGCATGCTAACTTTCAGGAAAATCTGTGTCAATGTCAATACCCCCCCCAAAAAAATATGCTTGAAGAGAGACTGCAGACCCTGGGTATAGAAACAGCAGAAGGCTTCAAGTTTATTCAAGAAGAAATGTATCGTCTGTCTTAAGACCGATACATAGATTCAAGTGGGAATTATCTATAAAAAGCTCAAGCATTGTGAGTGTCTATGAAAAAGAATCTTGTAAAAAAAAAAACACACCTCATGAATGCCTAAAACGCATTTTTTGATCAAACCACTACAGAGCTAACTAGCGGTAACTAACTTCTAAATAAACTCCAATAGCTATGTTGTTGGTGCTTCATTTTATGTGTAGGGACCCTGAGCAAGCTACTGACGAGGTTTGGTGCTGTTTTGAACAATATTACTGGTTAAAAACTGCTATATGGGGAGCGTTTTATTTACCTCCCTTAGCCAATCCACTGTTTGCGATTTGGGGCTATAGCGTATACCGGAGCAAGCTCTGTAGTGGTTGATCAGCGAAAAATACTGTCTCCACAGTAAAACATGGTGTTTTAATGCAGACAAAGACCCTGGGGTTACTTCCTGTTTTCAGTCGAAGTCCACAGTAGTCGATTGTCAAGTTCACACGCGTGATCATAGGTAACTAAACCTATGCGCGTGATCTCGACAATCGACTACTGTGGACTTCGACCGAAAACAGGAAGTAAATACAGGTATGTGAGCCGGCTGAAATAACATCATTTTTATTCATATCTTTCACATCTACTGCAGTCAGATTCACCGTGTTCACTCTGATTACCCACATGGAAAGAACCTATATAAACATATATGTTTTAATATAGGTTTTGATATAGGATTTCAATATATGGGACATATATAAAATTGGCCGTTTTCCTATATTATATGTACATATATGCACATACATGTACATATATGTGTACATATATACGTCCATATATGTACTTATATAGGTGCATATATGTGTGCATATATGTACATATATAGGTGCATATATGTACATATACTGGTGCATATATGTACCTATATAGGTGCATATATATGTGCATACATGAACCTATATATGTGCATATATGTACCTATATAGGTGCATATATGTACCCATATATGTACCTATATATGTGCACATATATGTGCACATATGTACCTATATAGGTACATATATGCACGTATATATCCAGCTATATGTTTACCTATATATTAGTATAATTATTAAAATCCATAGCTACTAGGCAACAAATAACAGCCCAAAATGTAGAAATTTAAATTATTTATTTACTCAAGAACAATCAAATAGTACAAGAACAAAAATAAGACAAAAAACTGTACAGAAAAAAAAACCAATTTATCTTGTTGATCTTCTCAGCTCCGTGAGCTTCGAATTGATAGATGTGCCTATCTGCCCTCGGCTGGCTGCCGGCCACTTCTTCAATGTAGCATCTAGAGAAGACAAAAATAATAAGACAGTATAATAATAATAACAATATATTGCTTCATCAGGAACCCAAAGTGCTTACAGTACAGCTGCGATTGGACACACATTTAGGATAAAGGGCTGATCATAATAAAAAATGCGTCATGTAAACACGTCAATTGGAAGATTCTGATTGGATTCTGCTAAATCTGAAAGAAATTCTAATTGGAAACATCATCCCCCTTTTTTTTTTAGTGGCATTGTTCTTTCATTTGCACATGTCCGTCATGGGAACGGCATTGTTAACAGTCACACGGTCAATCATGTGCATCCAAAGCAGAGAAAATTCATGGATAGAAAAATTTCAGAAATGTGGCTTTAGAAGAGGAAAGGTAGGATCAAGAAGTGAGCAAGCAATGAATTAGTATTATAGGTTCCAAGCAGATACAGTAACAATAATGGGTGCCCTACATTATACAGTCTCCATTGATGCCTAATAAACATTGATACAAGTAGGCTATGGTTAAAGTGGTGAACTTATAAAGTCTTAAAAGTTTTGTTTTCCCTTCTCAACGCATTATGCATTTACTCACCAATAATGGCTGCCTTTTTAATTTGGTCAAGGGGGGTAAAATGAAGGTGGTGAAAATAAGAGATTTTTTATATACACATCACATTTTCTTGAGGTGCAAGGAAATACAAAAATGGCAAGTAAAAAAGCGATGGTATGCCCGCACACAAACATAATTTATTCCACAGAATATGACTGACTTGTTTTTTTGAAGGACAGAAGAGATTTAGGAACATGTTGTTTAGTACCATTCAGGTTGCTTTTCAGCAAAGTCTCCAAATCAAAGGTGCCCAGCAGCAGATTCGGCACCATGGCAGTGGCAGAGGTGGCAAGGCGGGCTGCTTTCCACGCTTCTGCCTGGCAACACCCCAGAGCCCTTTATAACTTCAATCTGAAAAATAATTTCACATCACAATATTAATTTATTGGCAACTTTTAGAAACTTTTTCATGTTTCATATTGATTATTATGCTTAGCTTCCCAAAAGTTAATAGGTTATGATGTATAAATGCAGATTAATGATAAAGATATGAAACAAATTAATCATTGCCCTAAACGTTATTACAGGAGAGAAGGAGGAGGTTGGATGGAGAGTAGGGAAGGAGAAAAGACAGTGGGTGGAGAGGAGTGAAGGGGGGCAGGAGAAAAGGATGATTGTCTCTTATAACACTAATTGACTCCTACAAAGCACACAGTTTATACCCATCCTTACTACATATGCCTTAAGTAAAATAAGTACAGAAAAATCTGAGGTATATAAGGGTTACACACACCTGTGGTGTCTCTCGAAAGCACTGTCACCATGGGACTCTCTTTAAAGGGCTCGGTCTCCTCTCTGGAGTCTTAGAGAAAAAAGAAACTTAGTAAAACTCTACAACAATTTTTATTCATCCAAGCAAGCCACTATAGATTCTTATTTAAAGGGGGGCTTGGAAAACATTAAACATGTCAAATTCATAGCCAAACATAAAAAAAATAAAAATCAGCCAAACATCATAAAAATCCATATAGCTCTGTTTGAGTAACAAGTAAACTAAATAAATAAATACAAATGCAAGGGGGTTACGCACCGGTTGCACTTCTCCAAAAGTCGAGAAGGAGACATCTAACGTTAGATCCTCCACAGGACTCCTTCCAGTCCTGTTCATAGAACAAAAATATAGTCATTCTCTTCAATAAATTAAAGTGCAAATACATCAAATAATTAACACTATCATTATCAATCAGCCCAACATCACAAGTCTCTACAGCTCTGCTTGAGAAACAATTTTAAAAAGCAATGAAAATCAGTGGAACTTACCTTTTGAGCAATAATGGTGAGGTCACTTTTCATTTGAGGGATTTCTAGCAAGAAGTTATATAGCCTAAAGAAAAAACAATTAATTACAATCACTAAAGCAGAATAGCACCCAGCAACTCAGTGCCCTAACGTTAACGTTACTCTTCGAAAGACATTTCCTGCAGCTGTGAACGCAAACTACAACCCTCCAAAGCCCATTGATAAGGCTCTGGAGAGGAAACCTGGTTGTGAACGCAATTAAAAAAAAATGTCTTTCTCCAATTTCTCCCAAATTCAAATTCCCCAGGGTTTTTTTTCTGGAGCCGATTGACTTCTTGAGCCGTTGAAGGCAGAGAAGCATCATTTATTCTCATGAACTGTATGTTCTCTAGGCCATGACTTTTGTTAACCCTCTACGAATTCCTCTAGAAAGAGACACATAAATATAATTCTAATTTGAATCTTATCAACGGCTATGTTATATGAGCACCCACACTAACTTTACCTCAGTTAACAACATAGCATGTATTTTGCCAAACACGTGTTACACTTTCAGCCCATACAATTTCTAAGTTTATACTTCTCTGCCACCGCTATATCCATCTCCAGAAAAAAACCCTGCTAATAAATATTAGAATTAGGAATACTTACGATTGATGATAAGTAGGACATAGCGGATCTCCAACGCTGATATCGCCATTTTCACTCCCAGCCGATATCTTTCGGCGCGAATCGTCAAACGTCAGGCGGATGACGTCATCAACTACGCGGCGCTGTAGCCATGGTAGCATCATAGTGGAGAATTTTTTTTTTTTTTAATTTTCAAAATTACAGAGTTTGATATCAAGTTCTTGACACATTTCTTTTACAGATTTTCACATTTGATAAGTATAAGTTGAAACAACAATTCTTTGGAAAAAAAGAAAAGAAAAGAAAAAGAAAAAGAAAAAGAAAAAGAAAAAAAAGATAAAGGCCATCTCAAACATATATTAGATTCATTTAGCAGAGATACAGATCTTTGGGCTTTTCGATTTTTTTAAAACTTTACAGACTCAACATGCTTGTCTTTAAATTCATTAACCATAGTGAAATCCTCAGATAGATGGGATGATGATGATGATGATGAAGATGATTACTTCAATGTATGTTCTGTTCTTTTTTCTTTTCTTTTTTTGTTGTTGCTACATTTAGACTGTAATGACCTTTCAGCCATATTCATATAGAAACTGCATTAAGACAATACAGAAAACATTGCATTTTGCATTGCATTTGGTGGAACGGTGAATGTGTGGATGTGTATGAGCTATGTAAATCTGGAAGTGACTTGAAATTGGAAAAAGGGCTTGATTGACAAAATAAAAAAACCACAAACCATTTTGTTATTTCCTTCTTTTCCACTATCTTCATACAAGGAAGAATTGACCTTGTAATAGCTTTCCATCTCCTCTCACTTAATTGCCATAGTTAAATTTCATAACATGCCAATTACATGTGATACCAATTTCACATGTTCGCACATATACAGTTCTTGCATCATTTCTTTTTTTAGTTAGTTCTAGTTATTGCCTCGATAATAGAAAATATGAGCTAGGCATCATGTATGACAGTTGCCAAAGTGAGGTATAATGACCAGATCCTGTAATGAGCTATATAGGAGTCATGTATGCACATATAGGGCTTATATGTGGATAAAAAGAAGCAATACAGGATACCTATATACCTGTATATGCACATATATGCACCTCAGTTTTGCCTATATGTGCAATATATACGCATATATGCAGCATATATATTATCATATATGTGCATATATGCTGTATATATGAAGCATATATGTGCATATAAACTGCATATAGGTTTCATATATGCGCATATATCCTCATATAGGTTCTTTCCATGTGGGTATACTCACTCACATGGCTGTGCACTTGTAATGACACATCAAGGATGTTAAGAGGCTAAAAGCAGGTTTAAAACTTGCCCCATTTAAGTCAACAGGGTGCAAATTTTAAAAAGAGGATAACACGGTGTAGGCAACACTGATTTTTGTCGTTGTTATCTGTACTGACAGCACTCCAAATGTACAAAAACATGAGCTCAATGTTAAAATTGACCGGAGTTCTCCTTTAAAACCTAAATGAGCGGAAGTATGTAGACAGGCAGAGCCCACACACATGCTCTTTCTCTCCCTCCTCACTCTCTCTATGCTTTGGTTCCTTCTTGCTCTCACTCTCCATCCCCTCACTCTTATCTCTGCCTCTCCCCCAGTCATACACTTTCTCTTGCTCCTTTCTTCTCTCCCTCTCCCTCTCACTATCCCTCACTTTCCTCTCATTCTGTCTTCTCCCCTTCTCTCTCCCCCTTCTGTCACAGACACACTGCACACTTTCTCCCCCTTTCCCTCTCTTCTCACTTGTTCCCCCTCATACCCCCCACCACACACACACTTTCTCTCCCTCCTTTCCCCCCCCTCTATTGTGCTCACTGTATCCCTCACTCCTATCCTCTTACTCTCTCCCTTTCTCAGACATACTTTGTCCCTTCTCGTTCCTCACTCTATCTCCCTCCCTCTCATTCTCCATCCTCTCCCTTTCTCTCACTCCTTTGCTCACCCTCTCTTTCCTTCTCTCTTACACACCCATCCCATCTCTCTTTGTAGACCCCTCCCTGTCCCTTACCCCATAATTTCATGTTAAATGTTAACAATATTGTTTTTGTGTGTTCTTGTAGGACAGTCCAGTTTTTCTGCCAGAAGAATGATGCTTAGTATTGACCAAGTCATTGTAAATGACCAAATGACAACCTTCATCCAGTCATTATGCACGATGTTTGGAAGTACTCCTATAACATTCATTACCCATCAAAGCTCGCATCCACCCTGGAGTTTCTTCAGAGGTACGTCCTGTTTTTTTTTTTTTTTTAAGTTTTGCTTTATTGAATAACTAACTCCTCCTGACTTTTGTCTGAGGGAAATATTTATATTTTGTTTTCTTTTATGATGTGAATGATTTTATGATTACATTATTCTGTTAAATCTGTTTCTCTCTTTCCTCTACCTCTTCCCCTAGATGTTTCTTCTCCATTAACCCTGATAAGGGATAAAAAGTGGAGAAGACCAGTACAGCCCACATGCAGGTCAACCCTCGCGTACTCACTCTGATCCCAGACCTGGCAGACTACGAGTGGCGGGACGTTTAACAATGTAAGAGTTCTAGTTCAACTTTTAAACAAGTATGGGATTTTGAAATGGAAAACATGTAGGAACCCTGAGATTAGTACATTTTTAGAGATAATGCCCAATTTATATATTTTAAAGGCCCCCTGTGTAAGAATTTCTCCCATCTAGTGGTTAGGTGTTGTATTGCAACCAACCTCTCAAGCGCGCCCTCTTTTAGAAATACGGTAACTGTCGCATATCAAAAACTGGCACTAGTTCCGGATTCCTAGGCTCGTCAAAACATAAACTTTTCTCTGAATAAGCAATAACAAAATATTAATATAATGTTGTGTACTATTTTATTGCCATTGCTTGTGTGCCTGTGTGTGATGCCAATGAAACACTCTTTCGGACACAGAAAAAATAGTTTAATTTTTCCTGTTAACCGTTAGCACAGTAAACGGAAAGTGAATGGGAATGGCTAACGTTAATGATGTTCGCTAGCTAGGTAGCAGCTAAGGACTTTGAACTTATATTATAGAACGTATATTGTTGCAAACTAACCTAAAATACGTTCAGCAACTTTGTGGTACTAATTCTAGAAAAACTATGTTAGGTCTCTGGGTCTACAGACTAGAGATCAAATTGGACAGTGACGGATCACATACAAAGTTATTTTTCTCTTTATTTATTTAGTTGGAAAATACAATTCAATGTCGGAACGTTAGGAAGATATGTGGCTTGTAGAAAATGAGTTCATAACTTACCTTTGCTGAATGAATTCTGCAGACACCAAAGACCGAGCTGTATTTCGCATTGGCGCACGTACATCGAGAGTCGCCCCTGCGCTATGTAGATGTAAATAAAGGGTTTCTAAGCCAATATGTATGCTTCAAATTAGTGGTGGTGGTAATTAAACATGAATGGGGCCACATTTATGAATGGGAAATGTTGATTTTGTTAACAAACAACTGAAAACGTTACACAGGGGACCTTTAACATAAAATTTCACATCTTGTAATAATGAAAAAAAAACATTACTTAATGTCAGCCAGGCAAGTTTCATGGAGATATCGCAGGGCTGTTAGAGTCAACGCATCAGTACGCAGCTAAGTTTCAGCTACCCAAAAATATTGACAGTACTTAGCTGGTTGAGCGAATTTGTGAAGCATAGGATTACGGAGTCAAAATTTTCAATAGGCTATAATCAACGTCGCGTGTGTGTGATGCACGAAACGGGAGGGAGGGGCGAGCTAACTTGGTTTGTTTGGGATCTCGCTTCAAACACAAACAGAAGTGACATCACCCACAATCGCTGATACAACCTTTAACATCCAAACTGACACTTTTTTGGGCCAGGCAGTGTTTTATTTACGACTTATTTTATTATTTATGACCAGTTGGAAGGCACAGGTGAATTATCAGAGAAGAAAAAGATAAGATAACATAAGGATGTCGCTTCGTTTTGATAAACTTTTTGTGGACGGCAGAGTTTTCACTTATGTCTACGAGTCAGAGTCTGAGGTTGAAATTGGACTGAATAATGAAGACACATTTGACACTCGTGCAAGGTGGGATGACGGCCTCAGCCCAGATGAATTTACTATGATCTCATGATAACAGTGAGTTAATGGATACCTTGCGGGGAAAATCTATCATCTGCTTGACTGAAGTGTGGTCAAAAGATGAGTCTGAGTTCTGTCATTTATTGGCTGGTTACACATGTTTTTGTCTCATACATAAGCGTGTGGCAGCTTTTGGACGTAATATTGGAGGTATATGTGTATATGTACATGATTCCATTGTGAAGCACTTTTCTCGGATTTGTAAACAATCAACTGACTGTATATTTTTATACTCTGACAAAGAGAGTGGATTATTTGGTGATAATATTGTTTTTGCCTTTTCGTATATTTTTCCCGAGGGATCCAGTTCATATAGAAATAGAGAAGAGAAAAATGGCATAAATTCTTTGGAAAATGACATTTTAAGTGTGCTGGATCAAGTAGGAGAAGATGTTAAATTAATTATCTCAGGAGATTTTAACGCTAGAACAGGCAATGAATGTGAGTGTGATAATTCTGAATATATATAATGTGGTAGATATTACACAAATGATTATTTTGAATGGAATAGAAAATCAAAAGATAAGGTTGTTAATATTTTTGGTCGCTGTCTTTTGGATACGTGTCGTAGTTTAAATATACACTTTGTAAATGGGAGAGTAGGAAAAGATAGGATGGTGACGTTACATTTGTGTCTGCAGCTGGATGCAGTGTGATTGATTACTTCATCATATCCAGTGAACTATTTGCACATGTCAGCGATTTTGAAATTCTACAGGTGAAAATTTCTGATCACTTCCCATTATTGTATACTATGAGAGCAAACAGGGTTGATTCAAGGATTAAAATGAAGAATGACAGCCTGGCTAGACCCTGGATAAGATTTAAATAGGGAATTGATGGCGAGAGGCAATTTCTGCAAAGACTATCTTATTTATTGAACAGAGACTTTTTTTATAACTTTTTTACTAATGTGGAAGAAAATACTAATGTAGCAGTTATGATTCTGACAGACTGTTTACATGAAGCAGGTAGATTTTTGATTAAAACATTTAAGTCGAAAAGTAAACAACCAATGTGGTGGGATAGAGATTGTTCATCTCAGAAACGTGTAAAAAATAATGCTTTAAATCAATTCAGAAGAACAGGTAATGTGAGCAATTTGAACAGTTATGTCCTTGAGAGGCAACATTTAAAAAACTTATGTAATAGTAAAAAAAAGCAGTATAACTCTAATGTTTTTGTGTTACAGAATGACATGAAAACACAACAGTTGTGGAAGAAAGTTAAAAGTCATGGAAAATTTAACACAAAGGCAAATGATATCAAGGACGACAAGTGGCTAAAATACTTTACCACGTTTTTGTCCGACTCAAAATTTGATATGGATGAAGACTTTGAAAAAGTTGTGGTAAATCGTCTGAACGTCCATGAAACTGCCAATTTTTATCAAGTTGAAGTCTTTAAACAAGTTGAAGTTTCGGATAGCAACATTACTTATGATGAAATGTTTAAAACTATTATGTCCATGAGCAATGGAAGAGCCCCTGGTCCAGATGGCATTATTATTGAGATGATGAAAGCAGCAGCACACATATGTTATGTCCTATTTTGCTCTCTTTATATAATAAAATATTAGATACAGGTGATTTTCCTGAGGCTTGGTGTGAGGCGATTATATAAGAGTGGTGATAGAAACAATGTTGAGGAATCTCATTGCTTAATGTATTTGGTAAAATTTTTACACAAATTTTGAACAGGAGACTAATTATTTTTGTGGAAGCAAATAATATGTTTTATGAAGAACAAGCAGGTTACAGGTCAGGTTACTCCACAACGGATAATATTTTTATCCTACAGTCGGTTGTTCAGAAATATATTACAAAGCGAAAAGGAAGGATGTACTGTATATTTATTGATTTCTCCAAAGCTTTTGATAGCATCCAGCATAGTCTCCTGTATTTTACACTCATTAGGAATGGTATTGGTGGAAAAGCTTTTGGTGTACTGAAATCTATGTATTCTAAACTCAAATCTTGTGTGAAAGGAATTGATGGTTTAACTGAGTATTTCGACTGTACCATTGGTGTACGACAGGGCTGTATGGTGAGTCCTCTTTTGTTTATTCTTTTCCTAAACGGATATATAACTATGCTAAAGGAAAACTGTAAAGGTAAAGGTATTCAGATCGAAAGTATCACAGACCTTGTTGTATGCGGATGATATGGTTAATGTGTCAGATACAATTGGTGGATTGCAGAAGGAAATTGAACAGCTCGAAATATTCTGTAACCGCTACGGTATGAGAGTGAATTTAAGTAAAACTAAGGTTATGGTTTTTAGAAGAGGGGGCTCTTTAAATAAGAATGAAAAATGGCATTTTGCTGGTGAACAGATTGAAGTGGTTAATGCTTATAAATATCTGGGTATATGGTTTTTACCAAAATTGTCATGGTGGAAAACTCGACAACACTTGGCAAACCAAGGAAAGGCGGCAATGCTCTCTTTATTAAGGTTTGTTCGTTAGCATAAAATTAGCTGTAACCAAGCGCTGTATTTGTTCGACCACATGGTTGCACCCATATTGTATTATGGATCTGAGATATGGGGCTTTGAACCTTCTGTAAAAGACTCCTATGTATCAGTACGGGTGTGAGCAATGTAGCTGTTCTGGGCGACCTGGGTAGATTTGCATTGTCTACTACTTATATGAAAAGGTGCATCATGTACTGGATAAAATTAGTGTCCATGTCTAATTACCAGTATCCAAGAACATGTTATAATATGCTTTTTCAGTTAGATGAAGTAGGTAGAAAATCTTGGGTTTCCTGCATTCGAGTTCTATTGTATCTCAACGGTTTCTCTAGTGCTTGGGAGGCTCAAAGTGTAGGTGATATAAGAATATTCACATCTATTCTGAATCAACGATTGAGAGAAAGAGCACAAAATGCATGGTACACATCAGTACTAGATAATAAGAAGTTGAATATACAGTATATTCACAATGCAAGTCAATGGTGGTACATTGCATCTGTACATAACATACAGTTGGTACGATCTCTGTTATTGTTCAGCTGCTCAGGGCACTGTTTAGCTATAGAAACGGGTAGATGGAGTAATATACCTATGACTGAGAGAATCTGTAGTTATTGTAAATTAACTAATACCTCTGTGATTGAAGACGAGAAACATTTCTTGTATGATTGTTCTTTGTACACTGATCTGCGTAAGAAATATTTGAGTGATCTCACACTTGTGGGTGATGTTTGTGTTGATGTGTCACAGGTTTGTGAGTCAAAGCATGCATGGAGATTGGCATTGTATATCATGGAATGAAAAAAAGAGCATCTGTCATGCTATTGTGATTTTGGAACTATGGGCAGAGAGGCCGTGTATTCCTGAAATAAAACTAACTAAAAACAGAGGAGGAAAAGAGGGCTATTACAGACCTTGCAGTGTCCTGGGATTTGCCTGGTGTGACATCAGAAAACAGAAGATGGCTGCTTGACAAACTGCTCATTCATGCAGTGAGTATGCACTATTGGTTGGAATACTCTTAACATTTAGAAATGCAATGTATGTTTCCATTCCAAATTAAATTATGTGAAGGTCCTTGAAAGAACCTCCAAGCAAGTAAAGCAGCTTCGGCGGGGTTTGAAGGAAACATTGATCCGGCCTTTGCTAACTGAGAGGAAAGACACTGTTCCTCTTCTCTTTCCTAGGACTTGTGATACAGTGTACACCCCACTGGTAAGATATGGGCCATTTATGTAATGTTGTTGAGATGTACAATTCTTTAGTAATGATGATTTTGTCAATGTGCGTGTCAGATGGTTCTAGAGAGGATACTTTGGCCAACACATGATGAAGACTGCGAGGCCTCTCTTGAAGACACATGTAGGCTAACCGGATTCCTTCGCACCTTCATTGGAAATGGTAAGTATATGAGAAATCAACTAACTTTTTGCTTTGGATGCTGGATTTTTTAAAATTATTTTGTGTTTCTTGAGGGGCACTTATGTTAATAGGGGCTGTCATTAACGATGGTATTCGAGTAGTCGGTTCATTATTCTGATGATTAATTGAGCAATCAGATTTTTTGTCATTTGTAAGTGAACAACAGCCTTTAAAATGACTTGGAATACAGTTATTTTAACAATTATTAATAACGATAAGGCAATAACTGGTTCAAAAGTAATAATCATATGGTTTATTAGAACAAACATGTTTAAACACAGTGCAATATAATATAAAGAATATAACTAATGTACATTATGTATTATAACAAGAGCCTGCAAAGGACGCCCGTGGTCTAAAGATTGTCTTTACACTTTATCTCGCAATCTTGTTTAATATTGGCTTACATTTAAATCAAATATCCACTTAATTTTGTATATTTGGACATTTCAAAATGCTACAGCCACTGTAATTTCTTTAAGTTTCAAATTTCTTGAACAAGAACATGCTGAACTCAGAGTGAGGGTTAACTTTTATTTTGAAATCACAATGAGCAGTTAGCATATTTTTAATTGCCATTTAAATTCAGTCTGTGATGCTACAAATGCTTTTATTTTTATGCAGCTTCTTGTAATTTCTTACGGTTTCTAATGAAATTCTGGACTGGATGGGATATGGGACCAGGAGCCTAGATGTCGAGGCGGTCCACATGCTATCAAACTCTCAAGCTTCCAAGTCATTACAAGGACTACGCTTCCTTTGAGAGAGATATTTTAGCTGCTATCTGGAGCTCAGATTATGGATTTGAAATGGTCTAAGTTTATGTTACAAAGATGCCCTTTTTCAAAATGTTTCATGTCTAAATCGGATATTTAGTCAGAAAATCTCAAACATGTTTGGCATGCTGCAATGTTCAGAGCTTTGGCTATGCCAAAATAGCATTTGTTATGAAATGTAAGAATTTATTTGCATGGATGTACTAAAAAGATTCTGTTCTAGACATTCTAGCTATACTAAACGGTTTGGAAATAGGGAAGAATATTCACTGGTTGCACTTGCAAGAGTTCATTTATATTAACTGGCACTGTTAAAATGTCCCACTTTTTCTTCCTGGAAATCCAGTCTGTGAGTCTTGTAAGCAATTTTTACATGTGTCCAAAACTTTGTTGTCAAAAATACACCAAACTAAGCTTTGGTCTAAAAAGTTATTTGAAATATTTATTGACCTTAGTACATTCAAAGTCATCATTACACAAGTTCAATAAAAAATATTTGTTGTCCATGCATGGTTCTTTACAGATTATATTTTTTGGGAGGGTTTAATAGCATTAACATTAATGAATGACTGAGATCAGAACTAGTGAAATGCATATTTAAATGGTGAAAAGAGGTCAAAAACTGGCACATATAATTCAATTCAATTCAATTCAAATTTATTTGTATAGCGCTTTTCACAATACATATTGTTTCAAAGCAGCTTTACAGAAAGTGCATTTCAGAAATGTACATAGAAGAATATAGTTAGTTAATCATCATGTATTAATTTAGGGCATAACATATCGCCGGCGTTGAGTCGTCTCTTCACAGGCGTCAAGTCGTCTCATCGCAGGTGTTGGGGCATCTGAAGTCTCCGTGAGAGGCTGGATACAAACTGGAGCTGACGAACGCTATTTACCAAGGGACTAGCGTCCCGAGATAACAGCAGAAAAGCAGATGGGAAATAATTAGCGTAGCTGCTGTTCATAATATTAATGCATTCGATCTGATTCAACAGTGGTATAAAAGGTAAGCATTATGTGAATGCTTGGCTGAAGAGATGCGTCTTTAATCTAGTTTTGAACTGGGAGAGCGAGTCTGAGCAACGAACAGTATCAGGAAGGCTATTCCAGAGTTTAGGAGCTAAATGTGAGAATGCCCTCCCTCCTTTAGTGGACTTAGATATCCTAGGATATCCTAGATATCCTTTTTAATATAAGCGCAACTAGCTGATGCTCTCTCTTTGAAATTGTGTATACTTGCTACTCAAGCATTTCGGATAATAACATTACAGTCTCTCTGTACACATCCAACACATTAGACAGGGGGACATCTGGGTCTGGTAATCTTTCAACATCCTCCCGACGTGTAAGTTGATGTATTTGTACTTCAGGGATCACCACACCGGGTTCATGGTGACCGCATGGCCCTCTCCAGTCAATACCATATTGCATGGCATCTACCTGTAATAGACAATTGATAATTAAACATTTTCTGACTCGGGTTTTTATATGTTGTCTAATTGATCTAACTTATGGTTTTCCTCAAAATGATTATCAAAATCCCATAGATTATGGAGAGAATCATCTGATGAGCCAAGACTGTTAAACTAAGTTTAAACACACCGAAGCCCATTAGACTCATTTAAAATACCCTAATTTATAATCTATCATCTAATATTTATCTATCCATTCAATCACAAGTTAATCCATGTGTCATAAATGCTAACCAGCTTTGATATAAATACCTGGATAGGGTCTTGCAGTTGATGACTTAACCAGAGCCGTATTGGTGTCTGGTTTCCTTCTGTCCGCAACTTGTGGTGGTTCTGAAGTACTGGAGGTGTTTCTGTACATGTGGCAAGAGGGCATAGAGATGCAGATATCGATGCAGATATCGTCTGGATTCAGAAGTCCGTCATTCTCAAGGTTGGTGAAGATTGTGTAGAAGAGATCAAGCACTCCAGCATAAACATCTCTCCACAACCTTTCAATCCTAACACAGTGAAATAACCAAAATACAAAACATTTAAAACAACGACCAATATTCATAATGTTGTGCATGAAGTGGAGCTTCCATAGCCTAAAACAAATCTGTAAATCTATTTTACAAATGTGGGGATTTAGTTTCACATACATTACAATTTTTTTTAATTTAAGAATTTTGTAACTTTATTTTATTCAAGAAACCATGCATATCTTGGAAACCTTTGTAACTTTATTTTATTCTAGAAACCATGCATATCTTGGAAACCTTTGTAACTTTATTTTATTCTAGAAACCATGCATATCTAACCATGCATAATTGTTTGCATTTCTTTGTAAAAAAAAATCAAAAACTGATTATACCTCTGATTATGGACTGTGATGTGCGAGTTTCTGTTCTCTTCTCTGGTGGAAACCATGAAACGAGCAACATCGACATTCTCCCCACCTTTATCTGACCTCACACGTGACGGCACACTATACAGGGTGACAGCTTCTAAAAAGCTGGTCAGGACTGCAGCAGCTTTATTATTGGTGGCAGCTTTCAAGAATACGATTAGACGGCTAAAGCCATCGATTCCACCATGAACCACAATACGCCACCTGGAACAGATATAGGAAAATTTATTTCAACAACATTAACAACTAGGCTTTTGAGTAATGATATAAAACACATTCTACATTCTATAGTAAATCAAAACAGCCAAAACAGTACATCACATAGGGTAACTAAACCCTAAAACAGCTTTTTTTAGTTAATGATCTGTAAGACTGGGGCTTTATTAATGCTGTTCATTGATTCAAGTAAATTTTTTTGACATTTGGGTAAGAAGTGTTTTAATTCTACAATATATGGTGTGAAAGCGTCTGAGTGCTGCCCTCTTCAGGTTGAACGGTGGCTACTGCAGTTGAACTTTCCTATTGGAAGGTGTGGTACCCTGTGACGTAAGCGGGTACCAGCTAACCACGCCCCCTTGCCTACAGCATGGCCGTTTCTCAATATGCGTTCTTGTCTGTACTTGTGTTCTCGTGGACTTGTGAAACGTCATCAGTCGCTGCCCAAGCTGTTCCAATTCAAAGTTCACATCTAGCCAAGTCCAGTTCAAATCCCCGGATGTGTTCTTGATCCGCCCCTTTTACCGAGGATGCATCTAGAGGTGACTTATGCGGACTTGATACGGGCCATAACCAGAATTCATTTCGCACCAGGTTCGCACAAATGGCGGAGGAGAAAACTCACAACTGTAAGGAATACATTTCGAAATACTTATTGTTGTTATATCACGAAATGTAGTTGTAAGAGTTTTGATGCCAGAATGTTGTTTAAACTTCAAAGCTACATTGAATTTTAAGGTTAGCAATTACCGTATTTTCCGCACTATACGGCGCACCGGATTATAAGGCGCACCTTCAATGAATGACCTATTTTAGAACATTTTTCATATATAGGGCGCACCGGATTATAAGGCGCATAAGATACTGCAGTCAAACGTTTGACTGGGTTTGCATTATGCATCCACTAGATGTCAACAAATGTCAACAAAACAGTCAGATAAAGTCAAACTTTATTAAGCTTTCTGACAACTCGGTTCACTCCCATGGTAACGTTGTTCAAACGTTAAAGGAAAACTCCGGTCAATTTTAACATTGAGCTCATTTTTTGTAAATTTGGAGTGCTGTCAGTACAGAGAACAACGACAAAAACCGGTGTTGCCTACACCGTGTTATCCTCTTTTTAAAATGTGCACCCTGTTGACTTAAACGGGACAAGTTTTAAACCCGCTTTTAGCCTCTTAACAACCTTAATGTGTCATTACAAGTGCACAGCCATGTGAGTGAACACAGTGAATCTGACTCCAGTAGATGTGAAAGATATTAATAAAAATGATGTTTATTCAGCCAGCTCACATACCCCATTTTCTTCCTGTTTTCGGTCGAAGTCCACAGTAGGCGATTGTCGAGTGCGCGCGCGCGATCATTGGTAACTAAGCAACAGTGGAGACTCAGACTGTCAGCTGTCAGCCGATGACGGTGCTGTGTGGTGTTCTGAGAATATCAGCTCAAATGGATAGTTCATCCCAGAGCCACGGCTCTGGTTCATCCGAATCAGATACTGTGGACTTCGGCCGAAAACAGGAAGTAAATACGGGTATGTGAGCTGGCTGAATAAAGAGATTATTCCTGCCTTCGTGAAAGCTCGGATCACAGTTGAGACTGATATATCAGCCCAGGCATCCACGATCCATTGCCAGATAAGTAAGTCGTCCGGCGCTGTCTCCGCGTCTTGGTGAACGTGTGTTCCCCATCCATATATAAGGCGCTCCGCATTATAAGGCGCACTGACGTTTTTTGAGAAAATTAAAGGCTTTTAAGTGCGCCTTATAGTGCGGAAAATACGGTATTTGAAAATATGCTCAGACGATTTCTTAGTTGAAAAATCCAGACGATCCAGCGCTGGTGTAAGTAATGTTAACCCTCGGCAAGTCCTCTTAAAAAATATAACGTTATAAAATATGGGGCTGCCTGTGTTGTTTCTATAGCTAGTGGATAAACATTTGATCTACCTTGCTTTGGGTAACTTATATCAAATGGGCAATTGTTTTGCCTGAGGGAAAAGTTTCCTAACTAACGTTACTTATATCGAACGCAAACCTTATTCTAGAGTGCTCTTGTCAGTTTGACCAAATAGTTTGCTTGTCTTTTGTTTAATTTTTTTTTACCAAATTATTTTAGAATTGTATTATTTTTCAGTAAAACTTAAATTAAGCATTATTTTTTATCAAGGGACTGCTGAGGAAACTCGGGCCTTGATTGAGTGGCGGGCGGCCAACGAAAGCCTTTTCACTGGGAGGCGCAATTCCTCCAAAAGTGGATGGGAGTGAGTATCGATTTTGAGTGTTTGTATAATTCCCTGTATGTCTGAAGGTTTGGAGCTAGATTTGGACACTCTTCATCCATACAAATTAACACGTTATTGAATTGGAATCATGTCAATCTTTATGTTTTTTTTGTTTTTTGTTTTGCCTATAGGCATTTTGTTTCCATTTCTGGTTTGGCCATAACTGTCAAACAGGCCAAGAAAAAACGGAACAATTTAAAAGATAAATACAAGGTAATGTAATCTGCCTGCTTCTCTACTTTCTGTTACAGAAAGAGCCTTACCAAGATGTGTGTAAAGACTTTCCAGTCATATATGAAATCCAACATGGATGCATTGGCCCTTACATTTTATCTTGTAAAATTAAGTTTACTCTGTTTACATTGTTTAAACTGAGACTGTAAAAATAATAGTTCATCCCAAAATGAACACTGTCATTTATTCACCCACAAGTTTAAGTTGTTTTCAGTTGTTTCACACCTGTATATAATATATATATATATATATATATTTTTTTTTTTTTTTTTTTTTTGCTCTACACAAAGGAAGAATATTTGTAACCTAACAGTTCTGTCATTTTTTGGTGCCTCAAAACTGTTAGATTACAAATATTCTTAAGAATATCTTCCTTTATGTAGAGAAACAACAACAACAAAAAAGTATAAAAGTGTGGAACAAGGTGAGGGTGCGGACATGACATCATTTTACTTTATTTCAGGAGCTTAGGGACCCACCAACAGGAAAAGGGGTTGAGGCCGGTGGTGTGACTGCTGCCACCTGGCAATGGTACACTGCAATGGATGCTGCACTATATTAGTCTGCCCCTAGTTGTTGCATCAAACCTTACTGCCACTACAGGTGGCTCAGTCAGCACACCCGCTGCTACCCCTTCTGAGGAAGCCAGTAGCAGCCAGCGCCGCGGTCAAGAAAGAGGCGACGGGACAGCCAGGCTCTTCTTGACTTCCTTAAAGAACAGGCAGAGAGGGAAGAGGAGAGGGAGAGAGAAGCAGTGGCGAGAGAAGAGGAGAGAGAGAGGGCAGCAACAGCCAGAGCAAGTGTTTGAAACTGTTTGAAAAACTTGTTAATAAATTATAAATATTTTATTTAAATAAATTATTTAAATCAAATAAAAAATCTTTCCATTTCAACCCTGGCAAATCATTGTTGTAGCAACAGTTGTAGCAACTTTATATTTACAACAAAAACACAAATAATATCAAATGCAATGTCTAGTTATATTTATTTACAATCATGCACTTAAATTCCAAGAGGAACAAACGAACATTAAGAAAACGTATAAAGCTATCTATCTTTATGTCCATTTACTTGCACATTTATTCATACCTATCTTTCTAATTTATATCATATCTAATGTTTTAACTGTTTATGTTCCTCTTTTAATGAACATGACAACATCTGGAAAGGTTTAGTGTCTAGATATAGTCATGTTCAATTAGACAGGCAGGCAGTTCCTCAGGAGAAGAAAGCTGAGCAGCCAGACGTCCTCGGAGATGGTTCCCTCACCCACTGCTGCATTCTCACCATCCTCGCGGTCTTCTTGTCCTTGGCTTTCGTCGTCCTCCTCCTCCTCCTCCTCCAAGAGATCACCTCCCGTCATGCAAATGTTGTGGAGGATGCAACAGGCACCAATCACCTTTGGGGCGAACAGTGGCCTGATCTCCAGGGCCCGCAAGAAAATTGCACACCAGCGAGTTTTTAACATCCCAAAGGTGGGCTCGATGATGTTCCGTCCTTGTGCATGGTGCCTGTTGAATCGGGCTTCAACTTGGCCTGTTAATCAGAAATTGTGTAGAAAATGTGAGGTGTATTGCAAATTCATGAAAGTAACAATTTGGTTTATCTTCTGTGTGTGTGTCTGTCTGTGTTCTTACTTGCGACAGGCTGGCGGTATGGGGTCATGATTGCAATAGGATGCTGCAGGCACAGGGATCCACCATCTCCCGAGAGACAGTATCCAGCTGGTGGATACAGAGCCTGCTGGTACATTGGTGATCTGCGCAGCACAAGGGCATCGTGTACAGAGCCTGGATTGCCAATATACACATCTATAAATGTGCCTTTGGCATCACAGGTGCCCTGTAGGAAGATCTTTCAGTTTATGTAGCACCTTTTTTGTTGCTCTGCTGTAGGAGCAATCCTGATGTGGCACCCGTCGATGGCACCAGCAGCACAGCGGGATGCCTCATGGCCAGCAAAGCCACCCCCCACCTCCTCCATTTCCTCTGCTTTTGGAAAATGAATAATTTTGTGGAGGATGGTCATCATCTCCTCAACAACATTGTGAACAGTCCTACAAACTGTTGAAAGTGGCATTCTGAAGTGACCCTGTAGGACGCTCCACAGACAAGCCAATAAACAGTAACAAGGACTTCAATTTCATGGCTCCATCCATGGGCTTTTTGACGGGGCAGCATCTGTACCAGCGTGTTGATGCTGTTCCTGGAGAGCCTGAAGGCTGGCTTTAAATCCTCTCCAGAAAAAAACTTGACCAGGATAGGTACCTGGTCATTGATCCGGGAATACCTTCGAGTGGGACTTTGTTCCTGTTAAAATATGTAGATAATATATACTTTACTTTAGGGCTGTCAGTTAAACGCGTTATTAACGGCGTTAACGCAAACCCATTTTAACGGCGTTAATTTTTTTTATCGCGCGATTAACGGTCTTTTTGGCCTAGCAAACTTTGTCGTTTATTTTCACATGCTTTTGCGACAGGACGCGGCGCGGCGCTATTAAACCCATTCATTTCAATGCTTGTGCCGCGCAAGGACGCTTTGTTGCTTTGTCGACCAAAGCGCAAGCGGATCTAGGTTTAGACCGGAAACAAAACAACAGGCACGCCGCACACACTCGTTTGGGCTTGCGAGCCGGCCAAATAGTAGGTTAACGTTACGTTTTGAGTGGATGACGAGCGTGAGACGCCGAAATGGATGCCAATAAGATTCTGAATGGAAAGTTTAATTTTAAAAAGTTGCCAAATGGTTCCATTGACGAGACCAAAGTGATCTGTGTGTTTTGTCGTTGTGAACTGAGCTATCATCATCGCAGCACGTCCAGTCTGAAATACCACTTGATGATGGCCAAGCACACACACACACACACACACACACACACACACAGCTGATGCGAATTCTCCACCCCCTCGTCAATATCAGGACCTCGTCAGGATTTCTTTCACCCTTTTATTGATGGACAGTGTTACATTGAGAGATTATTTGCTCCAAGTGAGAATGTTAGTGTGAAATTGAACACAGTATATGCCAAGGTTGTTTTCAATAAAAAACATTTGCACAAAGCAAGCCGATCCACTTTTCCATGTTGATAAGAGCATTAAAATGAATAAAAATAATGGGACAAAAAGAAATCATGAGACATTTAGAATAGATAAAAATGTGCGATTAATCGCGAGTTAACTATGACATTAATGTGATTAATCGCGATTAAATATTTTAATCGTTTGACAGCACTACTTTACTTTTGTTGTATTATGTAGCCTATTTGTTATATTTATTGCTTTAAAAAAAGTTTTTACTATATGTACTTGCATTATGTATTATATTTTTAAAATGTTTTTACTATATTTAATGTTTTTATTACTATAGGCTGTTTATTTTAAGGATATTGTCTAAAATTAAAGTCTGCCAGAATTAAATTTCCCTCTAAAATTTGCTGTTTTCATGAAGTATTTGTTTATTCTCAATTTCGGAGAATATTCGGAGTTTATTCTCATTTATTTATTGATAAGCACAACATTCTTCCCAGAGTCTAAAAGTTGTAGCCTATATGATTATTATAGACATTAAATGTCCTGTTTGTGTTAATGCAGTAATATGATGTGCACATAACTTTATAAAGATGGTAAACAAAGTATCAACTTATTTGAGCAACAAAAAGACTAATAAAAGGTGTGTGAAGTGTAGGCTAGTTAATTTAAATGTTATTTATTAACTGTCAGACCTCTATTGTACTTGTCAGTTTATTTGGTACACTTTGAAAAATCTAATGTAGTGTCATGACATCCCTGCAATAGTTCACATAACTTTTACATTATTATTATTACTTTTAATTTGGATATACATAGTAAACTATCAAGTCCACATAAGTATATGGGCAGTTTATGAAGAAAGAATAATTATAAAAACATGCTAATATGGCATGTCTCTTCGCCATCCTCCGCTGCATCCTGGCTCTTCTTTGAAGGATTCGTCTCCTCCGTTCGGCAGCCTCCTCTTCAGCATCTTGATAAATAATAGCAATTGCAACGGCAATCCTAAGCTGTTCCATTTTGATTTACACTGATTTTCACTTTTCCGCCGGTTTTCCCGCTTTTTAAAATTTAAATTCTAGCTGATGAAAAAATGCAGTTGTCTCACATATTTTATTTTAAACGACGTAAATATAATCACAGTGGGTAATGTTACCTGAACCACATATTAATATATAGTTTTTAAAATAAAAAAAAGAAGCAGTTGTTTAATATCATATAAAAATGTATTATAAATATAAAGTGAAAAATAATCAGCATGCTAATTCAATGAAACAAGACGTTGTTGTTACTCAAAAAGGCAACGTCCCATCCGCGCCAAACTTCACACGTTTGATAAGAGTTATCTCCTAAACACATGTCCATGCTCATATTCAGTTACAGTCATAGCGCTGCCTGCTGGCAACAGGAAGTGACGTTTAACACTGTTCTGGACTCCTAATAGGTACATGCATGTAATGACCCAATACCTACAAAAAAGTCTCTTGGAGCGTATCCTTAAACACAACAGGAAGTCAGCCATTTTGATCTTCCTCTCTGATTTTTGTGCAGTTTTTGCCATTTTCAGGCCTCGTACTTTACAGTTTTAATCTGATCATCTTCAAATGGCCATTTCTCCTGTATACACTGACAATTTATCATTAACTCTTTTATTTAACATAACATTTATTTCTGGTATTATGAACGCAGCTCCTACTCTATCATCTGTTTTTGATGCATCCGTATATGTCTTAATAAACGTAGAGTAATTTTCCTCTAAATATTTACTAACCTGAATCCTGTCAATATTTCTCTCTTTTTTCCACTCTAAAAGGTGTAAATCTACCCCTAATTCCCCTAATAGCCAAGGTGGGACACTGGATAATGGCACAGAAGGGCTTATATTTATATTTCCTATCCCTATCTCATGGACTGCATCTCCTATTGTCCAACCAAAGCTCTTATTCTGTCGTCTTTCCTTTTCTTGACGAGGTTGTAACACCTTCTGAGTAGGATGACTTTCCTTATGCCCTTTTAAATGTATCCAATATGTTAATGCTATCTGATCTCTTCTAATCTCCAACGGCATTTCATTCATTTCTACCTGTAATGCTGCTACTGGTGTTGTTTTAAAAGCACTGAGTTTTTTAATAATTCACTCACTTTCTGGATATGAGGACTATGCAAATTATAGCCTACACCATCAAAGTCACAACTTTTTGCACAATTATTAAAAACAACTTTAAAGTTGAACAGAACAATTCATTAATTGTAATCTATAAACATAATATTCTGGACTGTGTCATTCTGAGTTTTTACTTTTGAAGCTGGTAATAATTTTAATTAACAGAGTTGACCATAATGGGCGAATACACAATATGAAACTATATTCACGAAATTGGAGAAGGTGACAATAAAGTATTTTAATAGCCTATTATTTTCAAGAAATCAACAATGAAAAAATATAAGACAGTCTTTTAGTCACAAAATGCAAAACAATGTAGGTTCATGTTCAAAACTAGGGCTGTCAGTGTCGACTATTTTATTTATGTATTTTTTGGTCATAAAGATAGATCTGAAGTGAACAATTGCCTTTAGTATGACTTAAATACATATTATAAATAAGGCAATATAATTGGTTCAAATAAAGTATTAAAAGTAATTATATTGTTTTATTTAACAACACTATTACATGAATAAATATATAAACACTGAACTTATGTATATTATGTATTATAACAAATGCCAACAGAGGGCGCAAGAGGCCTGACGATAATTGTTACACTTTACATCAAGAGCAAACCATTGTTTATCTAGTGTTTGATTGCACTTAATCTGTAATTTTTTGCTATAGCCAACAGTTTCATTTTGAAACCTCAAACATCTATTTGCATTCTTAGAAATATATTGGTTAATTTTTTGTGTTGTGTGTTTTTAAGTTACTAAATAAGTTCAACAGCACAAGTTTCGTCCAAATTCCAAAATGCACGTTATTGTGAGAAAAGTACCGAAGCATAAAATAAAATAATACAAGGAATGTCCATTTTTGCCACAAACTCAACTCTGTTGAACATAATAGTACCAATGGGTTAAATGTATAAGGATCTAATGTCCCACAACCCTATTTCTTTTTCGTTCTTCTTTGGAAAATAAAAAATACAAGACTTATGGAAGACTTTTACACGTCACTCAAAAATATGATTTTTGGGATTTCCTCAGATAAACACAATGGCTCATTTCAGAGAAATTTTATAAACTGTCTGGTTTTACCTGCGCAAGTGATTCCTTACAGGCATTTTTATTCACATTGGCACCTAATGAATTGTATATATTTGATCCATTAATTTATATACTGTAAACATTTTATATTTATTATCATGTTTAATTTTAAATCAATAGTTATGTATTTTGTTATACTCATTTAGACTATATTTTATTGTGGGCTCAAAAGTTTACTATGAAGACTTGAAAAAAACTCAAAATAGACAATGTCGTCAAACATTATTTATTATTTCAACATGAACAAATTATATATATATATATATAATTAAGTAATCAGCATGAAAGGGCTATTAGGCTAGTCCAAAATGTGGGGACTGCACAATTCCTGAAGCCATATATTGGCTGAAGCCATCATACGAGGCATGAATTGGTAGCCTCAGTATCAAGGCGCATGTGTTGGCCTCTGGCCTCAGTCTTTGCAAACCATGGACTGGAGTATGTAGGAAGTCAAGAGTGGGTTGTTGGTCAAACCCCAGGGCAGGAATTCTGTCTGTCCCAGTGGCAAACATCAGAAGAAGTTCAAAAGTTATCTGAACTTCAGCTCCTTCATACAGCACAGCATCTCCGCCTGAAATGTAAAAGGGAGGGGGGATTAAGACATTTAGATCCACAAAGTCTGCATTAAATGAAGCTACGCAGGGCCCTTTCTTCTCTATTGTGATGTCTCTCTCTCTCTCTATATATATATATATATATATATATATATATATATATAAAAGAGTAAAATGGTTGGTGTGTCCCAGTTCACCTACTTATACTCAGCCCTACATGTATGTACTCTTTTTGTGAAGTGCATACTTGCATTATTTGCGTGTAGCAAAACAGTAGAATGGCTTTGGGACATATTGTCATGTCATTAAATAGTTTTTTACGGAAGCTATGCCGCTTAGTTACGACCATATTGTCACCATAAACTGGTCTGTCAATCATCTTTAGGTAACGTCCTCTACATTTAATAAAACTGAACATATAATATAATCTAATATAAAATAAAATAACACATCTCAGACAATGCACGGTCCCAAATTCAGGTTGCGCTTGAATGATGAGTATACACAGAATTGCAATATTTCAAGATCCCTGTCTTGGTGAGTATTCATGCAAACATAGTTGGTTATGTATTGTGCAAACATTTGAGAAAAAAACATTTGATATGTAACATTACATTATATCTGTGCATATGATCATAACAAACTGCTGTCTGTAATTAATGTTCATAAAAGAGGCAATTATTGATTTTGAAGTGACATTTTTTTGGCTGCAAAATATGTATTCAATCTGTTTTGTTACTTAAATGCTTCTCTTTTGATATGAAGTGTAAAACAAAGCACTGCTTTTTTTCATTTGTTTCTTATAATTATTGTACTGTTTGTTGTATTTAATAAATACATACAATAACAAAAGGCTATTGTGATTATCAATAGCAATTAATTTGAATAAGAATGGGAGGAAAAGAGAGAACTGCGAGAACTATTTTGTTGTTCAGTATGTATACCCACCACGTGACAATGTTGATGTAAGTACTTGCAGACTGTGTTCATTTGTGAAGTGGACCTTTAAAGTTAAAGGATTAGTTCACTTCAAAATAAAAATTCTGTCATCATTTACTCACCCTCAAGTTGTTTCAAACATGCTTGAGTTTCTTTCTTCTGCTGAACACAAAAGAAGATATTTTGAAGAATGTCGGCAAACAAAAGTTGATGGGCCCCATTGACTTCCATAGTATTTTCTTTTCCTACTATGAAAGTCAATGGGGCCCATCAACTGTCTGGTTAACGACAGTCTTCAAAATATCTTCCTTTGTGTTCAGCAGAAGAAAGAAATTCATACAGGTATAAAACAACTTGAGGGTGAGTAAATGATGACAGAATTTTCATTTCAAAGTGAACTATTCCTTTGCATAACATCAAAACTGTGCAAACCCTCAATGTCAATTAACCAGTCTCTCCACTGGCCAACTGCACGCTCCTCCTGTGACCGCCTCCTGAGAACTGCCTCTCTCTGAATAATTGACCTTAAAGAGGTCTGTGATGGTCTGTGCAGTCAACGGGGCAGGGGGACCTCCAACAAACAGGCTACTTAGGGCACTGTCTTGCTGAAGTGCCTGAAGCACTCTCAATGTATCCAGGCCCTCCTGCAATCTAGTAAAAACATTACATAAACTGACTTCATTGAATAGTAACTTTACTACATGGTTGTAAAAACAGATGCTTGGGACAATTATGTATTTGCCAATCTTATGAAGACATTAAAAGGGTGATGAACTAAGAAATCAAATTTTCCTTGAGCTTTTAACATATAAGACGGCATCATTCTATAAGTATATTCTGTAAGTTTCGGAACTGAAAACTTCCTTGTTAGTCCAACAAAAGCTTTTATAGACACCAGGCTCAGCGAACGGCAGGTTTTTCAAAGTGGAGATCTATGAGGTCAAAGGGTATCAAACTCCGCCACCGCAGAAGATCAACGCCTACTTCAACACGGCCTGTCTAGCCCCGCCCACCGATTTGTGCATGAATTGCAATAGCTAAATAACATAGGCCTACGTGGTGGGAGCTACCTAGCAATAAACATGCCGTTTATGAAATATTGACGCTGCATAAGCTTCCTTTGGATTCCAATATTTGGAATGCGTGGTTAAACTTTATTTTGAATAAAGTTCCAGCTTATGTGGGTAAAACATTGTGCATTTGTTCGCTTCATTTCAACGCAGATTGTTTTTGTAAACAAGACACAGGTTGAGACTGGATTTGCTGATCGATTAAAAAAAAAACATACTGTGTCTTCTATATTGGATCCGACAGGAATGGTGTAAAATTCTCATGTGAGAAAACATTTTTTGTTTTATATATATATCTGATAGTATTGCATGGTTACAGGTGGTTTGGTATCTAATGGTTATGTGTACATGTCTAACCAGTCACAGATAGGTCCAACTATAAAGGATGTAGCTTGTCAAAAAGACACACTGAATTTAACATCACAAGGCTCAAACTAATAATGAAATAAAAACAATATGAAAACTAAAATATGCAAAACTGTTATCCAATCATAGCAGTGGGCGTTTACTTACAAGTCTTTAATGCGGCACACTCATAAAAACCCAGCGTGCCAGGAGCTATAGGCTCAAAACCAGGGTAGGAAATAGGTTATTATTTATTCATTTTGATGTTTTTGAATGTAAAAACCAAGCAAACGTCACAAGTTAACCTTCATTTTGATTTAAATCCAGTTCATGACCCCTTTAAAACGGCACTCAGGGCATTTACTTGCACAAAAGGTTGCATACCAGAAACAACTGCCACAGTAAAAACACTTACTGTCTCAAGGGCGCTTCCAGTCTTCCCTCCAGATAATATTTCAAAGAGGACTCTACAATATCATCACGGTCACTTAGTGAACGAATCACAGTCAAGGACCCTAAAAGTGCAAGGTTGGAGGCTGCCTCTCCAACAGCTTCCCGGGTTTCCTCCACTGTATTTGCTTGTTGAATCTACAATAAACAAAACAATTATCTTTACTATTCATGACACAACTTCATAATCTGTTGGTTGATTTCAATGACATGAAATGTCACTGGTATCCAGTATATGTGACTGGAATATACTGTTGGTGCAAAGCAAGGAATGGATGGACCTGACATGTTTTATTTTTTATGTAATATTTTGTGTAGACACATTCACCAACTTATTTCAAATTTTTAATGTGCAATGGACCCAGGTACAGTATTGTCAAATGCCATGGAAATCTTGTGGGTTTATTTTTGCCAGCCAAGCTATGCAACATTTCACATAAATACAACCACAATAACAATTGTATTTCATATGCTTAAGTTTACAGTTAATATTCTAATATGATCCATGGGTTTCATTTAGCCATGTGTAAAAAAAAAGAAAAAAAAAGTGTTTAAGTGGCAAACTGTCAAATGTAATTGCTGTAATTAATTTGCAACTGGCCTTCTGAAATTGATTTTTCAAGTCTTCATCATCCACTTCCTGGATGTCAACAGGGGGTCTTGGCTCCCCGGTCAGCTGGCAAAGCAGTCTTTTTGGAAAAACATGGGGCCCTATCCCTCCATGTACCAGGCAGACAGAAATGATGGTTCCACTCACCCTGTACATGCCCCTGCTCAGTCCTGAAAATATAAAAGACATTTGTAATTTTGTAAGATTAAATTCAGAAGGTAATATACCGGTCAAGACCGTAGTGGGAGCTACAGTTGTATTATTCATTGTTTGGCTTATACTGGTAAGTTGTGAGCTCAGCTCACTTTTTATCAACATGGCCTGGTCCAACTCTCACCAAAAAAGCAATATCCTCTCACTTTCAACTGATTTTTGTCCATTAAAGTTCTGAACGTGTAACTATTCATATGAACATAAAAAACAACAGAAACATAAACTTGACAAAGTTCACAGATGGTTGACATACTGAAATTGAATAATGAGTCCATGAAAAAAAAAAGGCTTTAAAAACTACAATTCAGTTTGTCCTCATGAATATATATACACACGCACACACCTGTATATTTGTTTTTAAAAAAGATATACATGCTATCCCGTCATGTACATACCTATGGAATCCAGTCCCAGGTTTTTCCTCCACACAGGCCCCACAAAAAAACGTGAGTTTAGCAGTTCTCTCATTAGAAGGGTCAGAAATTCCCTGGTGGGTCCACCACTGTCCACTGCTCCTTCACCTTGACCACACATGTCTACAAACACCACATCGAGTTTGCATTTTGGGTCAAACTGCCTCCTTCTAATTGCCCTAAAAGCACATTCTAGGACGTCTCCCCTCACAACATTGATTCGATTCGCTGTTGGAGGCAGTTCCTCAAAATTAACACTTGATTGCAGAGTGCGGAGTACCACCCTTAGGTCAGACTCAGACTTTAAAGGACTTCCTGGTGGAGTCCGTGGAGGAGACTGTGAAGGTGACCCTGGTTGAGATTGTAGAGGAGACCACGGTGGGCACTCAGGTGAAGCCTGTGGTGGAGACCTCTGAAGAGAACCTGATGGACATGGACTTTGAGCAGGAAAGCATTGTGATCTTGACGATGCTGCTGATTCTCCACCATGCACCAGTGCACTTGGTGAATGCTTATGACAGACAAGAAAAATGTTATAGTGTGATTTTCCAGCAAATTTGTCTTAACAAACATAGAAAGCTAAGGGCACTAACCCCTTAAGTCAATTTAGTGTTTGGTTATTATCATGGCTAATAATCTAAACCTTACTAATTTATTTAAACATTTTGATTTAATTTCATTCTTTTTTTTTTTATATAATTTTATTATTTTAATTCTCATTTTGATATCACTTTGAAATGTCATTAAAGGACAAGTTCGGTATTTTACAAAATTTATTTTAAGATCGTTTCTGATTAAATAGAACGGTTAAGATTGAAATTTGGACACATGCTGCTGTCCCGAGAATTTTCGGGTTCTGTGGTCGATTCCAATATTATTTCACAATTGTTTTTACTTACAAAGTTTAAGTTACATTCTTTTATTTTCGCATCTATTTATTCTGTTTTGATGCAAAATGTCGTGGTTTTATTGGCTGAATATTTCACTACTTTTTCTTAGCTTAATACTGGTCCTAAAAGTACAGGAAAACTTAGCAGGCACTTACCTGGTGTTGCAATGTTTTACGTGGGTCTCCAAAATACACATTGGCACTTCAATGTTGCACTTGTTGCATTTTTGTAGTAAGTCAACACCTTCATCCTAAAATGTAATTAACAGAGATTGGAATGAGTAACATAAAGAACATGGGGGGAAAAACTAACAAACAAACAATTTCCAACTTTTACCTTTTCTGCATCACCAGTCAGGGGGAGGTCTGCCTGTAGTGGCACTATGTAGGCCACAGCCTTGTTCAAACAGCTTCTGTTTTTTAAATAATCGGCAGTATAGCCCCCTGGTGGCATGGCGATATCAATCAGCTGCTTGCTTCTGCAACAGCGCACCAGTTTGAAGCCTCCCGCGTGCTTCAACGGAGGAAACGCCCTTTCTAGAGTGCCAATGAAGTCCAGTGAGGAACCTTGCACATTTGTGAAAGACACTTTTTTCCACCAAGCCCACTTGCCTGGAGGCACATTGATTCCTTCAAGTTAGGAATTTCGTTGGTATTTATGCGAGCACAGCAAAAAAAATTGTGCTTCCAGGGCTTGTTTAGTTTGTTTACGCGAACCTTTTGGGTACGGCTGGAAAAGCCGACTCAAAGTGGCCCTCACTGAGTCTGGCCGGCCCAGTGGAAAAAGTAACATAGAAGGGGGCAAGACCTGCTGTATGGGATTTGACAATCCGGTGGTCCGTCCAGAAGTTGAGGAAGAGGGTGCTGCTGGCTGTGTGTCTCGATTCCCTAAAATCTGGCTCAGCTCTGTTAGAATCTGGGATGCCCTGTATCGGTGAACAATAGAAAACATGTACAAAATCAAAAATCTCTTTAGGTAAACAACTTATGGCAGCAGCGTTCAGAATATGAAAATACTTTTTTAATATCTATATACATTTTTATTACAAAGATAATAGTGTGGAAAATGTAGTGTTTTACATTCAATAGTAGTAATGAGTTGAGGTGTAATCTATCTATCTATAAATTACAGGAACGTCTGTCTGTCTGTGTGTGTGTCTGTCTGTCTGTGTGTGTGTCTGTCTGTCTGTGTGTGTGTCTGTCTGTCTGTTATTCGCATATCTCGACTCGAACCGTTAGTACTATTAATTTCAAACTTGCCAGGTGTCTTGCTACGGGCACGAGTAAGTCCAGTGCCAAGTTTGGCGTTGTTTGGATGAGAAATGCAAAAGATATTGTAAAATATACCTGTAAAAGAAGCACTCAGAAGGTTGTGGTTTAAAAATAAACACATTCTGACATTAGGAACGTCTCTGTGTGTGTGTGTGTGTGTGTGTGTGTGTGTGTGTGTGTGTGTGTGTGTGTGTGTGTGTGTGTGTGTGTGTGTGTGTGTTTGTCTGTCTGTTAACCAAAAATCGATGGATGTTCAATATTTCCCTGTCAACTATATATCGATGCATTTTCAAGCATATTTCCCGGTCAATTATATGCCGACGACTCTTCAACAACAGCGTCGTTTCCCGGTCAACTATAAATCAATGACTTTTCAACACATTCAGCGATCGCCCGGTAAACCAAATATCAATGCTTAATCAATCATAAAGATAACTATAGATCAATGTTGTTCCAATATTGTTGCCATCAACATAACATCAGGTTTTCATCGATATGGTAATGGTGATTCAACATTTATTTTGCATTGAAATTTCAACATCAACCATAATGATGATTCAGATGGAAAAACAATAGTATCATACATTTGCTTTTGAGCGGGAGTGAGCTGAGTCTCGAAAAAATTCGAACTGGAACATTAATGTTCCTATCAGTATAAACTAAATGTAGCCTACTCACAAATTCAAAACCTAATGCTACCCTTAACTTAGTTTAGCTTTACGTTAACGAAAATTTGAATTTGAGCGGGAGTGAGCTGCTGAGGCTCAAAAAATGAGACTTTGGAACATTAATGTCCTATCATATGTTAGGCCAAAGTAAAGTGAACACAGTAAATTACATATTTAATGTAAATCTGTTAAAGATATGTCTGCGTTGTAACGTTAAAGTTAAATTACTAGTTAATTGTCCTTTATGTGGGCCTATAACTTACACACATGTAAAACTCGGGTTTAAATCAAGTGTACTAAGAAGGTAATACATTAAATACAGAAACGCTATTAATATTAAAAAACTTACCGGTCTTGATGTGTAGACATTTTGAAATCCACCTGAAAACCCTCTCGGATTTGTGCCCGCCAGGTAAACTGATTGAGCGTGCAAAACCGCCTTTTATATCCAGGGGGCCGAACAAAGTACTGCAATAACCAAGAAGATAGTGCTATAGGATAAAAAAACCACTCAAAACATATAAAATATACATTTAAAAAAGTATACCAAATATATACTAAATCTCTTACAATGACTGTTCCCGCAAAGCCATTAGTCCACACAAGTCCAACATGTAGTTTTTAAATTGTCCACACAATGGCCAATGTAAGTTTGGTTAAAGACCACAAACTTTTACGTCCCAAGCAGTTCAAATCCACAGATTTTTCTATGGGATAGGTTAAGTGGTCCGTGTAGCCATCAGTGTTTGGGCCATTGACAACGCTTGTCTGTAGATGTCAACACCAGAGTCTACAGTGGTCATAAAGGGGTCGATGTTGACCCTTAGATGCTCCTCAATTGTCTGCTGCATATTCTGTGGAGCTACTGGAACCTCAACCACAGCCTCTGGGTCTGGTGCTGCAACAGGTCCTTCCCAGTCTATTCCCCAGTTTGAAGCATCAATCTGTAGAAATATGAAAAATATTTGAAGAATTAAAAAGTTCAGCAGCCTTGTTTGATCGTGTGTTGTATACAGCAAATTAGTGTTACCTGCTCAAGATTGTCTGGGTGTTCTATGAGCAGACCAGCCACCCATAACTGCTGTGGGGACCCATTTCCCTCCGTTGAGAGTGGATGCCTGTCCCACATCCCGATAAACTCCTGAAGATGCCAATTCAGTCTTGGCAGGAAGACATGGTGAAGACAGATAATATGTAGATCTTCATCAGGATCCAGCAGACCAACATCTTCAAGGTGCCTGAATGTGGCATAGTAGTTGCAGACGAGAATGCACCACACATCCCGCCAAAGCCTTTCGATCCGCTGGTTGTGGACACTCTTGCCAGTGATGTGGCTTCTTCTTTCTGATTATGAATTGGACAAAATGGACAATACAGAGACAGACATAAAGACTGCAGTTCGGTGGGTCTTGGCACAATAAAGTATTTTTAAACTGAGAAGAAAGCAGTATTTCCAGCATGTTCCTGAAATGACGGTGCTAAATCCAAAACTATGAGACACGCTACATTTGTTTTATTCTTAATTGTATTATTGGCTTGCGGGATTATATCCTCCCCATTTCAAGTAAGAAGTACATCCTGGAGATAGTCAGATGAAAAACATAACCTTGCTTGTTATGTGTAGAGAAATCATCCTGCTGATATGAAAAAATTAATGAATTAATTAAAGTCTTACCAGGGCCCCGTTGTGGATGTTCCAGCATATATTTGGCAACCTCAACATTTTCGCCTCCCTTGTCACTTCTGACACGATGGGGTAAACCATGCTGATTGACAGCTGTGAGAAAACACTGTAGAACAGTTGATGCCCTGTTGTTGTTATTGGCACAAAGAAACATAATGCGTCGGCTGTGTCCATCAATGCCTCCATGTATAACAATTCTCCAGCTGTGAAGAGTTTAAAGAAAATATTTTTTGGATTAATTAAATGTCAGTATGTGGCTAACAAAGTGATTTACATTAAAGGGAGGGAGATGAAGAGGAGAAAGAGGAACAGAAGGAGGAAGAGGAGGAGGAGGGAGAGGAAGAGGAGAAAGAGGAACAGTAGGAGGAAGAGGAGGAGAGGAAGGAGGAGGAGGAAGAGGAGAAGGAGGAGGAGGAGGAGGGAGAGGAAGAGGAGAAAGAGGAACAGAAGGAGGAAGAGGAGGAGGAGGGAGAGGAAGAGGAGAAAGAGGAACAGTAGGAGGAAGAGGAGGAGGGGGAGAGGAAGGAGGAGGAGGAAGAGGAGGATGAGGAGAAGAAGGAGGAGGAGGAGGAGGGAGAGGAAGAGGAGAAAGAGGAACAGAAGGAGGAAGAGGAGAAAGAGGAACAGTAGGAGGAAGAGGAGAAAGAGGAACAGTAGGAGGAAGAGGAGAAAGAGGAACAGTAGGAGGAAGAGGAGGAGGGGGAGAGGAAGGAGGAGGAGGAGGAGGAAGAGGAGGACGAGGAGAAGGAGGAGGAGGAAGAGGAGGACGAGGAGAAGGAGGAGGAGGAGGAGGGAGAGGAAGAGCAGAAAGAGGAATAGTAGGAGGAAGAGGAGGAGGGGAGAGGAAGGAGGAGGAGAAGAAGGAGGAGGAGGAGGAGGAGGAAGAGGAGGACGAGGAGAAGAAGGAGGAGGACGAGGAGAAGAAGGAGGAGGAGGACGAGGAGAAGAAGGAGGAGGAGGAGGAGGGAGAGGAAGAGCAGAAAGAGGAACAGTAGGAGGAAGAGGAGGAGGGGAGAGGAAGGAGGAGAAGAAGGAGGAGGAGGAGGAAGAGGAGGACGAGGAGAAGGAGGAGGAGGAGGAGGAAGAGGAGGACGAGGAGAAGGAGGAGGAGGAGGAGGAAGAGGAGAAAGAGTAACAGAAGGAGGAGGAAGAGGAGGACGAGGAGAAGAAGGAGGAGGAGGAGGAGGGAGAGGAAGAGCAGAAAGAGGAACAGTAGGAGGAAGAGGAGGAGGGGAGAGGAAGGAGGAGGAGGAAGAGGAGGACGAGGAGAAGAAGGAGGAGGAGGAGGAAGAGGAGGACGAGGAGAAGAAGGAGGAGGAGGAGGAGGAAGAGGAGAAAGAGTAACAGAAGGAGGAGGAGGAGGAGGAGGAAGAGGAGGACGAGGAGAAGAAGGAGGAGGAGGAGGAGGGAGAGGAGAAGAAGGAGGAGGAGGAGGAAGAGGAGGAGGGGAGAGGAGGAGGAGGAGGAAGAGGAGGACGAGGAGAAGAAGGAGGAGGAGGAGGACGAGGAGAAGAAGGAGGAGGAGGAGGAGGAAGAGGAGAAAGAGTAATAGAAGGAGGAGGAAGAGGAGGACGAGGAGAAGGAGGAGGAGGAGGAAGGCCAAGGGCAAGAAGACAAGCAGGCCAATGATGGTATTTCAACCATATGTGGAACTTTCTTAGACTTGTTCATCATATTGTATTCTTGAGTGGAGGCATGTACCAACACTCTTTTTTAAATTTTGATTTTTAAATTTAAGACTTTTTAAGACCCTGCGGAAACACACAATAGAAGATTTGAAAATAACAGAGGGAAAACACAAAATGGGAGAGACGTGTCTGAACTGATCTCAATCTATAAACGAGTAAAGATACAGGGATTTCATTAGTTTCATGACACAGTAAATAGGGAGCATAACTGGTTCCTAATTTATGGTTCCTACTTTCAAATTATTTTTGTACTGAAGTTAGAGAATAACACCCATGTCTAAAACAATAAGAATGTTAAGAGTGAAGACAAACTGTGAGGGACTGGTGAATGTATACCAATTAAAAAACCCAAAACACCCAGAACAAACCTCAATGATCACAAGTTTAAAGTCTTACCGTATCAATTTATGGTTACCATCAATGTGCCAAAGAGAGAGAGGTCCTGGGACAGAGTATGGAACCCTTGGAACGATGTTAAGCTGAAGGCCGCGAAGAAAATTCCCAACAGGATCAACAGCTTTCAGACACTGCCGCACCCTGTACTGCTGGACTCTGGAGGAGCAATGCAGATAACGTCATCAAAGGAAAACATGATCATTGTGTTGCAACCAGCGACAGTTTAAGACATCTTAGATAGCCTATAGAAGATAAGTAATATGTATGTATGCACGTACATATATGTGTTTGAAGATAAACAATGATAATGGAAAAGTGGAACAAGTTCAACAAGAAGTGTGTAATTTACCGGATTCCTCGAGAAGTGAGATGTCCAGTCACAGTCCTTATACCTGCGTTAGGGCAATGGGAGATGAACTCAGAGATCACTTGGCCAAGTTCTTCATCTGAGATGTCCGAACAAGTCTGCCATACAGAGAGTCCATAATCAGTCATTCTCCTGCGAACAGTTCTCTTGCTGACAGAAAAATGTTTTGCTATGTCTAAAGTGGTTCTCCAGGAGGAATAGTATCTGCTCCCTTGACATCATGTTGCTTGAGATGCATCCCTCTGAAGGGTTGGTCAAAATCCCTTGCCTCTTCAAATACATCTATAATCATATATCCTTTTGAATGGTTATATACTTCCTTTATAAAAATCAATAATCAAATATATTCATTATCACATAATAATTTTTATATTCTTTGTGCTTGTGAAATTATATTTTCTCAAATGCATGTGATGTAAATAACCAGTTTCTTTTAGGTGCATTCCAATCTTACTTTGAGATTGCACGTAGTACACGCAGGACACGAAGGCCACGTAACCCACAAGGCCGTTTGTCTCTTTCTCTGGGATCAGTAGAAAGGTTAGAGGGTCCTAAAGGCAGCGTGGGCACATATGATTCTTCGCTGGACATATGGTCAAGCTATATTGAGCGTTACTATATCGAACTTTAATTGTTGTATTAAAATGTATTCTTTCCAGTATATTTCCTTCCTTGGGAGTAAATGCCAGTGATCTGTTTTTCTCCCAAACGAGTGAATGTTTTAGCATTATGTTTTGGTATACTTAACTGATAATAAGGAGCTCAGACTCTCTTCAACCTTGATGGGAGCTGTTATTTGCTAGTGTCTGTTATTTGTGTGTGTGTGCGTATGACATTCTATGTAGGTTCTGGACGTTCGGACCAGACACCCCGGCGCCCTTCTCTAACCTGCGAGGCCACCACGGACCTAAATCCAATGAGTGGACGACAACTATCTTGACTAATGGCGATAGGCACCCCTATCTCCTCACATGTGTTAAATTGTTTAGGATTTCATGTTTCTTAGCCAACGAGAATCATTTAACCTGTAAGCAATGACGTAGCTTCGATTATACTAATCGGCGTATATGTTCCACCACAAGCCAACGCTAATATAGCTATTAGCGATCTCTCCCAACACATTTCGTCTGTTGGAAACTCCAACCCTGATACGTCTGTCATCGTGTTAGGGGATTTCAACCACACAAACCTGTCATCCGAACTCCCAAACTACAAGCAACAAGTCACCTGCCACAGCAGAGAAAGCAAAACACTGGATCACTGCTACATCTCAGTTTCAGATGCTTACCGGGCATTCCCGGAGGCTCCACTTGGGAGGTCTGACCATGCCGTGTTGCTTCTCATTCCGAAGTACAGACAAAAACTTAAATCCATTAAGAAAACATCCAAATCTGTCAGGTCTTGGTCCACAGATGCCATTGAAACGCTCCGAGGGTGTTTCGATTGCACTGATTGGGACATATTCAGTGCAGCGTGTGACTCCCTCGACGAACTCACTGATACTGTGACGTCATATGTCAAGTTCTGCGAGGAAATGTGCATCCCCACCAAAACAGTGACTTTTTATGGTAATAAAAAACCATGGTTCTCCACAGAATTACATCTCTTATGTAAGGAAAAAAACTGGGCATACAAAAATGGAGACAAGAGTCAATATAGAACTGCCAAATATAAACTACGCGCTGCAGTAAGGAGAGCAAAGCGCAATTATGGAACGAAACTGGAGCAACAATTTTCATCAAGCAGCTCGAGATTAATTTGGAAAAATCTTAAGGAAATGACGGATTACAAAAAATGCCCCAGCACCGCTCGTAATAATGATCCAGGGTTCCCAGACATATTAAATAACTTTTATGCAAGATTTGGGAAAACTACCCCATTAGTCATTCCCCCCGACCCCATTCCAACACCACCCTTCTGCATCCAGGAGGATGAGGTGAGAACAACATTTAGCAGGCTCAAGATCGGGAAAGCAGCAGGGCCGGATGAGATTAGTCCTGCTTTACTTAGTCATTGTGCAGTGCAATTGGCGCCTGTATTTTCCACCATTTTTAACATCTCATTAAGCCAATGTACAGTCCCACAATGCTTTAAGAGCTCCATCATTATTCCTGTGCCAAAGTCCTCAAAGACCACTTGCCTTAATGACTTCAGACCAATTGCCCTAACATCGGTGGTAATGAAGGCATTTGAACGGATTATTCTGGCATACCTGAAATCTTGCACTTCCTTGCTGATGGGCCCATATCAATTTGCCTACCAAGCCAACCGGTCCGTGGAGGATGCAATCAGCATAACACTCCATCATACTTTGCAACATCTTGAATCACCAAACACCTACACACGCATCCTGTTCATAGACTTTAGTTCCGCATTTAATACTATCAGCCCACCTAAACTCTTCACAACACTCCTGGACATGAACATTGACCCAGCCATCTGCCACTGGATAAGGAGCTTCTTGTGGAATAGATCACAGAGGGTGAGGGTTAATAACATAACCTCACACCCTCTCTCCCTTAGTACAGGAGCTCCCCAGGGCTGTGTTCTCTCACCTTGGCTCTTTTCCCTTTACACAGCATATTTTGCATCCATGGACACTTCAGTTAAAACAATAAAGTATGCGGACGACACAACCATTGTAGGCCTCATCTCAGACAACGATGAAACCCAGTACCGCATGGTGGTGGATCAAGCGGTAAACTGGTGTTCGAATAATGACCTTCAGCTTAACACTGCCAAAACCCAGGAACTAATTATTGATTTTAGACGTAGGCCATCTCCCAAAACACCCATACATATAAACGGTAACCTAATCACCATCACTGATTCCTTTAAATTCCTAGAAACACACATTAGCAACAACCTGAAGTGGACAACTAATACTAAACACATTGCAAAAGCTCAGCAAAGGCTTTATTTCCTCAGGCAGCTTAAAAAATACCGGATCAAACATCAGCTCCTTGTTCTGTTCTACTCTGCTATTATTGAATCTATCATTACATTATCAATGACAGTATGGTATGGGAGCACAGACAGCCAAACAAAGAAAAAATTACAGCAGATCGTCAACAAAGCATCCAAGATTATAGGAAAACCATTGCCCTCAGTCGATTGCCTTTATACACATCGGACTGTTAAGCGAGCAAAGAAAATAATCTCCGATCCCTCACACCCTGCTCATCACCTCTTCCAGCTCCTTCCTTCAGGGAGGCGCTACAGGTCACTCTCTACCAAGACCAAACGTTTCACAAACAGTTTTTTTCCCATAGCCATCAGGACTCTGAACTCTTCTCTCTAGTTTAGTAGTCTATACACTATGCACGGTCACTTAACCACTGTATCTTGCACTGTCACTTGTTGTGAAATGTATTGTCGATCTGTTGTTTGTAATGCATACACATGATGTAGTGCTTAAACATACTGTACCGAAAACGAATTCCACCGGCATTGTCGTGTGGCTAAATAAACAATCTATCTATCTATCTATCTATCTTAGACCTTGGAAATGGTATAACTGCTGTGATCTTTGTAACTGTAAGCGGGGCGGCCTACGAACTCCTGTGTGAGTCTTGAAGCTGACTTCTGCTGATGAAACTGCAACTATCTTCAGTAAAACTTTTCTTTAATTTTTTATAATTCTGACTCCGGGTCTTCATTCTTCATATCTGGTTCTGGGTCTTTGACTGTATACCCCTTACACCTCAATCTCCTCAACGGCCATTTTCAGCAAAGAAAACACACGTTCCTCGTAAGGCAATTCCCCGGTAGCAGACAAAACTGCCAAGACACTGCTGATGCTCTCTAAGCTGATAAGGACACGATCAGTTTGAACTTGGGGTTTTTGAAGTTCTTGTGCCAATGCGTCCGCAACCTGGTCCAGTACCTCCTGTTGGCTGAAAATAGACATTACAAAGGATTTCAAGTACAACCGTATTTACTGACAATAAATTTGATTAAATTTATCAAGTGTAACCTACTGTTCACATCTTTTTGTGTCTAAGTGAATAATGGGAGCAAAACATTTGGAAATGACACATATAGCACTAAAGCCGACAACGGCAAAACTGGCTGCAAGGTAAACATACTAGGCAAATTTGCACGGCCAATTCACCTACAATAAATCTCTGGTTTTTCAAGTGACATGCTCATATTGTTATTATACGGGTCAGAAAACATTAAGGGGAAAATACCACAGGGAACTGAAACATTTGTCTTTACCTTTGTTGTGTTTTTTAAAGATCTACTTGGTCTGTTCAAGAACTACAGCATTGTAACCGCCACATTTCTAGTACCCATTTGTGTAATTTTATGATATAATATTAATCTTTGTTTTAAACATGGATTGATGCCAGTGCTACTAGTACAACCTGCACAGCAAAAGTCTAATCTGTAAATTACATATAGATGCATAAAAATAGAACTGTATTATTGACATTATTAATACAAATATGTTCTTTATTTCAATTTAGTTTTTTTATTCATATATTGCTCAGCAAATTGATTTTGGGTGATTGATAGAGGTGACTATGCATGATATAGCTGTCAATAACCGATGCATAATTAGCAAATATTACTATTACCCGTAGCCTACTGTTCACATATAGATGTCATCTTTTGATGTAGAAGCTCCTTCTATGTAGCAGTTATGTATGTAACCTTATGGTCTTTTTTGTTGATTCTAGGGCTTGCCTCATCAAATCTGTGGTAAAGAGCGTGGAACTTTTATGGTTATGGTATGTCTCAGTATGTTTGGTAGGTGTATCTGTCAATGTCGTCAACAATGCTTTTCCAATTCCACATGTTAGATTTATAAAACAAAACAAAAAACAGAGTGCCTGCTTTAAATGTTGCAATATACTATTCATCTGGGGTGTAGAGAGACGAGTGAGATTTGTTGACGGGGGCGGGGGGGGAGAGCGAGACCTCGCTCGCGCAAGGTCTCTCGCTCGCTCTACGCGGTTTGGAGCACAATCTCTGTCTCGCATGCACGCTCGCTCTAGATAACGGGAGATTTTTAACGAATTTGCGGTATAACTAGTCGATCACGAGTGGCTCAACAGGTAGATATATAGATAAACTCATCTTCCAGGCATTTGACCGCCCGGGTTGACACTTCAGCGTGAGAAATCGGGAGTGTGGCGTGTGAGCGTGTGAAACCAATCAAATGCGGGTGTCTCACGGCCAATGCGTGAGAGTTGGCAGCTATGCTAAAGTAGTGTTGACAGTTAACTTAATGCTTAGCCTAGGCCTACAGCATTTCAGTTAAATTAAGTGTACTCACCTGGCCATTTCTCCTGTCCCGTTTTGTTAAAAACTGCGAATGTAAAAAAATTAAAAGTAAAGTACCACGGACTTCTGGAAGTACTCACTTGGAGACAGTCGATCAGTGTATTGTATTTAAATCACCCCTTAAACGCCCAAAACAAGTGGGAGCAGGCATACGTCACTTCTCTGTGGTCAGCAAAATCACGCCCCAATCATTACTCAATCTGAGTAACGTATTCTGAATACTTGGATTACTTCCACATTGAATTGCATTTTATAAGTGTAGGAATGCGGAATGGTGATGCGGTGGTGGCGTTGTAACATGTAGGGATGGCGCTGCAAATAAAACACCTAAAAACTGTCACAAAGAACCGGCAAAAGTATTGATTATGAATATGTAAAATATAGCAAGGAGATATTTTAATTGTTTATTAATAAACAAGTGTTTTCTGTCTGTGTCACTGTCGCCTGCAAAGATTAAGTTGATGATGCTGACTCGCAATCTTTGCAGTAGGCTAAGCTAGTGAAGCTAGAAATGCACATAGGGATTAGCAGAAAGCAGTCTGTTTTGTTTCGTTTTGAATTGTTCTGTTTAAACGTAGACATGACTGTGAGGCAAGTAGCCTATAATAGGCCTATTCGCTAAGTTTCAGTTCATTTAAGAGACAAGCTCTAGTTCGATATTTAGCCTACTTCTTATTTATTAAATCCAGGAAATTGGTTGATGAAACATTTATTAAAATTAAGATACAATTAATACAAAACGAAATTCCCTTTAAAGAAAGGCTTTGTGCTTTCTGTTTGAGGTCTCTGTGAAAGTTTTACAGCAGTCTTTTAGTGCCGCTTTCAGAGTGGTCACGTTCAAGTAACATTGTTTTTTCCTCATAAATGCGAACGCGAAAAAAATAATAAAATGTATATTTTATGTTCTGTGGAGAGCCAACACTTCTCCATCCGATGGGTAGTATTACTTTTGGTTTGAGCAGAGTGTAATTCACAGAAGTAGTCTACTAAAAAACATTTTGCCACCTAAAAGTTAAAGTCACGTCTTTGTGTCACGCATGTTTATTTCCCTCATATTAAATAGAAAACGCATGTGTAGACACTAGACAGATATTTTTCTAATGTCTGGACTCCTTTATTAGGTGAGTATATAAACAGACGTTTTTAAATATATTCGTATTAAATGCATTTTCTGAGAATTTCTATTTCAAGTTTTGACGACTAAATGTCGCGTCCATAACGCTGGAATTGCTCAATTTTTAAGTATTTATTTTGTGGTGTAGGTCTACATATTTTCTAATGTTAACTTCAAATAATTCTTATAGTAATTTATAGATGTGGTAGCGTTGGATATGGACGGGAAGGATAACTTACTTTAAGATGCTTCTTCAGGTTGGAGTCTTTGGACGCTGAAAGGAGCTGGTTGCACTGCACAGTTAGGCTATAATTTCGTTTTTCCTTCTCTTTCTTTAATGTGAAAGTGGTCGCGAGTTTTTCATTGCACTTTATTTTACTCAGTAACGGATGTGATTGAAAATGTAGTGAAGTACAATACTTTAAACAAAACATATAGCCTACTTTAGTAAAAGTAAAATTACAGATAAAAAAAAAACAATAAATAAAATAGTACAAGTATACAGGCTACACAAATTAATCAGTAACGGAAGTCATTGTAATTCGTTTATTTCCACCTCTGATTTTACTTTACTAAAATTGTCAGCACCACAATGTACAAAAATGATTGTTCAGAGGTAAAAGGGCTGTTTTTCAAATAGGCCTACTACTTAAGTAAATAGCTATATCAACATAAAGCCTATTTTATTATTTTATTAATATATTTTTTCATGGAATTTATGTTAGAATGTAATTGTGAAAAAATAAAAATTATTTTAGATAGTAGATAATTACATTATTATGAGTCATTGTATTCAACTTTGGAAATACATTTTTAATAGTCACCTGAGAGACAAAAATCTCGTACAACAGATGTCAGCAGACAGATAGGTGCCACCTTTAAACACATAAATGGGTGACACTACAGGGATAGTGACGATACTTTTCACTTCATTAACATGACTGTGGGCTCACAATGGGCCAAGGGCTGTATATTCAAATGCAAGACAGAAACATATTGCAGGGATAGGCAACTCCGGTCCTGGAGGGCCACTGTCCTGCAGAGTTTAGCTCCAACCCTAATTAAACACACCTGAACAAGGCAATCAATGTTTTCAGGATTACTAGATAGATACAGGCAGGTGAGTTTTTATCAGGGCTGAAGCTAAACTCTGCAGGACCGGAGTTGACTATCCCTGCCATATAGCATTAACATGACTGTGACTTCAGACGTGTCCAGGACTATATGCTAAATGCCAGAATTGAATCAGCATTTGCACGAGTTCACCATGGTTTTGGCTTTTTTCACTTCCGAATATTTAAAATGGCAGCTATCACTGTTTCTGTTGGTCTGCTGTGAACTTGTACACACTATTTTTATAGGCTACACTAAAACTACATCACACTCAGTGACACAAACCAAACACACTGCCATGCTCACATACACATCAAATGGTTAAATACTCATCACAAGGCCTATTCAAAGACAATGGCACCATCTAGTGGATGAAAACTGCAATAGACGTTACAACAGAAACTTCAAAAACTCAATTAATTGTGGGGTTTACTTAATTAAATATTACATTGAGTGTGGTTTTACATTTATTCGTTAATAGACTATAGTTCTAACTTAAACTAAAAACTAACTAAAACATAACTGGTAACATTTGTAATGTAATTGAATAGGCTATAGGCCATAAAGTTATGCTATATTTTTGTATTATAGATAACAGGGACAACTTGAAGTTCTAGCCTACCATCTTTCATTTAACTGGCATGATGTTTATTTTGGGTCTATTCTGTAGATTAAAATTGTGCTTTTATCATTCACTTTGTGTACCCAACTGTTACTTAAAATATAAAAAATAGACCAACAACAAGCTACATGTTTTATTTACATCAATGTTTTCCTCATATTTGATGCTGTCATAAATGTTTTGTTTTTCAATGGTTAACCATTTTCAAAACACAGCTTGAGAGGCAGTTTAATTGAGTGCTGCGAATTCAAACATGAGAACCAATCAAAAGCACCAGAACAGCAACAAAGGAAAGGAAGACAATGTACACATGAAATACACATAATGCAACAAAATGAATATTATTCAATAAATACATAGCCAATCTTATTAAAGAAAATATTCATATGGCATCTTAAACATTTTCATAAGACATTGTGATTTAATTACATATTTTACCAGTAGGCATAACTGTAACAGATAACACTTACATTTATTTTGTAATTCAATTATTTGACTAAATTGCATGTATGTAGTTAGCCTAATCCCCAACACTGCCTGTATGTTTGTATCATCCGCTGCCTGTTGTGTTTGCAACATAGTATCTTATAACTCCTTTAGGATTACATTGATTAGTAACGCATTTGCATGATCAAAATAATCCAAATCATTATGCAGAAATATGCATGTAAAATACATTGTTGCCAATAAAATAACCAAAGGCAAATGCCTATAACAAATAGCCTACAGTTAATAACAGAAATTGAATAAGCATGAAACAGCTCTAATACTTTATTGATTAATTTTATAAGTAACTGTAGACCTTCTACAACCATTTTCACATTGTGGGGAAGTGAAAGCATTATCTTCTGTTTGGACAGTGAATCCAAACAATAAAGCACAACACAGGCTATGAACTGTAGGCTACTCCAGAGTTCCCAGTCGCCAGAGGAATAAAAGCATTTATAACAGGCTGTACAAGACTTGAATTCACTCAATAAAGTTAAAATAAAGTTACACTGACAATGGGTACTGGTGGCGACGTACCTAGTGACGACGTTTGTGTCACATGGCTTTGAGGCGACGTACCTAGTTCAGACGTTGTTAGTAGGCGTTATTTTTACTGGAATTCTAATATACGTCGCCGTGACGTCGCCACCGGAAGACGTTCCTCCTGTGACGTCGCCGCCAAGTCGCCGCTGGTCTCACATCTGCAGTCCCAATCAATCCCATTCAAAAATCCACACGTTCTGGCGGCGACGGCAGGGTAGACTTCTCCTTTTCCTGGTAATCCATGATTTGGCACAAAATGCTCGCCATACACCTCTCCAAACGGACGAGGCGTTTATACTCGACGCATCCGCACGAGTATGGAAAGCCTTTAGGGCCAAAAACACGCGAATTTTAACGCGTATTTCATTTGTAAAATACGCGTAAAATACACGTGAAATACGCGTTGATTATGTCACGCATATTTCACGTGTATTTCACGTGTATTTTGGGGGGTTGAATAACTGTTCGTCTGTTATAGGACAACTTAGTTTGAATAAACAAGCAGACACTGATTAGCTACTGGCTCTACGTTTATTTAACATGAACAGCAAGACAACTAGAAGTGAATGTGCTTTCCATTAAATGTATCACACAGTAAACAAATCCTTAACTAATAAAACAAACAAACGTTGCAATGAACGTGCTTTTTTTTTAATAAGTCACACACAGTAAACAAAACCTTAACGAAAAAACTTTGGAATGAACTTTGCAATTTAGACGCGCAAACTGCGTGCCGGTGCGGTGAGACGTGCATGCTCGGGCAGATTCGGCTTGAAGTCTATGATTCGGACGCGGCGCCGCGCGCGCTGTTACAAAAAAAAGCCGTGCACACAGCCCATAGATATAAACACACAGCCAAGCCAAATGGGGTCTTGCCGGTCTTGCGCACCGAACGCGTCATTTTTGCCGCGCGCACCTTCGCGATCGTGCGGACGCGTCGAGTATAAACAAGGCTTTACTCCGTGTCAGCGCGCGCTCTGATCGGTAAAGGTGCACAGACCTCTCCCGAATCATCTCCAGCAGTAGCAGCCTCCGTTTCCCTCTTAAGCTGATATTAGTATTTAAACATTCTCTATGATAAAAAAATGTTTGTAAAAAATATTTTAATAGCACGGTTTTGGCGGTTATAGAGTTCTAATGACGGTGTTCAACTATAACCGTCGGTCTCACGGTTATATAATAACCGTCACACCCCTAATCGCGGCGACATCAAAGAGCGTCGCAACTCTTTCTCTCTATGGCTCTGAGCCTACCTAAATAAACGTTTTCATATGTGTCTCTCTCTCACTCTTTTGCAAGTGTAACTGTGTTACTATAGTTACCAATGTTTATAGTAGCGGATTAATTTCGAACTGTAATTAAACTGACTGGAACTACCTGTGCATTAAACGGTTTTACTGCACACCTTCCAGCCAATCAGAATTGAGTATTTAAACAGCCCGTGGTATAACACAAGATAATGTTATTTATTTTAATCTTTGCCTTTGAGCTGTAAATGGCTTTTATAAATTAAGGTGTCTAATATCCTCCTGTTATGGCACTTGTAATTGATGTTTCTGTTCTTCTTCTTCTTTCGCCTACTACCCCTCCTGGGGCATAGGCCGCCAACAAGGGATCTCCAGGCATCTCTGTCCTGGGCCATTTTTTCCAGCTGACTCCAGGTCTTTCCCATGCTCTTTGTGTCTGCCTCCAAGTCTCGGCGCCAGGTATTTCTCGGTCGACCTCTGTTTCGCTTTCCTTGCGGATTCCATTTTAAGGCTTGTCTGGTGGTGTTTGTCGCTGGCTTACGTAAGGTGTGTCCAATCCATCCCCAACGTCGCTTCTTGATTTCCTCTTCTGCGGGTAGCTGGTTTGTTTTTTGCCAGAGTTCGCTATTGCTGATGGTCACTGGCCAGTGGATGCGGAGTATCTTTCGCAGGCAGCTATTGATGAACACCTGTACTTTCTTGGTGATGGTTACCATGGTCCTCCATGTTTCTGCTCCATAGAGGAGAACTGCCTTGACATTTGAATTAAAAAGTTTTATTTTGGTCTTGACGGACAGTTCCTTGGAGCTCCAGATGTTCCGGAGTTGTATGAATGCTGCACGCGCCTTTCCGATACGAGCCTTAACATCCACGTCAGTGCCCCCCTGTTTGTTGATGACACTGCCTAGGTAGATAAAGGCCTCGACCTCTTCCAGGGCTTCTCCATCAAGTGTAACTGGGGTGTTGCTGTTCGCATTTATCTTGAGGATCTTGCTCTTTCCCTTGTGTATGCTGAGGCCTACTCTCACTGAGGCAGCTGCTACGTTATTCGTCTTCTCCTGCATCTGCTGTTGGGTGTGTGACAATAGGGCCAAGTCGTCGGCAAAGTCCAGGTCATCCAGCTGATTCCAGAGCGTCCACTGGATCCGTGCTTTCTGTGGGCTGTTGAGGTCTTCATGATCCAGTCGATCGCTAGAAGGAAGAGAAACGGTGACAGCAAACAGCCTTGCCTGACGCCGGTCCGCACTTGGAATGCTTCTGTGAGCTGTCCTCCATGGATGACCTTGCAGGTCAGTCCCTCGTATGAGTTTCTGATGATGCTGACGATCTTTGCAGGCACACCATAATGCCGGAGGAGCTTCCAGAGGATTTCGCGGTCCACACTGTCGAAGGCTTTTTCGTAATCAACAAAGTTGATGCACAGGGGTGAGTTCCATTCTATCGACTGCTCAACTATAATACGCAGCGTCGCGATCTGATCAATGCAGGATCTATCCTTGCGAAAGCCGGCCTGCTGGTCACGAAGTTGAGCGTCGACGGGGTCCTTCATCCTGTTCAGCAGGACTCTGTTGAAGACTTTGCCTGGTACTGATAACAGTGTGATTCCTCTGTAGTTCGTGCAGTTGCTAAGGTCACCTTTCTTTGGAAGCTTTACGAGGTATCCCTCTTTCCATTCTGCAGGCACTTGTTCTTCCTCCCAAATTTTCTCAAAAAGTGGGTAGAGCATCTCAACCGTTGTTTCTATGTCTGCTTTCAGCGCCTCTGCTGGGATATTGTCTGGACCCGCTGCTTTTCCATTTCTAAGCTGTTTGATGGCCCTCCTTATTTCTTCTTTAGTTGGTACTTCACAGTCTATCGGCAGATCTGCGTTCGCTGGTTTTATGTCAGGTGGGTTTTGTGGTGTTGGCCTGTTCAAAAGTTCCTCGAAGTGCTCTACCCATCTGTTCCTTTGCTGCTCATCTCCCATAATTGACCTTCCGTTCTTATCCTTCACTGGTCTTTCCGGTCTGCTGTACTTCCCTGCTAACTTCTTGGTGGTGTCATACAGTTCTTTCATGTTGTTCTCTCTCGCTGCTTCCTCTGCTGATGTTGCCAGGTCATCAATGTACTTCCTCTTGTCTGCTCTAATGCTCTTCTTCGTCTGCTTGTTTGCTTCTGTATACTCTGCTTGTGCCTTGGCCTTCTCTGCTCGCGTGCGACTGTTGTTTACAGCCATCTTCTTTTCCTTCCTCTCCTTGATCTTTTTCAGACTGTCTGCAGAGATCCACTCTTTATGCTGGTGTTTCTTTGTGCCAAGCACTTCCTGGCATGTCCCTATCACTGCTTCTTTTAACGTGTCCCACCTCTTTTCAAGACTACTGTCATCTTCTTCCAACATGTCTTGCAGAGCTTGGAATTTGTTGCTGAGGGTCACTTTAAACTCGTATTGCTTTTCTTGCATCTCTCAGGAGAGCTGTGTTGAACTTTTGTCTTGATGATTTCGCCGCCATCCAGTTTTTCTTTAACTTTAGCTTCAGCCAGGCCACCACCAAGTGGTGGTCCGAAGCCACGTCTGCTCCCCTCTTCACTCGCACATCCTGCAAGGACCTTCTAAACTTCTTGTTTATGCAGATGTGGTCAATCTGATTCTCCGTTTTGTGGTCCGGCGACATCCAGGTGGCTTTGTGAATGTTCTTGTGGGGGAATACGCTGCCACCAATGACTAAGTTGTTTAATGCACACAGGTCTGCTAATCTCTCACCGTTTTCGTTCATGTCCCCAAGTCCATGGCACCCCATGATGCCTTCATACCCCGTGTTGTCCCTCCCAATCTTGGCGTTTAGGTCCCCCATCAGTATTGTGACGTCTCTCTCTGGGTACTTCTCCACTATAGACTGTAGTCTATTATAGAACTGGTCCTTTGCATCTTCATCGCTGTCATTTGTGGGAGCGTAGCATTGTATTACGTTCATCGTTATCTTCTTTTTCTTGGTTCGGAAGGATGCTGTGATAATTCTTGATCCATGGGCTTCCCATCCTATCAGTGCTCTCTGTGCTTCCTTTGACAGCATCAGTGCTACTCCTTGGGTGTGGGGGGCATTTTCCTCTTCATGTCCGGAGTACAGCATCATCTCTCCTGACGATAGTCGCCTCTGTCCTGACTGTGTCCATCTAGTCTCGCTGACTCCAAGCAGGGTGAGCTTGAAGTTCTTCATTTCTGCTGCTACCTCAAAAGTCTTCCCTATCTCATACATAGTTCGTACGTTCCATGTTCCTATGTTTGTTGTCCTGGTATTAAGAAGGGTTGTCGGCCGTGCAGCTTCCAGAGACTTCCGGCTTTCACTACATGGCGTCATACTTCTTCTTGACGAAGTCCCATCTCCTCCCAGGGCTGAAATGTCCTGATCTCCTGTTGGCGTTTCTGTAGCTAGCGTTTTTTTTTTATAGGTTGGGGTAGCTAGCCCCACGCCCAACCCTCCTCCTTTTGCAGCCGGGCTTGGGACCGTCCTTGGCGGAGTTATGTTTCTGTTGGTATAAGGTATTAATATTGATTCAGTGACGTTACATTAAGTAGAAATGTAAAAGTAATCAAAGTAAAAAAAAGTAAAAGTTTTTGCCATGTGTAATCATAGAAGCCTAAATTAATTTATTTAATCCTAACACAGAAGACAAATAACAGTTTTTTGTCTCCTCTTTAGGTGGAGAATAGTGATCCACGGTGGAATCTGTGGCTTCAGCAGACTGGTTGTATTTTTGCAAGCTTCTGACAACAACAGGGCTGGCACAGTGTTTGACCAGTTTGTTCAAGCCACAGCAAGGTATGGTGTTCCATCTCGAGTTAGATGTGACCACGGTGGAGAAAACAATACCGTTTGTTTGTTTATGAACATTTATCATGGGTCTGAAAGAGGAAGTGCCATCCGTGGTAGAAGTGTCTACAACCAGAGGATCGAGAGACTTTGGTGGGGTATGACTAATGTGTACCACCAGCTTTTCTCCTTTCTTGAAAGTGATGGAGTCTTTGACTGCAACAACGAGCTTCACATGTGGGCACTGCATTTTGTGTACCTTCCACGGATTAACCGGGACTTGGAGGTTTTCAGGGAACAGTGGAACAATCATGGCTTGCGCACTGCTGGTCACCACACACCATATCAGATGTTTGTCAGAGGATGTCTTCAGAGGCAAACGTCTTCTCTCACTGCCATGGCAGAGATTTTTGGACCCAGCCCTGCTCAATATGGTGCAAATCCTGCTGTGGATTGGCAGGAAGTTGTAACTGTTCCTACTAATCAATTCAGTCCAACCCAGGCACAGATGCAACAACTGCAGGATGTGGACATTCTTGCAGGACCTGTTGGTAGTCCGGCTATTGATGCACTTCAAACTGTAATTAATATTCTGCAACAGTAGATTGCTTTTGATTTGGTTCTATTATAAAAAAAAAAAATACATATAAAAAACTGTATATATCCACCTACCTTATAGACCAACGCTACTTTTGCGTCATCTAAGGGTAACGCCCCCTTTTGGGGGAAAACAAACGGATTCCCCTGAGAACAGAACTCACTCTAGATCTGCTAAGTTTCTTAATAGCAAAAATGGCACAAACTTAAAGAAGCTACTGGATACAGGGTAACAGAGGTGTCCCTTTGAAATGGTCGAAACTGGATTAATGACCCCACGCAGTGGCCAAATATGGACTATTCAGACATCTAACGTTACCACTATCTCGTGGAATCACCAAGTAAGTAACGTTAGCCTTTTTTTGTTGTTTTTTGTCATTAACACTCACAGTATGACAAACTAGACGACGAGGCCATGTCACTTGGATCATATTTAACTTGATTTAAGCTATTGACATAGTTTTGTTGTCGACTAGCTATACTATACTGTTGAAATAGTGGCAGGCTAGGACTAAAGTGGACTTGGCTGGTTTCTGCTTGTGTCTAGAAAGTGCTAGGACTTTGAAAGTTGTAAAAGGTATACAGTGTACGGCAAAATATGTATAGGACCAATGTATGTATGTACGTACGGGGCTATCAAATTAGATGTTGTGACATTACGCTCTCCTAGCTAGTCTAGAAGGCTTGATCTAGTTACTGCCATACGTGTTGTTACATGTAGCCCAGAGCAGTGGTCGTCGAAAAGTCAACAGTTAGGCCTAAAGCACTTTCTAGACACAAGCAGAAACCAGCAAAGTCCACTTTAGTCCTAGCCTGCCACTATTTCAACAGTAAAATCAGTTAACAGCCAAGGTAGCGTGCCTAGTGAGAGCTAATCACGTAACGTTAGCTGCTAGCAGCTTCGTCTTTCTAACTAGTATAGCTAGTCGACAACAAAACTGTCAATAGCTTAAATCAAGTTAAATATGATCCAAGTGACATGGCCTCGTCGTCTAGTTTGTCATACTGTGAGTGTTAATGACAAAAAACAACAAAAAAAGGCTAACGTTACTTACTTGGTGATTCCACGAGATAGTGGTAACGTTAGATGTCTGAATAGTCCATATTTGGCCACTGCGTGGGGTCATTAATCCAGTTTTCGACCATTTCAAAGGGACACCTCTGTAACCCTGTATCCAGTAGCTTCTTTAAGTTTGTGCCATTTTTGCTATCAAGAAACTTTGCAGATCTAGAGCGAGTTCTGTTCTCAGGGGAATCCGTTTGTTTTCCCCCAAAAAGGGGCGTTACCCTTCGATGACGCAAAAGTAGCGTTGGTCTATTCTGCTCTAAACAATGCGCGCTGCCATGACGACGACTCCGGTTGCCAACTTCCGGTTCGAGTCTGGTCTATGCTTTTTTGCCATGTGTTTTAGATTGTCTCATCCCCACATCGCTAAACTAAATATCGAAAAAACATTCATCAAATGTGATCTGACCACGTTATTTTTTATTAAATCGCAGATAAAAACAAAATGAACGTTTTTCTTTTCTTCATAACTTCCAAAGGATAGCTGATGCATGACTGCGCGATCTCCCTAATCCAGCAATACATGAACATCTGACAGTCTCTATCACCCCGACTGCTGCAGAATAACAGTTCTAAAAGGTTAGGCTGGTTAGTCCTTTGACTACTGTCTACCTCTGCTTTCAAAGATGCACAGTCTATATATTTCTCAGGCCTGTGAGGTTAGGCATAACGTTATGCCGAGTTTCATTCATGAGACCAAAGTCCAGTTTGCGCGCTGATGTCGCCTCATGATCATCTATTGTTTACTATATACTTCTTATTTATTAAAACCAGGCAATTGGTTGATGAAACATTGATTGAAATTAAGATACAATTAATAAAAAACGAATAATTCACTTTAAAGAAAGGTTTCTTTGTGGTTTCCCTTTAAGATCTCTGTGAAAGTTTTAAAGTCGCTTTCAGAACGGTCATGTCTGTGAATATAAAATGCATGTGCAGACTGATATTTTTCTAATGTCTGGACCACTGATCTATATAATATATCATTCAATATAGATGAGTGGTCTGGACTAGAGTGCTAGCATTCTATGTAAACAAATACTTCAACAGGAAGTAGAAAACCGTTTAGTCAGTTGAACCTGCTATGAATCATGGGAAAAAGAACGAGCGCAGAAAAAGGTGGATATAGTAGGGCTGCACGATTAATCGCAATTTACATGTAATCCCACGATTTTGAAATCGCAAAGGCTGCAATTATCTTTTATGCGCAGCTTGTCAGTGAAGCACGGCTCAGTAAACGCTGCTCACTCTGAAAGCACTGAGTCTCTTATAACATGCATTTGAAAAAGCAACACGCGTCAAACATTTACTCCAAACTCACTTCATAACGACAGTTGAGCATAATTTGTGATATGATGTGGCTTCTTACACAGAATAAGGCAGTCGTGTATTTATAAGTCATGTTTAATAAGTCAAAGCATTGCAATCTTCTGTTTATTCAGCGACAGTGATAGGGATTTCCTTGAATGACGTGCGTTATCTACTTCTGCGGCGGGGCATATTTATCGTGTCTGTGTGAGAGCTTACTACTGGTCAGCCACACTGCACTTAAAAGCTGCGCATAAAATATCGCAGCCTTTGTAAAATTGCGTGCGGTTTTATTGCCATTAATCGTGCAGCCCTAATATAAATGTTAATGGATGGTTGACTGATTTTATTTGGTGCTGAATGAGGTGAAGACTCCATAACATAAGCCTTATAACATAGACAGTATTTATTTATATTTGAAACCTGGTAAGATGCATCACATTTGTGGAAAATAAATTGCATAATAGATATAATTTATTGATCCCAGGTTTAAATTGGTCATGTCACCATTGCTCACATTTAAGAAAAGAAATAAAAGCGTATGTGAAATCTTAAAAATTAAGATTACTTGTACATATACTCTACTTATGAAACTAAATAGTAGAAAATATAGATTTGAGTATTGCACAGTTTAATTTATTGCATTTGCATTATTGTACTATTAAAGCATTGTATGTTTAAAGATATATGGTAAATGGTAAATGGACTGCATTTATATAGCGCTTTCACAGACCCAATGGCCACCAAAGCGCTTTACATTTGCCTCACATTCACCCATTCACACACTCATTCATACACCGACGGGCGACGGCAGCCATGCAAGGCGCCATCCAGCTCGTCGGGAGCAGCCGGGGTTAGGTGTCTTGCTCATGGACACCTCGACACTTGGTCAGGTGGAACCGAGGATTGAACCACCAACCTTCCGGTTTGTAGACAACCTACATGAACCACTGAGCCACTGCCGCCCCTATAAAGGATATGGAGCTAAGATAAAAGGATATTAAGCTGCTGACAAGTCTGAGGTAAGTACAAATTTCCCTGAATATTAGTTAATAATATATGACACTGAGGGAGGACTTGAAATTATGACCTGGAATGGTTTCCTGAGGCTGTATTGCAGAAACAACTTCAGTCAGAGTAATATCTTGTCTTAAGTAACCACTGTGATTCATTTTGGAACCAATTTAAAACACTGAACTTGTCAGATTATAACTTGGGGCTTAAAGGGATAGTTCACCCATTTACTCACCCTTATGTTGTTCCAAAGTTTCTTTCTTGTGTGGAACTTCCATACTATGGAAAAAAATATTATGGAAGTCAATGGGGACCAGCAATGTTTGGTTACCAATAATCTTAAAATATTAGTAACCAAACATTGAAAGAGGCTCATGCATGTTTGAAACAACATGAGGGTGAGTTAATGACGACAGAATTTTAAATTGAGTGAACAATACCTTTAAGATAGGACGTTTCTGTAATTTGGTCCCTGTGAAGCAAGGTTATGTTGTTTTAACAGATATTCATTACAATTGCATTGATCAAGAACCACATCTGTAAACTTTTCCACAATCAAATGTTAACTTTTAATATTTTAATAATCTTGAGTTGGGTTGATTGGTTTTACAGATAAATTCCTACTTTTCCAAAATTAAGGTCATGGGTTGGATTCCCAGGGAAAGCAAGAACTGATAAGAATGTAAATGTGTACATTGAAATGCAATGTAAGGCACTTTGGATAAAAGCATCTGCCAAATGCCAGGGACTGCAGATGAAATTTAGCTCTGTAGCTAATTCTGTGACAGTTCTTTACTGTCCATTGTCCCTGTTAAAATAATAATATGTAAATGTACTAATATGCAAAAGGGGGCAATCTTGGTACAAATATTTGTTCATAAAAATGCAATCTATCTATTTTCTTTAGGCTACACAAGAAAACGAAGAAAAAGAAAAAAAAGAAATAGCAATAGAAATACCTGTCCTGACCGGAGCACAAGCTCTCATTCTAATCCTGAAAGCCTTAAATAACATATGTAAATACTTCAAGTCATTAAATTCCTTTAAATTGATAATATCACCTGTATACCTAATTACAGTTTGTCTGAGTGCCCAATTTCAGAACAAAAAGGTTTGAAAAAGCGCCCCCTGCTTGCTATAGCTGTAAATGTAAGCACAACAAAATCTCACGTTGTTTTCCAAAGACAGATATTAGGCTTGTTTGAGATGCGCCTCGCCTCGCCTGGATTATAGCCGAGAGTAGGCGGCTGCAGTGAGGGGAGGAGTGAAAAAAGTGCAGGCAAGACGGACACTTCCTGAATCTCGCTGTGTTGTGGACTGCAAACGTCAGAGAATGGAAGAGATCGCGTTCGCGTTCTTTATCGCAGACGAAGTGGATGCAATTGAAATACCACTACTTTTGCACGAAGATGGTTATGATGAGGAGAATCACCGAAGGTGAAATGCTCATTACTTAAAATGGCTTTTTCAGTAAATAGTAGGGATATAAATCTATCTGGTCTTGGTATGTTGCAACTTGAATAGATCTAATGAAAATAACCAGTCCAGACTGCAGATAATTCAGCACTTAATAAAATAAAGGTTTAAAGGATTTCATTAAAACGTAAATGAAGCCAATAGCAAGTTGCTTTCGAGAGAGAGGTCATAAGAAATGTTTTTTTCTCTCCTAGGAATGTCCCTAAAATTCCTCACTTTGTTGAGAATGTGGTCCATTTGTACAGTCCTTCTGAGTTTCAAAGTCATTTCAGACTTTCTAAAGGGCATGTGGAGGTATGCAGGCAAACAAAACATAATGTTAGGCATACCCCCCCCCCCCCCCCCCCCCAATGAAAATGTATGTGTCCATGTTTTTGTTATATGATAACTATTTTTTTTCTCTTCCTAATGCAGGATCTTATAAATACACTTGGTCCTTTTTACATGAATAAACAGCAGACTAAGGTGCCGCTGACAAACAGTATACTTGCCTCTCTATGGACTCTATCCAATCAAGAGTCCTATAGAGGAGTGGCAGACAGATTTAACATCACCAAATCTACAGTTTCCACACACCTGCATGATTTCTGTTCTCTTGTCATAAAACATTTGTCACATTACATCTCCTGGCCCAGAGGACAAGCCCTACACATATCACAGTCAGAATTCGAAAAAGCTGGGTTTCCTAAAACTGTCTGTGCAGTTGATGGATGCCACATTCCAATTGTAAAACCTCACTGTGAGAATCCTGTGGCCTATATCAATAGGAAACAGTTCTATTCTGTTATTCTTACAGGATTCTGTGACAGTCAGCGGCGTTTCTGTCATGTCAGTGTGGGTCACCCTGGTAGTTGGCATGATTCAAGGGCATTTCGTTTGTCAGGGGTAGGCCGCCTTCTTGAGAAGATCCACATTCCCTGGTTCCTGAGGGCATGCATATAATTGGAGATTCTGCATACCCTCTCTCGCTTCAGCTTATAAAGCCATACAGAGACAATGGCCACTTGACTGTAAGGCAGAGACACTTCAATAGGAAACTGAATTCTGCGCGTGTAGTTATTGAGCATGCATTTGGAATTTTAAAATCAAAATTTAGGAGACTCAGATGTCTGCACATGAAAAAAGTAAAGAACATTTCTTCTGCAGTCACAGCCTGTTGCATCCTCCATAACATCTGCCTGAAATCCAATGACCAAATTGACGAGGATCAGCAGGCAGATGTTATGGAGGATGACCCATACCCACCAGAAGCCCACATTCACAATGATGCATCACATCATAGAGATGCAATCTGTGGCCGCCTGTGAACGTCACATTTACTTGTTTCACCTTCAACAATTCCCTCCATAAGAACTTATTTAAACTTCTCTTAAGAAGCTTTTTGATTTGACTGTTTTGTGAACTGGTAGATGGGATTTTACAGGATTATTTTAAGCACTTACTATCAAATGATTGACATATTCTGCTAGTGTTCTCTATAATAATGATGTGATAAGCAATAAAATGATGATACACATGGAAATGGATTATATCAGTGGTCTCAAACTCGCGGCCCAATATTTTGTGGCCCCCTACTTGACGCAACCCGTCGTTGCGTGTGCCGCGTTTAAAATTTTTTAATTTGTTTTTTTTATCCCTTACCATAGATAGTCTCGTGACAGCTTACGGTGGGTTTGTTGTCAATAGTTGTCATAGACAACCGCGAAGTACAAACATACTGCGCCTGGAAAGAATGAGCACGTCGCTTCAATTATGAGCGCGCTTGCCGCGCGCCTATATTTGAAATAACGAACTTGAGCGCACAAAATATGTGAGCGCGATATGTGAACGGCCCCTTGTCGAGCTACCACCAATCAGGCCACGAGCTACTGGCAGCTCGCGAGCGACGTGTTAGAGACCCCTGCTCTAAAACAATGTGAGAATAATCATTTTGAGCTTGTAATATGTGTCCAACAGGTTGATAAGAAGGTTTGCTTTGATTTGTGCAGTCAGTAATTTGAGACACTATACATGTGTAGAAAGAATTCAATAAGACGGGCAGACATGACTGCAAATATTTGTATTTCAAAGCAATAATTGTTTTTCTAAGTATAATAGGAAATGTGCCTTCCAAAAAAAAAAAAATCAATATCATTAATGTGTTGTATAAAGGAAATAAAAAGGACATAAGCAAATATAAATATCACAAATATGTGTTATAGACAAAGAAAGTTTGTAAAATGAACTTCAACTGTCAGAAGGACAGCTCATGAAGAACCAATCATGTACAGAAAGGAATGTTCAAATTCAGAGGAACAGTTCAGAAGAAACGTTAATAATAAATATTGAGAAGATTGGATCAGTTGTGCTCCTTTTTTGGAATACTTGAATACTATTTTTTGTGGAATACTTGATGCGGCCCAGCCTGACCCCGACTCTACCTCCAGCGGCCCCCAGTTAAGTTGAGTTTGAGACCCCTGGATTATATAGTTAAACTTTATTTTTTAATAGATCGATCATCATTTCCTGGGATTTACTGATTTTTTTTTTAGTTGTTCAAGGATTTCTCCAAGGCAGGTAAGAGATTTTTTTTCAAACATCCTTCTCCGCCTCTCTTTAAGCCTTCTTCGGCGCTCCAAGTCAGGCCGCACTAGTGACTCAAGAGCAGCTGTTCTCCTCTCTGAATGTGCTTCATATACTTCACAGAATGTGGATGTTTGTCTCCTTCTGTGCATTTCTTTGGAGGGCATAGCAGTGGAGGGACCTGGTTGTTCTTCTGGGAGAGAATGTGCTTCTGGGAGAGGCTGTTCTTGGGAGCCTGTGGCCTGTGCAATTGAGGACTTGGTCTGGGATGAGGTCGTGTTGAACAGAGGAGTTGAGCAGATTGTGCCTGATGGTGCACTCCCAACTCCAGATTTGCCAAATAAGTCTTCCATTTCCTGTGAGAAAACATGTAAAACAATGTAAATAGAGATGCTTTAGAATTTTTTTTAATGTAAACCCAGTGATTTGCAGTAATTTCAATACAAAAAGTACACCAACCTTGTAATACTCCCATGTAACGTTTCCCTCTCCTGTTGATCGACACCGGTCTTTAGCCCTTTTGTAAGTAGTGATCATGTTGCCAAGTTTTTTGCGCAATTTTTCATTGGTGATGTTGTAACCTTTTTCTTTGAAGGCTTGCTCCAGCTTTTTGTAAAATGCTATTTTATTTCTGTAGTACAAATGCAGATGCATTTGTGTGAGGTCAAGCAGCAGCAGCGTGGTCCTGTGTGTGAATTCTATGAAAACAGCAGTTTAAAATTGTGAGAGATAAACTTTATACATAGTTAACTTTATACATATTAGAAACAGTTCATACCTTGTTGGGTTTCTTGAAATTCTGACTGCAGGGAAGGGGATTGAAGATTGTGTGTTTGTGTGACATTTATTTTCCTTGTTTCAACAGGGCACTTGACAAGGGATACTTGATTATCAATCGCTGGAGGGGGACACTGAGACAGAGTAACAGAAGGGCCACACTGAGACAGAGATGCTGGACGTGGAGGGGGACACTGAGACTGAGTAACAGAAGGGCCACACTGAGACAGAGATGCTGGACGTGGAGGGGGAAGTTGAGACAGAGTAACAGAAGGGCCACACTGAGACAGAGATGCTGGACGTGGAGGGGGAAGTTGAGACAGAGTAACAGAAGGGCCACACTGAGACAGAGATGCTGGACGTGGAGGGGCAAGTTGAGACAGAGTAACAGAAGGGCCACACTGAGACAGAGATGCTGGACGTGGAGGGGGAAGTTGAGACAAGAGTAACAGAAGGGCCACACTGAGACAGAGATGCTGGACGTGGAGGGGCAAGTTGAGACAGAGTAACAGAAGGGCCACACTGAGACAGAGATGCTGGACGTGGAGGGGCAAGTTGAGACAGAGTAACAGAAGGGCCACACTGAGACAGAGATGCTGGACGTGGAGGGGCAAGTTGAGACAGAGTAACAGAAGGGCCACACTGAGACAGAGATGCTGGACGTGGAGGGGCAAGTTGAGACAGAGTAACAGAAGGGCCACACTGAGACAGAGATGCTGGACGTGGAGGGGCAAGTTGAGACAGAGTAACAGAAGGGCCACACTGAGACAGAGATGCTGGACGTGGAGGGGGAAGTTGAGACAGAGTAACAGAAGGGCCACACTGAGACAGAGATGCTGAACGTGGAGGGGCAAGTTGAGACAGAGTAACAGAAGGGCCACACTGAGACAGAGATGCTGGACGTGGAGGGGGAAGTTGAGACAGAGTAACAGAAGGGCCACACTGAGACAGAGATGCTGGACGTGGAGGGGCAAGTTGAGACAGAGTAACAGAAGGGCCACACTGAGACAGAGATGCTGGACGTGGAGGGGGAAGTTGAGACAGAGTAACAGAAGGGCCACACTGAGACAGAGATGCTGAACGTGGAGGGGCAAGTTGAGACAGAGTAACAGAAGGGCCACACTGAGACAGAGATGCTGGACGTGGAGGGGGAAGTTGAGACAGAGTAACAGAAGGGCCACACTGAGACAGAGATGCTGGACGTGGAGGGGCAAGTTGAGACAGAGTAACAAAAGGGCCACACTGAGACAGAGATGCTGGACGTGGAGGGGGAAGTTGAGACAGAGTAACAGAAGGGCCACACTGAGACAGAGATGCTGGACGTGGAGGGGCAAGTTGAGACAGAGTAACAGAAGGGCCACACTGAGACAGAGATGCTGGACGTGGAGGGGGAAGTTGAGACAGAGTAACAGAAGGGCCACACTGAGACAGAGATGCTGAACGTGGAGGGGCAAGTTGAGACAGAGTAACAGAAGGGCCACACTGAGACAGAGATGCTGAACGTGGAGGGGCAAGTTGAGACAGAGTAACAGAAGGGCCACACTGAGACAGAGATGCTGGACGTGGAGGGGCAAGTTGAGACAGAGTAACAGAAGGGCCACACTGAGACAGAGATGCTGGACGTGGAGGGGCAAGTTGAGACAGAGTAACAGAAGGGCCACACTGAGACAGAGATGCTGGACGTGGAGGGGCAAGTTGAGACAGAGTAACAGAAGGGCCACACTGAGACAGAGATGCTGGACGTGGAGGGGCAAGTTGAGACAGAGTAACAGAAGGGCCACACTGAGACAGAGATGCTGGACGTGGAGGGGCAAGTTGAGACAGAGTAACAGAAGGGCCACACTGAGACAGAGATGCTGAACGTGGAGGGGCAAGTTGAGACAGAGTAACAGAAGGGCCACACTGAGACAGAGATGCTGAACGTGGAGGGGCAAGTTGAGACAGAGTAACAGAAGGGCCACACTGAGACAGAGATGCTGGACGTGGAGGGGCAAGTTGAGACAGAGTAACAGAAGGGCCACACTGAGACAGAGATGCTGGACGTGGAGGGGCAAGTTGAGACAGAGTAACAGAAGGGCCACACTGAGACAGAGATGCTGGACGTGGAGGGGCAAGTTGAGACAGAGTAACAGAAGGGCCACACTGAGACAGAGATGCTGGACGTGGAGGGGCAAGTTGAGACAGAGTAACAGAAGGGCCACACTGAGACAGAGATGCTGGACGTGGAGGGGCAAGTTGAGACAGAGTAACAGAAGGGCCACACTGAGACAGAGATGCTGGACGTGGAGGGGCAAGTTGAGACAGAGTAACAGAAGGGCCACACTGAGACAGAGATGCTGGACGTGGAGGGGCAAGTTGAGACAGAGTAACAGAAGGGCCACACTGAGACAGAGATGCTGGACGTGGAGGGGCAAGTTGAGACAGAGTAACAGAAGGGCCACACTGAGACAGAGATGCTGGACGTGGAGGGGCAAGTTGAGACAGAGTAACAGAAGGGCCACACTGAGACAGAGATGCTGGACGTGGAGGGGCAAGTTGAGACAGAGTAACAGAAGGGCCACACTGAGACAGAGATGCTGGACGTGGAGGGGCAAGTTGAGACAGAGTAACAGAAGGGCCACACTGAGACAGAGATGCTGGACGTGGAGGGGCAAGTTGAGACAGAGTAACAGAAGGGCCACACTGAGACAGAGATGCTGGACGTGGAGGGGCAAGTTGAGACAGAGTAACAGAAGGGCCACACTGAGACAGAGATGCTGGACGTGGAGGGGCAAGTTGAGACAGAGTAACAGAAGGGCCACACTGAGACAGAGATGCTGGACGTGGAGGGGCAAGTTGAGACAGAGTAACAGAAGGGCCACACTGAGACAGAGATGCTGGACGTGGAGGGGCAAGTTGAGACAGAGTAACAGAAGGGCCACACTGAGACAGAGATGCTGGACGTGGAGGGGCAAGTTGAGACAGAGTAACAGAAGGGCCACACTGAGACAGAGATGCTGGACGTGGAGGGGCAAGTTGAGACAGAGTAACAGAAGGGCCACACTGAGACAGAGATGCTGGACGTGGAGGGGCAAGTTGAGACAGAGTAACAGAAGGGCCACACTGAGACAGAGATGCTGGACGTGGAGGGGCAAGTTGAGACAGAGTAACAGAAGGGCCACACTGAGACAGAGATGCTGGACGTGGAGGGGCAAGTTGAGACAGAGTAACAGAAGGGCCACACTGAGACAGAGATGCTGGACGTGGAGGGGCAAGTTGAGACAGAGTAACAGAAGGGCCACACTGAGACAGAGATGCTGGACGTGGAGGGGCAAGTTGAGACAGAGTAACAGAAGGGCCACACTGAGACAGAGATGCTGGACGTGGAGGGGCAAGTTGAGACAGAGTAACAGAAGGGCCACACTGAGACAGAGATGCTGGACGTGGAGGGGCAAGTTGAGACAGAGTAACAGAAGGGCCACACTGAGACAGAGATGCTGGACGTGGAGGGGGAAGTTGAGACAGAGTAACAGAAGGGCCACACTGAGACAGAGATGCTGGACGTGGAGGGGCAAGTTGAGACAGAGGAACAGAAGGGCCACACTGAGACAGAGATGCTGGACGTGGAGGGGCAAGTTGAGACAGAGTAACAGAAGGGCCACACTGAGACAGAGATGCTGGACGTGGAGGGGCAAGTTGAGACAGAGTAACAGAAGGGCCACACTGAGACAGAGATGCTGGACAGTGGGTAGTATCTGCTAAAGAGAACACAATAATAAAAAAAATCCCCATGATCATTTTAAATGTTATAATGGTTAACTCTCTGGGGTCGGCGGTCTCGCCGGCGATACCAGCTCACTTTTTTCCTTATCAGTGCAAAAGAGACTCAAATTACTCTGTTAATTTTGATCTTACATATAAGTGTTGTACATCATTAGATCCTGTTAAGTTTCTATTTTTTTTGTGGATACTCACAATAAAAACAAAGTGTTGTGCTTTTCACCAAATAAAGAAAAACAAACATGATGCGAGTTTTGCGTTCTCTCTGTCAGTGAAGTCCATTCTGAAACGCGTCCTAAGATTAACTGTAACTCCGCGATTACTTGTCACACAGGCACGAGAGGTTTTTCTTTATGAAGCTTGAATTCTCTTCTTTTAAATGAAGTAATTTATATAAAAAACAAATATTCTCAGTTTATGCAATCTGTATGAAAAGAGAGTGCTGTCAGTATTTTTTCCCCCAGCTCATTACACTTCATTACGCGTTAATCTGACACGCCCACGGACGACGCGCGCTATTCAAACGCAAATGTCGAGGCAAGCCATGACAACGCCCACATCAGCTGTTCCACCGCGGCGGTAAAATGTGTGGTGTATTTGCTGCCTTTTACCGCTAAGAGGCGCTACAATCATAGACTCTGAAAAGTGTTCGTTTATTCCGGTTTATTCTCTCTAATGCGTAATCTGCTGCCGCACCGCGCTGATTCAGAGCGATTGAAAGCTGGTAGCAGAAGAATTCAACAAGTGAAACGTAGTTAAAATAATTCATAATCACAATACTGAAATTAGGCTACTGAAATGTAATTGAATAAATAATGAAAACATTTCAACATAAAACATTGCAATAAAAACATTTAGGCTACATGAACGAGGCTTTACAACTTTAACAGCGTACAGACGATAGCTCAGTGATCAACGCAACGACACGAGCTTCGAGGAGCTTCAACAGACCCGAGATCGAATCTCAATGTAGCATAGATGTTGTTAACCGATGTTGTCCTACGTTTATATTTTCCCACCTTGATGCTTAAATAGGTAACTGTTTATATCTGTTTACTTATTTAAAGTCAAGAGTTTTGTTTGATTATCATTACAACATAAATTTGCTACATTCCTGTAGAACCGCAGCCGCTGCACAAACGACAAAAACTGATGAAGATTGTCAGCCGATCAGAAAATGAAAATGAAGAAGCTCGTCTTTAGTCTGCTAAATTATTGTGTAATGTAAAAGAACACTAAAATTACTTAAGTTTGAAACCAAGTTCGAACATTTCAAGGTTTAAATTGTTTAATTTAAAACAGGGTTGCATCTTGTTTAGAGTTTATTTCTTTTGCGATGCAAAATAAGAAACACTAGGCTAATCTTATTCTTGCGACATTTTAAATTTGTATTGCCAAAGAAATTACAGCTAAATTAAACAATTAAAACAGTAGGCCTACAAAACGAAAATTGTCCAAAGAAACATAATTAAATTAAAAACATGCGTTTCTCTTTGCCTCTCTCGCGCTGGATCTCTTTTTAACAAGTTTATTTAGTCTCCCTCGCTGCGCGCGCGGGTCTCTCTCTCGAAATTAATCATTTCAGGGTAAAAACACATCATACAGCTGATAATACTGTATATGTCGCTGCGTGTCAGCCATACAAATCACGAAAAAATTATTTAACCTTTAATTGTTGCTTCAAAGACACAGCATGCCTTGTTGAATTCACCTTACAATAACTTCAATTGAAATTTTGTGTGAAAAAAAAACTTTAAATAGGCTACAATAAATAAACTACAATATTTATAATTTAATAAGATATGGGGCCTACATTTGGACACAGATTTATCCTTACAATAATTTTGCCTGCTCATCAGGCTGGCTATCCGACACTCTCCATATGAAAGAGGAACATTAACACCTTTGTCCAGCAACTGTCCCTCCAACCCCCCACAGGCTATCGGAGTCTGAGGCTGACTTAACACAAAGAGAAGTCGCAATTCACACTTAAATCGCCATTCTAGACAGTGTTGATAATGAAGGAATTAAATGATTTAAGTTACATGTAGCCTAGTGATATTTCTGTCATAAAAGTTTATTACTAAATATTTCATTATTTCAATAATTGATGAAATAAAACTGGTTTGGGGCAGCTTTTTCCAAGCAAAACTAAATATAATCTGAAAAAACGCTTGTGAATTTGTTGTCACTTAATATTAAAGTCTACAGGGATCTTTGGATCCTTACAACCAGGCATGCAATTTGTGAATTAAGTTTTTATTTTATTTTGTATTATTCAAATAAATATCGAAACACGGTGCTTCGTGGTAATGCTGCTAAATTAAATAACATTTATAGAATAATTATGAACTTAAATGAAACAATATCGCAACATTTCGACAAATACATTATTATGTTTTTACATTTTAATTCAGGGCGATTTAGCCTACATTTAATTAGAGCGAGATTTTCACCCATGTCTTGTCATTTTCTCATTGGGAAGCGCATGTTTGAGTAGATCCTCTGTACCTCTCGTTTTCATATGGATTAGCCTACATAATCAGATAACATTTATTAGCCTAAATATTTAGACATTTAAAGGCTTTAGACATAGCCGATTTCTTATCGTGACTGAGCTGAAGTGGCTTTCGGTTCATTTTTGTGACGCGCAGTTCCCGGAGACAGAGAGGACAGATATACTGTTTTTGTCGTTAGCCTAATATGAATACAAGTTTACAGTTTTGAACGATGTAAGCTACTCTACTCTTATCTGTATGACCAAAAAATTACGGAGTCGCCTATTAAGTTATTTTAGCTGTAATAATGAGATAAATAAATTAATCTAAATGAACGCGCCGCCGCGTTTGTCGAACACTAACTCACGATGCCAGAATAAAACCCGACTTTAGAAAAATGCATAGGGTCACTCGGCGTGGTGTGCCAAAACACTTAATTATAAACTTCAATATTTCATTCAAAATAATCTCAACACGCTTTGTGAAATTTTGAAAAGCCGTGCATGCATTAAGGCCACTGGAACTAATGAACAACTGAAACGCTGGTTTTGATTTTATTGTTTTTCGTTTAAACGTGCCTGTTGCATATCTCTATTTTATATATTTGATATTGGTGAAGTAGCCTATAGCATTGATTAGCTGTGGAGGGAGGGGTGTGGGGATTAAAATAATTCAGCAGAAGTAGGGATGTTTAGACCAGAAGGAAATCCCAGTCCCCCCTGGCAAATCACACTTTACTTAAAACCATGTTTTTAAAAACTCTAGGTTGTAGGGAACAGACCTCTCTGCCATGCGCGCGCACGGTTTGGAGCACAATATCTGTCTCGCATGCACGCTCGCTCTAAATAGATTACGGGATATTTTAACTAATTTACGGTATAACTAGTCGATCACGAGTGGCTCAACAGGTAGATCTATAGATAAACTATATCTTTCAGGAATTTGACCGACCGGGTTGACACTTCAGCGTGAGAAATCGGGGGGGTGGCGTGAGAGCCTGGAATAAATAAATAAAAAAATATATATAGCCTATATAAAACAAAACTGTATGGTGTAACAGAGTTTTAGAGCTAGACAAATCTCTCTGCAATAATAAATATAAAATATACAGCAGACCATGTTTGTGCGGGATTTGAACCTGTGTCATCTTGATGATGAACCATCAGTTCTACCGCTCGGCTATGAATTTTGTTACTGAGAAATAACCAAACGTTTGATTCTCACATGAGCGAGAAAACGTTTTGTCTTTAGCCTGTGAGTGTAGGCCTACTTTAACCTTTTACAGTTTTAAAAGATTATATCTTATCTGTATGACGAACAATTTGTTGTAGGCTTATTTGGAAATTACCATAACTTGTAGTATTTCATCCTTAGGCTACTGTTAATAGACATTAGCCCCACTTACGTTTTGCTAAATGTCCCTTTGCGCCACCTGGCGGTCATTTCGCGTACGACTTTGAAATGCGACTGGTTTATTTTTACCGCGGTGGATGGCTAAAAATGGTATGTGGATGGCTAAAATGTGTGACTAAAAATGTGCTTTTGGCTTTCATTTATATTTTGATTGTTTGTATATATATATATATATATATATGTATATGTATATATATATATATATATATATATATATATATATATATATATACATATATATATATATATATATATATGTGTATATATATATATATATATATATATATATATATATATATAATGAGCCTTTCATTCAGGGGTGTCACACAAGAAAGAATGCAAGGACAATATATATATATATATAAATAAATAAATATTTATATACACACACACACACACACACACACACACACATATATATATATATATATATATATGTGTGTGTGTGTGTGTGTGTGTGTGTATATAAATATTTATTTATTTATATATATATATTGTCCTTGCATTCTTTCTTGTGTGACACCCCTGAATGAAAGGCTCATTAGTATGCAGTCTGCTCAGGTGAGAACTGCCTAATTATTCATGAGGGGGTTGGGCCGATCCGCCCATCCGCATATTGCCTTTGCAAACAAAAAAATGTTTTTCACAATTTAAAACAATCTATTGTTTTATGTGAATGATTAGCCAGAATGATTTTCAGATCAATTTGAAGCAAATACTCTAGGCGACAACATCCACTAGTCAAAAGTCTTGTGGACAGATATTTAGTATGTTATTTGTGGCCATATATTAGAAAATTTATTTTTTAGTTTTTTCAATAACCACGCATAAACAATATTCTCTCAAAAATACAAACATGTACATACATGTTGCTCACATATAATGGTAGCCCTGTGTGTGCTATATAGAGTGTAATTTCACCTGTGCCATTAATATGTTTATAAGCAACTGAAAAATGCACAAATGTCAGAGCATGCCAAAACATCTCAAGGACCCCGAAAACACCTCAGACCCCAGAGGGTTAAAAGAAAAATGCCTTACCTTGTTTCTGTGTTGCAGATCTCACTTGTTGCATTATATATGCTGCATATGTTTTGTCTATAAAAAACTATTTTCAATCAATAAAAATAAAATTCATTATTTTTACATCATCAAGCAACCAATTTTATATATTTTTTTACTTACCATTCTTTATTCTCTCAGCAATTTCTTTGCTTACGGTTAATGTGATTGCTCCCTGGGAGTCTGATAGTGTTAGTAACATATTCTCCATCTTGCTACAATTGTTAACTTTGTGGATGCCTTTTATAATCAAAGCCATAATGAGAAATAATGAGCAAACAGATGCTGCATTACATTTATATTGTTATCCCTAATTATAGGTTAAACATTTCAGAGTGGGACATGGCACAGCTGATTAACTTGATGTCTATCCTAAAGGATAGTTTACCCAAAGAAAAAAAATCTTTGGGTGAACTATCCCTTTTTTTACGTGAAAAATAGTCCATATAAATATATTACACAATTGTGTGTCACCTTAATGTAAATTTGGATTTCATGTTTAATGACAAATAAAAGTGTGTACAACTAATTAATATTCAAAATATATATATAAAAAACACATTCTAAATTAAGAAATTAGCAAGCATGTGTGGGTTTTGTTTACTGCACTCCTGGAATAAGACATCCCTAGATAAAGATCTCAGATAAAAACACAAACATGAGGCCTTATTGTAAAACTGTCACATTAGATATGCATGTTTGATTGACTAATTTATTTAATGGATTAATGTTGTACAAAAATGAAATGTACAAAATTAACACAAGCATGCAATACAATAAAGAGAAATGACAACAAACAGAACTTTAAACCAAGAAAATAAAAGGGTATATAAAGCACATGTCCTAATTACTAATAAAATACTATAGAAAAAAAAAAGTATTATGCTATAGGTAGGCTAATGGACTTCTTGGAATTAAGGGATAAAAAATATCAGCTGACATTCGCTGCCAATGAGCATTAAGCTGTGTCGTCAGCAAGTCGTTTCCCATCATGCTTTTGATCCGCGCAGTCGGTGGAGAGCAACTGCGCTCGACTGCAGAATCCGACAGGTGTGCCTTGCGCTCGCGAGAGATTTTTGACATACGTCAGCATGACATCAGAGCCAGGCGGAACGCAGTCGGACACATTATTAACCGGCATGCATCTCGCGCTGATCACCGGTGATCGGTTCTGCGCAGATTTTGCTCATCTCAAACAAGCCTATTGATTACAGTGGTCTGCATCTTAAACCTGTAGTGATCATAAACCTGCATTGGTTACCTCCACTGTAACTGATTTCCCCACACACGTTAATGCTTTGATGTTAAAGCTAGAATGTCCACTAATGTGTTTATTTACAAAAAGGCATGAGTGGAGAAAAACAAGTTAATTTTATTTTTATCTAAATTGTCATAAAACTGCTATTTAAATATATTATTCATATAGGTTATACAAAAAACCTGAATAAGCTGATCTATAGAATGTAAACTGGTGGTAGCCTAGTCTAAGAAAGGTACACCCCTCTAAGCTCACAGAAATGGTTAGACCCAAGTCTTCAGCAGCCAATGACACCGACCCGTTCATACTGATTTTTAACGTCACAGTGTTATTAATTATTGAAGAGTGTTTAAAACCTTAATTTCATCAGCAGGGCTTACTTCTGCTATTGTAGGCTTATTTTGTAAGGGGACTTTAATTCACAGGGACTTTAAAGCACTCACATAAGTTACAATCGAATTTTCCACCTTCCCGTAACCAACTTAACTGTAGTAACTTAACGTTAAATATCCAGCCTAATGTTTAGTTTAGACATGCTGAAACTCATAAGGATCATAAGATTGACCGCTGTAGTTAAAACTAGCGAGCGGGCCGTTCAAGGCACGGGACGATGGGAGGCTATTCTTTCAGGAAAGAATTATACAACATTTTCTTTTACATACCTCAAACCATCATGAGCAAGTTTTCATCGGACTGTCCTTAGCGACACACCGACACATCTTGCCGTCTCTTCTGCTGGTAACGTTACATCCAACGACTGGTGTTCAAGAATGCTATCCGCTGCGTTTGCAACGTCTTCCCTCAACTGTGAAACTCTTCTATATATAAAATGATAATCGAGAGGAGAATTTATTTCGTAGAAATCAGGTAAAGACAACAAATCATCCGCAATCCCTCTGAAAACACATTCACCTCCTGCCATTTCTGCGTCGAACCGTCTTCAAACTCCCGCTAATGACGTATGGTCTCTTTAACTGTCCAATGACAGTGCGTGTTACATTTACAAGTGGGAGACAGGCGAAAGGTGATTGGTTGCTCCCACGTGTGTACTGTCCTATGGCATTTTTTTATGGAAGTCAATTTCTGCCAAAATTAAATAAATCAATTAAATGTTAAAAATAAAAAATAAAACCACTTTAACCATTTCATTATAGAAAACTGTACGCAAAATATGTGACAAAATTGATAATGAAATTAAATTATTTCATTTTCACCATGACAGTGCATCATCCCTGTCAAATTGAAAAATAAAATCCAATTGGTGATTTCACGTTTCATTTTCACTACAATCTCGAGGCAAGACTGCCAATACTAAAATGAAAAGGCAAACGTGCAAAAGAAACTGCAAATGCAGTTTTTACAAAGCTTTTTATTAACACTCACGCAATAATAGTGACAATTCAAGTTCAAATGTAAAGTTTAGTTGTCATTTTATTTACTCTTTTATTTCACAGTTTTCGTTTTCGTTTTCATTTTCAAAGACACCTGTATGCAAATTATATGTTAATGAGTGGGTGGGGTTCAATTACGCTGTTACGCTGAGGAGCGAAAATGGCGGTTATGACCAGTATAGCAGCAGAATTAAACCAGCTAGCAAGCATTTCGGATGATGATGACTTCGACAGCGAGTGACACCCTTTACAGTCTATGGTTGACACACAAACCCGCGTCCCTTTACTGACTCGTTTAATTTGCTCCGGGTGAATATTGTTGGTTACAGGGTGAGGGATTGCGCATATTGTCATTCCCGCAGATTTTGTGCTCACACCTAAAGTGCTTGCACATAAAGACAAGTGTATTCGCTATTTAAAACAGTATAATGGGTCCGTGCGTCATGTCTTAAAGCAACAGCAGCCTAATATACCGGCTGCCAAATAATGAGATAATATTAAAAATATATATATGGCAGTTTTTCCCCATGTTATCGATGTCAAAATTGTGGCCAGTAACTTTGAAAAACCACTATCCACAGTGGCTGGTGAGCAAAAACGTTAATGTCAAGCCCTGACTATATTGAATAGGTTAAATGGTATAATACACCAGACTAAACATGATTCCCATCATTTTTGTTTTGTTTTAAATCTAAACTCTCTCCCCCACAGAATTGAGAGGCTTTGGAGAGATGTGTATGAACATGTTTTAAGCATGTTCTATCACATCTTCTACAACATGGAGACAGAGGGAATACTCAATCCAGATTCTGAGATTGACATTTTTGCCCTTCACTGGAGTTTTTTGTGTCAACTGCAGAGGCATCTTGCCTTCTTTAAAGATGCATGGAACAACCACCGCATCAGAACTGCTGGGAGCCAGTCACCTGTCCAGCTTTGGTTAAGATACAGTTCCAACAATACTGACGACACCATTCAAGTAAGACATCAGATTATGTATGTATATATTATAATTTTTTACATCAGATTATGTATGTATATTATGGAGTATATAGGGTATATATTTACCCTTAAAAGTGCATAAGCGATTTCTGAGAAACACTGTTGATTTTTGAAATCAACATCCCTATTGCTGATTGCCTATAAAAGTGTTTTGTTGCTCGGTCAGATCCACTTTTTTCCTACTGTTTAAACAGCCAGGACTATGTACAAACATATTTTTTCAGCACACACACAGAATAGACATCTAGCAAATATTCACAAAATTATTTGTTTCTTAGAAATCACATACTGCACCTCTAATTCTTAAGCCATTGTATTAGGAAAAATCATAAATGTCTTAATGTCGTCTTTTTCTGTTATACTTTTAGACTATAACAACTTTTTTTTCTCCTTCCACCCACAATATGACTGATTTTCATTAATGAACACAGGTGGATGAATATTATGGGATCGACTGGGATGGACCCCCAAGTCACGATAATGATGGAGTGCCAATTCCAGAAGTGGCTCTACCTCGACAACTGACCGAAGAGGAATTGGGTAGTCTGCCGAATCCTAATGTGCCCTTTTCAGAAGCCATTGACACATACTACAACACATCACTAAAATTCACCAATTACTGGACATTTTGTAAATAGCACTGTATTTTACAGCATTTCGTATGTTGGTATAAACTCTCCAGCCAGTTTATTGTACGTTGATTCAAGAAACCAGACAAAACACTGGATTTTATTAAATCCGAATTAAAAGACTTTTATTTGTCTGACATTTCATACTGTTGAACAAAACAGCTAATGAAGTTAATTTACCATTGTAATAGGACAGAAAATATAATTCATATGTAATAAATAAATTACTTTCTCAAACTAGGGTGCAACACTGTATTTTTTTTTAACAGGGGAAACATGCCCCAGTATTGTGACCGCGTCATTGTTACAGCCAAAAATAAGCAAACCTGCAGTTTCAACTGTGACCTTTAGGTAGTGTAACTTTTAACTTTTTTTTTGCTGAAGAGTTGCATGTTAGTACACAGAACAGTAATTACACCAAACCAAACCCACTCTCTATTGATGATACAGCAGCTTTCAGGTCCTTATGGAAACTCTCATAAGTGCTTTATTTTGCTGGGAGTTTGATGGTTTCTCTACAAGTGGATGCAGTTGGCATTGCAACATCAGAGGACACCTCTACATATAGATTCTGAGGATGAATTCCCCAACCCACCCAGAATTGAATGAGTGGCATCAGCTCTTCTGGTGTGCCTGTGTAAAAATAGAAATCTTCAATTATATTTGATTTTCAGAGAGTGAATTATTACTAAAAGTCTGTTCAATAAAACAATATAATACATTGTATAGTTTCAGAAGACTTGTAAATATAGTGTGCAAATCATATGGAGTACTTTCATGGTGTACATATCCTTTTTGGAGTCACTATAATCTGCCAAAAGAATTATTTAATTGAGAATGCAACTTAAAAAATAAGATCATATAGGTTGAATACCGCATTTAAAAATGGGCAGTGGTGTAAAGTATTCGAGTAAATGTATTTATTATCACCCAAACTTGTCAATAAGGCTACTTTATGCAAATGTGAGTGCATTAGCAGGTAGTTTCTGAATCGCAGGTGTTTCATATATGAGATGAGGACATATGCTGCCTTCACGTGCTTTCGGAAATGTTCTACTTCTAAAGTTGGATTATGAGCTCATCACATTAAATTTTTGACATGTGAGGGTATTCATGTCAAATTTTTTAAACTAGGAAACTAGTATTTATGTTAATTCCGATAGCATGTAAAGGCAGCAATAGCTGTAGCCAGTGATGAGGCCCAAACCAGCATGCCCACTTTACTTAATTTTACTAAACTTTATCTTATTTTATTGGGTGAACTATCCCTTTAAGTACTTTTTTTTTTAGACTTTTACTCAAGTGCTGTTAGAATTGAAGTCATTTTAAGGTATTATGTACTTTCACTTAAATGTGGTTTTAAGGTACTCTTTACATCTCTGAAAATGGGTTTGTACAAGTTAAGAGTAAACATGCTTCATAATTGTGTATTAAGAGGTGGTTTCTTTTTACCTACCATTTTCAATGTACTGACGAAAGAAACCAGTTATCTTGAATGTGTCCTCCAGACTATAGCCACCATAGTCTTCATCGTCACTGTCAACTGTTGGCCATATAATTCTGTCGAGGACCATCTAAAAACAAAGCAAAGAAATACTATACATTCCATCTGATCAAAAAACCTGAATTAGGGTTAATGGTGACAAATTAAATTAATTAGATTACCTAGCCAAGATTTATCTAGTATATACTGTATCAATTCTCTATTTAAACCACACAATGCAATTCATGGATGAAACGTATATGGTATAAATGCAACAATACCTCTCGCTCAATCATTTGAGCTTACGCTCTTGGAAAAAGAACATCAGTCAGGGCAGGCCGTTCTTTGATCATATGCAAGACTCCTGTGTCTTTTAACCCCAGTCTGATCTGTCGAATTTGCTTTTCCCTCCGACCAATGACCTGTATTAATTCATTTGGCATTATTTAATGATGTAAAATATGAAATCTGTAAAAATGGTCACTAAACAAAAGTAAATAAACGATGAATCCCCAACTATTTGGGAAGTCAGGAACACAGACAAGCAGAATGATACAGAAAGTAAAGCATAACAGTGCTGTTATACTAAATATCACCACTCCAAGGATATAAATAATGTTTTTTTTTAATAATGTGTCAAGAGTAAAACATTCATTAGAATCAATGGCACTTACTGCATGGTAAAGGATGCTTTGTGCCAACCATTTTCTGTTGTTCTCATTTACTGGTGAGAGATCCCAGTTGATTGCCAAGTTATTTACTTGGTCATGTTCATCTTCTGTCAAATTTCCAGACCCTTGAAGCTATGACAGCAGATATGTATCAGAAATGATTTGTAGAATGTTCTTCAAGACACACTTAAAGCATGCAATATATAACAAATTTTGTCATTATACCATGGTCTGTCTGAATATTTGATTCTGGGTTAGGAAGGTGTGCGATAAGTAAAGCATAATCCACGGCTAGCTGTGCATTGAACGATTTTAATACACAACCTTTTTTGCCTCCACATCGTGCATTAAAATTGTTTAATGCACATCTAGCCGTGGATTATCCTTTACTTGAACATGACATTATAGATGATGCTGAATTTAAACTCACAAGTAAAACAATATCAGTCACATCGGTGTCAGGGCAGTCCTCTAGTTCTACAACAGCTATCTCATCCTTCTGTTCAATCAACAGATTGAAAAATGAGTGGCTCAAACCGGTGAGTAAGGGTCCACCGTGCAGGAAGGAATGTCCAATCATGCGCCCAATGACACGGAAAAGGTCACTATCCAGTAAGAGCCGAGAAGTGGAAGGCACCAAATGGTCTTCTTGTCCATTAAAGAACAATGTTTTACCACAGTTTTCTAGAAAATATGATGATTAAAAAACAATATATATATAGAAATGTCCAGATGCTAATAAAACAATTTTACACAACCTTCTTTCTTTATGTCTCTTACATCAAAATTAAATAGGCTAATAAATATTTCAGAACTTACCAGCCAACTGTGTAGTTATATTTAATAAGTAAAACAAAGGAAAGGAAAAAGGAATAATTCACACAGAAATATGAGACCTCATATTGTTCAACACATGTATGACTTTTTGTTCTATGTAATTGACCGTTTCTAAAATAAATTTTTTTGCTCCAAAGAATAAAAAACAAAATCATACTTATTTGAAATTACATGAGGGTGAGTAAATGGCTGAAACCATACTGTACTTTTTCGCTAAATTAAACCCTACCTCCAAGTAGAACAGACAATGGACGGGCCCAGTTAGTCATTGAATTTTTGTAAAATGTCAGTATTTCTCTCTCTCTCTCTTCGGGACTTTTACGTAGATCCATCTTTGCCACAAGATCTGGCTGATCCTCCGCTTCTTGCAGTACAAAACGTCTAAAGATGTAAGCAGCATGGTTCAAATCAGGCTCAGTTCTCCAGTCTGCAAAAATGTGCATATGATTAGTAGTATTAAATTATTTATGCAGAAAAAATAAAATGTTAATTTGCAAGTTGCCAAATTTATGTTCATAAAAAGACCTTCAGTATCCTCACTGCTGAATTTCAAATCTCCGCTATCTAGTCTCCTGCTACTCGTCCCTTCAAAAGCCAGATCATGACGCTGCTCTCTGCTGCTATGACTCCTTTCTGTAACCTGCTCATCATTCTCCTGTCTGCTGCTACAGGTCTCTTCTAAAACCTCGTCACTGACGTCAAGGTCAATAATCTCCTGCCTGTCACAGTTTTGACCTCTGCTGTTTTCATCTCTTTCAATGCTCTTCTCTTTTGCTGACCTATTTTTTAGAAGAAATTTTCTGTTATATGACAAAAAAGAGCATAAAATGAACTGTGACAACATGTGTTGCTAAACACAAGAAGCAAGAAAACATGTTCAATATGACTTAAATCAGTTTTTCATTTATATAGTACTATACATAATGCAGACTTACAGAAATATAGCGGTACCAATATCTTAAATTCCATAGGTCACCATTTACTCACAAGATACATTTGTCCACATGGTCCTGGATTTCTACATGGCTAAATGTTTCATCACAGTAAATGCACTGTACAGGGGGCCCAGATCCACATTTAGGTTCACACGATTCCTTAAAACAAGCAGTGGAAAAACTGTCACCTCCATTTTCAAACTCATTTACTGCATGCTTGTGGCATTTATGGTTACATACCATGCCAAGGTCTTTCTGAAGAGGCCTTACATACACAATTGCTGCATGTATTCCAATGGTGTCTTGAAGATAATGCGGTGTATACCCTTCTGATGGACAGGGGACGACTTGCAAAGTTTTTGTCCTCGTAGCACCATATGGTCTGAGCAATTCAAACCCCCCACCATCTTTCAGTTTTGGAAACTCCATAAGCAATGTGGACTTGAATTCTCCAGATGTGCAGTGCTTATCTGCAACAGAAATGGTCAATTAAACAATGACAAACTATGACAAAAAAGAGCATAAAATGAACTGTGACAACATGTGTTGCTAAACACAAGAAGCAAGAAAACATGTACCTGGGAAAACAGTCTTGACACCTCGCCTGTGGAGACATGAAAAGCAGGGTTATAAAATATGTTTGTACATAGACCTGGCTGTATAAACAGCCATTCCACATATAACCCCAGTTTTAAAATTAGCAAGGTCTGGGTTGTTAAGAATTTTACCATAATTAAACCTACAATGCAACCCAATCTATACATGTATATAAAGTTATTATCATAATACTGAATGCAGTATGCTGCCAGTTTCAAATATTTTTTTAAATATGAAACAATTGCCGAGGTCCGGTGCGGTCCTCGGTGACAGTTAACTTAGATACGTTATCTATCGGCATAGCCATTGCGTGTGATAATGTCTGGCTATCCGCATTTGACGCAAGGCTGCTCTTGCGTTTCCGGTTGGGGAGATTTAAAGCGGAGGAAAACCGAGGAAAACGGTATTATGGCAGAGTCTTCAAAATTTACTGTCCTCTCGTCTTTGAAACGAAACTTTAATACGTTTAGATGTAATTTTATATATAGTTATGTTTATTTAATATAATAAACACAGAAGCATAAACAAAATGAGGAGTGTCTGTTTTTGTGACTAACGTTTCTTTAGTATAGCAATAGAGTATAAAAACCAATATAAATTCTCGGTATAGCATTGGACTCTACGATCGGCGGAAGTAATCCAGCATCCTTAGACCTTCACCGGAAATACCGCCGTGCATAGAGCCCATTGATGTAGAGTTGTGTTACTAAGATCAGAGAAAGTCTAATATGGGGAGAACTCCCACTCACATTAAACTTCCGGGTTCTGAACTGTTGCAGTTCCACTCTGGGTCCATATGAGGGCGCTCACAGGCGGAGTGCAGAATGAATGGAGGTCTATGGAGCAATACCCCTAAAAATCCACTTTTCTCAGGATATAATTTTTTGTCTAGTAATTTGAATGTTGTATTCGAAAGAAGATGCAAAGAAATTACACATTGCTGGGTGTTAGATTTTTTAGAGTCACTTATTTGCTTTAAAAAGTCTTTTAAAATGTCAATGACGTCATACACATCGTACGACCAGAAACCTGCTTTACGGCAATCCTTCAGACACTTTGGTGCTTACGCGCATAGACAGACGAGAGAAGCCGCGAAATATAAAAATACTACTGTTATTGTGTCACGAAATGTAGTTTTAATAGTTTTTCAGTCGACAATGTAGTTGTTGAAAGCTCAAATCTGTGGTTTATTTATAAAGATAGCGCTTATTTAAAAATTTGATCTGACGTTTTCGGAGTTGTGATATCCAAGCCTTTACCGGGGTCTCAGCGCTCTGCACCCCGCCTGGAACAGCCTTTACTCGGTTAGTGCTTATGACGTTTGTGGTTAAACATGACATATAATTCGTCTTGTGTATATCTAACGGGCGATCTTTGGTCTCATTAATCTTGTTCCCTGGCAAATCGTTTTGGCTGACGGCAAAGTGAAGTTTCATAACTTTATATTGTGGCTATTTTAATGTTGTATCCTGCTGTGTCTGAATCGTTTACTTTATTTATTGTCTTGTGTTACGACCCCTCTTTGGCTCTCATCCGTCTTGGGATTGTTAGAAGGGGAACACAAGACCAGTTCAGACAAACGTCTCTATGGAACACTGTACGAATTGAGAATCACGAGAGACACAGCCAAAATAGAATAAAAAGTAATTTAATAAGGATAAAGTAATTTATATTACATGTGAGCAGGGCAAAAAGGAAGAAAGGGAAAACAGGACTTGTGCCAAACAAACGAAAATAACATAAGCAAAACGAAACTAACTAAAGCATTTCAATCTAAGCCTAAACTAAAACGAAAGATCAAAGAAAAAGTCTTCAACGTCCGAGACGTCGTAAATAAACTATACTGACTAATGAAAACAAAAATACAGGGGGTGGCACAAATCCCTAACCTAATGAATATAGACACAAAAGAAAACTGAGTGTGCAAAATGTATGTCACGTGACAATCTTACCTATTCCCTTCCTCCTTCCCGCTTAACCCAGCTTTGCAAAGCTGTTTAACAAAATCAGAGCTCACGAATGAGAAGTGTCAGGGAGCACTCAGAACAAAAGGCAAGCGTAACATGACAGACAAAACAAACATTTAACAAAACTAAAGCAACCGGAGAGAAAACCAAAACATCTCAAAGCAAAAACAAAAATCTCTCTCTCTTCCTGGTGTTAGCATGCGTCTTAAGTAGGGCTTCTCCAGGTGTCAAGCATCAGGATGATGAGGATCCCGCCTCACAAGGCAAACCCACTCAACTCATTACGAGTGATTGACAGGTAACACAGCCAATCAGCGACAGCCTGTGAAAGTGAAAGTAAGAGAGACAAGAGACCAAAAAGAGAAACACAAACCCCCAAGAAAACACTATAAACGTCCCAAAGGACGTAACACCCCCACATTTAAGATCAAACTCATCGTTTGATACAAAAAAAAAACAACAACTAAAAAAAAACCTGAACATATAGACTAAGCAGAAGCACAAACATACCCACATACCTACATTCAAACTCTAGAAAGAGTATCAGCAAGAATATTCTCGGAACCCTTCTTGTGATGAATTTCCAAGTGATAATTCTGCACAAACAAAGCCCAACGCATCAAGCGTTGATTTGCATTATACATGCGCGACAAAAACACAAGGGGATGGTGATCAGTAAACACAATGGTAGGACAACTGGAAGAACCCAAATAGACCTCAAAGAACTGTAAGGCTAGTAGTAAAGCTAGGGTTTCCTTCTCGATGGTAGAATAATTTGCTTGATGTTTATTGAATTTACGAGAAAAAAAACAAACTGGATGGTCCACACAATCCGTACCCTCCTGAATCAGGACTGCTCCAGCGCCGACTGCGCTCGCGTCAACCTCCAGCTTGAACGCCTGATCAAACTGTGGGGCTGCCAGAACTGGACTGGTACACATCAAAGCCTTAGCATTTTCAAATGCAACCTGACATTCCTCAGTCCAGACAAAAGTCAGCTTAGGGCTGAGGAGGTTAGTGAGAGGAGTTACTACCGTAGCAAAATTTTTACAAAAACTTCGGTAGTAACCAATCATACCCAAAAATCGTCTTAACTCTCGCCGTGTAACAGGAACAGGGAACTTAGTAATGGCAGCAACTTTCTCATCTACCGGCTTTACTTGCCCATTTCCTACATGCTTTCCCAAATAGGTCACGGTGGCTTGACCAAACACACACTTGGCAAGGTTAAGTGTTAAAGACGCACGTTCTAAACGTTCAAACACAGTCCGCAACAAAGACAAATGCTCTTTCCAGTCACCAGAAAAGATCACCAAGTCATCCAAATATGCCTTGCAATTTGGTACCCCAGCGAGAACGGTTTGAATCAATCGCTGAAACGTAGCAGGTGCGTTTCGTAACCCGAACGCCATAACATGGTATTGTAGAAAGCAATCCGGAGTTACGAACGCAGATATGTCGGACGCACGTGGGGTTAATGGTACCTGCCAGTACCCTTTAAGTAAGTCAAGTTTGCTAACAAATCTAGCGGAACCGATACTGTCGACACAATCCTCCATTCTAGGGAGCGGATAACAATCAGGCACGGTACCTGCCAGTACCCTTTAAGTAAGTCAAGTTTGCTAACAAATCTAGCGGAACCGATACTGTCGACACAATCCTCCATTCTAGGGAGCGGATAACAATCAGGCACGGTGACAGCATTGACTTTTCGGTAATCCGTACAAAAACGAAAAGAACCATCAGGTTTCTTAACGAGAAGACATGGGGAACTCCACGGACTATAACTATGACGAGCTAAATCATTCTCTAACAAATAGTCAGTTTCTGTCTTCATAGCGGACCTCTTAACCTCGTTAACTCGATAAGGATGTTGTTTTATCGGTTTTGCATCTCGAACATCAATATCATGCTGTAACACCCCAGTCTGGGATGGGACATCAGAAAACAGAACGGGAAATGATGTAATGAGAGCAACCACGTCCTGCCTTTGCCCATTAGGTAGAGAAGATAAATGAGAAGACAGATTGGACAGAATAGCGGAATTTCCCAATTTACTACATTGTTGTGGAGTATTTCTCAATACCAGTCCATCCTCATCCTCATTCAGGTCACCTTCTAAAACAGAAGAAGCTGTAGACGTTATTAAAACAGCGGCAGTGTCTGGGAACGGTTTAACAGGTGCACAATCATCACGAGCATAATATGCTTTGAGCATGTTAATGTGACAAACACGCGTCTTACGCCTTCTTTCGGGAGTGGATATCACATAGTCCGTATTACTGAGTTTCCTAACTATGCTATACGGACCAGTAAATCTAGCAGACAATGCAGACCCAGGTATCGGCAATAATACCACTACCTTGTCATTAGGCTGAAAAGACCGCGCAACAGCGTGCTTGTCAAATCGATCCTTCATCTCCGACTGCGCATTTTTCAAAAAGTTACGCGCAAGATCACATGCATTGTGCAGCTTCTCTCGAAATCGACTAACGTAATCAAGGACATTCGTTTTCTTCTCTGTTTTACTCTCCATCATCTGATCTTTCAAAACCTTGAGCGGTCCCCGGAGAGTATGTCCAAAAACCAACTCGGCCGGACTAAAACCGAGCGATTCTTGCACACTCTCGCGTACCGCAAACAATACTAAAGGAATTCCTTCATCCCAATCTTTATTTGTGTCCATACAAAATTTTCGAAGCATGGTTTTTAAGGTCTGATGAAACCTTTCGATCGCACCCTGGCTTTCTGGGTGATATGCACTAGAAACTCGGTGCTCGATGGACAAAGACTTTAGCGTTTGGGTAAAAACTCGCGACAAAAAATTTGTACCTTGGTCTGTTTGGACCACTTTCGGAAGTCCAAAAGTAGAAAAAAACTTAGTCAAAGCTTTCAGAATAACAGGAGCCGTTATCTTCCGCAATGGAACAGCCTCGGGAAATCTGGTCGCTCTACACATTATAGTACATAGATATTGATTACCTGCTTTCGTTTTCGGTAATGGTCCGACACAGTCAACCAGTACCTCTTCAAACGCTTCTCCTATAACCGGGATGGGAGACAGTGGAGCGGGTGAGATAACCTGATTCGGCTTTCCTGCAATTTGACAAGTATGACACGTACGACAAAATTTTGCAACGTCTCGCTTCAACCCAGGCAAAAAAAAATGCTGAAGAATGCGATGGTAAGTTTTCGTTACCCCCAAATGTCCCGAAAGCAAATGTTCATGCGCCAAACACAATACATGAGAACGATATTTGATTGGAACTACTACTTGAAATACCACGTTCCAATCCAAATCCTCCTCAACCTTAGAGCACCACTTACGCATTAGTAAACCATTGTCTACGAAGTATGCGATATTTCTTTTCTTAGCAGCCTCAGAGCTAATTACAGCTGACAAACACTTTCTCAAAGAGGGATCATCGTTTTGTGCAACAACGATCTGAGAGCGAGTAATGGGTAGATCTAACGAATTCAAACTTTCTAGCCAATTTTCTGAATTTTTCACATTAGGACCGCTCCCAAAACCCATCTTAGTTTCAGAGGTTTTCGCATCATCCGCTAAGACGGATCCCATCAGCGAGTCAGCCAAATCAACTTCGCGCCCTGTTTTAGCTGACTGAGCACGAGTAACTGCACAAGCAGAAAACACTTCAGGGTGCAAATTAATGACGTTGTAAGAGCCACATAAGGACTAGTTCATCTGAAATAATAATTTTGTTTAAAAACAGTAAAAACTATTTTATGAAAATTCATAAGTAATGTATTGTTTGAAATGCATAATTTAGTAATGTTTAGATCTGATAACATTTCAATATTTCAGCTTCCAGTCAGATAGCGCTACGTCATAGCGTAAGCGATTGGATGTAGTTAGTTTCAGTTTGAAGTTAGAGACGTTGGAAGCAACACAGTTTTTTGACCGTGCGTACCATGTCTATGTATAATTTTATGTTTTGGAAGTAAACTTTTAAAAGGAAGACTTGTTTTGCTCGTGTTTCAAATACTGGTTGTATTTAGACTGACTTCAAAAGGTGGTACAGAAGAATCAGAAGAAACTACCATTTCATTAGTCAAAAAACTCGCTAATTCGAAACGAAGCTGGAAAACGGAGCGGACGTGTCTAGCTTGTTGTTGGATGAGGGAGCAAAGGATAGGACTTTAGCGCCGCAATCAAGACAAAGGATTGGGCCAGTCAGCGACAGAGACTCGTGACGGACCGACATCAGGCGGCAGTTTCTCCGTTTGTCGGGTTTCGTTGGCCTGTTTGTTAACAGAGAAGTGAGTGAAGCTGCGCGCGCTGAAGTGGGTGCCGACGGACGGACGCACGCACGAAGATATGAGTGAGTTTGGAAGAGAAAAAAAAGTAGGTCAACTTCTCCCTGCAAAACATAAGTCTATATAGAAAGCTCTGATTCAGTCAGTGTGGAGTTTTGGCGATCTTTAAGAAGTTGTTTTGCACTCGGTTTATTAAGAAAGGTATGTTTGAAGAAAGTGCTTGAAACGTTTGCATACAACTAGAGCATTAACTCCGCTATTTGTAAGATGGCTGAGGAAGATGAACGTAGATGTATCGAAGATACAATGGAACAGGGAAGGTCACATAAGCTGACAGAGAAGGCATTAGAAGAGAAATTGCAGAGGTGCATTTCATTGAGAAGAAGAACATTAGCAACTCTTACAAGCAAAAGAAAAGAGTTAGAAACATTGATGAGTGATGTTCAAAATTTACAAAGGGTAAAAAATATGATGGAAAATGACTTTGCAACGTCAATAAATGAGTTTAAACGTCTCAACAACGAAGTTGCAAATCTTTTGACTGAAGATGAAAAAACAAGTGATCAAGAGAACTGGTTCGACCCTAAAATGGCAACAATTAGAGGATTTATGAAAACGACAAAAAATTGGATTGCAGCTGAGCATGAATCCATACTGCCAGTGGAAAAGGTGCTGCAAGAAGAAACTAATGTGGTTGATTATCTGCAAGAAACTGTTAAACCAAATGACAGCGTTTCACAGGTTGGGGTCAACGATGTCACATATGCCAGCCCACGTGGATCACAAGTAAGTCGCACCTCAGCTGTGTCACGAGTATCGTCAGCAAGAGCTAGGCAGGAAGCGGAACATGCAGCCCTGCTCGAACGTGCTGCAATGCTAAAGAAAATGCAACAGCTTGAGTTTGAAGCAGCTAGAATCAAAGCTGAAAAGGAAGAGTTAGAGCTAGAAACTGCGTTAGCCGAGAGTAAAGCAAAAATAAGGGTGCTTAAAGAATATGAAAAATCTGAAGATGGTTTAAGTAGCTACGCGGCAGTGCAAAAGCCACGAGGTGGACACGTGAAGGAAAGAACTAGTATTATGCTTCCACAACAAGCTAATACGAACACTCATGTTCAATCACATACACGGCACTCCCGAATACAACAACAATCTCAACCGGTCTTCGATTATGTGCCTAATGCTCAGCCTAACAGAGGTGATGACATACTAGCGGTTATGCAAAAACAGAATGTAATAACTGAGCTACTTGTAAAACAACAGCAGCTATCTCATCTACCAACCAAGGACATTCCTGTGTTTAAGGGTGATGCGCTACAATACAAATCTTTCATGAGGGCGTTTGAGCACGCAATAGATCAGAAAACCAGCAATGATCAAGACAAGTTGTACTTCCTGGAACAATTTACGGCCGGTGAACCGCAAGAGCTTGTTCGCAGCTGTGCTCATATGACGCCTAACAAAGGCTACTGCGAAGCGAAGCGACAACTTCATAAGCACTATGGGGATGAATTACGGATTGCCAGCGCGTACATTGACAAAGCACTCAAATGGCCTCAAGTGAAGTCTGATGATGGGAAAGCATTGAGCGCTTATGCAATGTTTTTGATTGGATGTCGCAATACTATGGAAGACATCGAATTCTTAGAGGAGATGGACAACCCTACCAACTTACGGACAGTGGTGTCTAAGCTACCGTACAAACTGAAGGAACGTTGGCGTGCTGAAGCTTATGACATAAAAGAGCGAAGAGGCAGGAGAGCAAAGTTTGCTGATTTGGTGAGCTACATAGACCGCCAATCTAGAATAGCGATGGATCCCCTCTTTGGTAATATCTCAGACAGCCGTCCAATCTCAAGTGGAAAGATTGACCAAAAAGAAAAGCATCATGGAAAAAGAGAGGTTCGTGGAAGCAGTTTTGCAACAAATGTTTTCACCGAAAGCAAAGGGCCTCAAGAAACGCATGTTAAGCCAACAAATTCAATTAAAACTGTGAGTGCCTTTGAGAAGCCGTGTTTGTACTGCCAGCAATCACATACCCTCGCCTCATGCAGCAAAATCAAACACCAACCACATAAGGAGCGTGTGGATTTCTTAAAACTGAAAGGCTTGTGTTTTGGATGCTTAGTTCCGGGTCATCTTAGCAAATTCTGCAAAAGAAGAATTGAGTGTAAAGAATGTGCTTTAAAGCATCCAGACATTCTGCACATAATAAAAGAAGAAGGTTCTGTCTCACCTGAAAAGAAAGATGGTCGTCATGGAAGTGAAGTATCGTGTGCTCAAGTTTCTATTCTGCAAGAGTCCTGTAGCCTCACGGGGGCCGGAGAAGCGGAAAGTGTGCTGTCAATAGTACCAGTGAAGATCAAGTCGAAAAGGAGTGACAAGTGTGTTGAAACATACGCCTTTCTGGACCCGGGAAGCACAGCAACGTTCTGCACAGAAGACCTGCAAAGGAAACTAAACATCAAAGGGAAACCGACACGAATACTTCTTAGCACCATGGGTCAAGACAAACCTGGAGAACAGAAGCTCATGAACAGTTTTGTCATATCAGACCTGGAAGTGTGCGGGCTGGAAGACATAAAGTACATTGAGCTACCTAAGGTGTTCACTCATAGCAACATACCTGTTCACATCGAGAACATACCTAAACAGTCAGATATCCAGAAGTGGCCTTATCTCAATGAAGTACGCTTGCCAGAGATAGAAGCGGATGTAGGCCTGCTTATTGGAGCTAACTGTTCAAGAGCAATGGAACCATGGCATGTTATTAATGCTGAGGATGGAGGCCCTTATGCCGTGAAGACTGCCATTGGCTGGGTTGTGAATGGGCCCATAAGAAAGGAAATGGATGATGCAATGAATGAAATGCCTACATTTTCAGTAAACAGAATTTCTGTTATGGAGATTGAGAAGCTACTGGTTCAACAGTATAACACTGATTTTTCAGAGCGTAACTACGATGATCAAGAGGAGATGTCTCGTGAAGACAAACAGTTTATGCAGTCTGTGCAGAAAACGACACTGTTTGAGAATGGCCATTACAGTATTGGACTGCCATTCAGGAATGAGAAGCTACAAATGCCTAATAACCGTTGTGTGGCGGAACAGCGCATAGCCTGTTTGCTTAGAAAGTTCAAGAAGAATCCTGAATTCTTTGAAGAGTACAAGAGCTTTATGGAGACCATCATTGACAAAGGCTACGCTGTCCAAGTTCCAGTCCAACAGCTGAACCGTGACGACAACAGGCTGTTTTACATACCACATCACGGGGTGTATCACCCGAAGAAAAGAAAGTTGCGGGTGGTCTTCGACTGCACAGCTTCGTTTCAGGATAGGTCTCTGAATAGTGAACTGCTCCAAGGACCCGACTTGACCAACACGTTAGTTGGTGTGCTTTTAAGATTTCGTGAGGAGCCAGTAGCTATAATGGCGGACATTGAGTCGATGTTTTATCAGGTCAAGGTGCCGGAGCGTGACGCAGACCTACTCCGTTTTCTATGGTTGCCCAACGGCAAGTTGAATGAGCCTATGGAGGAATTTCGAATGACGGTGCACCTCTTCGGAGCCACTTCTTCACCAAGTGTTGCCTCATATGCACTGAAAAGAACTGCTGAAGATCACAAGGATGATGCATCTCCAGAAGCTGTTCAGACAGTTCTGCGCAACTTTTATGTAGATGACTGTCTGAGGAGTGTAGCTAAAGAAGAAGAAGCGGTGACTTTGGCTAAAGATCTTCGTACCCTGTGTGCTAGCGGAGGCTTCAATTTAACAAAGTGGATGAGCAATAGCAGGAAGGTGTTAATGTCAATCCCTGAAGTACATAGAGCCAGCGAAGTGAAAGACCTGGATCTAAGACATGACGCTTTGCCAGTCGAGAGGACTCTCGGTGTACAGTGGGACACAGAAACTGATACTTTCACCTACAGTATGAAGCTGCAAGACAAGCCGATGACCAGAAGAGGCATTTTATCAGTCGTGAATTCCATCTACGACCCCCTTGGCTTTCTTGCTCCGGTCATCTTGCCCGCTAAACTCTTGCTAAAAGATCTTTGTAAAGAACAATACGGATGGGACGAGAACATTGTCGGAAAACACGCTGAAGATTGGAAAAAATGGATTGAAGATGTCAGTCATCTTTCTACGTTTCATGTGAGCAGGTGTTTGAAGCCTACAGATTTTGGATGCACTGCCGCAGCACAGTTACATCATTTTTCAGACGCTTCTGAGTCCGCATACGGCACTGTGTCTTATCTGCTGCTAGAGAATAGTCAAGGGGAGAAGCATTGTGCATTCCTTATGGGGAAGTCAAGAGTGGCCCCACTCAAACTGGTCACCATTCCCAGACTCGAGTTGACCGCAGCAGTTGTCGCTGTTAAAATAGACAAGATGTTACATCAAGAGCTTCAAGTTCCACTGCAACAATCTATTTTCTGGACAGACAGTACAACAGTGCTCAGATACATTGACAGTGAAACTGCTCGTTTCAAAACCTTTGTTGCGAACAGAATCTCGTTGATCCGAGAAGCAACAAAGCCATCGCAATGGAAGTACATCAGAACAACGGAAAATCCTGCAGATCAAGCCAGCAGGGGCCTGAAAGCTAAGAGTTTGGTGCCAGGAGGAACCTGGATCAATGGGCCCGTCTTCTTGCTGAACAATGAAAGTGATTGGTCGGAACAACCTGTGCGAGGCAAAGAAAGCCTTCAAAATGATCCAGAAGTCAAGAATGGAGTTACAGTCAATGTGATCAAAGTTGAAGAAAACATGGAACCAATCGACAAACTAATCAACTATTATTCGGACTGGCATAAACTAAAAAGATCAGTGGCCTGGATTTTAAAGGTGAAGAAAAATCTGTGGAAAATGAAAGAGGAAAGAAAGGAAGTATCAAGAAAGATCAGGGAAACTGAAAAGGACCCTGAAAAGGTGAGATCGAAATTAGAACGACAAATTAAGAAATTCAAAGCAACAGAAAAGAAATCACTTACTTTGGATGATCTGGTTGTCGCAGAATCGGAAATAATCAAATTCAGTCAAAGACAGCAGTTTGGAGAAGAAATCAAAGTACTGGAGAAAGGTAAACAGCTTAGTTGCAGCAGTCAGCTGTTTAAATTGGATCCGATTCTTCAAGATGGCACGTTAAGGGTTGGCGGAAGACTTAACAAGTCTGCCATGCCAGAAAACGCTAAACATCCAACAATTATTTCAAAGCACAGCAGAGTTGCTACATTGATTTTGAGAGATATACACCAAAGAACAGGACACTGCGGACGCAGTTATGTCTTGGCACAACTGAGATGCAGGTACTGGATCCCACAAGCCAATTCTGCAATTCGAAAGATAATAAACAAATGTACAGTGTGCCGCAGGATTAATGGAAAGGTTGGTGAGCAAAAGATGGCAAACCTGCCGGAAGATAGGCTCTTGCCAGATAAGCCTACTTTCACAAATACCGGTGTTGATTTCTTCGGGCCGTTTGATGTTAAGCGGGGCCGGAGTACAGTCAAAAGTTACGGCGTGATGTTCACTTGCCTCACTCTCAGAGCGGTGCACATCGAAGTTGCAGATAGCCTCGACACAGACTCCTGCATTAATGCAATTCGTCGCTTTATGTGCAGGAGAGGTCAAGTTACCATCATGCGTTCTGACAACGGCACAAATTTTGTGGCCGCTGAAAGAGAGTTAAGAGAAGCCGTTCAACTGCTGGATAATGACAAGATTGAAAAGGCCTTGCAACCAAAAGGAATAAAGTGGATATTCAACAGCCCAGCCGCTTCGCATCAAGGCGGGGTCTGGGAAAGACAAATTCGGACTGTGCGAAGAATCCTTAACTCCCTTTTGAAAGAGCAAGCAGTGAACGATGATTGTCTTCTGACAATAATGTGTGAGGTCGAAAGCATCATCAATGGCAGGCCGCTTACAACTGTTTCAGATGATGTGAACGACGTAGAACCTCTAACACCCAATCACTTATTGCTGTTGAAATCTCAACCCAACATGCCTCCAGGGATTTTCAACAAAGATGACATGTACACAAGAAAGAGGTGGAAACAAGTTCAATATCTTGTGGATTTGTTTTGGACAAGATGGACGCGTGAATACCTTCCACTTCTTCAGGAGCGCCAGAAATGGCTAAAGCCAAGAAGAAACTTCATGACAGGAGATGTTGTGCTACTAGTGGATAGTTCTTCCCCACGGAACTCCTGGCTCATGGGAAAGGTTGTTGAAACGTTGCCGGACTCCAGTGGAACAGTACGAAGAGTGAAGATAAAGACCAAGACCAACACTCTGGAAAGGCCTGTAAATAAACTGTGTTTGTTGGAAGAGGCAACGTCAGAAGAGTGAAGAAATAAGTTGATAGTTTATGGACATTTAGAAATTGTTTGGCTCTCAGTGTTTAAGTTTATAATTGCTTAGTCCTCCTGCCTATCCAATTAGGGGCCGGGTAATGTAAGAGCCACATAAGGACTAGTTCATCTGAAATAATAATTTTGTTTAAAAACAGTAAAAACTATTTTATGAAAATTCATAAGTAATGTATTGTTTGAAATGCATAATTTAGTAATGTTTAGATCTGATAACATTTCAATATTTCAGCTTCCAGTCAGATAGCGCTACGTCATAGCGTAAGCGATTGGATGTAGTTAGTTTCAGTTTGAAGTTAGAGACGTTGGAAGCAACACAGTTTTTTGACCGTGCGTACCATGTCTATGTATAATTTTATGTTTTGGAAGTAAACTTTTAAAAGGAAGACTTGTTTTGCTCGTGTTTCAAATACTGGTTGTATTTAGACTGACTTCAAAAGGTGGTACAGAAGAATCAGAAGAAACTACCATTTCAGACGTCATCAACAATTGGACAAATATACGGAACATCAGTCACCTCTGGAGCTGGCAAAACTTTGCCTCCAGCCAAATCGTTTCCTAAGATGAGTGTAATTCCTTTTACAGGGAGTGAACTACGAATTCCAACTCGCACGACCCCTGAAACCAGTGTACATTGTAAATACACACTATGCAAAGGAACAGACACTACTTGCATTTCTATCCCACGAATCAAAATGTTTGAGCCACAATATGATACATCAGAGAACGGTAACGCATCAGACAGCATAATTGATTGCATGGCGCCGGTATCTCGGAGAATAGAGATTTCTCTCCGATCCTCTTCCTTTCCAGACAACGAAACAAATCCTGGCATAACGAAAGGTTCATAATTTGCATCAAAACCCTCAGTACAACACGATAGTTCCGACGGTGGTACAGTCTTTACGAACGCAACACTTTTCGGGTCCCTAGATTGCTGTTTACGCATCAGCACAGGGCAGTCAGCAATCAAATGTCCGGGTTTATGACAATAAAAGCAATCCCTTAGCTCTTTCGAACTCGGCACACCAGATTTTTCCCGAACACCCTGAGTTCGAGATGGACCACCAGTCATGCTCTTTTCAGTACGCGTCACGAAAAATGTACCCTTATGAGTGAGCATAAACTCGTCTGCTAAAACAGCAGCTGGCGCCAACGCATTAACCTTCTGTTCGTTCAAATAGACGACCACACGTTCGGATAAACATCCCTTAAACTCCTCAAGCAGAATTAATTCCCTTAAGGAATTGAAATCATCAACCTTAGTTGCACTGCACCATTTATCAAAGAGAAGAGCCTTCTCTCTTGAAAATTCAACAAATGTTTGCGACGAGCTCTTCTTATGACCTCTAAATTTCTGTCTATATGCTTCTGGAACTAACTCGTAGGCACGTAGAATTGCTAATTTTACAGCGTCATAATTCAAACTGTCCTCTAAGGAAAGAGTAGAGAAAACCTCCATCGCTTTACCAACTAACCGACATTGCAGTAATAAAGCCCAACAATCTTTTGGCCAACGAAAAGACACAGCAATGCGCTCAAAGGCACTAAAGTAGGAATCTACCTCGGTCTCGCGAAAATGTGGCAGTAATGTAATATTTTTACCAACATCGAATGACTCGGTTGCTACGGAGGAAGCAGGCGCTGGAGCAACAGTAGGAGTAGGCACCACAATGGGAGAATGGTCAACAGTGGCAGCGGAACTAACTCGGAGGGGATCTGGTCGCGCAGCGGAACCCCCCACAATTCGCATTGCGTCAAGCTCCAGCTGTCGCATTCTGACCTGCGTATCCGCCTCGATCTCAAGTTTACGCACTTGTAATTTCAAATCCATCTCCGCCTGCCGAGCCTGCACCTTCTCCTGCGATTCAAATTGCAAACGGGCCAAACGGACTTTCAGTCTCGTTTCCCCTTTTGAGCAAACAGACATAGGGGAGAACGGATCAAAGGGAGGCAACCCCGCCCTAGCCTCAGCCTCAACCTCCGCCGTAGGCGTTAGCCCCTCCTCACTCACATTCTCACTCCTACCAAACGTACCCACCTCCACACTGTCCGCAACTACAGCTACCTCCTCCGGCAACGCAAGCACATTCATCTCTACTAATCGACTATATACCACAGACTTAATCTCTTTTTTAAGAGACTGCTTATTTACCGAAAACTGAAAGTGACTTGCTATCATCACCAAATCATCCTTCCTACAACTATCTAATTCTTCTAGCGAGGGACTCTCAAGAAACCTTTCCAAAATAAACATCCTTATGACGCCGAACAACCGCACGTACGAGTTCTCAACACACACAGTGATACAAGAGACAGTGTCATGAACTGGTTGTTTATAAATTCAGTTGGATCCCGGACGAGCCCCCATTATGTTACGACCCCTCTTTGGCTCTCATCCGTCTTGGGATTGTTAGAAGGGGAACACAAGACCAGTTCAGACAAACGTCTCTATGGAACACTGTACGAATTGAGAATCACGAGAGACACAGCCAAAATAGAATAAAAAGTAATTTAATAAGGATAAAGTAATTTATATTACATGTGAGCAGGGCAAAAAGGAAGAAAGGGAAAACAGGACTTGTGCCAAACAAACGAAAATAACATAAGCAAAACGAAACTAACTAAAGCATTTCAATCTAAGCCTAAACTAAAACGAAAGATCAAAGAAAAAGTCTTCAACGTCCGAGACGTCGTAAATAAACTATACTGACTAATGAAAACAAAAATACAGGGGGTGGCACAAATCCCTAACCTAATGAATATAGACACAAAAGAAAACTGAGTGTGCAAAATGTATGTCACGTGACAATCTTACCTATTCCCTTCCTCCTTCCCGCTTAACCCAGCTTTGCAAAGCTGTTTAACAAAATCAGAGCTCACGAATGAGAAGTGTCAGGGAGCACTCAGAACAAAAGGCAAGCGTAACATGACAGACAAAACAAACATTTAACAAAACTAAAGCAACCGGAGAGAAAACCAAAACATCTCAAAGCAAAAACAAAAATCTCTCTCTCTTCCTGGTGTTAGCATGCGTCTTAAGTAGGGCTTCTCCAGGTGTCAAGCATCAGGATGATGAGGATCCCGCCTCACAAGGCAAACCCACTCAACTCATTACGAGTGATTGACAGGTAACACAGCCAATCAGCGACAGCCTGTGAAAGTGAAAGTAAGAGAGACAAGAGACCAAAAAGAGAAACACAAACCCCCAAGAAAACACTATAAACGTCCCAAAGGACGTAACACTTGTATTACTCTTCTTATACCTTTTAGGCTACTTATACTGTTATAATGTCTCTTACTGATCAATAAAACTGAAAAATAGACAGGGTTGTGTCATTTTATTTTATATGTGTTATTACTATTTTATTTGCTGTACTGTTTGTTTGTTTATTTTATTGACTAAACTATTTACTATTACTTCTCACTTTATCTTATATTTACTATTTGCACTGCACTGTAGTTGTACCATATCGTATTACCATAGATAAAGGATCCATCAGTTATCTTTGTTATTGCTAAAATCAGGGTCAATCACAGAAAATGCTTTTTCCACAATAAGAAAACTATCGCAGCAACGCTCCAAAGCGGCCAATAGGGCGTCTATGTATTTATTATGTCTATGCTTTTGCGTTCTGCACTTTCTTTTCTCTCGAGGCATCTACTACACAACTGACACAGGTAAATACATGTGTGGTCCCGCTTCGGATGCCACGATGCCATCAAGCGGTATCTCTGGTCGTAATCAGTCCTTCACTGACCAATCAGCGTCCATTAGCAGAATGCTAGCGTGTTATGGGCAACAACAACTCAACCTGTAAGAAATCGAAAGGACATAAGTACTCGTTCATTCAACTTTCGACCTATAACCCATGTTGGACTTGCAAAACCTACATTCAAATCTAAAATTTATCAATGACAATCGGGTGAAAAAGACAAATTTAGCCGTTTAGCCCCATAGACTCCCATTCATTTTGCACTCGGACTATTGCCCCCAGTGGAACTCTGGTGGAACTACAAACAAAAAGTCGGTACAATAGGACTTAATAGGGAGTGGCCAGGCTTTCCGTAGACGGGCTTTGCTAAGATTAAAGGAATAGTTCACTTTGAAATTAATTTTTGATATGTTTTAGCTTACCTCCAGTGCATCCAAGATGTAGGTGTCTTTGTTTCCACAGTATCTTCAATTTTGATAATTTTAGGTAAAACCGTTGTTGTCTGTCAGTCATACAATGGAGGTGAAGGGGGTCCTCCTCAAAGAGCAGTCAAAATTAAACATTATTTAATGACTCGTAAATGTAAGTACACATTGATGCCCTAAGACACGAAACGAGTGGTTTTTGTGAGAAAACGAACAGTATTTATATTGTTTTTACCTCTTGTAACCACAGCCATGTCCAAGTTATCTGAGGGCGCGGACGCTTCCGTGTGTGACGTGTACGCAGACTGGTGCACTGGTGCGACGCGCTCGTTTTTTCCAGGCGCGTCCGCGCCGCATCGAGATAAAAACATCTCAACTTTTCAGAATGCCGCAAGCGCACCGTAGGTCACGTGACACGAACCAACCAATCAGCTTCCTCGCCATTTTTGTTACCTCAGCAGAACTAAATGGAGGAACGGCTCATCATTGCGGTCCAGGGATTTCCTGAAATTTATGACTTGTCAAGCCCTCATTATTTTGACTCAAATAAGAGGCATAATGCATGGAGACACATAGCCTTGGAGCTTGGAATAACTGGTAAGTATAATACTGTTTTACATTAATGTTTACTAATTGGTTTGTCAGTCATGCTAGCCGATAACATTTTTCAGTGTCATGCAAAATGACTGTCAGTTATTATATTAGCACCTAAAATGTACATATTAGCAAATAAATGTCCATATTAGCACATAAAATGTACATATTAGAACCTAAATGTACATATTAGCACCTAAAATGTACATATTGGCACCTAAAATGTACATATTAGCACCTAAAATGGACAAAAGTTTTCCTTTTGAAAAGGTACAGTCCCAGTGACAGCTTTTGTACCTTTTTTTCTGAGAGTGGTAATGTTACATGCATCTATCTGTCCTCTGAACATTAATCATTATGTTTATTCAGAGGATGAGGGCAGAAAGAAGTGGAAATATTTGAGGGATAAGTATATAAAGGAGAGGAAAGCAGAAAGGGAGAAGAGAAGTGGCTCTGAGGGAGGAAGTCAGAGAAAATGGAAGTTCACAAATGCTCTCAGCTTTCTGGAGCGATTTGTGAAGGAGAGGCCAACGTCATCCAACATCCCACAGGCCTCAGATCAGCTAGGCTCTGAACGTAATGAGGTAGCTTTCTACAGAAGTTTGAAGTCAGAAGTTTGGATAATATATAGAAAGTACGAGTAGCTGTTAGTATTTGGATAATTGAAATATGCAGTATTTACTGGAGTAAAAGCTAATACATAATAACATACTTCATCAATCTTAAGTCATGATTTGTTTTTCTGCTAAAATAACTTTATTTTATTCTCCTAGGACAGCCAAAGTGAGGGTCTCATTACCTTGACCCTACTTCCTGTAGAGCCAGAGCCCCTGGCATCGACCAGCAGCAGCAACAGCAGTCAGCCAACAAACATCCAGTCTATGTGTCCTACACCTGTCACCCAGGTCTCTAGATGTTCCTCAATGGGAAAAAGGAGGAGAAGTGCAGAGCCAGACCTCTCTGAATTCCAGAAGAGCATTCTAAGTAACCTGAGTAAACCTCAAGACTACGATGAACTCTATTTCATGAGTCTCGTTGGAACATTTAAGAGACTTCCTCCGCAGAGAAAAGCAGAAGTGCGAATGAAAATCGAGCAAGTTCTTTATGAAGCTGAGTTTGAGTGAGGTGTGTGTGTGTGTGTGTGTGTGTGTGTGTGGTGGTGGTGGGGGGGTGGGGGGGGGGGTTAGTCAGTGGAGACAGAGGTGATTGTCTATTACATTATTGTTATTGATATGTTATTGTTATTTTTATTTACTTTTTTTGTTCATTGTTTAACTAAAACGTGTATTTTTACAATGTTGATTAATACATGTGAATGTTTCTAAAACAATTGAACTGATCAATAAATTAATTAATTAGAAAATGAGGCAAGTTGTATTAAAATGTAATTATTTTATTAAGTAGATTAGTTTATTCTTTGGTTATTCACTTATTCTTTGTTATAATGTAACATCAAATAATGTTCTCCTGCCATGGGACTGCACCCTCGGTAGATGAGAAATACTGGGTAAATTTCTCTCTGATGGTTATAGCTTCGCGAGACGAGTTGTTGCTGCTCATCCTGTGGAGATCTCCCATTGCCCTTGGAGTGGAGTCAGGTTCTGATGACAGGGCTTGTGGATGATCCTCTGCCTGATCTACCCTCAGAAGGTTGTGGAGGATGCAGGTAGCCTTAACAGCTTTCTCTGCCATTTCTGGGGTCACTCCTAGCACTCTTCTGTACAGCCGCCATTGTGCCGCTAGGATTCCAAATGAGCACTCCACCATTCGCCTGGCCCGGGAAAGCCTGTAGTTGTACAGCCTTTTCTCTCTCCCAATGTTCTGGCCAGGATGTGGACGCATCATGTGGCGTCTGAGGGGAAAGGCTTCATCCGCAACGAACACATGTGGCATAGGCCCCAGATGCTCTGCACCAGGGAGAGGTTTGTCCTCTGGTATGCCAAGGCTGCCCTGACAGAGAGCTCTTCCAAATGCTGAAACAGCCAATGTACCACCATCACTACTTCGGCCATAAGCTCCAACATCCACCACCTGGAAGCGATACCGAGCATCAACAACAGCAAGGAGAATAATTGAGAAGGAGCCTTTGTAGTTAAAATAAAGGGAACCGCTGGACGCAGGGGCCTGAATCACTATGTGCTTGCCATCTACTGCCCCAACACAGTTAGGGAAATTCCACATCTGCTGGAAATCAGCTGCGATTTCTCGCCAGCGTTCCCTGTAAGGTGGTGGCATGTATTCTTCCACAAGGTTGTCCCATATGGCTTCACACACATCTTTTACGATGCCTGCAACTGTAGAATGACCCACGCGATAACTGAAGGCGATGGTCTTAAATGAATCCCCAGTTGCAAGATATCTGTAACAAATGTACATTTATATTTAGTGTGTGTAAAGTATGTATAAAAATACCACAATTAAGTTATTCATAAATAAAGTCATTTACGAATACTAGTAGACCTAATGCCTATGTCAAAGCATGACTGGCCTAAGACATGAAACGAGGGGTTATCAATGTGTATAAATGCAACGTGTATCAATGCAACGAGCGCAGACATGCTCTTTGAGGTGGTGACCATAGACCTGCATTATATGACTGACAGACAAGAACGCTTTGACCTAAAAATATCAAAATTGAAAATACTGTGAAAACAAAGACACCTACATCTTGGATGCCCTTGAGGTAAACTAAAACATACCAAAAATTAATTTCAAAGTGAACTATCCCTTTTACTGATAGAAATTACATATATTTAAGAGTAACTTACTCAACTCTGCTTGTACTGAAATGAAATACTTCTTTCACCACTGTGATGTCATGCTTTGACATAGGCATTAGGTCTACTAGTATTCGTAAATGACTTTATATATGAATAACTTAATTGTGGTATTTTTATACATATGGACAACGCTGTAAACTGCTGCACTACTAGTAAAAAATATATTTACTAAAAATATGAATGCTCACAACTGATTTCTTGTTAAATCCATCATTGTTTATAACGAATTGTTCTATATTCTATATATAAATGTGTATGTTTGCTATTTCTGGTGTTTTATGACCACTTCAGTTATATCTAACCTCAGACAAATGCAGAGCCGTTGGGCAGGAGAGATGGTTTCACGGCAGAAGCTCTGTTTACCAATGCTTGGGCCAACTTTTCTTAAAATATAATCAAACTGGTCCTTGTCCACTCTGAAATAGGCTTTGAACCTCCCATTGTCCAGGCGGAGTTCCTGAATCAGATGGTGAAATTCCCCATGGTTCTTGCGTTTCTGTAGTATAGGGTGCACCCAAACACTGCGTTTTTTACTTTTCTGAGTAAATAAGTCTTGTAACAGGGTTACAGCAAGGGTTTTTCGGTGGTGGAAATCCATTGCTGAAATTTCTTTCATGTAACGGAGAGAGCAGCTGATGGTTGCTTAGCAACGACAGACGCCTCCGGAGCGCAACCGCCCTAGCGCTTCTTTGGAAAAAAGAAAACGCGTGCGCCTAGCGTTTTCTACGCGTTTTTAGGCGCGATATGTGAACGGGCCCTTAATGTGCGCTTTGTGGTCACGGAAAACACGCGTCAGAAACACGTGGTTTTTGCATCAAAACGTGCGTCCTGGACGTCTGCTATTTAAATGAGATTGTTTCTGTCTGCAGGTGTTTTATGCATCAGAAGTGTTTTTGTAACAAGAAAAGAAAAACAACTCTCGGTTTCACGTTCACTGTTTTTTTTATTTCAGCACCTCGGACAGACCCCTAATCGCTTCGTTCGAGACACATCTCGCAAATTTTCCAGTTGTAATTCTGGTAACACTTTACAATAAGGTTTCATACGTTATTTTTTATTATTTTTTTATGCAAAAACCACGAGATTCTGACGCGCGTTTTCCGTGACAACAAAGTGCACGTTAAGAACGCGCGCTTTTATGACAAATCGCGCGTCCCGCTTGCTTTTGACGGGTCAGTTTGCAATCAGACGCCTGACCAGGCGTTTATGAACACTTTTGCTTGCCATACGCAAGTGGTGCAGGCTGCAGCGCGCTCGTTTTTCTATGCCGCGACGAGATGAAAACATCTCAACTTTTCAGAGAGTGCCGCAAGCGTGTCATGTGATGTGACAAAAACCAACCGTTCAGCTTCGGCCGTATTCAGTTTCCGAAACAACTTCGAAAGCTCGGCCAAACAGCTGATCATAGCTGTACAGTGCGGTTTTTATTTCTCATCGCCATAACTATCTAGTAGCTAATACAAAATCTAGAAACCCTAGATTCAGGCCCACCTCGACTTAATCCAGGCCCACCCATCTGTCACGTTCTGCATCCGCCACTGAGCTAAAACATATCAAAAATTAATTTCAAAGTGAACTATCCCTTTAACTAAGGGGTTGACATCACAAAATAGGCTAATACATGAATGAACCTCATCGATTATGGTCTAGTGACTCTAACATCATAACATGGCTTAACGTTACTTACGCTGAACAGTTTCTCTGGCAACTGAAGATGCCGGCGACTCAGGCTGAGGAACTGCAGTGGGCCGAGGGTTTGACACTTGCTGCTGCTGGACAGTATGGTTTGTGTTGTTCTCAACCTCCTTTCGTTCCAATGCTGCAGCGGCTTCCCGCAAAAGCTGACTAACAGATTTCGCCATGACTTCGTATCGCGTATCACACTCACTCAATCACCCTCATTCACACGGGACGTCGACGACGTTGCTTTATGGAAGGCGTGTCTGTAGCACCGTAACTTGAATAAGCTCCACCCACTCATTAACATATAATTTGCATACAGGTTGTCTTTGAAAATGAAAACGAAAACTAAAACTGTGAAATAAAAGAGTAAATAAAATGACAACTAAACTTTACATTTGAACTTGAATTGTCACTATTATTGCGTGAGTGTTAATAAAAAGCTTTGTAAAAACTGCATTTGCAGTTTCTTTTGCACGTTTGCCTTTTCATTTTAGTATTGGCAGTCTTGCCTCGAGATTGTAGTGAAAATGAAACGTGAAATCACCAATTGCATTTTATTTTTCAATTTGACAGGGATGATGCACTGTCATGGTGAAAATGAAAATGAAATAATTTAATTTCATTATCAATTTTGTCACATATCTTGCGTACAGTTTTCTATAATGAAATGGTTAAACTGGTTTTAGTTTTCATTTTTAACATTTAATTGATTTATTTAATTTTGGCAGAAATTGACTTCCATATTTTTTAACTCGATTGACAAATGGATAAAGAAAAGCATTTGGCAAATAGATAGAGAAATGGTTTGCCAAATGCTTTAAAAAAAAGCGATTTAACATGTGCCTTTAAAACGATTTATTAAAGAACTTTTTATTGTTTCATTAATCTACGTTTAAAAACATGAATTAAATAAACAATTTTAAATCTGTCTATTTATTTACACATTTAAAATGTTTTTATTTATTTATTGTTATATGGTTTTATTGCAATACATTTAAAAACACGAATTAAATAAACAACTTTAAAAATGTCTATTAATTTGTCCATTTAAAAGTGATTTATTTATATACATTTTATGTTTGAATTATTAAATTGATATATTGAATCTTCATTTTATTTTTAAGTGGCATTCCTGGTCCTCCATATACCCCTAGTGGTGATTAAACAAATAAAACAATTCTATGGAAATGACTGAATGTGTGAAATGTTCTAATATTAATATTGCAATTTTATATATTTTTAGGTGTTTTATAGATCAGGTAAAAGATATGAACATAGTTTGGAAGGATTATAAACATTTTATTGAAAAACAACTATCATCCTGAACATTCATAAACTGAACTGCCACTGAGACGTGCAGTAACCCTGTGAAAAACAGCTGAGCTGGTGAAGAAAAAAACACAGTGCAGGTATTTATAGATAGAAGAAACAGCAGTTCACCCCTTCATCGTTCCTAAAAAAAGCCCTTAGCTCTCAGTATCTGATCTCAGGCTCATTACTTCAGCGGTTCTTCATCTCGAACGGTCTCCTGCTCCTGGTTCTGCTCCTCCAGATCGGCTACTCTGGTCTTGAGCTCTACCAGATCGGCTACTCTGGTCTTGAGCTCTGCTAGATCGACTACTCTGGTCTTGAGCTCTCCCAGATCGGCTACACTGGTCTTGAGCTCCTCCAGATCGGCTACTCTGGTCTTGATCTCCCCCAGCCGGCTCCTCATCTCCTCCAGATGGGCACTGAGCGCCTCCTCCGTGGTCCTGCAGCCGGCTAGCGAGTCCTCGTGTGTTTTCTGCCTGGTCTCGAGGGCGTCCCGGCTCTCCTCCGTGGCCCTCAGTCGCTCCTCCAGCCCGTGTCTCCGCTCCTGCAGCTCCTCCTTCAGCTCGGCCCTCAGACTCTGGGTCTCGGCGCTGGCCTGGCTCTGCCGCTCGCTCAGACCCTGGAGCCGGTCGCTCGCGGCCTGGATGCCGGCTCTCGCTGCGCTAACCTCCTCGCGCAGGCTCCCCACGGCGCTCTGCACTAGCGTCCTCACGGCGCCCAGCTCCTCCGACAACGACGCCACCTCCCCGTTCCTCGTCTGCAGCTCGGAGCCCACCGACGCGATCTGCTCGCGCAGCACCGCCACGTTCCCCGCGCACACCTCGCTAGCGGTGTTGAGGTTAGCCACGGCGCTGCTGACGGACGTTAGCTCCTGCGCGAGGAGCGCCGGCGCCTCCGCCTCCTCCAGACGGGCTCTGAGCTCCAGGATCTCGCGGTTAAACCCGGCTGTGCTCTCCTCCGCGTTCTGGCTCATGCGCTGCTCCAGCGAGGACACGTCCCGCTCCCGCTCCTCCTTCAGCTCGCGGATGCTCTCCGCTAGGTCCCGCAGGAGCTGCTTCTGGAGCTTCGGGAGCGCCTCCTCCACGCGCCGGGCGTCGGCCTCGCTCTTCTGCAGCGCGCGGCTGGTGCTCTCCTGCTGAGTCCTGGCACTGGCCACCGCGCTCTCCACACCCTCCAGGGACGCCTGCATGGACCTGATCTGGAGACAGACGAGAGCACACGCTTAGGCTTCGACTCAGGATTAAAGTCCCCCCCCCATAGTCAAACATTATATCCCTTAAAACCAAGCGGAAACCTTCCGGTCTCTCTCTTGAAACCTTAACTTTATTATCACTGTAAAGCTGCTTTGAAACCATCTATATTGTTAAAAGCGCTATATAAATGAATGTGACTTGACTTGAAACCAACACTGAAGTGAGTTAAACTGCAGTTCCTCCACTGGCCACTAGAGGCCGGCTGCAGAAGAGAGTCAATCCCACAGACCCGGATGTTAAAATGCCTAACTTTACAGCAGAATAAAATATGTTTGGTGCAAAAAGTGGTTTTGGTCTATAGAGCTAATTTTGCCCTTCATGTCGACTGTTTTTTTTTTTTTTACTCATCCGTTTAAATTATATTAAGCCTTAAAGTTCTGCATAATTAAGGGCGTGGCCACTTGAGTGACAGGTGGATTGCCGCTGATGTCACTGCTAGCCGTTTGTCTGCTGTGTGTTAGCGTCACGTCACCTCGGCTAATCCGCCTCTTTAAACTTGTTCGTTTATCCGGGAGACGCCACCAAAATGGCGACCGCCGGCTCCGCCCACTTTGGGCTTCAAAATCGATCTTCAGAAACACTACACGTGACGTCACACACACTACAAACATATGTTTTACAGTCTATGCTTAAAACTCATCTTTATCACCAAAATTACATATTTAAACGTTTTTTTCCTTGGAAGAGGCCTTCAAGATCTAGAACATCAGTTCTACAGAGAACTCTAGGGTTCTCGACTCAGATCTATCCCTCTTCCTCCCCTCGCACTTTATACTACAAATTATTGTTTTAATCTGTTTGTTTTCCCAGGGAGTATCTTTACCAATAGGCATTAGTGGTTTAGGTGTGCATGTGCAGGTGTTAAAGGTGTTAGCCAACGGTAGGTTGGGTTGGTGGATTTAGAGAAAAGCCTCTCTAGAGACCAGAGATGCAAATCATCATTTGCATCTCATACAATATTCTCTATGCACCACCCATGTTTTGGCTGAATTTTTGTTTTTGTTTGTTTTTCTATTCAAATAAACCAATAAGTAAATAAAAACAATGAATTTGTGAGTTTTCAACACTCTTCAGGCTGATCTGAGTTCAGTCACAGTGAGAGTCTCTAGAGCACTTTCCCCCAGGCCAGAGGAACCTGACGAACCTGATCGAGCGCCACACACACACACACACACACACACACACACACACACACACACTCGAGAACAGCTCTATTATTACAGGTGTGGATGAGGATGAGACAAATGCCTAGTCTTCTTTAAATCAAACACTCTCTGATCCACTTCCTGTTGTGTTGGACACTACAAGCCATTTAGGCTGCTCTGTCAGCCAATCACAGTTGACCACGTCATCCTCAAATAAACTGTCTTTCTCTTGTGTGATCAATCAGAAGACACAGTTCTGTCTGTCTGTGTGTGTGTGTGGATTAACTCCCGTCCGTCCACACTAACAGCAGCTAGTGTGTGTGTGTGTGTGATTAAGACTCAAGCTCTTCTACTAGACCACATCTGAATCTGACTGATCAAGTTTATTCAGTTCAGTCAGTGCAGTGTTGCTCCAGCTAACAGGGAACATTCTCTCAACGTTACGAAAAACGTTCTTCCAGTAACGCTCATAGAACGTTTGTTCAAAGTTAATAATGTTAACATTATCATTCATGGAGATTTTGTCTGAAACGTTTAGTTGGACGTCCATTTAACGTGTTTTAAATGTTTCAGAGCATTCAAAAGTAACATTCCATAACGTTTGCGGAATGATACAATGGAATGTTCCATTAACGTTTAGTTTTGTTCATCCAGTAACTCTAATAGAGCGTTTGTTCAAAGGTATCTGTTCCTTAATAATGTTCTAGTGGACACATTAGCCTATAGCACCATTCATGGAGCTTTTTTTTTTGGCTACTTGTTTCAGAACGTTCAGAGAACATTCAAAAGTAACATTCCATAACTTTTAACCGAATGATCAAATGGAATGTTCCTTTAACGTTCGCGTAACCAAGAAAAATAGTTAATGAGAACATCAAAAATAACCTTTTTATAACTTAATAGCAATCCAATCGCTCTTAGAGCATACTTTTGTTTGCTGGGACTGTGTGTGTGTTGTTTCCCCAACAGGAACGCGAATTGATGAAGTCCGGTACTAACCTGTGTGAGTGCGTGCTCCACCTCGCGCGCCGCCGCCGCGCACTTCATCGCGGACTCCTCGTGCCTGACGCTCGCGTGTTTGATCTCCGACAGCTCGCGCTGGAAGTGCACGGCCGCTAACACGACTCCGGCCGCGAGCGCCAGGGAAAACAACGCGCACACACACTTCATCACCATCATCAGCGCGTCGGACCCGGAGCCGCGGCTCGCGAGCGGCGCGTTCTCCGCTTTCACCGCGACTTTACTCGGGGTTTTCCTCGGCGCGTCATGCTCAGGCTGCTGGCTCGCGACGGCTCTGTCGCTGCTGGAGTTCGAGTTCGAGCTGTTCTTGCTTCTGTTCCTCGCGGTCATCGTTCCGTGTGTCCAGCGGTCTGTGACGTCACCGAGCGTCGCGTTGCGTCCGCGCGGGATCTGCTCTCATTCCTTCACTCACTTGATAAGTTTGCTGAACTCTCCCAGCCGATGCGTTCCCACTCGATTGTACGACGCGAACGCTCACTGTAACCCCAGTGCTGCTGCTGCTGCTGATGATGATGATGAAGGCTGTCGTGTCGTGCTGTCGTTTGCTCCACCCTTCTTCAGACGTGGCACTGATTTTCCTCAAACATCTGCATCCTCCCATCATTACGGGTTTAACGTTAAACGCCATGCAATTCATGTTTCAGGATTCTTTTATGCATAGAAAGTTCAAAAGAATACACAATAAAAACTATTTATTTGATATAGAAAACTTTTTTAATGAAACCGTTGATTTTTGGTCATTTTCGATTATAATCATATTGTAGCATTTCTCCCAAACAGAATCAGGATTAGAAAACAATCCAAAAACACAAGCACGAATCAGTAAACTGCATGCGCTTTTAACAGCAACTCATCAACATTATTTAAGCAATTTCAACTTACAATTTCAACGAGATCCAACTTAATTTAACGTAAGCCGGTCTAATAATTTAAGTTGAAATGACTTGTACAGCCAGTTTTATTACAAATTAACGTTGTAGTTGAAATAGTTGGGTTATTTTACTCTTTAGCATATAAAATAAGTTATTAAACAAAACAGTTATGCAAACACTGAAACATGATTTAATTTCTAAAATTTGTGCTTTTTTGTGGATTTTTTATTATTTATATAACGAAGGTATTTAAGAAGTGAGATAAATTCAGTGTCAAAATAAGGATAGGGCAGAATACCATTTGCAAACATTTCTTTATGAATGAAGAATTTGCCATATAAAAAAAAAAAAAATTAACAATGTACTCTAGGGGTTTATTTCTATCGTCATTATAATAAAACATAATGTCTTTTAAACTGAATGTGTCAAAACTTGCAGAATCAAATATGTAAGAGCGTTGTATTATTTATTATTTAAATATTACTTTCAAGTGACGTTAATGGCGTCCCCGTCGCTCCTGTCCAATCAGAGGCTCCGCCGTGACGCTGTGCCACGCCCCCTCCCTTCTGCACGCGCGAGCGGGAGTCAGGGAGTGAGTGATGCGCGTTGCCACTGCTGCTAATATTGAACACAATCGGCCAGAATGAGTGAAGACGAGCGCATTATCAACAGGTGGTTTTTCGACGTCTGCGTGTTCAAGGCGCTCGAGAGTTTCAGAAATGGAGACTACACGGATTTCGCGAAAATCACCAACGTTATCGAGAGTAAGTGGCGCGAGCGCCGAGTTTGTTTACATCGGCGCGCGCATGTTAGCTTTAGCGCGGAGCTAAAAACACAAACTCCGTCCGAAGTCTGTGAAAGTCCTTTTTTTTTTACAATGACAAATTATTTAATGGAATAAATGTAGTGCTTTGGAATACAGACTTAAGGTTGATCTCTCTTTAAAAAAGCACTCATGAAAGTTTAACAGATTTCTAGAAGTTTGAGTTTACTGTAAAGCGAATGTGCTGTACTAAAGTTGTTTATTCTGTACAAAAACAAAACAATTTGGACAATATTACCATCACAGATATGGATCCTCGAGTCTTCCCAACACTATGTGCTGTGTCAAGATTAGAAACGATATAGTGCAGTGAATTTTGTAATGTGAAATTATATGTTTTCACAGGATGAATATTAAGTGTGTGTAGAGCTGATATGTGTGATGCTGCTCATTTTTATTGTGCACAAAAATTAAGTGATTTTGACCATATTATGATCACAGATTTGGATCCTCCACTGTGTGTTGTGTCAATATTAGATGGTGAATTTTGTAATATGAAACTGGATTGATGTTGAGTGTGTGTGATGCCGGTCATTAATACACATGTCACGTGGTGTTGTCAGGTATGGTGGTGCTGCCCATGGACGGGCGCGGAGACACGGTCCTCAAGCTGCGCTGCATGCAGTTCCTGTCCAGGGTCAACAACGGGGACAAGCTGGGTGAGTGTGTGTGTGTGTGTGTCTCTGATGTGTGTTTCTGGTGCTGACGTGTGTGTGCCTCAGATCTGACGTTCGAGGAGCCGAAGACGCCGCTGGAGTCGGCTCTGGCCGTCCTGGATTCGCTGTGCCGAGAGCTGGACGTCCCGCAGCGAGAGCAGCAGCGCGTGCACAACGCCATCACCGAGATGGTGAGAACGACACACACACACACACACGCCTGTAGTGCAATACACCAATCTCAGATATCCTACACTACTGTGTTTTTAAGCCGTTCGAGCTCAGCTGAATGCGAAAGAGGTCACGCACCAACGTCTACTCTCATGCATGTGTCGCGACACTCTCATGAACGTGTGCTGGAGATTAATATTCTGTAAATAAAGTGGCACATTATGTTGTGCAAACAAAGCACTCGCGTAACTTCATAAAAATGCCCTGGAGTCACATGGATTACTTTATGCCTTTGTGGGGTCTGAAAGTGGTCGTTGCGTAGCCTGTCAATGGAGGGACAGATATAGCTAGTTCATGCGCGTGGGCTTGGTGTGTTCCAGGCTTTACTGTACATTAGGCAAGTGTTAGTTTTGTAACAACCTTATTGCCAGCAAACATAACATCATATTGATATCTTGAAATAACATTATTTCGCTTCTTTGAGCTCTTAAATACGGGATCATGCATGATTACAGCAAGCCTCAGTCGTCTGTTTCTCTGAAGCGATCAGTGACGTGTGTGTGTGTGTGTGTGTGCAGCTCATAGTGGTGTGCATCAGGAGTGGGGAGTTCGAGAAGGCGGAGGAGATCCTGCACAGGCACTTCAGCGCAGCCGCAGACTCAGCTGGGAAGGTGAGGGCCGCTCCTAATGTTACATTTGTTTATTTATACAAGATCCAATAGGTTGTGCGATTATTGTCTAAACAAACATGTTTTCTGTGCTGATGTGGTGTCGACGCGTTCATAAGCAGAGAGCAGTCTGTTTTCTTTCATTTTAGACATTTCAAGCTTTCTGTAGATATATTTCTCAGGTCTGTGAGGCAAGTACGGTACCTTATACGCTGAGTTTCGGTTCATTTTTGAGACGAGCTCCAGTTCACACGCCGGCGCCTCCATGTCCTGATTATATTGTCTGCTATATTTACTTCTTATTTATTAAATCCAGGCAATTGGTTGATGAAACATTGATTAAAATTAAGATGCAATTTATACAAAATCAAATTCACTTTAAAGAAAGGCTTTCTACAAAACAAAACTTAATGAAGTGGTCAACATCATGTCTGACCCACTCCATGTGTCTCCTGATTGTGGAGGAAGTTAAAAAATAACATTATAAAACATTTATTTAAACATAAATATGAAACTAAATGTGTTTGTAAAAGTACAGAGAAATGTCGGAGCGAACGAGCATGTGGGGGAGGGATGCGATTTTCCTAATAATAATCAGATAATTCCCAGCAATCATCGGATATCATTTTAGCTTGAAATGCCCATCCCGTGTGTGTGTGTGTGTGTGTGTGGCAGAAGAAGCTGCTGGCGAGTCTGATCCAGCGGAGGCGCTCGTCACACTCGGTTCTGCAGCTGATCTCCTACAGCGACTTCAAGCAGGACATGCTGGAGTTCATCGAGCGGCTGTACCGCGTGCCCGAGCCCTTCCTCACGCAGGTCTGACTCCTCTTCCTCACCAGCTCCTCAAACGCCACAAGCTCTTTCAGTGGGAAACCACGTCACCACATTCGTTCTTCGGTTGTAGGGGTGTGTGATATATCTCTATCTGATAATATGTCACACACACCCAGCTTGAAGTGTACCGGACCTCTAGACGCTGGTGACTGTGTGTGTTTGCTCTGCAGATGCTGAAGCGCTCTGGACATCTCCGCCCGAGCGCTGAGCCGACGACATCATCATCCTCATCGTCCTCACGGGGGGGGCGGAGCTCCACGCAGAAGCCCAGCACAGCAGCGGCAGAGGATCATGGGTACTAACACATGCTGCACCGCTTCAGCTTCACCCCTGTTCACTGAAATAAAATCAGTTCAAGCTGAATTACTAAAATAATTGAATTACTAGAAAGTTTCCGTAGAAACAATTTATTTAAAAAAATACTATAAATTAAAAGACGTTTATTAAAATGTATTGCACAGCTTTTGACAAGATATGATAAATATGACAGAACAAGATGGGTTATTAATGATCTTTCAGTGCGGATTCTACTTCATTTTGTTGGCGTGAAATAAACAGGTATGGAAATGCAGAAATTAAATAGTGCTAAATATGGTAAAAACAAACTATTATTTGTATTTGAGCGGCTCTAGATGTGTGCAGTGCTATTAAATAACAGAAGACATACGATAGATGGCTATAGAATGAACAGTGAAAGTAACTGGCATTTTAACAGGCTCAATTAAACATGAAAATAACGTAAGGAAACATCTATTTGCTAAACAAATTAAGCCAACTAATATGATTCATATTCATCTGGGAAAAGTGGAATCTGGTGCATCCCTATCTAAATTACTACTAAAAAACTTTAAAAATGTTGCCCTGGCAATTAACTTAAATCAAATATGTAATAAAATTACTAAAACTGGAATAAAAATAAATAAAATCTAAGTAGAAAATTTTAAAAGGAACACAAAAGCATATAACAAAAATAAAGTATTAGTTCAGTTCAGAATTGACTCGCCTCCACGTCGTCCAAGATGTTCATGTCTTTCTTCCTTCAGTGGAAAGGAAATAAGGTTTATTTAAGGAACACACTCCAGGATGTTCTCCATATAGTGACTTGAATGGGGTCCAACTGGTCGAAGGTCCAGATGTGAGTTTCAGTGCAGCTTCAAAGTCTCGACACGATCCCACAAATGCTCATCTTGCACGTCCACGGCTTCATGCATTATGTATTCACGTTGAAAGGTGTGTTCTGGTTCAAAAATGTAAGATAAGGTGAAAAACTCCCTCTCATTTTCTCCTCCTGTTTTTACTTTTTTTGTTTTGTAAATGGCGTTTGTCTTAGTCTTTGCACGTTCTCTTTGTAAACACTAGGTCTGTTCTTCCGCCTACGTCCCGCTTGACCTTTCAACCTGATTATGTAATGTGTGTCGCATCAATGTGCAATACAAGCATTAGTGGTTAAAAAGTAAATAAATATTTTTGTTATAAATGTCGGCTGGTTTGTCTAGATCAGACTCTTATTCCTCGGCTGGATCGTGTTGAGACTTTGAAGCTGCACTGAAACTCACATCTGGACCTTCGACCAGTTGGACCCCATTGAAGTCTCTATATGGAGAAATCCTGGAGTGTGTTCCTCAAATAAACCTTATTTCTTTTCCACTGAAGAAAGAAAGACATGAACATCTTGGATGATGTGGGGGAGAGTAAATGATCAGGAAACTTTACTTGTAAAGTGAAGTGCGCGTGCCCCTGTGTGACGTGAGCCGCGTGTGTGTGTGTGTGTGTGTCAGCGGCGTGTGCTGTGTGAGTCTGCAGAGTGTGCGGCAGGTGTACGGCGAGCTGAGCGAGGAGTGTGGCGTGAGCGTGCCGTTCTCTCGGCTGCTGGAGGAGCTGGAGCTGGAGGCGCAGCAGCAGAGCCGAGAGCCGCCCGGGGACGAGCTGCACCTGGCTCTGTCCGAGACGCCCATGGAGCCGACGCAGAGCCTGAGCGCCCGCGAGCCGCGCGTCACCTTACACCGTTACACCGGCATGACCATATCCCGCCTGGTCACGGAGGAGGACAGCCAGCCCAGCGGAGACGACTCCCAGGACAACCTCTCGCAGAGCAGCGGCTGCGCAGCCCTCCAGAGGTCACCTCAGAGGTCACTGACACGACTGTTCACACCAAAGAGAGCTGGCGCGCTAGTGTGCTAGTCATCGCCATACTCATCCTCATAGTGCTGTGCTTCTCTAAAGGCAAACTGTGTTTTCCAGGCTCATCATCTGCAGTGATCCAGAGTCGGATGATCTTGAGACTGTCAGACGAACATCCTCAGACAACCAGCGTGATGACAGGTTAAATGAAGACTTTTACTGTAGTCGTTATAGCTATCGCCAAAGTTAGCGTTATAGTCATCGTCATAGTGGTTGTTTTAGCTATCATTATATTTATCGTTATTGTCATCGTCATAGTGTTATAGTGGTTGTTATAGCTATCAATATAGTTATCGCTAAAGTTATCGTTATATTCATCGTCATAGTGTTATAGTGGTTGTTATAGCTATCATTATAGTTATCGCTAAAGTTATCGTTATATTCATCGTCATAGTGTTATATTTGTTGATAGCTATCAATATAGTTATCGCTAAAGTTATCGTTATAGTGGTTGTTATAGCTATCAATATAGTTATCGCTAAAGTTATCGTTATATTCATCGTCATAGTGTTATAGTGGTTGTTATAGCTATCATTATAGTTATCGCTAAAGTTATCGTTATATTCATCGTCATAGTGTTATATTTGTTGTTATAGCTATCAATATAGTTATCGCTAAAGTTATCGTTATATTCATCGTCATAGTGTTATATTTGTTGTTATAGCTATCAATATAGTTATCGTTAAAGTTATCGTTATAGTGGTTGTTATAGCTATCAATATAGTTATCGCTAAAGTTATCGTTATATTCATCGTCATAGTGTTATAGTGGTTGTTATAGCTATCATTATAGTTATCGCTAAAGTTATCGTTATATTCATCATCATAGTGTTATAGTGGTTGTTATAGCTATCGTTATAGTTATCGCTAAAGTTATCGTTATATTCATCGTCATAGTGTTATAGTGGTTGTTATAGCTATCATTATAGTTATCGCTAAAGTTATCGTTATATTCATCGTCATAGTGTTATAGTGGTTGTTATAGCTATCATTATAGTTATCGCCAAAGTTATCGTTATATTCATCGTCATAGTGTTATAGTGGTTGTTATAGCTATCATTATAGTTATCGCTAAAGTTATCGTTATATTCATCGTTATAGTGGTTGTTATAGCTATCATTATAGTTATCGCTAAAGTTATCGTTATATTCATCGTTATAGTGGTTGTTATAGCTATCAATATAGTTATCGCTAAAGTTATCGTTATATTCATCGTCATAGTGTTATAGTGGTTGTTATAGCTATCATTATAGTTATCGCCAAAGTTATCGTTATATTCATCGTCATAGTGTTATAGTGGTTGTTATAGCTATCATTATAGTTATCGCTAAAGTTATCGTTATATTCATCGTTATAGTGGTTGTTATAGCTATCATTATAGTTATCGCTAAAGTTATCGTTATATTCATCGTCATAGTGTTATAGTGGTTGTTATAGCTATCAATATAGTTATCGCTAAAGTTATCGTTATATTCATCGTCATAGTGTTATAGTGGTTGTTATAGCTATCATTATAGTTATCGCCAAAGTTATCGTTATATTCATCGTCATAGTGTTATAGTGGTTGTTATAGCTATCATTATAGTTATCGCTAAAGTTATCGTTATATTCATCGTTATAGTGGTTGTTATAGCTATCATTATAGTTATCGCTAAAGTTATCGTTATATTCATCGTCATAGTGTTATAGTGGTTGTTATAGCTATCAATATAGTTATCGCTAAAGTTATCGTTATAGTGGTTGTTATAGCTATCAATATAGTTATCGCCAAAGTTATCATTATATTTATCATCATAGTGTTATAGCGGTTGTAATAGCTATCATTATAGTTATCGCTAAAGTTATCGTTATTGTCCTAGTGTTTTAATTATTGCTATAGCTAGAATTATAGTTTTCGGTAAAGCTACCGTCATAGTATTAAATGATTATGAACAATAATGGGCCTCCCATCTCATGTTATCCCTCAGTTTTGAACGCTTCTCTAAAGGCAGACTGTGTGTTCCAGGCTCATCATCCGCAGTGATCCAGAGTCGGAGGATCTCGAGACTGTCAGACGAACATCCTCAGACAACCAGCGTGATGACAGGTTAAATGAAGACTTTACTATACTCGTTAAATCGCTAAAGTTATCGTTATTCGTTCGGGTCACATGACGTCACTGTAGCTTTGCGCCGCCATCTTTACGACCGACGGTCCCAGTAATGTTTTATTCTATACCAGAAGAAAAGGATAGAAGAAAGAAGTGGTTAGCTGTCATTCGAAGAGATCATATTGTATCATGCCTCATCTCTCTGTGCGCACACATCCGAGCCGAAGCGTGCAGCCATAGACCCCTATACAGCGCACGAGTGATGAACTGAGCTCTGTTTCCTGTCTGAATGGACAAATACACTCAACATTGTGTTTAAATGTCCGTTTTGGAGAGTATCCACGTAAAATGTGTTGGTTATGTCTTAAACAGAGTTGTCATCCAGTCTCTTAGAGAGAGAGAGAGAGAGAGAGAGAGAGAGAGAGAGAGAGAGAGAGAGAGAGAGAGAGAGAGAGAGAGAGAGAGAGAGAGAGAGAGAGAGAGAGAGAGAGAGAGAGAGAGAGAGAGAGAGAGGCCGGAAAAATGATCGAGCTCATTTTTTTTATCGTGCGATTAATTGATTTATTGACTATCGCGACAGGCCTAATCCAGATTAATGACAGCTAGCCGTGAGCCGGGGCTAGCTAACAACTCGCTTCCTAGTCAGAGCAAACTACCAACATAATCATACATTTATAAAAAAAAATTATAATACCTACAATTTCCCGTGATTAAATATAAATGCTTGGTGGCCAGGTGCCGCAGTTTTACGTCTTTTACCCATCCAGCCGCAGCATATTGATAAGCATCGGTACTCTTGAAAGCCTTCAAGCGATCCCCACTGTATGGGAGGGGTTATGCACAAGATCATGGAAGGCAAAGTGGGGCAGATAATAATGGACAAAAGAAAACTGGGGGTAACAAATAAGGATCGGAGCCTAAAATTAAACTTTTCTCCAGGTATCTCTGTCTCTCTCTCTCATTCAAATGGGCAGTTTGGGCGGCCGTACCGGGGCGAGATCGGGCATAAATATGGCGGTGTTCTATTCGGTAGTGACGTAGGTGGCATCTATGAATAGTCATCGTCATAGTGTTGTCCTTCTCTAAAGGCAGACTGTGTGTTCCAGGCTCATCATCCGCAGTGATCCAGAGTCGGAGGATCTCGAGACTGTCAGACGAACATCCTCAGACAACCAGCGTGATGACAGGTGAAATGAAGACTTTACTATAGTCGTTATAGCTATCGTTATAGTTATCGCTAAAGTTATCGTTATAGTCATAGTGGTCTGTTTGTTTGCTACACCTGTTCACCTGAGTTCAGTGGGGCTTTGACAGAAAGAGGGAGTGAGCCTGGGAGCGAACACTTTCTGTTGGCCGCACTCACACAGCACTTTTATGACTTGGTAACTGCAGTACCAGTTGCACTTTTACGTGCAAGTGTAATAAATGAGTGAACTTGGATCGTTGAGTGGAACTGAGTTTCTGCGCGTCGCAGTGTTTTCAGTCTCTCAGTGTTTAGTCCCTCGCGGCTGCAAATTTTGTCGTTATAGTCATCGTCATAGTGTTAAAGTGGTTGTTATAGCTATCAATATAGTTATCGCTAAAGTTATCGTTATATTCATCATCATAGTGTTAAAGTGGTTGTTATAGCTATCAATATAGTTATCGCTAAAGTTATCGTTATATTCATCATCATAGTGTTAAAGTGGTTGTTATAGCTATCAATATAGTTATCGCTAAAGTTATCGTTATATTCATCATCATAGTGTTAAAGTGGTTGTTTTAGCTGTCATTATAGTTATCGCTAAAGTTATCGTTATAGGCATCGTCATAGTGTTATAGTTGTTGTTTTAGCTATCATTATAGTTATCGCTAAAGTTAGCGTTATAGTCATCCTCATAGTGTTGTCCTTCTCTAAAGGCAGACTGTGTTTTCCAGGCTCATCATCCGCAGTGATCCAGAGTCGGAGGATCTCGAGACTGTCAGACGAACATCCACAGACAACCAGCGTGATGACAGGTGAAATGAAGACTTTTACTGTAGTCGTTATAGCTATCGCCAAAGTTAGCGTTATAGTCATCGTCATAGTGGTTGTTTTAGCTATCATTATATTTATCGTTATTGTCATCGTCATAGTGTTATAGTGGGTGTTATAGCTATCATTATAGTTATCGCTAAAGTTATCGTTATAGTCATCCTCATAGTGTTATAGTGGTTGTTTTAGCTATCATTATATTTATCGTTATTGTCATCGTCATAGTGTTATAGTGGGTGTTATAGCTATCATTATAGTTATCGCTAAAGTTATCGTTATAGTCATCCTCATAGTGTTGTCCTTCTCTAAAGGCAAACTGTGTGTTCCAGGCTCATCATCCGCAGTGATCCAGAGTCGGAGGATCTCGAGACTGTCAGACGAACATCCACAGACAACCAGCGTGATGACAGGTGAAATGAAGACTTTACTATAGTCGGTATAGCTATCATTATACTTATCGCTAAAGTAATCGTTATAGTTGTCGTTATAGCTATCAATATAGTCATCGTCATAGTGTTATATGTAAGCCATAAGGTACGAGAGGCTGTGCTGTATGGTGAATAAGTAACGGCTCGATGTGAAGCGGAGTAACCCCTTCAGCCGTGACTTATTCACCATACAGCACTTGCCTCGAGTACCTTATTGCTTTTATAAAACGGTTACCACACAATACAAATATTAAAGTAAAACAAAAATGTATTAGTGCAACTTTCATGAAGTAAAATCACTAAAAGCCTTCCTTCCGCTAGAAAAGAAATAGTCCCTGACCGTGAGCAGCAACAACGTTCCAGTGTGTAATATGCAGGAAAGCTCAAATAAACACAACATAGGAACCGCAGTGATGCGCAGTGATAAATAGAGCCGTTGGGTGAAGCGGTCATAGCCGTTTTTTATCGTGAATAAAGCACAGCTATTGACCAATCAGAATCAAGGATTGGAACTAACCGTTTTATAGTTGTCGCTATAGCTATAGATAGTGTTCGGTAGGGACGCACCGATACCAGGATGGGTATCAGGCCCGATACTGAGCTCATGTACTCGTAAAAATGCTCCGATACCAACAACCGACACCAGGCAGCGTGTGAACACTTGTAGCACATAGCTGTGGTGCGCCAGCTGATAAGAGAAACCGCGCAGTGGATTGAGCGCTAGCTGGTCGAGCGCATCACTTTTTTACAGATGTCAGTGGAAAGTTTGTAGTTCAGGCGGATGTCAATGTCAAAGATAGTAAAACGAGGCCTGATCGTTCACTCCGCACGAGTTATTTGGATTAAAACTAAGTCTGATGCATGGTTCCCTACATTATTACAGGACGTGTGCAGGTCAAGAAGTTTCATGAACACCAACGTACAAAGCGAATACTGAATGTAAACTCTGTCAGTAATTACTCTCCCTCATGCTGTTCAACCCCGAAAGACTTTCGTTCATCTTCAGAACACAAATGAAGATATTTGTGATTAAATCTGAGAGCTGGATCACTCCTCCATAGGCTTCTTAAGGGATTGAAACTGGCCGGCCCAGAAAAGCTATTAAAGACATTGTTAAAATAGTCCGAGTGACTACAGTGGCTCAACCTTAAGTTTATCAAGCGACGAGAATACTAAAATAACGACTTTATTCAACTCTTCATTTCCTTCTCTGTGGGCCTCGAGTGAGTTTGCGTAGTGTAACTGCGCAGCGCTTCTGTGCGTCACACACACACACACACATGACCAGCGTCGGCCAATAGTGAGCCTGCGTGTGACGTACACCACAGAAGCGCTGCGCTGTTACACTACGCGAACTCACTCGAGGCCCACAGAGAAGGAAATTAATAATTTTTTTGCGCACAAAAAGTATTCTCGTCTGAAGTTTCAGTCCCTTAGAAGCCTATGGAGGAGATCCAGCTCTCAGATCAGTTTCGGCTGAACTAACCCTTTAAAGGGATAGTTCGGCCAAAAATGATATTTAAACCATGCATTACTCACGTCGATCGTTGCCGGAAGTCAGATATTTTCATTTATAAAGTTTTAAATATGTATATTTTTATGACAAAACCGCACGGATTACCCTCAGAAGGCCTTCGTTTACCCCCCTGGAGCCGGATGGATTACTTCTGTGAAGGATGTATGCACATTTTGGGACATGAAGGAGGAGGACCCCATTGCTTCACATTATATCCACTGAAGGGTCTAAGACATTTTCTAAAATAACTGAAAATGTGTTCGTCTGAAACAAGATTGACATATGCATCTCGAACGGCTTGAGGGTGAGTAATGCATGTGTTAAATATCATTTTCGGCTGAACTATCCCTTTAAGGGGCAGCAGTCTTATAACCCTCGGCTGTGTTTTAATGCTAATCAAACTAAGCACACATACATCACTCACTGCTCTTGACTAAATAGGCTACCTTTTAAACTTTACAAAAAGATCCATATATATTTTATTTATTCAGTAATGGATATGCAGTGTTTTTTTTTCCACATTTGATTGATTACTGTAGTTTTTGTAGTATCAAATTTGGAATAAAGAATTGGTGTCCAAACATGAGTCCTGCTGGAGCTGCCATAAACATGTGATCCGCTGTTAAATGAAAGATCACAGTGACAGTAACAGAAGCTCATATTTTAGCAGGCTTAATTAAGCATGAACTGAAGGAAAGATTTATTTGATGAACAAATTAAGCCAAATAATATGATTAATATTATTTTAAAAATCACAAATGCAGTGAAAATACAGGTATGGGTTTTACGGTATCGGACTCGTTCTGGAAAAGTGGTATCGGTGCGTCTCTAGTTTTCGGTATAGCTAGCATCATGGTGCTATATATATATCTCTCAGTTTTGAACGCTTCTCTAAAGGCAGACTGTGTGTTCCAGGCTCATCATCCGCAGTGATCCAGAGTCGGAGGATCTCGAGACTGTCAGACGAACATCCTCAGACAACCAGCGTGATGACAGGTGAAATAAAGACTTTTACTAGCAGTGCTTCAGATCGCCGTATGATTCAAGTCATGTGGTCCTGTAATATCAGCTGACTGTAGTGTGTGTGTGTGTGTGTGTGTGCCAGTGAATCCGCGAGTGTGTCGAAGGTGTGTTCAGCGGCTCAGCGCTCGACCCACAGGTGCGTCTGTTCACTGCTCTCCTGTCACACATCATTTACACAAATATTAGAAATAATAATAAAAGTAAAAAAAAAAAAAAAAAATTTTAATTGACAGGAATATACTGGAAAATATTCGATTCGAACAGTCATGAAACCCCTGGAAAAGTTTTTTGGGGAAAAAAATAATTTTGGAAATTTGTTACACAAATGTCTTTATCATAGAATACATGTTTAATTGATAAAATCGGCTGCACAAATAAATTTGAGCATGCATTTTCCTTCTGCTTGTACAGGTGTACATAGACTTTCATGAAACATTTGCCTCAAATATATATTTATATGAACCCTGGTTTATATGCTTACATTCTGGCAGTGTTGTGAACACCTAATATCATTTACATCGTATAAGATTCTGTTTTAATTATTATTTAATTAAGATTTAATTATTTAGCACAGAAGTATTCTTGTGTATGTGTTATGTCCAGTAGCTGACTGTAGTGTGTGTGTGTGTGTGTGTGTAGTAGTGGTGAATCGCGCTCGACTCCGTCTGTCAGACGCTCGGGGAAGGGAACACACAACAGCCGCAGGTGTGAACACGTTACATCATCTCTGAACCCATGATGCACTGCTATCGGATGAACATGATCCCTCTGGAGGCTTCTATGTGATTCCCATAGTGCTCGTGTAAACGGCTGATGTGATGCGGTGTGTGTGTTCTCCTCAGGGTCGTTGTGTCCAGTGATGAGGAGTGTGAGGATCCTCCGTCTGACAGACACACAGCCGGACAGGAGCCGCATGACAGCAGGTGCATTCAGAACACACACACACACACACACACACACACACACACACACACACACACACACACACACACACACACACACACACACACACACACACACACACACAAAGTGCCCAAGCAACATTGCTCAAAAAGTTGCCCTGTGTATCATCACCTTCACACTCACACACTCACGTACTCTCTCACTCTCTCACACACACACACACACACAGACACACTCATACGCTCACACACCCACTCTTACACACACACACACTCTCTCACACACACTGTACTCATTTGATGCTCTCTAAGGCATGCTAGAGATGTAGCTGACAGCGTTCACCGATAACTGTGATGCTGAAAACACAGGATCTCCAGCTGATGATCTCAAACTGTGAAACACACACTCTCTCACTCAGTCACTCACACACACTCTCTCACACAGCGCATTATAAAACTCAACGCACACCAAATGCTAAGCAATCAACAGGAAAACCGAATTCCTCTAAAAAAGGACCAAACAAGGTTTTTTTGATAAGTATTTGTACTTCACTGTTGTAAAAGCACCGTACACACACACACACACACACAGCATATGAGGATGTTGAACTAAAGTTGCTTCTCGTCCTCCGCTACGCTTCTGAAGTGCTGAAGTCAAGCTTTCTGGCTCGAACTCGCCGCCTTTGAAGAGAAGGATTGACATGTACAGATGCAGAGTGCAGTGCTAATGTGTGTTTGGGTGTGTTCTTATTGCCTATCACCTAGACAGTGCTTGCCTGTAACTCAGTGTGTGTGTGTGTGTGTGTGTGTGTGTGTGTGTTTCTCAGTGACCCAGAGTGTCTGTTGGAGGAGCGTGCAGCGCCCCAGAGCTCGACTCCTGCGCGCCACAGCAGAGCCGCTCGGAGCAATCACAGGTGTGTGTGTGTGTGTGTGTGTGTGTGTTTCTCAGTGACCCAGAGTGTGTGTTTCTCAGTGACCCAGAGTGTGTGTTTCTCAGTGACCCAGAGTGTGTGTTTCTCAGTGACCCAGAGTGTGTGTTTCTCAGTGACCCAGAGTGTGTGTTTCTCAGTGACCCAGAGTGTGTGTTTCTCAGTGACCCAGAGTGTGTGTTGGAGGAGCGTGCAGCGCCCCAGAGCTCGACTCCTGCGCGCCACAGCAGAGCCGCTCGGAGCAATCACAGGTGTGTGTGTGTGTGTGTGTGTGTGTGTGTGTGTTTCTCAGTGACCCAGAGTGTGTGTTTCTCAGTGACCCAGAGTGTGTGTTTCTCAGTGACCCAGAGTGTGTGTTTCTCAGTGACCCAGAGTGTGTGTTGCTCAGTGACCCAGAGTGTGTGTTTCTCAGTGACCCAGAGTGTGTGTTTCTCAGTGACCCAGAGTGTGTGTTTCTCAGTGACCCAGAGTGTGTGTTTCTCAGTGACCCAGAGTGTGTGTTTCTCAGTGACCCAGAGTGTGTGTTTCTCAGTGACCCAGAGTGTGTGTTTCTCAGTGACCCAGAGTGTGTGTTTCTCAGTGACCCAGAGTGTGTGTTTCTCAGTGACCCAGAGTGTGTGTTTCTCAGTGACCCAGAGTGTGTGTTTCTCAGTGACCCAGAGTGTGTGTTTCTCAGTGACCCAGAGTGTGTGTTTCTCAGTGACCCAGAGTGTGTGTTTCTCAGTGACCCAGAGTGTGTGTTTCTCAGTGACCCAGAGTGTGTGTTTCTCAGTGACCCAGAGTGTGTGTTTCTCAGTGACCCAGAGTGTGTGTTTCTCAGTGACCCAGAGTGTGTGTTTGTCAGTGACCCAGAGTGTGTGTTTCTCAGTGACCCAGAGTGTGTGTTTCTCAGTGACCCAGAGTGTGTGTTTCTCAGTGACCCAGAGTGTGTGTTTCTCAGTGACCCAGAGTGTGTGTTTCTCAGTGACCCAGAGTGTGTGTTTCTCAGTGACCCAAAATGTGTGTGTTTCTCAGTGACCCAAAATGTGTGTGTTTCTCAGTGACCCAGAGTGTGTGTTTCTCAGTGACCCAGAGTGTGTGTTTCTCAGTGACCCAGAGTGTGTGTTTCTCAGTGACCCAGAGTGTGTGTTTCTCAGTGACCCAGAGTGTGTGTTTCTCAGTGACCCAGAGTGTGTGTTTCTCAGTGAACCAAAGTGTGTGTTTCTCAGTGACCCAGAGTGTGTGTTTCTCAGTGACCCAGAGTGTGTGTTTCTCAGTGACCCAGAGTGTGTGTTTCTCAGTGACCCAGAGTGTGTGTTTCTCAGTGACCCAGAGTGTGTGTTTGTTAGTGACCCAGAGTGTGTGTTTCTCAGTGACCCAGAGTGTGTGTTTCTCAGTGACCCAGAGTGTGTGTTTCTCAGTGACCCAGAGTGTGTGTTTCTCAGTGACCCAGAGTGTGTGTTTCTCAGTGACCCAGAGTGTGTGTTTCTCAGTGACCCAGAGTGTGTGTTTCTCAGTGACCCAGAGTGTGTGTTTCTCAGTGACCCAGAGTGTGTGTTTCTCAGTGACCCAGAGTGTGTGTTTCTCAGTGACCCAGAGTGTGTGTTTCTCAGTGACCCAGAGTGTGTGTTTCTCAGTGACCCAGAGTGTGTGTTTCTCAGTGACCCAGAGTGTGTTTCTCAGTGACCCAGAGTGTGTGTTTGTTAGTGACCCAGAGTGTGTGTTTCTCAGTGACCCAGAGTGTGTGTTGCTCAGTGACCCAGAGTGTGTGTTTCTCAGTGACCCAGAGTGTGTGTTTCTCAGTGACCCAGAGTGTGTGTTTCTCAGTGACCCAGAGTTTGTGTTTCTCAGTGACCCAGAGTGTGTGTTTCTCAGTGACCCAGAGTGTGTGTTTCTCAGTGACCCAGAGTGTGTGTTTCTCAGTGACCCAGAGTGTGTGTTTCTCAGTGACCCAGAGTGTGTGTTTGTTAGTGACCCAGAGTGTGTGTTTGTCAGTGACCCAGAGTGTGTGTTTGTCAGTGACCCAGAGTGTGTGTTTGTCAGTGACCCAGAGTGTGTGTTTGTCAGTGACCCAGAGTGTGAGTTTCTCAGTGACCCAGAGTGTGTGTTTCTCAGTGACCCAGAGTGTGTGTTTCTCAGTGACCCAGAGTGTGTGTTTCTCAGTGACCCAGAGTGTGTGTTTCTCAGTGACCCAGAGTGTGTGTTTCTCAGTGACCCAGAGTGTGTGTTTCTCAGTGACCCAGAGTGTGTGTTTGTTAGTGACCCAGAGTGTGTGTTTCTCAGTGACCCAGAGTGTGTGTTGCTCAGTGACCCAGAGTGTGTGTTGCTCAGTGACCCAGAGTGTGTGTTTCTCAGTGACCCAGAGTGTGTGTTTCTCAGTGACCCAGAGTGTGTGTTGCTCAGTGACCCAGAGTGTGTGTTTCTCAGTGACCCAGAGTGTGTGTTTCTCAGTGACCCAGAGTGTGTGTTTCTCAGTGTTTCTCAGTGACCCAGAGTGTGTGTTTCTCAGTGACCCAGAGTGTGTGTTGCTCAGTGACCCAGAGTGTGTGTTTCTCAGTGACCCAGAGTGTGTGTTTCTCAGTGACCCAGAGTGTGTGTTTCTCAGTGACCCAGAGTGTGTGTTTCTCAGTGACCCAGAGTGTGTGTTTCTCAGTGACCCAGAGTGTGTGTTTCTCAGTGACCCAGAGTGTGTGTTTCTCAGTGACCCAGAGTGTGTGTTTCTCAGTGACCCAGAGTGTGTGTTTCTCAGTGACCCAGAGTGTGTGTTGGAGGAGCGTGCAGCGCCCCAGAGCTCGAGTCCTGCGCGCCACAGCAGAGCCGCTCGGAGCAATCACAGGTGTGTGTGTGTGTGTGTGTTAGGGTGGACATTTCTCACAAACATATGGGCTCATAAATATCTAATATTCGTTTATTTAAATGACGTTTTTTCAGTTTTTGTCACTGTTTCTGATCAAGCTTACGATATATCTTTAGGTTTTCTTTGAGTGGAAACCATTAAACAATGTGTGTAAACAAAAAATATAAAGAACACGAGCATTTAAGCTCAAGCAGCGCTAGCGCTAATAAAGCAGGCCGCGCCACCTATCACACAGAACACACATATACACTCGTCAGCCTATGATTATCGCCGTGTTTGTGTTGTTTCACGTGTTCATGTTGAGGAAGCCAGTAACATCCCCATGCTCGAGTGAGAGACACACACACACACACACACACACACACACACAACGGTGTGCGAAGAGAAGTTTGTGTTCTCTGTTGTTAAACTCCCTCGACGACACCTAAAGGAAGCGTCTCGATCAAATTGCTATCTGAGAAGGATCATAATAAGGGTGATAAGGTTTAGATTTCATGGTGGTGATAGTATTATAATAACTCAGTTTTATTCATTACTTTGATTAAAAGTAATTCCCTTTTGTAATATAATTTAGTAAGATCATTTTCATCGAAGTACTTCCACACTCCAGAGGCAGAGACGACATCATGTGATCACAGAGAGTGAGCTTGATCACACGCTCCACAGCGCCGCCCAGTGCATTGAGTTATAACTGCGAGTTAGTGTTGGGGTTCATCATGCGTTACGGCCAGTGAAGCCGCGGACTGAAATTCAAGCAGTATTTCTATTTTTCTAATAGTAATTAATAATGCACCTCCCTAGTTCACATCATCATCAGACCCGCCACGAGGAGAGAGCTAGAGCTTAGATCGGGCCCAAGAAATCCAGCCCGAGGCGACACATTAACTATAACTATGAGCCCGATTTAAACCCGGACACTTTTTAACACGTGGGTCATTATTATAACTGACGTTCTCAACTTTCTCTGTTACTTTCTCCCGCCCGCAAACAGACTTTATTCTGCACCTCCAAATACTTTCAGGTTAGGCTACGTGTCGCCACCACACACATCAGCATATCAATTATGTGTTATTAAAGCATTAACACACAAACCACTGTTATAACAGAAAAGCATAGGCTACTGCGTGTGCGGTCTGGCATGACTTCCTCGCGATCTCACACACATCTGTTATTATCACTGAAGCTGACTGCACAATGATCTTTCATAATATACACACTTTGTTTGTCATAACAAATCTAAGCTCTAGCGAGAGTGTGTGTGTGTGTGTGTGTGTGTTAGACTGACGGCTGTGTTCCTCCTGTGTGCAGTGAGTCTGAGGTTCACAGCACTCGCCCGCAGGTGTGTGTGTGTGTGTGTGTGTGTGTGTGTGTGTGTGTGTGTGTGTGTGTGTGTGTGTGTGTGTGTGTGTGTGTGTGTGTGTGTGTGTGTGTGTGTGTTAGACTGACTGCTGTGTTCCTCCTGTGTGCAGTGAGTCTGAGGTTCACAGCACTCGCCCGCAGGTGTGTGTGTGTGTGTGTGTGTGTGTGTGACGGCTGTGTTCCTCCTGTGTGCAGTGAGTCTGAGGTTCACAGCACTCGCCCGCAGGTGTGTGTGTGTGTGTGTGTGTGTGTGTGACAGCTGTGTTCCTCCTGTGTGCAGTGAGTCTGAGGTTCACAGCACTCGCCCGCAGGTGTGTGTGTGTGTGTGTGTGACGGCTGTGTTCCTCCTGTGTGCAGTGAGTCTGAGGTTCACAGCACTCGCCCGCAGGTGTGTGTGTGTGTGTGTGTGTGTGTGTGACGGCTGTGTTCCTCCTGTGTGCAGTGAGTCTGAGGTTCACAGCACTCGCCCGCAGGTGTGTGTGTGTGTGTGTGTGTGACGGCTGTGTTCCTCCTGTGTGCAGTGAGTCTGAGGTTCACAGCACTCGCCCGCAGGTGTGTGTGTGTGTGTGTGTGTGACGGCTGTGTTCCTCCTGTGTGCAGTGAGTCTGAGGTTCACAGCACTCGCCCGCAGGTGTGTGTGTGTGTGTGTGTGTGTGTGTGACGGCTGTGTTCCTCCTGTGTGCAGTGAGTCTGAGGTTCACAGCACTCGCCCGCAGGTGTGTGTGTGTGTGTGTGTGACGGCTGTGTTCCTCCTGTGTGCAGTGAGTCTGAGGTTCACAGCACTCGCCCGCAGGTGTGTGTGTGTGTGTGTGTGTGTGTGTGACGGCTGTGTTCCTCCTGTGTGCAGTGAGTCTGAGGTTCACAGCACTCGCCCGCAGGTGTGTGTGTGTGTGTGTGTGTGACGGCTGTGTTCCTCCTGTGTGCAGTGAGTCTGAGGTTCACAGCACTCGCCCGCAGGTGTGTGTGTGTGTGTGTGTGTGACGGCTGTGTTCCTCCTGTGTGCAGTGAGTCTGAGGTTCACAGCACTCGCCCGCAGGTGTGTGTGTGTGTGTGTGTGTGACGGCTGTGTTCCTCCTGTGTGCAGTGAGTCTGAGGTTCACAGCACTCGCCCGCAGGTGTGTGTGTGTGTGTGTGTGACGGCTGTGTTCCTCCTGTGTGCAGTGAGTCTGAGGTTCACAGCACTCGCCCGCAGGTGTGTGTGTGTGTGTGTGTGTGTGTGTGACGGCTGTGTTCCTCCTGTGTGCAGTGAGTCTGAGGTTCACAGCACTCGCCCGCAGGTGTGTGTGTGTGTGTGTGTGTGACGGCTGTGTTCCTCCTGTGTGCAGTGAGTCTGAGGTTCACAGCACTCGCCCGCAGGTGTGTGTGTGTGTGTGTGTGTGACGGCTGTGTTCCTCCTGTGTGCAGTGAGTCTGAGGTTCACAGCACTCGCCCGCAGGTGTGTGTGTGTGTGTGTGTGTGACGGCTGTGTTCCTCCTGTGTGCAGTGAGTCTGAGGTTCACAGCACTCGCCCGCAGGTGTGTGTGTGTGTGTGTGTGTGACGGCTGTGTTCCTCCTGTGTGCAGTGAGTCTGAGGTTCACAGCACTCGCCCGCAGGTGCGCAGCTCTCCAGCCGACAGCCGCTCGTCGTCCTCAGGGAAGCGCAGCGCCAAGAGGTGAGTGTGTGTGTGTGAGAGTGTGTGTGTGAGAGTGTGTGTGTGAGTGTGAACACACACTGACTGACGATGTGTCTCTCAGGGCCCGATGGCAGGACGCGTCAGGGATTCAGGAGGACTGGAGTGACGAGGAGTCTCTGTTCAGCGGCGCTTCAGGTGCACACACACACACACACACATACACACACACACACACACACACACACACACACACAGCTGTAGGGCCGGACATGAGAAATTGAAATGATTTTTTAATGATACTTTGAAACCGCCAGTATGAGTCGTTGAATCATCCACTCAACCGATTCGCTCAAAAGGCCGATTCTTGTATTGATGAATGAATCACTGATTTATTCCGGAATGAACTCTTTTGTTTGCACAATACTGTTTCTGAAATATAACTCCCAGTATGAACTGTTGTGCAGAGTCAATATCTCATCAGCAGTCGTGCTGACAGCACACTTACCCGTGTGGTTCTGCTTGACTGCATTTCCCCTTCATATATGGATCATCACACACACAGCTTGTGTTTCGGACTGAATTATACCTGATCATATCCCTCTGTGTATCATCACGAATCACGAAGTTAGGATTGGCGGTGCATATGTCACACACACTCACGTTTCTGCTTCACGTTTGTGTCTGCAGGTCCGTCCCACAAGAAGAAGTACACCAGGAAGGTGCGTGTGTGCGTGTGTGCGTGTGTGTGTGTGTGTGTGTGTGTGTGTGTGTGTGTGTGTGGGCTTGTCCCATCAGATACTTGCGCTGTTTAATGTGTTTGAGATGTAGTGTTGTCCTCGGTGCATAACGCACTATATTCTTCATCTGTAAATGTCAGAAACTTGATTTGAGTGAATGTCCGCTAAACTTCGGTGATGTCCGTGAACGCGGGCCGCTGTGCGAAACACAGAATTACTGCACTCCAATCAGGACTCTAGAGAGAGACCAAAATTACTCCTAGGTTTTTCCTAACATCCCCGCTCGCATCTCCACGAACGAGGCGCTTGTTCTCCTGGTGGATCATATCGTGGTGTAAGCCAATCGGAGACAGAGGTGGGGCGGGGCTTTGCCTCTGATTGGCTGTGAAAGTCCGTGAGAAAGTCCAGAATCTGTCAGTAAATGTGTCCGAGTGCCGATGTTTTGCTCATATGTGACAGATTGGATGTGTTCCATGATAAATATCACACTGCGTCGTCGACTAGCTCTCTCCGAATCTGGACACGCTGGTGGGATAGCATAACACTGCGGTTACTCTTGTCTTTTCCAGGTGTGTGTGGACAACATGCTCCTCGTTAAAGCCGCCACGATCTCATGGAAGTGTGTGTCTATAGCACGAGTTTTATTTCTCACGCCAAAAATAGTTTTTTTCTCACGCAACAACTATTTTTGTCGTATAAATGGCAGGAGAAATGAATCGTGCTATAGACACACACTTCCATGAGATCGTGTTGTACGTTCCCACAGTCCTGAGATCTCTCTCGCTGCTCGCTGAACCCCTTTAAGCATGCGCGATGTTTCAGATCTCTGGCTAGTGTAAACACATGACTCGGATATGGGTCACAATTTAAACAACGTGTGAACGGACGGTCCAAAGAAAACGTATAAAGGCAAGAAATCAGCATTGGGCATCAAGACCTGCAGTGTAAACGAGGCCACGGCCATCAGCAAACGCAGGAGAACAGACGACGAATGAACAGAAATAGACAGAGTTTTCTTTGAGAGAAGTAGGCCTGTTCCCACACACACTCCCGGTCAGCGCTCCGACAACAGCCAGAGAAGAGCGCAGATCTGTTCAGGGAAGAGCTTTAAACAGCAGCACTTTCTATTTCTACTTTCAAATGTTTCATTTTGCTTAAAATGTTTTAGTTTGGCAGCTCAGTGAAGCACTTGAAACTTTTTTTTATTTTTAAAAAACGATTTTTATTTGTATATACAGTATAATTGTGCTACAAATGAAGAAAAAAAACACCTTATTCTTGTTTAAAATCATTTACATAATATATATGAATGCATATGGAGTGTGATAAAAAGTTGACCTTAAAAATTATATTGCCATTCATCCAAAATGATATGATGTTTTGGCCATATCGCCCAGCCTGAACACAAACTTGTGAAAATGCTGCCTTGTGGAGTATCACCGTAAACACAGTGGCTTATGTCTTAAGTGAGATTAAACATGAGTGAGATGAGGTGCATGTGTAAATACAGGATCCGTGAAGCTCTTAAAGGGACAGGCGCCTAATATCCCTGCCGCCGTCCGTTATTACAGGCTAGTCAAACTAAAGACAGACTTAATCTATAATTATACACTGAAGATCGATTCATATCTCTGTACCTGAACATCGAGTTTAGACCTACATTTATTTGTGCTATTCCTTGATTTAACAATATTTACAATGTATATGAGTTAGGCTAGCAGTTTTTGGTGTCATAACCTTATTTATTAAGGTTATATGGATCAAAAACAACTAAAATAATAACTAGATGTATTTATTACTTTTTTGTGTTGGGGCCAATGACAATTTTGGCAGGGCAAGTAAACATTTCAACCACAGTAGGAAAAGCCCGGTTACGCTTTATTTGAATGTGTCATTATTACAGTGTAGTTATACATTTAAGAACTGAGTAATATTAATTAATAACATGTGCTTACTATAGGGTTAGGTTTGGTTGCATGTAATTATGCATCATTTACATATGTAACAAGGCCACTGTAATATAGTGTTCCCAAAAGCCCTCATCTGTGTGTGTGTGTGTGTGTGTCAGCTGTGGACGGTGCAGGAGTCGGACTGGCTGAAGGAGGGCGTGCGGCGCTTCGGCGCGGGACACTGGGAGCCGATCCGCTCCGCCTTCCCCTTCACGGGCCGCTCCGCCTGCAACCTGAAGGACCGCTGGAGGACCATGGTCAAGCTCAAGATGGTGTGACACACACACACACGCCCGATCACCTGCTTTTTATACCCATGTTCTTGTTCACAAACTGTTTTATAGCACCGTATGTGTGTGAGTGTGTGTGTGTGAGAGAGGTTTTGGTTCCTTATTAAATGTTCGTTATTTTGGAGCAAGGGCTGCTGTCGTCATTCCACACACACACACACACACCTGGACTCACACACTATCAGATCAGTAGAGATACGAGGTCTGGTTCCTGAGTGCTTAACACAAGAGCAGAGTCTGGGGTCAGGGGTCAGGAACATCTCACAAGAACACACAGTACATACACAGCTGATGATGCGGGACTCAGGGGGGGAAACAAGTGTCAGCTTTGGCTCAATGTGCTTTTGTGTGTGTGTGTGTGGTGTGGTGAAATCACTGTAACAGAACACACATGAGGAGTTCACAGGTCACGTGATCTCCAAGCCTCGTGTTCAGAGCGGCAGTGAAGCAGTCGTGTGTGTGTGTGTATCAGCACGCGCAGGGCTTCAGGTCGATGCGATGAGAGTGGACTGTGTGTATGTGTATGTGTATGTGTGTGTGTGTGTGTCAGCACGCGCAGGGCTTCTTCTCGTCGGCTGATGCTGAGGTCAGGCTGACGGTGTGTGAGTTGCTCCGCAGCATCACGGCGTGTGTGTGGTCGTCAGTGACGCTGGTGTCGTTCTGCATCAGCAGCCGGCGAGCCATCACGACGAAGGCCTCCTCCACGCTCCAGGCGTCTCTCGCCGACGTCTCCACCGCCGCTAGCAGGCCCTTCTCCTCCGCTAGCCTGCACGCCTCCTCGAACTGCACCTCGCGCTCCGCCTCCAGGTCTCGCTTGTTACCTGAGGAAACACACGTTTAGACCTTCACATCTCTCTCGTGAAACCAACACTGAGTGAGTTAAACTGCAGTTCCTCCACTGGCCACTAGAGGCCGGCTGCAGAAGAGCCTCAATCCCACAGACCCGCATGTTAAAATGCCCAACTTTACAGCAGAAGATAACATGTTTACAGCCTGGAGCAAAAAGTGGTTATGGTCTATAGAGCTAATTTTGCCCTTCATGACGACTGTGAGGGGGGTGAATTGTTTTTATAACTCATCAGTTTAATTTACATTAAGGCTTAAATTTGTGCATAATTAAGGGTGTGGCCACTTGAGTGACGTGGATTGCCGCTGATGTCACTAATAGCTGTTTCTTTGCTATATGTTAGCGTCACACCACCTCGGCTACGTTGAGTGACTGAGCGTTCACCGTGTGGAGGACTAGCGTTCAGTTGTACCGATGAGCGCGGTGAGCATGTTAGCGGCTCTGTTCAGTGACTGATCGTGTGGAAGACTAGCGTTCAGTCGTACCGATGAGCGCGGTGAGCATGTTAGCGGCTCTGTTCAGTGACTGAGCGTTCACCGTGTGGAGGACTAGCGTTCAGTTGTACCGATGAGCGCGGTGATGCATGTTAGCGGCTCTGTTCAGTGACTGATCGTGTGGAAGACTAGCGTTCAGTCGTACCGATGAGCGCGGTGAGCATGTTAGCGGCTCTGTTCAGTGACTGAGCGTTCACCGTGTGGAGGACTAGCGTTCAGTTGTACCGATGAGCGCGGTGAGCATGTTAGCGGCTCTGTTCAGTGACTGATCGTGTGGAAGACTAGCGTTCAGTCGTACCGATGAGCGCGGTGAGCATGTTAGCGGCTCTGTTCAGTGACTGAGCGTTCACCGTGTGGAGGACTAGCGTTCAGTTGTACCGATGAGCGCGGTGATGCATGTTAGCGGCTCTGTTCAGTGACTGAGCGTTCACCGTGTGGAGGACTAGCGTTCAGTTGTACCGATGAGCGCGGTGATGCATGTTAGCGGCTCTGTTCAGTGACTGAGCGTTCACCGTGTGGAGGACTAGCGTTCAGTTGTACCGATGAGCGCGGTGATGCATGTTAGCGGCTCTGTTCAGTGACTGATCGTGTGGAAGACTAGCGTTCAGTCGTACCGATGAGTGCGGTGAGCATGTTAGCGGCTCCGTTCAATGACTGATCGTGTGGAGGACTAGCGTTCAGTCGTCCCGATTAGCGCGGTGAGCATGTTAGCGGCTCTGTTCAATGACTGATCGTGTGGAAGACTAGCGTTCAGTCGTACCGATGAGCGCGGTGAGCATGTTAGCGGCTCTGTTCAATGACTGATCGTGTGGAAGACTAGCGTTCAGTCGTACCGATGAGCGCGGTGAGCATGTTAGCGGCTCCGTTCAATGACTGATCGTGTGGAGGACTAGCGTTCAGTCGTACCGATTAGCGCGGTGAGCATGTTAGCGGCTCTGTTCAATGACTGATCGTGTGGAAGACTAGCGTTCAGTCGTCCCGATTAGCGCGGTGAGCATGTTAGCGGCTCTGTTCAATGACTGATCGTGTGGAAGACTAGCGTTCAGTCGTACCGATGAGCGCGGTGAGCATGTTAGCGGCTCTGTTCAATGACTGATCGTGTGGAAGACTAGCGTTCAGTCGTACCGATGAGCGCGGTGAGCATGTTAGCGGCTCTGTTCAATGACTGATCGTGTGGAAGACTAGCGTTCAGTCGTACCGATGAGCGCGGTGAGCATGTTAGCGGCTCTGTTCAATGACTGATCGTGTGGAAGACTAGCGTTCAGTCGTACCGATGAGCGCGGTGAGCATGTTAGCGGCTCTGTTCAATGACTGATCGTGTGGAAGACTAGCGTTCAGTCGTACCGATGAGCGCGGTGAGCATGTTAGCGGCTCTGTTCATTGACTGATCGTGTGGAAGACTAGCGTTCAGTCGTCCCGATGAGCGCGGTGAGCACGTTAGCGGCTCCGTTCAATGACTGATCGTGTGGAAGACTAGCGTTCAGTCGTCCCGATGAGCGCGGTGAGCACGTTAGCGGCTCCGTTCAATGACTGATCGTGTGGAGGACTAGCGTTCAGTCGTCCCGATTAGCGCGGTGAGCATGTTAGCGGCTCCGTTCAATGACTGATCGTGTGGAAGACTAGCGTTCAGTCGTCCCGATTAGCGCGGTGAGCATGTTAGCGGCTCCGTTCAATGACTGATAGTGTGGGGGACGAGCGTTCAATCATACCGATGAGCGCGTTAGCGGCTCCGTTCAATTACTTTTAGCGTGCGGAAGACTAGTGTTTAATCGTACCGATGAGTGCAGTGAGCACGTTAGCTGCTCCGTTCAGTGACTCAGCGTTCAGCGTGTGGAAGACTAGTGTTTAGTCGTACCGATGAGCGCGGTGAGCACGTTAGCGGCTCCGTTCAATGACTGATCGTGTGGAAGACTAGCGTTCAGTCGTACCGATGAGCGCGGTGAGCATGTTAGCGGCTCCGTTCAATGACTGATCGTGTGGAAGACTAGCGTTCAGTCGTCCCGATGAGCGCGGTGAGCACGTTAGCGGCTCCGTTCAATGACTGATCGTGTGGAGGACTAGCGTTCAGTCGTCCCGATTAGCGCGGTGAGCATGTTAGCGGCTCTGTTCAATGACTGATCGTGTGGAAGACTAGCGTTCAGTCGTACCGATGAGCGCGGTGAGCATGTTAGCGGCTCTGTTCATTGACTGATCGTGTGGAAGACTAGGTGTTTAATCGTACCGATGAGTGCAGTGAGCACGTTAGCTGCTCCGTTCAGTGACTCAGCGTTCAGCGTGTGGAAGACTAGTGTTTAGTCGTACCGATGAGCGTGGTGAGCATGTCAGCGGCTCCGTTCAATGACTGATCGTGTGGAAGACTAGCGTTCAGTTGTCCCGATGAGCGCGGTGAGCATGTTAGCGGCTCTGTTCAGTGACTCAGCGTGTGGAGGACTAGCGTTCAGTCGTACCGATGAGCGCGGTGAGCATGTTAGCGGCTCCGTTCAATGACTGATCGTGTGGAAGACTAGCGTTCAGTCGTACCGATGAGCGCAGTGAGCACGTTAGCGGCTCTGTTCAGTGACTCAGCGTGTGGAGGACTAGCGTTCAGTCGTACCGATGAGCGCAGTGAGCATGTTAGCGGCTCTGTTCAGTGACTCAGCGTGTGGAGGACTAGCGTTCAGTCGTACCGATGAGCGCGTTAGCGGCTCCATTCAGTTACTCTTAGCGTTCAGCATGTGGAAGACTAGCGTTCAGTCATACCGATGAGCGCGTTAGCGGCTCCATTCAGTTACTCTTAGCGTTCAGCATGTGGAAGACTAGCGCTCAGTCGTACCGATGAGCGCGTTAGCGGCTCCATTCAGTTACTTTTAGCGTTCAGCGTGCAGAAGACTAGTGTTCAGTCGTACCGATGAGCGCGGTGAGCACGTTAGCGGCTCTGTTCAGTGACTCAACGTTCAGCGTGTGGAGGACTAGTGTTTAGTCGTACCGATGAGCGCGGTGAGCACGTTAGCAGCTCTGTTCAGTGACTCAACGTTCAGCGTGTGGAGGACTAGTGTTCAGTCATACCGATGAGCGCGGTGAGCACGTTAGCGGCTCTGTTCAGTGACTCAACGTTCAGCGTGTGGAGGACTAGTGTTTAGTCGTACCGATGAGTGCAGTGAGCACGTTTGCGGCTCTGTTCAGTGACTAAGCGTTCAGCGTGTGGAGGACTAGTGTTTAGTCGTACCGATGAGCGCGGTGAGCACGTTAGCAGCTCTGTTCAGTGACTCAACGTTCAGCGTGTGGAGGACTAGTGTTCAGTCATACCGATGAGCGCGGTGAGCACGTTAGCGGCTCTGTTCAGTGACTCAACGTTCAGCGTGTGGAGGACTAGTGTTTAGTCGTACCGATGAGTGCAGTGAGCACGTTTGCGGCTCTGTTCAGTGACTAAGCGTTCAGCGTGTGGAGGACTAGTGTTCAGTCGTACCGATGAGTGCGGTGAGCATGTTAGCGGCTCTGTTCAATGACTGATCGTGTGGAAGACTAGCGTTCAGTCGTCCCGATTAGCGCGGTGAGCATGTTAGCGGCTCCGTTCAATGACTGATAGTGTGGGGGACGAGCGTTCAATCATACCGATGAGCGCGTTAGCGGCTCCGTTCAATTACTTTTAGCGTGCGGAAGACTAGTGTTTAATCGTACCGATGAGTGCAGTGAGCACGTTAGCTGCTCCGTTCAGTGACTCAGCGTTCAGCGTGTGGAAGACTAGTGTTTAGTCGTACCGATGAGCGTGGTGAGCATGTCAGCGGCTCCGTTCAATGACTGATCGTGTGGAAGACTAGCGTTCAGTTGTCCCGATGAGCGCGGTGAGCATGTTAGCGGCTCTGTTCAGTGACTCAGCGTGTGGAGGACTAGCGTTCAGTCGTACCGATGAGCGCGGTGAGCATGTTAGCGGCTCCGTTCAATGACTGATCGTGTGGAAGACTAGCGTTCAGTCGTACCGATGAGCGCAGTGAGCACGTTAGCGGCTCTGTTCAGTGACTCAGCGTGTGGAGGACTAGCGTTCAGTCGTACCGATGAGCGCAGTGAGCATGTTAGCGGCTCTGTTCAGTGACTCAGCGTGTGGAGGACTAGCGTTCAGTCGTACCGATGAGCGCGTTAGCGGCTCCATTCAGTTACTCTTAGCGTTCAGCATGTGGAAGACTAGCGTTCAGTCATACCGATGAGCGCGTTAGCGGCTCCATTCAGTTACTCTTAGCGTTCAGCATGTGGAAGACTAGCGCTCAGTCGTACCGATGAGCGCGTTAGCGGCTCCATTCAGTTACTTTTAGCGTTCAGCGTGCAGAAGACTAGTGTTCAGTCGTACCGATGAGCGCGGTGAGCACGTTAGCGGCTCTGTTCAGTGACTCAACGTTCAGCGTGTGGAGGACTAGTGTTTAGTCGTACCGATGAGCGCGGTGAGCACGTTAGCAGCTCTGTTCAGTGACTCAACGTTCAGCGTGTGGAGGACTAGTGTTCAGTCATACCGATGAGCGCGGTGAGCACGTTAGCGGCTCTGTTCAGTGACTCAACGTTCAGCGTGTGGAGGACTAGTGTTTAGTCGTACCGATGAGTGCAGTGAGCACGTTTGCGGCTCTGTTCAGTGACTAAGCGTTCAGCGTGTGGAGGACTAGTGTTCAGTCGTACCGATGAGTGCGGTGAGCATGTTAGCGGCTCTGTTCAATGACTGATCGTGTGGAAGACTAGCGTTCAGTCGTCCCGATTAGCGCGGTGAGCATGTTAGCGGCTCCGTTCAATGACTGATAGTGTGGGGGACGAGCGTTCAATCATACCGATGAGCGCGTTAGCGGCTCCGTTCAATTACTTTTAGCGTGCGGAAGACTAGTGTTTAATCGTACCGATGAGTGCAGTGAGCACGTTAGCTGCTCCGTTCAGTGACTCAGCGTTCAGCGTGTGGAAGACTAGTGTTTAGTCGTACCGATGAGCGTGGTGAGCATGTCAGCGGCTCCGTTCAATGACTGATCGTGTGGAAGACTAGCGTTCAGTTGTCCCGATGAGCGCGGTGAGCATGTTAGCGGCTCTGTTCAGTGACTCAGCGTGTGGAGGACTAGCGTTCAGTCGTACCGATGAGCGCGGTGAGCATGTTAGCGGCTCCGTTCAATGACTGATCGTGTGGAAGACTAGCGTTCAGTCGTACCGATGAGCGCAGTGAGCACGTTAGCGGCTCTGTTCAGTGACTCAGCGTGTGGAGGACTAGCGTTCAGTCGTACCGATGAGCGCAGTGAGCATGTTAGCGGCTCTGTTCAGTGACTCAGCGTGTGGAGGACTAGCGTTCAGTCGTACCGATGAGCGCGTTAGCGGCTCCATTCAGTTACTCTTAGCGTTCAGCATGTGGAAGACTAGCGTTCAGTCATACCGATGAGCGCGTTAGCGGCTCCATTCAGTTACTCTTAGCGTTCAGCATGTGGAAGACTAGCGCTCAGTCGTACCGATGAGCGCGTTAGCGGCTCCATTCAGTTACTTTTAGCGTTCAGCGTGCAGAAGACTAGTGTTCAGTCGTACCGATGAGCGCGGTGAGCACGTTAGCGGCTCTGTTCAGTGACTCAACGTTCAGCGTGTGGAGGACTAGTGTTTAGTCGTACCGATGAGCGCGGTGAGCACGTTAGCAGCTCTGTTCAGTGACTCAACGTTCAGCGTGTGGAGGACTAGTGTTCAGTCATACCGATGAGCGCGGTGAGCACGTTAGCGGCTCTGTTCAGTGACTCAACGTTCAGCGTGTGGAGGACTAGTGTTTAGTCGTACCGATGAGTGCAGTGAGCACGTTTGCGGCTCTGTTCAGTGACTAAGCGTTCAGCGTGTGGAGGACTAGTGTTCAGTCGTACCGATGAGTGCGGTGAGCATGTTAGCGGCTCTGTTCAATGACTGATCGTGTGGAAGACTAGCGTTCAGTCGTCCCGATTAGCGCGGTGAGCATGTTAGCGGCTCCGTTCAATGACTGATAGTGTGGGGGACGAGCGTTCAATCATACCGATGAGCGCGTTAGCGGCTCCGTTCAATTACTTTTAGCGTGCGGAAGACTAGTGTTTAATCGTACCGATGAGTGCAGTGAGCACGTTAGCTGCTCCGTTCAGTGACTCAGCGTTCAGCGTGTGGAAGACTAGTGTTTAGTCGTACCGATGAGCGTGGTGAGCATGTCAGCGGCTCCGTTCAATGACTGATCGTGTGGAAGACTAGCGTTCAGTTGTCCCGATGAGCGCGGTGAGCATGTTAGCGGCTCTGTTCAGTGACTCAGCGTGTGGAGGACTAGCGTTCAGTCGTACCGATGAGCGCGGTGAGCATGTTAGCGGCTCCGTTCAATGACTGATCGTGTGGAAGACTAGCGTTCAGTCGTACCGATGAGCGCAGTGAGCACGTTAGCGGCTCTGTTCAGTGACTCAGCGTGTGGAGGACTAGCGTTCAGTCGTACCGATGAGCGCAGTGAGCATGTTAGCGGCTCTGTTCAGTGACTCAGCGTGTGGAGGACTAGCGTTCAGTCGTACCGATGAGCGCGTTAGCGGCTCCATTCAGTTACTCTTAGCGTTCAGCATGTGGAAGACTAGCGTTCAGTCATACCGATGAGCGCGTTAGCGGCTCCATTCAGTTACTCTTAGCGTTCAGCATGTGGAAGACTAGCGCTCAGTCGTACCGATGAGCGCGTTAGCGGCTCCATTCAGTTACTTTTAGCGTTCAGCGTGCAGAAGACTAGTGTTCAGTCGTACCGATGAGCGCGGTGAGCACGTTAGCGGCTCTGTTCAGTGACTCAACGTTCAGCGTGTGGAGGACTAGTGTTTAGTCGTACCGATGAGCGCGGTGAGCACGTTAGCAGCTCTGTTCAGTGACTCAACGTTCAGCGAGTGGAGGACTAGTGTTCAGTCATACTGATGAGCGCGGTGAGCACGTTAGCGGCTCTGTTCAGTGACTCAACGTTCAGCGTGTGGAGGACTAGTGTTTAGTCGTACCGATGAGTGCAGTGAGCACGTTTGCGGCTCTGTTCAGTGACTAAGCGTTCAGCGTGTGGAGGACTAGTGTTCAGTCGTACCGATGAGTGCAGTGAGCACGTTAGCGGCTCTGTTCAGTGACTCAGCGTTCAGCGTTTGGAGGACTAGTGTTCAGTCATACCGATGAGCGCGGTGAGCACGTTAGCGGCTCTGTTCAGTGACTCAACGTTCAGCGTGTGGAGGACTAGTGTTCAGTCATACCGATGAGTGCAGTGAGCACGTTAGCGGCTCTGTTCAGTGACTCAGCGTTCAGCGTGTGGAGGACTAGTGTTCAGTCATACCGATGAGCGTGGTGAGCACGTTAGCGGCTCTGTTCAGTGACTCAACGTTCAGCGTGTGGAGGACTAGTGTTTAGTCGTACCGATGAGTGCAGTGAGCACGTTAGCGGCTCTGTTCAGTGACTCAGCGTTCAGCGTGTGGAGGACTAGTGTTCAGTCATACCGATGAGCGCGGTGAGCATGTTAGCGGCTCTGTTCAGTGACTGATCGTGTGGAGGACTAGCGTTTAGTCGTACCGATGAGTGCGGTGAGCATGTTAGCGGCTCCGTTCAATGACTGATCGTGTGGAAGACTAGCGTTCAGTCGTCCCGATGAGCGCGGTGAGCATGTTAGCGGCTCCGTTCAATGACTGATAGTGTGGGGGACGAGCGTTCAATCATACCGATGAGCGCGTTAGCGGCTCCGTTCAATTACTTTTAGCGTGCGGAAGACTAGTGTTTAGTCGTACCGATGAGTGCAGTGAGCACGTTAGCGGCTCTGTTCAGTGACTCAGCGTTCAGCGTGTGGAGGACTAGTGTTTAGTTGTACCGATGAGCGTGGTGAGCATGTCAGCGGCTCCGTTCAATGACTGATCGTGTGGAAGACTAGCGTTCAATCGTCCCGATGAGCGCGGTGAGCATGTTAGCGGCTCTGTTCAGTGACTCAGCGTGTGAAGGACTAGCGTTCAGTCGTACCGATGAGCGCGGTGAGCATGTTAGCGGCTCCGTTCAGGGACTCAGCGTGTGAAGGACTAGCATTCAGTCGTACCGATGAGCGCGGTGAACGCGTTAGCGGCTCTGTTCAGGGACTCAGCGTGTGGAGGACTAGCGTTCAGTTGTACCGATGAGCGCGGTGAGCACGTTAGCGGCTACGTTCAGTGACTCAGCGTTCAGCGTGTGGAGGACTAGCGTTCAGTCGTACCGATGAGCGCGGTGAGCACGTTAGCGGCCCCGAACTTCTTAAGCTCGTCGATCCAGCGCGGCAGCGAGCTGAAGGTGTCCCGGCGGCTGATGTCGTAGGCGATCATGGCCCCGTGTGCGCTGCGGTAGTAGCTCTGCGTGATATTGCGGAAGCGCTCCTGCCCCGCCGTGTCCCACACCTGCATCTGCACACACACACACACAGAGAGAGAGAGAGAGTCAGTGCACAAGGTTCACTGATCACTGCTGCTCCTCTGACAGAGAGGCATGGAAACCAAACACACCTGCGGCGCTGTGGCCTCACGTGAGAGAACACTGGCTCACTGCATACTGAACAATAAACATGATATACTGAACAGTGTACATGACATACTGAACACTACATACTACACTACAGTACTGCATACTGAACAGTGTACATGACATACTGAACACTACATATTACACTACTGCATACTGAACACTACATACTACACTACACTACATGACATACTGAACACTACATACTACACTACACTACATGACATACTGAACACTACATACTACACTACACTACTGCATACTGAACACTACATGACATACTGAACACTATATACTGAACACTGTACACTACATGACATACTGAACACTACATACTGAACACTGTACATGACATACTGAACACTACATACTGAACACTGTACACTACATGACATACTGAACACTACATGACATACTGAACACTACATACTAAACACTGTACACTACATGTCATACTGAACACTACATGACATACTGAACACTACATACTACACTAAAGTACTACATACTGAACACTGTACATGACATACTGAACACTGTACACTACATGACATAGTAAATACTGTACACTACATTCTGCCTCATGAACATTGTATACGGCCTAATGCTGTAATAAACTACATTGCAGAACACTGTACACTGCTTATGGTACATTTACCACTGTACACTATGGTAAATGGACTGAATTTATATAGCGCTTTCAAAGCCACCAAAAGCGCATTACAATTTGCCTCACATTCACCCATTTATACACCGACGGCGATCCATGGTGTTAGCCATACAAGGCTACATCCAGCTCGTCGGGAGCAGCTGGGGTTAGGTGTCTCACACACACACACACAGCTGGGGTTAGGTGTCTTGCTCATGGACACCTCGACACTTGGTCAGGTGTTTACACTTGGTAAACCCTTCTATTGACTATAAGTAATATAAAGCAAGTAACATAACTCTCATTAGAGTATTAGTAGACTGGTAGCGTTAGAGTAAGTTCACATGTAGTTACAAAGTCACTTATAGTCAACAGAATGTACAAAAGGCACCATCAAAATACAGTGCAACCCTTTATACTTCTGGATTCACACACACGCATATATTAGAGATAAAGCCTAGCATGTTTGCGTGTGATGCAGGAAGCAGCAGTGTTTTCCCCCTGACGTGCGACACTAACACACACTGAGAGGGTAAACCTGCTCGACTGGCTGAGCCGGCTCAGTGTAACAGCCACACGTGCAGCAGCAGGATCACACTGACCTGCGGATACACACACTAACATCACGGACACGAGCGGCGGCGTGACCCCTGACCTTCACTCTGCGGCCCTCGATGCTGAGCGTGCGCACGGTGAAGTCCACGCCGATGGTGTTCTGCTGGCTCTCGCAGAAGCGGCCCGTGCTGAAGCTCTGCACCAGGCAGGTCTTGCCCACGTTCGAGTCCCCGATGAGGATGATCTTGAAGAGGAAGTCGAAGGAGTCGTCCTGAGGATCCATGGGTCAGGATCCCATAGCTCTCTCACACACACACTCACACAGAGAGAGAGAGAGGTCTGCTGTCAGTCTCGCTGCGCTGCTGCTCTCACCTTCCTCCTCAACCCGGTTCCACAGGTGTGACCGCCACCCGCTCAGGTGCATTCTGGGTAACGTAGTGCAGCCACTGCCTGCACATGTTTTGCTGTTTACATGAATTTAATATCCTGCAAAAGAAAATGTTGCCTTTAAATAGTTCAGAAAATATTGATCATTCTCAAACTAAACCTTATATGTTAAAAATTATGAGAGGTAACTTTTTTTTTTGTTGCATTTTAACTGTTTAAAAATATTGTATTTACGTTCTTAATGTAAAACAAGTATGGATTTGGTTATGAAACATGTTTGTGTAAATTATTTTGCAATTTGATACGACTTTTGTATCTTGAATGACCTCGATGTACCTTGTAGCTAATAATATTATATATATAACCCCTGCCCTTTTTCAAAATTAATCAAAAGTGCCCTTCTCAAACAAATATCAATGATAATATTGAGGTCAATAAAACAAAATGCATTTGATTATAATTAACATGACAATGTGTACAATTCACGTTTATTTTTACGTGTCTGTCAGTGTGAGGCGTCGCTGCAATAACCTGTTGCTATAGGTTACGCGTCACTTGCGTCAAGTCCCTTACGAAAGTAACCTGCAGGATTATTATGCAGATTTCCTACAGGATTCTCAGCTCATTTTCCTGAAGGAATGCCTGCATGAGTTATGATCCGGGAATTACATCCCTGCAGGGTTTTAAAATATAATAATCACAGTTCCTGCAGAACATGAACATGTGATTATGCAGGACTTTGCAAGTTGTCTTCTGCTGGATACATGCCGGGGAAATAACTTCACAACAATGTTTTTCACAAATTATTTATTTTATTTATTGTCCAATTCACAGCCACATGTTACTCTATCAGTTAAATGAAGCCTCTACACTGTTTTCCTGAAGAAAAAGGGAAAAAAACTGTTTACACAAGCTGAAACTAAACATGTTGAGTTGTATTAACATATAATCTTAAGTGGGTGCAGTAGACAAATCAAGTTTACATTAGAAGTCTTTACTGAAAATCATTAGTTCATATTCTAAAAATGTTTTGAGTACAGGTGTACTAGGTACCCAGCATTCATTGCAATTTTAATTTTTCACTTTTCATGACTTTTACTCTTTATTGATGACAACATCAGTATGCAGTCATCACTGGATCACTTTACTCTTGGCGTTTTTGCTATAACAATTGTGCCTTTTGAACACACAGGTAAAGCAGCCAGAGAAAATCTAATTCAAATCTCAAGGGCAAGAGCCCAACTAAAGCCTACACTTATCACCATTATGGTGACTATTTTTTAATTAAATTAAACAATAATTCATCAACATCTCAATACCGTCTGCTGCCGAGACCTGTGCTCGTCCCGCCAGGTGTAGAGCCCCTTGGAAGCACGTTAGACGCGGGTCTTTTCACGTGACCAGGCAGGTTTTTGAATACCAGTGGTTTCTGCCTTTTGATTTGTGTGGTGTTTGAACCCCTCCCCTTCCTTATGAAACTAAACATACCAAGTAATCTCTGCTAAACCTGATTAGTGCAATGAATATTTCAGCTAAATAGTACAAACAACTAATGTTGTTAAGTAATGATAGCAGGTTTTTACTAAACATAAAAGAATAAGTAATGATCACTCGTAAGTTTAAGTAGAAGCAAAATCTGGGTTTACAGTGTGTGTGTGAGAGAGAGAGAGAGCGAGCATGAGTGTGTGTGTGTGTGTGAGAGAGAGAGAGAGAGAGCATGAGCGTGTGTGTGTACATGTTTTTCTATCCCGGTGGGGACTTAAACCTGAATGCACACAGACTCATGGGGACTCGTGTCACTGTGGGCCTAAACTGAGGTCCTCATGGGTAAACACGCTTATAACTCATACAGAATTAGTTTTTTTGGAAATGTAAAAATGCAGAAAGTTGTGTGTGATAGGTAGGTTTAGGGGTAGGGTTAGTGTTAGGGGACAGAATATACAGTTTGTACAGTATAAAAACCATTACGTCTATGGAGAGTCCCCACAAAGGTAGTAAGCCAGACATGAGTGTGTGTAAGAGAGAGAGAGCATGTGTGTGTGTGTGTGTAAGAGAGAGAGAGAGCATGAGTGTGTGTGTGTGTGTGTGTGTGTGTGTGTGTGTGTGTGTGTGTGTGTGTGTGTGTGTGTGTGTAAGAGAGAGAGAGCATGTGTGTGTGTGTGTGTGTGTAAGAGAGAGAGAGAGAGCATGACTGTGTGTGTGTGTGTGTGTGTGTGTGTGTGTGTGTGTGTGTGAGACCATGAGCGTGTGTGTGAGAGAGAGAGCATGAGTGTGTGTGTGTGTGTAAGAGAGAGAGAGCATGAGCGTGTGTGTGTGTAAAGCCCCGTTCACACTACAAGCGACTTTGTCGCTGCATGTCGCCAGTGGCTGGCGATGAGGTCGCTAGTGGGAGTTCCCACTACTGGTTGCCTTTATGAATGACATCCAATGATGTGGAGAAGGATCACACGCGCTCCGCTCCTATTGGTTGTCGCTCCCGAAAGTCGCTCCCCATTTGCATAAAGTTAACCCTCTGGTTATCTTTGGGGTCTTTTTAACCCGCAAATGACTTTTGGTCAAATTAAAAAAAATGTTCTCTTTGTCCAAATGGTATGAAACTTTCTACAGCTGGTGGTGGTTGAGGAGATTCCCCCTTCCATGTGAAGCGCTTTGAGTGCCTAGAAAAGCGCTATATAAATGTAATGAATTATTATTATTACAGCTCTTAACACTTCATAGATCTACAAAAGAAAAAAAAAATTGGAATGATATCTGTTATTATGTTGCCGTGAAAAAAATAGTCACACTTGTTGTCTTCGGGGTCCCTGGAGACCCCGCATAGTAAATATATAATATTCATCATCAAAATCAGAAACAACGCAGATCACATGGACAGAAATGAAATGGCACACTTCCAACAATGTAAAAAACATCCACAATGCAAAATTATCATGCTCGCCACACACACACACACACACACACACACAACCACACATACACATACACACAGAAATACATTTGTAAGGCTATAAAAAAAGTCTTATAATTTGTCAAATAAAATGCAGAACCACCACAAATATAAATTGGTGACACTGACACAACGAAAATACACACACACACACACACAGAATGTGTGTCTGCAGAAGTCATGCAACGTACTACGCATACTGCCTGCAGTGCACTGACTCGTGAACACCTCCAGTGCACCACCAATTGTTGTTCATATTTGTTCAAAAAACAAAAATTTCCCAATCAGTTTTTTTAACAAAATAATTTTTATATTACAACCATTTTATTTTTTTACTGCTTTATTTGATCATTTGTTATTGCTGTTCAGTTCATTGCACTTTTGTTTTTTTTTCTCAATATGTAATATAACTGTTCATTTCTGTTATTTTTTGTTCTGTTACAGTTTGTAACTGAAACGTTGATTAAAAATGATAGAATTATATTAAAAACAGATAATTGAAATAAATGATAAAATCTAAAGACTCCAAGATTTTTTGTAACATCTTGTTCAGGTTTGATTCTAATCATAAAGTAACATTATTGAAGAACTTTTTTCAATACAAAATATGCTAAACTTAATACAAAATATGCTAAACTTTGACCAAAAGTATATAATTCTTTTTTATAATTTTGATTTTAAAATATTTATATATGAATCCAACTCAATCCAACTGAATCCAACTTGTGAAAAGATGTATTTTGGTTAATCAAACAGCAAATAGCATATAATGGAGCTCTATAGCAATATAGTGGTTAAAGTGAATTTTTTTATTTTAAAACTTCATTTTCCAAAAAAAGGGCAAAAATCTTACATTAAATCATATACAATTATCCATGTTATCCCCATAAATGAAAGTTAGAAATCTGGGTCCTTTATAAAGTGAATTTTACATAAAATGCTGTTTTTTGTAAAAAAAACTATTTATTTAAATATTTATTTATTTATTTTTAGAAATTTAAAAAATATCAAAAATCCTCCCAAAACTGCACAAATGTTGAGTAAAAACATTAATAAACAGAGTAAAATTACATTTGTAAAAAAATTTTTATTATACTGTTACAAAATGCAATGTTATTGTCTGGGGTCCCTGGAGACCCCAAAGATAACAAGTGTAGACCCTAAATGAAGATAATCAGAGGGTTAAACCGATCTCAACTTTGTCGCGTCGCCAGACACGCCCATCCGGTCGCTGTCGCGCTTGTCGCCGGAAGTCGCCCACTCACCATTGAAATGAATGGTATCGCGTCGCTTGGTCGCGTGTAGTGTGAACGGGGCTTAAGAGAGAGAGCATGAGCGTGTGTGTGTGTGTGTGTGAGAGAGAGAGCATGAGCGTGTGTGTGTGTGTGTGTGTGTGTGTGTGTGTGTGTGTGTGTGTGTGAGAGAGAGAGAGAGAGAGCATGAGCGTGTGTGTGTGTGTGTGTATGTGTGAGAGAGAGAGAGCATGAGCGTGTGTGTGTGTGTGTGTGAGAGAGAGAGCATGAGCGTGTGTGTGTGTGTGTGTGTGTGTGAGAGAGAGAGAGAGAGAGCATGAGCGTGTGTGTGTGTGTGTATGTGTGAGAGAGAGAGAGCATGAGCGTGTGTGTGTGTGTGTAAGAGAGAGTGTTGTTATGTTTCAGCTAGCGTTGCATTCAAAAGAAAAAGTGGACGATAGAGATGAATCATCTTTAGCCGATCTCGGCATATTTATTATTCGCGCTGCAGACACATCAGTCTCACCAGCCTGAATGAACTGCATAAAGTCAGAAAGGACAAACATAATAACGCAAACGCGTCCTACATAGTTTGTACTTGAGTGTCCTCTTGTGGCATAAACATATGCTATACACAGAACAGGATTTACATTACACAATATACAACTTAGGACATAATGAGCATATTTTAACACCCCCACTTGTACTCAGGTTGTTATATTCTTAAACAAACAAAGAAAATAAATAAAATGAAATGAATGTGGACTTCTGTTATACACATCAATCAGAAAACAGAGCACCTGCAAACCTCTTCAGTTTCAACTTATTCACAGGTTTGGTCATTACATCAGCAATCATATTGTCAGTAGAACAATACATTAAAATCACTCTTCCCTCATCCACAGTAGACCTGATAAAGTGGTACTTTATGTCGATATGCTTACATCTTCGCCTGTTTACAGGATTGTTGGCAAGAGCGATTGTTCCCTGATTGTCCTCATATACTATCGTTTGTGTGTACTCATAGTTATCTATACCTCCCAGTAACTGCTCTAGGTATAGACACTCCTGTATGGTTGAAGCCAGTGCCATATATTCTGCCTCACACGTTGATAGTGCAACCGTAGGTTGTTTTCTAGTCTTCCATGAGACTAGGGAGCTGTTCTGACTAAGGCTCACACAGTATCCCGTGGTACTGCGTCTGTCACTGGTATCAGCCGCCCAATCAGCATCACTGTAGGCCTTTATACCTAGCTTTTCATGGTCGTTTCTCCTGAAACTTAACCCTTTCTCTGCTGTGCCTTTGAGATATCTAAGTACGTGTTTCACCGTGACCCACTGCTCCTCTGTAGGCTCAGCAAAATACTGTGACAACCTGCTCACTACAAAGCTCAAATCTGGTCTGGTGCACGTAGTCAGGTATATAAGACTTCCCACGGCCTCTCTGTACACCCTGCTATCTTCCATCTTTACTGCATCCGCAGTATACTCGAGCTTTTGCTCACAGGGTGTTTCTCTGGTCCTACAGTCTTGCATATTGAAACGCTGTAGTATCTTATGTTGTTACTGGTAAAGGAAATTCTTTCACACTGCTCTGTGACATTCTCCTTCTCTGGGTGAATTATCTATTAGAGATCATAAATGCAACAACAAATATATTCAAAGTGTTTTTATTGATAGACTTCATTCGAGTAGAATTAAACATTACTATATTTTTAAAGATTTTAACCCGGAGATTCTCAAGGTGAAGGAATTGAGAATGAATTATCTTACCTTTCCAAGTCTCCCTAAAGTGAAAGAAATTCATTTTAAAATTATAAATGACATATACCCATCTAAAGAATTCCTGAAATCTAAATTTGATATCGGAGAAAACTCTTGTCAATTTTGTGAAACTGAAATTGAAACCACAGAACATATTTTTTATTGTTGTAATCACTCAAAGTTAATTTGGTCTCAATTGTACAGTAAACTGTCATGTATTATTATTACATGTGTAAACCCACCTTGAATACAAACAAATCAAATTTGGTATACTAAAGAAAGATTGTTCACAGCACTACTTGCTAAATACTTCATTCACAAATGCAGATTTTTGAGACCTCATTGCTGTTACTTGTTGTATCTTGCAATTATGTCTGCCCTCTGAGAATTGTAAATTAATAGTGTTTGTTCAATACCTATTTTGTCTGTTAAAATTGAGTTTCAAGTAATAAAAAAAAAAAAAAAAAAAAGTTCACATGATGCTGTTTTTTCTTTTTTCCAAGAAAATATCAATAACTGACAATGAAAGAGTATGAGATTCTAATAGGCAAAACTGTAATGTTTGGGAGCAGAAACTGTAGAACTTTCCAGCAGGTATAACTAGTGTTTATATATACCTGTATATAAATATATATTACAAGTGATGGATGGTATTATTATGTTCTGGGGTATTTGAGAAAATATGTGTGTACATTTACCAACTTATTCCAAATGAAGGCATATATTATCTTATATTTCATATAAGATATGAAATATAAGATAATATATATTATATTATATTTCTCCAGACTATTTGTCTGCGTATGCTTAATAGTTACAGTGTGCAGGCGTCTCGCCTTTAAGTTTCATTTTCATTTAGTTGATGTTCAGGACTGGTACGCCTTGCCGGTGAGTGACTATAAAATAGCATTGCTAGTAATTCAGGTCAAAAATGTATATCACATGATTGTGTAATTGTATTAGTTAATTCTGGTGTTTGTGTTTCATTGCAAGTTTACAACCTAACCTAACTAATGTCACTAATATCCAACTGACAGTCTAGCGTAGCGGTAGCATTCAGGCTACCTAGTTTGTGGATGAGTATTTATATTGTGTAACTTATGTGTGCGCAATAAAACCTCAGTGACTCCGCCGTACTTGTTCTGAAACCCTTCCAGTGGGGAGTTTATTGAGCTATAGCAAATAATAGAGAACTGGACAGAAACCATTTATACCATATATTACAGTATTAATATGCAATAGCTACAAATGTTGTTAACAAGTTAAACATACATGTTAAAACAGTGTATGAATTAATAAAGAAAAGTGCATATTATGTGTCATTGTGGGATTGGCAATATGACCAAAATCATATTTCAAGATGAGACATTTTAACAATAACACCAGGTGTGTAAATGCAGTTCTGTTCAGGTTTATTTAAAGTAAACTGGATTATATTACAATAATTGATCAAGTGTTTACAGTATGATCAGATGATCTGGGTTTATATATTTCACATTTATCAATAAATTGACATTTATCAATTTTACAACAAATAACATGTTTTATCGAATGATACATTTCATTGAAAGGTAATTTTGATAGTAATAATAAAGATGATTTATGTGACACTACAATAAGAACTGAATATAGTTTGAGAAAAGCACAGATACACACTGTCACTCACCGTGACTCACACACACACACACACACACACACTGATCTTTCTGTCTATATGAGGATTCATTACACACATTTATTCTGACATGATATTTTACTGTGTTATTAATGTAATGAAGAGACAATAAGAGACTCTATAACATCTCAGTGTTACTGGTTTATCATGCAGCCCAAAGCATTATGGGTAGAATCTCTCTACAGTCTGTTCTCACTCATCAACACAGTTTCACTGATGATCCATAATAAACCCCAAACCATTTATAAAACCTAAACCCAGGATAGAGTGTGTCAGTGAATGTGGTCTGGACTGTGTGGATGAGGCTCATTGTGTCTCTGTTGACGCTGTAGAAGGACAGAGTTCCTGCACTGGGATCCACACACACTCCTATTCTGCTGCTGATGGGCTTTACAGGGAGTTTAGTCTTTATGTTATTGTGTTTGAATGAGTAACCAGAGGAAGAGCAGAAAAAACTCCAGGACTGATCATTACGTCCAAACACACACTCATCACCCGATCCCTTTCTGCTGATGCTCTTATATGACACTGATATACACACACTCCCACTCCACTCAATCTCCCAGTAACAGCGTCCACACACACTCTCTCTACACAACACCTGAAGACACACGTCAAATCTGTCTGGATGATCAGGATACGACTGAAGCTCCGTAATAGAGTTAGTAATCACTCTGTTCTCCTCAGACAGACGGATGTATTTACTCACAGTGTTCAGATCCAGAGTGAGCGGAAGAGAATCTGATGGAGAGAAAACACATCAGTGAATTACAGACACTTTCTATCTTCAGTCTTAACCCTCTGGGGTCTGAGGTGTTTTTGGGGCCCTTGAGATGTTTTGACATGCCCTGACATTTGTGCTTATTTCAGCTACTTAAAACATACCATTGGCCAACATATAAATTTGCTGTATTCAGCACAAACTCTGCTACAATAATATCTGAGCAAAATGGATGTACATGTTTGCATTTTGTAGAAAAAAAATATTATGCGTGGTTAGTACGTTTTGGGGGGAAAAATTTCACCGCAATAAGGCCATTTAACACATACTGAATAGTTGTCCACAAGACTTTTGAGTTACTATTCTTGTAGGCTAGAATTTTTACTACAAAATGATGTGAAAATCATTCTGACCACTCTTTCACAAACAACAATATAACAATTTAAAATTTGTGAGTCAGTTTTTGTGTCAGCACTGCTGTATGCGTGGGAGTGTTAATGTCCATGAATATTAATGTGATTTACACCAGGGGAGACTAAAGACACTCCCCCAATGGCTAATGCCCCATCAAGGTGCTGTGAGCCTGAACAAAGAATGATGAACTAAGAATGATTCACTGATGAATAAAAAGAACAGCATTTATTCAAAATAGAAATATGTCCTAACAATGTAAAGACATAAAGTCATTCCTATCACTCAACACATCACAAGAAAAAAAAAAAGACCAAACTTGTTTTTTTTTTTTATAAAAAAAAATATTTTTATTAATCTAAGAATCCTGATAAAACTATCACAGGTTAAAAAAAAATTAAGCAGCCTGAGCATTGGTGTTGTGGCACAGAATTGACACAGCACTTTCTGAAAAAATGGTTTGAATAGACTCATGGGCGAATGCGAGTCTACAGAGCTCAGTTGCGGTCCAGTTTCCCGTGCGGGAAGGAATCGCAGTGTCTGTGGAGCCATGTCCACATCCGTCTCTGTTTTCCATGACAGAGTGACTGCCTGTTGCTCGTCTGCTTGTTTGCCTTGGCTCTCTTCGGAACTGCTTGGACATGTTCATTGTCACATCTGTTATAAAAAAGAAGAAAGAAAAAGTGTGAGCATGCTGATAACACAATCAAAGAAACTGTATTATTATCATTATTAATGATTATTATCATTAATTTCACACAAGAATAGGAACTTTTACATTATGACGATGTAAACACAAATAGGCTATATTTCATCTGTAAAATATTACGTCTATAAACTTACTCAGTATGATTCTCGATCGCACTGAGAACTGAACGACACCTGCGTGTCCCTCTGCGAGGTGCTGGAGAATGAGAACGTGATGCAGACACATTCCTAAAAAAAATTTTAAAAATAAAAAACTGTTAGCATACATTATCCAAAGTAAACTGATGGACAATTAATGGGTATGGATGCACAATGTATGTATATATCTGTTGATGGGCCATGGGACGGAGACATATCTATTGATGGGCCGTAGACCGCATCACCGCGAGTATCTGTTTATGGCCCGACCGCACGTATTTACTGATACACTCAATGAACGGATATCGCGAACGACACATCACTACATGTCAAACATTTTCACATCACTACATGTCAAACATTTACACATGTATTCACAAACATCTGTGCATAAGGCAGTAAGCATGATAAGTAGTGTCAAAACTGAACATTTATATATCTGTTGATGGGCCATATGGGACGGAGAAATATTGATGGGCCGTAAAACGCGTCACCGTGAGTATCTGTTTATGGCCCATATAGACCGCACGCATTTAGGGATACACAATGAACGGATTGTTCGCGAATGACACATCACTACATTTCAAACATTTGCAGCTGTATTCACAAACATCTGTGCATAAGGCAGTATTTACTGATGATAAGTAGTGTCATAGGCTAACCAAAACTGAACATGTATAAAAAATATATTGTATTTAGACAGTATCACATATTTTACCGGAGTCTGAAATATATTTCTCTCAATCACATTATATAACCTAAGCAGTTATTCGCAAACAAAATGCATTACACATAAGGCAGTATTTACGCATGATAAGTAGTGTCATAGGCTAACCAAAACTGAACATTTATACATAAAAAATATATTGTATTTAGACAGTAGGCTATCACATATTTTACCAGAGGCTGAAATATATTTCACTAAATCATTATATAACCTAAGCAGTTATTTGCAAACAAAATACATTACGCATAAGGCAGTATTTTAGCATGATAATCAGTGTCATAAGCTAATCAAAACTGAGTGAAATATATGTAATATATATATATACAAATGTGTTTAGAGAGTATCACATTTAAAAAGTTTACACGAGCGTACACGAATGTTAGGGATATTGTGAGGTAATCTTTCCTATGTCAAAAGCTAGCCAAAACTAGGCAAAATATAGTCTGAAAATTCATTTGAGCTCTATATGATCAGAAAAGGAATTATATAACACTAAACAACTTACTCCGACCTTGTATCCTCGGCGGGGTCAATTTCTTCAAAATGCAGCCGTTCGTCGAGTTGCAATCTTCCTCTGAGGAAAAGGTGAATTCTTCCTCGCTGTCCAGAATCATCTGACGGGCCTCTTTACCAGAGTAGCGTGCCTTCTTCAAAACGCGATGAACTATCAGTGAATCTGATGAAGAAACTTCGTGTGTTTATGGCATTGATCGCTGGGCGTGTCCGCGTGTGAGATGCATAGATCACCGATTTACATGTGAACAGTGCGGGGGGCGTGGCGGCCTCGGCTCATTACAGATAATGAGGGGAGAGCGAAAAATCTGTACCTCTCCTTGGTTTCAAACGGATTACATAAACTGGAAATATTTATTTTTTTAATAAATTACTTAATTTAAAAGAAGAGAATACAAGCTTTAAAAAGGACATATCTCTCGTATCTCTGTGACAAGTATTGACTTAGTTACAGTTCATTTTTCGGACGCGTTTCAGAATGGACTTCACTGACAGAGAGAACGCAAAACTCACATTATGTTTATTTTTCTTTATTTGACGGAAAGCACAACACTTTGTTTTTATTGTGAGAATCCACAAAAAAAATAGAGACTTAACAGGATCTAATGATGTACAACACTTATATGTAAGATCAAAATCAACCGAGTATTTTTAGTCTCTTTTGCACTGATAAGAAAAAAAGCGAGCAGATCACGCCGGCGTGATTGCCGACCCCAGTGAGTTAAGTTCAGATCTGACAAGCTCATTTATTTCAACGATAATAAAACACTAAAGATAATAAAGCCCCGACTGCTCTGGCCACTGCTGGTCTATGACGTGCCAATAACCACCGTTGAATGCTTCGAGAGGAAAGTCAGCTGTTCCCTGCGGAAGTGGTTAGCCTCAGTAATATTGCCTTGTACGGGAGGAAGAACAAGCTAAAACTGCCCTTCAGCAGACTGAAGGAAGAGTTTATGGTTACCCGATCAAGAGAGGTGCTACTGTAAAGAGACTCCAGTGACATCAAGGTCTCTTCGGCAGGCATAGAGGTCAGAAACGGCAGGAAGTGGAAGGCCCAAGAGGCAGTAGTCACGGCTGCAACACAGTGAGCTGGTGGGGGCAGTGGCATCTGGACGGGCAGGACTCGGGGGCAATCCAAGACCTTGCTTTAACAAGGCCCAGGGAAAGGAAAGGCAACAGCTGATCCAAGATGAGGTCCGAGCTGGGGTGGAAGAAGCCCGCTGCAGTAGGACAGTAGGGATGCGGCAGCAGGGAGCATGGACCCGATGGGAGAAGGTGGCAGACCGGAAAATATCGTGGACAGAATTGTGGAAGTCTGAGGCACACCGGATCAAATTCCTGGTTCAGTCTGTCTATGATTTCCTCCCCAGTCCATCCAATCTCTTTCACTGGGGCCTGGCAGACACACCACTGTGCCCACTCTTGTCAGAGAGGAGGTTCATTGGAGCACATCTTGAGCTGCTGCCCAAAAGCGTGTATAGAGTGTATATGTGAGTGTGTGTGTGTGAGCGAGAGAGTGTGTGTGTATATGTGAGTGTGTGTGTGAGAGAGAGAGAGAGAGAGAGAGAGTGTGTGTATATGTGAGTGTGTGTGAGAGAGAGAGAGAGTGTGTGTTTATATGTGACTGTGTGCGAGAGAGTGTGTTTATGTGAGTGTGTGTGAGAGAGAGAGAGAGAGAGAGAGAGAGAGAGAGAGAGAGAGAGAGAGAGAGAGAGAGAGTGTGTGGGAGACAGAGATTTTTTTTATTTTCAAAACCCCTTTTATTACAATTTACATAACAATAACCAATATTACAAACTGCCAAACAACATCATTAATTTAAGACTAATACAAATCTTAAAAGAGAAAAAACAACTCTTCTTCAACAATTTCACAAAGGACCTTTTTTAAACACCATATTACCTCAAAGGATAAAATATCATGCATTAATCTGTAGTAATGCTAATCAATCAAAATCCTAGATTTTACCAATTTTACAAAAATTGCTACCAAACTGTTACAAACATTTTGCTCAATTTTCTCTTTTCTTGTGGTATACATCGCCACTTTTGCCTGACCCAACAAGAAATTTAACAATTGACACATATGACGATTTTTTTCACATATTTAAACCCACAAATAAACACTTTCATTGAGAAAACCACATCAAAAGAAGCAAAAAGTTTCCCTGAAGTAGGGAACGGAGGACATAGTCAACGTCGACTGAATGGGGATCACCCCAGGGAGCCAATCATCTTCGAGTACTATTGAATGAGCCAATGGGAATTGGCGTGCGTGATGACATCACACACTCCGCCCCCGCGGCGCGGGTATAAATACGGAAGTGGATGCACGCACTAGTAACTCCTCAAGCCCAGACGGCACTCCTGGCCATAGCTGTCGTGAGGCTCGTTGGCGGCACGAACAAGCTTCTGACTCTAAGGATGAGGTGACGGGCGAGTTGTGACATGCGAGGGAAGCTTAGCGCAACGGTCGCGATGTTGTCTTTTCAGACCAGTACCAGCTCGCTGAGCAGCGGTGGCTCAAAGCGAGGTGAACTGCCAACTCGAGGTAACGAATACCAATGCAGTCGGAGGTCGCCCAGGCCTCCGTTAAAGCATGCCCTTTGTACATGGCCCCTCAGTCGATGTTAGTGGACCTGAAGGTCTAAACAGTCTGAGAGTTTGGCGGCAGGCCAGGGTGATTCTTTATCACACAGGGCGTGCCGCTCTGCCACGGTCACCTCGGGACTCGATCATAAAATTAGTGCTGAAGCGGTCTTCATATGGAGGAAGCCAAGCGGCTATGCTGCCATATGCTCCAGGAGCCTCTGAAATTTCTTTTCTTTTCATTGGGGACCCTTTCACACTTCTAACACTAGTCTAACACACTCTTCTTGAAGAGAAGTGTTGAACCGAGTCCATCTCCTGAACTGAAAAAGAGATACTCAGCCCGTGGGCGAGATTACTCTCTCCCAGTTGACCTGAAGACCCAACTGGCTATGGAGCACTCGAAGGGTAGGACTTGTACTGATACTTCGCAATTTCGAACGCAAGAACACAGAGGTCTGTGGAGCGGAAGGATAGGGATGTGAAGTCCTGTCCTTCAGGTCGAACGCTGCAGGCCAACCTTGGGGACGGAGCATTTGGAAATGCATCTCTGTGTTAGTAATTGAACGGAGGCTTTCGAAAAAGGGCCCGTTTCAATTAACACAGGTCCAAGGTGGCCATGACACACCACATATCTAGAGTACAATGAAGTACAGGTTAAAGAAACTGGTCTTCATATCGGCTGAGGAAGAGGCTACATCGCGTCTCCATTCTGGATTTTCATCGACAGCAAGATTGAGTATATTTCGCCATGGTGTATCACACTTGTTGTCTAAAGATTTCTTATTAAAAGCTTTTACACAAACCTTATACAATTCTTTCCCAAATACAACATTTGAACCCACAATCATTAATTCTTTACAATCTAAAAACATACTGTTGTGAGATACCCAACTTCGGAAAAGGGTCTTTACAATCAGGGTTTATTAACCCCTTTGAGTATTGATCCAACAGTTCTGTCTCTTCCTCAGTAAGAGCTGATCACCATTTTTCGAGTGCTTTTGCTGCTATACGGCATGATTTGAGTCCTAAATGCTCAGCAATCGTAGTCACATTCTTAAAAGCAGATCCCGCTATTTAATGTAGATGATCAATTACTGTCAACTTGGCATTACACAAAGTCCTTTCTGGTATGGCAAAATAAATCTCACGTGATAAGTCCAAGCGTGAGCCACAGACCAATGGTTCTTGAAGTAACCAAAACAGGGAAGCAACATTGCTTTCCCTATTTTTCTTAAATAGAGACCCGCCTTTAAATAAGTTACGATAAAAAAACTGGAGATTTAGATAGTTTTAATCTTTGAGAGTCCAACCAGAATAATGTTTTGTCCAATCCTAGCCCTTCAATATTCCGGAGAATTGCACAGACAGCACCCATCCAACTTGACTCTGAAGAGCACTGTAAAAGTCTCTGTACATATTGCAGACGAAATGCAGCCGTTCTGCTCTGCAAGTGTATCAAACCAAGTCCTCCTCCTTCTTTTGATAAATACAAAACACTTTTTGATACCCAGTGCATTCTGTCCCAGAAAAAAATCTATTAACATTGACTGGATTTTCATCAGTACATCTACTGGGGGATCTATAGGCTAGGGGGCTGCAGAGGCAACCAGATTGTTTATGATCAAAATTCTTCTTTTATAGGACATTTTAGGGAGTCAAAACCTCCACTTAAAAGACTCCTCGATATTTAAAACCATCTCTTGTCCATTTTAAACCATCAGGAACCATCACCTTTTAGCCATTTTCCAACTAATATGGCTTCACTTTTTTTCCAGTTAACCTTTGCCGAAGAAAGAGTTTTAAAATCATCTACAATCTTCAACATCACATTGACATCATTGGGTTCACTGATTATGATAATGACGTCATCAGCATACGCTGATAACTTAAAAACATTAGCACAATTTGGCATGCACAGTCCACACACATCAGTTCTTAGTTTATTTAACAGAGGTTCTATAGCTAAGGTGTATATGCCTGACAGCGCACAGCCTTGTCTGACACCCCTGTACACACTAAACGGAGAGCATAAGTAACCATTAATCTTTAATATACTCTCAACACCACAATACATCATTTTAATCATTGCAATACAATCTGAACTAAAACCAAAGGCTTTTAAAACACTCCATAAATAAATATGCTCGACTCTGTCGAAAGCCTTCTCTTGATGGATTGATATCATACCAAAATCTACGTCAAAATTTTTTCCACAGTCCAAAATGTCTCTAATAAAACACACATTATCAAAGATTCTTCTTCCTGGTACGCAATAAAACTGATCTGGATGAACAATAGATTCAATGACTTCACCCAATCTGATTGCTAAAGCTTTAGACAATATTTTATAGTCGTTACATAATAAACTTACTGGTCTCCAATTTTTGATGTCATTTAGATCTCCTTTTTTTGGCAATAAAGTAATAATTGCTCTCCGGCAGCTTCTTGGCAGTTGTCCATTTACCAGACTCTCATTAAAAAACTGTTACCAATTCTAGACCCATTTCTAACCAAAAGGATTTATAAAATTCAGTTGTAATGCCATCAATACCTGGTCCTTTTCCATTTTCAATTTGTTTAAGGGCATTTTCATGCTCAACTAAACTCAAAGGTTTACTAATTTCCTCATTTGCATCTTTAGTTATCTGTGGTAAATTCTCAAAAAAATCCGAATTACCATCTTGTTCTTCGGAAATTTCACTTTTATACAAATCTTTATAAAAATGTACAGCTCTTTTTCTAATATCTGAGGGATTTGTCAACAAAATCCCTTTCTCAGACTGCAAGGCATGAATAAACTTTTTCTGACCATTCTTTTTTTCTAAACTAAAAAAGAATTTTGAAGGAGCATCCATTAATTCTGCACTTTGGAAACGGGATCTAATGATAGCACCTTGTGTTGTACAACCTAGCATATATATTCATTTTCTTTTTTATGTGCTCTATATATAGTACGTGGCATCTTTAGTGGACTCAGCAAGCTCCTGTAGCTTCATCAACTCTTCTTCTAACACACTCATTGAGCTATTTATGTCTTTTGTGGTGTTGTGAGTATATTGTTGACACAATTGTTTGATTAGTATTTTCACAAAATCCCACCACTGTTGCCATGTGAATGTAATGGGGTGGCCCTTTAAGGCGGAAGCTCACGGCCCCTTTAAAAACGCGGAGATTTACTTCTATTTCCGTTTTCCCTCCGGCATGCTATGCAGGTAGCGTCATGGTGTCGCAAAAAGAAGCTACCTAATATGCGTTAAGCATTGAGCGAGATAGTAGACTGCATAAGTGGGAAATTCACTTCTTTTGACTCTTGCCGTGGGCCTGTGAATGTCCAACTTCATTAACATTTTAAGGTACGCTACTGCATTGATATGATGTTGCATTGGGTAGTAGTCTCGGTTTTAATGATTGCTCGTTTATGTAGTGTGATCAAGGCCGTATTGGTGGTTGTTCACCGTTCTTACCGATCGTACTGAGGGCCAGTCAATCGTGCTGCAGGTAAGTTTATATAGTACTTTGTGAGTTGTTTTTTTTAACCGAAGATGTAATTTTAGATAGTGTATGTGGGGTTAAGGGCTAAATTGGGTAATTATTTTATAGATATCTGCCCGCTGTTGTTTTGCTGCTGTGTGGCGGCTCGTTACGGGGACCAGTGGTGTTGTGCTGTGGAGACTGGAGGAGTTGTGCGCTCAAGTCCCACTGATTACTGTGATAGACCGACATTCTTCATGTCGTGTTTCAGTTCCTCAATGTTATCTTTCAATACCATATAAACATAACGCCTGAAAGACACCACATGTTTCAACAAAGATGACTTACTTCCAATTAGAATCATTTTAATTGGAGAGACCAGTTTCCCATACCTTGAGAGCATTCCAACTAGAACTTTGTTCTTGATGAACGGTGGAACATTAGATAAAGCTACTCTCTTAGACGGCGTAGAAAGAGGTAGCACTGAGGTAAAAATACCACCACTCTCCACCAAAAAGTTCGCCAATTCGATCGTCTTAACGAACAAAACAATCGCGTTGTTTATTCGCGATGCCGATAAAACATTCTCATGACCAATTACTGCACTCACCGCTAAACTACATTCTTCTATACTTGCAGTAACATCGATTTTCACACCATGACGCCTCGTTAGAAACTCCAAAATTTCCGCACTTGGAGCTGACATTCTCCCAGTACACCGACTGGGAGTAAAAACTCCCCAAAAATAATCACCTTCCTTACCAATGTTACCTTAACCTCAATATAAATGACTAAAAAAAACAGACTGATCTCATGAAATGGCGTATGTATGACACGCCAATTCGTATTTCCATTTTTGGCGTGCTATCAACACGCATTATCGCTTTTCAGCGTGTTTGTCAACGCCTTTGACTTAACGTTATATTAATGTATTATGTATATATAGATATATGACCTACCCCAACCTCGTCCCTAAACCTACCCGTCACTGGGGTTAATACCATTTATGAGTCTTCTCCTACCATCCTAGGAACAGAAATATCGCTCCACAGATGTAGATATAGATTTTGCTTCGTTTCGCTCGGACATTTAACGGCCTACACATACACGCGGAATCACTCGGACATTTAATGGCGTAGACATACACGCAAAAGATTTCGGCGTGGACATACACGCGGATAGCTCAAAATGCGTATAGATAACACGCCACTTGAATTGAAAGTGGCGTGTATGTTTACGCAAAGTCATGATGTCATGTTGCAAAAAAATTACCAAAGATAGAAAAGGGTAGAAAAAGTTTTCAAACACTCTCCATCCACGCACCTTACTCACTCAACGCATGCGCACACACACAGAGAGAGAGAGGGAGTTAGTGTGTGTTTATATGTGAGTGTGTGCGAGAGAGTGTGTGTGTATATGTGAGTGTGTGTGAGAGAGATAGAGAGAGTGAGTGTGTGTTTATATGTGAGTGTGTGCGAGAGAGTGTTTATGTGAGAGAGAGAGAGAGAGAGAGAGAGAGAGAGAGAGAGAGAGAGAGAGAGAGAGAGAGAGAGAGGGAGAGAGTGTGTGAGAGACAGAGAGAGAGAGAGAGAGAGAGATAGGGGGAGAGAGTGTGAGTGAGTGTGTAATGTATCTGAACTCTTCATGTTCAATAAATCTGCAGTGTCTCCATGATCAACTCTAAACATTTTCTGTCATGTTTTCTTTCACCTTCTACAGAAAGAACATGTACACACTCAGTGAGATTCTCTGCTTGTTTTCTTAGTGACTTACATTGAAGGAACTCTGTCCTGGTCCTGGGAACATCTGTGGAAATCAACAGACATGAAGAGTGAGATTATCATCAGGAGCGGGTTCACCATTTTGGGGCCCCAAGCAAAGTCAGGATCTCAGGCCCCCACACCCCAACATTGCATAACATTTTACTCTGAATTTCACTACAGTAATATTTTTTACTGTTAAGATTAAGATTTATTTTACTTTAAACTGCATAACACAAATTTTCTACACTTTGGTAAACCCTACACTGTAAAAAAAAAAAAAAAAAAAAAAAAAGTAAATTTACAGGTAACGGCCTGTTTTTTTCACTGTACAGTGTCATTATACAGTGAATGCCTGTTATTTTACAGATATTTGCTGTAATTTAAAGGTCCACTATTAAATTTACAGGTAATTGCTTGTATTTTGGGTTTACATCAATTTTACGTTTTTTTAAAGGACATTGTCTGTATTTTTACAGGGTTATGTGTAATTTTACATAAACTATTAAGTAATACTTTACAGATTATTTCTGTGAAATTAGAAAACAAAGAAAAGAAGGTATAACTGCAGAAATCAGCAGTCATTTAACATGTTTTCCTTGAAGATCATTAAGCGTGTGGGTGTTGAAGTGAGTTTTAAGGTTAAATAACAGGTTAAATATACATACAGGCTACATACAGTAGGCAGGCCCATTGAATCCTTAAAGTCTTTTAACCTTGTCTTGCAAATAAATGCTCATTTTGATCATCATTTGTACTATTCTCCCCTATTTTCATGTATATTTTATGTCTTTTATGAATATTTTTCCAAATCTACGTTGCAGCACATTGCGTGGCTTTGTGTGCGTGTGACTGTGTGTGTGTGTGTGTGCTCGCGCACGCGCGATGACGCAGATTCAAATTATCCGCCATTACTTTTCCGTTGTTTAGTCCCGCCCACAACGGTTAGCTGGTCAGATCTGTCGTCAAGTTTGGATCTGTGTCAAGGGCAAGCGGGAGATTTGAATTCAGTCTACACTCGTGAAGTGGATGGTGATCACAGTTCAAAGCTATAATCGTATTCGTCAGGAGCAGCCATGAGCAGGAGCGCTGAACACATGAGTTATAGTCCGGGTGTCAGTCGTTCGGAAATAACGTGCCCTTTTTCAGTGAGCTTGGTTCACAGCCACATCATGCCAACAACCGATCACCGGCTTAAGGTAAGAGTCTCATACTACATAAAATGAATGATATTTTATATTACATTTGTGCTAGTTGACCGTTTCCAAGATAACGTTAGCATTCTTAAATGTTCAGATATAACTGGCGTCGAGAGCTGGAGGGCAAAACACTGCAGCATGCTTCTTTTAATTTCCCATCTGTTTTAAGAAAGATCAGTTGAACCCACATCTCTAAAGACCTAAAACAAGCTTTATTAGATTTGTTATGCGTATCAAAGTCCGTCCAATTGTGTATAAAATATTCGTTATGATAGTCAGTCAATCAATCTCTTAAACGGCGAGACATTTTGAAACACTGAAAACTCTTTTCTTAAAAAACATCCTTTTATTATATTTTATTATAGTACAATTGTAGTAACCACATTTTTGGTGGATTTATTACCATTTTAATAACCACAGTTTTACTAAAAATAGGCCTACCGTGTTTTTTTGTTTGTAGTTAAACCATGGCTAATTTTCGTAATGGTTAACGTGACTAACGTCTCGGGTTACGACTGTAACCCTCGTTCCCTGAGAAGGGAACGAAACGCTGCATCGAAAATCGACACTATGGGGAACGCCTTCAGCGTGACGCGTCTGAAGCCTGTATGGAACTAGTCCAATCTTGATTGGTGCTGCGTGATGACGTCACTCGTGACGCCGCATGTGACGGTGAACCGGAAACTATAAAAGGACACCGGCAGCATAATGGCGCCAGCTTTCAATTGGTTGAAGCAAGTCGTTCTCAGGAGCGCGAAGGAGTGGCCGAGGGACGCAGCGTTTCGTTCCCTTCTCAGGGAACGAGGGTTACAGTCGTAACCCGAGACGTTCCCTTTCGAGGGAACTTTCGCTGCGTCGAAAATCGACACTATGGGGAACGAATGCCCACTGCGCCACTCCGATAGAAACGCCCTGGTATGAAATCTGGCATACTCAAGACGAGAGAACTTGTGATCCCGGTGTAGAGGGCAGAACCAGACTGTAATGTTTTATGAAGGTGTGAGGGGAGGCCCAGCCTGCGGCATCACAGACCTCTTGAAGAGAAACTCCTGACAGTAGAGCCTTAGAGGAAGCCACTCCTCTAGTCGAGTGGGCTTTCACCAGAAGAGGCGAAGGCAAACTGCGCGCCTCGTAAGCTGAAGATATAGCCTCTACTATCCATCTACTGATAGTCTGTTTAGAAACAGGAGAGCCCTTTTTAATTGACCCAAAGCACACAAGAAGTTGGTCTGACTTTCTCCAGCCCAAGGTCCTCTGAGTATAGACCTCCAGTGCTCGGACCGGGCACAATAAATGTTGCTTAGCTTGCTCATCCGACACATGCGGTGGAGGATGAAACGGCTGAAGAATTATAGACCGTGCCACATCTCAACCTCAGTTGAGAGACCAGTATTAATGAGCTGGTCCCCCTCAGGGGCCAGACCCACAGCTTCCACAACTCCGGCTGAGGGTGAAATATCGTGCCCTCGGCCTGAGAAAGAAGGTCCCTCCTGATCGGGATTTGCCAAGGAGGGCCTGCTAGAAGAACCATGATGTCCGGAAAAAACCATACTCGGGCCGGCCAGTACGGGGCTACTAGGAGTAAGCTGATCCCGTACCGCCGGACTCTCTCTAGAACCCCTGGGAGCAGAGCGATAGGGGGAAACGCATACAGACGTAGCCTCGGACACATCTGTACCATGGCATCCAGCCCCAGGGGAGATGGATGCGATAGGGAGAACCAGAGTGGGCAGTGAGTATTCTCGTGAGTGGCAAATAGATCCACTTCTGCCTGTCCAAACTCCTTCCATATTAGCTCCACCAACTCTGGGTGGAGTCTCCAATCCCCGGGCCTCAGCCCCTGCCTCGACAGAATATCTGCTCCCACATTGCTGCTTCCAGGGATAAACATAGCCTTGACTGAAATAAGTTTGCCCTGGGCCCACAGGAGGACATGGTGCGCCAGTCTGCATAGAGGGCGCGATCTCAGGCCCCCCTGCCGATTCAAATAGGAGACCACTGACGTATTGTCTGTTCGCACCAGAACATGATGGCCTTTGAGGTCCGGAAGAAAGTGCTTGAGAGCCAGAATTACCGCCAACATCTCCAGGCAGTTGATGTGCCAAGATAGATGGTGGTCTTTCCAAGGCCCCCTGGTTAGGCGGCCTTCCATTAACGCACCCCAGCCTGTTAGGGAAGGATCCGTGGTCACAATCTTTCGCTGACACGGTGCCCCCTACACAGGACCTAGGGAGAGAAACCAAGGTTTCTTCCACATTATCAAGGAATGAAGGCATCTGCGCGTTACCTTGATAACGCGAAAAGGGTTCCCCCTCGGGGAAAACCCCTTGGTCTTGAGCCACCACTGTAAGGCTCTCATGTGCAGCAGGCCAAAAGGAATTACGTTGGACGCTGCCGCCAGGAGACCCAGCACTCTCTGAAAGTGCTTGACAGTGATGGTTTGGCCCAGCCTGAAACTCCTTGTTGTGGTCAAGATGGTATTTACACGAGCAGGAGACAACTGTGCCCGCATCGTAAATGAGTCCCAAACTACTCCCAGGAAAAGAGTCCTTTGCAGAGGAGTCAATTAACTCTTCTTGACATTGAGTCTCAGTCCCAAGCACCTTAGATGGTGCAGAACAACATCTCAATGTTGAACTGCTAATACTTCCGACTCTGCTAGAATTAGCCAGTCGTCGATGTAATTGAGGATGCGAATGCCTTGAAGTCTGAGAGGAGCAAGAGCAGCATCCATACATTTGGTGAAGGTGCGTGGTGACAGTGCTAGACCGAACGGAAGAACCTTGTATTGGTAAGCCTTTCCCCCGAAAGCAAACCTTAGAAACTTCCTGTGCTGCGGAAGGATGGAAATATGGAAATACGCATCTTTTAGATCTATCGTTACAAACCAGTCCTCGGACCTGATTTGACTTACGATAATAGGTATGGTCAACATTTTGAACCTGTATCTCCTCAAAGACCGGTTCAATACCCTGAGATCTAATATGGGACGTAAACCCCCATCCTTCTTGGGAACTATGAAGTACCGGCTGTAGAACCCGATTTCCTGCTCTTGAGGAGGAACATACTCTATGGCCTCCTTTGCTAAGAGGGACTGGACTTCCTGTTCCATGACCTGACCCTGCTCGGAGCCTGACCAGTGTGTGCACGACCCCGCTGAATCTTGGCGGGCAATATTCGAACTGGACTCTGTACCCCTTCTCTATTATATGCAGGACCCACTGAGATATATTTTGAAGACCCTTCCAGGTGTCTAAATATTCTACTAGGGGGATCAGTCTCTCGAGACTGACCTCTGGTGTTATATTTAAAACCTCGGTGACCTGAAGCAGATGACTGGCAGGTCTTAACCGAAATTTTTTTTTCTGCAGGCCTCTTGAGAGGAAGCGAACTCGACCGGGCCACCAATATTACGGGTGGACACTGCAATCTGCGTTCGCTGGAAACCGATGCGTCCCGAAGCGCCTTTGGCGGCGGGAAGCATACATTGATTTCCTGAGGGCTCCGCGAAGGAGCGAGTTGTTGACACTCGATCGCGGGGGGGGGGGGGGGGGGGGGGGGGAACGCCCTCAGAGGCCTGCGCAACACGTCAGGACCTCTTCGTCGAAGCCTTCCTCGCCTGAATAACGGTCCTCAGATCCGTTTTCGGCAGGGAAGACTTCGGTTGAGAGTGTTGCCTCTGGCTCCAAGCCTTCTTCGGGGGAGCACGAGAAGCAACACTCTCTCTTTGTTGTTGCATGTGGGAGGAGCTCGCGACCGCCTCGTGGGACTGCCCCCTGGCAGCAGACCCACGAGACTTGGGACGACGGCGGGGGATTAGCTGTTTTAATGCAGCTGATTGTCGTTTCGTCTCCTGAAACCTCTCGACGACAGTGTCGACTGCGTCGCCGAAGAGGCCAGAAGACGAAATCGGGGCGTCGAGGAGGAAGGCCCTGTCCCTGTCCCCGACGCCCGACAAATTCAGCCACAAATGCCTCTCCGTTGCTACCAAGGCTGCCATAGAACGGCCGATTGCACGGGCCGTCTCCTTAGTAGCACGGAGAGACAAGTCAACCGCTCGACGCATCTCTTGAATATCGTCGAGGGCGACCTCCCCGCTATCGTCTACTTCTTTTAACAGGTCGGCCTGGTACGCCTGCAGGAGCCCCATTGTGTGCAGACATGCACCAGCCCGACCTGCCGCCATATATGCCTTCCCAACCAAGGCCGATGTTGTACGGCAGGGCTTGGAGGGAAGCGCCGGAGCCCTCAGGGACGATGCAGCTTTGGGCAAGAGATGAGAAGCAAAAGTCTCTTCAACCTGAGGCATCGTCCCATGGCCCATCTCTCTCGACCCCATTATGGAGGAATATATATTTACATTAGGGCTGGAAAGTCGAGAGGAGAAGGGCTTATCCCACGATCTCGACACCTCGGTGTGGAGATCGTGGAAAAATGGAAGACTCCGGCGTGACGGCTGTGACTGGGTTTGCAGGAAGCGCTCATCGAGTTTGCTTTTTACTGTCGCTTCCTGCACTTCTAGTTGCCAACTGATGTTTAGTTTGGCCACAGCCCTAGTCACAACCTCCAGCAGCTCCTCAGATGCAGGAGAATGGGGTGGCAGATCCCCACATTCCCCTGCACCGATGCTCAAATCATCCACCTCCTCAGAGGCAGACAATTCGAGCATCTGGTCCTCATCACGGGCGGGAGAAGCCGCAGGGCGGGCTCCCGGCCCGCGAGCGGGACCATGGGAACTGGTTGATGAATGTTGAGAAAGGGCCTCAGCCGTCTCAACATCCCCAACCAGATCCCTTTGCGATCCCCAGGAATGCAGGCGCCGCGCTGCCTCGGCAGATGCGGGACCCGATCCCTGGGGAACGCGTGCCTGTCCTGACTCACTGAACAGGCACAGACGGGAATGGAGCGTTCTCATGGGCATGAGATCACAGTTTGCACAGACAGCACCCTCGAGTGCTGCCTGTGCATGCTCCATTCCCAAACAAACAACACAGAGCGAGTGTGTGTCACTGCATCAGTCTCGCGCCCTCTGAGGGGGGTTCAAGGACGGTCAGTTCAGGTAGTTCCTGCCGTTATGTTTCAGGCTCCCGAACTGGCTGTCCCTATAACACCAGAGACCAGCCTCGAGAGGCTGGTTCCCTTAGTAGATTTTCTGGCAGCGTGGAAACTTCTGCCAATTATATCTCGTTGGGTCCTGCAGATAGTAGAAAGAGGATACAGAATCCAGTTTGGTTCTCGTCCTCCACGCTACAACAGGGTGTTGCTCACAGTAGTGCATCCCGAGCAGGCTCTAGTAATGGAGCAAGAGGTAAAGGCCCTGTTAGCGAAGGAAGCTATAGAACAGGTGTACTCACCCGACATTGCGTCGGGTCTTTACAGTCGTTATCTCATTGTTCCAAAAAAGGATGGAGAGCTGCGTCACATACTAGCTCTTCGTCTGTTGGAGTGTTTGGTGCTGGAACTCAAGTCCAAGATGCTGACACTCAAACAGATCGTGACTTAAATCAGATCCGAGGACTGGTTTGTCATGATAGATAAGAAAGATGCATACTTCCATATCTCCATCCTCCCTCAGCACAGAGGTTCCTGTGGTTTTCTTTCAGGGGCAAAGAACACCAGTATTAGGCACTTCCTTTCGGTCTAGCTCTATCACCCCGGACATTCACGAAGCGCGTAGATGCAGCTCTGGCCCCGCCAGGCTGCAGTGCATACGCATTCTGAATTGCATAGACGACTGGCTGATTCTGCGAAATCAGAAAAGTTAGCGTTTCGGCATCGAGATGTCGTCCTCGCTCATATGCGAAGGTTGGGGTTGAGGCTCAATACCAAGAAGAGTGTGCTTTCTCCAGTACAGAGGACCACTTTTCTTGGAGTGGTTTGGGATTCAGTCACGATGCGAGCCGTTCTGTTTCCCGCTCGTGTAGCTGTTATCCTTACTGCCACAAAAGAGCTAAGGCTAGGCCAGCCACGCACTGTGAAACAGTCCGAGAGACTGTTAGGCCTCAGGGCAGCAGCGTCCAATGTGATACCCTTTGGCCTGCTGTACTTGAGACCTTTGCAGTGGTGGCTCAGGACCAGAGGGTTCTCCCCGAGGGGAAACCCACTCCGTACGATCAAGATCACGCGGCAGTATCCCCGTGCCTTGGTTATATGGAGGAAACACTGGTTCTTGTTCCAGGTTCTGGTTTTGGGAGCTCTTTGCCATCGAGTTGCAATCTCGACAGATGCTTCCCTCACCGGCTGGGGAGCGGTATTGGAAGGCCGCTCAGCTCAGGGCTTGTGGAGGAGTCATCATCTCTCTTGACATATGAATTGCCTAGAGATGATGGTCGTCTTCAATGCGTTGAGACATCTCCTCCCAGACCTGAGGGGCCATCATGTGTTGCTCTGAACAGATAACACGCTGGTGGCCTCTTATTTTTGGTCCCTCAGGAAAATACGCTCTCTGAGGGCAGTGTATATTCCAGGGGGCCAGAATATGGGAGCAGACACCCTGTCGAGGCAGGGGCTGAGGCCAGGGGACTGGAGACTCCACCCCGAGGCGGTGGAGCAAATATGGGAGATTTATTACCAGGCACAAGTGGATCGGTTTGCGTCTCAGTACACGACGCGCTGTCCACTTTGGTTCTCCCTCACTCTTGGGGCTGGATGCTATGGTGCAGACGTGGCCGAGGCTGCGTCTGTACGCAATTTCCCCTGTTGCTCTGCTCCCAGGACTTCTGGAGTTAATCCGCCAGGATGGAATAAGCCTACTGCTAGTAGCACCATGCTGGCCGAGCTGAATTTGGTTTGCGGACCTAATTCTTCTCCTCGACAGCCCTCCCTTGGAGATCCCGATCAGGAGAGACCTTCCATCTCAGGCAGGGGGCGCAATATCGCACCCCCGGCAGGGGATTTGGAAGCTGTGGGTTTGGTCCCTGAGGGGGCCCAACTCATAGAGAGTGTTCTCTCAACTGAGGTTGTTGAGACCATTCTAAGCTCCAGAGCTCCCGCTACGAGGAAACTTTATGCACTAAAACGGAGAGTTTCACTTCTTGGTGTCACCAGCGTCAGTGGGATCCAGTTAACTGTTCAGTGAACACAGTACTTGGGTTTCTGCAAGAGCGCTTTACGTCAGGTTTATGTCCATCCACGCTCAAGGTATACGTGACGGCCATAGCAGCTTTCCACGCCCTGGTGGGTGGTACATCGTTGGGTCGAGACCCCCTGATCACTTGTTTCCTTCGTCGCACATTGAGGCTGAGGCCTGCAACTCGCACTAAGGTGCCGGCTTGGGACCTATAGTTTTAGAAGGCCTGTCTAGGGCTCCATTCGAGCCCTTAGATTCGGTTTGAGAGAAATGTCTTACTTTTAAGACTATCTTTCTGCTAGCTATTTCGTCCCTCAAAAGAGTCGGAGACCTTCAGGCCCTTTCGGTTTCCCCCACTTGCCTTGAGTTTGCACCGGGGATGGTCAAGGCATTTTTATATCCAAAACAGGGATACGTCCCTAAGGTGCCGACCATGATTCCGAGGCCTATTGTGCTGCAGGCTTTCTGCCCTCCTCCTTTTACCTCTTCGGACCAGGAAAAGCTGAACCTCTTGTGTCCAGTGCGAGCACTAGACACTTATGTTCATCGGACTTCTCCGTGGAGAAAATCCGACCAGCTATTCGTTTGCTTTGGATCACCCAAGAAAGGTCTTCCTGCTTCTAAGCAGACGGTCAGTAAGTGGATAGTCGAGGCTATTTCACTTGCGTATGAATACTCTGACCAGCCGTGTCCTTTGGCGGTCAGAGCTCATTCTACGAGGAGTATGGCGGCTTCTAAAGCCTTATTATTTGGGGTTTTTCTCCAAGACGTTTGTGATGCGGCGGGCTGGTCCTCACCGCTCACGTTCGTGAGGTTTTACAGCTTGGACCTGGATGCTGCCCCAGGGTCCCAGGTGCTTAGTGTTTAGTTGACAACAGGCTGACACTCAGGTACTTGAAAGTTTGGCGTTTTGGGTATTCTCGTTCCCAAAGCATCATCGACACATTGCGAGTTCCCTCGAAAGGGAACGTCTCAGGTTACGACTGTAACCATAGTTCCCTGAGATAGGGAACGAGACGATGCGTCGCCCTGCCATACTTCCTGCATCCCTGCGATCGACTTGCTTCGGCAATTTTCGAAGCTAATGCCGGTTTGCACCGGATGCGCTTTATCTCTTCCTGGTCATGACGTCACCCGCCCGTGGCGCTCATTCTTTCCATTGGACTAGTTGACATAGATGCCTCAGACGCATTCACGCTGGAGGCGTTCCCAAAGCGTCATCAACGCATCGTCTCGTTCCCTATCTCAGGGAACTATGGTTACAGTCGTAACCTGAGACGTTTCCTGCTGGTGGAATGACCGGCGCAACTCAACACATTTTCAAGAAACTGCTAAAGATCCATCTTTTTTGTAAACACTTGACCCAATAATACTAAATCTTTGTTTAAAAAAAAAAACTTGCTATGTGTACTGTGCTAGACTAACTGGGACTTGTCACTGCACATGTTGCTTCTATTGTTATCTTAATTGGTAAGTCACTTTGGATAAAATGTAATTGTAAAGGTTTGATATAATAAGTTATATTAGAGTATAAAGGTATACAGCAATTGCCTTTTAATGTGGATATTTTTATGTTCTAAATTATATACTAAGCTTGTATTTTCTATCAATCACTTATCTTGACGTTCAGTGTTTGTTCAATTACTAATACTGTAAATGTGCAGGTATTCTGTACTCATACATTTAGTTAATTTAACAGAAATTGATTGTAAATTTGCTATTATTAAGTACTTAATTAGAGATTGGTCAAAGTTGTGAAATTGGATCTGTATAAATAAAAATTAAAGCTGTAAATTTACAAACATTTGTATTTGAATTTATGTACTTATTGAATTTGTATACATAATTTCATTGTTATTTTACACAGAAAAACTATATATTAAAAGAAAATGAATTTTGCTTTTTATGAGATTTTTTTTTCTACAGCAGTTTGACTGTAAAAATACAGAAAATGTTTACGATAATTATCCGTTTTCAAAACACAAAATTTTTTTCCGTAAAATAATTTACGTTTTTTTACTGTAATTTGACGGTAAGTGGTTGGCAACTTTGCTGCCAGACATCTTACCGTTATTTTACGTTTTTTTTTTTTTTTTACAGTGTTTGCTTTTTAGCTTGAACAATTGTCTTCTTATTGTGAAATATGATATTTCGATTCTCAGATATGTCTTAAGCCCTATTCGCACTGGATTAGTATTATCTGGAAACCTTGTGTGATTTAGAAATTTCGTGTGGCGCATTCGCACGGGATAAGCGAAGCCTGTGATTTTACCATAGACAGCATATAAGATGGACACAGCGACCCCATAGACCGCTGTGAGCTTGACCACGGACTGAGCTTGACCACGGAGATGTGACGTGAGCAACCTGTCAGTTGCACGTCTTCTAGTAGCTGTGACGAGAGAAATCTGAATCATTCCCTTCCGAATCTCACAGAGCTGAGAGCGTGAGCAGCAGGAGCAATTTTATGACTCTCTATGGGCTTCTCCCTCGACTTTATGCCTCCATGTCCCCCGATCGCCCGCGAGCTTCTCCTCCTGTCTATACGGTAATTTTTCTACTGAGCGACAGAGAGTCGCGTGTTATGATGCAATCGTTAGCCTATTTTTTACAAAAACTGCTTCTACGGGGCCATAACGTAAGATACAAGGTAATGGAGCCTTTTATACATTGTCGTGTTTCTTTAGAAATAAATAGTCTTTGGACGCCTCAGATGTAAAGTTATTCGCTGTCAAAGTGACGCCAAAATGAATGGGTTTATGGCTACTTATGCTAAAATAGTGCCTTATGCGTAATGTATTTTGTTTGTGAATAACTGCTTAGGTTATATAACGAGAAATATTTCAGGCTCCGGTAAGGTCTAAATACAATATATTTTTTATATAATTAAATGTTCAGTTTTGGTTAGCCTATGACACTATATCATGCCTAAATAACTGAATGCAGGTGTAAATGTTTGAAATGTAGTGATGTGTCGTTCGCGAACGATCCGTTCATTGCGTGTAGGCCTATCACTATATGTGTGCGGTCTATATGGGCCATCAACAGATATTTATCCGTCCCATGGCCCATCAACAGATATATACATACATTGTGCATCCATACCCATTAATTGTCCATCAGTTTACTTTGGATAATGTATGCTAACAGTTTTTTTATTTATTTTATTTTAGGAATGTGTCTGCATCATGCTCTCCTTCGCGAGCACCTCGCAGAGGGACACGCAGGTGTCGTTCAGTTCTCAGTGTGATCGAGAATCATACTGAGTAAGTGCACAGACGTAATATTTTACAGAAGAAATTTAGCCTAATTGTGTTTACATCGTCATAATGTAAAAGTAGGCTTTTTTTTATCCATGGCAATTAGTGATGGATAATGATAATAATACAGTTTATTTGATTGTGTTATCAGCATGCTCACGCTTTTTTAGTTTTTATAACAGATGTGACAATGAACACGTCCATCCACCAGTTCCGAAGAGAGCCAAGGCAAACAAGCAGGCAAGCAACAGGCAGTCCACTTTTTTATATATAAAAAAACAAGTTTGGTCTTTTTATGTTTTTTTTTTTTGAAAGGATGTGATAGTAATGACTTTAAGTCTTTACGTTCTTAGGAAAGATTTCTATATTGAATAAATGCTGTTCTTTTTAACTTTTTATTCATCAGTGAATCATTCTTAGTTCAGGCTGCCTCACAGCACCTTGATGGGCCATTGGGGGAGTGTCTTTAGTCTTCCCAGGTGTAAATCTCATTAATATTCATGGCCATTCACACTCCCACGCATATAGCAGGGCTGACCCAAAAACTGACGCAAGAAATTTAAATCATTATATTGTTGTTTGTGAAAGAGTGGTCAGAATGATTTTCACTTCATTTTGAAGTAAAAATTCTAGCCTACAAGAATAGTAACTCAAAAGTCTTGTGGACAATTATTCAGTATGTGTTAAATGGCCTTATTGCGGTGAATTATTTTCCCCCAAAACGTACTAACCACGCATAATATTTATTTTCTATAAAATGCAAACATGTACATCCATTTTGCTCACATATTATTGTAGCAGAGTTTGTGCTGAATACAGCAAATTTATATGTTGGCAAATAGTATGTTTTAAGTAGCTGAAATAAGCACAAATGTCAGGGCATGTCAAAACATCTCAAGGGCCCCAAAAACACCTCAGACCCCAGAGGTTTAACTGAGGCTCTACAGGCGGCAGTGGCTCAGTGGTTCATGTAGGTTGTCTACAAACCGGAAGGTTGGTGGTTCAATCCCCGGTTCCACCTAACCAAGTGTCGAGGTGCCCTGCTTTTTGACTGTTGCTTTTCTTTAAAAAATGTAATTCTATCATATCAAAATTCCTCTGGAATAAAAAAAGCCAAGACTCAAATTTTCTACTTTACTGAAACCCAGGGAACTAGGAGGGGTCTCACTCCCTATCTTCCAGTTATATTTTTGGTCTGCCCAAAAATATGATAAATTGGTTTCTTAATAGAATGGATTCACGGTGGGTAGGAATTGAGTCTTAGAGATGTTTCCCAAACTTGTTATGTACTTTACCATTTATTTAAGCCAGGGACACACTGGCTGCGTGGCGTGAGAGCTGCGTGGCCGTTTTTATTTCGGCTTTCATGTTAACAGGTTAGAGTTCTCAAAAAAGCTAAAATATGGCTGATGACAAACTTAAAGAGCTTTACACAACACGCAGAGGAAAACTTGGCGTGGGTAAACGAAGAATGAATGAATTAAAGGAATTATTAAAAGGTGGAGATATTGAAGCCATTGACACAGGCATTGAACAGCTCCATGTGTCATTGGACGAATTTAAAGATGTGCATCAATCTGTGCAAGTGCTGTATGAGGAAGAGGAAAGGAAAAGTGACAATAATGATTGGTACCAACCAAAGATGCAAACCTTTGAAACATTTTTGAATGAGGTAGAAATGTGGAAGAGTGCTCAAAGATATGAACCCCAAACTGTGGTGTATTTTCTAGACAGTATATCCATTGTGGCAGCACGTGCCAGTAAAGTAGAACCTTCACGGTCTGGTGCCAGTGTTGCCTCAAAATCTTCGTCAGTGTCTTTCATACGTTTAAAAGCTGAGCTCTATTTAAAAGGGAGCTTTATTGCAACGTACTGAAGGACTGAAGAAAAAACACGCCTTGGAAATGGAAAGAATTAAAGTGCAAAATGCAATGGAAAGAGTTGAACTTGAAACAGAGTTGGCTGCAGCTAATGCAAAAGTGTGAGTGTTAAGGAGCATTAATGCTGAATCTATGAACTCTAAACTCATATCGACAGAAGTTTCAGAATTGCCAGGAGATGGCATGAATGCGTATCTGGAGAGCAATTATGACAGAATCAAGAAACATGTTCATCCAGAACCCTCATCAGTGGAATATGCCAGAATTGCATATACCAGAACCTTTTGCAATACCATTGCAAAAGGTTTTAATACAGGATACAAGACCGCGGAGGTCACAAAGGCCTTTTCAGAGTCAGACCTTACAATTGAATCTGACCAGTCAAGCAGCTGCATGTACTTCCTTTCCACATGCGCCTTTAAGCTCAGATACCAGCAACCTGGGTGCTGTTGTTGATCTTATTGCACAGCAACAGAAAATTACTTTACTTCCAACTAGGCACCTACCCATGTTTAACGGTGAACCTCTGAACTTCAGACCATTTATGCAGGCATTCGAACACTGTATTGAGAAAAACACCAGCAATAGCCAAGACAGACTGTATAACCTTGAACAATGCACCTCTGGCCAACCTAAGGAGCTGGTCAGAGGTTGCCTTCATATGGATGCAGATAGATGGTATGCAAAGGCAAAATGGCTATTGGAACTTTATTTTGGAGATGAATTTAAAATGACTAATGGTACAATGGATAAAGCCTTAAATTGGAATAATATCCCATCAGACAATGGAGAAGCTCTGTACAGTTATGCTCTTTTCCTCCATGGATGCTGTAATGTAATGCGTACCTTAAGGTACATGGATGAGCTGAACTTTCCATTAAACCTGAGGCTTCTAATCTCCAAGGTGCCTTACAAAGTGCTTTTGACATCAGGGAACGAACAGGAGCAAGAGCCATGTTTGCCGATTTTGTCCTCTTCCTGGAAAGGCAGGCCAGGATTCTACAAGACCCAGTCTTTGGTAAGCTCCAAGACGGCTCCTCAAACAGAAGGTCACCAAAAACAGCCGCTAACAGTAGCAAGCCAATGAGTTCCATGCAGAAGAGCAGAGGGAGCAGTTTCGCCACAACAGTAGCAGTTGCGCCAAAGAACAAAGCACAATGCAAGTATCCAATGTGCCCAAAAACAGTTCATCAAAACTCTGTCCTGCCTGTAATGGTGAGCATGAGATTGTGTCATGTCAAGAGCTGATGAAGAAGTCTCACAACACACAAGTTGAGCTGCTAAAGACTAAAGGTGTCTGCTTAGGTGTCTTGCTAAAGGGCACATGAGTTTGACTTGCAAAAATAGACAAACCTGTTCAATTTGTTCAAAATTACATACAACGAAAGAGCAGAGTAATGCTCTTAATTCTTCAGCAGTGTTGTGAACGTTACTTTAAAAAAGTAATTAGTTATAGTTACTCACTACTTGTTCCAAAAAGTAACTGAGTTAGTAACTGAATTATTCTATAATAAAAGTAACTCGTTACCAGGGAAAGTAACTATTTGCGTTACTGTTAAAAAAAAAGTTGCTATATGTCAAAGAATTTGGATTTTTTTTAGCAGTTTTCACAAGTCAGTTGAAATGAGTAGAACAGACAGGTGTTTGTACGTAACTTTCGATATTTATTGCACGTCGACAGACAGCAAGAGGTTTATCCTAATGACAATTTTAGTAACATTATATCATTAACAGGATGTTTTGAGCCACTAGGTTAGGCCGCTACCCCTAACCCATAACCATTTCCTCAAACTATGTAACGTTATGAAGAAAAACATAACAGACAGACAAGTGTAATGACTATATTTGTTTATTGCGAAAATGTCTAAAGTGGTACCAAATGTCGATGCGTTGCAGTTGCAGTCCTTGCTGGCGGTATATCATAGTTTTGTATGAGGTACAGAGGAGAATTTATGTTATTTATCCATGAAAATGTTCATCCGGCTTCACTCCGTGAAGGCGTACACATTTCCCAAATGATCAATGCTGTAAAAACATGTGGTAACGCTTCTTGAGGGCACCGTTTTTTGAGTTTAAATTAATCATAACGAGCGTGGGATTTGATGTTTACGGTCGCTGCTGAGAATGGAGATATAGGGCCCTATTGTAACTAGTGTTGTCAAAATATTCTGTACTTCGGTACCAAGTCGGTACTAAAAAATTGTAAACGTCACGGTACCAAGTCCCGGTGGTACCGAGTACCCGGCCAGTCAAACCCGGTTCTGGATGCGCATGCACGAAGGGCGTGAAGTTGCGTCCTCTTCATGAAAGCGCTGAGACATGGCGACCAGCGGCGCTGCTGATGTGGTGTCTGTGTATATTAAACTGCAAAAAGACTATTTAAATATGAACCATTCATGTTCTGCTTGTCTCTGTGTGAATGAACGGCGCAGACACGCGGTTTCATTAAACGTTAACTTTACCTCACACACACACAGACACACACACACACACAGAAACACGACGTGACGCTCGCGCTGTTTTCAGTCTCTGCTGCCTCACGATGTGATGACATGATTCATGATTCCATTCATCTCCGAGAGTCACTTCATGAGCATTTTACCGTTTCATTTGAGAAAAACTATCGTCATATCATACACACACAGAAACTCAAAGGTCTTCACGGCAACCCGTCAAATTAAAAGTTTGGTTTAACTTAAAGAAATTGACAGAAATAATTATATTAGGCTACTGTACAATAGATTTAACTACGTCTCCATTAATTAAAGATACTACTACTAATAATAATAATGTGTGCATAAAGGGTTGCTTATTTTTCACTTGACTTTTTTTACAAGCAATATTTCTCAATATCATCAATATTTTCGTTTAAACAGCATGTAGCCTTCAATCCTTTCACAAATTTACCATCATAAATAATAAAGTCATTGAATTGAATTGAATTGAATTTAATATATATATATATATATTTTTTTTCAAATAGTTAAATAAATTATTAAAATTGTTCAAACTGATTTTGCTGTGGTACCGAAATTGGTACCGAGAACCGTAACATTTTAATGGTATCGGTACCGACTACTGGAATTTTGGTACCGTGACATCCCTAATTGTAACGATCTAAGCGCATGGTCTAAAGCGCAGGGTGCAAGTTCACTTAGGGCGTGTCCAAATCCACTTTTGTGTCGGCGCTCCCGGCGCTAAAAAGTTTGTGTAATTCCCTCGAAGCACTGGCAGACACAAGTGGTTTTCTTGCTACAGGTTTATTTGAAGCTTATTCTCACAGTCCACCGTGAAAACGTACTCGGTTACTAACGTAACCTCGGTTCTCTCTAGAGAGGGAACGAGTATTGCGTAAGTTTAGCTTACGCTACGGGAAAGATTCATCTTCTCGAGATATTGAAGCCAAAAAATTATCCTTAATTTTGTATTCATTGTCAACGCAGTGCAGCAGCTAGCAGACCTAGAGCAGACAGTCTTGCGTGCTCATTGGCTGCCTCTGCTACAGCCTACCAGTGAGCCCCGCGTGACATCACACCCAATGAAGGGCACCCGCGCCTTAATAGCGTCATAGCCCGCCAGAATAGGCGTGGCTTAGCGTATAAAAGAAGGGGCTGTAGGCTGAATTCCCTGGTTTTCGTCGACTGAAGCGAAGTTGCTCGTGGCGCGAGCACGGCCGGTTACGCAATACTTGTTCCCTCTCTAGAGAGAACCGAGGTTACGTTAGTAGCCGAGTACGTTCTCTTACGAGAGGTTCTCTCGTATTGCGTAAGTTTAGCTTACGCTACGGGAACTTTTTGTCAACGCCGTACGCGCCATGCAACCACCCATGAGTCGCCGAGGTTTCTCGGGGAACCCAATAAGTGGAAAAATAAGGTGGCCAGCCACGTGGGCCATCACTCGTACATAAGCACACATAGGGAATACAGAGCAGAGCACTGGTCTGTATAAGCATATAGCACATCCCTACTAGTGCAGCTCAACCAGGAGAGCTGAGTCACGTGAGAGTGGTCTGAGCATGATATGTCTGGGCATAACGCACAACTCGCTTAGACTGACAGAGGTTTAGCCTACAGGGCGGGAACTTCTAGGTTATAGAACCTGACAAAGGTAGATGGGGAGCTCCAGCCCGCCGCTACACATATGTCGTGGATAGAAATCCCGCTGGACCACGCCCACGATGAGGCCATGCCTCTAGTGGAATGAGCCCTGATGCCCAGAGGGCATTGCAGACCTTTTGACCGCTATAGCGTCCACTATCCATCTGGACAGAGTCTGTTTCGAGGCAGCGAGACCTTTGGTGCGCCCACCAAACGAAACAAACAGCTGCTCCGTGCACCTGAAAGAGGCGGAGCGCGTAGTGTAAAACCTCAGCGCCCTGACCGGGCAAAGGAGATTCACGTCTGTCTCACTGTCTGACGCTGGCAGAGCCGACAGTGAAATGACTTGCGCTCTGAAAGGAGTGCCCATCACTTTTGGAACATAGCCATGTCTAGGTTTGAGGATGACTTTAGAGTCATTCGGCCCGAACTCAAGACACGTCGCGCTGATTGACAGGACTTTGATTTCTGGACTGTTTGGGGGTGCAGGGACCATTCCCCTGGGGGAACGTTGTCCCTGGACAGTTTGTCTGGGCCGTCGTTCAAATGGCCAGGCACATACGCCGCCCTCAGCGAGCGCAGGTGCATCTGGGACCAAATAAGGATGCGTTCCGTCAGATTGCAGAGGTTTCTGGATCTGACACCGCCCTGACGGTTTACATAGGAAACCACAGACATGTTGTCTGAGCGGACGAGAACATGTTGGTCCTGTATGAACGGGAGGAAGCGCTTCAGCGCGTTCTCGACCGCTATCATTTACAGACAGTTTATGTGAAAACACTTCTCTTGGTCTGACCACTGGCCAAAGGCCGGTCTGCCTTCGAACAGCGCGCCCCAACCCAAGTTGGACGCGTCTGTCGAAATGACTTTCCGATAAGAGATGGTTCCCATCATCACTCCCTGCTGGTACCAGTTGGCTAATAACCAGGGCTGCAGAGCCACTATACAGGTCTGAGTCACTCTGATTTTCTGGCCGCCAGAAACCCAGGCTCGGCGAGACGCGCGAGCATTCAACCAGCGTTGGAGCGGGCGCATGCGCAGTAGGCCCAGCTGGAGCACCGCTGCCGCTGAAGCCATACAGCCCAGCATCATTTGAAACGCTTTCAAAGGGAGAAAGCTGCCCTTCTGGAAAGACGCGGCTAGGGGGTGGACACGGCGCGCGCGCTGTGTCGACAAAGCCGTCAACAAGCCGTCATGGCCACAGAATTCAGTTCTATTCCTAAAAATGAAATTGACTGACTGGGCATTAATGAGCTCTTGGTCCAGTTGACCGTGAGACCCAAGCTTTCCAGGTGACTGAGAAGCACTGCTCTGTGAGATAACAGTTCCGTCTCTGACTGTGCCAATATCAGCCAATCGTCCAGATAGTTCATTATTCGCAGCCCCTGAGTTCTCAGGGGGGCGAGCGCCGCGTCCATGCACTTCGTAATGTACGGGGTGCTAGAGACAGGCCGAACGGCAGGACGGTCTCAAAAATTGCCTGTGACGGGGTAATATCTGAATCTGAAAATAGGCATCCTTCAGATCTAGAGAACCAGTCCCTCGGGCGAATGTGCGTGAGGATTTTTCTGGTTGTAAGCATTTTTAACGGTCTTTTTGCAAGCACCTTGTTCAAATGTCTCAGATCTAGGATAGGTCTGAAAGCTCCGTCCTTCTTGGGTACGAGAAAATATCGGCTGTAAAAACCTGACTCGCTCAGAGAAGGCGGTAGTTTTTCTATAGCCCCTTTGCACAGCAGTTTTGCTATTTCTGCGTGAAGTAGGTGTGCTACTTCCGCATTCACTATCGTCGCGGTCCGGGCTCGAAAGCGCGGGGGACGGCGAATGAATTGAAGTGTATAGCCCTGCTTTATTGTGCTCAGAACCCATTCTGAAATCCCTGGGATAGTTTCCCACGCAGCTATGTGAGCCGCTAGGGGGCGAATGGCCTCCGGGTTCAGATCGCCGCCATTGCGGGCTTGTAAAACTGAGCCGGAGCCGAAAGCGTGGCGCGCGCTCTCTCGGTTCTGGGCAATGGCTGCTCGCTGAAAGCCGAGACCGTCTGATTTATGTGAGGTGTCCCAATCATAAGGGATGGGGAGCATTTTATTCTCACTTTTTGACGCGCGAGCAGTGCTTTGGGCGGAAAAGCTTTCTGTAAGCGTGAGCGCGTGTGCGCGGGCACGAGACTTACAAGTGTATTTGACACCCCGATCATAACGGATGGGGAGCGTTATCAATGCCCTGCGTTTTGTGATAACATTTAAACGCGCGGGCGGCGCCCGGAGGGAGGTGTGTGTTAGTAAGCGTGAACGCTCTCCGGCGGGTACGAGACTTACATTCATAACCTGTTTTATTGACCGTGTAACAGAGCGGGCAGATAGTGGGCACAGACCTGTGGACACATTTCTTATATTCAACACTCGAGCGGCTTTTCTGCGCTTTATGAGAGTGTGCTCTGTGAGTGACACGAGATTTGATGTGCTTGTGTGTAGGGGTGAACACTGGGGCGTGGGCACTTTCACTACACTTAAAACACCAACGGCGTGAGCTGGACCAGACATTATACTCTTTTTGAGATTTCTCTGGGTCGCCGTGAAAATGGCGTTTGTATGCAGGCGAGAGGGTAAATGAACCGGCTCGTTGGCTGCCAAATGAACCACTGCAGTAGCCTGTTTGAAGGGGACTGTCAGGGAAATAACCTTTGATGGCGGTCCGGCCGCAGCGGGACGCGCGCGTCTTTTCTCTCTCTTGGTTAGGATGGCTTCGCGTGCTCAGACTTCAGCGTGATCTTTTGCCGAGGCCCTCTGGGGGGCGGCGGTCTGTGACGGCTGTCTGAGCGCGACCTAGGGCGGCCGCCCTGGCGTCGCTGCGAAGGCTGAGGCTGTGCTGGACGCTGGGTGCTGGTTCGCGCCGGAGGCTGGCTCTGTCTCTCGCGAGAGCGGCCTGTGGCGCAGTTTGAGCGTCGCGGCAAGATCTGTAACCTCAGCTGGGTCCTGGCCCTTCTCGTCCCATTCACGGAGGAGGTCATGGTGCAGGATTTGTAAAACAGCCATGGAGTGGAACGCAGACGCGGCCTGGCCGGAGGTGGCATATGCGCGGCCGACTAAGGCGGACATGGCTCTGCATGCTTTGGACGGGAGGGCTGACCTTGACCGCCATCTCGCGGAGGGCGGACAAAGGTGCGCTGCGACCGTCTCTTTCACAGGAGGAATAGCCGTGTATCCTCTCTCGGCGGCGCCGTCCACTTGGGAGAGCGACGCGGAGGTCTGAGACTGAAGCCTCGAAGAGAAGGGTGTGTTCCACGACTTTGTCAACTCCGTGTGAAGCTCCGGTAGGAACAGAGCGTGCCTGCTTGCTGGGGCTGAACAGCGGCGACTTTGCAGGAAACATCCATCGAGCCTGTTCGGCGCGGGTTCCTTCGGCAGCGACCACTCGAGCCCGAGTCGGTCAACCGCCTGCGTCAGCAGACGCATCAGCTCCAGCGCGGTACGGCCGGATTCCTGGATCAACGAGGAGGCGGCGTTTAGCGACCATTCCTCGCTATCCGATGCCAGGATGGAGCAGCAGTCTCTCGTGGCGTGTCCTTCGGCCTCATCCTCAGACGCGACGGCAGTGAGGCTCGTGAGCGGCAGCTGCGCGTCGGTGAAGGGAGGCGGGGAAGGCGAGAGCGAGGCTCGAGGGAGGTTCTCCGGCGAGCGCGTCGCTGTGGCCACAGGTTCCGGCTGTCTCTGGGAACGGCGCTTCTTTTTGCGCGGTCCCACAAAGGGTGGAGTGACTGCTTCCGGGTTGAAGGCTTCGAGTCGAGCCCGCAGGGTCGACAGCGGAAGCGCTTCACAGAACTCGCAGCCCCCGGACGCGAGGGCGAGCTCCGCCTGTTCCTGGCCCAGGCAGAGAGCGCAGATCACGTGGCGGTCTCCGACGCTGAGCGGGGCCCTGCACGAGCCACAGGAAGTGCGAGGCATCTTGAAAAAGACGCTCGCTGCTCTTTTAGGAGTATGAAAATACAATAACAATGTAAAAAGGATACGTCGCCGGATAGCGTAGCTTGCACGGATGGCTGAAGGTGGCGAAGACGGCCGGCTTCCTCAGCGCTGTCCTAAGCTGGCTGTTCGCTGTTCAACGGCGGCGGTGGCTTCTCTCAGATCCAGCGATGCGAATAGCTTGCTGAAGAGACGAAAATCAGGGAATTCAGCCTACAGCCCCTTCTCTTATACGCTAAGCCACGCCTATTCTGGCGGGCTATGTCGCTATGAAGGCGCGGGCGCCCTTCATTGGGCGTGACGTCACGCGGGGCTCACTGGTAGGCTGCAGCAGATGCCCGCAGGGCAGCCAATGAGCACGCAAGACTGCCTGCTCTAGGTCTAGCGTTGACAATGAATACAAAATTAAGGATAATTTTTTGGCTTCAATATCTCGAGAAGATGAATCTTTCCCGTAGCGTAAGCTAAACTTACGCAATACGAGAGAACCTCTCGTAAGAAAACTAAACATACAGTATAACGAGAAAATAAAGACCACATTAACTTAATATGAACATACAATGACATGCGCAGATGTAACATAACGTTCACCAAAGTAAAATACAGACACAAAACTATAACAACCGCTATAACAACCTTAACACTTTTATCGGAGCATTAAATTGTCCGTGCTTCACTTGCTGTTAGCTTTCCGACTCTCTCACTCACGAGCGTCCCAAAAGGCCTTGTGCGGAGACTTCAAAATAAAAGCACTTTACTCTTACCAAATAAAATCACTAAATAATACTAAAGGTAATTTATAATTACAGTTTGACAATTACAGTTTGTCCCTATTCTCTTAATGAGTAATGGGTGTGTTTTGGGATTTACGTGCGTTAAACCAATCAGAGTCTCATCCCTCATTCCATTTAAATGCCAGCAGATTAGCTATTTACATGGAGGAATTTGATAGTGAAAAGACCGAACGCGTCTCCAGAGCGCAAACGGATCTGCTCGTGCGCAAGGTTAAAGTGCGCAAGCAGACCATCTACAGGACAAGCCGGGTTCCTGTTCCTCCATATCTTTACGTACACAATAATAATCTTTTACATTGTAATCCTTTTATTTTAAATATTTGGCATGTTTGTGTGCTGCTGTGCGTCCCTGTGTGTTTAATAAGCAGAGTGTGTGTGTGTGTAATAAGCAGAGTGTGTGTGTAATAAGCAAAATGTTTGTGTAATAAGCAGAGTGTGTGAGTAATAAGCAGAGTGTACGCGCGATGTGGACCCGCCTTTAAATAATAATAAAAAATGCTGGACCACTGACTTTAGACCAGGTTGGTCAATGGCTCAGTCTATTTCTGTTCCTCAAAATAGCAACGCGCCAACAATGCGCCTGAACACACACCTGGTTCCCTTTCGTTCGGGAACTCCTACGTCTCGACGGAGGAGTTTCCAATGAATTGGGATCACGCTAGGGAGACCAATTGCCTTCGAGTGAATTAAAACGAGCCAATGAACATTGGCATGCAAGACTTGCATTCCGCGCCCCGCCTGCCAGTGCGGGTATAAAGCGGAAGCGAGCGCACACACATATGCTTTACGCTGAGGAGCCGGACGGTGTCCAGTCCTCCGCTAAGGTACAGCAAGCATGGTAACCGAGACGTTTTCAGCCCAGCCGCCCATGGGCGCACAAATGCATTTGCTATTTAAACAACGTGGCGCAGGACGTGAAAATGAAATCTGCCTCGGGCTGAAACTAGCAATAACCTTGCGTTTTTGCTTGGTGCTGCATTGTGTAAGATAGGGCCTGAAGATCGCTGGATAAAGGGCTGAATTTGGATCTGTTTCTTGCAAACGTATGGATTCTAAAGATTTGGATTACAACGAGTGAATAAAATGGATGTCTTTTGTGAATTTATATTGTGTTTTGGTGTTATACAAGCATATGGGACACTCAGAGGGTTCGGTTAAGCACTAGTAGAAATGGTGGTGGGGGTTTCCGGTTAGAGAAACTGGAGCAAGTGAGAGTGTCCCAGCAGAAGGGTTTTATTTAGATTAGCATAACGAGAATAGTCACTATACAAAACAGAAGTTACAGTAAATCACGTTATTAAATGTTAAATATTAGGTAGTATCTGTAAACCATACGTTCGCAGTACTTAAGTAAAGAGTATTCAAGTTAATAATAATAATAAGTCATTACATTTATATAACGCTTTTCTGGGTACTCAAAGCACTTTACATGGAAGGGGGAATCTCCTCCACCACCACCAGTGTGCAGCATCATCTAGATGATGTGACGTCAGCCACAGTGCGCCAGAACGCCCACCACACACCAGCTTATTGGTGGATAGGAGACAGAGTGAATCAGTATATGGGGATGATTAGGAGGCCATAATGGACAGAGGCCAAGGGGCAGATATGGCCAGGACCACCGGGGTTACACCCCTACTCTTTTCCACAGGACATCCTGGGATTTTTAATGGCCACAGAGAGTCAGGACCTCGGTTTAACGTCTCATCCGAAGGACGGTGCTCTTTCAGTATAGTGTCCCCATCACACTTCAAGTTGCAAGTTGCATTCAAGAGAATTTAGAATCTAAATATATAGCATAAAAAAATGTAGCTTACATATTTAAATTATACTGCAGAACATATACAACTAAACAGTATCAAACTAGCTCCAACATGACTTGACATGGACTTGGGCAGCATGCAATTTACACGAAAATATTATTATTTAAATTATTATTTGAACTAGTACAGTTCATGGATGACAGTAACTGAATACACAGAATATTAAAGTTTGAACAGCATAGAATGTAAAACAGATAACTTACTTCTTAATCAATCACTCACGGAAACTATAAACATGCAGCAGTCAAGAAATCAAGTCAGTCTGTGTATATAGACTGCCCTCTGATACTGGTTCAGAAATGCCCTGACTTGTCCATGTCCATGCCCATACAAGCACCAACAAAGTCACATACATAAAGATACCTCAAGGGGGCGTTGTTGGTTTTTCGTACAGGTGTGTTTTATGGTTCTATTGTCAACTATTGTTCTATAGGAGAAAATGGCTTTTATGTCTTACGGCAAACAATTTAAAATATTACAAAATGGTTAAACGATTAAAGAAACGTTATTCATTTTAAGGTTTTAAAGTGTAGTCTTGTTTATCATGTAATAATCCGAAATGATTTTGCAGCAGAAGTCACAAACAGAGCGAAATGTTATTTCTTATTAAGTAAATGAGTAAACTGCAATTAATAAATGTGACTGAAAACGTAACTGATAAGACAATTGAATGCAATAGATTCAAAACATTAATGGCACTATTTTTATATTCATAAATAGGAATACGTAAAAATTTGTATATCAGTAAAGTTTTTATTTATATATATATATATTACGAATTAGTGCTATAAATACATCAGTATTATACGTTTCTCTGTGTATTAAAACATAAATAAATGTACGTGTGGTAGAACTACACTTTACGTAAAAATACATAAGTATTCTCATGAGATCACGTTGCATTGAAGCTTGAATTTGTTGTCATAACTTATAATTTATAGATTTTATTTTCCTGTGGTCAGTTCAATTACTTCCTTTACAATGAACTTCTGTATGCTTTGCATTTATTAAGAGTAATTAATAATGATTATTATCAAAGAATATAAATAATGAGATTTGCATTTGTTAAATATATTATTTATATTAATCAATAATTTTGTTTTCAGGGATGACTGAGGTCTTTCTACAGTGGGCTTAAGAGTCAACAGTTTTTGTGTGTTAAGTTGATTTTGTTTATTATTGTTATTGTTTATTCGTTTATTTTATTTTTATGTCAGCTATATTTTTAAATGTCAGATTGGTTTTCATACAGAGCAATGTACATGTCACTTGTTCAAGGTTTTGTATTGTTTATTGTGAATGGCATATAATTAAGAACAGTAGCCTACATTAGACATCAAATACATAACATACTCTGCGCCTCTAAGGACTATTTTGCCGCTTTTCCACTGCATGGTACGGTACGGCTCGATCAGTCCCACCCACTTTGAAGCGGCACTAACTGCAGTGGAAAAGCAACCAAGCTAAAGCGAACTGAACCGCGCCGTACCAAGTCGAGTCGTACCGAGTCGAGTCGTACCACGCAGTGGAAAATTGAAGCGAGCCGAACTGTTCCGCGCCGAGTCGAATTATACCGAGCCGAACCGAGCCGTACCATGCAGTGGATAAGCGCAGGGCTTAATTTGAGCCGGAACACGCCGGAACACGTTCCCGCACCTCCGACGTTGGATCCGGAACCTTTTTTTATTGGATCCGGCACCTCCTGTGTCACTATGGAAAATTAATAATTACTGTTTGTGTAGTGTTCAATGTTGATATCTGTCTTGTTAGTCTTTATCCCCACTGAAGTTTCACAAAAATCTTGTGTTTGCAGTTTCGATGCGTTTTTGAGGTGAATTTTCGGCACACCGGACGAGAAGCGTCGCGCAGCATCGTGCAGTGCCACATCTTTAAAATTCTAACACATTATTCTCTATGTAGACACACCGGCAGCGCCATTCGGCGTTGCTAATGTAAATACTGTCTGACTTCACCCTGTGCTGCATACAATATACATTTAGTTTTACATTAATTTACAGAAATCAGTTGCTTGAATGAAAATTGCCTATATTATCGGATTTTCAGGTGAGATTCTCAATTAATTCAGTTAACGGACGCTCTTCAGAGTCTGCAGACTAGCAACGATTGTACAGTACAATCGTAACATAATACAGACATTATCTTAATTCCATAATGTCCTTAAACATAACAATATTGCTGGCCATAAACTGAGAAAGTGCGCGTCCGGTGTGCGATACCTCGAGTTGTCCTACGCGGCGCTTCTCGTCCGGTGTGCGACCCCCTTGCTGCTTGTGAAAACGTTTTTTTTTTTTTTACATTTTGCACACATGTAGTGCATGTTCTGAAATTAAAATAAACTTTGCCCTGATACACACACAGCGTTGTTAAGGTTTTTTTTTTAGTCAGAGAAGCTACGTAGCTTTTTTTTTTTTTGTACCGTTAGTCGCCGGATCCACCCCCCCTCTGCGCTCCGGGACCTCCCACTTTACAAATTAAGCACTGGATAAGCGCCATTTGTAACAACATGAACGAATGAAATAATACTTTCATATATACAGTCAAATGGGAAACACTTTCCAACATGTTACATGTTTAATTATAGCCACATCTGTTAGGAAATATGGTTGCCATTACAAACATTGACTGTGTGAAGGTATTTAGTGCTGGGCAACGATTAATCGCATCCAAAATAAAAGTTTGTGCTTACATAATATGTGTGTATAATTATTTCGTATATATATATATAAATACACAGACATGCATGTATATATTTAAGAAAAATGTATATTAATATATCATATAAATTATGTATAAATATATATACAGTATAAACATGCAAATATTTCTTAAAAATGTACATGCATGTGTGTGTATTTATATATACAAAATCATTATACAATACACACATATTATGTAAACACAAACTTTTATTTTGGATGCGATTAATCACGATTAATCGTTGCCCAATATATATATATATTATATATATTATTATTTTTTGATAAAGATTAATGCAAAGAAATGTGCATACAACACTCACCTAAAGACTGTATGGGGCCGATAGTGTCACTGGCTTCACTCACTCCCACTTTACCCACTATCCTGTAGCGGATCAAGTACTGCTTTCCAGACTCCAATCCAGTCAGAGTAAAGTCTTCATCAGCAGTGTTTATTATAATCCACTGTTCCTCAGCGCCAGAATCTGCTTTCACCTGCTGGTACTCCACTCTGAACTGCACAGTTTCTCCAGTTGGGGACTTCTGTAGTTTCAGGGACACACTATCCTCCAGGACCTTCTTCACTTCTGCTGGGGGAGGCTTCGACACGGGCTGGAACTGTGTGTCTGTCAGCTTCCCTTTTTCATACAGATAGATAGAGGAGCCTGGACTGGAGGGATCGGAGATGGCAGAAATAATGAATCGATATCTCTTTTCATCTTTATTAGCCTCTGAAGAACTTCTGAAAACAGATAAGTTATCTCTCATCTTTGAGCTGACACCAGGATTGTTGAGCCACTCTTCTGATACTAACGTGCTAGAGTTGTGTTTCATTCCCACGTCTAGCTCTTTAAACTCGTCAGATTCCAGAAACTTCTTCAGGGTTGAAAGATACGAGTCTTCATACTTCAGAGATGTGAAGGTCAAGCACATCACAACATCAATATTAGGATCAAGGAGGATGGTGTTGAGACGGTTTGAGTCTTCAGTATTGATTTCCTCCAGCATCTCGGTGTGAGAACTCAAGATGTTAAGTTCAGCCTTTGCATGATCTAACCACTGGTTTAGCATGTCAGCATTAAAGGGGGAGCTGTAGTGGATCTTCAGGATGTCTTCCAGTGAATTTTGCTCCATCTCTCCTCCTCGTATAGCAGGCAAGACCTTGGCCACTGCTTTCAGGAGAACCATTTTGTAAATGTTAAGAGAACCCTGAAACGAATGTAGCCTCTCTTTGATGTCATTGAAAACATTTACCAGAGTTTGTCTTGACAGGTCGTTGCATGTCCTCTGTACTTCTCCCAGCCCCTCTATTATATCTTGAGTGTTGGAAACCAGATGTGTGGTGATTTCTCTCATCAACTGAGAAGCTTTTTTATCCAGTAGAAAAAGAGGATAGAGCCAGACTTTTATTGGAACTGCATTATCTGGCTTCTCCTTCAGTATAGAGGGGAGCTTCTTGTACACCTCTAGGGCCTCCAAAAAAGTGGTGGGGTTCTGCTCAAGGCGGACGTCACCATAAAATGTGCAGGCGATGCTTTCAGCCATATTCTTTTGAGCATCTGTCATTTGTAAAGCTCCTTGTCTCTCAATTGAAAATTTAGGGATGTTCTTGACCATGACATTCAGTTCTCCCTCAATCTCCTGCTTAACTTCATCTTCTGAAAATGTCCGATCAAACACCATGACGGCCTGAGCACCGTACAGTACAGCAGTGACCACATGAGTTGCAGTTTTCTGGTCAAAGATCTGAGGGTAAGTGATCTGTCCCAGCTGAGTCATAGTGAGCTGATCAAATCTTGTGGTTTCACTGTAATTCATTGTAACTCTGGACTGTTGGTTTGAGGATTTGGTGTCACGCAGGAACTTGGCAGATCCTCCCACCTCCACCAGCCCTCCCAAGAAGCTGGCCTTCAGGGAATCACTTACATCCAGGAGACTGGACTTACTAGAGAGAGAGTCGGAGCTACTGAACTTCACATCTGTCATGGGCTGTGGACGGGTGTCCAAATCTTCAGTCAGTGACTTCTTATCCCACAGAGTGACACCTGAAATGAGAAATAGCTTCAACAGTTAAGTCAAGTTTGTTTTAAAGCAGCTTTACAGTAATAACAGGAAAATAATGCAACAAAGTTTGTTTCTAGAAGAAAATAGAGCCATCGTCCAGCTTAAGTAAGTTCATTGATGGTTCATCTTTGTTGTAAAAAAAGTTATTAATTTAGATAATATATATATATATATATATAGCTGCTCTGGAAAAAAAAACGTTACGTCATCGTCCAGCTCAGTTCAGTTCTCATATAATAGTGTCAATGCAGGAGATCATAAATATTGTTGAATATTAACGTGTGAGGACGCAATGTACTGTTCAAGTCAACATGCCTATTTTGTATCTATAAGACTTCTAATTTAATAGTTGCAGTGTTTCCTCTAGGATTTTTTCCAGCTGTGGTGGCAGGCCTATTTCCACAGGGGAGGGGTCATCGCCCATGAGTGATTCCCATTGAACCTTACCCAAGAATCACGAGCACTCACACACAGGCCACTTTCTGAAGAATTGAAAAATTAAAACATCTCCATCAAAACAAATTACGCAAGATATATATTTGCAATGATATAAAGTGCCATAGTAAGAGAATGTTATATTCTATATAAAGTGAAAAAAACATTAAGTGAAGAGAACAAATAAATGGTAAAATGTTCCACCTTGCTATTTGTATTGTTACAAAATACATTTATGAAAAACAAGTACATACAGTATATATATATACACACATACATATACAATTTAACTAATTAATTGCACAATTTGCTATGATTAATCGCAATTACAGTTTTTTTCAATCGCTAACAAGCGCTTACCCATACTTCAGATACTTTTTCTAAACTCTTAACACAAAACTAACACCTACAAAACACAATTGGTCAAATGGATAATTTTCTTCTCAAAAACACATTTTGTTAAATATATACTAACTCTTCATTTCAAAATAGAACACATAAACAAAAATATGCATAGACTTTGATGTTTCAGTTTTACAGGTATTTGCATGCAAAACATGCAATCCACCGTTTTTACACGAAATTTCTTGGTTGGGAACTGTATGTCCACATGTACAGTAATGTTGACATTCAAAACAGGCGGTACAGTAGAAACACGGTATGATAGAACAGAAAAAGTTATCTTACGAGAGGTTCTCTCGTATTGCGTATAGCTTACGCTACGGGAAAGATTCATCTTTTCGAGATATTGAAGCCAAAAAATTATCCTTAATTTTGTATTCATTGTCAACGCAGTGCAGCAGCTAGCAGACCTAGAGCAGGCTGTCTAGCGTGTGCGGGAACTGCAGCAGCCTACCACTGAGCCCGGCATGACGTTGCGTCCAATGAAGGGCGCCCGCGCCTTCACAGCGTCACAGCCCGCCAGAATGGGTGTGGCTTAGCGTATATAAGCGGGGCTCGGAGGCTGTTTCTCTGATTTTTATCTCTTCAGCGAAGCTCTTCGCATCGTTGGATCCGAGATAAGCCGCGCCGCCGTTCGAGGTAGCGAAAAGTCAGCTTAGGACAGCGCCTTGCCCTTGAGGAAGCCGGTCATCACCGCCTTCGGCCATCCGTGCGAGCTACGCTATCCGGTGACGTATCCTTTTTCAAAGCTCTCTGTGTGTACGCCTCTGCGACACCCACCTTCTAAAAGAGCGCGAGACGTCTTTTTCAAGATGCCTCGCACTTCCTGCGGCTCGTGCAGAGCCCCACTCAGCGCCGGAGACCACCATGTGATCTGCGCTCTCTGCCTGGGCCAGGAACACGCAGCTCTCACCCTCTCGTCAGGAGGCTGTGAGCTCTGCGAGGAGCTTCCGATGTCGACCCTGCGGGCTCGACTCGAAGCTTTCAAACCCGAAGCTGTCACTCCGCCCTTCGTAGGACCGAGCAAGAAGAAGCGCGTTCTTAAAGGCCCCCAGAGCCTGTGGCCACCACGAAACGCTCGCCGGAGTTCCTTCCTCGAGCTTCGCCCTCGCCGCCCCCCTTCACGGACTCGCAGCCGCCGGCTACGACCCGCGCTGCCGTCGTTTCTGATGACGAGGCGGATGGAGACGCTACGAAAGATCTGCTCTATCCTGGCATCGGACAGCGAGGAGTGGTCGGGTTTTCATCACTCCGCCTCCTCCTCGATCCAGGAATCCGGCCGTACCCGTGCTGGAGTGGACGCCGACCTGATGCGCCTCCTTTCACAGGCCGTCGACCGCCTCGGCCTCGAGTGGTAGCCGCCTAAGGAGCCCGCGCCTAACAGACTCGACGGCAGCTTTCTTCAGAGTCGCCGCCATCAAGCGCCCGCCTCCAGGTCTGCGCCCATCCTGCCAAACTCCACACAGAACTGGCAAAATCGTGGAATGCTCCATTCTCCGCGAGGCTCCAGTCTCATGTCTCCGCGTCGCTCTCCCAAGTGGACGGCGCCGCCGAGAAGGGATACACCTCTATTCCCCCTGTGGAGGAGGCGGTTGCAGTGTACCTTTGTCCGCCCTCCGCTGGATGGCGCTCAAAGTCTGCCCTCCTGTCAAAGGCCTGCAGGACTACTTCTGCCCTTATCAGCCGCGCATACGCCGCCGCCGGACAGGCCGCATCCGCCCTGCACTATATGGCTGTGCTTCAGATCTTTCAAGCCGATCTCCTCCGTGATTGGGACGAGAGAGGTCGGGATCCAGCTGCCGTCACGGACCTGAGAAGCGCGGCGGATCTCTCCCTTCGCGCTACCAAGTCTGCAGCTCAAGCCTTAGGACGATGCATGGCCGCGCTAACCGCCACAGAGAGGCACCTCTGGTTGACGCTTGCTTATATGAGGGAGTCTGAGTGCGCCGTTTTTCTCAACGCGCCGCTCTCCCCTACTGGTCTCTTCGGCCCAGCAGTGAACGGGATCGTAAACCGCTTTTCCAAGGTACAGAAGACCACGCAGGCCATGAACTTGTTCCTGCCTTTGCAGCGACGCCAGGGAGCCCGCCCTAGGTCGTGCTCGGACAGCCGTCACAGGGTTTTCACAAAACTTTCCCCATCCAAGGCGATCAGGGCATCACACATGAATGTAAGTCTTGTGCCCGCTCTCAAGCGCTCACGCTTACTAATAAACGCTTCGCCCAGGGCGCTGCTCGCGCATCACAAAGTGTACACAAAACGCTCCCCATTCTCAGTAATCAGGACGTCACGTATGAAACAGCCTGCTACCGCTTTAAGCGAGCCGCCGTATTCAAGCACCGAGGGACCCCACGCAGTGTGGCAATCAGAACCCTGAGGCCATTCGACCCCTAGCTGTACATATAAAAGCATGGGAAGCTATCCCAGGGGATTCAGAATGGATGCTGAGCACAATAAGACAAGGCTATTCGCTACAGTTCGATTGCCGTCCCCCGGGCTTTCGAGCTCGGACAGCGCCAACAGTGAATTTGGAAGTAGCACAAGTATCTACTAATAGCGAAGCGGTTGTGCAAAGGGGCCATAGAGCTGGTACCGCCTTCTCTGAGCTAGTCAGGCTTTTACAGCCGTTATTTTCTCGTACCCAAGAAGGATGGAGCCCTCAGACCTATTTTAGATCTGAGACATTTAAACAAAGTGCTTGTGAAAAGACCGTTCAAAATGCTCACAACCAGAAAAATCCTCGCGCACGTTCACCCGAGGGACTGGTTTATTTATCTCGATCTGAAAGATGCCTATTTTCAGATTCAGATAATACCCTGTCACAGGCCATTCTTGAGATTTGCCTTCGATGGTCAGGTATATCAATACACCGTTCGGCCTGTTATTGGCATCTCGCACGTTCACGAAGTGCATGGACGCGGCCCTCGCGCCCTTGATAAATCAGGGCATGCGAATTTTTAACTATTTGGACGATTGGCTGATTCTGGCACAGTCAGAGACGGAACTCTTGTCTCACAGAACAGTGCTTCTCAGTCACCTGGAAAGCTTGGGTCTCACGGTCAACTGGACCAAGAGCTCATTAACGCCCAGTCAGTCAGTTTCTTTTCTGGGAATAGAACTGGACTCTGTGGCCATGACGGCTCATTTATCGACACAGCGCACACGCCGTGTTCGTCACCTAGCCGCTTCTTTCCAAAAAGGCAGTATGGTTCCTCTGAAGACATTCCAGAGGATGCTGGGCTATATGGCCTCAGCCGCGGCAGTGCTCCAGCTTCGCTGGGCCTGGACTGCCGGCTGCGAACGAATCAGAGTGACTCAGAGCTGCGTCACAGCTCTGCAGCCCTGGTTAGCGGCCGATTGGTATCAGCGGGGAATGATGATGGGAGCTGTCTCATATCGAAAGGTCATCTCGACAGATGCGTCCAACTCAGGTTGGGGCGCTCTCTTCGAGGGCAGACCGGCCTTTGGCCTATGGCCAGACCAGGAGAAGCTCCTTCACATAAACTGTCTGGAAATGTTGGCGGTCGAGAACGCGCTGAGGCGCTTCCTCCTGTTTTTACAGGACCACCATGTTCTAGTCCGTTCAGACAACATGTCTGTAGTGTCCCCCGTCAGTTCCTATCTGGGACTTTCCTTGGTCTTGGAGGCCCTGAAAACATATCCCTTCGTACCGTTAGATTCTGTGGATCTGAAATACCTCTTGCTCAAAACTGTTTTTCTGACAGCACTGTCATCAGTCAAACGTTTGGGGGATTTACACGCGCTTTCTGTTAGCGCTGCGTGTCTCAAGTTTGGGCCAAATGACTCTAAAGTCATCCTCAAACCAAGGCATGGCTATGTCCCGAAGGTGATTGGCACTCCCTTCAGAGCACAGGTCATTTTATCGGCTCTGCCAGCATCCGATAGCGAGAGTGATATTAACCTCCTCTGCCCTGTCAGAGCGCTGAAGGTTTACATTGCGCGCTCCGCCCCCTTCAGGCGCTCGGAGCAGCTTTTTGTTTCGTACTAAGCTCTTCTGGTTAAGCTGCACTATAATGGGTTGTTATGCCAGACCGGCTGCGCTGCTCTGAATTCCCATAGGGTGCTTAAACATGTGTCGGCCCGCTATGCTGGCCGCCTATTTTTCCCACTTATTTCTGTTCCCCGAGACTCTCGGGGACTAATGGAGTGGATGCTGGCGCGCACAGCGTTGACAAAGGGTTCCCGTAGCGTAAGCTAACTTACGCAATACGAGAGAACCTCTCGTAAGAGAACGTATCGGTTACCTAACGTAACCTCGGTTCTCTCTAGAAGAGGGTATTGCGTAACCTGCCGTGCTCGTGCCACGAGCGACTTTCGCTTCAGTCGATGAAAACCAGAGAAACAGCCTCCGAGCCCCTCTTATATACGCTAAGCCACGACCATTCTGGCAGGCTGTGACGCTGTGAAGGCGCGAGCGCCCTTCATTGGACGCGACGTCATGCCGGGCTCAGTGGTAGGCTGCTGCAGTTCCCGCACGGCAGCCTATGAGCACGCTAGACAGCCTGCTCTAGGTCTGCTAGCTGGTGCACTGCATTGACAATGAATACAAAATTAAGGATAATTTTTTTGGCTTCAATATCTCGAAAAGATTAATCTTTTCCGTAGCGTCAGCCACAGTAGGTACTCAACCAGAATGACTATTACTGCAGCGACTTGTGCCACAGCAAATCCACCACGGTAAAAATAATAGTCGCATTTCAAAGTCGTTTGCGAAATGACCGCCAGGTGGCGCAAGGGGGCATTTAACGATTCCGAGGAACCGTCCCTCCTTGGCGCCCTCCGAGGGGCGATTCTCCGAGGAGAGTCGCAGCGTTGCCACTTCGGTTGTTCCCTGCCGGTTCGCCGTTTCAGGGCACCGAGGTGTCAGCGTCCCCGTACAATCCTCTGAGGAGGGTTGTAGAACGGTCAGCTCGGTTGTTTCCTGCCGGTTCGCCGCTTCAGGGCGCCGAAATGATTGTTCAATCAAATCCAGAGGCCAGTCTCGAGAGGCTGGTTCCCTTATCGGAATTTCTGGCAGCGTGGAAACTTCTGCCAAATGTTTCTATATGGGTCCTGCACATAATAGAAAAGGGTTACAGAATTCAGTTCGGTTCTCGTCCGCCCAGATTTCAAGGGGTCCTCTCTACAGTATTGGACTCACAACAGGCTTTGGTCATGGAGCAGGAAATACTGACACTTCTTCAAAAAGGAGCTATAGAAAGGGTTTCTCCTCCAAGCAGAGAGTCAGGGTTTTACAGCCGTTATTTCATTGTTCCAAAGAAGGATGGAGGGTTGCGTCCTATTCTAGATCTGCGCCAGTTAAACAGCAGAGTTCAGAAACTCAAGTTCAAAATGCTTACACTCAAACAGATTGTATCACAGATTCAGTCCGAGGACTGGTTTGTCACAATAGACTTGAAAGACGCGTTCTTCCATGTATCTATCCATCCTCATCACAAGAAGTTCCTGAGGTTCGCTTTCGGGGGCGAGAAATACCAGTATCGGGTTCTTCCATTTGGCCTAGGTTTATCACACCGCACCTTTACAAAATGCGTGGATGCAGCTCTGGCTCCTTCGAGACTCCAGGGCATTCGCGTATTAAACCACATCGACGATTGGTTGATTTTAGCTCAGTCAGAGCAGTTGGCAGTTCGTCATCGAGATGTCGTTCTGTCCCATATAAAGAATTTGGGGTTGCGGCTCAACACCAAAAAAAGTGTGCTCCTCCCAGCTCAGAGGACCACTTTTCTAGGTGTAATTTGGGATTCGACCACTATGCAGGCACGTCTGTCCCCTGCACGTATTTCTGCGATTCTCACAGCCGTAAAGAATGTGAAACTAGGCCAGTCACTCACTGTAAAACAGTTTCAGAGACTGGTGGGTCTCATGGCAGCTGCATCCAACGTAATTACTTTCGGCCTTCTGTACATGAGACCCCTGCAGTGGTGGCTCAGGACCAAGGGATTTTCTCCGAGGGGAAATCCGTTCCGCAGGATCAAGGTCACGCGGCGATGCCTTCGTGCCTTGGTCATGTGGAAGAAACCTTGGTTCCTCGCCCAGGGCCCAGTGTTGGGGGCTTCTTGTCGACGCGTCACGCTTTCGACGGATGCTTCCCTCACGGGATGGGGGGTGGTCATGAGTGGCCACTCGGCGCAAGGTCTTTGGCAGGACCATCAACGTTCCTGGCATATAAATCGTTTGGAGATGATGGCGGTATTTCGAGCTCTCAAGTATTTCCTGCCAGACCTGAGAGGCCATCATGTGTTGGTCCACACGGACAACTCATCGGTGGTCTCCTATATCAACCATCAGGGGGGTCTGAGGTCACGTCACCTTTGCAAGCAGGCCCATCAGATCCTCCTATGGGCCCAGGGGAAGTTGCTATCTCTCAGAGCAGTGTACATGTCCGGGGCGTCAGAATGTGGGAGCGGATATCCTGTCGAGGCAGGGGCTGAGGCCCGGGGAGTGGAAACTTCACCCCGAGGTGGTGGAGCTCCTGTGGGAGAAGTTTGGTCGAGCTCAAGTAGACCTTTTCGCATCGTCAGATACAACCCATTGTCCCATGTGGTTCTCCCTCACGCAGCCAGCTCCTCTCGGACTGGATGCGATGGTGCAGGTGTGGCCGAGGCTACACCTGTACGCATTTCCCCCAATATCTATGCTTCCGGGGGTTCTGGAGAGGGTTCGCCGGGAAGGGGCTCATCTGCTACTAGTAGCCCCTTACTGGCCGACTCGAATTTGTTTCTCGGACCGAATGTCTCTTCTGGACGGCTCTCCCATGGAGATTCCGCTCAGGAGGGACCTGCTGTCCCAGGCAGGGGGCACGATATTTCACCCTCGACCGGAGTTGTGGAAACTGTGGGCCTGGCCTCTGAGGGGGCCCGGCTCAAAGAATCCGGTCTCTCGACTGAGGTCGTTGAGACCATTCTCCATTCCAGAGCCCCTTCCACGAGAAGACGCACTGAAATGGAAATTATTCTCCACCTGGTGTGGTGTACGTCATTTAGATCCTGTTGACGGCCCTGTTGGCTCAGTTCTCGATTTTTTGCAAGACCGTTTTGTAACACTCTTGTTTTGATCACATATTAAATGAAGGGGATCCATTCTTCCAAGAGTAGAGTTCAGTTCAGTTCAGTTCAGTTTAGTTTATTGTCATTGTTATCCCAAAGGACAGCAACGAAATTGTGTTCGGAGCATATAACAACCGTACATGGTATCTTAAAGTGCACTAATAAATAAATAATAATAAATAAATAAATATCCCCCGTGTAAACATGACCCATCAAAGTATATAATAGCAGCAAAAGGTTTACAAAACAAGAGACAACCAAAAACAGAGAGTATGATCAGAGGTGGATATGGATGGGGTAATGCAGCAATGCAAAGTCCAGTTCACAGATATTTCACAGAGAGGTATGATTTACTGTCCATGAGAGGAGGAGAGGGGGAGGGGGATGGGGGCAGTGAGGAAAATATCAATTAAGCAGGATGGATATGGTTAATGCAGCAATGCAAAGTCCAGTTCATAGTTATTTTACGATGAGATATAGTTTACTGTCCATTGGAAGGAAGTGGGGAGGGTAGGGAGAGAGTGGGAAGGGCATCATTAAGCAGCCTTACTGCGTAAGGGTACAGGCTGTTAGCCAGTCTGGTTTTACTGGCACCAATAGACCTGTACCTTCTTCCTGATGGCAGCAGACGGAACAAATGATGGGCCGGGTGATGCCGGTCCCGCAAGATGCGCTTTACTCTCTTCAAACAACGGCTATCATAGATGTTACTAATATTCGGGAGAGTGGTCCCAATGATTTTTCCAGCTGTATTTACCACTCGTTGGAGTGCCTGCTGATGGGCCTTAGTGCAGCTGGAATACCACACTAAGAATCCATATGTCAAAACACTGCTGATGGCACAGTTGTAAAAGTTTACCATCAGCTGTTTAGGAATCCTGGCATTCCTCAGTTGCCTCAGATAGTAGAGGCGTTGCTGAGCCTTCCCTATCACAGAGATGATGTTGGTTCCCCAGGACAGGTCCTCATTCACCGTTACTCCCAGGAATTTGAAAAATGGCACCCTCTCCACCACTTCATTTCCTATGTAGAGAGGGGAGTGATTGGGTCTGCATTTGCGAAAATCCACGATAATCTCCTTTATCGGACAGATTATTCTTGACACACCATGACGCTAGATGTTGCACTTCAGTCCGATAATCTGCCTCATTGTTGTTGTTAATAAATCCCAGCACTGTTGTATCATCTGCAAATTTAACAATGAGGTTGGAGCAGAGAGAAGCAGAGCAGTCATGTGTAAAAAGAGTGTAGAGCAAAGGGCTAAGCACACACCCTTGGGGGGCCCCGGTGTTGATTGATAGGGTGGAGGACAAGTGCTTGCCTACTCTAACCCTCTGTGTTCGATCTGTCAGAAAATCCACAATCCAATTGCACAGCGAGTTGTTGAAGCCAAGGTGGTGCAGTTTGGCTCGGAGTTTAAACGGCCGGATTGTATTAAAGGCAGAGCTAAAGTCGACGAAGAGGAGTCTTGCGTAGGTGTTCTTGTGCTCAAGATGTTCCAGTAACATGTGAAGCACGATGGCGATGGCGTCCTCAGTCGACCGATTTCGCCTGTAAGCAAATTGGTGTGGATCAAGTGATGATGGTATTACACTTTTAATGTGAGTGATGACCAGCCTCTCAAGACACTTAGCAGGAATGGAAGTGAGTGCTACCGGTCTATAGTCATTTAAAAGGCTGGCATTTGACTGCTTGGGGACTGGGACTATTGTGGCTGCCTTAAAGCAGGCAGGAACCCATGAAGTGGATAGCGAGGTGTTATAAATTCCAGTGAAGACGTCAGTTAACTCCGCAGCACAGTCTCTCAGCACACGGCCCAGCACACCGTCCGGTCCGGCTGCCTTCCTGATGTTAATGCTGCAGAGAGCCCGTCTTACTTCATGGTTGCTCAGGACTGGTGCACGGTCAATAGACAGGAGGGGGGGCAGCACTGGATCAGTGTTTTCCCTGTCATAACGGGCATAAAAGAGATTAAAATCCTCAGCTGAGATGTAATCAGCAGAGGGAGATGTTAATTTACTCTTATAATCCGTGATAGCTCTAATGCCCTCCCATACCTGCCTGGGATCTGCAGAGTTATTAAAACAGGCTTCAATACGCCTCCGGTGTTGTTGTTTGGCAGTGTTGATTCCTTTCCTTAATGCAGCCCTGGCTTTGCTGTATAAGTCATGATCTTTAGAACCCAGCGCTCTATTCCTAGCCCGGATCAGTTGTTCAACTTCGTGTGTAATCCACGGTTTCCTGTTGAGATACACACGGAAATGTTTCCAAGATGTAACATTGTCCACACAGAAGTTAATGTAACACAGGACAGTGGAGGTGTATTCATCCAGTGACTCACGAGTGTCCGTACCCTGCCCCTTGAAAACATCCCAATCTGTGTGGTGGAAACAGTCCTGTAACATAGGGATAGCGTCCTCTGAAAACATTCTCACTGTCTTGGTTGTGATCCCAGTGCTCTTGATCTTGGGTGTGTACCGTGAGTGTAGCAACAGAGAGAGATGGTCTGACAGACCCAGGTGGGGGTAGGCCTGGGCCCTGTATGCTTCTGCTACATTAGTATACACCTGGTCCAGCGTTTTATCTCCCCTCGTAGCACATTTCACATTGCGATGGAATTTGTGAAGAACAGTTTTTAAGTCAGCATGATTAAAATCCCCAGCGGCGACAAAAACACTGTCCGGGTGTGCTACCAAGCTGTTGTTAATGCTGTTGGAAATCTGTGCGAGCGCTAGCTTAGCATTAGCGTCCGGTGGAATGTAAACAGCACAGATATAAACAGCAGTGAATTCCCTCGGAAGATAAAACGGTCTGCACTTCAGCAGCATAAGTTCCACCTCTGGACTGCATAGTCTGTTCATAATGGTGATATTTGTGCACCAAGAGTTGTTAATATAGATACACAGTCCCCCGCCGATCTTCTTACCAGAGTCTGCGGTCCTGTCGGCTCGGTAGGTGGTGCGTCCCGCTAACTCGATGGCAGCATCCGGAGTGGTGTTGTTCAGCCAAGTTTCAGTAAAAATCATGCAACAACAGTTATAAATAGTCCTCTTTGCTGCTATATGCAACCGGATCTCATCCATCTTGTTACGGATCGACCGGGCGTTTGAGAGGAAGATTGTAGGGAGCGGTGGTTTAAACGGATTAGCCTTTAGCCTAGTCCATGCGCCCCCTCGCTTACCCCTCTTCTGCCGCCGCTCACAGCGCCTTCTTCGTCGGCCTGCTCCTGCGGGGAGCCCGGTAGATGGTCTGGTGATCTCGAGAGGAATGAAGTGCTCGGTTAACAGGTGTTGTACTCCAGTGTTCAAGTTCAAAAGTTCAGTGCGGCTGTACTGAAGTGCCGCTGTACTTAAAAAGTGCGACGTAATACACAATAACACCAGAAAAGTGAAAAAAACATGCACGTTTGTGGAGCTCCTGGCCGCTGCGACTGTGCGCGCCGCCATCTTGCCAGTTAAGTGTATTTATATTTTTGTGAGAAAACCCAAACTATATAGATATATACACAACAGCAATATTGTCAGCAAATCATCGCATCCAAAGAAAAAGAAAATCATCACTTCATTATGTCAGAACATTTCAGTTCACCACATGTTTGAGTCCAGGCAGAAATATAGTCAATTTCTCACCACACCACAAGCAGTTCAGGTTAGAAGCGAGCATTTCCAATAATCCAAAAGTTCATCAGAAGTCCTGGAGTAGAAGTCCAACAAAAAGTGTTTCAAATCATGACCAGAACCAGTCCGTGTAATCAACAAAGGTGTAGAATCAGAGCACAACATAGTCCAGATGAAGCGTTCATATTGAATGAAGCCAAAAGAGAACCCTCTAAACAAATAGGCAAATACAAATCAAAATATGCAATTTACACAAATAATAAACATAGAACTACAAAATATATACAACTTACATTGAGCTGTTGAACCAAAAAGATTCCTCATAATAGGGTTACTTGCATACGGCTCAGTTGAGCAAACACTCAAAGCCATGCCAGTACCCCTCTAAACACTCTTACTTGTCTCTCTTAAAAGGATAGCCCTTCCCAAAGAAACCTCCATAGCTCCCCCCATAGCTCCCCCTTGAGGTGGGGAGTAGAATTACAGCACAAGAAATAGAACATTCTTTCAGAACTGTTACAGTTTCTCTGCTAGATTATCTCCTTCCACCCTAAAGGTTTACGTGGCGGCTATATCTGCCTACCACACCCACCCCTATGGGGGGTATTTCTATTGGGAGAGATCCTCTTATTACTCGTTTTCTCCATGGTACATTGAGGTTGAGACCTGCACTGCACTCTAGAGCAACAGCCTGGGATTTAGCTGTTGTACTTGAAGGTCTGGCTTTGGCTCCCTTTGAGCCCATTGAAGAGGTTTCAGAAAAATTCCTCACTCTAAAGACTCTTTTTCTCCTTGCTATTACTTCTATCAAAACAATTGGAGATCTACATGCCCTGTCGGTTGCTCCCTCATTTCTGGAATTTGCACCTGGTGTGGTGAAAGCATTTCTTTACCCTAGCCCGGGTTATATTCCTAAGGTCCCAGTTAATGTTGGGGGCCCAATAGTGCTGCAGGCCTTTTATCCTCCACCTTTCAATACCCCAGATCAGGAACGACTGAACCTGTTATGTCCAGTTCGGGCACCACAGAATGAATGTAGAGGAAACACTGAGTTGTGTCCTTTATCTTAAATCTCTAAATTACCACATTGTTGATTCACATTTGGGTGAAAAAGAGAATAAAAAACATTTAAGTAGCTACTGTACGGCACCTGGAATGAAGGTGTCCTTGCGGCAGTCATACAGCATACCAGGATACAGAGGTCTTCCTAGAGCTGCCACATCAATGGTCTGTGATGCCATGCCTGCAAGAAATAACAATGAACAATGGGGATATTTATACATTTGAAGATTGATAATGACTACTTTATCATTCTAAAATTATTTTTACTTGTTACTGCTGCTGCTGTTGCTGTTAAGTAAAATGCTGTTATACTAAAATATCACTATCGTCTGTGAAGTGTAGCAGAACAACATCCTGCCTGTCCTTGTTTCAGACTCTCATCCACAGATGCTTTTTCTGCCGTGGAATGAGGTGTTTTTACGGTTTGAAAAATATAAGCAGCACAGCATTATGGTTCATGTGCTTGTCGTCTCCTCATGACCACAAATAGACATTAAAACAAAGAAAATAAGCAATGTATGATAATTCAATGTGCAAACGGCAAAAAATTCTGTAAATCCGTGCAGTGTGTCTAAAAATCAATTCAGTGAGATAAAAACGCGCACTTCAATCCGATCACTTTATTTATTGTTCATGTAAAAAAAAAAAAAATACCTGTGGTGAAATTACATATGCATCTTAGGGATGGCCCGATACCATTTTTTTTTTTAAACCGATACGAGTACGAGTATTTACATTTGTGTACTTGCCGATACCGATATTTCAAAAGTAACTATAGGCTCACAGAAAAGACGGCAGAAGACTATTTTAGAACACAGGTTAGAAGACTGTTTTTATTTTCTTCTCTGCTTGTTTTAACAAGTCTAAAAGTAAATAATAATGAGTAAAATATTTATTATTTTACTCATTATTATTTACTTTTAGACATTTATGTAACACACAAACCACTGTTAATTTAACATAAAAGCAAGCAGGCGACTGTGTGCATGGTCTGGCATGACTGAATGCGCGCAAAGTGCACTCACTTAGCCTAATTCCTAAAAGCTGACAGTTCATCGCGATCTCACACATCTCTGTTATTATCAATAAAGCTGACTGCACAATGAATCTTTCATAATATCCACACTTTGTTTGATATAATCAGAGGATTTGCCAGCATACAGAATTCAGCACTAAACAAAAAAGTTTTGAGTGGTGAGGGAAGTCTACAGTATCTTAAATGCTTCTGATTGGCCATTGCGTTCAAGAACTCAACACATATGTCTGTGATTGGCTACATCGCTCAACGCTGCAAACATGTTATGAATAGAAACTCCGGCCTATAAATCGTTTCTATTTTGTTTTAGTTGTTCTTGTTGCTTTTCTGCAACAGATGAATAAACATCTATCAGTTTGTATATGTTTTATTCATAGATATTTCTAGTTCGCGGGAGTCCCGCGAATCGTTTTATTCTCCCGCGAATCGTTTTATTCTCCCGCGAATCGTTTTATTCTCCCGTAACCCGCACACACGAGTGAGTGCATTACTGCCCGCGCTCGCACTCGGCCATCAGATCTAGCGCCGCGCCGCACTCTATTGCGTTGGGAGTGCACGTCCCTATGCCTCAGTTCACCTCGACAAAGTACTCGCGACGGCCAGTTTCGTTTCGCAAAATGTACGTGGTGGTATCGGCGAATTTTTATGAGTACGACGAGTATATGAGGACAGTATCGACCCGATGCCAGTATCGGTATCGGGCCATCCCTAATGCATCTGATTAGTCTAAAGACATATTTTTGTTCCTAACCCATGTTGAGTCTTCCTGCAATACTGTTGAGATTTAAACTCCTCATAATCCGCAGCCGGCTGTTACGTCGCATGTGAGAAGTGTCTTGTGTTTGGTCCGGGTATCGTTCGTTCATTTGTTTTTGCTTTCATATATGAAAACGAAAAAACGAGAAAACAACTCCTTGACTTGATTTTTGGTTTTCTCGTTTTTGCACGGCAATCAGAGAAACCACTTGATATTCCGATTTTCCCCTGTGGGTGGGGCTAAATCTGATTGGCATGAAATGCATTCATTGTTTTTTAAATTAAGAGTTTTCCAAACACTGTATTTTTTAGCCTGTAAAATTAATAGTCTATATGCACGTGTGATTAATCCTTGATTTTCTTCTTTACCACTCATTTATAAACAAGCACTTTCTATTTTATATCATGGGAACTTATCCTCGATACTATTCCTTATAAAAAACAATCGGATTGCTTTGATATCGCTACTTAGATCCAACTTTGCGAATCTCGGCTACTAGCCTTTAGTCCGCTAGCATTTCACGCGTGGCCTCGCGCCTACCGACCGACTCATTTTACACCCGTTTCACTGAAAGGATACAGGTTATATCCGGCATTTCAGTCCTAAATTAGTAGTGATATTGGTAGTATCACTACTAATTTACTGTTCATCTGTTATGGCGAACATATCAGATGTGTGTCTAACGTTACCTCTGAGTGCAGGTGAGGACACATTCGAGCTGATTTCGGTACGATTGGAGCTGGAATCGGTGGAGAAACAGATCCGTGGTCTGCTGGAGAAACAAGCCGAGCTGCGGGATCGGCGATCAGCGCTTGAAACGTCACGCGCCGATGCACATAAGTCAGTGGTTAGTAACTTTTTGACTCCGACTTCGTCTACTCCGTGCGTTTCTCTGCCCAGGAGGACGCGATCATCTCTGGCATCATTCACTCCGGCACCGACCCAACACCATGGACCCTGGGTGATCCCACAGCAGAAGACGCGAGCCAGGACCAGAGCAAGAACCTCTCCGCCCCTCCCGGTCTTCGAGATCTCCACCCGGAACCGCTTCTCCCCCCTTCGCGAGTCGGAACGCAACGACGCCGTGATCATCGGCACTTCCATGGTCCGTCATGTCCGTGCTACCTCAGGTAAGGGTAAGGTGCGCACTCACTGCTTTCCTGGTGCTCGTGTTCTTGATGTCGCCGCACAGGTTCCCGAGATCCTGAACGGTGACGAGCGCGTCGGAGCTGTGGTGCTACACGCGGGAACGAACGATATCAGGCTGCGGCAGACGGAGGTTCTGAAGAAAGACTACAGGAGCCTGATCGAGACGGTACGCAGCACAGGGCCTGAGGCAACGATCATCGTGTCTGGACCGCTTCCCACGTACCGACAAGGACAGGAAAGGTTCAGTAGATTATTTGCACTAAATAAATGGTTAATGTCATTGTGTAATGAACAAAAACTGCTCTTTGTAAATAATTGGAATCTGTTCTGGGAGCGACCTAGGCTCTACTGTGCTGATGGCCTGCACCCCAGCAGATTCGGAGCGGCTGTTCTGTCGGACAACATCTCCAAGACGTTACACACCGTATGACTAGAAAATCAAATTCCAAATCACAGTCTTAGCTGTGCCAATATAGAAACTGTGTCTATTCCTCGTTTAGTGAGGCCAAATAATAAATCCCCTGTAGGATCTAGGAAAAATCTTATTGTAATTAAACCTGAAAATCTAAATATCAGTGAACAAAAACAATTTCTAAAACTAGGTCTCCTAAACATTAGATCGCTCACACCTAAGGCGGTTATTGTAAATGAAATGGTCACAGATAATAGCTTCGATGTACTTTGCGTTACTGAAACCTGGCTTAAACCAAACGAGTGTTTCGGTCTAAATGAGTCCACTCTGCCAGGATACTGTTATAAGCATGAGCCCCGTCTGATCGGTCGTGGCGGCGGTGTTGCAACAATCTATAGAGATATTTCTAAATGTTACTCAGGAAACAGGTCACAGGTTTAATTCATTTGAAGTACTTGTGCTAAACGTTACGCTCTTAGATGTAAGAAAGAAATCCCTATTATCTCTAGCCTTGGCCACTGTATATAGACCTCCATGACCTTACGCTGATTTCCTTAAAGAGTTTGCAGACTTTCTCTCAGATCTATTGGTCAATACCGATAAAGCAATAATTGTTGGAGATTTTAACATACACGTAGATAAAACAAATGATGCGTTAGGGACTGCGTTTACAGATTTATTAAACTCCTTTGGGGTCAAGCAAAACGTCAGTGGTCCCACTCATCGTCTAAATCATACACTAGACTTAATTATATCATATGGAACCAATCTAACCGATATAGATATTATACCGCAAAGTGACGATCTCACCGATCATCACATGGTAACTTGTATAATACGTACTGCTGAAATTTGTCATGTTGCGCCGCGTTATCGACCAGGCAGAACAATCCTTCCGACCACTATAGATAGATTCTCAAATAGCTTACCTGATCTATCTCAGCTGCTCAGTGAACCCAAACAAACAGATGAGCTAGAGGAAATGACTAGCAGTTTGAGCACCATTTACTCTAGTACATTAGATATTGTTGCACCAATTAGATCAAAAAAGGTTAGAGAGAAAACTAAAGCACCATGGTACAACAGTGCTACGCATGCTATCAAGAGAGAAACTCGTAACCTAGAGCGTAAATGGAAACAAACTAATTTAGAGGTCTTTAGAATCGCGTGGAAAGACAGTATGTCACGTTATAAAAAGGCTCTAAAAGCAGCCAGGGCAGAGCATCTCCGCAAACTAATAGAAAATAACCAAAATAATCCAAGGTTTTTATTTAACACCGTGGCTAGACTAACAAATAAACAGACATCACCAGAGCAAAATATTCCGTTACAGTATAGTTGTAATGATTTTATGAATTACTTCAATGATAAAATAGAAAGCATCAGAAACACAATTGTAAATGTACAATCCTCTATGGTGTCTTATGATTCAGCCTCAACTATGGCCCCTCTGGAACAACTACACCGCTTTACAACTAAAGGACAGGAAGAGCTAAATAAACTTATCATTGCATCTAAACCAACTACATGTTTATTAGATCCAATACCAACTAAATTTCTGAAAGAAGTGTTACCTGTAGTGGAAGAGCCTCTTCTTAATATTATTAACTCTTCTTTATCTTTAGGTCATGTTCCAAAAATATTCAAGCTCGCAGTAATAAAACCTCTCATTAAGAAACCCCAATTAGATCCAAATAACTTAGCAAATTACAGACCCATTTCAATTGTGCTCTTTCTTGCAAGAAAATGAGATATATGAAAAATTTGAGTCAGGATTCAGACCGCATCATAGCACAGAAACTGTGCTAGTTAAAATTACAAATGATTTACTTTTAGCTTCTGACCAAGGCTGTATCTCAATACTAGTTCTACTCGATCTTAGTGCTGCGTTTGACACTATCGATCATTAAATACTCTTGGATCGACTACAAAACTACACTGGTGTTCAGGGACAGGCATTAAGCTGGTTCAGATCGTACTTATCGGACCGTTACCATTTTGTCTATTTAAATGGGGAAAAATCGAAGATAACGTCAGTAGACTATGGAGTGCCGCAAGGATCGGTGTTAGGCCCTCTGCTATTCTCAATATATATGCTGCCACTTGGTAATATTATAAGAAAACATGGAATTAATTTCCACTGTAATGCTTTACTTGAGGTATTACTTGTTGGTCCAAAAAACTACCCACAAAACCACTTACAATACAACCTTAATATAGAAGGATGTCCTGTTACTTTATCCTCTACGGTAAAAGACCTGGGAGTTATACTAGACCGCAACTTGTCTTTCGAAAATCATATTTCATATGTTACAAGAACAGCCTTTTTCCACCTTAGAAACATTGCTAAATTACGTAACATGCTATCTGTTTCCGATGCAGAAAAGTTAGTTCATGCATTCATGTCCTCGAGACTAGATTACTGTAATGCTTTATTAGCCGGTTGTCCTGCATCCTAAATAAACAAGCTACAGTTAGTCCAAAATGCAGCCGCTAGAGTTCTTACTAGGTCAAGAAAATATGATCATATAACACCAATTTTATCATCTCTGCACTGGTTACCTATCAAGTTCCGTATCAATTACAAAGTACTATTACTGACCTATAAAGCCCTAAATGGTTTAGCTCCTGTGTATTTAGTGGACCTTCTATCGCCCTACAATCCATCGCGTTCTTTAAGATCACTAAATTCGAGGCTTCTGGTCATTCCTAGGATATCTAAGTCCACTAAAGGAGGGAGGGCGTTCTCACATTTAGCTCCGAAGCTCTGGAATAGCCTTCCTGATATTGTTCGAGGCTCTGACTCGCTGTCCCAGTTTAAAACTAGATTAAAGACGCATCTCTTTAGCCAAGCATTTACATAATGCTTACCTTTTATACCACTGCTGAATCAGATCAAATGCATTTAATACTATAAAACTTGAAGAGACTGTAGGTTATTTGTATAGGTTGCATAGTATTTACAGTCATTACGTTCCTGTGTATTGCGTGAATGACGGATGGTTGGGCAGATATTGTGTTTTTGCGGTAGGTGGTATGCCATACGGAACCGTTGTCCACTGAAACTGCATATTAACGCACCAGTGGGGCTCGACAGCCTTAGTCAACGGGTTGGCGCGTATGGTTGGGTTGCGGAGAGATTGTGAGATTGTGGTTAGGTCTCAGCAGCAGGAGGGACGTAGAGGTCAGTAAGCTGGGCTGAGTTGAGTGGGGACGGAGGGGGGTGATTCTGGGACGCAAGAGTCACTGTCTTCATGTTTTATCATTTACGCCTGTGTTATGGAAATCATCATTATGAACAGCAGCTATGCTAATTATTTTCCCTTTTTGCTTTTCTGCTGTTATCTCGGGACGCGAGTCCCGAGAAAATGGCGTTCGTCAGCTCCAGTTTGTATCCAGCCTCTCATGGAGACTTCAGATGCCCCAATCACAAAGCCTGTGAAGTGACGACTCAACACGGGCGATATGGACTCTCTATGGTGGACGGCACTGATCCTCAACAACTCGTCCTAATACCGGCGTGATTACTTGGACTTCCAAAAGATGGAAATGGATAAATACTCTAAATGTTCCGATTCCAATCTGACTTGTAATGCTGCCCGAATCATGCACTGTTACTTCGTTGGTCAGAGGAGAACTGGCCCCCCGACTGAGTCTGGTTTCTCCCAAGGTTTTTTTCTCCATTCTGTCATCTGATGGAGTTTTGGTTCCTTGCCACTGTTGCCTTGGCTTTTGGCTTGCTTAGTTGGGGACATTTAATATTCAATAATATTATTGATCTGCCTTACTTAAGGTGGACGTTGACGCAATTTTCTTTTAGAAACAAACTTTGTTATATTGTTTTCATGTTATCACTGTGAAGCGCTTTGATACAATCTGTATTGTAAAAAGCGCTATATAAATAAAGGTGACTTGACTATATGCATGCTATTTGTCACCCAATTATTTGGCTTCACTGACTGAAAAAATCTATTGAAATAGCCTAAATTCAAGCCTAAAAGCCTGTTCACGCACTGACAGTTGTTATTATACAAATTTAAATAATACATTTATTCTTTGTTTTAGATGTTTTTATTAACTTAAATACTTATGAATAATATATTTTTTAAAATGTCTATTTGTTATGTATGGCCTGTATGCACATACAGGACTTAGGGGGCAAGATTTAGGGGGCTGGGAGCCCCTGGGCTTGAGTTTATGTTTGGGCCCTACAACATCATGACGGAGTAGCAAATTAGACAAAAATGTAAATATGCTTTGAGGTTCCTAGAACAAGTAATAAGCATGCCAAGGCATATAGTCAAAGTTTAGTGGTAGGCTAATATTACATCGTCATTATAATACAATATAATACAATGTAGTGCAGGATCATTGTCATATATCTGTCCTCTTATGACAGATTCTTAAATTTAGTCAACAAATTCAATCAGAATGCAAAGACACAGTGTATGGCTACTATGACCAAATAAAAGAAAGTCGGTATCAATAAAATACATTTTTGGATTGACACAGGCTGTTTAGACATGGCATGATGATTAACACAGCAAATTATAATTGCATAAATTATGTTAAGAGATTAATGTTTTAAATGTAAAAAAAAATTGTAGGTAGAAATATGAAATGATTGAAAAAAAATTAAACGTCTACTTATCCCACCGGTCACAATTGTGACCGCAGCCTGTTTCTTATTTCTGGAAGCTCTAAAAATGTTTTTTTTTTTACTTTGGGCTAGAAATTCAACTTTTAAATGACAAAATAGATTGTCTTGATTAAAATCAATTAATGTCATGTGACTAGTGTGAAAGGTCACATGACCAGATCAGTTCACTTCCTGCTTGCACATCTAGAAGAAGATGTCTTCTTCAGACTACTACAAAAAGTAGTATATAAAACATCTTAATTTACATATAGAACTATCATATTTTGTACATATATTCTTTAAAGGGTCTACTCCTGATATATTTTGAGAATTATACTCCTGCATATATATTTTGCTCGTAAGACTTGTAAATTTGTTTACGGTCACAATTGTGACCGGTAGTATAACACAGTGCTTCAATTGAAAACACAGGTATTGGCTGGTATTGGCAGGTTTTGGCAATCCTACACTGAACATGCCACACCTGTGAGGGGGATAGATGATCTTGGCAATAGAGAAGTGCTCACTAATACAGATTTAGACAGATTTGTGAAGAATATTTGAGAGAAATAGGCCTTTTGTGTACATAGAAAAGGTCTTAGATCATCAGTGCCCAACCAGTCGATCGCGGTCTACTGGTAGACCGCAGACTGATCCAAAGTCGACCGCGAGGAGTGTAGAAAAAAAAATAAAAAAATAAAAGTTTTTTTTATGTGTGTGTTATATTTTTTATTAAATGTACACTACAACCTATATCATGAGTCCTTGCCAACACGTCCACAAAAAAGTATTTAAAAAAGAGAAAAAGAAAAAACTAGGTCACGTTTAACCGCGCGTTTTTAGGTTGCGCGTGACATGCATGACAGGAGTTTGACAGTTGTCAACAGTAACTAGAAGCTAGCGAACAGCGGTTACAATTACACGCTCCTAAACGTAAACATGGCTGAGGGGAAACGAGCCAAGACCTACCATTTTCACCTTGAATGGGAGGAAGATTATTTTTTTGTTTATTCTCATTCAAAGCCTGTTTGTTTGATATGTAATGCAACGGTGGCGTTGGCAAAGAAAGGAAATCTGGAGCGGCATTTTAAAACCGTACACGGGAGCTACGAGAGGGATTTCCCTGCAAAAACGCCTTTACGTGCCACAAAAGTGCGGGATTTGAAAGCACAGCATGCAGCGCGGCAATCAATCTTCACCAAACCGAAGACCCAGAGTAAGGCCGCAACTATTGCTTCCTATCGCGTCAGTCACGTCCTTGCTATACACAAGAAGCCATTCATTGACGGCGAAATGGTGAAGGATGCCTTTCTCGAGGCAGCGGATAGCCTTTTTGACGACTTTAAAAATAAAACAGAGATCGTGAAGGCCATTAAAGAAGTGCAACTCTCCCGCAATACTATAACAAGGCGAGTTGAGAGAATGGCTGTGGATGTAGAAGAGCAACTGAAGAAGGATATTGACGCGTGTGAGTGCTTTTCCCTCCAATTCGACGAGTCGACTGATATGGTGGATGTGGCACAATTGTGTGTTTTCATCAGGATGATTTTTGGAGACATGAGCGCCAAGTAAGAGCTACTCACAATTTTGCCATTAAAAGGACACACCAGAGGTGAGGATATTTTTAATGTTTTCATGGGATTTGTTAGGGAGACACAACTGCCGCTCTTCAAGCTGATCTCCATCACAACTGATGGGGCGCCTGCTATGATGGGCCGCACCAGTGGGTTCATTGCACTGTGCAAAGAAAGTGAATCTTTCCCTGATATCCTGAATTATCATTGTATAATTCACCAGCAAGCGTTGTGTGGAAAGATTTTAAATATGAAAGAAGTTATGGATATTGCGATGAAGATTGTGTGTTCAATTCGGGCCAGGAGTCTGCAGAGAAGGCTTTTCCGTGCTTGCTTGGAGGAGAATGATGCTGAGCACACAGACCTGCTGCTTCACACGGATGTTAGGTGGTTAAGCAGAGGTACATTTTTGGCCAGATTCACGGAGCTATTGCCTGAAATCAAGGACTTCCTGAAGCTTTCAAAACATGTGGATTACCATACAAAGCTAGATGACCACCAGTGGCTTTTAGATTTATCTTTCCTCACTGATCTCACTGGCGAGCTCAATGAATTGAATTTAGAGCTGCAGGGTATGGATAAAGATGTAGTCAACATGATGAGTTCAGTGAACACATTTCAAAGCAAGCTACAGCTGATGTCAAGCAGGCTGCAGCGTGGTAACCTGCGCAACTTCCCTCACATGCAAGCAGAACTACAACGTCAAGGTAAAGGTGTGACACAGCTTGACAGTGCACGTTATGAGGAGCATGTTCAGAGCATCTTGGCAGAGTTTGAGAGGCGTTTTACTGACTTTGCATCCATCTAGCCTGTAGCCAGCTATATGTGTTATCCATTTGGTGCAAGTATTGATGTTGGTGACATTGCCGACAAAATCAAATCACTTTTCGACTTGGAAAGCTCCGCTCTTGAGGATGAGATTCTGACATTGCAAAATGACATTGAAATCAAAGCCAGATCAACATCCGCTCAACCTGGAGAGCATGTAGTGTTCTGGAGTCTACTGGTGGAGGAGAAGTATCCCAATCTGAGAAGATGTGCCTTGAACCTGACTGCTCTTTTTGGATCAACTTATTTGTGTGAGTCTGCTTTCTCGCACATGAAAATCATCAAGTCCAAGTACAGATCAACAATGACTGATGACCACCTTGCAGCCTGCCTACGCCTTGCAACCAGCTCCTACACTCCTGACTACGAGAAGCTATCTTCCTCCTCCCAGTGCCAGGTCTCCCACTAAGGTAGAAAGTGATTAGGGCTGGGCGATATGACCAAAAAATCATATATCTCAGTATTTTTTGGTTAAATAGCGACGTATATCTCGGTACTTTCTACGTTTTTCTATTTGGATAAAGAGAATCTGTATTATTGTAAAAAAAATATATATTTCACATCCTGCTCAATGATATCCAAACAATGTTGATATTGAAGGATATGGACACAAATATAGTGAAATGTAGCCGGCTATGCAATATATTTCCTCAGTGCAAAAAGGTGGTTAAAATCACATTACATTCTAACATAACATTACAATCTAAAAACAAAAATAATGCTTTTGTTTTTAAAATGACTAAAGGTTTAACTAAAAATAAAAACAAAAGCACAAACTAATTATATTAGCCTGCATTTGATTACATTTTACATTTATTCATTTAGCTGACGCTTTTATCCAAAGCGACTTACAATTGCTATATATGTCAGAGGTCGCACGCCTCTGGAGCAACTAGGGGTTAAGCGTCTTGCTCAGGGACACATTGGTGTCTCATAGTGGATTCGAACCCGGGTCTCTCACACCAAAGGTATGTGTTTTATCCACTGCGCCATCACCACCCTGATAATTCTGATAAAACTTTCATAAAAATATACTTGTAAGTTTTAAATTCCATTTGTTGTCTCCAACAACAAATATTTTAGCAATATGTATATTTTAGTCAGAACTATTGCGCTACTATTGTGCTCCGTCTGTTTAGCGCGCATGCGCGCGGCGGCGCTCGTTCACGGAAGCTTGAATTTTAGCGGAGATTCACTTGCAGCTCGTCCTCTCCTGACAGTGCAATGGACATATTTGTTTGACTTTCTAACATTTCTAACATTTACAGATGGAGAATATACCTGTGACTTGTAAGTTGAGCACTGAGGAAAGCACCACATCTTTATGCATTAAACAGCGCTGTTTATCTGTCAGTCAGCAGCAGTATCTGTCAGAGCATCTCACGCTTTAAACTGGTTAACTATATCTTACCAGTTATTTTGAAGCGCTTAATATAAGCTTGTGTCATGTTTAGGACAAATTGGGGCGTAATTTACGGGTGGGACATGTCCCAACCACTTTTTGCCAGGCTCGATATTGTCCCTACCACTTTTTAAAAGTAGGCTAATTGAAAAATAGATTGCGGAAGGTAGGCTATTAAAGGAAAAGCACGATCTACAAATCGGCATCCTTCATAATCGAATTCATTAATTTAACAACATTTTCCGGCGGTCAGAAGCTTTTCAAAGTCCTCATGATTAATATCATTTGTGATTGCGAATAAGTGCAGTGTCCTGTGAGTGTTACTCTACCGCTGCATTAACATGTGACGTGAATGTACGTCGAGTTTTACAGTATTGGGACTGAGGCGCCAGAACTGCAGCTGATAGAATGTGCGCTGTAGCACGATAATGCCATATTTTAGTTTCTTATTGTGTCTCCACAACAATGTTAGTGAGTAAAATCTACTGAAATTGCCACCATAACAGTGGAGTGTGATGTGTAAGACGTAGGGCTACCACATTTTTAAATTACTATTAGTATTATTTGAAGTTAACATATAGCCTAGTACGTAGTAGACCTACACCCAAAAACTAGCTGAGGATAAATTCTTTAAAATTGGGCAATTCCAGCGTTATGGATGTGGCATTTGCAGTCAAAACTTGAAATATAAATTCTCAGAAAATGCATTTAATACTGAAACGTCTGCTTATATATATCCATAGGCTACTCCCTTAATAAAGGAGTCCAGACATTAGAAAAATGTCAGTCTACACATGCGTTTTATATTATGAGGGAAATACACATAAATCATGACACAAAACATCTTTAACTTTTAGGTGGCAAAATATTTTTTTACTAATTCTATGAATTACACTGCGCAAAACAAAAATAATACTACCCACCGGATGAAGAAGGGTCGGCCTCCACAGAACATAAAATATTATGTTTAATTTATTTTTCGTCTTCGCATTTATGAGGGAAAAAACTAAGTTCTCCGTTACGGCAGCGGACATGACCGCGAAAGTGACTTTAAAACTTTCACAGAGACCTCAAACACAAAGCCTTTCTTTAAAGTGAATTTCGTTTTTTTTATTAATTGTATCTTAATTTTAATCAATGTTTCATCAACCAATTTTTTGACTACAGGTCTCAAAACTCCTCCAGTAGCCCCTTAAATAAAAATCGAACAGTCCCAAGTTCACCATATTGATCTTGCGTATTTTGATATATTTATTAGGCTAATGTTACCCTAGATGTGTTGTGAATGTTACGTTTAGCTTCACCTTTTCTTGTTTGTCCGGTGCGCAATAGTTTTGTCTGTGTCCTGCTTCAGCGGTGTGAGATCGTCTGCGGTTCTCTTTTCCCTGCTGATGTACTTCTCTACGGGTGATCAGTTCTATTTCCTCATCAAGACAGTCTTTTATTCAGTCTTTTCCTCTTTTGACTGTTTTGTTTTACCCAGTTCTGTGTGCCATAACGACAGACTGGCTTGTTAAATTTTCCTGTCAACTCCTGCTCTTGGATCCTTATTATAACCCTGACAGACTGACAGATCTACCTGTTTGTATCTGGTTAATTTTTCTGTTTGGTTCATATTAAGGTCAGGTCAGTTATTACTATTTTGTGTGTGTGTGTGTGAGAGAGAGAGAGAGAGAGAGAGAGAGAGAGAGAGAGAGAGAGAGAGAGAGAGAGAGAGAGAGAGAGAGAGAGAGAGAGAGAGAGAGAGAGAGAGAGAGTGTGTGTGTGTGAGAGAGACTGTGTGTGTGTGAGAGAGAGTGTGTGTGTGTGTGTGAGAGAGAGAGAGACTGTGTGTGTGTGTGTGTGTGTGTGTGTGTGTGTGTGTGTGTGTGTGTGTGTGTGTGAGAGAGAGAGAGTGTGTGTGAGAGAGAGAGTGTGTGAGAGAGAGTGTGTGAGCTAGAGAGTGAGAGAGAGAGAGAGAGAGAGAGAGAGAGAGAGAGAGAGAGAGAGAGAGAGAGAGAGACTGTGTGTGAGAGAGAGAGAGAGTGTGTGTGTGTGAGAGAGAGAGAGACTGTGTGTGTGTGTGTGTGTGTGTGTGAGAGAGAGAGAGAGAGTGTGTGTGAGAGAGAGAGTGTGTGAGAGAGAGTGTGTGAGCTAGAGAGTGAGAGAGAGAGAGAGAGAGAGAGAGAGAGTGTGTGTGTGTGAGAGAGATACAGTGCACTATGCAAACTGGCAACTGTGTGAGAGGAATTTGTGTGTGTTTGAGAGAGGGAGGGTTTGTGTTGTGATGTCTAGTAGTTGTGTGACAAGAACTACTTGTTGTCTTTAATTTTTTATGTTACATGCTTTCTTTATCAAAGTGTTTGTTTTCTTTGATTATATAACATGTTAATTATTTTTTGTTATTGGTTGTCTCCATCTGCTTCTTGCTTGTTTTATTTTTTATAATAAGCAGATTGCTTGTCTCTTTGTCTGTCAACTGTTTGTATTATTTTGTGAAGTGACCTTGTTCTTGAAAGACACTATAAAAAATAAACTTATTATTATTATTATTATTAAGAAAAAGTGTTGTGAGATTAGTTACTGCAGGCTGGAAACGATGTGTGTGGATTTGCGATGTTGACACGGGACTGGTAGATCTCGGGAGGTTGGCTACTTGAAAAGTTGATCTTGGGTCAAAAAAGCTTGGGCACCCCTGTCTTAGATCTTTGAGTTCAGCTCATTAAAAATGGGGGCAAAAACAAAAGTATTGCGTTTATAATTTTGTTCAGTGTAGTGATGAGTGTCCCACAAAAAGGTCAATGTGCTGGACCTTCTTGACGTACGTGACCCCCTTACCCCCCACCCCCCCCCCCCCCCGCCCCCCCAAAAAAATTGAAACTGACTATGAAAGTGATGGCTCAGATAGGGAGTACCAGGGTGAAACAGCCCATTTGCCCAGTAGACTATTGAAAGGCGATGCAGAGGTGAATTATCTGGAGGATTGGGCAGATGTTCATGAGAACCAATTGGTGTGCCCCACACATGACCACAAACAACCCTTTCTACAACGTACGGCCCATCTTCAGTGCACTGAATGAGTGAACACACATCTCCCTGAAACTGGCCTAGGACAGGGCCCAAGTGTAGTCATGGTCTAGGCAAGGCAAGGCAAGGCAAGTTTATTTATATAGCACATTTCATACACAATGGCAATTCAAAGTGCTTTACATAGAAGAAATTAAAATAATCAAAACAAATAAGAATAATTAAAACAGTTTAGAATAAAAAATCAAATAAAGTAGTACTGGTCCACCCCTGTCTGAATTGGAAGAGATTGAGCCGGTTTATGGTGCCACTGGACGTCTAGCCCATATGGGTCTAGCCGAACAAGCAGAAGTTCCTCCAGGGTGTAACCTTGTACATGACAACCTTTTCACCTCCCCAAGCCTTCTTCACGAAATGACAAAACGAGATATTAGATGTCTTGGAATGAATTGTGTCAATAGGTTTAATTGAAGAATTTGAATGAATTCTGACTATGTTGTTTCCCACCGGTCTCTACTGTGACCGAGTATAAAACCTAATATTTCACTAACTTAACCAACATAAAATCAAAAAAGGCAAAGTTGCAAGAAAAAATTTGGGATTAAACGGGTTAACTATGAAACTAACACCGCCAGGCGCCAGTAGGTGGCGGCAAGTTTCCATCTTATTGAGGGAGTTGAATCCTTTATTCAAACGAGTCGTTTAAAAATCCTAATTCGCTTAACCTAACAAACGACTGTATTTATGAATGGGTAGTCTACATGAATCATTTACTCGTCTGATTCTGTCAAAAATGCAGATATTTTGAGGAACAAGTGTTGCTCGGAGGCGCAGCGGTTCTGCTGTTTGTGGCGCAGCGGTTCTGCTGTTTGTTCTGTTTTCTTGGACGGAGCGAAAAAGAATGTAGCCTATCTATAAAAGTTACTCAGTAACTTTATTGACCTGTTGTATCATTTCCCATTTGCGATTGTGCAGATGTTCAGAAAATCAGCACTTTTGCTGGTGTGATAACTCACATATTATAGGCTCGTGTTATATAAAACGGGATTATAGGCTCGTGTTATATAAAACCTTAGGCCTAAAGGTTCTCTTACGAGAGTATCTCTCGTACTGCGTAATAGCTTACGCTAGGGGAAAACCTCTTTTCCACGAGATATTGAAGCCAAAAATTATCCTTAATTTTTTATTAATGTAAAACGCTTTGCAGCAGCAAGCAGACACAGGCGAGACAGCTCGCGCGCCTATTGGCTGCTCTTGCGGCAAATGCAGCAGCCTATCGAGAGAGACTCTGCGTGACGTAATGACCAATGGGGGCAACTCGCGCCCATATCGTCACGTCCCGCCAGAAAGGGCGTGGTCTCACTCTATAAATATGCTCGTTAGGCTGGTACAAGCTGATTTTCATCTCTTCAGCATCGCTGGATCCTGAGTGAGAAGCCACGCCGTCGAAGCAAGCTTTTCAGCGGGACGAGCTCTGGAGTCGCTGGCCTCGCCGCCTTCAACTGCCGTACCTGCTGCGCTTTCCGGCGTTCTATATCCTTTTATATCACTTTGTATCCTTACTCTGCTGAGAGTGTTTGCTCGCTTACTTGACGCGACTCACACTTCTCATCACAAAAGAGCTGCGTCTTTTTAAAGATGCCATCCTGTGGCTCGTGCCGCGCCCCGCTCAGCGATGGAGACCGGCACGTCATCTGTGTGTCCTGCCTGGGTGAGGATCACGCGGCCATCGCGCTCGCTGACGGCGGATGCCCTCATTGCGAGTTTTTGCCTATGGTGACTCTGAGGACTCGCCTGGCATCATTCTCCGAGCCTTCACCACAGCCCGCCGTGATGCCGCGCCGCAAGAAGCGCCGCGCCCAGCGCGCTCCCGAGCTCTCTCCAGCCCGCCAAAGCTCGCCGGTTCGCCCGCCGGCTTCGCTCGAGTCGCTCACTTACGGACAACGGCCGCCGCCTGCCGCCGCATCCGTCCACGAGTTCGACGAACCCACCGAGGCGTGTTCTCTTCTGGCATCTTTCCCGCCAAACCACTGGTAAGAGAGCCGGCATTGAGACTGAGCTGATGCGTCTGCTCTCTCAGGCCGTGGAAAGCACCGGCCTCGACTGGGAGGCGCCCGCGCAACAGGCGAGCTCTGTGGACCTCCCCCTTCTGTCCGCGAGTCGTCAGGGAAACGGGCCAGCATCAAGACCGCGAGCCCTAAAACCGCGGCTAGCTTTCTTTACGTTATAAGAAATCTACCCCGCCCCCCATGGGCATGCGTCACCGGCAAATGAGAAAAGAGTGTGTTTTAGTCCCCGCCAAGGCCGGACTAATCTCCATTTCTCAAACATTTCTCAGCTCCTAGTTTGAGCGGCTGAAAATGTCATTATTGCAGCAATGAGCCTGTTGTATAACACGCACACCTGCATACAAACGCCGACACACACAAAACTGTGATGACGCTCTCTTATCTGCTTGCGCTAGTGTAGTTCTCCCTGTGGCCCAGTGGCGGAACCTGAAGCTTTCACGCGAGAGACCCGTGTTCGATCCCGGCTCTCGCAGCAGATAAAAATTTAGTCTCGCCGCGGCCAGACTTCCACCGAAACTTTTCGCTCGTTCAGTTCCAGAAAATGCGACTGTTCCAGTGTATTTTGCAGTAAACAAGCTGGTACCACGGCCCGCTTGCCTGCACATAAAGGCCGTTTCCACGGCGACCCAGAAAAATCATGTAATCATTGTATTTCTGGTTTTCCGGCCACAGCCGATGGTGTTATAAGTGTAATAAAATGCTCACAGCCCAGTGTTCATTTCTACACACAAACACAGCCCGCCACGGTACAGGGCTCGCACAAATCAAATCGACGCATGTCAATTGTGCATTAAATGTAGTGAATGTGCCCACAACCCAGTGCCCACAAACACCACCACGGTTTCTGTAAAACGAAACCAACACAAGTCTTCCTAGCCTCCTAGGAAATCGACGGTGTTTCAGTCTCGCCGTGGCCAGACTTCCACTGAAATTTTCTCTCGTTCAGTTCCAGAAAATGTGACTGTTCCAGTGTATTTTGCAGTAAGCAAGCCAGTACCATGCCCGCTTGCCTGCACACAAATGCTGTTCCCACGGCGACCCAGATAAATCACATAAACGGTGTATTTTCTGGTATTCCGGCCACAGCCGATGGTGTTATGAGTGTATTGAAAATGCCCACAACCCAGGGCTCATTTCTACACACAAACACAGCCCGCAAAAATGCAGGGCTCGCACAAACAAAATCGCCTCATGTCGATTGTGCACTAAATGTAGTGAATGTGCCTACGTCTCAGTGCCCACAAACACTACACACCACATGTCCCACGGGTTCTGTAAAAACGAAACCAACACGCATTCAGTCAGCTCAGGCTGACGGTGTTTTTCAGTGCAGTAAATGTGCCCGCTGTCCTGCGCCCACATTCACTCACAGACATGTTAAGCCCCACGGGGCTCGCCCCGCTCTCTCTCCCTCAGCAAACTGGTATAAGGGTTTTGAGCGCGGCCAGGCTGCCCGCCGCGATCGGCGCGCCCCCCGCCTCACACACTGTAAACACAGTGTCTGCGTTACAGCACGCCGGAGCTCCCTTGCCGTCACTATGTCTCGGCCAGAGCCCAGATCTCATTCTACCCCTAGCTATTCACGCGAAAGTGTGGGCACAGCTTCCTGGGGTATCAGAATGGGTGCTGAACACTATAAAAAGAGGCTATTCGCTACAGTTCGCTCGACGTCCCCGCCGTTATACGGCGCGCGTCGAGACGACGGTGATAAACGAAGTATCTCATCTACTTCGAGCCGAGATAGCGAAACTACTGAGCAAAGGTGCTATAGAACCTTTATCTCAAGCTCAGAGCAAAGGGGGCCTACACAGCAGATATTTTCTGGTACCGAAAAAAATGGAGGTCTCAGACCCATTTTAGATCTGCGACAGCTGAACAGAGCGCTTGTGAAACGCCAGTTCAGAATGCTTACGACCAGGAAAATCCTCGCGCAAGTGCGCCACGGGGACTGGTTTATGTCGATAGATCTGAAAGACGCCTATTTCCAAATACAAATAGCGTCCCATCACAGGCGATTCTTGAGATTCGCTTTCGAGGGCCAGGCATATCAATACACAGTCCTGCCGTTCGGCCTGTCCCTAGCACCTCGTACATTCACGAAGTGCATGGACGCGGCACTCGCAACCCTGAGACTTCAGGGCATGCGAGTCCTGAACTACTTGGACGATTGGCTGATTCTAGCTTGATCACGATCTGAGCTCATAGAACACAGGGCCGCATTACTCGAGCACCTCGAGGAGCTGGGCCTCACAGAGAATTGGGCGAAGAGCTCACTGTCTCCCAGTCAGAAAATTTCCTTTCTGGGAACAGTGTTAGACTCGCTATCCATGACGGCACGCCTGTCACCAGAGCGCGGACTAAATATTCAGCGCGTCGCGAAATCCTTCCGCCACGGCTCGATAGTTCCGCTCAAAAGGTTTCAGAAAATGCTGGGGCTGATGGCCTCAGCGGCCTCTGTACTCCAGTTGGGCTTGCTTCGCATGTGCCCACTGCAGATGTGGCTGAAAGCGCGGGTTCCACCCAGGGCATGGACAGCGGGTCTGTTTCGCCTCAGGGTCGACCTACAGTGTGTTTCAGCTCTGGAACCTTGGAAAATAACCGACTGGTATCAGTCAGGTGTGAGTCTGGGGACTGCTTCGAGTGTGAAGGTGGTGTCTACGGACGCCTCCACCTCGGGGTGGGGAGCGCTGCTCGAGGGCAGACCGCTAGCTGGCCTGTGGTCAGAACGGGAAAAGCTCCTTCACATAAACTGCTTGGAGATGATAGCAGTCGACAAAGCGCTACGGCGTTTTTGTCCCCAGGTAACAGGCCTTGGTCTTGGTCCGGTCGGACAACATGTCAGTGGTGGCATACATAAATCGCCAGGGCGGCGTCAGGTCACGAAACCTTCACAGGCTGACGGAATGCGTCCTGGTCTGGGCTCAGCACAACCTGCTCTCACTGAGAGCAGCGCACGTGCCTGGTCACCTGAATGTGGGACCAGACAGACTGTCCAGGAACAATGTTCCAGCAGGGGAGTGGTCGCTGCACCCGCAGACGGTCCAGCTGCTGTGGAAAACGTTCGGCAGAGCACAGGTGGACCTATTCGCGTCCCACGAAAACGCTCATTGCCCGAAGTTTTTCTCGAAAAGCAAGGACGCGCTGGCTCATGTTTGGCCCCGCTGCCCCCTATATGCTTTTCCTCCTGTCTCGTTCCTGCCTCAGGTGTTGGAACGAATCAGGGAAAACGGATGCCCAGTGCTGCTCGTAGCTCCGCTCTGGACAAACCAGACGTGGTTCCCTGCCCTGATGCAGCTGACCAGCACTGCCCCATGGCCTGTACCATTGAGGAGAGACCTCCTATCTCAGGCGGAGGGCTCGATTTGGTACCCTCGCCCGGAGCTGTGGTCCCTGCACGCATGGGCCATCAACGGGTACCCGCTAGCCTCCCAGAAGGAGTGTTAAACACGATCGCGCAGGCTAGAGCTCCGTCTACCAGGCGGCTCTACTCCTCGAAATGGTCTGTTTTCTCTGCATGGTGTCAAGCCCAGAGCTTTTCACCCGTGGAATGCGGGATTTCGGAAGTGCTTTCCTTCCTTCAAGAGCTACTGGATAAGGGCAGGACCCCATCCACGCTCAAAGTATATGTGGCGGCCATAGCAACGTTTGCAAAACCGGTGTCTGGCCAGTCGCTGGGGAAGAACGACTTAGTCGTGCGTTTCCTTAGGGGAGCTTGGAGGCTAAACCCTCCCAGGCCCCCTTCAGTCCCGACGTGGGACTTTTCCACGGTCCTGGAGGCCATGAAAGGCGCCCCGTTCGAGCCAATCCAGCTGGTGGACATGAAACACCTGTCGTTCAAAACAGTGTTTCTCATGGCTCTCGCTTGAGTGAAGCGCATAGGGGACTTGCAGGCGTTTTCAGTAAGGGTATGGAGTTTGGGCCTAATGACTCGAAGGTCATTCTCAAACCTAAGCACGGGTATGTGCCGAAATCCCTCAATACACCGTTTAGGGCCCAGGTAATTTCCCTGTCCGCCCTTCCGGTTCTCAATGAGGAGGAGGACGCGAGTCTCCTTTGCCCCGTCAGGGCATTAAGAGCTTATGTGTCGCGTTCGTCTGTTTTCAGACAGACTGAGCAGCTTTTCGTTTTGTTTGGCGGGCGCTCCAAGGGACTTGCCGCCTCAAAACAGAGCCTATCCAGATGGATAGTGGATGCCATTGCGCTCGCTTACTCTGCGAAGTTTCCTCCATTGGTCATTACGTCACGTAGAGTCTCTCTCGATAGGCTGCTGCATTTGCCGCAAGAGCAGCCAATAGGCACGCAAGCTGTCTCGCCTGTGTCTGCTTGCTGCTGCAAAGCGTTTTACATTAATAAAAAATTAAGGATAATTTTTGGCTTCAATATCTCGTGGAAAAGAGGTTTTCCCCTAGCGTAAGCTATTACGCAGTACTCGTTCCCTCTCTAGAGAGAACCGAGGTTACGTTAGTAACCGAGTACGTTTTTTTTTTTTTTTTTCATTTGTTTCTTTTTTCATTTTGATGACATGTAGGCCTAGGCTTATTCTATTGTGGTGGCAGTGGAGAGAGCACTCAAACCCCTCGAGAGCACATCATTTAGTGAACAAATTTATAGAAATGATAATTCTCTCTAAAGCAATGAGACGTGAACATATACGATTTTTTTCTAAATGTGCGCTCTTTTGGACTAAAAGCGCTCTTCATTCATTCATTCCTCAATAGAATAGTAAAAATCAGCTTCATTGCACCTAATTTATTTTTGTTTGTTTATTTTTTTTTGTTTGTTGTTTTTTTGTTATCGCGCTGCTCCCCCGGGGAAGAGGCTTATGTCGCCAACCGACGTCTAGATAGGCCTACAATATGAAATATAGGATATTATTCTCGTTTTATGGCCTAAAAAAATGATATTCTGTTTACCATAGTTGTAGTTTTTCATCCTTACTGTTAATTGACATTAACCCCACTTACATTTCAAAATGCGGCAATTGCTGCTGTTTTGCACAGTATCCATTTGCGCCACCTGGCGGTCATTTCGCGAAGTACTTGAAATGCGACTGGTTTATTTTTTCTGCGGCGATAATAGGCATTCTGGTTGATTCCTGTAGGTGTTTGCCAATGATTGTCTTGAAAGGCATCCTCTAAACTGTAGTGAGCAGGAGTATAGGGAAGGCAAAAGTAACCTATATTGCGATGGAATGCAATATAAACTATAAGAAGGGCCTTCTCCATACCTGCCAACTTTTGAGTTTTGCTCGGCGTGAGATTTGTTGACGGGGGGGGGGGGGGGGGACGAGTGAGATTTGTTGACGGGGGGGGGGGGACGGGGGGACGAGTGAGATTTGTTGACGGGGGGTCTCGCTCGCGCAAGGTCTCTCGCTCGCTCTACGCGGTTTGGAGCACAATCTCTGTCTCGCATGCACGCTCGCTCTAGATAACGGGAGATTTTTAACGAATTTGCGGTATAACTAGTCGATCACGAGTGGCTCAACAGGTAGATATATAGATAAACTCATCTTCCAGGCATTTGACCGACCGGGTTGACACTTCAGCGTGAGAAATCGGGAGTGTGGCGTGTGAGCGTGTGAAACCAATCAAATGCGGGTGTCTCACGGCCAATGCGTGAGAGTTGGCAGCTATGCTTCTCTCCATTCTGCCTTTTGTTTGATAACCACCGTGACAACTTCAATGTGTGAACATGTTTACATTTAGGCTATTTCAATAGATTTTTTCAGTCAGTGAAGCCAAATAATTGGGTGACAAATAGCATGCATAAACTATTAATTTTACAGGCTAACAAATACAGTGTTTGGAAAACTCTTAATTTGAAAAACAATGAATGCATATCATGCCAATCAGATTTAGCCCCACCCACAGGGGGAAATCGGAATATCAAGTAGTTTCTCTGATTTCCGTGCAAAAACGAGAAAGCCAAAAATCAAGTCATAATTTCGTTTTTCAAATAAAAAGAAAAAAAGAAAAAAGGAGTTGTTTTCTACTTCCCACATAGCAAAATTGGTTTGGCCCAGTGACGGGCCACACAACCCACTTTCACTTGGCCCAAATACAGCAATGAATTACGGTACATGACTGGACCAGGTCTGGTTGCCAGAACTCGGGCCACATATGGCCCATGGCATAGCCATACCTCAGCCAAATGTATGACTATAGCTGGCCCTATTCTGGTCCTTTGTAGGACCAAACAATTCCCAGACAGCAACAGTGTCGACCCAGATCCGGCCCACATCTGGGCCGTGTGGAATCCACATGTACAAGAAGTGGGCCGGATCTGGGCAGACACTGTTGCTGTCTGGGTTGATTCATGTCAGCCTCAACTAAACCATGATCTAGCCACTTTATATACACCCTGCTCAGCTGAAAAATGTCTGAAACACAACAGTATTCTTAACAAATGTTTATTTTTTCACATTTAAACAAAACAATTTACAAAAAAACAAACAAACAAAAAACTTCTTGAATGTCAAGCTCTTGAATGTCAGCTCTTGAACAAGCTCTTGAATGTCAGCTCTTGAACAAGTCTTTTCCATATCGTGGCTTTACTCAGGTCTTTTGTTCTTGAACCTGAAACAAACACAAAAGAGAACATTATAAATTGAAAAAATATTTATATAAATTATTAATAATATAGAAAACACACACACACACACCAAACAAAAACAATCATAAATGAATGAGACTACAAGGTCCGTGTACGTTTTGATAAGTTTGTTTTTCAGTTTAAAATGAAATAAGCAGAAAGAAAATGTTTTGTTTTTTTAAATAAACAAAAATATACGATTTTGACTATATTTTCATTTTTTGGTTCACAGCTGAAATCTTGTTTTTTTTTCATTTATTTAATTTCGAAATGAAAGACAAACTATCAAAACCCATAAACCCACTTGCTCACTTGTTACATAATTTATCAAACAAAAATTTTAACAAATTGCATAAATAATGAGTGAGACCACAACAAAATCCACAATGGATTAGAAATGCAAACACACACACACAAACATAGGCTAAATTTGATGTCAAATGTTTAGGAGGTCCAAATCTAATCTCTCTTTTACTCACCATGGCTAACTTACATTTAGGCTACTTGCTAAAAAATACAGTCAAGCTGTTTTTCAAAACTTTAAACTGCCAGTGTGTAATATACATGATAATAACATGTAATCGCTGTAATGATGTAAGTTAGCATAATTGCAAAAAATGTTTAGGCTATTTCTTAAATGTTAAACTTTTTTTTACAAATACGGATTTTATCTCTCTGTGTCTCTGCATATTTGAAATTTAAGAGGGCTTTGTCGTGATATGTTGTTTATATAACACAAATTAGCATTAAAAATTATCGAACTTAAAATTTGATAATCTCTATAGAAGATATAAATATCATAATGGCACAAAATTGTTAAAATCCTCAATCAATAGAATATAAACAAAAGTAATCAATATCCTTATGATATTTATATTTTTGTGTGATGTTTTAGGTGCCAATTACTGCTATACATTTTAGTATGTTAATCCATCAGTGTATGTCACTTAAATTGAAATAAATAAATGGCTGTGATATAAAATAAAGATGTCTGATGTCATTTAACGTTAAATGTAACATTAATCGACAAACATTTAGTCAACTTCTACATTTTAACTAACAGCTACAATTATACATTGTGGCACATCTTTAACATTTAACTTTCCGACTATACTAACTCATACTAACTCTAAAATTAAAAATGATCACTTACCAAACTTCGCTCACTTTGAGGTGAGGAGTCCGCAACCGTTAGTGAAATGCAGTCGAGTGCATCAGTGCGCGCCCACTTCTTCTTCGGCAGCGCTGGATCCGGAAGTATAAATAAATATATATTTTTTAAATTTGGGTTGAAGCGTTCTAAACCATTAACTAAACCGGCTAAATCGCAAGATTGCACAGTTTCAATTGAAGAAAAAAAATAAAAATAAAAAATATATATATATATATAAAGAAGACAAAAATACAAGATTGAGTGTAAAGACTACAATGAGGTAAAACTGCAAACCCATGAAGCACTGCGGTTTAGGCGCGCTTTCTGGGTGCGTTTTTCTAGATGCAACCTGATTGGTAAAAATTTTTTTTAAATGTTTTTTTTTTTTTTTGCCATATTAGGACGTTGTAAGAAAGAAACGATTGGCCTTCTTGTGCATGAAATGAGACAATCAAACAATTAAAAGTTCTATTGTAAATTTAAAATTTATGGTGTTTCATATTTTAAATTATTAGGCTAATTAAACCTTGTTAATAGAGAGCAATAAGCCCATGGTGCAAACAGGAATAGGGGAAACAGCTGTGTTTATGAAAATATTATCAATTATAAAATATCTGAAATTACATTTTAACTGTGGGATAAGTCTGGCCAGACAAATGTGGGCCACATTTCTATATTTTACGTGTGAGACAAATAATACACGTTTCAACCACTGGCCCATATCCTGTTTGCCGCCTTAAAAACGGTTCAATCTGCCCATAACCGGGCTATGTTCGGTTCACATGCCTCATGCCAGTGCCGACTGAATGCCGTGCCGGCTTCATGTCAAATCTGGGCCAGAATTCTTTGCTACCTGGGAGCAGCTTAAGCTACAGTCAGCAAACAAATTTGGCCATGATTTGGCATGCATGTGTCTGGCAAAGCTGGCATTCATCCGGCACTGGCATACAGCATGTGGGCCAAACATGGCCCGGGTTTGGTAGAGATGGCACTGGATTTAAGACGGCACCCAAGACATGGGCCAGATATCAAATGGACTATTTGGCCCAGATGTCAAATATAGATATGTGGGCCATATATGTATGGCCGATCTTGAGCCACATTTAAAATCATTTTAAAATATTTTTGAGTAAAATCCCAATGTTTTCCCATACAGAAAAGTAATATATTCACAAATATGTGAAACACTGTAAAATATATTGAAATACATTTAGAAAATATATTTTTAAAATGCATAACATGTTATTGTTAAATAACATGTTAACATTTTCACTGTAAAATATATTTTACAGTGTTTCACATATATGTGAATATATTACTTTTCTGTATGGGAAAACATTGGGATTTTACTCAAAAATATTTTAAAATGATATTAAATGTGGCTTATCTATTTATGTTCCAAATCTGGGCCAGAATTCTTTGCTACCTGGGTTTTTTCGTTTTCATATATCAAAGCACAAACAAATGAACGAACGATACCCGGACCGTGTTTGAGTTTGTTCTCTTTCCCTCTGTCTCTCGCTCTTTTTGGAGAAGTATACGGACAACATCGCGTGTTGGGCTCATAGTGTGGAAATTAACACTTTTCTGAATTTATATTGGTCCACACTAAATCGAGTTAAACTTACACTTTACGTGGTGTTACTTTTTTACACTTGATAGAATAAAAATAAAAAAATGATGTTAGTGACAGGTGAAGTTGGCACCTGTTGTGTTTCTATACAGCTGTAACATCCAAATCTTTCTCCCACATTCCTATAACCTATTACAATCATAGATTGCCCTTACCTGTAGGTTTAAGATGCTAGAAGTTGTTTCAGGGTCCTCGATGGTGTCCGATCCAGTTCAGTCCTGGGTCCGTTACACTGGGCCTTTGCTTAGTATAAATATCCAAACTTATAACAAAGTAAAGATTTCTCTGATGGAAAATCACTCTGAGACTTGTTTTGAAAGTTTTTCGAATCACCAAAAAATGGTTTCGTTTTACTTAAAAAGGTTTCAGAATAATACAAAGACAATAAATTCAAAAAGGAAAAAATAACACAAGTGTGTATAGTCTTCACCTCGAAATGCGGCCACGAGCAACTGGAAACAAAACCACATCCTGCCTCTCGCCCCCACACTCTATCATAAGGTTAGAGAAGCGAGTTATCGTTTCAACACCTGTTTAACTTTTGCGCTTATGCAGAGAGATCAGGAAACCACAAACACTTCAGTTGACAAAGCAAGCCTGTATCACACTTCTCGCGATGCAAGCTTCGGTTACACTTTATTTTAAGGTGTCAGTGTTACAATGTAATTATACATTTTTAAAGGAGAACTCCGGCGGTTCAAAGGTTCAAGGTTCAAAATGAACCTTTGGTCTAATTACACATTGTTACCTAGTCAACCGTTATCTGAGATTTGTTTTCATGATTATCGAATGTAAATTGTTTTATCTCTAAAAACAGTTTAGCCTATAAAGCTAGTATAACGCTAGTATATTGGGCATAGAGAAATGACAAATAAAAATCGCTTGTTAATACCACTAACAAGGCTGAAAATAGCCCCACACTAACACGGTAGCATAATGAGGGTCCCTACCTTCAAACCGAAGCATTGAGAACTTTGTCAGTGTCCAGACAGTTTAATAAGAAGATATTTTAAACATACAGTCAACTTCGCGTATACAGACAGGAGCCATCTTTGAAAAACAGTCTCTACCAGTTGATCTACGAACGCCGATTCAAGCCTGCTGTTCGCGCTCACCTTATCACAACTTATAGCTCGTTCACATCTCACCAGCGCACTTGGATCGGTGTTCGTAGATCGACTGGTAGAGACTGTTTTTCAAAGATGGCTCCTGCCTGTATACGCGAAGTTGACTGTATGTATAAAATATCTTCTTATTAAACTGTCTGGACTCTGACAAAGTTGACTAGGTAACAATGTGTAATTAGACCAAAGGTTCATTTTGCGCCGGAGTTCTCATTTAAGTACTGAGCTGGGGTGCGTTTCCCAAAAGCATCGTTGGCCAACTATGATCGAAATTTCTATTGAACTCTATTGGTAACAACGGAGCTTGCGACCATAGTTGGCTAACGATGCTTTCGGGAAACGCAACCCAGAGCCGTTAAATATGAGAGTTGCGACACTCTGTGATCTCGCCGCCACGCGGTCACGTGGTTCATGTAGCTCTACATAGTTCCAAACAAATCCACGTTGCCAATGATTTTAAGCGGGGCTGACAGCAGCAGCTATATTTGGAGTAATTATCGGTAAATATTGACGCATAAAGTACATTGATTATTACGTTGACACTTAAATGACTTACATTTAATAGCATTTTGTTCTGGGGAGTAGCAGAAACACAGCATTAACGTTTTTTTGTTTCATTTTGGAAGGAAATGGGGTGCTCCCATAACGTAGAATACATTTGCAGCAATGGTTAACAGTGTGTGTGGTCAGTTGAAATTAAACTGGAGATATGGTTACTAGGGCTGGGCGATAAAACGATAAAGATGGACACGTAATCAATATCAATAAAAAATGCGTTCGATAAAACGTTCGATAATTATTTTATTTTTTTCGTCGGAAGAAAGTTGTGTTTCAAGTTTGGTTGCATGAACAAATGTATTCACTCTCTGGTAACCTAGCAACGTACTGGGTGACACGCTAATAGCCGGTCATGTAAAGGGGGTTGCACACGTTATACACCGGACAAGAAGCGCAGCACCGCGCCGCATCGCGTCTAGGACAGGTATCGCACACTATATTATATTTGTCTCAAATCGTCGTTAATGTATATACTGACTTCACCCTGTGCTTCAATATACATTTAGTTTTACATTCATTCACAAAAATGAGCTGACTGAATGAAAATTGCTGATGTTGTCGGATTTATAGGTGAGATTCTCAATGCATGCAGTTAACGGACGCTCTGAGGTAAAGTGTAGCAACGATGATATTTAATTGTACAGAACAATCATAAAATTGTACAGACATTATCTTAATTTCATAAAGTCCTTAAACATAGCCTAACAATATTGCTGGCCATAAACTGAGAAAGTGCGCGTCCGGTGTGCGATACCTCTAACGTTAGTTGTTCTTGACGCGACGCAGCGCTTCTCGTCCGGTGTGCGACCCCCTTTATAACAGTATGGTTGCGTCATATCGTTGTCTCGTGTTGGATTCTTCAGTAACAGAGCCGGCGTGGAGTGATAAGTGGAAAATGAGTGCCGCAGCGATTGTTGATAAAACAGGAAAAGTTAGCTCGCCAGTATGGCAGTTTTTTGAATTTTATAAGTCTGACCGTAGTCAGACCAATGTCGTCTGCTAATAATGCAAGACCGTCGTCGGTTTCTCTATGTTTATTTAACACGTTGCACTATTTTATTACTCTTTTTTAAGCATTTCTTATGTATTCTTTAATTTTGCACCTTAATTTTAAGAGATAATTAAGTGTTCATTGTGATTTTAGACTTATGTTTACATTTTAATTATTTGATGTTTTCCATGGTTGTGTTGACATTTCTGCAAATATATTATAAAAGCTGGACTTCACGCATCTCCCTGCCAACCAAAGCTACTGCGCTGAGAAACCAGCTGTCCCGTTCCCAGTCGAAAAGTGCAAGGATGCACTGGAAATGCTGCAGGGAGAGTTCAGTGCGCGGTTCCGTGAGCTTCATGTCAACGGTAAAGGAATACGCTTGTTCCAGAACCCCTTTGCTGCCGATATAAATGATGCCCTTCCCTCTCTTCAGTTTGAACTAGCCGAGTTGCAGAATTGTGATATCCTTAAAGACGCGTTCAAGTCTGGCAGTCTCATTGAGTTCTATGCTGCGCTCCCAGAGGAAACCTACCCAAACATCAAACAGCATGCAATGAGGATGTCCACAGTTTTTGGCAGCACCTACATCTGTGAGCAAACCTTTTCCCGCATGAAGCAAACCAAGAATCCAACAAGGAACAGACTCACAGATAAGCACTTGCATCAGACCTTGAGACTGGCTACCACTAGACTGCAACCAGACATTGAACTTCTCACCAGCCAGAGGCAAGCACACAGTTCACATTGATATGGTAAGCACACTGATTTTACAATTACTGATTTTAATTGCTATAAATATGAAGGCTTTTAATTTAAATTAAAAAAATGTATTTAATTAAAAATTTTAATCTTTTAATTTGCTACATATTTTGTAAAATTATGTCACAGAGAAAAGCAGACAGCAGCACATCTTGCCATTTACTGAATATGGTGCTTCTTGTGTTCAATCTGTCATCCCTCCATGCCAGGGCTCCAGAAGGCACCCTGAAGTGAGGAGAGGAGATTGCTGTTGCTGACCCTATCCCAAAGACACAATTCATCAACAAGTACAAATCCAGCTCACCTACTGATTTTGATTCCCAATATTCTGTATTACTGTTGTGATTTAGTTTTGAGCCTACTGCTCATTTCATTTTCACCTTGACCTAAATTTTTTTTACTGAGCATGCTCACCTGGATAGGCATAAGAGCTGACTAGTTCTATTACTCATGTTATTATAATTTCAATGTTTTTTTATTTATTTATTTATTTTATAGACCTATTTATTTGACCTTTATTAAGTGCTGCACACAATTATTTTTAATATTATTATTAATATCAACAGGCCTACCTATTATTTATAATTTTTCACTCACCTTTGCCAGTGTCAATCACCTCAACTAGGCAGATGTTTCTTACCTTGACAGCTTTAATGTTATTTGTATTAGAAAATAAATAAATGGAATATCGGTGGTATTTCAAATTAAAACAAAGTCTGAAGACTCGATTACTACTTTTGCAAACAACTAGTAAAGATAAACAAATATGGCTGTGCCAGGCTAGTAATCTCTACTACACAATGAGGCCTGCTGGTGGTCAGTTTGGTCTTGGTCATACAATTCTATGTTATATAGCCGTTATATAAGAGACGTAGATTCAAATGCAGAGTGATTTATTTGGATGCCAAACAGGAAAGGTACAAACTCCAACCCCAGGAACAAAACGAGAGGACACAAACTGGAACACGTAACAATTACAACAAATCGGCACCAGACAGCAAACACAGGGAGATTAAATAGGCTAACAAACAAAAGAGTAACAAGGCAGGCAGGTGGGGGAAATAAACCAATAACGAGATAACAAGATGGGCGGGGTTGACAATTAGACGAGAGCACATGGCACAAGAAACGTCTAGGTTGCGGATGTAACCCTCGTTCCCTGAGTAGGGAACGGAGACGTTCCGTCGGATGACGACGAATGGGGGTTTCGCTTAGAAAGCCTATCGACTTCAAGTATACAAAACGAGCCAATGGCAAGCAAATGCCATGGGTCTGCGGAATTTGCATGGCATAAATCCGCCCCACCTCGTGGGAATAAAAGGAGAAAGCCGGCAATATGCAGATATGTTTCTTCGCTGAGGAGCCAAGACTGAACTCGGCTGTTTCAGCGGTACAGCGGAAGTGGCAGGCAGACGGAACGTCTCCGTTTCCTACTCAGGGAACGAGGGTTACATCCGTAACCGAGACGTTCCCTTTCGTTGTCACTCCGAGTTCCGTCGGATGACGACGAATGGGGATACCAGTCAAATCACGCCACTTCTCAGCTGTCTTCCAGTGCCCTGCGTAAATCTGAGATCCCTGTCGTGAGACTAGCACGGACGAAGGACTCCTATTAGCACAGGAATACCAAGGTACACTGGGGAGCATATCCCAGGTTTTGAGGGGAATATGCAATTACTGCCAACCCAGAGGGGGGGGGGGACTTAGAAACTACACATATGACCAAAGGATGCATATGGAGAACACTGGGGTGTCCAGCCGAAGGTGGAATATTTCAACCCCAGGGGTGGCAAGGTGGCTTGCCAAGGGAAAGACACATGCTCAGAGAGGCTTACAGTGGAAATACACATGTGGGGGTCACTCAGAGGAGGTACCATGCACACGGCAGGCACCTAGCCGACGCGCAGGCAATAGACACTGGCGCCGACATCAGGAGTGATGGAGGAACTCAGGGCTTTCGGGAAGCTCACCTGAGGAGAATATCGCACGCATCCAGTCCGTAGAGTGGAATGGCGAGCAAGCGAAGACACCTGAGCGGGTCCGGTACTAGCTGGTTGAAGCGAGTACATGAGAGGACACTGGCTCCACTCGGAGATTGTAGAATCTGGCGAATGTGTTGGGTGTCGCCCAGCCTGCAGCTCTGCAGATGTCTGTTAGCGAGGCGCCATGCGCTAGAGCCCAAGAGGACGCCACACTCCGGGTGGAGTGGGCAGTTACACCAAGGGGGCACGGTCGACCTTGCTGCTGGTAAGCCAAAGCAATGGCGTCCACTATCCAGTGAGACAACCTTTGCTTGGAGAGAGCCTTTCCCGAGTGTGATTATGATGGTCACAGAATCTGGTGTAACTCCGGCCATATTTATGAGCGGCCGGTTCTCCGCTCCACTTCGGGGCTCCGGGTTCGCGCACTTGCGAACTTCCCTAAGCACTTCCCCTCAGGGAATCCCTGCCGCCATTTTGAAGTGCGCTCCACTTCGCGAAGTGGATGAGGGAAGTTTACATGGACAGACCCTCATTCCCTCGATTTTGACCGAGGGAGCGAGTCTACTTCACATGTACACTTCAGGCAGCTCCATATCCCACAATGCAACCCGATTATGACGTCACCGCAGATCTCATCTAATCACCAGCCCCACAAACAACTCTATGATATATTAATTCTATTTTTTTAAACAACCCAAACACACCTATTTATATTTGGATGCTTCATTAAACAAATTCAAAAAAAAAAAAAAAAAATCAACTCCATGGCTGATTCCAAGTGATCAAGGGCTTAGGACGTTCCAGTTCAGCCCATTGCACTTTCCGCCAGTAGTGGCACTCGTGCAACGTAAGCAATGACGTACATCCGAGTGAACGAGACAGAGGGGTTGCGTTCCAGTCCACTTTTAGACACGCACTTGCGAATTTCCCTAAGCACTTCCCCTCGGGGGAATCCCTGCCACCATTTTGAAGTGGGCTCCACTTCGTGAAGTGAACGAGGGAAGTTTATATGGACAGACACTCGTTCCCTCGATTTAGACCGAGGGAGCGAGTCTACTTCATATGAACACTTCAGGCAGCTAAATGTCCCACAATGCAGTACGATTGTGACGTAACCACAGACCGTCTAATCACCACCACAACAAACACTCTATGATATATTAATTATTATTTATTTATTTATTTTAAAATAACCCAAACACACATATATACATGTGGATGCTGCATTAAGCAAATTCTTAAAGGGAAAAAAAGTGAATAATAAATCAACTCATTCAAAGTGATCAAGAGCTTAGGACGTTTCAGTTCAGCTCATTGCGGTTTCCGCCAGTAGTGGGCACTCGTGCAACGTAAGCAATGACGTATATCCGAGTGAACGAGACAGAGGGAAGTTAGCGAGCGAAGGGCATGACAATTTTGGACTGGAACGCAGCCCGGGCCTGAGCCCATCTATCAGAGTAAAAAGGCCAGGGGCCTCATTTATAACCGTTGCGTACGCACAAAACAGGCCTTGAAAGAGGCGTACGCCACTTCCGACGCATAAGTTGTGATTTATATAAACAAACTTGACGGGAGAATGTTCGCACCTGCACGCAAACTCTGACCCGTGCGTACGAACGTTTCGGAGACGGAGCAGTTTGGCGACACCGATGGTGAGCTGGAGTTAAATGTCTTTTTGGTCACTTTATTCAAAATCTGAATATTTTTTTGCCTACGCCATTTTTGGCTTTCGGGCGCACGTACACTTTTAGTAAGGATTCTACGCACAGTTTTATAAATGAGGCCCCAGGGGTCTCATTTATAAAGCGTGCGTACGCACAAAACGGCGCTGGAAACGTACGTACGCCAGTTTCCACGCAAAGGTTGTGATCTATAAAAAACAAACTTGACGGGAGAATGTGCGCACCTTTAAGCAAACTTTGAGCCGTGCGTACGCACGTACGTTTTGGAGAGGGAGCAGTTTGGCGACACCGATGGTGAGCTGGAGCTAAATGTCTTTTTGGTCACTTTTAGACAGAAAATCTAAAGAAAATTATACATACAGTATACAGAAAGATAATACAAATATAATTTCACTCACCAAGCCTATCACATGAAGCAAACATCCATCCTTTTTAAATGTCCATCCCTTTGTTAAATATCCATCCCTTTGTTCTTTAGTAAAACTGTGCAGCTAACGCATCTAAAACCGTAAATCTTCATTATAATCATAAATACTGTCACAGTCCTCGTCTGCACCAGTCTGTCTTTGTGTCTGCACTACATTTCCCAGAATCCTCCTCGTCTCCACACCTGTATTCACTCCCTCACTTACCAGCCTGTCCCTCGTTATCATCATCAGTGTCACCTGTTTTCACCTTGTTATGTCTGATTCTTGCTTGTATTTAGTTCCTTCTGTTCAGTCTGTCTTTGTCGGTTGTTAGTTGTATTGGATGTGAGTGTAATCCAGCCTGTCTGTTTGTTCCAGTGAGAAATACTAGTAAATGTTGGAATTGGAGATTTCTGACTCAGCCTCCTTCTTCATCCTGCACCATAACCCGTGACAGAACAACCGACCAAGAAAATATGGAGTGGGCAGCCATGGAGATCCTTCTTCTCGACCAGAAGGACCAGTCCCTCGAGGCCCACACACAGAGGTATTTGGACTTGGTACCCCATGTACATTATGATGACACCAGCCTCTGTGTGTTCTTCCGGGCAGGTCTCAACGCTGAGACCAAAGCACGCCTGCCCGGAGATGGGCCTCGAGGGAACTTTGAGGACTTCGTGGAGTGGGTGCTGTGGCATAATGGGTCGCCTTGTACCATCGGGCCCTGTCCCAGCCCTACCGAGTCTTCACCGCTGGTTCCGTCCAGCCCAGCCGAGCCCTCACCGCTGGTTCCGTCCAGCCCAGCCGAGCCCTCACCGCTGGTTCCGTCCAGTCCAGCCAAGCCCTCACCGCTGGTTCCGTCCAGCCCAGCCAAGCCTGCACCGCTGGTTCCGTCCAGCCAATCCGAGCCCGTCGCCTGCCCGCCTGAGCCCGTCGCCTGCCCGCCTGAGCCCGTCGCCTGCTCGCCCCAGCCAGAGACCGTCCAGCCAGAGACCGTCCAGCCAGAGACCGTCCAGCCAGAGACCGTCCAGCCAGAGACCGTCCAGCCAGAGACCGTCCAGCCAGAGACCGTCCAGCCAGAGACCGTCCAGCCAGAGACCGTCCAGCCAGAGACCGTCCAGCCAGAGACCGTCCAGCCAGAGACCGTCCAGCCAGAGACTGTCAACGTCCCGTCTGCCCAGCCAGAGACTGTGTTCCCACCCAGCCTCCCTCTCCCACCTCCTCTCATCTGCCACCATTCCACTCTTCCGCCACCGCCAGTCATCCCCTCAGCTCACCTTAACACCTTTGACGAGGTGGAGTCGCTGTGGGCCTGCCAGCCTGCAGCTCCAGCGTGGCTAGTGGCCGAGTCCCCGGCTACACCTCAGTCCTCAGAGCACACACCTTCATCTCGGCCTGTCACTCCTTCGCCTTCACCTAGATCCTCGGCTCCTTCATCGCCTCCGCGGTCTGTCTGCCCGGAAGCTCCGCTGGGCTCGATCGCCACTCCAAGTTGGCCTTCGGTGGTCGAAGTCCAGTTACTGCCACGGACTTCCGGGATTCGGGCTGCGCCCTCACCCTCCACCCCTTCAGCATCCATGGACTCCTCCCTTCCTCAGTCCTCCCTGTCGGCCTCCCTCACCACATCGTCACCCCGGTCATCCATCCCTACGTCACCTCTTCAGTCCCTCAGATCAGCGGCGCAGCTTCAGTCATCCAAGCCTGCAATGGCGCCATGGCTCATCGGACATTCGGTTCCGCCGTGGCCGCCCGAGGGGTCTTCACCGCCGTGGCCGCCTGAAGGGTCTTCACCGCCGTGGCCGCCTGAAGGGTCTTCACCGCCGTGGCCGCCTGAAGGGTCTTCACCGCCATGGCCACCTGATCTGCCAGCTCCGCCCTGGCCGCCAGGATGCCCTCCCTCCCATCCCTCTTCTACGGCGTGAGGTCACGCCTACCGGGAGGGGGGAGTAATGTCACAGTCCTCGTCTGCACCAGTCTGTCTTTGTGTCTGCACTACATTTCCCAGAATCCTCCTCGTCTCCACACCTGTATTCACTCCCTCACTTACCAGCCTGTCCCTCGTTATCATCATCAGTGTCACCTGTTTTCACCTTGTTATGTCTGATTCTTGCTTGTATTTAGTTCCTTCTGTTCAGTCTGTCTTTGTCGGTTGTTAGTTGTATTGGATGTGAGTGTAATCCAGCCTGTCTGTTTGTTCCAGTGAGAAATACTAGTAAATGTTGGAATTGGAGATTTCTGACTCAGCCTCCTTCTTCATCCTGCACCATAACCCGTGACAAATACAGTGTTCTGTGAAATATGTTCACAATATCAGTGTAAATAAATAAAACTATGTTTTACTTCTGATTTAAACATTTAGATTAAATATGCCATTCTGATTAAAGGAGTTAGACACTTAAATTACATGAAATCATTACTGAGAAGTTACAACATTTTTTTTATATTCAATGAATAGAAATATTTGTTGTGGATGCAATGCTTTCAAACACTTTTCCTCTGGCATGCTGTTTTAATGTTTTAACTACAGAGATAATTGCTTATGATAATAGCAGATTGTCTGAGAAAATTGTTTTTTAAATGTATTTAACACTATTTGATTTATTTATTCAAAAACAAGTCAAGGATAGGCTACAAAATTATTTTTTATTAGTGTAACTAATGTGACGGCACATCCGTATTTCATATTTTCCAAATGTCTTGTACCGTTAAACATGTTATCACGTGGATGAATAATCATATGCAAATGATATGCAGATGAGGATATGCATAGTAAAACTAGGCGTTGTAAGCTCCATATATGGTTATTTCGGGGAGGAGACGCATGTGCGCACAATCTTCCGCTGACTGAGATTGATCGGGATTTATAAAGGGAATTCTGCGCAGGTTCTGGCGTACGCACGGTTTTATAAGTCTGAATATTTGTTTGCGTACGCCATTTTTGGCTTTTGGACGCACGTACACTTTTAATAAGGATTCTACGCACAGTTTTATAAATGAGACCCCAGGTGTGTTTAAATTCCGACCAATCAGCACGCTCTATTGCTGCGACGTCATCAGCGCTGAGCGAGAGCTGTCAGAGAGAGCGAGCACGAGCAGCACATGAGAGAGAGAGAGAGAGAAGTTCGTCAGCTTTATTATAATCCATCATCGGTGCTTACGCCACAGAGTTATTATTGGGTTACTCTGTGTGTGTGTGTGTGTGTGTGTGTGTGTGTGTGTGTGTGTGTGTGTGTGTGTGTGTGTAAAGTAAGTGATAGCTGTATTTCCTGCTTAATGTTGAGAGATCGTCTACTTATTCTTATGTTATGAAAAGTAGCCAATTAGCACATATAGCTAGGGATGGCTGCCGCGAAACAGTCGTTCCGAAGCTTTGCGAGATCCCGAAGCGCAGATGTTTCGAAACACTGATTCGAAGCGTGATTCAAAACACCCATGTCACGTGACTATGGCCAAACGAAGCCTCGAAGTGTTTCACTAAGTGTTTCATCAGGTGTGATCCGCCGAATCAGCGTTTGGTTGACACGGTCGGAAACAGACCACACAATCGCACATCTGTATAAAAGTGAAATCAACGCATAGTATTGACCTCGTGGGTTTTTGTGAGAGGAGTTTGATTTTGAGATAGCGGATTTTTGGTGATATAGTGACATTTATAGTGCGATTTGTTTAGTTATATTTAGGCTTACATTTAAATTTACACAACACATTGACTGATAGGCTAGAGACACAGAGTATACATATAGTGACACATTAATAGATACATAGATATAAATATATATAGACTACTAGATTAATAGAAAGATAGATAGATACATTTATAGATAGATTAAAGATAGGCTACATATATAAATAAATAGATACATATCTAAATACATACATAGATTATAGATACATATTAGGCCTATATATACACATCTAAATACATAGATAGATTATAGATACATAGATTATAGATACATATCTAAATACATAGATAGATTATAGATACATATTAGGCCTATATATACACATCTAAATACATAGATAGATAGTAGATATACATATATCTAATTACATACATAGATTAGAGATACATATCTAGATAGATTTGGATAGATATATAAAATGGAGGCTCCCCAGAAGAGATGCCATACATCTGTGGTGTGGGAGCATTTCCATTTAGAAACCCCAAATAAAGTGAGATGTGTGTATTGTGATCGGCGGTGAACGGCTCCTTCGCCGTGTCCCATGTTTTGCTCATAATTTAAATTTGATTGTGACAAAGGCCCTAGATGAAACCCCAGTCCTCAATGAAATACGCCAGAAGGCCAGAAAGATAGTGGGGTTGTTCAGATCCAGCTGCAAAGCAAAGGACAAGCTTGTGGAGATGGAGGGCTTGATGGGAAGACCAACTCTGAAACTGATACAGGAGGTTGAGACGAGATGGAACAGCACATTCAACATGCTACAACGCTTGTATGATCAACAACAGAGATGTCAGAGGAAAAGAGAGTGTCTGCTTCAAAGCTAATACCACTGTACAGGATGTTGCAGCACAAGCTTCCACAGAAAAAAGGAAATGCAACACAGGAATCAACTGTACAATTAGGTAGGCCACTATGACCATACTACCCATGTAATTGGCCATAACTGTCACATTATTGTCATTATTATATATATATTTTTTCTCCTGTTTTGGCTCATAGGCTCACATCTGCAAGAAGGTCTGCAGTCCAGATGTGGCGGTTATGAGAGTTTTAGAGCCTTGGCACTGGCTACACTGCTGGACCCAAGGTTCAAAATGATGGCATTTGGAAATGCTGCCAAAGCCCAGGACGCTGAAAAGCTCATGACACTGGAGTGTGCTTCACTGATGCGTTCAAACACAAATCCTGGTGAGCCGTTTCAGTCTGTGTTATGTTGTGTAATCTGATTCATGTAATATATACTTCATTATGCCGTCAGTTTAGCATTTGTTACTAACTGCTGTTTTCATTTTTATTCAGAGCCAGAAATGTCAACATCATCACCATCACCACCATCACCAGTAGAAACACAGGACAGTTTATGGGAACTTTTTGATACTCGTATCCATCAAACCCAGATGATACACAATACTACAGCTGATGCCACAGTGGAAGTGAAAAAATACATCAACGATGCGTATTTGCCCAGAACTCATGATCCACTAACTTACTGGAAAGAGAGAGCAGTAATCTTTCCTCATTTGTATGTATTAGCTAAAAAATATCTTTGCATGCCAGCAACAAGTGTCCCTTGTGAGAGGATTTTTTCAAAGGCTGGAGAAATTATCTGTAAAAAAAGAAGTAGGCTGAGTCCTTCAACAGCAGAGAAATTAATATTTTTTAATAAAAATATGTAAAAAAAAAGTGAGATATTGTGGCTTGATTTATTTTATTAATATTCATTTTGCAGGACCAAAATAACATTATGCACAGTGAGGAGCCTATAGGTTACAAGATTCACATATTAGAAAAGTACAATATTAAAAAAACAACAAATTTTCATGGCTCGTCAAGGTTGTTTCAGATCAACACCTGCAAGTGACCACTAGGTGTCGCCGTGGAGACGGGTGTCGGATTGATTCGAAGCCTCGAAACAATATGGACCATTTGGTTCAACTGTTTCATTGCTTCACGAAGCCTCGATCTGCCCATCACTACATATAGCTTGTATAATACCTGTGAGAGTCCATGCAGTCTAGAGTGTTTCTACATTATGTTGATGTGAGATGCTTGTGTATATCTCATACATCACAATATAAGTGCGATTTAGAGATGATTATTAACTTGCAATTATCATTCACATGTTGATAGCGCCCTCTTGTGGAGATGTACAGAACAACAACTCAACATGGTTCATATTACTTTATTAATGTCAGTATTATATATACATGTAGACTGAATACTCTTTAATTATTTATATATATATATAATTGTAGACCGCAGAGTGTGGGGAAAAAGGACTTTTATTTTGGAGTATGTATATGACGTCATAAGGCTGCGTCGCGCTCCTGCATCTGTTGAGATTCGGCTGAAGAAAGGTTTGTGTTTGTAAGTATTTTACTGTTTAAATAGATACAAACCGTTCAGGCATTTTTATAGTTTTACTTATTATGTAAAATGATAGCCTAATTATTATATTTATGATAGCCTAATTATTATATTTAACATTAGGCTTGTTCGACTTCATGCAGCTCTGCGCAGACCGATCGGCGGCTGACTAGAAGCAGTGCATGCCGGTTAGAAATGTTGTCCGACTTGATGCAGCGCTGACTCCACATGACTGTGACGTATGCCATCAAAGTAGCGCGAGAGCGATTCGAGAGTAGCGGAGGACTCAGCCAGCGCAGCTTCTGAAGAGCGGCTGCACGAGCTCTGATGACGACACAGCTGTTCCACGATTGGCCGGATTCACCGCATGACAACGATCACGTGCGTTTCGTGTTTATTCTCAGTTTCGTGTTTATTCTCACACCTTTAGTTCCACTAAAGCTCACAAATCAGTTTTTTTATAACAGTAAACAGTCTTTTCATGTAGTCGCGATGTTATATCGTGTCATGTTTATCAAAATAAAACTGATTAAAAAACGTTGACTCCACTTCATTGATAGTGGCTTATTTTGAACTTTATTCTAGTTCAAACAGATGCAGTATGAAGCAGTAAAGTATTGAATGAAAATGTGTCTGAAATATCGGTGTATTTGGCAAATATTTAATTTATTTCACTTCAGCTGTGGTAAAGTATACAAACACCACGTGAGCGATCACTACGGGAACCAGAAAGTGTCCGACTTCACGTCTCCGTTTGCAGCTCCTCCCCGCCTGCACGCGGCTACTCTCGCCGATCAGTTACATCCAGCCGCAGCCGATGGCGAACACACCTATTGTAATTTATAGCCGTCAGCTCTCTAATCACTCTCGCGGTACTTGGATGTTTAACTAACGTTACTTATCCACCGAGTGGTCTGTGCAGCGGCGGTTCAAGTCGAACAAGCCTTATGATCAAAGCCATTCGATGACTAATATAAGATAATATAATGTTTTGAATGACATTGGGGTGAGGAATATAATAAGACATCTCTGTTATGATAAGATAATCTCATCTGACTCTTTGAGTTGAATCAATTGTTTAGAAAAAAATGAATCAGTGATTCGAATCACCGCATGCTGACGTCACCAGCTGCTCAAACTACTATAAATATACAAACTAAACATGTTTTCATGAAAGTGACGTGTAGTATTAAATATAATCTGCAAATCAATAAATAGGAAATGTATTACAAATGTTTATTTTCGTCTAATCAGATCATTTAAGTCCATTCACTCTGACTGACCAGTGAACTGAACTAGAGCTGATTGAGACAGGGGATTTAGTTTGGTTTTACTTGTCTTTCTGTTAATTATTCTCATCTTAAACAGGACAAACACACAGAAAAAACCCTAGTGAAGTGACTGAGATCCACGTGACACACAATTATAAAGATGGAGTTTATTAGAGGAGAGTGAAGACATGAAGATGGAGTTTATTAAAGAGGAGAGTGAAGACATGAAGATGGAGTTTATTAAAGATGAGAATGAAGAGATGAGGATTGAAGAAACACTCAGAGTGAAAAAGGAAGATACTGAGGAACAAACAAAGATGGCGTTTATTAAAGAGGAGAGTGAAGACGTGAATATGGCGTTTATTAAAGAGGAGAGTGAAGATGTAAAGATTGAAGTCACATTCAGAGTGAAAGATGAAGATCCTGAGGAACAAACAGGTTGATTTCATTCTCAAAGCTGAACTCATTTGTCATTTGATGCTTATTAACCCTTGTGCTGCATTAGGGACATTTTTGGTCATTTGCGTTTTATTTCTTTGACCATTTTGGCTGTTTTAATAAAAATGGTATGTAATTTGGCAAAATTGTGACTTTTTGGATAAATGTAAAAAAATTGATCCCATTTTGCAAAATATTATGACACACACTGTGTAGATCAAATAGTAGCTAACACTCAGCACAATAATGACCAAAAATGGCCCATTAAAACCCATTAAAACGTCGTTTAAAGCCGGGCCGTCATTAATACATGAATCATGATTTATGTTAACACATCCTTTCATTTTGAATCAAAAGCATTATATTTGCATTATATAGTGTATTTCACCAGATGACGTCACTACATAGGTCAGGGGTCAGCAACAGAATATTTTCTGGCCCGCCGTATTATTTTGGAAGTCCGTTTTTTCCCCCCCGCAAAAAAGTCCGGAAAACTCTATTTCCATTCCTCTCTAAAGACTTTATTTTCGTCGTCAACCTTCCTCTTAAGACCTTTTGGACAAAGACATTTTATCCCATGATCCACACGGCCGTTTCACACAGCAAGCATGAGTGGCGCGTGAGCAGCGCAACTACATCGTCACTGCAGACGCGCGCGAGTATTCACACTGGAAGCGTTCAACAGCGGCTCCCAGGCTACATATGAGCAAGCATTTCTTTACAAAGACTTTTGTTACAGTTGTTTTTAGAAGTTTGTCATAAACTTGATAGACTTGAAGTTTGTTCAAAGCCCAAACTGAATAATTAACAACAAGTTTAATGGGCAGGGTAAATTTTTTATAAAATTTGAGTCTTCATTTTCTTTTCTGACTTGTAGGCCTACCGCCTACGTAACAAGTTACAACACATATTGAACATTGTATCATGTGATGAGGAGGGTGGCATGGAATTAAAGGCCTCGTGTTGAAAAGAAGCTGATCACTGGCAAAATATTGTAAGCTACAAATGTATTATTCACAACATTGAAATGGGAGTTGAGACAGAGTTCATTAAGAGTATTTAATTTGTATCCATAGGCTACTCCTTGTAGCTGGCCCACCATCTACTGGCAAAAAAAAAATTTGGTCCGCGGCCAGAGTTACTTGCCGACCCCTGATATAGGTATTCCCTATGGGTGGAAATGTTATTTTCCTGGTTTCCACTAGAGGCACTGTTGGCTGTTATGAAGCATTTGAATGGCTCAATGATCTAAAATGATGTTTCTGAGTATGTGTGGATGTCTGAGAGCAATGTGTGTCTGCGTTGACAAAAGTATGTGTGTAGGGCCTAAATATAATACATGGTGTTTAGGCGAGTGACAAATCACATTATCCTGAAGGTCATATTTTATCCTTTCTATCTATCTGTCTGTCTATCTATCTATCTATCTATCTATCTATCTATCTATCTATCTATCTATCTATCTATCTATCTATCTATCTATCTATCTATCTATCTATCTATCTATCTATCTACACTCATTGGCCTGCCACACATTCCGGATTCATTTATAAGCCCCTTCCACGTTTAACGTGTTGGGAAAAAAAGGGCAAATTTACTGGTCGCACAAGTGTAAAGACTGGATGTAAAATTCAGTCGCACACTCTCAAATTTTGGTCACAAAACGAAAAGAAACAGACTACTCTCTTATGTAATCCGTATAGTTGGCATACGGATGTGTTGTACCAGTGTAGGCAGCTCTGCTTACGATAAATCTTGAGGTTAAATTTTATTTGAAAACATTAAACATTATGTGTAAACAAAAAAATATAAAGAACAAAAGCATTCAAGCTCAAACAGCACGAAATAAAGCGCTAATAAAGCACTCTTTGGCAGTTATCGTACAGAACGTACATATACACTCAAGTCAGCATATGGTTATTGTGTTGAATTGTTTCACGTTCATGAGAAAAACAATAATATCCATATGCTCGGGTGAGAAAACGCTCTGCGTTGACAGACATTCCAGAGACAAAGATTCCTGAACACATTTATAATACTATATGTAACAGTTAGGGCTGGGATAAACGGTTATTTTTTAAACGATTAATCTAGCGATTATTTTTTTTGATGCGTCGATTAATCTAACGATTCATTTTCCCAGTCCGATTCAATTCGATTATCGATTATCTCTCCATTAACTGACTAATAGCAAATTTATACATGTTGATTTACATATCTGAATGGAAAAAAAACATGAATTCCTTAACATTGCAATATATGTTTATTGCTCTTAGAATTCCAAAATAAGAGACTATACAAGTGCAAAGTAGTGCATTCTTAGTCAGAGGTAGCATTCAATAAAATCTTGAAGCCTTGAAAACACACAGGCCTAGCTTACTGAAAAAAGTGCAATCTGTCAAGACACCACAAAATAGTCGGCCTATTTATGGTTTAATTTTCTTTGACTGACCCAATTTGAAACTTGAGACTTTATTAAATGTTACCTGCTTGGTCCTGTCTGTCAGCGTGTTGTCAGTGTCCTCTATGTATTTTCCACGACATTATTAGCTATAAGCGCATACTTGCAGCAGTCTCGCACCAGCTTAGAGCTCGTGTGAATTGCACGTATAAAATGAACAACCTCGATCCACCAGGAAACGCCACATAGGTCGCTGCATTTCACTGCGCTTTGTGACATTGTTTCCTTTTGCACGAAGAAGCCGCTCTCGGAGATGTTTTTTTTTTACACGTTAAACGTGGAAGGGGCTTATAAATGAATCTGGGATGTGTGTGTCAGGCCAATGAGTGTGAGAAGAATAGGGAATGGTTAATGTGTGGAGGGGGAGGGTCCTAGAGATAACTGAGGAGATGTATTCAGGTGGTTAAGGTAGTACTGGAAGGAGACGAACTCAGCTGGTTAAGGTAGTACTGGAAGGAGACGAACTCAGCTGGTTAAGGTAGTACTGTAAGGAGACGAACTCAGCTGGTTAAGGTAGTACTGTAAGGAGATGTATTCAGCTGGTTAAGGTAGTACTGGAAGGAGACGAACTCAGCTGGTTAAGGTAGTACTGTAAGGAGACGAACTCAGCTGGTTAAGGTAGTACTGTAAGGAGATGTATTCAGGTGGTTAAGGTAGTACTGGAAGGAGACGAACTCAGCTGGTTAAGGTAGTACTGTAAGGAGACGAACTCAGCTGGTTAAGGTAGTACTGTAAGGAGATGTATTCAGCTGGTTAAGGTAGTACTGGAAGGAGACGAACTCAGCTGGTTAAGGTAGTACTGTGAGGAGATGTATTCAGCTGGTTAAGGTAGTACTGGAAGGAGACGAACTCAGCTGGTTAAGGTAGTACTGTAAGGAGACGAACTCAGCTGGTTAAGGTAGTACTGTAAGGAGATGTATTCAGCTGGTTAAGGTAGTACTGGAAGGAGACAAACTCAGCTGGTTAAGGTAGTACTGTAAGGAGACGAACTCAGCTGGTTAAGGTAGTACTGTAAGGAGATGTATTCAGGTGGTTAAGGTAGTACTGGAAGGAGACGAACTCAGCTGGTTAAGGTAGTACTGTAAGGAGACGAACTCAGCTGGTTAAGGTAGTACTGTAAGGAGATGTATTCAGCTGGTTAAGGTAGTACTGGAAGGAGACGAACTCAGCTGGTTAAGGTAGTACTGTGAGGAGATGTATTCAGCTGGTTAAGGTAGTACTGGAAGGAGACGAACTCAGCTGGTTAAGGTAGTACTGTAAGGAGATGTATTCAGCTGGTTAAGGTAGTACTGGAAGGAGACGAACTCAGCTGGTTAAGGTAGTACTGTAAGGAGATGAATTCAGCTGGTTAAGGTAGTACTGTAAGGAGATGTATTCAGGTGGTTAAGGTAGTACTGGAAGGAGACGAATTCAGCTGGTTAAGGTAGTACTGTAAGGAGACGAACTCAGCTGGTTAAGGTAGTACTGTAAGGAGACGAACTCAGCTGGTTAAGGTAGTACTGTAAGGAGATGTATTCAGCTGGTTAAGGTAGTACTGGAAGGAGACGAAATCAGCTGGTTAAGGTAGTACTGTAAGGAGACGAACTCAGCTGGTTAAGGTAGTACTGTAAGGAGATGTATTCAGGTGGTTAAGGTAGTACTGTAAGGAGACGAATTCAGTTGGTTAAGGTAGTACTGTAAGGAGACGAACTCAGCTGGTTAAGGTAGTACTGTAAGGAGATGTATTCAGCTGGTTAAGGTAGTACTGTAAGGAGACGAACTCAGCTGGTTAAGGTAGTACTGTAAGGAGATGTATTCAGCTGGTTAAGGTAGTACTGTAAGGAGACGAACTCAGCTGGTTAAGGTAGTACTGTAAGGAGATGAATTCAGCTGGTTAAGGTAGTACTGTAAGGAGATGTATTCAGGTGATTAAGGTAGTACTGTAAGGAGATGTATTCAGGTGGTTAAGGTAGTACTGTAAGGAGACGAACTCAGCTGGTTAAGGTAGTACTGGAAGGAGATGTATTCAGGTGGTTAAGGTAGTACTGTAAGGAGATGTATTCAGGTGGTTAAGGTAGTACTGTAAGGAGACGAACTCAGCTGGTTAAGGTAGTACTGGAAGGAGATGAATTCAGCTGGTTAAGGTAGTACTGTAAGGAGACGAATTCAGCTGGTTAAGGTAGTACTGTAAGGAGACGAACTCAGCTGGTTAAGGTAGTACTGTAAGGAGATGTATTCAGGTGGTTAAGGTAGTACTGTAAGGAGACGAACTCAGCTGGTTAAGGTAGTACTGTAAGGAGATGTATTCAGCTGGTTAAGGTAGTACTGTAAGGAGATGGATTCAGCTGGTTAAGGTAGTACTGTAAGGAGATGTATTCAGGTGGTTAAGGTAGTACTGGAAGGAGACGAATTCAGCTGGTTAAGGTAGTACTGGAAGGAGACGAACTCAGCTGGTTAAGGTAGTACTGGAAGGAGACGAACTCAGCTGGTTAAGGTAGTACTGTAAGGAGATGTATTCAGCTGGTTAAGGTAGTACTGGAAGGAGACGAACTCAGCTGGTTAAGGTAGTACTGTAAGGAGACAAATTCAGCTGGTTAAGGTAGTACTGTAAGGAGACAAATTCAGCTGGTTAAGGTAGTACTGTAAGGAGACAAATTCAGCTGGTTAAGGTAGTACTGTAAGGAGACAAATTCAGCTGGTTAAGGTAGTACTGTAAGGAGACGAACTCAGCTGGTTAAGGTAGTACTCTAAGGAGATGTATTCAGCTGGTTAAGGTAGTACTGTAAGGAGATTTATTCAGCTGGTTAAGGTAGTACTGTAAGGAGACGAATTCAGCTGGTTAAGGTAGTACTGGAAGGAGACGAACTCAGCTGGTTAAGGTAGTACTGGAAGGAGATGTATTCAGCTGGTTAAGGTAGTACTGTAAGGAGATGTATTCAGCTGGTTAAGGTAGTACTGTAAGGAGACGAATTCAGCTGGTTAAGGTAGTACTGGAAGGAGACGAACTCAGCTGGTTAAGGTAGTACTGTAAGGAGATGTATTCAGCTGGTTAAGGTAGTACTGTAAGGAGACAAATTCAGCTGGTTAAGGTAGTACTGTAAGGAGACAAATTCAGCTGGTTAAGGTAGTACTGTAAGGAGACAAATTCAGTTGGTTAAGGTAGTACTGTAAGGAGACGAACTCAGCTGGTTAAGGTAGTACTGTAAGGAGATGTATTCAGCTGGTTAAGGTAGTACTGTAAGGAGATGTATTCAGCTGGTTAAGGTAGTACTGTAAGGAGACGAATTCAGCTGGTTAAGGTAGTACTGGAAGGAGACGAACTCAGCTGGTTAAGGTAGTACTGGAAGGAGATGTATTCAGCTGGTTAAGGTAGTACTGTAAGTAGATGTATTCAGCTGGTTAACTCTCTGGGGTCGGCGGTCTCGCCGGCGATACCAGCTCACTTTTTTCCTTATCAGTGCAAAAGAGACTCAAATTACTCTGTTAATTTTGATCTTACATATAAGTGTTGTACATCATTAGATCCTGTTAAGTTTCTATTTTTTTTGTGGATACTCACAATAAAAACAAAGTGTTGTGCTTTTCACCAAATAAAGAAAAACAAACATGATGCGAGTTTTGCGTTCTCTCTGTCAGTGAAGTCCATTCTGAAACGCGTCCTAAGATTAACTGTAACTCCGCGATTACTTGTCACACAGGCACGAGAGGTTTTTCTTTATGAAGCTTGAATTCTCTTCTTTTAAATGAAGTAATTTATATAAAAAACAAATATTCTCAGTTTATGCAATCTGTATGAAAAGAGAGTGCTGTCAGTATTTTTTCCCCCAGCTCATTACACTTCATTACGCGTTAATCTGACACGCCCACGGACGACGCGCGCTATTCAAACGCAAATGTCGAGGCAAGCCATGACAACGCCCACATCAGCTGTTCCACCGCGGCGGTAAAATGTGTGGTGTATTTGCTGCCTTTTACCGCTAAGAGGCGCTACAATCATAGACTCTGAAAAGTGTTCGTTTATTCCGGTTTATTCTCTCTAATGCGTAATCTGCTGCCGCACCGCGCTGATTCAGAGCGATTGAAAGCTGGTAGCAGAAGAATTCAACAAGTGAAACGTAGTTAAAATAATTCATAATCACAATACTGAAATTAGGCTACTGAAATGTAATTGAATAAATAATGAAAACATTTCAACATAAAACATTGCAATAAAAACATTTAGGCTACATGAACGAGGCTTTACAACTTTAACAGCGTACAGACGATAGCTCAGTGATCAACGCAACGACACGAGCTTCGAGGAGCTTCAACAGACCCGAGATCGAATCTCAATGTAGCATAGATGTTGTTAACCGATGTTGTCCTACGTTTATATTTTCCCACCTTGATGCTTAAATAGGTAACTGTTTATATCTGTTTACTTATTTAAAGTCAAGAGTTTTGTTTGATTATCATTACAACATAAATTTGCTACATTCCTGTAGAACCGCAGCCGCTGCACAAACGACAAAAACTGATGAAGATTGTCAGCCGATCAGAAAATGAAAATGAAGAAGCTCGTCTTTAGTCTGCTAAATTATTGTGTAATGTAAAAGAACACTAAAATTACTTAAGTTTGAAACCAAGTTCGAACATTTCAAGGTTTAAATTGTTTAATTTAAAACAGGGTTGCATCTTGTTTAGAGTTTATTTCTTTTGCGATGCAAAATAAGAAACACTAGGCTAATCTTATTCTTGCGACATTTTAAATTTGTATTGCCAAAGAAATTACAGCTAAATTAAACAATTAAAACAGTAGGCCTACAAAACGAAAATTGTCCAAAGAAACATAATTAAATTAAAAACATGCGTTTCTCTTTGCCTCTCTCGCGCTGGATCTCTTTTTAACAAGTTTATTTAGTCTCCCTCGCTGCGCGCGCGGGTCTCTCTCTCGAAATTAATCATTTCAGGGTAAAAACACATCATACAGCTGATAATACTGTATATGTCGCTGCGTGTCAGCCATACAAATCACGAAAAAATTATTTAACCTTTAATTGTTGCTTCAAAGACACAGCATGCCTTGTTGAATTCACCTTACAATAACTTCAATTGAAATTTTGTGTGAAAAAAAAACTTTAAATAGGCTACAATAAATAAACTACAATATTTATAATTTAATAAGATATGGGGCCTACATTTGGACACAGATTTATCCTTACAATAATTTTGCCTGCTCATCAGGCTGGCTATCCGACACTCTCCATATGAAAGAGGAACATTAACACCTTTGTCCAGCAACTGTCCCTCCAACCCCCCACAGGCTATCGGAGTCTGAGGCTGACTTAACACAAAGAGAAGTCGCAATTCACACTTAAATCGCCATTCTAGACAGTGTTGATAATGAAGGAATTAAATGATTTAAGTTACATGTAGCCTAGTGATATTTCTGTCATAAAAGTTTATTACTAAATATTTCATTATTTCAATAATTGATGAAATAAAACTGGTTTGGGGCAGCTTTTTCCAAGCAAAACTAAATATAATCTGAAAAAACGCTTGTGAATTTGTTGTCACTTAATATTAAAGTCTACAGGGATCTTTGGATCCTTACAACCAGGCATGCAATTTGTGAATTAAGTTTTTATTTTATTTTGTATTATTCAAATAAATATCGAAACACGGTGCTTCGTGGTAATGCTGCTAAATTAAATAACATTTATAGAATAATTATGAACTTAAATGAAACAATATCGCAACATTTCGACAAATACATTATTATGTTTTTACATTTTAATTCAGGGCGATTTAGCCTACATTTAATTAGAGCGAGATTTTCACCCATGTCTTGTCATTTTCTCATTGGGAAGCGCATGTTTGAGTAGATCCTCTGTACCTCTCGTTTTCATATGGATTAGCCTACATAATCAGATAACATTTATTAGCCTAAATATTTAGACATTTAAAGGCTTTAGACATAGCCGATTTCTTATCGTGACTGAGCTGAAGTGGCTTTCGGTTCATTTTTGTGACGCGCAGTTCCCGGAGACAGAGAGGACAGATATACTGTTTTTGTCGTTAGCCTAATATGAATACAAGTTTACAGTTTTGAACGATGTAAGCTACTCTACTCTTATCTGTATGACCAAAAAATTACGGAGTCGCCTATTAAGTTATTTTAGCTGTAATAATGAGATAAATAAATTAATCTAAATGAACGCGCCGCCGCGTTTGTCGAACACTAACTCACGATGCCAGAATAAAACCCGACTTTAGAAAAATGCATAGGGTCACTCGGCGTGGTGTGCCAAAACACTTAATTATAAACTTCAATATTTCATTCAAAATAATCTCAACACGCTTTGTGAAATTTTGAAAAGCCGTGCATGCATTAAGGCCACTGGAACTAATGAACAACTGAAACGCTGGTTTTGATTTTATTGTTTTTCGTTTAAACGTGCCTGTTGCATATCTCTATTTTATATATTTGATATTGGTGAAGTAGCCTATAGCATTGATTAGCTGTGGAGGGAGGGGTGTGGGGATTAAAATAATTCAGCAGAAGTAGGGATGTTTAGACCAGAAGGAAATCCCAGTCCCCCCTGGCAAATCACACTTTACTTAAAACCATGTTTTTAAAAACTCTAGGTTGTAGGGAACAGACCTCTCTGCCATGCGCGCGCACGGTTTGGAGCACAATATCTGTCTCGCATGCACGCTCGCTCTAAATAGATTACGGGATATTTTAACTAATTTACGGTATAACTAGTCGATCACGAGTGGCTCAACAGGTAGATCTATAGATAAACTATATCTTTCAGGAATTTGACCGACCGGGTTGACACTTCAGCGTGAGAAATCGGGGGGGTGGCGTGAGAGCCTGGAATAAATAAATAAAAAAATATATATAGCCTATATAAAACAAAACTGTATGGTGTAACAGAGTTTTAGAGCTAGACAAATCTCTCTGCAATAATAAATATAAAATATACAGCAGACCATGTTTGTGCGGGATTTGAACCTGTGTCATCTTGATGATGAACCATCAGTTCTACCGCTCGGCTATGAATTTTGTTACTGAGAAATAACCAAACGTTTGATTCTCACATGAGCGAGAAAACGTTTTGTCTTTAGCCTGTGAGTGTAGGCCTACTTTAACCTTTTACAGTTTTAAAAGATTATATCTTATCTGTATGACCAACAATTTGTTGTAGGCTTATTTGGAAATTACCATAACTTGTAGTATTTCATCCTTAGGCTACTGTTAATAGACATTAGCCCCACTTACGTTTTGCTAAATGTCCCTTTGCGCCACCTGGCGGTCATTTCGCGTACGACTTTGAAATGCGACTGGTTTATTTTTACCGCGGTGGATGGCTAAAAATGGTATGTGGATGGCTAAAATGTGTGACTAAAAATGTGCTTTTGGCTTTCATTTATATTTTGATTGTTTGTATATATATATATATATATATATATATGTATATGTATATATGTATATGTATATATATATATATATATATATATATATATATATATATATATGTATATATATATATATATATATATATATATATATATATATATATATATATATAATGAGCCTTTCATTCAGGGGTGTCACACAAGAAAGAATGCAAGGACAATATATATATATATATAAATAAATAAATATTTATATACACACACACACACACACACACACACACACACACATATATATATATATATATATATATGTGTGTGTGTGTGTGTGTGTGTGTATATAAATATTTATTTATTTATATATATATATTGTCCTTGCATTCTTTCTTGTGTGACACCCCTGAATGAAAGGCTCATTAGTATGCAGTCTGCTCAGGTGAGAACTGCCTAATTATTCATGAGGGGGTTGGGCCGATCCGCCCATCCGCATATTGCCTTTGCAAACAAAAAAATGTTTTTCACAATTTAAAACAATCTATTGTTTTATGTGAATGATTAGCCAGAATGATTTTCAGATCAATTTGAAGCAAATACTCTAGGCGACAACATCCACTAGTCAAAAGTCTTGTGGACAGATATTTAGTATGTTATTTGTGGCCATATATTAGAAAATTTATTTTTTAGTTTTTTCAATAACCACGCATAAACAATATTCTCTCAAAAATACAAACATGTACATACATGTTGCTCACATATAATGGTAGCCCTGTGTGTGCTATATAGAGTGTAATTTCACCTGTGCCATTAATATGTTTATAAGCAACTGAAAAATGCACAAATGTCAGAGCATGCCAAAACATCTCAAGGACCCCGAAAACACCTCAGACCCCAGAGGGTTAAGGTAGTACTGTAAGGAGACGAATTCAGCTGGTTAAGGTAGTACTGGAAGGAGACGAACTCCATGACCTGCGAATGTTGCAGTTGCTACCCCATAACTGCGGGGAACACTAAGTTTGCCGACAGTGCAGGCACTTCACAGTTTAAACACAATACGCCAGTTAAACACAATCTTAGCCTCAAGCATAGAGTATGCGGTGACATGTTAATAAATCAAAAAGCAACGCCACTGCCGGTTGCTTTTGGAAGACAAGAGGTTGTAACGTTAAATCAGAGCGCAAAGGCATTGTAATTTCTGCATCTATTATCAAAGTATTTGTAAATAATACACTGGAAATTAGTAGAAATGTGAATATTTGGTTAGTATGTTGATTTACGATGTGTGCTCCTAAATTTTCTGGTTGTGGCCCTAAAAATTTCAGTTGGGGGCCACTGTGCTCCTAGTGAAAAAAGTTAGTCTGGAGCCCTGATATATTTCTCAAGCCTGTGAAGTACACGCTCCAGTTCATGAGCGATGCAAGTGATCGATGCATCCATGTCCTGATTATATTGTCAAGTCACCTTTATTTATATAGCGCTTTTTACAATACAGATGGTATCAAAGCAGTGTACTGTATGTTGCAGTGGATGTATGTTGCTTTGTGCCATTAAAGTGGGGTTAACTTGTATTTGTCCTTTTTAGAGATGATGGCACTGAAAGAGGAGACTGAAGTACTCAATGAAATTGAAGAGAAAGATCAATGTAAGAATCCTAATGATTTCATAACTGGAGAAAAGTCTTTCAGTTGCTCACAGACTGAAAATACTTCCTCACAAAAAAGAGCTCAAAGGGCAAGGACTAGAAGTCCCTTCATCTGCAAACAGTGTGGAAAGGGTTTCACTCAAAAAGGAAGTCTTAAAGTCCACATGAGAATTCACACTGGAGAGAAGCATTTCACATGTCCTCAGTGTGGAAAGGGTTTCACTCAAAAAGGAAGTCTTAAACTCCACATTCGAACTCACACTGGAGAGAGGCCCTACACCTGCAAACAATGTGGGAAAAGTTTCAATGATAAAGGAAACTTTCATAGGCACATGAGAGTTCACATTGGAGAGAAGCCTTATCCATCCACTCAGTGTGGAAAGACAATCGTTCAAGGCAGGAACCTTGAAGTCCACAGGCGCATTCCCACTGGAGAGAGGCCTTTCACCTGCCAGCAGTGTGGAAACAGATTCACTCATAAAAAAAACCTTAAAAGGCACATGATTATTCACTCTGGAGAGAAGCCTTACACATGCCCTCAATGTGGAAAGAGTTTTTATCAAAGCGGAGGCCTTAAACGACACTTCATGAGAATTCACTCTGGAGAGAAACTGAGAAACCCTACGTGTGCATTCAGTGTGGAAATGATTTCAATCAAACAGGACAATTTTTAAGACGTCTTAAGAGTTCACTTAAGTACCACATGAGTATGTATGAGAGACCTGTTTTATGCCATCAGTGTGGAATGAGTTTCACAGACATGTATCATCTTAGGAATCAGATGATGTCAAATTGATTAATTGCATCTAACATAAATATTTGTTTTTATTGTGTGTGTGTTAGTGATGCATGTCTCGAGACCGGTCTTGGTCTCGAGACCTGTTACGTTCCCCCAAACGGTAAAAAAAAAATGGGAAGCAACAATAATTTAAAATAACCAGGGCAAAAGAGAACAGGAAGTCAGAGTCGTGTGCAAGTTGAAACGTGTATTTATTATAATATGGACTAAGAAAAAAAAAACAATACAAAACAACTCTCTCACAATGAGACAGCATACAAGCAAGATAAGGCAAACAATAAACACAAACTAAATAACTGAGAATAAAACTCAAGGTTCAACATTAACTGAAGTGCTAAACAATCCTCTCTCCACTGAGGAGGTTAACAAACAAACAAACACCAAACACTGTTCTAAACTCACAACACGATGCAAGTTGGTGTTCAACCCACAGGTTGAATAAAGTTGGTCTGCAATGTGGTCACAACTGGAAGGAAGAGAAGTGAACAGAACAAACACACACCTCACAACAACACTCAACAAACTATGAAAGAACAGTCTTCTTATCCTCCAGGTACTGAGTGTTAATCAGGCACACCTGTTTCCTTTCACGCATGCAGCCGAGACATGGCGGGGGAGGGGCCACCACCTGAGAGCGAGAAGAAAGAAACACACCCCAACCAAACACATGACCCTTAGGGTCGTAACAAGACCGGTCGCGAGACCACTTTTACGTGGTCTCGGTCTTGTCATGGCCTTGACGGTCTTTGGTCTTGGTCTTGTCTTGGTCTCGGACCTCTCGGTCTTGTCTAGGTCTCGCTGTCTCAGACCGACACAGTGGTCGGGGGATTTAGCAATACAATACTACAATATCCACGACGATATCCCCGACGGATTGAAGCGCGCGTCCGAGTGAAGACAGTGCGGTGCGCGAGCCGTATCCGCGCCACTGATCGCAGCGGCAACGAGCACTTTGATCACTTGATTTAAAAAACACATATCATGTACAGTTTTTGATATATTAATGTTTAGTAAAACACATATCAGTGACATGATGGGTTTTACCTTCATTCAGGAGATTTGGGGTAACTGCACAACTGACAGATGACTTTGAGCGCACCGCCAACTGTGTGTGTGTGTGTAAAAATTTCATAGCGACAAAACAACCAACTTTCGGATCCTGCACTTAAGCTTATAATTTCGTTTTTAAAAATAAAATTATGTATTTAAAAGTTGCTGAATGGATTCATTTCGAAATCAGCAGAGATAGGCAGGCAATGCAAAACAAAATCTTACAAGTTATTGCTTAGCTTCAACAACACTGGACCCTCTGGTCTTGGTAGTGTCTCGGTTTAGGCGGTCTTGACTACAAGTCTAGTGTGTGTATATATATATATATATATTAGTGCTGTCAGTTAAACGCATTATTAACGGCGTTAACGCAAACCCAATTTAACGGCGTTAATTTTTTTATCGCGCAATTCATTTAAAAAAAATTTTGGCCTAGCAAACTTTAGTCTTTTTCCGCATGCTTTTGCTACAGACACATTCATTTCAATGACTTGCGCGAGGACGTTTTGTTGCTTCGTCTATGTTTTGTTCCTGGCTATTGACCTGAAACAAAACAACAGGCACGCCGCACACACTTGTTTGGGCTTGCGAGCCGGCCAAATAGTAGGTTAACGTTACGTTTTGAGTGGATGACGAGCGCGAGACGCCGAAATGGATGCCAATAAGATTCTGAATGGAAAGTTTACTTTTAAAAAGTTGTGATCTGTTCACCAAAGTGATCTGTGTGTTTTGTCGTTGTGAACTGAGCTATCATCATCGCAGATTTGCAGCACGTCCAGTCTGAAGCTATGTTTACACGGAAACGATTTGAAGAGAAAACGCAAAAGTAGTGTTGTGTTATCACTTTTTATTCTGCGTTTAGACGACCGTTATGGGGGAATCCGTGTGCATATGGTGACTTCGATGTAGTATGCACTCCAGGCAGCTAGGTGGCGATGTGAAGCACTGCCACACAACAACACCAATATCTGAGTATATTTTGTACAACTGCTGAAAAGACTCGAGTACGTTTATCAGAGCCGCTAAGGCAACTTGAAGGTCCGACGTATGGAAATATTCAGACATGTTGGTTGTTACTTGCATGCCCGTGACGTAAACGCGTACGCGACGAGAGCCACTGTGAGTAGATTTGCGTTTTCACCCTTTAGACGGGAACGCGACGGTGGAGCGTTTTTAAGATTTCCACTCTGGAGGGTGGTTTCACTTTTTTGCGTTTTTAAGCTCCCAAAACGCCGTCGCCTTGTAAACGAAAGCCACATTGGATAAAATATTTTTACGTTTTCACCCGGAATCGTTCTCGTGTAAACAGGGCCTGAAATACCACTTGATGGCCAAGTACACACACACACACACACACACACACACAGCTGATGCGAATTCTCCGCCCCCTCGTCAATATCAGGACCTCGTCAGGATTTCTTTCACCCTTTTATTGATGGACACTGTTACATTGTGTGAGAGATTATTTGCTCCAAGCGAGAATGTTAGTGTGGAATTGAACACAGTATATGCCAATGTTGTTTTCAATAAAAAACATTTGCACAAAGCAAGCCGATCCACTTTTCCATGTTGATAAGAGCATTAAAATGAGAAAAAAATAATGGGACAAAAAGAAATCAAGAGACATTTAGAATAGATAAAAATGTGCAAATAATTGCGAGTTAACTATGAGATTAATCGCGATTTAAATATTTTAATCGTTTGACAGCACTAATAAATATACACATACACACAAGCCAATGCTACTAGGTGGCAGTATAGCACACAGGACAATTAGAATGAATTAGAGTTGACTATGTTAGATGTATCACTTTGTTTTTCCTTTTGTATTCAAAATATTGAAAAACTTGCTTACCATGTGAACAACTTTCTGAATTCATTTATTTTATTAGACTCATTACATGCAAAGTGAGATATTTCAAGCCTTTATTTGTTATAATTTGGATGATTATGGCTTACAGCTTATGAAAATCTTTTCACAATATTCTAATTTTGAATTTGGGGTTTTCATGAATGAAATAAATGAACTTTTGCACAATATTCTATATATTTTTCGAGTTTCACTTGTACACATATCTTCTGTGTAGATATAAATTCATATATTCAGGTATAAATACATTTGCAGTACTTCAAGAAAATACATTCTTGTCTTTGTTTAATAAAGCTTTTGAAACAGGCTTGGTATTTGCTGTTCTGAAATCAGAATAATCTACAACAATCCTGACCTATTCACAAACTGGACGATTAACTAGGCCCAATTTATACTTATGCGTCGACCTCCCGCCGTAGCTACGTCGTAGGCTGTGTGTAGCGCGCGTACCCTTCGGCGTACCCTGACGTGCACCTCTCCAAAAATGTAACAACGCGTCAATTCTACGCGTACCGCAAGCGCTGTGATTGGTCTGCTAGAACCGCTCCCCGGGTTTCACACGCTCCCTCTGCATGCGTCAAGGCGGACAACGACGCAGAAGTATGAATGAAAACCAACGCGTAGTCTATATCATATAGGCTCCGGCGTAGGTCCGACGCAGAAGTATAAATCAGCCTTTAGACTGGCACTGGTAGATTGAATGAATTATCCCTCCAGCTCTGGCACCCTGGATGGGTGTTTTCCCGAGTAAAAGCCTTGCATCTCTCTGAGAAATTGAATGGTATGGCAACATGTCTGAATTATTCTCTTTTTAATCATGTTCATTTTAATGCTCCTCACATTTAAATATTCAGGTGTAACAAATTGGAGAACGAATTCTGTGACATGACAACAATACTACCAGATGTACACACTGCAATGACGTTTAGAAGAACTGGTTACCAGGTGTATAAATTCTGAATGAAAATGTGATCACTGCTAGGTGCTAAATGACAGTAACTGAACCAGTCTTGCGAACAGTGCTAGTGGAAGTTGAGGGAATCATCAACTCTAAGCAACTCGGATAAGTTTCATCAGATGTTGCTGTCACGATGTTAGATTTTTCACACCATGGTTATTGTGGCCAAAATAATTCACGATATCGATATATCGCGATATCTATAGAAACCTTGGGGTAAAAAATGTCAAATCAGTCAAATTAATTTTTACTTTATTTAATTTTTATTTTTTGCATTTTTACTTCTTGCGTTCTTATATTTGAATGCACATTTTTGTGAAGTAAGACAAGCATGTGAAGTATATCTGGTTTCAAACTGGAGCGAAACACTGTCTGAATGTTTCCTGAAGAACTGAAAAGCTGTTGTTGAGCCGGTGCAAGTCATGCAGATTTGAACAAAACAAATCAAGTGCAAATACAAAAATACAAAAATAAGACGAGTAAAGAAAACAGGGTACTTAATAATCACCCTTTATTTAAACATATGAAAACAAAAACCCGCTGTTAACAGGTTAATGTCACATTTCCCATTCCATGACTAGTAAAATAATCGCAATTTACTCTCTGTAAAATAGCGTAATCCGCAGGGTGATGGACACGGAGATGGGTAAAAAGGTTGGTGGCTACACATTCTGCAGATTGGGCTTAAGGGGGTCGCACACCGGACGAGAAGCGCAGCTCCGCGCCGCGTCGCGTGTAGCACACCTGACGCGCACTTTCTCAGTTCATGGCCAGCAATATTGTTATGTTTAAGGACATTATGAAATTAAGATCATGTCTGTAGGCTACAATGTTATGATTGTACTGTACAATTAAATACAATCGTTGCTAAGTCTGCAGTCTGAACACTTTCCCTCAGTCAGAGCGCATCCGTTAACTGAATGATTTGAGAATCTCACCTGAAAATCCGAGCCATAGCTGGGCGTCGCGGACAGACGGCGAATGGTGCCGGTGGTGTGTGTAAAACTCCTAGAAAATAATGTGTTCGAATTTTAAAGAATTCTCTGCGCTTCTCGTCCGGTGTGCGACCCCCTTAAAAGTGCTGTTTTCTTTGAAGCCGAAGAACTCCCATACCAGAGTGGCTGCGCGGGCGCGCGCTGCGTCGTCTTCTCATTTGATATGTCAGCGGGTGCAATACTGCCACCTCAACTGGCGCTGGAGTATACGTGTCATGTTATCATTAAAGTCCTATTCATTTTAAACATTGTGGTTATCGCCAATACCGGTATATTGCCACACTCTAAATTAAAACGATGTCGATATTTCAAGCTTTGAATATCACGATAATCGTCAATACCGGTATATTGCGACACCCCTAGTTCCAGCAACGTTATGCTAACCTTAAGATAACATTCCAGCAACATTATACTAACGCTCCAGCAACGTTTTGCTAACATTCAAGCAACGTTTTGTTAACCTTAAGATAACGTTCCAGCAACATTATACTAACGCTCCAGCAACGTTTTGCTAACGTTCCAGCAACATTTTGTTAACCTTAAGATAACGTTCCAGCAACGTTATTCTAACCTTAAGATAACGGTCCAGCAACATTATACTAACGTTCCAGCAACATTATGCTAACGTTCCAGCAACGTTATTCTAACCTTAAGATAACGGTCCAGCAACATTATACTAACGTTCCAGCAACATTATGCTAACGTTCCAGCAACGTTATGCTAACCTTTAGATAACGTTCCAGCAACGTTTTGCTAACGTTCCAGCAACGTTATGCTAACCTTAAGATAACGTTCCAGCTACATTATACTAACGTTCCAGCAACGTTTTGCTAACGTTCCAGCAACATTTTGTTAACCTTAAGATAACGTTCCAGCAACGTTATGCTAACCTTAAGATAACGTTCCAGCAACATTATACTAACGTTCCAGCAACATTATGCTAACGTTCCAGCAACATTTTGTTAACCTTAAGATAACGTTCCAGCAACGTTATGCTAACCTTAAGATAACGTTCCAGCAACATTATACTAACGTTCCAGCAACATTATGCTAACGTTCCAGCAACGTTATGCTAACCTTTAGATAACGTTCCAGCAACGTTTTGCTAACGTTCCAGCAACGTTATGCTAACCTTAAGATAACGTTCCAGCTACATTATACTAACGTTCCAGCAACGTTTTGCTAACGTTCCAGCTACGTTATGCTAACCTTAAGATAACGTTCTAGCAACATTATGCTAACGTTCCAACAACATTTTGCTAACATTAAGATACCGTTCCAGCAACGTTAAGCAAACTGGACATTTCAACGTTTTTAGAACATTTCAAATCAACGTTCCCACAACCAAAATCGAACGTTAGGAAAACGTTCTCAGAACCTAAATTTGTTAGCTGGGGGTATTTCCAAGTCACAAATCGCTCGCCTTCAACTGGTCCAAAATGCTGCAGCAAGATTTATTCGCAATAGTCGTAAATATGATCACATCACTCCGATTCTAAGAGATCTTCACTGGCTGCCTACTCAGTATAGAATTGATTTTAAGATCCTTTTATTATTAATATTTGTATATATGTCTGCATAACCATGCTCCTATCTACAGAATTGCTGCATTCCTAGACCCCTTCCGGAAGCTCAAGATCAAGTGACCGTAACCTCCATCTGGACAAGAAATTGAATGCGTAAAATATGCATTGAATTGGAGGAATAACCTATGTTAGTGGATAATTTTGTAGTTTTTTTTCCCTGCTCATCTGAACACACGCAAATGCTGCAAGTCAGAACCAATCAATAACAGAGAGCGTTCACACAATGCATTCAAACAGCGCTGCATTTTCAAAAAGTATCATAAGAAACCATTGATGGTTTTTGGGAAACGCACAGAACAATGCTTAAAAGAAATTTCACAATAAACAAATTGAAATTGAAGCCTACATATTTTGTACAATTAAATTGTTTTAAGTTGAATGTTAAAAGTTCATACTGATGTTCTATTCTGTAGCTAGTTTTATAATTAATCATACACTGTCAGAATAAAAAGGTTGCATTTTATGGGTGCAACAGCCTGTCACTGGCAGCCCCATATGAACATGAACATTACAGTGACCATAGTTCAATTACACCTATAATATTTTGTAGATTTCCATGGTTACCACTACAAGTAAACATTTTAACCATGTGTAAACAAAAATATAATCTAATAAATTCCAATTAAGGCGTATTGGATGTTAAAATGCCTTTCAAATATAATGTTAAGTGGGTATCATTAACCATTTTACTCTTAGTAATTCTTAATTTAAGAAATTGTACATTTTAAAAGTTCAGTTTAGAGGTATCGTATCGGTATCGGCAATACTGTCCTTGAAAGCATTGTTATCGTAGCGAAAAATAAGTGGTGTCGCCCATCCCTAGCCTTTGGCATAACCACATACTCAGCAGGTCTTAATTGGTTCCACTGTATTCTTTCATCCGTACTGCAAGGAAACCCACCCTCATCCGGAATGCAGAATCCCTGACAACATCCAGAAGAATGAGCTTCCATGAGCAGTTAAAAAATAACTTTCCTTTTCCTTTAACCCTCCCTTGACTGGCTTATGCTACTCTAAGCAATGCCTGAACTTTGTATTTTGAGCACTTCCTGCGTTGTTTTTGCCACTTCATGATGACTCACTTGCTTTAGTCCTCATTCATAAGTCGCTTTGGACAAAGGTGTCTGCTAAATGACTAAAAAGGTAAATGTACAAAAAATGTAAGGAAATGAAAAAAATCTTTGAAAACCCAGTTGTACCGGAATGTACCCGTTTATGGGAAATTGTCACATCTATCTTGTTTATCTCCTGCAGTTACGCAGGGAAGGAGGAAAAAGTACCATCTTCTGTTTTAAAATGCTGTATTGTATGCGTTATGAAACTGCTCTGAAGCACAGGTTGAAGATCCAAAGGCAGCTTTTATTTAGGGTAATCTACAGTCATAATCCATGAACAGGCACAATGCAGACAAACAAAACATTAACCCTCTGGGGTTTGAGGTGTTTTCTGGGCCCTGGAAGTGTTCTAACATGCCCTGACATTTGTGCTTATTTCTGTTACATGTAACATTTTCATGGCTAAATTCTGAATATGCTGTAGCTATTCATCACAAACTCTGCTACAATAATATGTGAGCAGCATGTATGTAAAAGTTTGTAGTTTTGAGAAAATTACATTTATGGGTGGTTTGTAAAATGTATATGTCACTGAAATAAGGCCATAAAACCCATACTGATTATTTGTTCAAGATTTTGAAAACTGAATCACGATTTATCAGTGGTGGACAGTAACGAAGTAAATTTAATTCGTTACTGTACTTAAGTGGCTTTTTTGCGTATCTGTACTTTACTCAAGTATTTAAATTTTGGGAGACTTTTACTTTAACTCCACTACATTTCAAAGTCAAATATCTTACTTTTTACTCTACTACATTTTCAAAATCAGTCGTTCCTTTTTATTTATGAGTGGATAAAAACGTAACTGGTCAAACGAGCCACCAATCATAGTACAGCGCGCGCGCTTTGTTTTGAACTTGCCTTGGCGGTATCTACTAAGCGCGAACCAGAGCCGTTAAATATGAGAGTTGCAAACATAGATGGTTGTGACAGTGATCTCGCCGCCGCGCGGTCACGTTATTCGTGTAGCTCTCAATACTTCCAAACAAATCGCGTTGACAATGATTTTAAGCGGGACAGAGAGCAGCAGCTATTATTGCAGCAATTATCGGTAAGTATTGACGCATAATGTACATACATTGCTTATGTTGCCACTAAAATGACTTGCATATAATAGCTTTTTTTTCTGGGGAGTAGCCTAGCAGAAACACTGCATTAATACGTTTTTGTGTTTAATTTTGGAGGGAAATTGGCTGCTCCCATAACATAGAATATATATATATATATATATGTATGTGTGTGTGTGTGCGCGCGCGCGTGTGTGTGAATATATGTGTGTGTGTGTGTATATATATATATATTTAATGGCGTTGTGTAGGTTTATGTGAATGTATCATAACATTAAGATGTTAATAATTATGACCATAGGCGCTGGAGAAAAATATATACAGTAAATACTGTAAATGTTTTATACCTTATGGGAACAGTCCCTTTCCCTCCAGAATTAAACACACAAAAAATTTATTCAATTCAAATATATGCAAGAGTCTTGTGACAAATTATAATAGGACTTTATAGCCATCAAAAAATCAAAGTACTTGGATACTTAAGTACATTTGAAGTCAAATACTTTTGTACTTTTACTCAAGTGCATGTTTAAAGGCAGCACTTCTACTTTTACTTGAGTAATATTTTACCTTGAGTATCTTTACTTTTCAGTTACCTTGAGTATCAGTATCTTTCCACCACTGCGATTTATTTACAACACAACATAATCCAAAGATTGAAGGACAAAAATGCACATCATTGAACACACTGATCTAAAGACAGAGACTTGAACAGTCACACACCTTTGTGCCATTCCTGAAACAGTTCCTGTTCAACATACCTGTCATTTCCAAGGCGTTTGCTTTTTCATTTTACCATGTTTCATGTACTGTCTGCAGGACTCATCAGTGGCATCTGGTCCCTGGAAAAAAACAACTGTGAACATGCTGATATCAGGAGAAACTAGGGCTGGGCAATTTGGGGAAGATAATCTAATTGTGATTTTTTAAATTCACAAAAATATATATAAAGAACACCAGGTTTGTTGTTCCTTGTAGGCATTTACTTGTAGGGCTGCATAAAACAATAATAATCATTTTTACTTTACCCAACGATTCCACCTATCGGGAAGTAGGATTGTGGCAAGCGCTGATTAATTCTGACATGCAGTTCTCGTGGAAGCTAAAGCAAAGCGGAACTGTGCGATCTCTACGTCACCTTACAATCAGTGAACCTCTCTCCAAAGTCCACTCCAGCTCCCAAGATGGCCAACAGACAGAGCAAAGCTCGCATGGCTCAGAATTCGCCTCACTCGACACCACCGCTTTCCTCCCGCACAAGATCCCTCTCGCTCTGAGCAAGGGGCCGCAGCAACAGGCCTTCATCGAGCTTGGGCCGGGCCCCAGATTCCTCCGCTGAAAGACCTCACCGCTGCAGCGCCATATGCAGCCGGCTCCCCTCAGCCTTTTCCTCCCGCTGTTTCTTACCCTTTTCCTTTTCAGCAGCCTCCAGCTCCCGTTGCAGGCGCTAGCGCGAGGCTGCCTCCACTTGCAGCACAAGCCCATGTATCATCATCCTTCTTTTCCTTCTCATGCTCCAGCCAATGTTCCCTTCCAAGCCCCAGATAAGAGGCAGATTCAAGCGTGAGGCTGCCTCCGCCGACAATCGCAGCCCAAGCTTCTGTCTCTTTCAGCTCTCTCCTGCAAACCAAATCACAATACTCTCTCTACACAACAACACAGATAGGTCACCTCGGAGCCACCGTCAGTGGGTCACAACATCCGAGGACAGATCCTGGCAGGTGCGGATGTAGACCTATCATCTCAACTCTTTCTGCTCCCCAATTCTGTATCAGACCACCAAATAGACTGAGGGGATTTTTCAGTCACTTTATAAAACCCAAACCCACATTCATCTCACATACTTTCGAGAGATGAATGAAAAAAAATGGAAAGGAAAAAAGATCTAAGAAAAAATCGCTAGGATAATCCTCATCTCATCTACCCTCCTAGTTACTCCAAATTGTTCCAAACACGAACTCCTATCCCTGCTCGGCCACTTAAACTTCTCAATGCGCATCATTACGCAAGGCCGTCCTTTAATTTCCAGACAACAAACCAGACAACCCTACACTAGACATTCTCACAAAATGTATTCATACCAGCCCCTCAATACTGCCCGCACACTCTACACTATGTTTATTAGGTTTTTAGGTTTTCTTAGATGCTCGTAAATCGCTATCACCTTCAGATTAGACCCAAAAGTCTACCCCACAATCTCAGACCTATCAGTACTTGATAGCGATACAATCTCATACTTGATAAAACAAAGCAAAACAGACCAAGCTAAAAAAGGCCATTTTATCTATATTTTCAATATCTCATCTCCAATCCAACCATACTAAACTGTCCTTGCGTACCTCCAACTTAGATACTCTCAGGCCACATCTCCTTTCAAACCTCTTTTCATAGATGACTCCAACAAACCTGATACACGCTTTTAGTTCCAAAAACACCTCAAATCCGTCCTTCAGCAATCAGAAATCTCAGCGCATATTTTTTCCAGTTACTCTTTCCGCATCGGGGCATCAACTTCAGCAGCCCGAAAAGGCCTCTCCCAGCAGAAGATCCAAGCTCTCGGAAGATGGTCTTCAGACGCTTTCCAAAGCTACATCAGGACCAACCGGTTCCACATCAAAAAAGACCATCAAACCTAATCGACTAAATTAAAAGAAAAATGTTTAAAAAAATGTTTAGGTTAGGGTTGCAAGGCTGATGTGTTGCACTGCGTGAGCCAAATGGTGGTAGACCAGATACTGACTGGTTTTCGGACATATGTACTCGTCACTGCCCTGAAGCGCGAAAATCAGCCTTATAAATTTCAACCGACCGCTGGCCCGTCTCAGTCTTCATCGAGCAAGGATACTTGAGTATTGCATTTAATTTACCCCAGCTAAATCAGATACGTAATTATTCAAACACAACCTACAACTTGTCTAATGTGATATATTTATTAGTTTTATTTGTTCTATATAACTGAAGGGACAGAATAATGTTAATTCATGGAGTTTGCGATCTTGTGTAAATTACAGTAGCCTACCAGTGTATGCTAACGTTAGCTATAGCCTATTTCTTTTAGTATTCAGTTATCTTTTAATCCTTACCATAGGAAAAGTGTTGAAAATCTTTTGGTCAGGTATGACAAATATTTTAACTTCATGCCAAAAGTCATAAGCCATAATGAAGCAAAAATTACTTTAATGATGAATTAACAGCACTCCTTGAACAAACATCGACTTATGTAACTTACTTGCTGCACGCTAATGTCTTTTCCTTTTTCCTTGCTCGCACACCTGTTTATCTTTGATTTGTCTGCTATTTATGCTATCATGTCTGCTCATGGTAGTACTCCCTGTTTAGTCCTGTCATGTGAAGCTCCGATTTTCTTTGTTCTCTGACAAGTTTACCTGTGCCTGTTGATTTAATGTTCTGATCTACCTTTGTTTTTTATGTTTTATTTATTATACTTAAAATAAATTTGTGTATTCGTATATTTTTTTATTTCTTTCACAATGTATGACTTTTGAAAATGCAATATGATTACCAAATGCAGTTTTAATAAAGTTGAATTAGCTAGGGTGACCATATTTTAGTTTTCAGAAAAGAGGACGGGGGGCGTGGTTAGGGGGTGAATGCACCAAAAAATATTTGATCAAACAAATGCCTTCACAACCTTGCAACTATGTTATTGTACTTTAACACATAAAGTAATATATCCTTTCCATTCCAGGTTTGGCCCGCAACAATAGAATAATATATAAATAAATAAAATAGTTTAGCTTTTAACACCTTTTTCATGACACTGTTTCTTTTCATGGCCAATCCTCCTGATGTTCTCTTCTATACTTTCCATATGTGGGCTTCTAGGTCGCTATATAGTACCTTTATTTGACACTGGCACGTACGTGACACCTTTGCAGGTCATGCATGCTGCTTTACACGAAACGAAAACACAGGAATTGTCTCTGTAAATTAAGGAGCCCCTAAAGGGACGTGGTGGTGGGAAAAAAAATTAGGATGGGAGAAATTTTTTTTTTCAAATCTTTTGCGTTCCCACGCAAAACCTGTTGTGAGCTCGGACAGACACTTCCTGTTTAATGTCCCGCTGGCAGTGCTTCAGAGCTCCGTACGTTAATGGAGCGCTGTCCAGTCTGAGGAGCAGGAGGCGGGAGAAAACCACGATCTCCGATATTTTGAATTGCAGTACCTATTTCGACCACTAGCTGTCATTCTTACAGACTGCACCTTTAAGTCTTCACGGTTACTTCTGTGGTTTAGTGATTTTACAACAGCTAAATATCAAAATATTAAATATCAATGCTGAAGTCTGAAATCTTAAAGTGAAGACAAAAGCTGGTTTTTCCAGTAATTTCCAGGGTGGGTTTTAGGCATTGCTGCTTAAAAGACTCTCGCTTCACATTCGAACACATAAAGCCTGATTAACGACTGCAAACTGGTATGTATCCCTCTTTTACTTTCCTGAGTTAACGATCTTCTAATCATTAATTCATACTAAATATATGTATAGTTACATTTAACTTAAATTGCCTGCAGGTTAATAAGATGATAAGATGAAACGTTATCAATCAAATGTGCTCATTATGATTTCCAGTGACAATGCATGCATGTGCTTTTCTTCTGCTGAGCTTTGCTGTGGCTCTTGGTCATGCATCAGACTGCCGCTGTGTTGTCTCCCCACACTAGGACAGCCTCTCAACTCCCTCAGAAAGTATTTCAGGGCCAGAAATACGTATTCCATCAACTTGAGACAATTGATTTGCCAATCAAGATGATGCCTACCCAGATCCCCTGGGCTGGACGACCACTTAAGACTGCTACCCAGCCCGACAGGGAGGCGTCTGTCGTTAGCATTCTGCGACAACAAGACGCACCTAGAGTGGGACCCAAGGTGAGGAACCGGGGTCTGAACCACGTAGAAAGGGAACGAAGCCACAGCGCGTAACCCTTACCATAAACATGGATTTTTGAAAGTACACGAAGCGTTCAGCGCGTGACTTACCATAAACATGGATTTTTAGAAAGGACACGAAGCACTCAGCGCATGCTCTTGCCTTTATTTGCCCTTGGGGATTGTATAGTTATTTGAGACACAACTGAAGTGGTCTCATGTGCAAAAGGCCCAGAGGGATCCCTGTGAACGCAGCTGCCATGAGACCTATGTAATGTCCTGACCTAGCCAGATGCTGCTTTAGGGTGTTTAAAATGGTCTTGACACAAGCGGGGGACAGTTGTGCCCTGATGGTGACAGAGTCCCATTTAACCCCCAAGCACGTTACCCTCTGGGGAGGAGAGTGAACGCTTTTCTTGGCGTTGCAACTCAGCCCCATATATGTCGAAGCACAAGCTCTTGAGACTGGGCCAGTATCAGCCAATAGTCTATGTAACATGGCTAGGTCGAATGGAAGGACCCGGAATTGGTAAGCTTCGCCCCCAAAAGCAAACATCAGGAACTTCCAGTGTTGTGGCAATATTTCTATATGAAAATATGCGTCTTTTAAGATCAACCGTGAAGATCCAAACGCGGTGTTGAATTTACAACACGATCTCCTTGATATAGCACCTTGAACTTGAGCGTTCTAACGGAACGGTTCAAGCCTAAAAGATCTAAAAACGGACGCAGTCCTCCATTTTTTTGTGACAGCAGATGCGCCTATTCCTGTTTCACGGTAGTGGGAACCACACCGTTAAAACGAGGGCGGCAACATTCCTTTTTACTGTCTTTAGGACACAAAAAGAGATACCCGGCAGTAGCTTTTACGCTGCCAAAGTCTCTTTAATACTTCCTGTTAGGGAAATGTTGAATGTAATTTGTCCTGGGCGATAACAGGAAACAAAAGAACATTCAACATTTCGCTGGAAACCGCTGCCCCCTGAATCACCAGAGGTGGCAACGATGTTACAGTGGTTTCGAAAGGGCTGCTGAGTGCGACGAGCCGGTCACCAGTCTTTTTACGAGGGGGAACGCAACTTGCCATACTCTGCTTTGAGCCCCCCTTTTTCTTTTTCTTTTTAAATCAGATCAGCCTGATATGCCTGCATCACTGCCATAGTAGCCAGTCTGACCCCCACCAGCGTGGATGTTATACACGACTTGGTGGGGAGTGCTGACTCCTTAAATAATATGAGCCCCAGAGAAGAGAGAGACCGCAAGCGTCTCATCTGACTGGCGCATCGTAAACCACATGCCCCTGCACCCACAATAGTCTAATAGATTGACGTCGAGGGCACAAAGATGCACGAAGAATAAGGTTTGCCCCATGCACGAGTTAACGTCATGGAGATCCTCAAGGAGGGCAGTTTAGCTGTAATCTGGCCACAGCACGGGACACCACCTCGAGTAACCTCTCACACGCTTTATCATAACGAGAGAAGTGCTCGGAGGCGGTACGCCCAAAGTCCATCATTTTAGATGGATTTTTCAATATTTAATTCCTCAGAATTAAATGTGACCAAAGAATAGCCAGACAATATATTAATACAAACATCTGATATATTGCATTGAATATCTGATTTCTCATATATTATCATTTAATTCATCAGCAACAAAAACAGCCAAATATCAATCAGACAAGCAAACACGGTCTGAATGACAGGCTGTAAAAATCTTTCATAAGATCAGCCTAGTATGCCTGTAACACAGCCATGGTGTACAGCGCAGTACCAGCCTGACCCGCTGAAAATGCATGTGATAATGCGATCCCAGGGGAGAGAAAGCCCCTCTACGATCTGAGGCAGCATCATATAATCGCGTGCCTTTGCACCCGCGATAGTCGAATTGGTCGACGTCGAGGGCACAAAAACACGTCATGTGTGTATATATATATACACTCACCGGCCACTTTATTAGGTACCCCATGCTAGTAACGGGTTGGACCCCCTTTTGCCTTCAGAACTGCCTCAATTCTTCGTGGCATAGATTCAACAAGGTGCTGGAAGCATTCCTCAGGGAGTTTGGTCCATATTGACATGATGGCATCACACAGTTGCCGCAGATTTGTCGGCTGCACATCCATGATGCGAATCTCCCGTTCCACCACATCCCAAAGATGCTCTATTGGGTTGAGATCTGGTGACTGTGGAGGCCATTTTAGTACAGTGAACTCATTGTCATGTTCAAGAAACCAATTTGAAATGATTAGAGCTTTGTGACATGGTGGAAGTAGCCATCAGAGGATGGGTACATGGTGGCCATAAAGGGATGGACATGGTCAGAAACAATGCTCAGGTAGGCCGTGGCATTTAAACGATGCCCAATTGGCACTAAGTGGGCCTAAAGTGTGCCAGGAAAACATCCCCCACACCATTACACCACCACCACCAGCCTGCACAGTGGTAACAAGGCATGATGGTTCCATGTTCTCATTCTGTTTACGCCAAATTCTGACTCTAACATCTGAATGTCTCAACAGAAATCGAGACTCATCAGACCAGGCAACATTTTTCCAGTCTTCAACTGTTCAATTTTGGTGAGCTCTTGCAAATTGTAGCCTCTTTTTCCTATTTGTAGTGGAGATGAGTGGTACCCGGTGGAGTCTTCTGCTGTTGTAGCCCATCCGCCTCAAGGTTGTGCGTGTTGTGGCTTCACAAAGGCTTTGCTGCATACCTCGGTTGTAACGAGTGGTTATTTCAGTCACTGTTGCCCTTCTATCAGCTCGAACCAGTCTGGCCATTCTCCTCTGACCTCTGGCATCAACAAGGCATTTCCGCCCACAGAACTGCCGCTCACTGGATGTTTTTTCTTTTTCGGACCATTCTCTGTAAACCCTAGAGATGGTTGTGCGTGAAAATCCCAGTAGATTAGCAGTTTCTGAAATACTCAGACCAGCCCTTCTGGCACCAACAATCATGCCACGTTCAAAGTCACTCAAATCAACTTTCTTCCCCATACTGATGCTCGGTTTGAACTGCAGGAGATTGTCTTGACCATGTCTACATGCCTAAATGATTGGCTGCTTAGAAATTAAGTGTTAACGAGCAGTTGGACAGGTGTACCTAATAAAGTGGCCGGTGAGTGTATATATATATATATATAGGGCCTGAATTTCGTTTTGGAAAATGGGGGGGAAATCCCCCCTTAGATGATTCTCATGGGGGGGATTTTTTTTGTTTGAGGGGGAGAAAGGGGGTGGGCATTTTTTCCAAACAAAATTCTTACATTTATCTTGCCTAAATGTTTGCGCTCATTGCATTTTTACAATAGGGTAATAGTGTTGTTAAGAATTTACATATCACAAGGAAGCTTGATTTAAATTGTTTAATTAAATTGAAAAAAGTAGCACAAATAAATACAATGGAATAAAGATACAAATAAAGATAATTAAAGAGAAAAGTTTTCAGTGGGTCTAACACTAGTTAATTCATATACAGAAACTGAATAAAGTAATCAAATGGAAAATAACACTGGGTAGTATTTTAGTCCTGAATAAATTAAATACATAGGCTATTAATCCTGATTCCTTTAACTTAAAGCTATCTTTTGTTGTTTTGCAAACAAAATTAATGACAGACACATATGGCTGCCGTCACTTTAAGAGCTAGTGCACGGATCCTGTGTTCATTATACTGGCATGCGTTTCATGCTTATTAAAGACAAAACCGACTATGTTTAGAGTATAGCCTACTCACAAAGACCGAAATTGACAATTTTGCATGTTAAAGCAATATAATCCGCGAAAAATAGTTACTAGCCAGCTGTTTTTGAGGCGGATTTTCTATGAATGCGCGCATAGAAAATAATCTCAGAGAGCGCGCGAGCACTGATTAGTTTAAAATCGCTTGAATGTTTAAACTGGTAAGACTTAAAAAGACTTCAGTCACGATGCACTGCTGGCCCGATTGTGCAAGTGAATATTCCGTCATGTCCCGACCTTACAGTCTATGGTCCCGACTCCAAAACGCGAGTGTGTATTATCGCCGCAGCGCTTGATGCTTGCCTTGCACAACACATTATGAGAAGAGATAGAAGAGCGTGCGGCACCGCTGAACATCACGCTGTTTGTGAAATTGCGTCTAGAAGATAGTTGTTAAAATAATGATTTGATTTTATTATCTGTGTGGATTACGATTGCGGGAATTTCCCACATTATAAATGGGAGACCTGCGGGAATGATTAGATTTATGCGCAATACCCGCAATCCCGTGCCGAAATTCGAGCCCTGATAAATATATCAATCTTTATTTATAAGCTTTGAGTGTTTTATGGGACTCTTTATATGGGACTCTTTTGTGTGATCAGTGTAGTCTGGCCACTGCACGAACGATTGCCCCGAGCAGTTCTCCTTTTATCATCGCGGGAGGAACGCTCGGAGGCGACGAACTCATGAGATTCAGTGTCCTCCAACCGAGCCGAAGAAGCGCCGAGGCACGCTTCGGTAGTCAGGCAAAAGGACATCACGATCTAGAGAGAGAGAGCGAGCGAAAAGGACGCACCCATCTCTCGCTCCTCAGCCAGATTGACACGCGAGCCCCACAATCGCATTGCGGGTGCTACCCCTTTGAAATAAGCAAAGCGAACGCGAAGCACTTAACTGTGAACACTCCACTGTGCTCGCAATCACCATGCTCAAACGCAAGGGCTGCATGCTCTTTCCCCAAACAAACAAAGCAGTAAGTGTGTGTATCCAGTTCTGACATAGGACGTGAACATGGAGGGACACAGCGCTTACTCTGTTGACTCATTTCTCTTTTTAGTTTTTCTAAAGTCTTTTTAGATCGTTGAGAGATGAGAAAGAGAAAATCTGCACACTGCCAGTGATAAACTAAATAACTCCTAACAAAGATCTGTAGTAGACAGAGAGGAGATAAATGCTTGCACACCAAACACAGAGAGGTCTCTGAAGACAAAAGACCTGACGATGCACCTGCGGCTCATCTAATTATAGCCTCGTGTCGCGGGTGCGCGCCGATGACATCACCAACCGAGGCTATATTACCTCCGGTCGATTCTATCGACGTGTTTACACACTATATTCACAGCGGGTCACGATTAAAGACGTTCCCAATGCGCTAAGCAGCGCAGCATCGATTGTAGCTTTTGAAAGGGAACGACGATCTCCGATATTTTGAATTGGACTGCAGTACCTATTTCAACCACTAGTTGTCATTCTTACAGACTGCACCTTTAAGTCTTCACGGTTACTTTTGTACATGTAAGCAGCTTTCTCTACCGTGAACAAGATAATAATGATTTTCCCAGATGCTGACATACAGATCAAACTTTAAATCTGAGGTAGTAGACATATATTTCTCTTGGTTGTTTAGTTTCCGTAACTTTATATCGTGGCGCTGTGCTGGGCGCGTCGACTATTTTTCCTGTTGTTAAACTAGCAAAAGTGGATTTGGATACACCATAAGTGCACTTGCGGCGTGCACTTTAGACCAGTGGCGTAGGTTTGATTTTGAAATTGGTGGGGACGGGGACATCAATATTTAATATAAAAAGTGTTGATCGAAAATATTGCTAGGGATATATCAGTGTCACTGGATATTGATAGGGACACGTCCCTAGCGTCCCTACTAAATTCTACGCCCCTGCTTTAGACCATGCTCTTAGATCCTTAAAATAGGGCCCTTTGTGTTACGTACCTCTTATGATTCTAAAGTATTTAGACTAGTTACAAAACTTGTGAAATCTAATGAAATGTTGAGGTACATGGTAGCTCAGTAGCACCGGCGATGGTCCGCCAAAACACATTTTATTTGTATGTGAATGCTGTTTTACATGAATATTATGACAGGAGTGAAGCACAAAGCTTTGTTTACAAAATAAATAATAGGTGAGTAATTAAATGTTACATCGCAGCCAAATGTTTGCATCCGTGGCGAATGAGAGAGTTGTGTGTGAGCCCATAAATTTAAGCTTTGTATTCTGTTTTGCGATCTGGTCACCCGATTATCAGTGAATTTAACACTATCCCATCAGTTATTCCCCTGGACATGGAATCTCTTCTTTTCCCAAATCTTCACTCACATCTCACCCATTTTCGAAGGTGATTATAAACGTTTCTTCCTTTGGTTTGCTTTAAAGTAGGCCTATTATATTCACATTCTTTACTGTTGTAAAGTATAAAAACGCTGTAGGAAAGATAGCCTACCTTTTTATTTGCAGGTCAAATTCTTTTTAACACAGTTGTGCTTGTTATTATACTTGGTAAGGGACGTCAAGTTTATTTGTAAAGCACGTTTCACACGCGCGGGTGATTTTAGTTTCACTTTCTCTGGCAGCGCAAAATCAAACCTGCCTAAATGTCTTGCCCTTGTGGAAGATAAAATTCACTCTTCAGACCTTTTACAACAAGTAGAAAACATGAAGATGTAAAAAAAAAAGAAAAGAGATGTTCTTTCTGCTCGTGTCCCACATCCCTGATCTCTCTCTCAGCGCAGAGCGGTAGCCTTAGGCTATATGACACGTCTGGTCCATTACCACCACCGAAATGCGTTACAAATTACTTTTTAAAGCATGTATTTTGTAATCTGTTGAGAAATACATTTTAAAAGTAACCTTCCCAACCCTGATTATAAGTATAAAGCAATGTCACTTTGGATAAAAGCATCTGCCAAATACGAACAAACTAACAAAAAATCAGCCCTGTGAAGCTGTGGCTTACAGTGATATTACAACAGCTAAATATCAAAATATTAAATATCAATGCTGGAGTCTGAAATCTTTAAAGGTGCAAAACGCAAGTCTCTGAGTTTTTGCAGAACTACGCCCCCTCTGGCGACAAGCGAAACTGCAACCAGAGTTGTGCACGCTCATGGACCACACGCACACATGCACGAGCTGTTCATAACTAAAGGAGCATCTGCCGCACAGATCTTTGGTGTACAGCCAAAATGTCTTCAGAGGTAATAAAGTTATAAATCTGCAAGTCATTTCAAATATATGGAAGGAAAGACATTTGAGTAAATTACTCTTATGTGTGAGGGGAAAACGGGGGTAGTAGAAAACTTTGTTTATGTGTTTACTGTATCCACCTATGATTGTATTGTTATGAAAACACGTTCATGAACAATATAATTGATTATTTCGCAAAAGCTCAATATATTAATCATACCATACACGGTTGGTCAACAACGTTCACTCAAATGTCTCAAGGTAATAAACAATCAAATGTCACCATGAAGTTTTCATAAAAGCCAAACAGGCTAATCCGCCTGCTAATCAGCCTGTTTTACTGATCTGCTAAGTAGAATATTCCAATAACAATACAGCCTTTTTCTGTTAGAATTTACTCAAAATTTGTGTCTAATTATCGGTCATATTTTTCAGCATGTTATATCACACTCAAGAATCTTGAACTGTTTTGCTAATTACTAAACTACATGTAGCGCTGATTTATTTAGTAGATATTTTGACAGGGACAATACACACTGACAAACATTAATGTGAAATGTGTCAATACTTTATTTAGTAAATAGTTAGTACTATTCTTCCGAACACAATTTCTAGTTTATGAAACTGTTCACTAACAATGGTAGTAAAACCAATTCTGATTGTACATGTATCTAGCTTACGCTAAAGCATTACACATTTTACGCATCGTCATTTGTTGTCATACATAGATTGGCCGTATCAAACATTAGAGACTGGGCTATATCTTACCGTTTTATCAAGAAATAAGCCAACTGAGGATCCCGTTTGAGACCAAGAGCAGACCGGAGATCTCTCTATTTGTTGAATGCCTTCCCGAGGTTGACTCTCGTCTTACTCCGACGCCTGTCTGACTCCAATTTGGCCCTTTTGGTGGCACTAGACAATTTTTTTTTTTTTTTTACTTTACGTGGAGTTTGCGTTGGAGTTTGGAATGGACTACAAGCCGGTCTCTTTGAATCCATCTTCTACCTTTGACGCACGAGTTGTCTTCGCTGATGCGGAGAATGGCGGCGCCGGCGAATACACAAACCTGCGAGACATAGCCTGGTGAGCGTGAACGCGCATGACGTCACGCCCAGTCTCAAATTCGAGCCCGAATCCCTCTTATATATTTTACTGTACAGGATTATAGAGGCAATCTCAGTGCGCAGAGAAGGGCTCATTCAGCCCATCAGGCAGTTCTTTAAGCATGTATAGGATAGAAAAACAGGTATTTTTAATATGAAAAGTTGCGCAATGCACCTTTAAGTGAAGACAAAAACAAACAGCCAGAAAAACCAGCTAGACTTAACTTTGCAGTCTAGCTGGTTTTTCCAGTAATTTCCAGGGTGGGTTTTAGGCATTGCTGCTTAAAAGACTCTCGCTTCACATTCGAACACATAAAGCCTGATTAACGACTGCAAACTGGTATGTATCCCTCTTTTAGTTTCCTGAGTTAATGATCTTCTAATCATTAATTAATATTAAATATATGTATAGTTACATTTAACTTAAATTGCCTGCAAGTTAATAAGATGATAAGATGAAACGTTATCAATCAAATGTGCTCATTATGATTTCCAGTGACAATGCATGTATGTGCTTTTCTTCTGCTGAGCTTTGCTGTGGCTCTTGGTCATGCATCACATGTAAGTTAGATAGTGGACAGTCATTGTCCACATTGTCATTTATAAAGCAATATACAGCTGTTGATTTTTTTTAAGGCTAAATATTTTTCTTTGTCTTTTTTTTATATCTCATGTTGTCAGGAGCCACCACCTGGTAAGTACAGTACAGTCACATTCATCTGTGGTAAAGTGTTTCCAAGATGAAATATCCCTTTTTAACTGCTCATTACTGCTTGATGTAATTGCTCGTTTATCGCTTACTTTCATACGGTTTCATTAAATTTACATTTTGTCCAGCACTCAATGCACACAATCCTCATTCCCTGTCTGTGTCTTTTGTTGACTTCAATATAATTTTCTCCAAGTCATTGATGAGAAATGGAAGAGCATTCCGGATATAAACGAAGGTAAAACTATTATAGCATTTCAAGAACCCAAATACATTTATATAAGCAGTAAGATAACTTGTATCTATTTTTGTTGACTATTTATTACTTTTACTCATTGTTTTATTGAAGCATATTTACTGTGAACTGAAATCTCTTGTGGTATTAGGTTTAAATCTCACAGAAGGAGACATCAAGGTAAGTCTGTATATATATATAAATGCAGGTAAGTCTATATATATATGAAATCAGGATACTTGAAATGATCTGTTTAAAGCCTAGGCAAGCGAGCGCCATTCCAGGGAATCAGTCCTGGTGGGATATTCCCGTCCCCTATGAGCTGAGTGTAGATCTCAGTAAGATTTCAGACTCCTCACTTACGCTTCAATTAACTTTGAAATATATTTAATGTAACTTTGTTTTCCACTCAGTTTTGTTTGTGTTTATAGGTATGAACTCCAGAGGAGTCATTTTGAGAGCCTTTGAGCAGTTCAGACTGAAATCATGCATTGACTTTAAGCCCAGAGCGGCAGAAGAGTTTTACATCTCTGTGGAGAGTCGTGAAGGGTCAGTCATATACTATAGACTGTTCTGATGTGGACTATGCTATACTGAATCTGTAGAGTCAAATATTTCAGTTAATTATTTACCAATCAAAAGTTTGGACACTTATAATTTGACAATATAATTAGACTGGCAGCTTTATCCGACTGTGTGTTGTGTGAATGCCTTGTGTTGCAGGTGTTGGTCATATATCGGACGCACGTCTCCTGGAGGCCAGACTCTTTCCATTGGGAATGGCTGTGGAATAAAAGCCATTGTTGAGCATGAGTTTCTTCATGCACTGGGACTCTACCATGAGCAGACGAGATATGACAGAGATGATTATGTGACAATCAGATATGAAAACATCATCAAAGGTTGCCATATCATTTTATTATTAATTTACATTGTAAAATAGTCAGTGTATTAATTTGCTTTACATACTGAGTGTCAATATTACTAAAGAGAACTTACAGAAAATAAGCCAGTCCTTTTGAACAATCATCTTAATAACTGCAATAGTCTTTATTTTTAGGGAATGAGAGTTATTTCAATAAATCCAGTGGGAACGTGTCCGGCACCCCATATGATTATTACTCTGTGATGCATTTTGATCAAAATGCCTTCAGCAACGGTAATGGATCCACGATCATTACCAAGCGTCCCGAGTTTCAAGATGTGATCGGACAACTAATGGAAATGAGTGAATATGATGCGATTGAGCTCAACAAACTCTATAAATGCAGTAAGTATTTGACCGTTTTCATTTGTGGCCTTTAATGTTTTGTTTCTTTTCTATTTGTGGATTGTATGTAAGACTAAAATGAAGTTGCGGTTGCTGGATATCTCATCCGGACCGATATTTGATGCCAGGGAGACCCATTATGATGAATTGAAATTGTAATGAATTGATTTAGTCTCAGTGTTTGTTTGTTTGCATTGCAGATTCCTCCATCTCTTTCCTTGACCACTGTAGTTTTGATGATGAATCTCTGTGTCAGATGAGTGTCTGTTCTGCTGTTGATTATGGCTGGCAGAGACTGAAGTCAGTGAGTGGCATCAATGTGACTGACCACAGCTACTTGGGCAAAGAGCAGAATGGTGAGATCTATTATAAGAAAACCACTTCACTTCCATCCACAGTTGCAGTCACTGTACCACCCAGTTCCCCAAACCACACCCGTTTTCATGCCTGCAGGGACGTCTTTCTTCATGCACTTCAGCACTGAGGGCAGAAACCAGGGGGACACAGCCAGATTGGAGAGCAAGACACTGACCCCTACAAGAGACTGCAAAGTCCAGTGCCTGCAGTTCTACTACTATCACAGCGGGAATGAGTCTGACCAGCTCAACATCTGGATCCGAGAGTACCAGGATAAAGCAGACAGCAGAGGAACTCTCAGACTTATGGATCAGATCACAGGTCCGTCTCTCCTGCAGAACTTTACAGACTACAAGTCAAATACACTGTAAAAAAATATTTGTTAGTTTGACTCAGAAAAGTAAGTTACCTGGTTGCCTTAAAATTTTGAGTTAATTGAAACTAAAAATGTGAGTTTTTACAACAAGTGATTTTGTTGTCCTAATTTAAGATTAAATATTGTATCAACTTATTCAAGCAATCAAAGGGATTAAGTTAATTTATAATATTAAATTAGGTTGAGTGAATTTAAAATTGTATGAACAAACAATTTTAAGTTCACTCAACTTAATCTCAACTACATATAGTTTGTTGTAACAATTAACTAAGTTTACACGGTTGCCTTAAAATTACGAGTTAAATCAACTTCCAACACAACTTAAAACAACAAAAGATTTTTGTTAAAACAAATTATTCTGGAATAACAGAGCACAAATAAACCATATCTTTAACATTTATTATAACATTCACAAAAATATGAATTCATTGAATTGTCTGACAAATATAAATTATACTTAGTATAAATGAGTATGATAGAATGAACTGCTGCTTGAATAAAAAACATTAAAGCAACAGAATACAAGCTGTTGCTATAAATGTCAAGCATGTGTGAGAATAAACAAATGTCAGTGTGATGACATTAACATCAGCTTGAATAAAAGGATTAGTTCACTTTAAAAAAAAACGTTTGCTGATAATTCACTCACCCCCATGTCATCCAAGATGTCCATGTCTTTCGTTCTTCAGTCAAAAAGAAATTAAGGTTTTTGATGAAAACATTCCAGGATTTTTCTCCATATAATGGACTTCAATGGGACCCAAACGCTTCAAGGTCTAAATGACCGTTTCAGTTCAGCTTCATAGGGCTTTAAACGATACCAGACGATGAATAAGGGTCTTATCTAGCGAAACGATCGGCCATTTAAAAAATAATTAAAAAAGTTTAAGTTTTATAAGCACAAATACTCGCCTTGCTCTGTTCTGTGATGCGCGTTTCATGTGACGTCACGTAATACGCTGTTCGATAGGAGGATTGGAAAAAGTGGACTGTATTAGGTAATGGTTCAGATCTAACTTTCCTCAATGGGGTGTCGGTCAGAACACACTGAATTCAGATCAGTTCCATGCAAAGGAGGTTTATTTGTTAACAGTCTTTGGCTGTTCACAACACAGCAGTACACAGGCTTTACTTATTACTGGTATTTAGATGTGCGTACGTGTGTGGTCTACAAAGGAAAATAAAGATATATATTAACCATATGTCTTGAGTATTATTACACAAACATAATTTCCATAAACAGATACATATTTCTCCAATAAAGCAATTCTCAAGTTAAATTTAGGGTAAGATAAAGGAATAAACGCATAATCAAAGATATTATTATACAACACCGCCACTTAGTGGTCAGAAATGGCATAACATTCAAAACCGAAACCAAATCTGAGGTAATTTAAATGAACGGCAGATAATCATAAAGATCACGTCCTTAAACTCGAAATAACAAGAGTTTCAAATACTAATGTAACAATCACACATACATATACACAATCAAACACTGGGTGCCATCTCAATATTATAAATTGCAAATAATATCGAACATAAACGGCACCTTCACGAGCCCTTAACCTCACGCGATTAACGGATTCATCTCTCTTAAACATGCATCACTTTATGAAAGTATGACATCAAGGCTTTACAGCTCCTTAACAAGTATTGATAACCAAACTAGGTAAACAGTCAACTTACATATATTTATTGACGCACTTCGCACACACAGTCTTGCTTGTACAGTCCCGCTTTGTGCTGATGATGACTGAAAGTAAGTAGCGCATGCGCACATGACTCGGCCTTTCCAACAACGCAGTTACGTTGAAAAGGTCACGAACGAACGTCGCAAACGCGCATATTCCTTATTCATCGTCTGAGATCGTTTAAAGCCCTTTGAAGCTGCACTGAAACTGTAATTTGGACCTTGAACCGTTTGGGTCCGTTTGGGTGAGTAAATTATCAGCAAAAGTTTTTTTTTAAAGTGAACTAATCCTTTAAGTGCAATAGAATTAAAAACAAAAACTCATTTAATGAACATGACACATGAAAATAATTTGCTCAAAACAATATTTTGTCTGTTCAAAAAAACAAAACCAGTATGGAGTATGCGACAACCTCATAAAGTGAATGAAATGAGAAAACTGTTAACAAGCAAACCACAAAAAAAAGGGCCACTATTCAAAACAAATCTCAACGAATATTATTAAAAGCATTTCTCAAACAGCATTAAAAGTGTTAGTTCAACCAAAAATTAAAATTGTCATTACTCACAATTACCGGTACTCACTATATTCATTTGTCTTTGGAACACAAATTAAGATGTTTTTAATGAAATTTGAGAGCTTTTTTCCCATCCATTGACAGCCTATGCAATTACCACTTTCAAGGCCCAGAAAGGTAATAAAGACATCATTGAAGTAATCCATGTGACTCCAGTGGATTAACCTCAAGTTTATGAAGTGATGTGAGTGCTTTGTTTGCGCAAAAATTAAAATATTTACAAAATATGAATCTATCAATCTCCAATGCACGTTCACATCGCTTCATAAACTTGAGTTGCATAGGCTGTCAATGGATGGAAAAAAAGCTCTCAAATTTCATTAAAAAATGATTTGTGTTCCAAAGTCAATGAATATCTTACAGGTTTGGAACGACATGAGCGTGAGTAATGACTATTTTCATTTTTGGGTGAACTAAGCCATCAAGCACCAATCTCCTCCTCTAACACCACAGCCACATCAATTATTTCCATTGGAAGGAGGTTTGCAGTCTTCTCCTCTGTGTCCACCAAGAGTCCAACATTCATCGCCTTCACCACCTCTTCCTCATCAGTTGGCTAATAAGAGAAAAAGGAAATTACTAATCACAAAATTACAAATTTACATCGTACAATCAGTTTGCCGAGGGTTGGGTTGGTGACGTTTGCTCAAGTGCAATCAATGGAAAAGTAACTAGTCATCATAGCGAAGGTATAGCATGATGCGAGACTATCTGACTATTAAAAAGCCATAGCCTGCACAACTTAATTCCTGTTCCCCTTATAACAGGCATCGGTGCTTTCTGTAATATGCATGTACTTATTTGTACACTGAAGAATAGGGGTGGAACGGTACATGTATTCGTATTGAACCGAAACGGTACGGGCGTCACGGTTCAGTGCATGAAGATACACGGTATAAAAATTAATTAATTAATTAATTTTGTAATTAAAATTAATTAATGTAATGCGGAACTACTTTAAACGCGGGTTCTTTAGGGACATAATCTGAGATTGCAATGTGTGTGTGTGTGTGTGTGTGTGTGTGTGTGTGTGTGTGTGTGTGTGTGTGTGTGAGTGAGTGACAGAGAGGCGCAGGCGCAGGCGCGGGCGCGATCGAACAGTGGAAACTGTTGTTTTTAATACCTCGTCATTATTTTCATACAGGACATCATTCAAACTGCAAAGTGTTAACTTGTTTATCCTCGCAGCCATAACCTCCGTCGTTGTTCTGACAAAAGCTTAGTCTTCTCACATTCATGAAGTCTAAAGACGGGTATACTGTAAAATCCTAATTTAACTGAACCTCCGACACGATTTGAACATCCATTGACCCAGCAGGAGATGACCATTTTCACTTTTTATCACGAAATTAACTTCTTCTAATATTCTGCCCGAAATATGCCCACAGAAATGGCGCCGGGTCGGCAAATGCCCGTATGTTGTGACGTCATGTGGGAACTATGTATTGCTTCATAACCATAAGTATAACAGTTCAATCTTACTTTAATTGCCGTTTCCTTCTCTTAAAGGTAACGTTAACTTAACCTGAATGCATTTTAAAATGAGCAATACGCATTCGTTTAATCAAGACGAAAATGAAAAATAACTAAAATATTATTTATCGGGATTATTTTAAGGTTGAATCGTTTCACTAACAGCCTTAACTGTTACTAAACTGTAAAGACAGAGCTGCCAACTCTCACGCATTGGCCGTGAGACACACTCACACGCCACACCCCCGATTTCTCACGCTGAAGTGTCAGTCGGTCAAATGCCTGGAAGATGAGTTTATCTATAGATCTACCTGTTGAGCCACTCGTGATCGACTAGTTATACCACAAATTAGTTAAAATCCCCCCCCCCTCGGAAAAGTCTAACGTTAGATTCAAACCATCCTCTGATTTTTCGCTGCCTAGGAAATCAATTAAATTATCATTAGACAAAACCATAGTCTATAAAGACATTGAATTTTAAAATTACTTACCATAAACCGTCTTGCCTTGCTTCTGAAGAAGCTGAGAAGAAAATCGCGCCTTCTCGTTCAAGAAGTGTCGTCTGTGTCGTTGACTCATTTACTCCCGTGCGTCCGGCGCATGCGCAGGGAAAATTAAGACTCAGAGGTCTAGTGAACTATCTATTAGTAGAATCAACTAATGTTTTTATTTTTTATCAGTGCATTGCCACCAAGCCATTAGTTTAATCAACCTAAACTAAAAATGTTTTGTTATCTGAACAACATTAGTGAATCTAAGTTGAGTTGACAAAAGAAAAAATGTTGTGTTAACAAATCATGGAAATCCTATAGGTCTTTATTTCAGTGTCAGTAGCTGCGTTTACATGGACACTTATAATCGGATTGACGGCTCAATCGGACTAAAAAACCTTCATGTAAACACCTTAATCGATCCGATTGAGCTCGATCCGATTGAAATTTCGATCGGATTGAAAGGGGTGGTTTACTCCTTTTGTAATCCGATCGAGAGAACATGTAAACACCGGTAAACACTTGATCGGATTGAAAGGGGTGGTTTACTCCTTTTGTAATCCGATCGAGAGAACATGTAAACACCGGTAAACACTTGATCGGATTGAAAGGGGTGGTTTACTCCTTTTGTAATCCGATCGAGAGAACATGTAAACACTTGATCGGATTGAAAACCGAAACTAAAAGGACTGCGCATGTGCAATGACGTTGAAATAGCGTAATGACGTATGACGCACGGAATGAGCTGTTCTTCCTGGTGAATAAAGTGAATATAAATGAGTGTTCCGTTATTAAAAAATTATCATTTCAATTATCAATTATCATTTGCTTGTTTCAGAATCTCATCCATGGACGACTGGTTTTGGGCACGGGGTTTTACTGCGTGATCAATATAAGCAGCACGACAAAACGGTTCATGCTCATCGTCTCCAAATCATGACCAGAGGCGGATAAATATTAAGTCTGCTGTTTAAAACAAATAAAGCACCAACATAGAGGAGAATAGTTATCCGCGAACAGCCGCATATTTCGTGCAGTGCGCATGTCAAAAAATCAATTCCGATTTGAATCTTGTGACATATAAACGCGCACATCAATTTATTTATCGTTCATGTAAACACCGTGTTCGAATTCATCAATCGGATTGATTTCATTCCGATTGAACCATGTAAACACAGCTACTGACCGCTTCATTTCTTGCAGAAACCCCTGGTAATTACTGGAAGCTGCATCATGTGCCACTGATCGCAAATACATCTTTCCAAGTTGTGTTTGAAGGCCGTAAAGGAGCTGGAAACTCCAGTGGAGGATTCTCACTGGATGATATCAATGTTTCAGAGACCGAGTGTCCCCAGATAACATGGCAGATAAGGGACTTTGAGAAGCTGCTGAACAGTGGAACTAGGTTATTTAGTCCACTGTATTACTCCAGTGACGGTTATCGCTTTGGGGCACAGTTATTGTTATTAGGGAATCAACTTTTAATAGATGTTCTGTTGGTATCTGGTGCATATGATGACCAGTTGAAGTGGCCTTGTCCATGGAAACAAATAACCGTCCAGATCCTTGACCAGAATCCACACATACAGAAGCGCATGTCCTTTGAGCAAAGCGTCACCACTGCCCCTGGTTTGACTAATGAAGGTTAGATCTTTAATTCAACAAGATTATTTTTCTGTAATTTTTTTTTGTAATTTTTCATGAGCTTATATGCAACATTTTACTTGGATGACAATCAAAGTTATTATCTGTAGCTTTTAGGGTTATTTTATAAGCCATGTTTTGTTCTAACAGGTGGCACAATTTACTGTGACAATCCTAAAAACTTTGGAAAGAAAGTCAACTTCGGTGATGAGGTTGTATTTGAGGGTGAAAATGCCTATTTTTCGCTCCTGACAAGAGATGATCTCGCTAGAAGAGAGTTCATCAAGGGTGGGGACCTCATACTTCTCTTCTCCATGCAAGGTAGGATTTATGAAGTAACAGAGAACAAGTTCAACTGCTGTATTAATAGCAAACAGGGTTTTATTAGAATGATGTTTGGGCAGGAATTATATTTCCATTGTGTGTCACTTTCTGAGAGCATCTTTATAAATGTTGTGTCCCAATCCAGATATCTCAGAGCTTCTTCAGAACGACTCTCTACCCTGCCCTAAAGTTACAGTGAAGAACTTCAACGTTTCTACTGACACAAGTGCACTGAACCAGGGACCGTGTGCCTCAAGGTGAATATCCTTCCGACATCTTGTTCTCTTATTCAAAATACACAAATCTAAGAAAATGTGAAAGTACTTTAAAAATAATCACTATATTTAAGAAATAATGTAGGAGACAACGTGCTATTTTTGTTTGTTTCTTAGAGCACCTTCCACACCTCAGCCGATCTCAACAACTACAACATCTAGCACTACAACATCTAGCACTACAACATCTAGCACTTCAACATCTAGCACTTCAACATCTAGCACTTCAACATCTAGCACTTCAACATCTAGCACTTCAACATCTAGCACTTCAACATCTAGCACTACAGCTCCACCAGGGCCCACTGAGGGGTAAGACTACAACATTAGTTTAAACTAATTCATGAAGGGTCATCCCAACATAACAGAGCATTGCTTTATGACCAGAACAGCAATCTGCTGCGGCAGTGATATATGATGAACGGGAGTTTCATGTAAATAACCATAAATAGGGCTGGGTATTCACACACACGTCCCAATTCAGTTCGGTTCCAACTCACACGCTTTGAGTAACTTTTGATTATGATGCATTTTGGATGTGTTTCAGTTACAATCTCTATTTGCTTCATTTATGAATTGGTTTTTCAACAACTGAGTACATCCAAAAATGTTTCCAAAGCGTCTCTGACAGATTCAGTGAGTTGCATTAGAGAAGGATTCGTGTCCTCTGAGTGATTCAAACAGTCTGTCATTAATATTTACTAACAGAGCTGCCTCAAAAGAGTTGTTTATTTGTTAAGTGTTTTATTCCATAAACAATTACAAATATATATATGCAATTAAATCTGTATTTTTCTATTTCATTAACAGTGTTGGGCAAGTTACTTTTAAAAAGTAATTAGTTACAGTTACTAGTTACTACTTCCAAAAAGTAACTAAATTAGTTACTCAGTTACAAATTTTAAAAGTAACTAGTTACTTAAGAAAGTAACTATTGCGTTACTTTCAAGTAAAATTAAATTTTAAATGCTCAAATGTGACCCCACCTCTACCCCTATTTAACGGAACTTACAATACATGTGCATGTTCAATTATTTATGATAAATCTGAATATAATAATGAAATGGACACTTAATACAATACATTATTAACAGAAACATGAAACATTGTACACACATCAAAAAAAAAAAATGTTGCTGTGGGACAAAGTGAGACTAGCCTCCAATCAAATGCCATGTAGATATTATGTTTATATAGTGGATCAATGCAAATAACACAATAGATGTTTTGGAACTTTTGATATTTATTGCCCCTCAACAGGCCACAACTGGGCAAAATTAAATTAAGCTTGTTAAGCTCGTCGCCATACCTGTCTCTCGTTGACTGACTGGCTTGCTTGTGTTGTTCATTGTGTGTCCTGTCCTGTCCGACTATGCGTTATGATGGGTCGTTCGCAATTCATGAGCGTTAGCCGTTAGTGATGATGGAATGACTCGTTCGCGTATGAGCTTTTGATGGGTCGTTCGCGCTTCGCGAATGAGGCGACTCTAAGAGCCGGCTCTTTTAGGTGAACGTCGGGAGCTGGCTCGCATATCTGAAGAGCCGACTCTATTTTTTACAAATTTAGCCTATAGAAATTAAATAATTATGTAAAAATGTTTTAAATATTATAGTCAAAGTCATGTAAAGAGCCGTTTGTGAGCCAAAAGAGCCGGCTCCTTTCAGTGAGCTGAGTCAAAAGTGCCGAATGCCCATCACTACTATGCGTGCTTTCGAACACCCGCCCAACTCTACCTCTGATTGGCTTACAATGACATTTACTCTACCTCAACAGTAAAAAAAGTATTTGCCTCTCGCTCAGAGATCTAGTTGGTCTGATGAAAAAAAAAAACCCAGCTTCATCAGTTATAGTAACGCGCCGCATTTTTTGGCAGTAACGGGAACGGCGTTATTAAGATGAGAAGAGTAATCAATTAGATTACTCGTTACTGGAAAAAGTAATGCCGTTAGTAACGGCGTTATTTATAACGCCGTTATTCCCATCACTGTTCATTAATAATGTTTACCTTCCCATGTGTTCCTCTCCTCTTGTAGTAAATGTGTGGACATCTTTTGCAACTCCAGTGCCAAGACTGCTTCCTCTCTGATCATCTTGCTGCTTTGCTTTCTTTTGCTGGAGATTTAATCATGACGAATCACCACTATCACTTCTCTATGTCTGACTAAAACAAAAACTACATCCGTCTTCAGCCTTAAGTGTGTTAGTTAATTAAAGGAGATGCTCTCATATAATCTACAGTCAATGTTAATCTGCTTTAATCATAATAGTTACCAATATATTGTCATTTTGAGATCTTATAGTAATCATAATGTATGATTCATGCATTCTCTGTAGAGGTTCAGGTAAATATTTAAAAATATTTTAGTCTTTTCTGTGTAATAAATCACTGCATGAATATTATTGGTCAAGGTTTGATTTTAATATTGGTGGGCAGTTTCATGTCATCAACAGCTTCATCAACAACTGACTCATAACTAATAACATAATTTTGATTGTTAAACAACTACTTTGTGTACTTTATGATATAATATCTAAATAGTTAAAGGTAATGAGGACATGTCAAGGATCTAAAGGTTTTCAATAACAACATGTGTGTTTTACTTTCAGAAAGCAACCATACATTGGTGTTGTTTTATTTTATTTCCTTTTATATTGAATTTCATTATTATTAGTAATTTATGTAGTAGTCATTTATCATTTATTCATATTATTATTTGATTTACATCATTTATTCATATTGTGGCACTGATTGTCCAGTATTAAGACCAGTGTTGGTCAAGTTACCAGGATATAGTAATTAGTTACTGATTACTTCTCTAAGAAAGTAATCCAGTTACTTTACTGATTACTTATTTTCAAAAGTAATTAGTTAAAATAAATATATTTTTTGTAAAATCCTTCATTCGAATAGATGTAAATACAATACAGCAATAAAATAATTAAAATGAAAGTCTCTCCTGACTGTATTCCAAATTATTAACACTTACGTCTTTTAACAGTAAAGTGCAGAGAGGAGTAAAAATGAGTTTACCAAAACAGCCATGTCATGTCAGTTGGGGGTTAAGGGTTTTTTTTCAGTAAGTTTCACATTCCTGTGCCGGCTTGCGGGTGCTTGTAGATCTATAGATAAACTCATCTTTCAGGCATTTGACTGACTGACACTTCAGCGTGAGAAATCGGGGGTGTGGCGTGTGAGACCAATCACATGCGTGTGTCTCTCCCGCGCTCCATGTTGTCTCTTGTTCAACACTACACATCTCGGTGTTTACCACTGACGTCGCGGCGCTCATACGGCATTGTCACTCACGCACGACTCATGGCACGAGACAGACTCACGAAACAAAATGACGGTTAACTAACGCAGTAACGCAGCCTGCTTACGGGGAAGTAACAGTAATCTAATGACTGTTTTTGTAATTGTAATCCCTTACTTTACTCGTTACTTGAAAAAGTAATTGGATTACAGTAACGCGTTACTGCCCATCAGTGATTAAGACAACACCAATTGTGGCACTAAATAGAGATATTGCCTGTAAATCTAGGCCGGGGACCCACAGGTCATCGAGTGCACCGACACACACAAACTGTGCCAGGTATCAGACAACGGTGGAACACATTAATACAATTTATTCAAAAACACAATTTGATAAATTACAGAGTTGGTCTCTTTAATATACAACCAGTTAAATAAATACATCAATCACATAACATTTGACACATACACACACACACAATACCACCTCAGAACTGGGGGATTCGTCTTGCCTATCCAGTAAACAGCAACCAAACGTGCACCTCACACCACAGCTCCCGTTGTGAACACTGCCGACCAGTAATGGTGAGTAGTAATTCGCCACTGTACCCCACCGAGAGTCCCATGGGCAATAAATACCTGAAAATACTGCATTTAAATGCGTCACCTCGGGCTGCAAACGCACGACCGTCCTCCTTATGAACCTCTTTGTTAAATGAAATAGTCATATAGCTGGACATACGAATCCAGTATCAACAATTATTTCCAGTATAGAAAACGTGCAAACTAATAAAAACATTATGAACTTTACGAAACGGAAAGCAATGGTAGTTTAAGCTTGCACTGAAACTATATTGAGCTTTCTTTTCAAACATCCATTAAACCTACTGAGAAACGAGGATCGTGAACAGTTGCCCGGCAAACTCATGAATATTCATGCAGGCTCCGCCCACTGCCTCTACTGAAGCACGACTCACTTTTGATCCACAACTCCCACAGATCAATGGTGCAAAAGGGAGAGTGCGCGAAAGTTATCACTTGAAAGCGTGAAACAGTGTTTGAGACGTTTGTAGTTATGTTCTTGTGTTTGTGCTAGAAAAAATATCAGGGCAAAAAAGACATTTGTGAGAAAATATTCTAGAAGTGTGCAACTCTCATTGGATGAATTGACGTACTGATTTGCGGATGAGCAACATTTGTCCGTGACTTCACATGTTTTGATGCGGGAGTGAATGCGTTTTGCGCCATATTCACTGCAGCAAAAATGTGGGCGTACGAGTTTCATAATTTGTGGTTTGTAGAATAGGATTTGTGCGCCTGCAATGGAGAATTAGAGAAGGTGTAACTGTTGTGTTGTGTTTGTGGAAGAGAAAGTCTACAAGTTTGCAACTCTTAAAACATTTCTCTCTGTGACATTTACTGGTACACATGTGTGGATATTCTCTACAACTACACACTTCCACTGTCACAGGCACGTTTCGTTTATCCAGGAGACACGCGGTGACGCACTACCAAGAAGGCGGCGGCCGGCTCCACCCACTTTAGGCTTCGAAAATGCTCTTCAGAAACCTACGGGTGACGTCACGGACAATACGTCCATATTTATTTCAGTCTATGGTTTTCTCCCAGTTTGCTTAGTTACCCGTTTCCTATGTTCCTTTGTTGTAGTTTCCCGTCAGGCTTTAGTTGCCATGGACACTCATGCTTTGAATACACCCGTTTGTCATTTAGTATCATTTTATACTCAAGTTGCTCGTTGCAGCCTTTACCTGTGTTTGATTTATTTAAAGGGGTGGTTGATTATGATTTCACTTTTCTAACTTTAGTTAGTGTGTAATGTTGCTGTTTGAGCACAAACAACATCTGCAAAGTTACAATGCTCAAAGTTCAAAGCAAAGGGAGATATTTTCTTTTAAAGAAATTGATTTTTTAGGACTACAACAAACGGCTGGTAGAACTACACGAGCTTCCTCCCGGGTTAGTGACATCAACAACCCTAAAATTTACCTAAATCCCTCTTCCGATTTATAGATTATCATGACAGAATATGCTAATCAATGACTAGAAGACAACTATACATAAGCTACCTAAATTCAACAACTAACCATTCAGAAATGTCCCCGTTGGATTCTACATGTTGTCACTTCTTCTTGAGTCTCTCCATTATTGTCTGACTCCGGTTTGAACATAAACATTGACATTTTCAGTGCATGTGTGTGTGAGGTAAAAGGACACGAGCTCTTGAAGCTCCGCCCCCTGTTTGTGCCGGGAGCAGAAGCTCATTTGCATTTAAAGGGACAGAAAGAAAAACGGTGTGTTTTTGCTCACCCTCAAAAAGTGACAATTTTAAAATGTTATATAAAAATATCTGTGGGGTATTTTGAGCTAAAACTTCACATACACACTCTGGGGACATTGTGGGACATTTGTATGTTTTACTTTCACTTTTCTTTTTGCGTGAATGGATGGGTGGAGTATTTCAATTAACAACGGAAGGAAGTGTATATAAGGAAGTGTGTCGTACCTGGAAAAGACGCGTCATCCGTTTGTGTATATTGAGAAGTTTGCCAGAATTGATCGTGATGGATTATTGGGGGAAAGACGGCCGCTTGTAAATCTGTGTTTGAGGTCTGGTGTGTCGCGAAGTTCGACTAAAGCTTTGCGCTTCCAGACTGACTGATGTAGAGCTGTTCTTAAAGACGAGTCAAAGCTGCTTATCCGCCTATCTTGGTGTCGAAGATGACACGCGATCCTCTCTAACTGCCTTATATCTGCAAACGTGGATTAGCATGACGCGGGGGTTTTCCTGCACGTATTTCAAAGAGACTTGAGAATGAGATCATCTACCGTGTTGAGCTTTATTTTTTCATTGTTTTTTTTTTGTTTGGTTTTTTTCTTTCTTTTTTTTGTGTTATTATTATGAACAGTTTAATTGACGAATAAATATCCCTTGTGAACTGAATTTTTCTGGGATTATTACTAGAATTTTGTTGTGTAACAGGTGGTTATTTTTTGGCTATCCTGGGTTGATTTAAATTTTGACAGGTTTTATCCTGTCTGGCGCCCGAAGGTTTTCTTTAAAATAATTTATTTATGTTAGGGCGGCCACCACCGTTACAACATCCAATACTTATTTTACATCTTGTGAAAAGGGCTTTATACCTCCCCTTTAATAAATTCTACAGTTATTTGACCCTTTTTGAGCTGCTACATTGGACCGGAGTCTGAGGAGTGAATTTTCATGGGGGAAGGACTTCCAGTTTTGGTTTGATTTTTTAAGGGAAATGAAAGGCAATTGAATTTCTTTCTTTTATTGTCTCAAAAGCCTAAGAAAGCGATACGATTTCAGCACAAAAACATTGTGCAATAAAATTGCACAATTGATCATTAAAATATTGTGATCTTGATTTAAACACCCATCCAATCTTACCAACCTTCTTAGGCAAAAAGGGGGCGAGCTGTGTAAGTTCTTACAGCTTCACAAACGGTCTCTTCAACAACATTGTTATTACAAATATTCATATTGTCACAGAGGTACTGGGATAAATGTTTATAGTTTGGATATAAACACTGAAGTGATCAAAATAGAGTAAATCACATTTTGAAAATAACATGAACCTTCACATAATGATTGTATCAATTACATCCTACACCACCAGGTGGGGACAAGTGACTGTTAAAAATGGGTTTAGACTCATAAACGGTAACACTTTATTTCGAGATTTATTTTAGAGATTCTACTAACTATAATAGCAGCAACTAACATTTTATAGAAATAGAATCAGCAGTTCGAATTATTTAAGAAAATTCTTATATTCAAACTACATGTTTAGGTAGCAACGTGTTTAAAAGAAACTATGTCTATCATTGTTGTATTTTTTTATTGTCTAAAGAAATGTCTATGGTAACATCCTCAAAACAAAAAGTTAAAATGATAAACTTCACATTTCATCCATTTTAACAGTTGTTTAAGAAAAGGATGAATCAATATTATTATACATTCTGAATACATTATTATCCAAATTATTTATTGTCTTTGATAAAGCTCTTTCTAAAAAAAAAGGCATCAAACTTAATTTGTTTTGTTATTGGAAAAAGTTCCTGACCCCTTAAACGGTTTCTGCACACACACACACACACATTAGTGTTTAGCCATGAACAGAATCTCACATATTAATTGTGGTTCAAACTCTTTCCTGGCAGTTATTTTTATCACCTCATTCACTAACATTTAAATATGTATTTTACCAAGAATTCAACCCCGAATAAAAGTCCTGTTTACACGCAAACAAAGGTTTTATATTTGCACTTCTGTGATTTCAGCGCGTGAACAGGACTTTTATTTTGGTCTGTTGGTGTGACGTCATAAGGCTGCGCTGCATCTGTTGTGATTCGGCTGAAGAAGAAAGGTTTGTGTGCAAACTATTCACGCACTTTCATAGTTTTAACAAGAACGGTTAAATTAATGTTTGATTATTGAATGTAACAATTTAATGCTTTATCTCACATTAATGATAACTTTTACTAATCAGCTTCTTATGTTAGATTTGAGTGTTTTTGGTCTAATCAGATCATTTAAGTCCATTAACTCTCTCTCTCTGACTGACTCTCTTACCAGTGAACTGAACTACTGAACTAGATCTGATTGAGACGCTCTCAGAGATTTAGTTTAGAGTGTTTTTGGTCTAATCAGATCATTTAAGTCCATTAACTCTCTCTCTCTGACTGAGTCTCTTACCAGTGAACTGAACTACTGAACTAGATCTGATTGAGACGCTCTCAGAGATTTAGTTTAGAGTGTTTTTAGTCTAATCAGATCATTTAAGTCCATTAACTCTCTCTCTCTCTCTGACTGACTCTCTTACCAGTGAACTGAACTACTGAACTAGATCTGATTGAGACGCTCTCAGAGATTTAGTTTAGAGTGTTTTTAGTCTAATCAGGTCATTTAAGTCCATTAACTCTCTCTCTGACTGACTCTCTTACCAGTGAACTGAACTACTGAACTAGATCTGATTGAGACGCTCTCAGAGATTTAGTTTAGAGTGTTTTTAGTCTAATCAGGTCATTTAAGTCCATTAACTCTCTCTCTCTGACTGACTCTCTTACCAGTGAACTGAACTACTGAACTAGATCTGATTGAGACGCTCTCAGAGATTTAGTTTAGAGTGTTTTTAGTCTGATCAGGTCATTTAAGTCCATTAACTCTCTCTCTCTGACTGACTCTCTTACCAGTGAACTGAACTACTGATCTAGATCTGATTGAGACGCTCTCAGAGATTTAGTTTAGAGTGTTTTTAGTCTAATCAGATCATTTAAGTCCATTAACTCTCTCTCTCTCTCTGACTGACTCTCTTACCAGTGAACTGAACTACTGAACTAGATCTGATTGAGACGCTCTCAGAGATTTAGTTTAGAGTGTTTTTAGTCTAATCAGGTCATTTAAGTCCATTAACTCTCTCTCTGACTGACTCTCTTACCAGTGAACTGAACTACTGAACTAGATCTGATTGAGACGCTCTCAGAGATTTAGTTTAGAGTGTTTTTAGTCTGATCAGGTCATTTAAGTCCATTAACTCTCTCTCTCTGACTGACTCTCTTACCAGTGAACTGAACTACTGATCTAGATCTGATTGAGACGCTCTCAGAGATTTAGTTTAGAGTGTTTTTAGTCTAATCAGATCATTTAAGTCCATTAACTCTCTCTCTCTCTCTGACTGACTCTCTTACCAGTGAACTGAACTACTGAACTAGATCTGATTGAGACGCTCTCAGAGATTTAGTTTAGAGTGTTTTTAGTCTAATCAGGTCATTTAAGTCCATTAACTCTCTCTCTCTGACTGACTCTCTTACCAGTGAACTGAACTACTGAACTAGATCTGATTGAGACGCTCTCAGAGATTTAGTTTAGAGTGTTTTTAGTCTAATCAGATCATTTAAGTCCATTAACTCTCTCTCTCTCTCTGACTGACTCTCTTACCAGTGAACTGAACTACTGAACTAGATCTGATTGAGACGCTCTCAGAGATTTAGTTTAGAGTGTTTTTAGTCTAATCAGGTGATTTAAGTCCATTAACTCTCTCTCTGACTGACTCTCTTACCAGTGAACTGAACTACTGAACTAGATCTGATTGAGACGCTCTCAGAGATTTAGTTTAGAGTGTTTTTAGTCTAATCAGGTCATTTAAGTCCATTAACTCTCTCTCTGACTGACTCTCTTACCAGTGAACTGAACTACTGAACTAGATCTGATTGAGACGCTCTCAGAGATTTAGTTTAGAGTGTTTTTAGTCTAATCAGGTCATTTAAGTCCATTAACTCTCTCTCTGACTGACTCTCTTACCAGTGAACTGAACTACTGAACTAGATCTGATTAAGACGCTCTCAGAGATTTAGTTTAGAGTGTTTTTAGTCTAATCAGGTCATTTAAGTCCATTAACTCTCTCTCTGACTGACTCTCTTACCAGTGAACTGAACTACTGAACTAGATCTGATTGAGACGCTCTCAGAGATTTAGTTTAGAGTGTTTTAGTCTAATCAGATCATTTAAGTCCATTAACTCTCTCTCTCTGACTGACTCTCTTACCAGTGAACTGAACTACTGAACTAGATCTGATTGAGACGCTCTCAGAGATTTAGTTTAGAGTGTTTTTAGTCTAATCAGGTCATTTAAGTCTATTAACTCTCTCTCTGACTGACTCTCTTACCAGTGAACTGAACTACTGATCTAGATCTGATTGAGACGCACTCAGAGATTTAGTTTAGAGTGTTTTTAGTCTAATCAGGTCATTTAAGTCCATTAACTCTCTCTCTGACTGACTCTCTTACCAGTGAACTGAACTACTGAACTAGATCTGATTGAGACGCTCTCAGAGATTTAGTTTAGAGTGTTTTTAGTCTAATCAGATCATTTAAGTCCATTAACTCTCTCTCTCTGACTGACTCTCTTACCAGTGAACTGAGGCCATCCTTAAAAATATTCTTGTTTGCCGTAACCCGACCGACCCTGTCAATTTAGGACCGACCCAAATTTTTTTTTTTTTTTTCTTTTAGTCCGACCGACTTGCCGGTTGTAAATTTGCATTAAGACCGACCGATTTTTTTTTACTCTTCAAACACCTAATACAAATGCAATAAAATATAAATTATATTATAGTAAGCAGGCTACGTTCTTTCTTTTAAATAAAAACCCGTGGCGTCATCTATGATTATGTTTACACCATTGGTTTACGCATGTCACACTATGGCCTGTGCGTTCGATTCATTTCATTCACTGTCAATGGTTCGCGCTCGGTGATGATGGCTGCGGCGCGGCTGCTTGTGAAATACGTCTGTATGAGCCTACATTTAGTCGCTCATTATTCGAAATTCTTAATGGTCGAATAGGGAATAGATGTTAACGGCCTTTTCTCGGAGCGCGTCCAGCAGCTCGTCACGATATGGCCGCCGCGAACGCGCGTCACACAGCAACGGCAGGCTCTGACAAACACACATAAGTATGGGAAGCCAAACACACCGAAAGTGGGACGAAACGGCGGGGTGTTACAGAGTTCGCGCAGCGCGGACATGTAGCTAATCTGCGTGGCTCAATGGACCGAGACGCGCGAGCGCGACAGACTCGACAGCGCAGGGAGGAAGGAAGTGTTTGCTTGCGCGACCTAATCTCACCAGCGCCGCGCTGACCAATAAAACAGCACATCCCATACCGAAATGTACTAAATTACACTAAAGAAAATCGACCATTCCATAATATGTCAGGACTACTTAATATAGTTTCTACAATGCGCCTAGCCATTTGACCTCACTGATTTCCGTTAATAATAGCAGATGTTTATGGGTCCAATTTAAACGAATAGTGCCAAATGCGCTGTTTTATTGGTCGGCGCGGCGCTGGTGAGATTAGTCATTAATTTATTTGTTTCCCTCTGAAAATCCACTCTTTTCCCCCAAATGAATGCAGCTGGAATTAATGCAATAAACATGTTTTTTGACAAAGATTTCAAATTGTTTGTTGTCTATAACCTGTATCAGAATGAGATTCGCAATGGTGCGCCCAAAGGCATTGAAGACACTGTCAGTGGCGTCACGATATGCACATTTGTTTAAATTCATACCGACGTAATCACCATGACCAAAATTGTCCTTTTTTTTTTCATTGAATTTTGAAAAAAAAAAAAATATAGACCTCCCTACCGACCCTTTTTTTTTTTTTTTTTTGCTGTTACTGCAAACCAAAATATTTTTAAGGATGGCCTGAACTACTGAACTAGATCTGATTGAGACGCTCTCAGAGATTTAGTTTAGAGTGTTTTTAGTCTAATCAGATCATTTAAGTCCATTAACTCTCTCTCTCTGACTGACTCTCTTACCAGTGAACTGAACTACTGAACTAGATCTGATTGAGACGCTCTCAGAGATTTAGTTTAGAGTGTTTTTAGTCTAATCAGATCATTTAAGTCCATTAACTCTCTCTCTCTGACTGACTCTCTTACCAGTGAACTGAACTACTGAACTAGATCTGATTGAGACGCTCTCAGAGATTTAGTTTAGAGTGTTTTTAGTCTAATCAGATCATTTAAGTCCATTAACTCTCTCTCTCTGACTGACTCTCTTACCAGTGAACTGAACTACTGAACTAGATCTGATTGAGACGCTCTCAGAGATTTAGTTTAGAGTGTTTTTAGTCTAATCAGATCATTTAAGTCCATTAACTCTCTCTCTGACTGACTCTCTTACCAGTGAACTGAACTACTGAACTAGATCTGATTGAGACGTTCTCAGAGATTTAGTTTAGAGTGTTTTTCTTTCTGTTAATTATTCTCATATTAAACAGGACGAAGTGTTCATAAACGGAGGAAAAACTCCTGGTGAAGATCTGAGACCACGTGACACAGTATTATAAAGATGGCTTTTATAAAAAAGGAGAGTGAAGACATAAAGATGCCGTTTATTAAAGAGGAGATTGAAGACGTGAAGATTGAAGAAACCTTCAGTGTGAAACAAGAAGAAACTGAGGAACAAACAGGTCAGTTTCATTCTCAAAGCTGAACTCAGTCATTTGATCCTTATTAAAATGTCCAGCTCTACGAATGAGTGATATATTTTGTCTTAATTAAAGTGGTTTTATTTGACACAGAGCGAAGCCTCATGTGGACAGACATGTTGAGATCACATGACCAGACAAATTTCTTTTTCCTAATTTGTTTGAAAGTTATATTACTCATAAAAAAAAGATTTACAAGTGTCATGTTTGTGATTTTCTTTTGTCATATAGGCTAGACAGCTTCTGACCATTAAATCAAAACAGACTTGTGACGCAGCGCCTGAAAATAGGCCACCTTCCGTCAACACAACGGAACTATTTTCAGGCGCTGCGTGATATCATTACGCCTGCTGCTCTCATGGTACGGCAGTGAAGTTTCTTGATTATTACGCAGGAATGAGAGTATAGTTCCTAGCCATACCAGCCTAGAAAATCGCAACTTTTCATTTTCCGTCGGTCTTAGTGCACGATGTAACTACAGAAGAGTCAAGTTTTAAATAGGAAAAATATCAAAACTCTTTGGTCATTTTTTTTTTGAGAAATGCTAATGGTCTTGTCAACTCCAATGATGTATGCTAAGCTATGCTAAAAGTGGTACCGCCAGAACCGGAGATCGGCTGAATGGATTCAAAAACGGTAAAACTCAACAGTTTAACTCTGGGGGAGTTGTAAAATGAGCCTATTTCCAAAAAAAGCGGAGTATCCCTTTAAAACAGACGCGATAGCTGATTGGAACGAGTGATGTTCGACGGCGGCATCCATCTTTGTAATGTAGGCTACAAAATCTGCTTCAAAATCCCAGCGCTGTCCTCATCGTGTAAAGCCCGCCCCAACGCTTCTGATTGGTGCCTCGATTTCGACGGATTGGAAATGGGCTTGAATGAGCTCTTTGCCAGACTAACTTTCAGAGCAAATCTAAATTTGCCGGAAGTTGTCTGGGTTTTCCCTGGCTACCCATAAAATATAGTAATATTATTTGTGAAACTGGTGAATTGCAATCGTCTCATTACTCAAATCTCATTACTGCAATCGTCTTATTTCTACAAATATTTAAATTGTTGTTGAAGAGTTCAACCTCAACCTGTATAGTCACATGGACTATTTTAACTATCTCTTTACTACCTTTCTCGGAATTAATGACAGAAATGTCATTTTTGGGTGAACTAACACTTTAACATAATTAAATGTTAATATAATGGTTTTCTATTTTAATATATTTTAAAATGTAATTTATTCCTATAATGACAAATGTGAACTTTTATCAGAATCATCCTAATTTGCTGATTTAGTGCTCAAGAATCCTTTCTTCTTATGATGAACTCGAAGTGGTTTTTTTAATCAGGATTCTTTAATGAACAGAATTGTAGAACAGCATTTATTTGAAACATAAATCGTTTTTTTAATCGTATGAATGTCTTTACTGTCTATTTTGACTTTGTCTGTCTATATTAACAATTAGACTACATTTTATTTGTTAGGGGTGGTGAGGGGCCTGGATAATGAGTGGGGGAAGTATGGGACCACTTTGTGAAACATTGGTATAAATGTTTTCTACTGTCTCTCAAACAGTAGTGTTGGCACTTGCAACGCCAAGGTCATGGGTTTGATTCCCAGGGAAAGCAAGACCTGATAAGAATGTAAATGTGTACCTTGAGATGCAATGTAAGTGGCTTTGGATAAAAGCGTCTGTATGCGTAAATATAAATGTTGCTATATGTGTCGTGTAATGCCATTAAACTGGAGTTAACTTGTATTTGTTGTATTTAACTTAGGCCTGATGCTGCTGAAAATGGAAAGTCAAGTACTGAATGAAAAGGAAGAGAAAGATTATGAAGACCTAACTGAAGAAAAATATTTTAGTTGCTCACAGACTAATAAGACTTCCACACTAAAAAGAGCTCAGAAGACAGGAACTAGAACTCTCACCTGCTCTCAGTGTGGAAGGAGATTCAATCTACATGGAGACCTTAAAAGACACATGAGAATTCACACTGGAGAGAAGCCTTTCACCTGCCAACAGTGTGGAAAGAGTTTCACTCAAAAAGGAAGTCTTGTCATCCACATGAGAATTCACACAGGAGAGAAGCCATTCACATGCCCTCATTGTGGAAAGAGTTTCGCTCAAAAGGGACATCTTAAAGGCCACATGATAATTCACACTGCAGAGAAGCCTTTTGCCTGCCAACAGTGTGGAAAAGGTTTTCCAGGAAAGGCAAGCCTTGATAGACACATGAGAATTCACACTGGAAAGAAGCCTTTCACCTGTCGACAGTGTGGAAAGAGTTTCAGATTTAAAGGAAACATTAAAGTCCACATGAGAGTTCACACTAAAGAGAAGCCTTTCACCTGCCAACAGTGTGGAAAGAGTTTCACTTATAATGGAAGCCTTAAAGTCCACATGAGAGTTCACACTAAAGAGAAGCCTTTCACCTGCCAACAGCGTGGAAAGAGTTTCACTAATAATGGAAGCCTTAAAGTCCACATGAGAGTTCACACTGGAGAGACACCCTTCATCTGCCAACAGCGTGGAAAGAGTTTGACTCAAATCGAAAGACTTAAAGTCCACATGAGAGTTCACACTAAAGAGAAGCCTTTCACCTGCCAACAGTGTGGAAAAACATTCACTCAAAAAGATAGCCTTAAAGTCCACATGAGAATTCACACTGGAGAGAAGCCTTTCACCTGCCAACAGTGTGGAAAGAGTTTCAGATTTAAAGGAAACATTAAAGTCCACATGAGAGTTCACACTAAAGAGAAGCCTTTCACCTGCCAACAGTGTGGAAAAACATTCACTCAAAATGAAAGCCTTAAAGTACACATGAGAAGTCACACTCGAGAGAAGGATTTCACCTGCCAACAGTGTGGAAAGAGTTTCATTCAAAAAGGAAGTCTTATCAACCACATGAGAGTTCACACTGGAGAGAAGCCATTCACATGCCCTCAGTGTGGAAAGGGTTTCACTCAAAAGGGGCATCTTAAAGGCCACATGATAATTCACACTGGAGAGAAGCCTTACACCTGCCAACAGTGTGGAATGAATTTCAATCTTAAAGGAAACCTTAATTCCCACATGAGAATTCACACTGGAGAGAACCCCTTCATCTGTCAACAGTGTGGAAAAACATTCACTCAAAACGATAGCCTTAAAGTCCACATGAGAATTCACACTGGAGAGAAGCCTTTTACCTGCCAACAGTGTGGCAGGAGTTTCAGATTTAGAGGAAACCTTAATTGCCACATGAAAATTCATTAAAGAAAGGACTGTTATATATGTCGTAAGTGTGTAAGCAGCTTCACGAACAGGAATCATCTTTAAACAGACTCAAACCCAAAGATTCGAAAAAAATGAACTAATCATTCCTCTTTCCGGTACTGACAGCATAGCCTCTATGGGACTGACAGGAAGAACGAAAGACTCGGACCCGGCCGAACTCGAGATTCGAAAGATGAACTAATCATTACTCTTTCCGGTACTGACAGCATAGCCTCTATAGGACTGACAGGAAGAACGAAAGACTCGGACCCAGCCGAATTCGAGACTCGAAAGATGAACTAATCATTACTCTTTCCGGTACTGACAGCATAGCCTCTATAGGACTGACAGGAAGAACGAAAGACTCGGACCCGGCCGAACCCGAACTCGAGACTCGAAAGATGAACTAATCATTCCTCTTTCCGGTACTGACAGCATAGCCTCTATAGGACTGACAGGAAGAACGAAAGACTCGGACCCGGCCGAACCCGAACTCGAGACTCGAAAGATGAACTAATCATTACTCTTTCCGGTACTGACAACATAGCCTCTATGGGACTGACAGGAAGAACGAAAGACTCGGACCCGGCCGAACCCGAACTCGAGACTCGAAAGATGAACTAATCATTCCTCTTTCCGGTACTGACAGCATAGCCTCTATGGGACTGACAGGAAGAACGAAAGACTCGGACCCGGCCGAACCCGAACTCGAGACTCGAAAGATGAACTAATCATTACTCTTTCTGGTACTGACAGCATAGCCTCTATAGGACTGACAGGAAGAACGAAAGACTCGGACCCACCTGAACTCGAGACTCGAAAGATGAACTAATCATTACTCTTTCCGGTACTGACAGCATAGCCTCTATAGGACTGACAGGAAGAACGAAAGACTCGGACCCGGCCGAACCCGAACTCGAGACTCGAAAGATGAACTAATCATTCCTCTTTCCGGTACTGATAGCATAGCCTCTATGGGACTGACAGGAAGAACGAAAGACTCGGACCCGGCCGAACCCGAACTCGAGACTCGAAAGATGAACTAATCATTCCTCTTTCCGGTACTGACAGCATAGCCTCTATGGGACTGACAGGAAGAACGAAAGACTCGGACCCAGCCGAACTCGAGACTCGAAAGATGAACTAATCATTACTCTTTCCGGTACTGACAGCATAGCCTCTATAGGACTGACAGGAAGAACGAAAGACTCGGACCCAGCCGAACTCGAGACTCGAAAGATGAACTAATCATTACTCTTTCCGGTACTGACAGCATAGCCTCTATGGGACTGACAGGAAGAACGAAAGACTCGGACCCAGCCGAACTCGAGACTCGAGACTCGAAAGATGAACTAATCATTACTCTTTCCGGTACTGACAGCATAGCCTCTATAGGACTGACAGGAAGAACGAAAGACTCGGACCCGTCCGAACCCGAACTCGAGACTCGAAAGATGAACTAATCATTACTCTTTCCGGTACTGACAGCATAGCCTCTATAGGACTGACAGGAAGAACGAAAGACTCAGACCCGGCCGAACCCGAACTCGAGACTCGAAAGATGAACTAATCATTACTCTTTCCGGTACTGACAGCATAGCCTCTATAGGACTGACAGGAAGAACGAAAGACTCGAACCCGGCCGAACCCGAACTCGAGACTCGAAAGATGAACTAATCATTCCTCTTTCCGGTACTGACAGCATAGCCTCTATAGGACTGACAGGAAGAACGAAAGACTCGAACCCGGCCGAACTCGAGACTCGAAAGATGAACTAATCATTACTCTTTCCGGTACTGACAGCATAGCCTCTATGGGACTGACAGGAAGAACGAAAGACTCGGACCCGGCCGAACCCGAACTCGAGACTCGAAAGATGAACTAATCATTCCTCTTTCCGGTACTGACAGCATAGCCTCTATGGGACTGACAGGAAGAACGAAAGACTCGGACCCGGCCGAACCCGAAGACTCGAGAGATGAACTAATCATTTCTGTTTCCAGTACAGATTCAGAACCCACATGTTGCGCAATGCGCATGCGCGGTCAACACAAAATGAACGAATCACTCTCTGAGACAACTCGGTAGTCCCGAGTCATATTAAAGATTCGTTCAAAATGAACGACACATCACTAGCGTCACTCTCAGCTAATCCCAGCCACTGCTGAACTTGCCATCTCTGCCGTGTTTGTGTTTTTTTCGGGATTATTTCATACAATACACGAGCTATACCTCCGCCCACGCCGCTGGATTCCGCCGTTGTCGAGTATGGAGAGCACAACCAGCGCTGTATTTCCAGTTGTTTTCCTCGCATGCACTAATGGATGTCTGACAATTTCTTTGCTTTTTGGAGTTTAGATTTAAAAACGTCTGTAGATATAGAGACCACACTCGTTATGCGCTACTGTTGCTCTCACGGAACAGATGCTTATTTAACTTTAGTGTTAAATAAAAAGTACCGCAGATGAAATCCTGCAGGTGTCAGTGCTTTCTCTCCGTCCATCAGTAGATGCACACCCTTGAATGAGCGCGGGTTTCTAGTGCATTAACTTGAACTTCTGAGGTAATATCTTTGGTTTAACCCTTTTGAGAAATTGAGAGGCGGCTAAAATCAGATTTTAAAATGGACTGAATAAAGCTCTTTACGGACTTGATGTGTGATGCCATGCTGACTGACATGTATACGCATGAATCACTGTCCCACGCACAAGCTCAGAGCAATATTGTAAGTTACTGCATAATACATTTTTAACTAGCAGGATAATAATGCATCACGATACACAGTCTCACTTTTATTTACGTCTTTTAACTATTATAGTATCTCGAAGGGCAAAAACATGAACTTTAACTATTGGCTTTACTACTTCAATCAGCATGTCACTTTAGCGCGAGGTCACTTTAGCGCGAGGCCAGTAGCATATACATAGTTCCTACATGACGTCACAACATACGGGCATTTGCCAACCCGGTGCCATTGCTGTGGGCAGAGCATTAGAAGAAGCTGAAATGAAGTGAAATGAGTTTCGTGTTAAAAAATTAAAATGGTCATCTCCTGCTGGGTCAATGGATGTTCAAATCGTGCCGGAGGTTCAGTTAAATTTGGATTTTACAGTATACCCGTCATTAGACTCCATGAATGTGAGAAGACACATTCACAAGAAGACACAAGCTTTTGTCAGAACAACGACGGAGGTTATGGCTGGCGAGGATAAATGGGAAAGAAACTCCCTCAAAACATGCAAGAATTTGTTTTACAGTTTGACAAAAGCACAATGTTGTGTTTTATTGCGAGTGTACACAAATATAAGTTAACACTTTGTAGTTTGAATGATGTCCTGTATGAACAAAATGACGAGGTATTAAAAACATACAAAACAACATTGTTTCCACTGTTCGATCGCGCCCGCGCCTCTCTCACTCACTCACTCACACACATTGCAATCTCAGATTATGTCCCTAAAGAACCCGCGTATAAAGTAGTTCCGCATGACATTAATTAATTTGCACGCGAGTTTTATTTATTTTTATATTCATGCACCGAACCATGACGCCTGTACCGTTTCGGTTCAATACGAATACATGTGCCGTTCCACCCCTATTCTTCAGTGTACAAATAAGTACATGCATATACAGAAAGCACCGGTGACTGTTTTAAGGGAACATAGGAATTAAATTGTGCAGACTATGGCTTTTTAATAGATAGATAGTCTAGCATCATGCTATACCTTCGCTATGATGACTAGTTTTCCATTGATTGCACTTGAGCAAACGTCACCAACCCAACCCTCGGCAAACTGATTGTACGCCTCCAGTGATTTCCAGGCTCGGAATTGCTCACATGTGTGAACTCCTAGCCAATACCAGATAGTGGTACACATGAAAATACTGTATCTGAGGCAAAGCTTCGTTAGCGCATACGGATCCACACCATTTATTAATGAAATGTTCGCATTGTACCTCTTTGTGTCTGTAAAGAGTACTGATAAACTGATCTGTAAAGTGTTAATGGAGTATAATCTTTCACTTTTTTCTCTTCATGATTTGCGTAACATTATAAACAGAAAGAAATATTCGAAATTTGCTTGTAAAACGACATTCTCTGGTAAAACTTTGTAAACACAGCAGCTTATGCCATCAAAGATGGGGTCTCTGGGGAGGTCACGTGACATTAATTGGCCTGTGGGAACTGTTGCTGCGTCCCAATTCGCATACTATCCGTCGTAAATAGTATTCAAAAATAGAATTAGTACGTCCCAAATCGTAGTTGAAATGAGTGTTTCAAAGAGACCCGGATGGTCTACTATATCCGGTCAGAATCCGAAGTGCAGATCGTTGCGCACGCTAACGGCTGATATTGCCCACAACCCATCGCGCGTTGGACGAGGATTCGGTGAGAACTACAAACACGAGTGAAAAGTGTTAAAAAACTACAGACATGGAGGATGCGCGAGTCCGGTGGTTATGTAGAGAGGTTTAGATCAGTGGTTCCCAAACCTGTCCTGGCGACCCACCAACACTGCACGTTTTCTTTGTCTCCCTAATCAAACACACCTGATTCAACTCATCAGATCATTAACCCACCCATGTGATAATGATCTGATGAGTTGAATCAGTTGTGTTTGATTAGGGAGACAAAGAAAACGTGCAGTGTTGGTGGGTAGCCAGGACAGGTTTGGGAACCACTGGTTTAGATAAAGAGGTTTGAGTGATTAATTATCAGTATCTAACCTGATTTATTGAATGAATTTATTCAATGTTGTCCACATTATATTGCATCTGCAACAGCATTGTGAACTTTTGTAAAGATACGTTTAGCCATTACCTTTTAAATGCATCATTATATTCAAATTGCAAGATGATTGACAGGGCAGTTTACGGTGACAGATGCACGCGACAGGCCTGTCCGTGATAGTATGACGTGATAGTATGTCCCAAAGCTTGCCTACTCTTTAGCTACACACTCAAAAGTATGTACTTTTTCTTCACAAAAAGAGTATACTTTTAGGACGTAGTATAAGCGAATTGGGACACAGCATATGTATAGCATTAGCACCTCAGCTCCACCCAGGTCTCGCCTCTTTGCCCATTTTATTTTATCCGGGAGTGACGAGAGGTGACGCGCTGCCAAGATGGCGACGGCCGGCCCCGCCCACTTTAGGCTTCAGAAATGGCGGGAATACCACGAAACGACGGAGTAACTTTTCTGACATAACATTAATATTAATTTAACTGCCAATGACGGAATGACTTTACTACTTTAATGCTTAACGGTTTGTTTAAATATTCACTTTTTGATCAAATGTCTCATCAAATGTTTACTGGTGTTTTAGTCGTTGTAAGATTCTGCCGTTTTAACTATTGAATTACTATTGAAACTATATGAATAATTGTAGACTGAAACGTTATTACATATTGACAATTGGGAATAATGTTTTATACTATGCTAGGTGTCCCGTTCGAGATGCTTGTCTTGTATATTATTGTTAATATAGTCTTTGTAATAGAATTATTGAAGACTCACTTAAAGAGCACATATAATGTAACGTTAGGCTATACTATGGTAAGAATCTGTCATCACATTAAGTTTTTTAGGCCTTCTGTTTTGTGTGCATTATGGCAGACCAGACCATAATTACTCATTTCATTTCATTTTTATTAGGATCCCCATTAGCGGCCCATTTAATGGCAGCTAATCTTCCTGGGGTCCTCTTTAACATATTCACAACATAAAATTATACAAAACAATAACAACACAAATTACAATCAAAAAGATTTCAAACATTGCAATTACATACAAAATATTACCAAGTAAAATAACATGACAATTTCCAGCCTCCACAAGGTAATTTGCAGCAATTCCTGGGTTACTGTCCTCTTAAATTTAAATTTGTTCTGAATTCTGCGTGATGAGACAGAGAGTCGATTCCAAATAGATATTGCTCTATAAAGTGATGTGCGTTTCAGAAAATTTGTCCTGGGAAGCGAAAGTTTTATGTCACCGCCTAATGCCTGCCTGGTGGCATATAGGTGTCTACTTCCTACAAAAACAATCTGCTCAGAGAGAAACTGTGGCTGTTTCATAAAAACTGCGTTCCACAATATTAAAATTAATCGTAGTTTAATTTTGTCTTCAACTGTGAGCCAAGAAAGGCATTTATGCATCAGGACCACGTTAGTGTCAAGAGAGCACTGGAGGACAGTCCTCGCTGCCCTATTTTGTGCCACTTGAAGCTTACGAAGGTCTTTTTGTGATGCAGACGACCATATAATTGGACAGTTTTCTAAATGGCACAAAACAAGAGACTGAACAACCTGTTTAGCAATGGAGATAGGAATATATGAAATACATTTTCTGGACATTGCAATACCATTCCTCATTTTAACTATCATTCCATCAATATGAGCTGACCAAGACAAGTAAGAATCCAAGGTGACACCCAGTAACCTGACTTGCATCACCTGTCTTAGCTGCAGCCCATTGACTGACAAGTTCAGAGAGGGCTGGGTAATTAGTTTTGATCTTTTCCAGAATATCATAGATGTCAATTTGTCTACATTTAAAACTAATTTGTTATCTTTTACCCACTTGCTTATATTCTGCAAATCATGATTTAATAGATTTGAGACATATTGAGGAGTTTCTCCAGAACAGTACAGTGTGGAATCATCTGCATACATAACAACAGTTGAATGTTTCACAATAAAAGGTAAATCATTTGTAAAGATCAAGTATAGCAAAGGCCCAAGGCAACTACCCTGGGGCACTCCACAATGTATTGTCTTAGTAGATGAATATTGACCATTAAAGAACACCCGCTGCTTCCTATTGGATAGGTAACTCCCCATCCATGACAGAGACGAAGGTGTAAAGCCATAGCATTCTAATTTTTGAAGCAGTATTTTATGATCTATCAGGTCAAATGCTGCACTGAAATCCAACATCACTGCTCCTACTAATCTGTTTGCTCCATTTACTCCAGGTAAGAATTGCCATAGAATATGTTATTTCAAGTTCAAAAGTTTCTTCAAATGCACCATGTTCTCCCTAGTTCTTATTTACAGATTACCTTACTAAATCTTTTGCCACAAAATGGCTCCCTGATTGTTTTAATGTCTTGAACATTTCAAAAACCCATGTGTCTGGCTTCATCACCAAAGAAGCTGACCTCAACACTGTGCTAGAATGCCACAAGAGAGAAACTCTGACGTCTTTCGTTGCTTGGTAAGAATGAGAATAAGAGATGTTTTGGTTGCTTTTAGAGAACTGAAGATTATTATTACAATTTCTTGTCTTTAAGTGCTTGCTTTTATTTGTAGGTCTGATGATAAAAGAAAGAAAGAAAAGGGGCTGCATCGTCTGGTTTGGCAGGTGGAAGATTTTTCTGAGGATGTACCTCTTGCTGTCACAAACAGAGTAATTCATTGCTGTCAGCATGGAAATCCACGAAAGAATTGCAAAACTCAGGAGGTAAGATTCAGGGGATTTCTTTTTTCATTTAGGGTAACTAATGTACAATTTTCAAAAGCATACTTTTCTGTTAACACTTTTGCATATATTTCAGCTCTTTTAAGAGGCTGAGCATATTCCGGCAAAAGGAAGAGAATGTATATTCAAACGACCAAAAAAGTTGGCTGCACAGCCAAACTGTTTATTAGGTATATTAGAAGGTAAGCTACATTGCTTCTGTACAATAGTGTTGGGAAACTTATATTTCAATAGCCAAATTGGATTTGTCTAGAAATATTTTAAAGCACAAAAAAAATACATATTCTGTATTAAGGTAACCATTTTTTTAACCTACTGATGGTTTTAATGTATAACCTGAAAAGAAATGCATTAAATTCAAATTTATTTTGCCAACAAATATACAAACAAAGATTATTCAACAGGAAGAGGCTAAGTTGACTAATGACTTAAATGAATAACTACTAGTTGACTAGAAATATCTTTAGTCGGGGCAGCCCTACAATTTATTTATGTAGCCTTTTTTTGAATAAATATAATTTCCAAGTGGGTTTACAGAGAATATTCTCTTATAAAATACATCAAACCATTAGGATTTTTTGTTTGTTTAGCAACTCTTTCAATCAATTATATTCTTACAAAGCATATATAATTTTTTTCCAGATTCGACAAATTCAGCATTGAGAAAGGAGCTTCAAAAGTGAGAAAACAAGTCGTCATGGACACTCTGAAAGCAGAGGATTTTCTCCACATGGATTTAATGTGTCTGTATCCACAAACAATGGCACTGAAGCAATGAACAACTCATTGAAGAGCTTTTACCTGAAGATTTCAGGTACTAAAACAGTATCATCTTTGGTTGATATAATAGTTACTGAGTTCATCCCTGAGCAGCTCCTCTCATATGCTAAACTTAATTACATGTACAGGAGTGAACACAAGGTCTACAGTGCTAATGTTCCTGAGTTCCTCTGGGACCGTCCAAGAACCTTTGTGCAACATTGCCTGAAAAACCTAGAGGCAGCTTGTTGTTATACCTCCCAACAAGTTCAAGAGCAGAGTAAGGGGCTTTATAAAGTCCAGAGTGAGCAATCACGTGAATGGTACTCTGTGGATCTCGGGGACAGACCGTTTTCCGTCATGTGAATGCAGATCTTTTAAGTCCACTTTTTTTACCCCGCAAGCATTTTTTTGCTGTTTTCAGACACACTGACAGCTCATGGTACTTACTTATTGTGTCCAGATTACATCAGCAGTCCATATGTCACTCTTGACACGGATGTTGTGTCAAGTCAGAAAAATTTGAAGGTGAAAGAAGTGATTGACAAGGACGATACAGTCTGCGCCAATAGCCTCATGGGCACCACACCGACATGTAATGAGGACAATACTGAACATCCTGTTGCCATAGACTGTCATGACATTCAGTGTACAAAGACAGACACAGAGGCAAATGGTGTGCCCTGCGAGAGAAATTAAAAATTCTCCAGGATCTATCATACATATGTGTGGATCATGATTTGTTGCTGCAGTCATTCATGAAATAACAGGAAAGATGAAATTCTTTGTCCCAAAAGAAGACTCACTACCTCTTCTAAGTAAGCAAGATGACAAGCTGAAACTGCGTGTACTTCCAGCCCCGGAAAAGAAAAGGAAAGGTGAAAGGCAAAAAAAGTAGAATTGAGAAAAGAAACAGTGGTAAGGTTACTATGGGAAGGACTGCTGTCTGCATCCCTGTTATCATGCATCATTCAATGCAACTTTTTTCTTTTTTTTTTATGTTTTTGTACGTGTAGCAGCCCTTGGCATCAATAAACCAGCGTAAAGTTTGACCGGTGCAAATATCTTTTATTCTTTCGTCACGCACCGTGAAACTGAAACAAACAAAGTCACAATAAATCTTACAATACACGCAAAGACACATCTTCCATTAATCTTCCATTAATTTAACATTACACAATCAAATTTTCACGACATCAACAACAAATAAAAACACACCTACCTCGCTCCGCTTACCAAGGGTACAAACATCTAACAGAGGGTTGGGAAACATTTAATCCTCGCCATTCCTTTAGACAACATACTATACGCGCCAAACAAGCTTGCTTATATCCGGGGCGCGTCTGTTACCCGGACGTGACTAAATCATACTAACGACACAAGCAAAGCAACGTCCACTTACACTCCCACCAAATCGTGTTTATGATTTAACAATCCCTTCAGGATATTCAACAGTGAATCATACATGATTTCTAGTTTACAATAAATACACTGCAACCCTCTAAGACTCCTTGGTAAACGGTTAGGCGAGTATCGTTCATTTAAATAAACTTTCCATTTCCCAATTGGCATCTTCCCCCTTTTCCCTTTTCTTTTTTTTTTCTCTTTTCTCCCCAAGGAACAACAATCTAATCTCTTTCTACCAAAAGTACTAGTTTTTGAATAGGCCGTTCAATAATTGAGGGTTTAGAAGGACTGTCTCTTTTAATTGTGGACCTCCGCTCTCCTACTTGAACCTTGACCCGACCAACTAACCCATCAGACCCTTCTGCGATTTCCACAACTCGTCCCAAATGCCACTCGTTTCTTGGAACTGTATCCTCCTTGATTATGACAATGTCATTTACCTTGAAATTGTGACGAGAAACAGGCCACTTCTGTCTTAAGGAAATGTTCAACAAATATTCCTTCTTCCAACGACTCCAGAACTGCTCAGTTAAATACTGCACTCTACGCCACCTTTTTGCAGCATATATATCTGCTTCAACAAACTTTCCAGGAGGTGGTAGAGCAATCTTAGACTTCATTAAGATGAGATGATTCGGAGTCAAAGGATACAAGGATTTTGGATCATTGATGCCATCAACATTTAAAGGGCGACTATTCACAATAGCCATTGCTTCATAAAGAAGAGTTCTTAGAGAGGCATCGTCAAGTGTTCCATGACACTGACCGATAGTAACGTTCAAAACATTACGAATGGTGCGTATCTGCCGCTCCCAGATACCCCCGGCATGACTAGCTGAAGGGGCATTGAAAATGAACTCACACTGTTTCTCAGCTAGAAAGGCTTCAAGTGCATTCATATCACATTGCTTGAGGGCTTCTTTAAACACATTGGCAGCTCCCACGAAGTTTGTTCCCTGATCACAACGAAGTTGACTAACTGCACCTCTAAGACTGATAAAGCAACGTAAAGCATTAATAAAAGCATCTGTGGATAGCTCTTCCAGCATTTCTATATGAACTGCTCGAGAAGACAGGCATGTGAAGATAAGACCATATCGCTTACATTCTTTACGACCCTGTTTAATATGAAACGGGCCGAAACAATCCATCCCACAAAATGAAAAGGGGTCTGAAACTTCACACCGTTCTTCAGGTAATGCAGACATTTGTTGCTCCTCGGCTGGTCTTCTCTGTCTACGGCATTGCACACATCTATGTATCAACTTAGCAACTGCCTTGCTTCCACCAATGACCCAAAATCCATTGGCCCGAATTTCCATCAAGGTTTGGTTTCGGCCTTGATGGCAGACCTGATCATGATAGTACGACAAAATCAGGTTAGTAATGTGGCTGTCTTTAGGGAGAATAATTGGATGCTGTTGTTCTGGGCTAAGGGTTGACCCCTTAAGCCTCCCACGACACAAAGCAGTCCCTCGACCAGCATGGGATTGAGATGAAAAAGAGGACTAGTCTTCGGAAAACTATTCACTTGCCCTCTACTTTGAAGCACTTTCAACTCTTTGGGGAATGAGTCCTGCTGAACAAGCTTTATTACCACGGCCGCAGCTTTCCTGCGTTCTTCAGCAGTCACTGTATTGCTAGTTTTTACCTTTGACCCCAACCTCTTAATCCTAGCAACCACCTTAAGAAGTGTGGTCCAGGTGAAAAAAACGGTCCAGTCGATATAAGACGTCCATCTGCTCTCTGGCCTGTACTGCACATACTTGAGCCAATTTTACCTCTGGATCTCCAACACACAACTCCACAGAGTGTTTAAGTATTGGAAGCACTTCTCGTTCCCACAGAAACTTTGGGCCCAGTAACCAACTAGCTGATGCAATGTCCGCTGCACGAAGGCCTCTGGTCAGCAGGGTTCTGTGCTGTATCAACATAGTGCCAATTATTTGGATTGGTGGTTTCTCTTATCAACTGAACTATGTTTGCCACAAACACGTGGAACCTTCTTGCTTCATTATTGATGTAAGCCAAAACGACCTGAGAGTCTGTCCAGAAATATTCCTGGTCAATTTTCATCTGAAGCTCTGCCTTCAACAAAACACTCATCCTAGCTGCTGTTACTGCTGCTGAGAGTTCCAGTCTTGGAATACTTGTGACCTTTGTAGGTGAAACTCTTGCTTTAGGCATAACTAGACAACAGTGGATCTCATTTTTCTCGTTCTTATATCTAAGGTAGGAGCAAGAACCATAACCGGACACACTGGCGTCCGAGAAGTGATGCAGTTCAACTCTCGCAACGTTCCCAAAGTTCCGAGGGTGATAACATCGGGGTATGATAATTGTCTTCAACACTTGGAGGCCGGTTTCCCACTCCTCCCACCTTATATTCAAGCCTTCAGGCAGTGGATCATCCCATCCAATTCCTTTGTGGCACAGCTCCTGCAGAATACGCTTTCCATTCAAAGTAAAGGGAGCCATGAACCCAAGTGGGTCATATAAGGAGGCCACAACTGACAGAAGACCTTGTCGTGTTGGAGGGTGGTCTTTTACATTGAGATTGAAGCTGAAGGTATCTGTATCCATGGACCATTGAAAACCGAGTACATGTCCTTCTGATGTTAATACCGGATTAAGGTCAAGTGGGATGATGTTTACTGCTCTTTCTGAGGGAGCCACACAGGTAAGAACTTCTTTGTGATTTGAATTGAACTCGTGCAGCCTTAGACCTGCACGTCGACAAAGTTCCTGTGCCTCAACAATCAGCTCCTTTGCCTCTTCAACTGCTGAAACACTGATCAGTCCATCGTCCACATAGAAATTGTTTTCCACAAAATCCGATGCTACGGGATAATCCACTTGGTATTGCCGTGCCAGATACTTTAACCCAAAATTAGCGCATCCAGGAGAGGAAGCAGCACCAAAGAGATGGACTGTCATTCTGTATTCTTTTGGTTCTGTTGTTAATTTTCCACCCTCCCACCAAAGGAATCTAAGATAATTGCGACTTTCAGGGGAGACGTGGAATTGGTGAAACATCCGTTCGATGTCACAAGTCACAGCAACCTCCTGCTTTCTAAAGCGACACAAAACTCCTACGAGAGAGCTAATTAAATCAGAACCAGTCAGCAGGTTATCGTTTAACGAAATGCCATGAAATTTTGCAGAACAATCAAACACAACTCTCAGTTTATCAGGCTTCTTGGGATGATACACCCCATGATGAGGGATGTACCAGACGGTCTCGTCCTCCCCAGCTGGAGGTGCTAGTTCTGCTTCACCTTTAGATATTGTTTCTTCCATGAAAGCCGTATACTCACTATGGTATTTTTTATTTGCCTTTAACTTTCTTTCCAGATGTTGCAACCGAATAGTGGCAACCCTTTTATTGTTGGCCAGTGATGGTAGACTGCTGCTCTTAAAAGGGAGGGGCATTTGATAGTGTCCATCTTCCTTCTGCATTATATTATCTCCAAGAAAACGTATGAAACGAACATCATCCTGCGAAACATATTTATCCTCGTAGCTCTTTTCATTGAAGTCTGCCTCCAGTACCTTTAATACATCTGTAACTGATGGTGCTGGTGACTCCTTTACTGTGATTCGATGAACATAACTGCTACTTCCCTGTCTGTCTAAGTGAGGATTGGCTAGCCCTATAATACTCCAACCAAGCACAGTTCTTTGGGCGAAAGGTTCATTTACGTCACCTATAATGGCCTCCAAGGGAGCCAATGCGGAGGGGCAGTCATAGCCATCAAAAGGAGGGTCATAATTTCGGCAAAATAACCATCTTGACAGATTCCATGCGTGATCCGAAATTAAGAAAAGGTAAAAGATCCTATCTCCTTATGTCTTCCCTGATCTTTTTGTTCAAGGGGAGGTAGTTAAGAGAGAACAAATTTGTCAAGTCCCTTGGAATGTTCACCCCCAAATATCTAATTGAAACAGAGTCCCATTTCAAATTATACTTATTTTTCATATTTACAGAAGGGTTGTAATTAAAACATAGAATTAGTGTTTTTGGAACATTCAGCTTATAACCAGAAAAGGATCCATATTGCTCCAATAATTCCAATAGCCATGCCAAAGATTGCTCAGGGTCAGTTAAATACATCAGTACATCATCAGCGATCAACGAAATAATTTGTTCTCCCCCATGCATAACGATTCCTTTAATATTGTTGTCCTGAATGATCCATTGGCTCAGGGGCTCAATAAATTTTGCAAACAGGAGGGAGCTAATTGGACATCCCTGTTTTGTTCCACTTTCTAATGAAAAGGGGCTAGAGACAGCCCCATTTATTTTAATTCTTGCCCTTGGCCTATCGTAGAGAGCTCGTAATGTTTTAGTAAAGATACTATGAAATCCAAATTTGTCCAAAACTTTATACAAAAAAGACCAATTTACACAGTCAAAAGCTTTTTTTGCGTCCAGCCCCACTAGTACTGCATCTAAATTATATTTTGTTATATGGTTAATTACGTGTAAAGTCCTTCTAATACTATCTTGAGTTTGTCTTCCGCGAATAAAGCCTGTCTGGTCAATACTAATAATTAATGGTAGCAGTCCCTCTATTCGTTTGGATAGTATATGGGTAAATATTTTATAATCCTGGTTCAACACGCTTACTGGTCTAAAATTACCGCATTCAGACTTGTCCTTCCCCTCTTTTGGAATTAAGGATTTTACCGCCTCTCTCCAAGAGGGAGGAATACTATTCTCTTTAAGAACCCAGTTAAAGGTGGACTGCAGCACAGGGGTCAAAGAACCCTCAATGACTCGTTACCATTCGGAAGGGAACCCGTCCGGACCTGGTGCCTTATTTGGTTTAAAATGCGATATGCAGGGCCGGATTATCCATAGACGGGATTGGGCGAGTGCCCTAGGGCACCAGCCAATAGGGGGGCACCAAATGATTAAGAGAATGACTAAACCTTTAAAATAGTTTTCATGTTTTGTATATATATATTATTTTGCTGGAAGAGATGCAGATATAAAATTAACAATTAATCATAACAATTATACAGAGAGAATATAAAATATGCATATAAAGAATTGCGATTGGGTCAGGTCACAGTGTAGCGTATTTCTTTGAAATTAAGAAAAGAGAGACATCGATCGGCATCAACAGTAGAAGCCACTAGCAGCGAAAAATGCCTCAACCAATACTCAAGCAGCTGCTAATGTTGTGAGCAAAGGCGGTAGCCTAACACAAAGTCTAGAAAAAGTTGTTCTGCTTAAGGTAAGGCTTATTTACCATTATTTCTGGGCAAATAGGCTAGGCCTACTGTATGTGACGCCGTTGTCGATTTGAAATTTGGAACGGTTTTCTCTTTTAGCTGGTTGCTTAGAGATGCTTATTACATGCATATTTTTTTTTTCAATCGGACTGAATTCATTCCGATTGATGAATCTGAATGTAGTGTTTACATGAACGCTAAACATGTGATCGGGTTGATGTGCGCGTTTATACGCAAGCTTAAAATCGGAAGAGGTAACGTTAGTATACTGCTGAATATATAGTACAGATTTTCCAGCTGTTTGTGCATAATACCCATCTCCTACATTGGTTCTTTATTTGTTTTAAACAGCAGGCTTAATATTTATCCATATCTGGTCATAATTTGGGGACAATGAGCACATGAACCGTTGTTGTACCGTGTTGCTTATATTTATCAGTAAAAATGCCCCTCCCTTCTCGCGTCCAAAACCAGTCGTCTCTGGGTGATAATCCGAAAAATGACTGGTTGGTCCTGCTCCACTTCACAGACGCTGAGTGAAAGGAGAATTTTAAAATGAAGGGACACTTATTTATATGACACTTTATTCAACAGGAAGAACATTCCGAGCGTCATACGTCATTACGCTATTTCAACGTCATTGCACATGTACGCAGTCCTTTCAGTTTCGGTTTTTAATCCGATCAAGTGTTTACATGTTCTCTCGATCGGATTAGAAAAGGAAAAAAAACACCCCTTTCAATCCGATCGAAATTTGATTCCGATCGAGCTCAATCGGATCAATAAAGGTTGAATAAAAGCTTTTCAGTTCTATTGAGCCGTCAATCCGATTACTAATTGATTTGGTTGCATTTAAATGTTTTGCTGCTGTGCGTCTCTGTGGTGCTGAATTTAGCTGATTCTTGGGCTTGCTTATTTGGTATATGATTTTTTTAGACAAGGTTTTGCATGTAGTCCTCATACATGCCATTTATTATGGAAATAAAGATATTTAGTATGACATGTTCATGTTGCACTAGCATGTGAGTTGAATGGGGTGGGGGTGGGGGGCACTTAAAATGTGGTCACCCTAGGGCACTACACTGTGTTAATCCGGGCCTGGCGATATGGCTGAGCGAATTTCTTTCTCTGTAATTTCTGCTACGAGATTGCTACTTTGTTAACTATTTAATTTGGGCAGATGCATTTTCTGAAAGAAATCTTCCATTTTCTCTCCGACTATTTGAGGCTGGGAGTATAGTTTTTTTTATAATAATTTTCAAAACAATCTTGTATTTAGTTTAATTTGTAATGCATAGAATTAGTAATAGGATTTTTTATTTTATGAATTGAATTCTCTGCTTGTTGTTTTTTTCAGCCTATAAGCTAATAATTTGCTGGCTTTCCCGCCCCCTTCATAATATTTCTGTTTTGTAAAAATTAACTTTTTTTGTGTATCCTTTGTATAAATCTCATTTATTTCGTTCTTTTTCTTCCTAAGTAGCTCTCTATTTTTTTTATCATTTGTGTCTTTGTGGTGTTGTTCCAATTGTTTTAGTTCTACTTCTAACTGAATTAACTCTTTTTGTCTTACTCTCTTTAGGTGAGCACTGAACCCAATTATCTTGCCTCGAAGCACAGCTTTACATGCATCTCATAATATTGGTGGGGGAACTTCCCCATTGTCATTCTGTTTTAAGTATTCAGCAATATCCCTCTTAATTTGTTCCTTCATCTGAATCAGTACACATGTGTTTAAACTCCATAAAGTGTCTTTCCGGTACTGTTCAAGATTTAGTTTTAAATAAATGGGACTATGGTCTGAAAGGTCCATGCTCCCCACATCGCAGCCAACTACCCTGTTTAGATCTTGAGCAAAAGTAAAAAAAAATAATCAATCCTCGAATACACCAAGTGTGGATTTGAAAAAAAAGTGTAGTCTCTCTTTGAAGGGTTTAATTCTCTCCTGATATCAATTAATCCGATTTCTTTCATAGACAGATTGATCTTTTTACTTATCAAATTGGGCTGGACTGTGTCTGTACTTGAGGCATCCAGTTTGGGATTTAGTCTAATGTTGAGATAACCCCCGCAAATTAGGACCCCATGGGTCTCTGCTGTTATCAAATCGAATATCTGTTTAAAAAACTTCCAGTCAGAGTTAGGAGGAGCGTAGATGTTAAATAGGGTGACCAATGAGCCCCCTAAATTTCCCCTCACAAGAATAAATCTTCCCTCTGTCTTTTTTTCAAAAATGGGTTCGAAACTAGTCTTGTTGGATATCAATACTGCCACCCCCCTCCTGTGCCCCACCTTATACGATGATGAGTAGGCTTGGGTATCGAGTATCGAGTATCGATTGGAACCGGGACTAACTTTTCGATTTTCCCGGAATCGTTCAAAAGTTTAAATTTCGATTCCTAGTTTCGATTCACAGTCCGCCGACCGGACACGCCCGCGGTAGCAGAAGCGCGGCTGTCTGCTTTGCGAATAGCAAAACGCATTTTCCAACTGCACAGCTAGCACTGTGAGTGTCTGGCTCACTCATTGGCTGTGCTGCGGCAACTGCACATCCAATGGCGCGGGCGCCTCCAACGTGTGCGCCATGAGCTAGCATTACATCATACACGTCAGAGCCCGCCAAGGGGGAGTGGCCCAACGCCCCCGAAAAAATAGCCATTATAGCAGCAGTTTACCACAGCTCGCTCGGAGTGTTCAATGTCGGTTATATATACTGTAAAACTTCAATTAATGTTAATAATATTTGTTTCAATCACTGAATGAAGCCTGCTATATTTAGGACAAGAGTCCTGACCTTAAATTGCTTGCACAAAACTCTTGATCCAGCACTCAACATTTGTTTATTGTTGTTCATTTAAACCGTTATGCGCAGAGAGCGTGAGGGCGAGAGAGAGAGAGCCTGCGGTTGAGCGAGAGTGAGGTCTGCGGTCTTTGCCATTACAGTTGATTTACTTGTTTTTGTGTAAGTTAATACGTTGTCAAATATGTTTAAACTTAAACTACCTATACAAGTAGTTATGTCTCTTTGTATTAATTTGTCCTGTTATTGACGTAATGCGCGTCATTGACAAAATGCGCAACCAGATGTTCGAATAGTTCGAATATATGTGGTTTCTAGTTTAGAGGGAATATTCGAACGTCATTTTTGAGCAATTTTGACAGCCCTAGGTTAGCCCTTCAGTGGGAGCACGGTAACATGTTCAAGTATCTGCAGCATCATACACTCATGTGTAAATGTGTTTTCATGAGGTTTTCAAAAATAAAGCTCTCTTGAGGAAAGTGTACCCCTGTGAAAATATATTCATAATTTATAATATTTATATTCAAGTTCATAGATTTGATATTTATATTGTAGTTGAAAACAGCCCTGTGAAAAATTCATAGTAAAGTTCATAAAAAGTAAAAAGTTCATAGAATTAAAATTGATGGAGAAGGTCAGACTATTTCCTTCAGAAAGGTCGTTGGTTAGTGTAACGGGGTTCGTTGTTATGGGAAGAAGGAGGCGGGAACCGGCGAACGTTCAATAATTTTAATAAATAAACAAATACAAAATGAAAGTAAAACCAGCAGCCCCTCACGGACGACTGCTGGCCACAGAAACAAAACACAACATAAAATAAGGCCTGTTCCTCTCTCAATCTTCACCGTCGTCGCTCCTCCTTTATGCCTCCGCTCCTCCGTGAGAGATGCGAGACCGGTGCGTCTCACAGGTGTCGCTCATTACCACTCACGCCACCGGCCTCGCGCCGCTCTCACGTCACTCGGCCTCGTCCTGCTCGCCACATACCCCCATCGCCCCTCGCAGGCCGGGGGGTACCCACGAGACTGCGCTCTACCCCCCCTCCCCCCTCCGGGGGAACCGATCACGGTGGCCGCGGCACCTGGAGGTATGGATAGACGAGGCGAGAGAACAGGAGACGGAAGCATGAGGAGCGACAGATACGAGAGAGGGGAGAGAGGAGAAAAAAAAAAGAAAAAAAAATCATGGTCCGGTTCCCGGACACACTGCCGCTCGGTCCTCAGCCAGCTGAGAGACTCACTCGCGGTGCCATGCGATGGTACTGGACATCCGTTGGGAAAGGTTCGACACTCCTCCGCCTCCTGGCGGACGGCGATGGCTCCTCCGGTCGAGGGCAGCCGGCAGCGAGTCCTCCGTTCCCTGCTCCGCCCCCATCAAGGCCGACGGCAACAGGCTCCGGCCCACGGCGAACGGGAGCGACTCCTCCGCTCCCTCTCGGACAGCAGGCACCCCTCCTCGACCCAGGAGCACGGCAGCGAGGTCCCTGTCCCACCTGCTATTACATCGCTCCAGCACCATCGCCTCGGGCAACAATCGGCGGCCATGGCTCCCTCGTGCTACCCGACCTCCTCAGCACCGCGATCCCCCTCAGCAGCGAGGGCTCTCCGACAGCGTGTCCCTCCTTCCTCCCGGGTTTCGGCACCAATGTAACGGGGTTCGTTGTTATGGGAAGAAGGAGGCGGGAACCGGCGAACGTTCAATAATTTTAATAAATAAACAAATACAAAATGAAAGTAAAACCAGCAGCCCCTCACGGACGACTGCTGGCCACAGAAACAAAACACAACATAAAATAAGGCCTGTTCCTCTCTCAATCTTCACCGTCGTCGCTCCTCCTTTATGCCTCCGCTCCTCCGTGAGAGATGCGAGACCGGTGCGTCTCACAGGTGTCGCTCATTACCACTCACGCCACCGGCCTCGCGCCGCTCTCACGTCACTCGGCCTCGTCCTGCTCGCCACAGTTAGCTAGCTCATTTAAAATATCCTTAAATTTTTTGACCCCGCCTCTTAAAAGAATCGTAATCGAGAATCATTAGGAACCGGAATCAAAACAAGGAATCGGAATCGGAATTGGAATCGTTCAAATTCAAACGATACCCAACCCTAATGATGAGTACTGATGCTTAAAGCCCAATCGTTTTAATTTAGCATGTTCTGTATCCGAAAGATGCGTTTCCTGTAAAAACGCCACCTCAACTCTCTCTCTTTTTAGTTTAGTTAATATCTTACTTCTCTTGATGGGGTTGACAAGGCCATTCACTATTTTAACTGATTGCATTCAGTGTATACTAAAGGGAAAAATGAGAAATGAAATAAACGACAAAAAAAAACAAAAAAACTAAGTGACCATGAGTAACAAAGAGAATCACAGGATATACGCCACAAACTACAAAGACTACAAAGAACGGCAGCAAGAACTGCTGCGACACCGAGAACACAATAATAACAATAAAGACAGAAAAAAAAGACTTCCAACTGTGGGGTCTTAATGTTGACCCTGATGAAGCCCTGATGGAAAAAGGGCTCTGAGGCAACATAAAAGAAAATCTCACCGACGTTTACATTATAGTCTTAGTTATGCAGCCCGTTCAGTGCTTCTTTAGTAAACAGGACGTGTTAAAGGATTTAACGTTAATTCCTCTCTCTACTGGGAGTCCCAAGCGAAAAAAGAAAAAGAAAATAGCGAGTCAACGGACTCACCCGTTATATTTCCAGCAAACTCGCACCAAGCAATTTTCAGTTAACTAACAGTCATCCTGAATCTTGGTGTCGGTAAGCCTGTAATTTTTCCTTAAAATTCAAAGCCCTGCCAGCTCTGTGTCGGTTCCCTGGTCTCTTGACGGTGTGCCACGTGAACCGCTGGATCCGCTCCAAAAGCGAGTCCGGGTGTTTAATTATCGGCACCGGGAACCCTCTCTTCGCCATATCCTCCGTTGCCTCCTCTGCCGAACCGTACATCACAACTCCCTCCTGGTAGAAAACTCTAAGCCTGGCGATGAACGGCGTCTAAAATCGGATTTTCTTCTCCTTCAATACCGCTTTTGCTTCGGCATATTCCCTTCGCTTTTTCAAGACATCCAGTGCGTAATCGTGATCGAGATTGACTCTTTTCCCGAGATTTTGAAATCCTCGCTTTTGCCAGGCCATTCTCAACAGCTCTTCTTTCATCCTGTAGCTTGACATCTTGACAACGATGGAACTCGGCGTGGCTTCCCCGGGTGGCCTCGGCATCAAGGCACGATGAGCTCTTTCCACTCGAAGTTCAAATGTAGCTGGAAGCTCCAAGCCCTCCCGCAGCAAACGCTCCACATACACCACCATCGATGGGGAATTTTCCTCCGCTCCCTCTTTAACACCGTGAATTCTGATATTTTCTTGTCTGGAGCGGCCCTCTAAATCAGTCAGCTTAGCGTCTAGGTGTATCTGAAGGTGTAGCAGTTCCTGCACGGTATCCTCCGCCACTTGTCATTATTACGTTAAGTCATAATTAATGTCAGGATGTCTTTCGAAAGAGTAGGGGTGTAACCCCGGCATCCTGGCCAAATTTGCCCAGTGGCCTCTGTCCATCGTGGCCTCCTAATCATCCCTATATATATATATATATATATACACTGATTGGCTTCATCACTCTGTCTCCTCTCCACCAGTAAGCTGGTGTGTGGTGAGCGTTCTGGCGCAATATGGCTGCCGTCGCATCATCCAAGTGGATGCTGCACATTGGTGGTGGTTGAGGAGATTCCCCCCTTCCATGTGAAGCGCTTTGAGTGCCTAGAAAAGCGCTATATAAATGTAATGAATTATTATTATTATTACTTGTAACCGTGTTTCAGTCGCGTCAATTCTCCTCTTCGATCCTAGTATTGAATTTATTAATATAGTTCAGTTGCTGACTGCTGTCTTTTCTGAAATCTCTCAGCTCTAAGTATTGGCGCTTTTCCACTGCATGGTATGGCACGGTTCGGTACGGCACGCTTTGGCGCTTTTCCACTGCATGGTACGGTACGGCTCGGCTCGGTACGGCTCACTTGTGGCGCTTTTCCACTGTATGGTACGGTACGGTATGGCTCGCTTTACCACCTTTGTTGAGGTTCCAAGCGTACCGTACCGATACTAAAATGTGACGTGAAAACAATGCAGATCACTGATTGGACAGATAGAATCGTCACTACCAGCGTCATTTGCGAGACATCAAACCCGCTAGATTTAAATAGCCAGTAACAGCCACTGCTGTAGCACCTGTTTTAAAACTACTTGAAGAAAAAATAAAGAAAAAAAACTTCCAAAAAAAGAAATGGCTGAATCATGTTCAGTGGACGAAGTGTCAACGTTCATCTCGTTGGTTGCCGAGGAGCGGATAAACTATAACGATCAGTCTATTATCCCACCCACTTTGAAGCGGTGCTAACTGCAGTGGAAAAGCAAACCGAGCTAAAGCGAGCCGAACCGTGCCGAGTCGAACCGCTCTGAGCCGTACCATGCAGTGGAAAAGCGCCATATGAGGCCAGAGTCACCGGTCTCACTTTGATCCGCTCCGAGTTGCGTATGCATATCATCCTCGTCCTCCATTACGCTGCTAGGCGATGAAGTTTGGCTAGCCCCTTCGACGTCGAGTAACTCCGTCTGCTTTGACTTTTTATTTTTCCCTCTGGGAATTCTCAAAACCCACTGTTTTAAATCACACTTTAAACTAAGTTTGTTTCTAATTATTTGGGTTGTAGTGGGTTACTTTGTCCGAAATTGTCGGGAGCACGTTCTCTTAGCTGCCATCTCCTGGTTCGTCAAACCGGAAGTGCACAAGTTTTTAAAGCACATTTTATCAAACTAGGCTCGTTTTGAGGAAAATGAGGTGGTAGCTCGTCATCTATGGATTGGAAATAGGTGTCAATTTAGTTTTAACAACGTTTAGCTCACGATTTATTGATCTGGAAAGTTCGGATAGGAATAACTTTAATGAACTCCTTGAACTAAGCATTGTCCGTATTTCTTTATACTTAAGCCCAAGTTTAAAATAAAACTCTATGAAGCGCTCCATTGTTAACGTACGGAGCTGTCTGAAACACTGACTTAACAGGAAGTGTTTGTCCGAACCCGCAAAAGTTTAGAAAAATAAGGTAAGACTCAATATTTTTAGAAGTAATAATACAGAGTTGTTGTGCAAAGTGTCAGGTGAAAATAAAGAGAATCCCTCAGTTGACAAATGCCACCTTAGCATGAAATCTGCTGCTGGTTACAGCAATGCCACCCTGACTGAAGATGCCAATGAGAACAATGACATCTGTCAAGCTGACACTGCTGTAACAGTGGATATCAATAATGAGGATCATAATTATGCAGATTCAACTGCTATATGTGCAAAACATGACTGCTTTCAGGAAGATCACAGCTACAACCTAGAGTCTCATAAGGCTTTGAAATCAGGCCACAAAACCCCCCCAAGAACAACAGGAAAAAGACAACGCCACACGTCCAGGCGTTTAAAGAACAAAGTCACCACTCATTTTGAAAAACTGGTTCTATTAGTTTACTGGAAAAAATCTGGTTTAACAGGTTTAAGTTCAGAAGATAACTCCACAGTCCTTCATGAAAATGAAAGTTTAAAGGAGTTTCAAAGTAACCTCTGCTTCAAGTTCAAGTTCAGTGGAGGAACAAGCAACACCACGTCGTCATTATTCATGGTTAGTAAATAATACTTTATAAAATACTAATAGATATAAATTCAAAAGTGTCATGCATCCATTCACATTGATCTAGACTTATTAAACAGAATTGACACATTGTGTATACAGTTTTTTTTATTGCTTAGCACTAACAGGGCTGCCAACTTTTGAGGTAAGCTTGGTGTGAGAATTATGGAGCTGTATTTATTGTTTGAATTATGCAATAAAATTGACAGAATTTGAAAGCTGAGATTTTGTTTCATATGTAACCTGTCTTGTCTGTCGGTATCAGTGTCTTTGCTTCATGATTTTTCACTGCGTGAGAATATGGTTGTGTAACGTGAGTAAGTGTGAGAACAGTGTCAATAGCGTGTGTCTCACACTGAATGTCTGAGAGTTGGCAGCCCTGGCACAAGTCTAGACTAGTAATTCAACTTTTCTCCCCGAATCACGGACGCGAAAACCATGAGATGCCATGAGATCTCTTATTTATTATTATATGTCAAGACATGGAAAAGAAAGACAATTTACTGGAGAGGTGGTCTTCATTCGTCAATACACAAAGGTTGGGCATTTATATGCTGACCAAAGGAACTTACATTATCTTTACAAGGTAGAGAAACATGTGTTCATGTTTAAAATTTAACATAAATCTCATGCTACACAATCCTCATTCCTTAAAGAGAATACTTCAGTCAACATATGTGTGGCAAGCAGGACGAGGCCGAGGGCTGTGAGAGAGCGGCACGAGGCCGGTGGCGTGATTACTGATGAGCGACGCACCGGTCTCGTGTCTCTCACGGAGGCAGTGGCGGATTTAGCAAATTGGGGGCCCAAGGCGAAGGTAGTATGGGGCCCCCCATCCGATCTTTAAAGGAGAACGAAAAAAATGTACCGACTGAATGGTGGATAGGCAGGTAAAGCTAATCTACCTGGCACTGTCGGCAGTAACGGGTAGCTCCTCCTTGCTAGCAGCAGTGCTAACGGTCGTGATGGTGGTTGTATCGTTAGCGTTGTTGTCATTGTCAGCGGGCATCACAAAAAAGTTTGTTACCTTTGGAAATTTTGCTAAAAACTTTTTACTTTCCTCCCGTTTCCTGCTTTTTTCAGCACCGCTTGGGTAGCTTCGCTTCATTTTTACACTGTCTTCTACGCTGTACACTCTGTTAATCACTCTGTACACTCTGTCTGTCAGGCGCATTACAGCCTTTTTTGGCGCATTACAGCCTTGTCACTTTCTTAGATGCGCAGTAAGTGAGATAATGGAATAGTCCAATGTAGTGAGGTGGGGGGCCCCCTCCCGTCTGCGACACTAATGATTTGATGCCATTTTTCGCAAATGGAGTTTTTTTTAAATATATCATTTGCGAAAAGTAAAAAAAAAAAAAAACTTTTAATGGGGCATTTTGGGGGGCCCTAGGTAGCTCGGGGCCCAAGGCAATTGCCAACCTTTGCCTAATGGTTAAGTCCGCCTCTGCACGGAGGAGCGGAAGCATAAAAGGAGGAGCGACAGTGGATGTCGAGAGAGGACATTCCTGGTTTTATGTTGTGTTATTTGTTTTATTATGTGTGGCGGCAGTCGACCGTGAAGGACTGCCTTTTTTACTTTCGTTTTGTATTGGTTTCATTATTTTGTTATTAAATTATTGAATGTTCGCCGGTTCCCGCCTCCTTCTTCCCATAACACCTGAACAGCGTTTCAATATGCATCAGTGGACAATATGCTAGATTGCACTTACATTCCTATGTGGTTAAACTCCTCTCACTCCTCTCAATATCCTTGGCATGTGATCCTCACACACACTTGCTTTACGGATATATGAATGCTTATAAAAAAGTTATAGCCATGAATAAAAGCTTTTGTTTTTTCTAAATTCTCGAGTGCCTTGGCCTTATATGATTTTTGCAAGTTGAACTATCCTGCATGAAAGAGCTACAGACGAGATACTGACTTTATACTCCAGTTTGCTTCTTGTTCAATACATTTTTTGTCTTCACTATTGATGGCCGCTTTCGTCACGTGAATTCGGTAAAAAAAAAAGAAAGTCTTTGTTACGTCACACCTGTTTCCAAATGTTTTGAAGTTTCAATGGTTCGCTGTTGCGGGCCGATCCCAGTAAACCTGTGTTTATGGTTTTTACCTGATCTCGGATCAGTTTTATAGTTTTGTAGACATTTTAATGATTTTTGGTGATGGACAAGCCCTGCCATTCAACAATCTAAACTATGTTTCCTGTACAACAACATTACTCGCTGCTTAACTATCACAGTATGACGCATCATCGAAGAAATGCTAATTCTAGTTAATGATAAACCTGCCAGACAACGCGTTTAGAGTTAGAGTAACAGTACTAGAGCATATACTGCCTTAATGTTGAGACAACAAATGTGTAAAAACGAAAAACTAACAACAGAATATGAGGTGGTAAAGAAATAGATTTTCACAACGACTTGTGGACATTACTATGGATGCATTTGTGTAGCAATATTCGATTTGAAATGCAATATGTAAAATGACAATGTAATATGTTAAATGACAATGTAATATGTTAAATGGCTATGCATTTCTGTATTTTAATTTACATTTTCCAATACATTTGTGCAACGTTTGGTGCAAAATGAAAATGATAATTCAATCATATAATTTGCATTTGCCATTTCATACACTATAGTTTTAATATGTATATTGAATACTGATTTTAACGCTTTATAAGTTGCAAAATTAAAATGTATTACAGAAATGATTCGACCTGCTCCACACTCACCCAAAATAGTCTCGTTTGTTTGTGCAGGTATGCGTTTATTTTGTGCTTCTTCAGTTTCTTAGATAATAATATTTATTTATTAATAAATCATATTTATTGGTAATTCTGAGGTCACTCAGCCCCCTCACATACTCCAAATTCACGCAAAATAGTCTCGTTTGTTTGTGCTGTTTTGTGGGTAAAAAAAAAAATCGTTTGCAGCTTCGTTTTTTTAAATATTAGACACTGAATTATAGACGATTACGTCACCAGCCCCCGACCTGCTCCACATTCAATAGTCTTCTATGAATTTGACCCGTCAGATTCCATGACCCAACTGTACCTATAGATTTATCAATATCTGATCAATATGCTACATGTACATCACATGAGTCACTTTATTGAACATTACAGTTATGAAGAAATAAACTGTATGATCTCCAACATTATAGGGTAATTCTAGTTAATAGTAATAAGAATAAAGATAAGCATATGTGTATCAGACAATGAGAATATTTTATACACGAAACCATCATTAACACAGTCCAGCATCAGACAACAGGATAATGATGACACCAAACGGGTGTCGACGCCTGATTAGGCAGAAAATGATCCCGGACGTTCCAACAGCGCACTGGTTCCATCACCTGCAGACGCGTAACAATCTTCGGGAAACACTACCATTTCTCTGTTCTCGCTCCACTTCATCTGCCAGTGAATTTAACGCTCGTATCAGTTCTGCCTCCGCCGTGTTTCATTCCAACACCTCAAAACACACAGCCTATGTTTACATGTTGCCGAGTCCCGCCTTCCCGCAGTGATTGACAGGGCGGGAGGGGGCGTGATCGGCTCAGAGTGCATTTGCGCATTGAATTTTGCTACATTCATTGCGGGACACTTAATGAAAATGCAATCACAAGTGCCTTAAATGTGAGTGTAAATGCAATTAAGAAATATAACATTTAAATGACCATTTTGCTACAGTTTTTGCATGAACATGTTGGACATATCTGAGCATTTCTGTAATACATTTTAATTTTACAACTTATAAAGCGTTAAAATCGATATTTAATTTACATATTAAAACTAGTGTATGAAATGGCAAATGTAAATTATATAATTGATTTTTCATTTTCTTTTTGCACCATAGTTGCACAAATGTAATGGAAAATGTACATTTAAATACAGGAATGCATAGCCATTTTCCATATTGCATTGTCATTTTGCATATTACATTTCGAATTGAATATTGCTAGCAATATTGAACCATTGACAATATCAAATGCTTACAGATGTGTCTTTACTGTGGTTAATTATTCCTGGCACAACAAACTGCTGTTCACGAGCAGTGTATGTCACTACAGAAATGATTCTCATTAACATTATAGTTCATGGCATTAGACTGCATACAACAGTACTGATTATAGATATCAGTTTGCTCTTAATGTGAAATCTGAAGGGAATAAGTGGGATCATTTGAAAGCACCTTTAATAGTTACAGTTTCATGAGTGTTTCTCATCAGACTCTTGTACATTGGTTTGTTTTGTGAGACACTCGACTGTCGTAAGGCTGAACGTCAGACACACACCCTCAACTGACGCTGGTATACGGTACGACAGAGAAGACCTGTTCTGTTGAAGAGCTTGTAGAAGGAAGAGCCTGATCACACAAGCTTTTCAGAGTATGTTTAGATCATGAAAGTTACATTTCATCAGTCTATGTAATCCAGTGTTTTCATATGATTAAGAGGAGGAATGAAGGATCTAAGAGTTTTGATAACAACCTGTGTTTAACTTAAAACAACATTAACGGCTGGTTGCTTTCTTATTTTCTTTCTTTTTATATTTAATTTCACATTAATTTATGTAGTTGTCATTTGATTTATGATTAGTTCATGTTATTATTTATTTACATAATTTTCATTCAAAATTCATTTTAGCATTTATTTATTATTATGCATTTGTCATTGTCGTTTATTACATTTTATTTGACTTATTTCCTTGCTCTGGCAGTGCTTGCTATTGTTGGTTGATCTCATGATTGTGTGGTTTGAAGGGATGTTGTCTCCATGAGTTAGAGATGAGAGAGTGTCTCCATTTCAAGGTTTTTAGCAAGGTTTCAACATTAGCACAAGACAATGATGTGAAGCAGTAATTTTCCTTATTTTTTCTCTTGATATAATAACAGTTGTTAGAATTGTACTGGTCAGACAAAGTGTAACATCTAGACAAAGTGTAACATCTAGACAAAGTCAAATAATTGAAACATACACAACTAAGATTATTCAATAAATTCAGCTTTTTTATTATCATCATCATTGCTTCGTCTCCTGCTTTTGCTCTCCCCTGACTTTCTCTCAGACTGATAGAGGGATTATCAGTGATTATTAGTTTGGCCTAATAAGGCATTTTTACACCAGCAGTTTAGGTCGAAGGGTTACGGTTCACATGAAAAGTTGCTTAAACACGTGTAAAGGATGATAGAGTTGACGACTTGGATATGAGTGAGAGTGAGTCTGCGGTGTGTTCACACATAACCAGTGCAATCAGGGCACCGAATGAATGCTAACGCTGGTCTAAACTCAGAGAAACGTCTGCTGACAGTGATGTCTGTCTGTTTATCTGTCTGTCTGTCTCTTAACTATATATTTCAGTGCTGTCTGTTTGTTTGTCTATCTGTCTGTCTCTTTTTACCTGTAATTTCAGATATGATACTTCACTTTGTGGGTCTTTTGAGGACAGACAGTGATTCTCCACATTGTTTCACTCTTGTGGAAGGGGAGGGGGGCATTTACAGGATTAGATAATAAACTAGATTTAAAAACTACATCGAGTCTGACCAGAAAGTTTGAAGATGTTTTAAAAGCTTAAAGTTTGAAGTTGAAGGCAATACAGTCTATCAGAAAAAAAATGCAAGATGGATAGATTGATTTTAGGGTGTTGCTATGTGGTTGCTAGACTACTTGGGGTGGTTGCTACTGTGTTGCTATGGTACTTGCAGTGGTTGCTAAGGTGTTGCTATGCGGTTTCTAGGGTACTTAGGATGGTTGCTAGGGTACTCAGGGTGGTTCCTAAGGTGTTGGCTGTTTGGTTACTAGGGCATTCTGGGTTGTTGCTATGCGGTTTCTAGGGTACATGCTTGGGTACTTTGGGTGGACGTTAGGGTGTTGCTATTTTGTTGCTAGGGTATTCTGGATGGTTGCTAGGGTACTCATTGCTAGCATGTTTAAGAAAGATGCCATGCATAAAGGAGCATTATAGGACCCCTTTAACAGATGAGTTTGAATGAGAGTCCTGATCTGATCAGCTTAATTTCATAATCCAAATAACATTTCAGCACTTAGGTCAACATGTTAAGAGTGAAACTAGATCTTTTTCTTTTGATCCTGCAGCTGTGAATCTGTGAAGGACGATGGCGTCTCTTAAAGAACTGCTGTTAAACTCACTGATGGACCTGAAAAAAGCTGAACAGAAGATGTTTAAGTGGCACTTAAAGAATGATCATATGCGTATAAAAAAGTCTGAAATGGAGAAAGCAGATATCTTAGACACAGTAGATAAGATGGTAGCATGTTTTGGACCAGAAGAAGCAGTGAAGATCACGGTGGAGATCCTGAGGAAGATGAACCAGAACGATCTGGCTGAGCAGCTGGAGAACAATCACAAGCAAGGTAACATTTAATTCACTCTGACTGTAATGTGATTGACTGTTTACCAATGTAATGGCTTGACTTAAACTTTGCTCCGCTGATGTGTTTGTGTGGTCTATATTTCCCAGTGAGTGATCCTCTCTCTCACACACACTCAAGTCAGGCTGAAGGCAATATGAAGACGTCTGCCGCTGTTGGAGCTCATTCAGAAGAGTTCAGGTACAAGATAACTGTACATATAAATGAGAGAAAATTACAGGGCCAAGAAGAACAGCAGCAGATCTTTGACAAGTACATTTATTAGAACAGGCGGTCTAGTCATTTTTTTACGAATGGTTAAATGGTTTACAAGAGTCTTAAACTTCTACAAGCAACTTCTACATACGCAGGGTCACTGCAATAACCCCAACCTGAAAGTAAATGTAAACTAAATCTCCATTGTTTAGAATAAGTTCTGGCTTGTGTAAACCTTACATTCAAATGATCAGAGATGATGGTGCATTCAAGTTCATACTTACGAGGTGGGAAGTTGGTGTTTACGACGGCTGCTGCGTTCAAGTCACTTTCCTCGGAGTAAGATGGCAGTGTACTTTCTCTTAATTAATTACACAAAAATACAGCAAGGTTCTTATGTGCATCAGCTGTACTTTTGTTTTTTTAATGTTTTTAATTAATTTATGAAGCCACTGCAAACTTTATCGTTACATATTACATTGTTATATTACAGGTTTTTTTATTCGCTTTGGTACTATTTTCACAAGATGTACATTTTCAAAACTCTTAGTGCTAATATCACAACAGATCATCAAAAGTGCACTTTTTTCAAACATTTCACAATGTTTTCAATTGTGTTAGTACAATTCACAAAATCACAAAGTATCCTTTTCACAACACAAAATAAGTGTTGTTATTGAATGAAATTATTGTTTCATTCACAGTAACTGCCTTTCATAAAGCTCTTATTATCAAATTTTGATTTGCATCTCTTTTTGTTTAGTTTAATACATTTGTCTATTTTTTAATCCAACTGATCTTAATGGTTAATCAATGAATCATTTGGTACACCTATAGATTTCTATAGATATTGATTCTATATACAGTTTCTTTAGAAGTTGTTTGCAATTTCCGATATGGATAACCATATGTAATGAATTATTTTTATATAAGTGATTTATAGATAATAACCACCACTATGTTCAAAGTGTGTGCACACGCATGTGTGTGTGAGAGAGATACAGATAAATTTGCCATTTGTGAAAGCAGAATAGAGTATAAGGGAGAAGAAACGGTCAATGACTGTAAAACATCAGAATGATCAGAGATACATCAGTAGAAGGGAGACAGATGGCATCAAATACAGCATTTTACATTACAGTATGTATGCCATGTGATACTGTAAACAGATTACCATGGTAGAGACAGTCACATTACTGTAACTCAGCCTAAAGTGTAAAGGTCCACTACATTATAGATTCAGTCAAATGGTATTGTCACAGTGTCTGGTTTGGGGTTCCTGGGTGTCCACTAGAGGTCTCTCTCCCTTATCGTCACCAACTCATCATGAACTGCAATTCCCATATTCCTTTGTCTGTACTCATCATCTGATCATTGCACACAGCTGTTCCCACTCACATCGTTTGCACCTGGTTATTTATGCCCTGTCTGTGTCTGTGTTCATTGTGGATTCCTTGTTTATTGACTTGTTGCACTTCTCTGTTCCACTCTTGATTGTTTCTTGTTTTTGGACTGTTGTTTATGGATTTTGACCTTTTGCCTGGCTGGATTGTGAGTACGGATTACCCTAATAAACTGCGCTTGGATCTTACCTTTTCTTGTGTGCATTACGTGACAGAAGGAATCCACTATGCATAGATCCAGCAGTACGGGGATCCTTCCCCCTACCACCAAGGAGGATAGGGGAGAGGAGGATCTGTGTCTCCTATGACGTTATTTAAAATTTTTGCTATGTGCGCTCGAAGGACTGAGGAGAACATAGCTGCCAGATGTCAAGTGGGAGGAGGAAGGTCCAATACTGCTACTAGCAGCTCCCCGAAACCCCCTTCCGCCAGCACAACGGATACCTGGTCAGCTAGCACTCCTTACTACAAACAATCCTTTGAGGGGACCCGCCTAGCCATATTCCCTGGGACCCGTGGAGGCCGTAGGAGAGGACATGCCCGACACGGACCCCGACGCCATTCCCCACTTCAACCTCTGTTGAGCCCTGAACCCGTGCTGGCTAGTGGCTCAGACCCAGTGACGTCCAGCGGTTCCGAGTCTGGTTCGGGGGTCTCAAGTCCGGTGGTCCGGGAGGACCCGACTTCGGTGGTCCCAAGCCCAGTGGTCCCAGAGGACCCGATTTCGGTGGTCCCAAGCCCGCTGGTCAAAGGGGATCTGACTTCGATGGTCTCTGACTCAGGTGTCCCAGAGCTGTCCACTCTCTCTGCCATGGCTCCAGTGTTGGCTGACGAGGCTGCTGTACCTCCATGCGGTCGGAGACCGACGAGGAAGAAGGCTGCCCGTTCACCTGGTCCAGTGGTTCCCGAGCCCTCATGTCCTGTGGTGCCAGAACTCCCTGCTATGTCCATGGAGACCATTCCTGAGCCTACTGTTTCTACCATCAGTCCTGCCATGGCCAAGAGGGCTGTCTTCACCTTCAACGCATTGGCCCTTCTGCAGGCATGGAGGAAGCACATGGGTTCTGCCGACCCAGAGACTGTTTACGTCACGTCTGCCAATCCAGAGACTGTTCACGTCACGTCTTCCGATCCAGAGACTGTTCACGTCACGTCTGCCGATCCAGAGACTGTTCACGTCACGTCTGCCGATCCAGAGACTGTTCACGTCACGTCTGCTGATCCAGAGACTGTTCACGTCACGTCTGCCGATCCAGAGACTTTTCACGTCACGTCTGCCGATCCAGAGACTGTTCACGTCACGTCTGCCGATCCAGAGACTGTTCACGTCACGTCTGCCGATCCAGAGACTGTTCACGTCACGTCTGCCGATCCAGAGACTGTTCACGTCACGTCTGCCGATCCAGAGACTGTTCACGTCACGTCTGCCGATCCAGAGACTGTTCACGTCACGTCTGCCGATCCAGAGACTGTTCACGTCACGTCTGCCGAGCCTGTGTCTCCGGACAAAATGACCGCCGCTGAGCCAGTGTCTGTTGCTGTTCCTGAGCCAGTGCCTGTTGCTGTTCCTGAGCTGGTGTCTGTTCCTGTGACATGGCCTTCCAAAGGGTGGTCTCTGCCGTGGCCGCCCGAAGGGTCGCCGGTGCCGTGGCCGCCCGATGGACTGTCTGCTTCGCCCTGGCCGCCGGCTAAGCCGTCACCCCTTGTTCCTGTTCCCCTTCATGAACCTGGCCCCGCCATCCCACCCCCTGATCCTCCACCCTTCAACCTCCCTCCTGGACTCTTGGTTTGTTTTGTAGTTGTGTCTTGGAGTGTCTGGTAGCTGCTCCGTAGAGGGGGGGGTTATGTCACAGTGTCTGGTTTGGGGTTCCTGGGTGTCCACTAGAGGTCTCTCTCCCTTATCGTCACCAACTCATCATGAACTGCAATTCCCATATTCCTTTGTCTGTACTCATCATTTGCCTGGCTGGATTGTGAGTACGGAATACCCCTAATAAACTGCCCTCTGTTCTTACCTTTTCTTGTGTGCATTATGTGACGGGTATAGAGTGAAATAATTTACTGTATTGCCAGCAAACTCTGTTCTAGCACAGAACCTCATGGCTGTGTCATACTTCATCACAGCTTTTGATAACTCACTGCAGATACCATTACAAACATTATGAATTCAATTACATTAGTTAGGTAATGCATGTGTATTTTGTAATGTGGCAACTGTAGCCTCTATTACTGTAATTATTTCAGCAACAAGGCTGATTTGAAACATGTGTATTGCATTGTTTGCTGTTGAATGAACTGATTGTTAAAAGTACTAAATTGAAAGAAGATCATACTGTTGTGTTTCTTTGATTAAACCAAATGTTCTCATTACATATTACAATGATCTTGTGTTTGAAACAATGATTATGTGGACTGAAAAATGTATAACTGTAATGAAAACCTGGGATCATGTTTTGAAAAAATGACTAGCTGTGTTAAGTGTGATCAATTTGGATTTTTATACTAAGAGTTTTTAAAATGTACACCTTACTTGTGAAAATAGTACCAAAGCGAATAATCCCGCTTGCACGGTGTCTGGGAGCCTGGCTAGCGTTCCCCAGCCCATCTCGATGGCTCATCCGTACCATCAGACTTGGCTATGCGATTCAGTTTGCCCAGCGCCCTCCTAAGTTCAGGGGCATCCACTTCACCTCTGTGCGGAGTGCGATGCCCCTGTCTTGCGGGCAGAAATCGATGTCCTACTGGCGAAGGACCCGGTCGAGCTGGTTCCTCCAGCCGATATGAAGACAGGGTTCTACAGCCCCTACTTAATTGTACCCAAGAAAGGTTCTTGGGTACAATGAACCGAACCGAAGAAAGAACCGATTCAAGGGTCCTGCACAAGCTCCCTTTCAAGATGCTCACGCAGAGACGCATTTTCAAGTGCATCCGTCCCCAAGATTGGTTTGCAGCGATTGACCTGAAGGACGCGTACTTTCATGTCTTGATTCTTCCTCGACACAGACCATTCCTGCGTACAAAGTCCTGCCCTTTGGGCTGTCCCTGTCGCCCCGCGTCTTCACGAAAGTCTCAGAGGCAGCCATTGTTCCACTCCGAGAACGCGGCGTTCATTTTCTCAACTATCTCTGATTCTAGCTCAGTCCCGAGATCAGTTGTTTGAACACAGGGACATGGTGCTCCGTCACCTCAGCCTGTTGGGCCTTCGGGTCAACTGGGACAAGAGCAAACTTTCCCCTGCGCAGAAGATCTCTTATCTCTGTATGGAATTGGACTCTGTCAACCAGACATCGTGACTCACAGAGGAGCGTGTCTGGTCAGTGTTGAACTGCTTGAGTACAATCAAGAGCAGGGCAGCGGTCCCACTGAAACTCTTTCAATGGCTCCTGGGGCATATTGCATCCGCAGCCACAGTAACGCCGCTCGAATTGCTTCATATGAGACCGCTTCAGCTCTGGCTTCACGGCCGAGTCCCGAGATGGGCGTGGCAGAGCGGCACGTACTGGGTGCACGTCACCCCACACTGCCTCCAAACCTTCAGCCCGTGGTCGGACCCTACATTTCTACAGGAAGGTGTTCCCCTAGAACAAGTGTCCAGACATGCTGTGGTCTTCACGGATGCCTCTGCCATGGATGCCCCTCAACAAGGCGCCTCGCCCTCTATGCTCTGAAGTGGAACCTATTCGTTGAATGGTGTTCTTCCCACCAGGAAGACCCCCGAAGATGTCCGATCAGAGTCGTGCTTTCTTTCCTGCAAGATGGGTTGGAGCGAAGGCTGTCTCCCTCCACCCTCAAAGTGCATGTTGCCGATATTGCAGCACATCACGATGCAGTTGAAGGTAAGTCATTGGGAAAGCATGACCTGATCCTCAGGTACCTGAGGGGAGCTAAGAGACTAAATCCGCCTCGCCCCCCCTCTATACCCTCTTGGGACTTGTCTCTGGTGCTCAGCGCACTGCAGAGGCCTCCCTTTGAACCATTGCAGTCAGCTGAGTTAAAGATCCTGTCACTAAAATAGGTGTCCTGACTGCTCTTGCTTCTATCAAGAGGGTAGGGGACCTGCAAGCATTTTCGGTCGACGAATCGTGCCTAGAATTTGGGCCAGCCAACTCTCACGTTGTCTTGAGACCCCGGCTTCGAAATGTGCCCAAAGTTCCTACCACTCCCTTCAGGGTAGGGGTGTCCATGGTTAACCGATTAACCGTTAAAAATTGCGTAACTGAGTGAAACATTTTGCTCGGTTAAGTGGCGTCAATGGCGTGCATTGAATTTAGTTGTAATACATTTTTGCACCACCAGAGACCGCCAGAGCGCTCCCAGACATTTGTAATGTCCACAAGAAGTAGTCATGACCAGTTTTCTAATATGAAGCGGGCAAAGAAAAGCACAGCGTGGGAGCACTTTAAAATCGAGAATGACGGGGCAAAATGCAAGTATTGCAATGCAGTGTTTAGATATACTTCAAGTACAACCTCGTTGTTGTACCATCTCAACAGCCAACACCCGGGCATCATTAGGGACTGTTCACATATCGCGTCTTTTGCGCGCTCAAGTTCGTTATTTCAAATGTAGGCGCGCGGAATGCGCGCTCATAATGGAAGCGACGCGCTCGTTTTTTCCAAGCGCATCCGCGCCGCATCGAGATAAAAACATCTAAACTTTTCAGAATGCCGCAAGCGCACCGATTGCTTAGCAACGACAGACGCCTCCGGAGCGCAACCGCCCTAGCGCGTTGGAAAAAGGAGAACACGGCGCGCCTAGCGTTTTCTACGCGTTTTAGGCGCTATATGCGGCTGCTAACAGAGGCGATGATTGGCATTCTGTGTCATGCTTTGCGCATACGCTTCAGCTTGCTATAAATGATGGATTTTCTCTTTTTTTGAACCGCGCCATCTCCGCTGCTGCAAAGCTTGTGAGCCATTTCCACTGCGTTTTATTTCTATAAATTAATTTCGTTTCAAATGTTAACACATTTTTAACACATTTTTTAAAGGTGTTAAAAATGAACTACCCCTTTCTCGTGTGTCTGTATCTCGGGTTGCGGCGCGCACACTATGGTTAACCGAGTATTAACCGCTAAGGGCCTCGGTTAACGGTTAATGAAAAACTTGAAAACGTGCAGCCCTACTTCAGGGACCAGGTAGTGAACCTACAAGCACTGCCTTCAGAGGAGGCAGACCCAGCCCTGGCTCTTCTCTGTCCCGTCCGTGGACGTGGTACGTGGACAGAACGCAAAGGAGGCCAGCAGAAGGGAAAGGCTGTCTCCAAGCAGAGGATGGCCCACTGGATAGTGGATGCCATCTCCTTGGCTTACGAAGGCCAAGGTGTGTCTTGCCCGTTCGGGTTGCGTGCACACTCAACTAGAAGTGTTGCTTCATCCTGGGCGCTGGTTCAAGGCACCTCGCTGACAGATATATGTAGAGCTGCGGGCTGGGCGACACCTAACACGTTCGCTAGTTTCTCTAGCCTCCGTGTAGAGCCGGTATCTTCCCATATATTCGCCCCCAGTGGCTAGTAGCTCGAGGGACCCGTTCTTAGTGTCGGCTTGCAACGCCACTCCCGTCCCCATGGGCCGGATACGTGCGTCTATTTGCTCCAGGGACGGATTAAGGCGATGATGTGCCCTGGGCACGGATGTCTCAAAGGCCCCCTTCACCAATTTTTTGGACAACAGTGGGCAGGCAAGCCAGGCATTTTGAGGGGACCCCCGAGGGCTGGTCATTTAAACAATCAGAAATGTTAATAATAACAGACGCAGCAACATCTCTGCATCCCCCAGTGTGGGGCCTCTCGCTCGTTACGCTCGTTATGCTTTTACCTTTTTCAAACTGGTGCAGCGCTTACTCGCGGTAGGTAGAAAATGCATGATTTGATTTGTTAAACATGAAAATAACTTATCCGTCTGGCATGGCAGCTCGCTCTAACTTTAACCTAGATAAATGCATATCCAAGTGCGTGTGCGGAGTGTGCAGCGCGCACTGCATGGCAGGCGTCGGCGCGAACACTTGCATTTTCCTATCAACAGTGGAAACAACTTGAAATAGGCCTACTCAATCTTTTCTGGTCATAGGCCTGTACAGAAAAGAATAATGCATCAGTCGCAAGTAGCTACTTTTATTTTTGTAAACTCACAATAACAAGAAAACGTTGTGCTTTTGTAAAATAAAATAAAACAAACAGGGCGCGCTTTCATGGTCTCCGTGGCGTGAACTGGAGCGCGTCTCAAAAATGAACTGAAACACAGTGTATAGCCTCACATACATGATGAATATTTCTATATAAAGCTTGAAATGTCCACTTTTAAACGAAAAAATTCGAATCGAAAGCAAATACCGGCTGATTAGGCTGATATGATATGAAAGGTGCATTTCTCTCTAAAGGCGCATCCACTTTACAGCGGAGATATAGATATGATTGCAGCCGAGCCGACACTGATTTAATTAATTTATTTATTATTATTATTAAACAATAAAAATGCCTAGTTTTTTTCCAGACATATATTATCATTAGCCTGCTTTTGCCGGTGCTTTGAGGCAATATTTATGCATGCGCTTGCTTGAGCGTGGAATAGGCTATATGCCTCCACTCAGTATTTAAGCAGAAATTAATATTAACTTGAGATTAGTCGACTAATTGCTTAAAGGAATGACTACTAGTCGTCGACTAGAAAATCTTTAGTCAATGGCAATTCTAATCAATGCATTTAGGCTAGTTGACATTTATTTAGTTTTATTTAGTAGCCTAATTCTAGTATCCAGGTCTTTACGTTAAATTAGTTGAGTTAACAATTAGTTAATGAACTAAAATAATAAAACAAAGATTAAATTAAGATGCTATATAGCATTGCTTGTTCCACCACAAAAGACACTTTTTAAGGTGACAATCCGTTACACATTTGAAGATTTACTCCTGAAGATTGTTGTATTGTATTATATCTTCTGTTATAAAGATGAAGATTGACATTTCGTTAAAAAAATAAGCCCATAGGCTACTATTGTAAAACATAAACAACTTAGCCTATGTTCTGCCTTGGTTGTGGTTTTAAACTCATTTTTGTTTTGGTTTTTGAGTAACCGTCTTCTACGCGTGACTTTTATATTACGCAATGCTTTTCACTCGCCTCTAGATGTCCTTCTCAACAGCGCAGCAATACATTAAAATTATTTATTTGATTTATTTACTAGTTAATACTTTGCAACTGCAAAAAAAATCACATTATTCCTCAATATTTAACACAATTTTACTGAAAATAAAAATAAAATAAAAATAATTATTTGGAAAAAATAGACAGTAGGCCTACATTTTACAGGGCCCCCTGCTGGCCCAGTGCCCTGGGCAAGTGCCCAGTAGGCCCGTGCGTTAATCCGTGCCTGATTTGCTCCAGTAGTGTTCCCCAGAAATGGCTAACCCTGTGAGTTCCTCCGTCACCCCTGCGGCAGTCAGACGTTGCGGAGCGTCTGACGCAGGCCTACACTTACAGTTTATGCGTTGTGGAACCTGTGTTAGGCTGGGTGTCCATATGTAGCGGTCCCTGCGGCGACCCCATATGTGTATTCCTCCACAGTCAGCTCCTCTGGCTCTGTTGTCTCTGCTTGTGTTCTTTCCCCCCATAACTAGGCTGGAACCACTCCAGAGACTGCCATATGTTGTACTACCCTGCTTGGCTAGTCCATATGTGTATCCGTCACAGTGCCTCCCTCCGGGGTAGGATGTGGCTTCCGCAGCATTCCCTTCCCCAAGGGCACGCTGTCCCAGCGTTATCCAGTAAGTCACACTGAGTGGGTCTTGCGGAACAGCAGTGACTGACCATCTCTGCTTAGAGCTCCTACTTCTGCCCAACACTTTGGTCAGGCCAGGAGGCTCAAGCGGAGTGCTGGAAGAGTCAGCAGCCGTGGCGTTTTGGTAGATATCCCCATTCGTCAGAATCACTTCTGACTCACGCTATAGTGATCTGACGAAGGGGAACGTCTCGGTTACGTATGGTAACCCTCGTTCCCTGAGGAGGGAATGGAGACGTGAGTCCCCTCGCCACAGTTGCTGTGCTTCCGTTGTACGGCCGAGTCACAGGTCCGGCTCCTCAGCGGAAAAACAAGGATGCGATTATCGCATGCCAATATGCATTGGCTTGTTTTATTTCACTCAAATGTTTTATTTTCACGCAATAAATAACATAATACATGATGATACAATGTTTTCACTTTATTTTTGTCAGGGTCCAACGAGCTGACTTTCAATTTTATAAAGTTCAGGGCAGAGAATGAGCGGCTATTCACAGGGCACAGAAATGCCTCTAGCCAGGGATAAGTTAACATGGCCATAACATGAGCAGACAAATTTGTTATTTGAAAGTAAGGGCTTCATTGCAAACAGAAGTGATGTAGATAGTGACGTGTGCAAAACTGTCACAATTCTGCTCTTCACAGCTTCGGGCCCTTGCGCACTTTACTCCGCTAAGTGCACTTTCAACAAGTGTCCACTTCGAGGAAGACCTTAGAGCGTAGTGTGAGTATTGGGACACGGCCAAAAACCATAGCATAGGAAGAGCTCTCCAAGCTAAGTAAATATTTAGAATATAAACATATCTAGACGTATATTATCAGAAGACAAGGAAGAAGACTTTAAGATTTAGCCCCTCTTAAGTAGAAAGCAGCCTACGAGGTATGTTTCTTTTGTATCCGGTTTTCTGTAATATATATCATGCGCATAGCTTGTGTTAACTAGTGTGTAACTATAACGATTATAGTTAGACATACATACATGCATTGTAATCATATTATCTTTTATTTTTTCTCTCTTTCAACCCAGTTCTCACGGGTTGAGGGTTGACATGATATGTTGGAGAAATAAACCCCGTATTTTAAACAAGACGTGTTTCGCGTTGACTACTGGAGGGAGCTACAGTGTGTGTGTGTGTGTGTGTGTGTGTGCGTGTGTGAGAGAGAGTGTGTTTAAAAGTGAGTGTGTGTGTGTGTGTTTACTGATTAACTGTCACTGTGTGTTTTGTAGTGTGGATCATGGAGGAGAGATCAGGATTAAAGCAGGACTACAAAAATGTACGTCTACACACACACACTCACTCACACACACTCTCGCGCACACACACACAAACCATCATTCACACATACTCACTCACACACACACAAACTCTCTCTCTCTCTCTCTCACACACACACACACACACACACACACTCACTGATGTGTTTTCTCTCCATCAGATTCTCATCAGTTCACCCACACACACACACTGATGTGTTTTCTTTCCATCAGATTATCATCAGTTCACTCTGGATCCGAACACAGTGAATAAACACCTCCGTCTGTCTGAGAGGAACAGAGTGATTACTCACACTTACACAGTCCACAGTCCGTATCCTGATCATCCAGACAGATTTGATGATCCTCAGGTGCTGTGTAGTGAGAGTGTGTGTGGACGCTGTTACTGGGAGATTGAGTGGAGTGGGAGTGTGTTTATATCAGTATCATATAAGAGCATCAGGAGGAAGGGATGGGGTAATGAGTGTATGTTTGGATTTAATGATCAGTCCTGGAGTTTGTTCTGCTCTTCCTCCAGTTGCTCATTCACACACAATAACATAGCGACTATACTTCCTGTAAAGTCCATCATCAGGAGAGTAGGAGTGTATGTGGATCCCAGTGCAGGAACTCTGTCCTTCTACAGCGTCGACAGAGACGCAACGAGCCTCATACACACAGTCCAGACCACATTCACACACAAACTCTATCCTGGGTTTAGGCTTTATCCTCTATCATCAGTGAAACTGTGTTGATGAGTGAGAACAGACTGTAGAGATTCTACCCATAATGCTTTGAGCTGCATGATAAATCAGTAACACTGAGATGTTATACAGTCTCTTATTGTCTCTTCATTACATTAATACTACAGTAAAATAACATGTCAGAATAAATGTGTGTAATGAATCCTCAAACAGGCAGAAAGATCAGTGTGTGTTTGTGAGTCACGATGAGTGACAGTGTGTATCTGTGCTTTTCTCAAACTATATTCAGTTCTTATTGTACTGTCACATAAATAATTTGTATTATCACTATCAAAATTACCTTTCAATGAAATGTATCATTCAATAAAACATGTTATTTGTTGTAAAATTGATAAATGTTAATTTATTAATAAATGTGAAATATATAAACCCAGATCATCTGATTATACTGTAAACATGTGATCAATTATTGTAATATAATCCAGTTTACTTTAAATAAACCTGAACAGAACTGCATTTACACACCTGGTGTTATTGTTAAAATGTCTCATCTTGAAATATGATTTTGGTCATATTGCCAATCCCACAATGACATATAATATGAACTTTTATTTATTAATTCATACACTGTTTTAACATGTATTTTTAACTTTTAGAACATTTGTAGCTATTTACATATTAATACTGTAATATCTGGTATAAATGGTTTCTGGACACAAACATTACAGTTTCGCCTATTAGACAGAATCTCATACTCTCTCATTGCCAGTTATTAATATTTTCTTGGATGCAAAAGAAAAACACATCATGTGAACAGGACTTTTATTTTGGTCTGTGTGTGACGTCATCAGGCTGCGCCGCGCTCCTGCGTCTGTTGTGATTACACATTTAAAGTGTTTAAATCAATGCAAACCGTTCAGTCAATTCAGTTTTTTTATACAAGCTATGTACAATAAATGAACCATTCTTGAAACATTGCAATGCTTTATTTAACGCCAACTCTCACGCATCTGGCGTGACACTCACGCTTTCAGTATCAATCTCACGGTCTCACGCACACGCAAGAAATGTCACTTCAAAATCCATTTTTCTCCCCTCTCAATCCGTAAATTTTCTATTGATGACTAGACTAGACCACAGCGTATTAATGACAGGAGAGGAGCTTAAAGGGATAGTTCACCCAAAAATTAAAATTCGGTCAGTAATTACTCTCCCTCATGTTGTTCAAACCTTGTAAGATTTACGTTCATCTTCGGGACACAAATTAAGATATTTTTGATGAAATCTGAGAGCTGGATCACTCTCTAAGGGCTTCTAAGGGATTGACACTTGCCAGCCCCGAAAAGTTATTAAAGACATCGTTAAAATAGTCCAAGTGACTACAGTGGCTCAATCTTAAGTTTATCAAGCGACGAGAATACTTTTTGTGCGCAAAAACAAACAAAAATAACGACTTTATTTCAACTATTCATTTTCTTCTCTGTGGGCCTCGAGTCAGTTCACTAGTTTAACAGCGTAAGCTTCTGTTGTTGTACGTCACATGCATCACGCACATGACCAGCATCGGCCAATAGTGAGCCTACGTGTGACTTTAGCACTACACGATCACACTACGTTAACTGACTAGAGGCCCACAGAGAAGGAAATGAATAGATGAAATAAAGTCGTTATTTTTTTGTTTGTTTTTGCGCACAGAAAGTATTCTCGTCGCTTGATAAACTGTCAAGTTTTAATCCCTTAGAAGCCCTTAGAGAGTGATCCAGCTCTCAGATTTAATCAAAAATATCTTAATTCGTGTTCCGAAGATGAACGAAAGTCTTTCAGGGTTGGAACAACATGAGGGAGAGTAATTACTGACAGAATTTTCATTTTTGGGTGAACTATCTCTTTAATGCCCACAGCTGTAACATCTGCCTACAACGTTTTCACTGCACGATTCTCTGATCGTTGATTCGCTGAAAACCTTGCACCTGATATGTCAGTTGCGTGTGAAAAGTTCAGAGAGAGTTCAGAGCATAGGTTCGGAGTCGGATCCCTCTGATGCGCGTTTGGATGACAGTCAAGGTAAGCAGATAATAAAATGGTGTGCTTAGTCACTACAGACGTAGCCTTGCCTAATCAGTCTGTGTGCCGAGAGTACAGACTTCAACTATAGTTGCAAACGTTGTCTGACGTGCGTTATGTGGGCTAGCTAATCGCTCAATAAAAATAGGCTCATGGTACAAATTACGTTTTGTTAGATGAGCTTGCTTTCAAAAGAAAGACAGAGGATGGACATGGAGAGGAGAAGAATCAAGAAGAGCTTCAGCAGGTAAGCTAGTCACATAATTAATTATGTTCAGATGTTTGTTAGCAAAAAGAAAAATGTTACACTAGGCTACTTATTCGTTAGAAGATGGACAGTGTGCCCTACACCTGATACCTCACCACAACTCAAAATATGAACCTTGTTGTTTTTTGTTTTTTTTGTGCATAAATCAGGGTTTATACTAAGTAAACAAGGACTGACATTTTTAAGATTAGGGTTACCAAAAATGTTCTCTGTGTGCGCGCTCACTCCAGCCAAAGTCCCAAAGATAGCAACCCTGATATGATGAGAATGTTATTTTGTTACTACGAAAACAGTTAATAACTTCACTGTCACACACTATAGTGTCACCAAATTCAGTTTACACACCATTGCTGTCCTGATGGTTATACTTCAACACTTATTTTTGTATAAAAGTCTTTTTGCATAATTTTGTATGATTTTTATCATACAAAGTAATACAATATTTTTGTAATACACTGCATCGTTGCCAAATTCAGTTCACACATCACTGCTGTCCTGTTGGTTATAATACTTATAATATAATAATAATAATAATATAATATATGTAATAATATAACACTTATTTTAGAAAAAAATATATTTTTAATTGTATATACAATTGACCGTTCGCCGGTCCCTCCCCCAAAACGGGCATTGTCCAATCACACATCATAGCAACCGTTACTATGTGAGCAGGTCCGTCAAACATTGACTCCAAGCAAGATGGTGAAGCGGTGCGCCCACGGCGTTTGTAAATCGGACACTAGATACCCCGAGAGATTGTCTGGAGGAGTTGTGTTCTTTCCGTTTCCAAAGCCGAAAACACATCGTGAGCGGTGCCTACAATGGATAAAACAGTGTGGACGGCCCCACTCCCAGTTAAATGTGTCGAACATGGTTAACTCGCGTGCAGCGTGCGTGAGACTGAGACACTGAGATTAGTCAAAGAAACATGGAGAAAGCAGATCAAGAGGATCCACAAAGGAATTACATTTTCTCGGCGACGAGCAGACTGAGGATTCTGAGCTGACGGCTGGGTGGAGGCAGCAGCGGGCCGTCGGGGCAGAATATTCTTAATCGTCTCAGTCTGCTTCTGGGCGGTTGAGAACTGTTGCGCAAAGTCCTCAACCGCACCGCCGAAGAGGCCGGCATGGGATATGGGGTGTCGAGCAGCCGAGACCTCTCGGCATCCCGCATATCGGCCAGGTTCAGCCATAGGTGTCGCTCCTGGACCACATTAGTGGACATCACCTGACCCAGGCAGCGTGCGGACACTTTCGTTGCTCGGAGAGCAAGGTCAGTGGCTGCACGCAGCTCATTAAAGAGCCCTGGGTGCATGTCTCTGAGCATCTGGGCCTGGTAGACCTGCAGAATGGCCATGGCATTTAGAGAGGCGGCTGCCTGTCCTGCGGCTCTATAGGATTTCGCCACAAGCATAGACGAAAACCTACAGGCTTTGGACGGGTACTTAGGGTCGCCCCGAGATGAATCACTCTGAGGACACAGTTGCATTGTAACAGAGCATTCAACCGGGGGAACCCCAGTGTACCCATGGGCAGCGGCCCCGAAGAGGGGAGGAAAGGCGTAGGAGATCAACAAACTCATGCAGCGCTCAGGACAGGGTGGAGGGTTCCACTGTAACCCAATGCTCGTGGCGGCCCGGGAAAGCATGGCTGTCATCTCAGGATCCGACTCGGCAAATGAGCGAAGGTGGCAGCATTGCCGAATCTTCACTTCCTGAAGATTCTTGCCCGCCCTGTGATGCTGCAATGGAGATCGCATCCACCTCTGGAGCGCCAAATAATACCCACGGGACATCCGAACATGGGCCCGCCGGCGTACTCTGATCGTTCATAGATTGCGTCACTGGAAAGGGGGGTGTGGGCCAAGGACTAATCGTCGGCGCTTTGTTCCACACCGTCCCCCTGGCCACCAGCCGAAGTACAACCTCCTGTGGAGGGTGTAGATCGGGGTGTGGATGAGGGGACTCTCTCTCTTGCGAGATCGAGTCTCGACCGTAGTGTCGCGATGGTCATGTTCCAGCAGCGAGAACATGAGTCATCCACAAACACCGCTCTAGCGTGATCAAGCCCAAACACGCAGAGCAGCGATTGTGCCCATCAGAGTCGGAAATTAGTCGACCGCAACCAGAAGTGCACGGGCTAGGCATCTTTAAAGACATGCCGCGTGCAAAGCTCTTTTGTGAGAGGAAAACCTGCGGATGTTGAAGCGACCAGGGAGAAACACTGGCAGATCACTGCACAGATCAGCAGGCAGTGTGAACTCGCTGGAGATCGCCATCACAGCAACACCGGAGAGTCGCTCGTCTCGTAGAGTTTGAAGTTGAAAACTCAGAGTTGACTTGTGGAGTGAAGAGATGCTCTTGGCTCCGAAGCAAAAACATATCTGCATGTTGCCGGCGTTCTCCTTTTATACCCACGAATTGGGGCTGAGTTACGGCATGCAAATTCCGCAGACCCATGGCATTGCTTTGCCATTGGCTCGTTTTGTAATACTCGAAGTTAATAGGCTTTCTAAGTGAAACCCCATTCGTCGTCACGCTGAATTTTGGCAACAATACAGAGAATCTTTTTTCATAAAAAAAAATCATTAAAATTATACACAAAATATTTTTCCCAAAATAAGTGTTGTAGTGTAACCAACAGGACAGCAGTGATGTGTGAACTGAATTTGGCAACAATATACTGAATTACAGCTAAGTTATTGAATATTTTCCATAAATAAAAATGATAAATAATGATGCAAAAAGACTTTTATCCCAAAACAACTGTTCTAGTAAGTGTTGACTGTTTTCGTAGTAGCGCTTTTTGGGTTTTGCACTTTGCAGACGGTCCCTTCAGATCTGTCTCTCAGCCGGCACATAGAGATCAATGTTGTTTTGTCCACTACGAAGGAAAGCTCGTTTTGAGGAAAATTGACCCGGGAAGTTCGAATCTGTGAATTTATTGCCAACTTTACTCAACTATGAGAGTTGACATCTCTATGCTGTATATTGTAGTAGATTTTTCCCTAAACCTAACTGCGTACCTGGAACCTAATTATTTTAATTGAAAACTATCACTTTTGATTGGTAATAATTCTTTTTTTTATTCTTATTCTTTTTTTATTCTTCTTTTATTTGGGGTGCCCAGTCTTCACACAAGCGTTTACACGTTGACACTTAATAAATATCCGGGGCGTCTACAATCGACACCCAAGCATCTCCAAATCGACACTTATGGTGCGTTCACATGCTATGGTTTTTATGGTAAATACCAAAAGCCGACGTGGAAAATGCACATGAAAACCCACTCATGTGGTATTTTCCACTGGGCAACTCGTAGAATATTTTGATGCACGAGTTGCCGAGATGAGATAACCTTTGACCTTTTCAAAATGGCGGAGAGCAATGTGAGAGTCGTGAATGGTAAAAGTATGTACTATTCATGATCTAGAAAATATACAGCATATTATTTACCGTTTGGGTTTTGATAAATCATCTTCTTGCTGTAGCAGATGACTTAAGCAATCTAAAATAGTTTTAGCTAATTAACAGTTCTGGATCTCCATCTTTTCACCACATTACGACAACAAAAGCACTTGAACGCAACACAAGTGGAAAATATCATATTTTCCATAGCACGTGAACGCACCATTAATATCTGGGGCTTCTACAATCGACACCCAATAACCTTTATACTCTAGCTCTTGCGTCTTCCGTCGACAACTGGCCAAGTTCCCTAAACTCTAACTTACTTCCTTTGTTCCCTAGTCTAACCTGTTGCGCAATGAAGTGTCTTAGTAAGGTGTTGGACCACCAAGAGCCACCATAACAACTTTTTGGACTGAAGCTCTTATAAACACCAAATAAAAGCATATATTTTGGACCAATGGAGCTCCCCAGATTTCAGAGACTTAGAGAAACTATGCCAAAGAGCATGAAACTCTTCTGGGGGCACGTAGTAGCCCAACACCTTATTGAGACACTTTGTGTGGGTTATAATTGGCTATGTGTTACCCATGAGAAGTTGTACTTACCAGAGTTTGCATGGCTCCCACTCCACTTGCTTCCATTTTTGACCCTAAAAATAGTGAGACTTTTTCAGTTTCAAATATTTGCTTTGTTTAGCAGTTATACTAATCACCAATACTTTTTAAGACCATTACACCAATAAAATAACATTTTGTAACCTTTGTAGTGTTTTAGTGGTATTTAACCTTAAAGACCCACTCCGATGAAAATAATGTTTTTCTAGGTGTTAACATGTTCTTGTGGCATTTTTCTGATGTTAGAGGACATATCTTGAGAAAAATAAGCTCAAAGTTGTATTTCTGAGTATTTCTACATTCAAATGGCTGTGAATCAGTAGCAGACGCTAAAATGCCGTTTGAAATAGACTGGAGTTGTGACGTAGTAACTCCACTGGGCGTGGCCACAAGCTCATACTCCCCTCCGCCCCGCCCGCTCGGCGCTCAGGTTCTGAGGAGTAGAGAAGACGATGGCGGATCAACACCTATGTGCGGTAGCGGGTTGCAATGCTAAGAGGAGAGATAGTGGTATTAGCTTTCATGCTTTACCAAAACATGTTGCTGTGAGAGATAGATGGATTACGTTCCCTGGTCACGGCAATGTTAAAAACCACACATCGGTTTGCGGTCAGCACTTCACAGAAGACTGTTTCACCAACTGGCAGGAGAAAAAAATGGGCTTCGTCAGTAAATTGTTTTTGAAGCCGGATGCAGTGCTTTCCATCAAGACACCATCAACTGGACACCCTGTGTCTTTACCGGTAAGTTTATTTTTTTTCTGTCGGGAGCTAGTTCAACGATCCCGCCTGTTTGCTAGCACAGAATCTCCGCTATATGGGGAGGCTGCAGACCTAGAGCTGGCAGTTTTACGCCCCTGACAGTTTTACGCCCCTGTTGTTCCTGATCCTTCCAGTAGGGGGAGAAGGATACAGGGCGAAATGACAATTAAATCGACGCTCGAAACTAACACATTAATAACCGTCCAGTCTATAATAGACTTTTACTAATTTTTATGTATTTTTTCATTTAAATAAACGTTATAGACAGTGGAATTATCTGCACTACGGATTAAAACATTCAGATGTTCAGTTGGGCTTCACTCTTCACTCAGCCTACAGAAGACTATTTGTTTTTGTAAATTTAAAAAATATTATTACACAGTTGGATCAGATGGACAAAGTAATGATATATGACCTACTGTAGAATTAATTGTTTTTAGACTATTTTAATATACAGGAGACTGACTGATATATGTTGTTGTGAATTTATATAAAGTTACATTTAGGTATTAACCATATTTAGCCCATTAGACATACAGTACCGTGTAATCATATTGATCCTCAATGAAATATCTGCTGTACTATTCACAATTGGTCATCATACAGCTATAGAACAGTGTCCTACATAGCATTTAATGAAGTCAAACACAATTTTACCCTTTTCTAAAATTCCAAGGGCCATTTAAAAGAAAGAGACAATATTGTTGTTCACAAAAAAGGGTTATTTATTAACACCATGTATAGGATGGCTCCTGTAGATGACTCTCCTATGGTTTGCCACTCTTCTTTAGTTGTTTTTTTATCCTCCTGTCAAAGTGCTCCCGCTCACTGATAAAAAAAAGAAAAGAAAAAAGAAGCTAAAGTTGAATAGAGGTAGAAACAATGGTTATTTATAAATAATGACAGGATGTCATGTTTTAACATTTATTCCTTTATAAGATCCTTATAGTACCTTGCGTCAGTGACAGGTCCTCGCAGGAATTTCTCCTCAGCCTCCAAGATGGACACATGTCCCACAACAGCGAGAGCACAGATGATGGACTAGCAGAGAAAGAATTGAGATTTATCACAGGCCAAATAAGCCAAGCATCATTTTGCATGTTTAGTTTTTTTAACAACAAAATCAAAAGTGCCTTTTCTATATTAAGCACAAACTATTATTTTTAGAGCAATGGTCTAACATGGATAAACTATTTGATATTAAAAACTGTGTGAATCTGACACCATGCAGAGCACAACTAACACACGAGACCTACCTCTGGAAAAAGGACATCCATAATGAATCTGATCTGGTCACTGTGGGTGTGTGTGGGTGTGCTGTCCAGAATGGAAGTCAGGTGAGTGAAGATAACATCAATTTGCTCCTGATCTTCAATGAACAACGGCACAGGCACTTTCTTGATGGAGCACTTGGAAAAAGTGTCAAGCCACTTTGATTTTTTTTTTGTCCATTGATGATGCACTGTGCAGAGAATGAAAATGACATGAAGAACATTTCCATGTGTGTGTAAGTTGTTTATTTACTAGACAAGCTATTGGTTTAGAATGCATTTAAAATGCATTATTGATGCATGTACCTGAATGTGGTTATCGGTTCCTCTTGCCACAATGAAGTCCACCAGAGGCTGGTTGGACAACATTCGGTTCCTCTCAGCAACAACATGTTGTGGCAAGTCATGTGTTAATCCTGGAAAACACCTGTAAAGAGGTCGTAATGTCCCTTCAGTCAGGCATCTTGCCTCCTCGGTCCAGTGGGCGAACCGTTTCCCATGCCTTTTAAAAAGAAAGAAAAAATCTACTTTGTTGGCCCCCAATAGGACAACTCTTGTTATGGACAATAAACAGGCTGCATTGATCATGTAAATGTTTAAATTCATTTAAATTGTTTGAATGTAGGTTATCGTGAATAGAAATTTGGGATTGTCATGTGGAAATTGTACTGAGGAGATTATGAAAAACAATGACATGTCATGATTGATGACTAATGAAACACTAAACTGAGATGTAAAGAAACAAATACACATCCCCCTCTGTCTCAAACCGCTCAATTAGACGTAGACACCACCACTCCCTGATTGCAGGCATGTCAAGCTAACAGAAATTGAAATGTAACAGGATTAGTATTTAATTTGTATTGTTAGAATTCAATGACCAGCAATAAAGTACAACTTTATAGCAACCTTCTAAGGAAGAAACCCCCACCCCCCTCCGCCCCCCCTTAATAGCTTACCATGAGCATGAAAACTCCACAATCAATGCTGTTATTCTGTTGAGGAAAGCCCTTTTGGAAACAAATATATTAGAATTTGAAATAAAAACATACACAGAGCTGAAAGTATGTACAGTTGTATTGTAGTTGTGTGTCACCCCAATATCCAATCCTGTGACTTCTGTCCACTGTCCAGGGTCGAGACGATGTGCAATACTCCTCAGATTTGGGTAAAAGACAAATTAACAAAGAGCCATGAGGAGTCCTATGTTACAAAGCCCATGTAACAGCATATCATATGGCCTTAAATTAAACCAGCATTTTTAATCCTCTGCTCACACCCATTTGAGTCTATTTTCTCCCACAGAACATGGATGCTTCATCCACAAAGAGGCCTGATTTTGCTTTGCTGGTTTAATCTATTAAGATAGATGTTTCTATCTAGAACAATGTAACCACATGTCTACATTACATGCCATAAGAACGTGGCAACTGTATATTAATATGATAACACATACTCTCATAGCTAAAAAATAAATAAATAAAAAAGACCACTGGAACAATGCAACCGCATGTCTACATTACATGCCATAGGAACGTGGCAATTATATCTTAGCTGTGGACCTAAAGATGTCTCTGTACAGGGAGTCTAGTAGGAGGATCTCTCTTAAAGGGATACTCCACTTTTTTTGGAAATAGGCTCATTTTACAACTCCCCCAGAGTTAAACTGTTGAGTTTTACCGTTTTTGAATCCATTCAGCCGATCTCCGGTTCTGACGGTACCACTTTTAGCATAGCTTAGCATACATCAATGAAGTGTACAAGACCATTAGCATTTCTAAAAAAAAAAATGACCAAAGAGTTTCGATATTTTTCCTATTTAAAACTTGACTCTTCTGTAGTTACATCGTGCACTAAGACCGACGGAAAATGTAAAGTTGTGATTTTCTAGGCTGATATGGCTAGGAACTATACTCTCATTCCTGCGTAATAATCAAGAAACTTCACTGCCGTACCATGAGTGCAGCAGGCGTAATGATATGACGCAGCGCCTGAAAATAGTTCCGTTGTGTTGAAGGAAGGTGGCCTATTTTCAGGCGCTGCGTCATATCATTACGCCTGCTGCTCTCATGGTACGGCAGTGAAGTTTCTTGATTATTACGCAGGAATGAGAGTATAGTTCCTAGCCATATCAGCCTAGAAAATCGCAACTTTACATTTTCCGTCGGTCTTAGTGCACGATGTAACTACAGAAGAGTCAAGTTTTAAATAGGAAAAATATCGAAACTCTTTGGTCATTTTTTAATGAGAAATGCTAATGGTCTTGTCCACTTCAATGATGTATGCTAAGCTATGCTAAAAGTGGTACCGCCAGAACCGGAGATCGGCTGAATGGATTCAAAAACGGTAAAACTCAACAGTTTAACTCTGGGGGAGTTGTAAAATGAGCCTATTTCCAAAAAAAGTGGAGTATCCCTTTAAGAGTGGCTTCAGTACCTATAGGGATGCATAATCAATGGTTGTAGCTAGGTAGTACAGAGAGTGTTATGACAATCCATTTCACATTTGCATTACCTTTATGATATAGGGATAAAAACACACCTCCGTAAGATCAACATAAAATAATAATCATAGTCAATAATAAGTATCAAAGCTGTATAAAACTTGATACACAAATTTTTTTTGAGCTACACCATAACTTGTAAAATCTTACACATAACAGATAATGTTCTGGGCCGGCAGCATCTGTCCATAGGGGGAAAACAAGGGCATCCTTCATGTCAGCATCATCCTAAAAAACACAATTAACAAAACTTATTTTACTTCCGACTTACAATAGATGTCAAATAGTATGATTTATGCATTCAATACTCACTGGAAAGTAGGCTAAGGGATCTACACTGTCTTTTCATGTAGTAACGACATACATATCAGCAGTATATATGTCTTTGCCCTGTGAGAGCAAATGGAAATATTAAGACGACTACCACTTGCCATTCATATATATATATATATATAAAAAAAAGAAAAAAAGTATAAACTACAAATAGCTCATTTAAAATCATGTGAAAAAGATTTATACATGTGCTCGAGCATCTTCATAAATGAGTTTCATGCAGGCATTTCCAATCTGCAAGAAATAATAAAGATAGTTAGCACATACACAAAAGTTCTTTCCACAAAGAAAACAAAGAGCATACATTGCGCTCACAGCTGTACTTTTTTGGTGCATGAAAAATATCTACATGCAAATGTTACCACTTACATCAGACTCCATTTCCCTTCTCAAATCCAGTGTCCAAAAATCTTCTCTTAAGAGGCATATCGCTCCCTCCTTCACAATGACCTCATCGGCCAGTCGCCCCGTGTCCAGGATGTATCTGAGCTGCAAAGGACAAAAGAAAGACTAAATTCTTCATATTTTGTTAAAATAGGCAACTTGTCTTGATAAAATTGATTTTTAGTTAAAGGATTAGTTTACTTTAAAAAAAACTTTTGCTGAAAATTTACTCTCCCCCATGTCATACAAGATGTCCATGTCTTTCTTTCTTCAGTCGAAAAGAAATTAAGGTTTTTGATTAGGGGTGCTCCGATCAGGATTTTTGGGGCCGATCACCGATCGCCGATTACTGGAAGCTGTATCACCCGATACCGATCACCGATTACAGGGTCTATTTGAAGACTTCTTTTTATCATGTAGCATTACTTAACAACAGTTAACATTAACATTAAACTATATTTAACAACAATGTACATTAAGTATTACATTTAAGAGAAGACAATGCATAATGAATTGACACCTGTGTATTTATTTGCAAGCAACATGTATTAACATAGCAGCTTGGTTATTGGGAGCAGCTTAGGGCTTGACATACAACTTTCCTGTAGAATATAAAATAAAATTAATAAAAGACAGAACATCTGAGTCTTTAAATTTAGCTTTAGACTACTTTAAACTAAAAACAGCAACAAAAAAGGCTATAGCCAAAATAATGTTTTGAGTCAGTCAGCCATCAGTTTTTCTAATACACTTAAAGGACCACAGGTAGTAAAGTGCACAGCAAAAAAAAAAAAAAAAACTAACAACTTCCATATCTGTATCTATAACTTTGCTTTTTTCTGGGATGCTTAGTCAGATTTTGTGGGCATTTAGAGAGGAAGAGAGAGGTAGAGAAACCTTTTGTGTGTGTGTGTGTGTGTGTGTGTGTGTGTGTGTGTGTGTGTGTGTGTGTGTGTGTGTGTGTGTGTGTGTGTGTGTGTGTGTGTGTGAAGAACCCTTGCAAAATGATTTTAAACAGATTAAGAAAGCCACCACTACTGGTCACATCTATGGTTAGATTGATTTTTTTTTTAGATCCAGTGAAGTCTGTCCCACCATGTACCTAATATAAATAAATAAAACATCTTCAGTTAACTAGCAGATCATTCATTTAGTTCGCTATTAAATAAGAAATCTAGCGCTAAAATGTGTTTTTGAACTCAAGCTGCGCACTCGTTGCCGCGGCGATGGATACAGTACTCTGTGCCTCGCGGTTGGATACATTTTTTTCATTGGTTGTTGCGTTAAATCTTACCCAGATACAATAGTGCTATTTTCTGATTGGCTATTGTGTAGCTCGACGAACAACACCAGACGCGCTTGATTCATGCTGGTTCCACAGTGAGAGCGGCGCGGCCAGAGTTTTGGCCGCTGCGGCATATTCAATATATTACAAATAGTTTTTCAGCGTGAGAAATACAATGTGTGGCGGGAGAGCGTGACAAAAGACCGAAATGAGTGACTGTCACGCTCAATGCTTGACACTTGAGAGCCCTGTTGTAGAATTGCCAGACCGGTGAAGCCATTTTTACCAAGGCGTAAAAAAATTGTCTCGCGAGTTTTGCGTCATCTGATCGGCTTTTCTGGATCGGCCTTTATAGAGACCGCCGATCACACATCCCAAAGCAATTATCGGCCGATCATGATCGGCGACCGATCAATCGGAGCACCCTTATTTTTGATGAAAACATTCCAGGATTTTTCTCCATATAATGGACTTCAATGGGACCCAAACGGTTCAAGGTCCAAATGACAGCTTCAGTGCAGCTTCAAAGGGCTTTAGACGATACCAGACGATGAATAAGGGTCTTATGTAGAGAAACGATCGGTCATTTCAAAAATAAATAAAAAAGTTTAAGTTTTATAAGCACAAATGCTCGCCTTGCTCTGTTCTGTGATGCGCGTCCTTTTCAACGTAATTGCGTATTACGTGACGTCACGAACGCGCATCACAGAACAGAGCAAGGCGAGCATTTGCGCTTATAAAATTTAAACTTTTTTATTTATTTTTGAAATGACCGATCATATCGTTTAAAGCCCTTTGAAGCTGCACTGAAGCTGTCATTTGGACCTTGAACCGTTTGGGTCCCATTGAAGTCCATTATATGGAGAAAAATCCTGGAATGTTTTCATCAAAAACCTTCATTTCTTTTCGACTGAAGAAAGAAAGACATGGAAATCTTGTATGACTTGGGGGTGAGTAAATTATCAGCAAAAGTTTTTTTAAAAGTTAACTAATCCTTTAACACAAATTGTGGATGTTATAATACAGGCTACTGTGGACAGTATGTTTTAGCATTGATAGTAAAGACATGAACAACTACCAGTTTGTCTTGTAGAAGATTATGAGGCTTCATCCAAGGTTGAGCTGAATACTCATCTGCATCCTCCACAATCATATCCTCATCCACTTCCTCCATGTTCACATCTGCAGAGGTTTCTATGGGAATAAAACGAAACAATCTCGGTCACGAATAATGAGCTGCAATGGAAAATTACTGTTAGTTAGTGCAATTACTTTATCCATACCCATGCCTGTTACGGGGGCATCAAAGTCTGGCAAATCCACTGTTGCCTCTGAGCCACTAATGTCTGTAAGGCATGCAAAATTAGATTATTAGTTAATTACACAGAATACAAATGCAATACAATAAATACAATAATGAAATGACAGATGTAGACGTCAATAAAATCAAGTACAGTGTATATCAGACTATAATATAAAAGGGTTAATTGATGAGTTTGATATTAAAAGATGATATAATATTTGACAACATGCAAATAAGGAAACATTACATTGTTCTTTGCAATGCTTAGCAATAACAGACTAAACAAATGGTATAAAGTGGCTTGATCCTCTCCTGTGTTACTTACTGGTCACTTGGCGAACGTCTGTTGCACCAGATTGAGTAGAGGACTCTGAAACAGCTTAATTGGATAACACAAAATATTGGTACATGACAACATCTGTACAAGTAATATTTAGAACCAATTCTAAAGTGGTATTGCAGTAATTCAAACATTACCAAGAACAGCCTGGTGGTTGATGTTCAGCACCACTTCTGTCCCAAATACTTTTTTGAAGGCCTCTAGTCTTCTCAAATTCTTCTGTCTGTTGTGGTGGTGGATGATACTTCTCATGAGGAAGACGTGGGTTGATGGAAGGGTCATATTTAGAAAGTAGTTATTTTTCTTTAACTTGCTAAAGAACTGCTCCGCAACCTGGCTATTCACTTTACCAGCAAGTTGGGCTACAAGACCAATCTTGCGGAGAGCATCCCGTTCGTCTTTTGAATTGTCTTCATGAAATTTGTCATTAAGGACATAGTGCTCTGCTGAGCCTGTAATTGGGTGGCCATGGCTGTCTGGGACTTGTTTTTTTATACTAAGCCACGGTAAGGAGATCTTCAGCTTTCCCTCTTTTGCCATCTTTATGTTGCCATCTGTAGGGTCAGCTAGACGACCTTCGTGTGGCGTGAAGGTTAACATCTCAGGATAGCGAAGATTGGTGTGTGTGGCCAGTCCCCGTGCGAAATCATAGATGACTACATTAGGCATGTGTTTCCATGAGAGGAGGAGATCTGCAAAGTCTCTCGGACTCTCTGCGCGCAAACAGCATTTGATGCTGTAGACAATTCCACAAGGGCACATGACCACAGCCCATCCACCTGGAAAAAAACATCTATGTCAGGCAGCAGTAATAAAAGTATAAGGCCTACAAAGGTAAAGTGGCAGTCACAAACATACCAAAACACAAGCATTTGTTTCTTACCAGAGGCACCCCAAATCTTTTCGAATACTTTGTCAAAAGTATGTCTAGATTTCATCTCAGATGAAAGCCTCTCTAGGAGGTCACTTTTTGAGCCAATGGAATCAACACCACATTCCTTGCACAGTTTCCTGATCACTGATACCTAAAAACAAATAAAAATACAGTTGCAACAAAAATACTTACATGCTACTAAGCCAAAGAAACACTTCATGCTAGTCGCAGAATTTAGAAATGAAATCAATTTGACCTTTTTCTTATAAAGCTCATTTTTGAGTCTATCTTCAGAGACAGTTATTTCGCAAAGCTCAGCTTCTTTGGGTTGGTGGATTTTTTGGAACTCTGTGTTGAGGCACTGACTGGACTTGCGTGTATGTCTTCCAATCCATGGTGCCCAAAGGTGGTAATTGGGGTGGACAGTGAAGGGATTGTCACTCTGTTCTTAAATAACAACAGAAAAAGCAAAATGTTAAAAAAAAGATTGTAAATAGCACACCAAATATCAAGAAGAGGCACATAAAACAAGATAATTACTTTTTACAAAGCCACGACCAATCATTTGCAGGGCCAGTTTATCCCAAAAGTCGTCCATATCCATGTGTCCATTGAAATCCTTTGGTGGTGGTTTGATGTCACTCACTAACAACATACAGAAAGCAAACATATTAATAAGACGACCTGTATAATGGAAAACATTAGGTATATATATGTATATTGGCTAAATATGCACAAGCAGTGTCAATTCACCCAGAATGTATTATTTGCTCAAAGCACAGAATATCAATATGGTCTATGCCAACACACTTACATGACATGTTGAATGCTCCTTTTCTGTGGAGATCCATGATGACAATGGGTGGATGATCCCCACATGTCACACAAGAGTATTCATACTCGTGACTTGTGAGTGCCTCAAAATGGAGATAGGCATGGAGCACTGTTTTGGCTGGAGGAAACTGTTCCCCTATGGTGACCTCCAGACACTGAACCACTCTCCCGACAGCGGTGTGGGCCTATGATTTAAGATAACACAAACAATAATTTCTATCCACTTCTTGAAAAACCTTGCAAAGCACTACTTTTACTAGAGGTAATGGTAAATTATTTAATTATTTAAATTATATAACCTAACCTGTAGCATGTTTCGAAGATGTAGGCATAAAGGAAGGTCAAGAATGACACTGTCATTAAAATTGTGCAGGCCATCTTTCCACTCTTGATACCTGTAGTGGATTCCACATTGGTGGCAACATTTCGAGTAGGTGGCAACGTCTGAAAAATACCATGTTAGAAAATTAAGCCATACTATAATACCATTTAGGACACATTCAGAACTGATGTCAGTATGTATTTTATAGATCCTTATTGGCACCTAAATTACTTACCATGGATAATTCTTGTATTTGTAAGAATTTTGGCCTTTGATGTGATGAGCAGAGGGTCTGATAAAGGTACATTTCCAGCACATCTATGGCAGAACATCTCATCAGGAATGAGGCTGGTTGGGTATGTGCTTGAAAATGAAGGCAGACGCAGGTTCTCGGGAAGAGCTGCAGGGATGGTCTTGTTGTTCATGACATACTGAATCATAGATTCCAGCTCTTTTGTCGGGGGGTACAGTAGGCCTGCGTCATCTACACTTTCATGAACTGGACTGGTCTGATCTGTGCTTTGGACGGTCCTGAAAAGCTGATGCTCAGTCTGGAACAGGTGCCATTTTGCAATATATTTATGGAGGCAGGATCTTCTTGACCTGGCACAAGGACAATGCCAGGAGTTCTGCTTTACATCATATGTGACCATTATTCTTCCAAGTTGGGCATAATATGATGCATGTGGCTCATATACTGAAATGCACCTCTTTAAAGAGGGCATTGTCGCCTTTGTTGCCACAGACAAGGGTCTGTTGTCATGGGTGGCCAAGCTTTGTCTTTCTAGGTAATCTCTCTTTCTTTCACTGCCAAACCATTTTAGCTTGACCATTTCTGTCAGGGTACTTTCTGAAAGAGAAGGATCATCAGGAAAGGACCCACAATAGTCCAGTGACCTAAGGTGATGGCATTTGTAGTGGCTTAGTCCACTCCTCCTGGCTAAGTCGATGTCCACTTGACAGGATGGCAACTCACATCTGACATTGTGCTCTGCTCCCCAGATTTTGGACACAACATGGACCGGAATACTCGAAGAGAGAAAATGTTTCTGGACTGCATAGACACCGTTAGCTCGGTCTATGCAGTCAGAATACAGGTGATGACTTGATGTAATGTCGTCCCTAGATGTCTGGATTCCTCTCCAGATGTTTCCTTAAATTTTTTTTTTGAATAGTAATGTGACAAAGAGGGCATTTTGTTTTAATAACTACGCTGTTTCGTAGTTGTGATTTTAGGAAGGACCTACTGGCAGTCAGGGGAGCCACATCAGGAATGGTGGTTGATGCACCGGCATTCTTACAGCCTTTCAGGTGGGCCACAAAGTGGTCACGTCGTAATTTTATTGAAGAACAATATACACAATGGTAGTGTAATTGTGACACACAACCTAGACCACACCGGTGGATTGTATAATCTGAAAGAAAAAAAGAAAACAAAAATCACTCCCTTTCTTGCATTCCTAGTTCATGTGATTAGCTTAATGTTTCATAGAAAGACAATAATAACTTATTAGTTAAACTTATATGCAACGTGTCCTTACAATGTTGACATAGCTTTATTTGAGTAATACTAAAACATCAATCATGCATATATTTAAAATCAACATTCATTATTTACAACATTTTTAGGAAAAAAAATCAATCACACATGATACTACCTTCATGGACGACTGCCCTCGAAAAGTGAAGCTGAAGATGAGTTTGTACTTTACTTTTCTTTGAGGGCTTAAGAAAAGCAGAAGTACAGAAAGGACAGTGAAATAGGGAACAGCAAGAGGTGCATCTGTTAAGCGCAGGTAAGTTGCAACCTCTCTGTATAGATGCTATTTCTTCACCTGAAGAGAGAATACATTTTACGTTTGGAGAGAGAAAAAAGAGATGGGTGTTTATAATTTATACAAGTTTAGAGAGAGAGATTTTAATTTTCTTAAGTAGCTAAAGCAAACACACACCTTTATGAGATACAAGTTAAAAAGAACTAAAGACAGAGTATGATAAAACACACATTAAGTGCACATACATTTTAGTCCAGATCAGTAAACTATTTTAAGAAAACTTAGAAAATTAGATCATCTCATTTATAAGAAACAACTCAAACCAAAGTTTTTTAATGTGGGTTTTATCATGCATGACGTATGTATTATATGACAAAATATTTGAGTGAGTGTGCAGTTCAACTCTTTACTTAGAGAGATTTGCATACATACAAATACATACACATACATACATGGCAGTTGTAATAAATATATTGGCAAACAAAGATAAGTTAAATCCATGAATTCAAATTAATCTCTATTGTGCTGCCTGGCAGTTGTTAATTGCTTTCTCATAGCAAAGACTAACATGCTTTTGACTGTGAAAACCAAAACCAAAAGCATAAAACATGTATGCTACTTTCTGACTATGCTATTATGTTGCCAAATAATTGCCAGAAGACTATAGCTAGGTACAACATCTCATGCTAATCAATTTTGTGGCATTCAGTCCACACTCCTATACAGAAAGCTGGACAAGCAGTACATCAACACACCTTTCCTTTTTTTTCGGCCGCACTGTAGCGGGAGCAGGACAGCCTCCTTCCACAGCTTCCACTGTCAAACAAGGTAATAACAACATATTTAAATGATTATGGTGTGATTTCTGCAAGTATTTGTATCTAACAAAGAGCTGTAGGATATGATGTGTAGGCACAGGACATCTCTGCAGCGCCACAATATTTAATTTAAAATGGTATTTGAACACAAATTTTGCCTTTAACAAATATTGCACCTCCTGTGATTTGAAAATTGCAGTAGGTCATATTGCGGGTTCGATAAGATTTTGATTAGTTGTTCAGCCCTACTGTTAAATAAACAATTGAACATATTCATTTGGACATCGCCCAAACCTAATAGGACCACAGCCACTTACAAATGCAAATATAGCCTTCATGAAGACTCAACAATTAATATAAATCCCAATGTATGGATAACACACATTACATCAACACACCTTTCCTTTTATTCAGCCGCACAATAGTGGGAGCAGGACAGCCTCCTTCCACAACTTCATCTGTTAAATATAGAGAAACATTTAAAATATGTAAAAAAATATATATATATTTTAAAACATTTGCTAAATGTTGCATCCATGTCACCCACATGAAGAATACAATTAGGCACAGTTTATAATGAAGACTGGGCTTTATTTGTCAAAAAAAAATTTTTAAGGTGAGACAGAGACCTTTAAAGAATGCTCTTTAGACACAGGCCAATTTCAAATAATACAACCAGGTGTCCTACACATTTCAAAATTGACGGATGCAACTCTCCACAAAATAAAAGGAATATTGCATACATTCTGCAACATTTTCATATGATATTTCACTATATTGCATAACGATAGTGAGTCAATATTTTGTGCACTATGAATGGGAAGACACCCAGAAACAATGTCCTAAATATGGGCAAACACAGGCATGATTGAAGTAATGAAGTAATGACAACAGCAGCAGTTTATGGAATTTGATGAGAGGTTCTAATCCAATAATCATTTTAAAATATATATACAGTGGTGGCCAACATTATTAAACCGGTTACATTTTTTGATGTTTTAAAAGAAGACTTCCTATCTCCAAGGCTTCATTTATTTGATACAAAATACAGCAAAAACAGTAACATTGTGAAATATTTTTACAATTTAAAATATCTGTTTTCTATTTGGTTATATTTTAAAATGTAATTTATTTCAGTGATCAAAGCTGGATTTTCAGCATCATTACTCCAGTCTTCAGTGTCACATCCTTTAGAAATCATTCTAAAATGCTGATTTGATGCTCAAGAAACATTTATATATATATATATATGCATTTGGAAGACGCTTTTATCCAAAGCGACTTACAGTGCACTTACAGGGACAATCCCCCTGGAGTAAAGTGCCTAGCTCACAGTCACACTGTGTAATTTATTATTATTATTATCAATGTTGAAAACTGTTTTTTTTTTTTTTTTTTATAATAATAAATGTTTCGGGACTCTGAATTTGTTTACAGTTTCACATTACACAAAGTAAGAGTATGGTTTTGTGGGGCTTATAACTTATTTTCAATACTCTTCATATACTGTAGCTCCTTCTATGCTTACCTTTTTCAAAAGAAACTGGGGAGGCTGCCGAAGCAGCTTTCTGTGATTAATTAATTAGCCAATTAATATCAATTTCCGTTGACGTTATTGACCACAGTAACGTTAACAGCACCACAGATTAAAAAGCTCCACAGTCTTCATACACACAAATATAACGTTAGGCTATAGCAATGTAGATTTCTTAAATGATAGCACTGTAATACAAATATGGCTTTGACCGACCTGAACGGCGCGGGAATTTTGGAGAATGCACTATATCGCTTCTATTTGGTCGGTGGAGAGTTGTTGGCATAGAGGAAATTATTGCCCCCTGCTGGTACTCAACCTTCATTCATGCGTGTCATGTTCACGCCTTGAGGAGGCAAAGCGTGACCCTGACACGCATCCGCTAGTGGACCAGCGTGTGTATTACACGCTTTAGCGTGATACCGGGTCGCCTAGCAAGACCAACTGAGCAGAAGTGGAGGAATATTGCCTCAAGATTTTCATGTAGGTGGAATTGTCCTAACTGCATAGGAGCGATAGATGGGAAGCACATCCTCCTCTTTGCACCACCACATTCAGGCAGCCTTTATTTTAATTACAAAAAAACATTCTCTGTAGTATTATTGGCTGTCGTTGATGCCGAATATCGTTTCGGGCGTATAGGGCAGGCTCTAGATGCAAAGAAGCTGGAGATCCCAGATGATCAGCGCAGGAGCAGAGCATCTGGGGAACATGCCATTCACCATGGTTGGGGATGCAGCATTCCCATTAAAAACCTACCTGATGCGGCCTTACCCCGGTAGGGACTTATTTACACAACAACGCATCCTCAACTACAGATTGTCTCGAGCGCGCAATGTAGTTAAAAATGCCTTCGGCATTTTGTCATCTCACTGGACATACACCCTGACAAAATAAACAGCCTTATTTTGTCAGCTTGCATCCTGCATAACTTTCTTCTCAAGCCAATGGAAGTAGAGAGGTGGCTGAATACCAGTGCCCCAACTCCTGGATCGATGGAGAGCATTTCTACTGTTGGTGGGCTTCGTGGTGCAAGGGAGGCCTACGCGGTTCGAGACCAATTCTGCTCTTATTTCAACTCTGAGGGACATGTATCTTGGCAGAATGAAATGGTTTAATGGTCACCATAGTCTTAGTTTAATTATTTATTTATTAAATTTAATTGATTTTAGAATGTATCACTTTCTTGATGTCATAATGTATGTAAATATTTAATATCTTAATGTATGCCTGCTTACACAATAATTTAGTCTTTGATTAGCATTAATATTAGACTGCACTAATTAATTATTAGCATTATTATGTATTATTACAAATCAATTTCAACATTTCTTATAGCTACTAATATGATTTGCTTGTTCAATAAAACAAATATGTTACATATTTTTCGCTTAAGCTATTGGTTTCATTGTTAACATCAATTAATATTCCTGTGGTTCACTGGTGGCATGTTATTGGAGTCTAAGATAATGTCTGTCCTGTACGTTGTTTTACTGTACAATTAAGTACAGTCGTTGCTAACGTCAGTCACAGAAAATTTTACCTCAGATCGTAAGTTAACATAATTAGAGAATCTTACCTGAAAATCCAATGACATCTGCGATCTTCCTCCACGCTGCTGACTTCCTTATGTTGTCTTTGAAAAATCTGTGGTTTATTGCAAATATTCCTACTTCATTGATGAGTTTTTCATCGTCCATTTCGCTCCGCTACTACGCTACAGAAATTCCCTGAAGTGTGTTGTGACCTGGTAAATCCAGTAGGTGGCAGTACACGACCGTGAATGTAACCACGAGAGGCAAACGTTACATCGCCTATGCTTTTAATATTTCGCACTGAGGTTAGAGCATAGACAGTAAAAGAAAGGCTAAGAGTATGGTTAGTATGGTAGAGTATTGAAAAATGGCACAACAGGGGAAAATGAAAGATTTAAAAGGGCTATGTTTGTTATATATTTTTTCCAATATGACTTTATTCAAGCTGTTAAATTAGGAATGTTAAACTAAATGTATATTGCAGCACATAGTGAAGTCAGTATGTACATTAACGACGATTTGAGACAAATAAATGTAAATTTAATATACAACTATGTAAAAGGCGCTCTGTGGCGCGTCAGGGTTTTGAACTCGGTCCTGAGCCGTAGCTGGGCGCTGCGGACAGACGCCGAATGGCGCCGCCGGTGTGTGTACACTCATAGAGAATAATGTGTTTGAATTTTAAAGACATGGCGCTGCGCTTCTCGTTCGGTGTGCGACCCCCTTAAGGATAAAACTGTGGGTTACATTAGTAGGGTTTAAATTATAACAACTTAAATCAACCCTAAATGTATTCACAAAATAAATGGGCAGCTGTTTCTTCAACAATACTACCACAAAATGAGCAAGTTTCATCAATATCAAGATATTTACAGATAGATGAATTAAACGTGTCCTTCATATCTTTTAAGTTGTTGCGCTTGTGATAACGCGTCGTAGGTCACATGATAACGTCAACATGCCAGATGATGTCCGGATCGCATTCATACTCAACGAGATTTGGCTATAAAGTACCTACTCTTTTTAGCGCTCGTTAAGTAAGTACTTATTGAAATTAAGTACCTACTCATTGAGTATGCGGTTTCGAACGCAGCCCTTCTTTGGGTGCTTCTCAATATCCCTCCTCGTCTCCTCGATCCTCCGTCCTCCATCCTATGACCCGGAAACCGATCGAGCTCAGCCATCTTGAAGGACATCTCAATTCTCTAATTGCACCGCGAGGAGGCGAGGAGTGAGGAGTGAGGAGGCTTCCAGAGGAGCTATGAGCGAGGATACACAGGTGTACCCTTTGCGGAAGAGTTTTATCGACTAAATGTGACACACGTATACATTCTCCTCCCCCTTCACATCGGTCACAATAATTTTAATTTATACTTTACCTTCGCAGTTTATATAAACCACACATCTCACATATTTCAACAGGGTATCTTGCTTTATTATTATTTATTACTAATTTCTTAAATAACCTAACTTCAACAACATAAGGGCAGATCCTTTGAGCGCTGCTGATGACGCAGTGAAGTGACGCTCGAGTGATCAAGTATTACAATGTATAAAAAAAACTTTCATTCGATTCCTCTTTCCTCATTTTCTTTCCTTGCAGCCTTCCCTCGCGTCCTACAGGGGGTGGAGCTGAGACGTGAGGAAAGGAAGCGAGGAAAGGAAACGAGGATGCACAAATAAGAATAGCTGGATTTCAGTCACGGGGGAACACCCAAGATGGCGGAGTGAGCGGTAGCATCTATACAGGCTCTGATAAAATAGTTTAATAATGTCCTAGTATCGATACTTCTGGCAATAACCTACTAGAAGTGTGGAACTTGCATTTAATATTAACTGAATTTTAGTTTTTTTCTTCTTCTCTCTTTTCATTTTTGATGCGATAAATACACTCTCTGTCAATCCACGTGTAAATAAGATGGCTAATACTAACCAAGCAGATACCGGGCTTGCAGACCATGATTATAACTTGACCGCTCTCACGGAGGCATGTGATGAAGTAGAAATTGAAGAGATGTTGATAGACACTGCCAAAGCAAGGTATGAACACACACCGCTGCCCAGCCCGAACCCCAAGAAAGCAAGAATGAAGGCGAAAGACAAAAGCAAACAAAAGTGATTTTTGATGCAATTCAAACCTTAATCAAGCGATTTGACGAGCAAGATCAAAGAATGAAGAACGTGGAAAAAAGAATGGAGGAAAATGCACAAGCAGTTAAAGAAAATAAAAAAGATATTGATAGAATGAAAGAAGAAATTAAGGGTTTGAGAAAGGAGAACAGCTCACTGAAACAACAGTGTTTGGAACAAGCCAGATATAAGAGAAGATGGGATCTCAGACTAATCGGCCTGCCAGAAAAAGAGAAAGAAGACACAAGAGAAACAGTGATTGGAATTCTTTCTCGGGTGATTCCGTTGTCTGTGGAGAAACTTCGGGGGTCGGTGGACACTGTGCATCGCTTAGGAAAGAAGAACGACGCCGCTACTAACAGGCTACCCAGGCCGGTGATCATCCAGTTCGCAATGCGGACTGTTCGTGACGAAGTGTGGAAAAGATCGAGAGAGGCAAGAGTGTGTAAAGAGTTGAACATCCAGTTCAAAGAGAACTTTTCAAAGGAAGATCGCGAAGCTCGCGCTAAGTTGTGGCCGAAAGTGCAAGAAGCCAGGAAGAAGGGGAAAAGAGCGTTCCTAAAAGAAGGCTATGCACTCATTGATGGACTGAGAGTTGACCCGTAGCTGCTGATCAAAGGTAACGTCTGGACTCACTAGGTTATCACTAGGCCTATATATCAGATGGAAATAATCTGATAACGCTATTGAAGAAATGGTAGTTAACTACCAGTCAAATAGGCTATTAAGGTAGTATGGTTTTGTTCAAATGTTATTAAGGACAACATTTCATATTAGAATGTTAAAGTTTGTATTGTACAATTAATCTATGTCTATTTCTTTTATATCCTTGAATGTCAGGGGGTTAAAAAATAGTGTTAAGCGTAAAGCCATTTTTTTTATTTTGCAAGGAACAAAAAGCAAATTGCGTATTCTTACAAGAGACTCATTCTGTTTTGAATGATGAAAATTTTTGGAAGACACAATGGGGTGATTTAGCCCTGTTTGCACATGGATCTTCTCATTCAGCTGGAGTGATGTTATTATTTAATAGATTTGAAGGCTCAGTAATTGTTCACAAAGAGGATACAGAAGGTCACTGGTTAATGGTCGTGGTGGAAATAAATGAAATATGTTATATATTATTATGTGTTTACGGTTATAATAACAAAGTGGCTAATAGAGAATTGTTTGAGAAACTTGACAATATGGATAACGAATGGAAAATAACTTATAAATCAGTAAATGTGATAAAGGGGGGAGACTTTAATATAGCACCTGATTCATGGTTAGACCGAAAACCCCAAAGAAGTACAATACTGAATCTGTGTACAACAACAAATGTGGTTGATTACTGGAGAATAACTAACCCGAACAGCGCTCAATATACATGGTTTAACCGCTCAGGCAACGGACGATGCTCAAGATTAGATTATTGGCTGATTACTAATGATAAGGATGTTTCAAACTGTTTCATTTCAGCTTCCCTACTTACGGATCATTGTATGGTCACTATAACTTTATCCATTTCTAAGAAACCTCAGTTCTCTCCTAATATTTGGAAATTCAATAATGATTTGTTAAATAATGATAGCTTTTGTCAAAAGGTGATGACTCTCATTGAGGAGATTAAAAAGCTTGATATGTCTTGTATGAATAAATGGGAATGGTTTAAATTTAAGGTCAAAATATTAGCCGTTGATACAGGAAAATTCTTATCAATGATGAGAAAACAAAAACAAAAGGAATTGATTGGGGAAATAAATTTATTGGCAGTTAATTCACAAGAATCACCTGAAAACTCAGCAAAACTTCAAGAGTTACAATCTCAGTTAGATGAGTTGTATTCGGAAAAAGCAAATGGAGCTTATATCCGCTCAAGAGCCCGATGGATTGAAATTCATAGATTTCATGTGACGTCACACAGTGGAGCGGCCGCCATTTGTGGGACCGAATTGCAACATGCCGTCTATCTGCTGTGCAGTAAACTGTGATAACAGCAAATCACAAAGATATGTTGAGAAATTAACGTTGACCTGGAAATTTAAATACAAGTAAAATTAGCAAATTACAGGTTAGCTAGCTAAATTAAAACATGTAGTTTACAATTGGAACACGTATTCTCTATATACAACCTTATTCTAGACCGCTATCTATATTTACATTATAACCTTAGTTATACGTTTGGCTGAATTATGTTGTTGTTACCTGCTTCAGTATGCTAAACTACAGCTCACTGTTTCTGCCTTAATGCATTGTTTAAATTAATAGATTAATAGCTAACTGCATGATTTATATACATTGCTGAAATGCATAACTCGGACACTCTAAATTGTAATGTAGACACATGCATTTTCTAAAAAAGCTGCTTTGATTGTGAAAAGCGCTATACAAATAAATGAGAATTGAATATAAAGGTGTCCAAACGTCACTGATAATACAAGAGATATGTGCTTTACCAACATTATTAGCAATTCAGTTCAGCGATGCTTTTATGTTCAGCGATTACTGGTGTAACGTTAATATTGCTTGATTAACAGAGTGCCACTTACCCTTCCTGTTATCAAGAAAATGTTCTTCATGGGGGCATTTAATACAACACTAAATCATAAATCAGATATACCTGTACAATAACATTACGATGTCCAGCAATCAATGTAAATAGTCCATTGAATTTAATTTGTTGTTTAATGACATTCAACATCCGACTATTTTACATATGTACTTTGATGGTCCAGTGGCGGAACTTTTGCCAAGCGTGTCAGAGGTTCTGGGTTCTAATCCGCCCTCGTACCCTTTTTTATTAAAAAACCCTTATTAAAATCGATTGTGTTTATCAGTGGTTGTATATCAGTCAGGAACAGATTTGTGTGCATTTTATTTTGTGATTTCATTAAAGCGCGCGTCCGTGTGAAGACTGTGCGGTGTGCGCGAGTCACGAGAGAACACTGTTTCTGCACCACTGATCCAGAGTCAACAAGCACTTTGATCACTTGATTTAAAAAACAACACATTTCAGCGTGCTAGATCGCCTCTTATTTTACTTTTATTTATGTGTATTGGTACATCCGTGCCGCGAGATGTTTCAAAAGTGGTGGGGACATGGAGAGGGATTGTGGACGAGGTAACGTTAGATGTAAATGTCAGCAAACGTAAAATTTGGCAAGTTTTTACTAGACTTTAGTGGAGTCAGCAGTTCGTTTAACAGTAAATACGGATCTATACCTAAAGCATCTATTTTATTTAAATACCGTTGCTTTTCATCTGTGCTATTTAAGTGTGCAACATCTTTCCGATCACCAGGGAGAGATTATGCGATTTAACGCAATGGTCCTAAAGATGGCGGCCACAACAAAAAAGTCACGTGACTGAAACCCATGAATAGGAGAAAAAAGTTCAGCATATTTTTTCGGCCTTGAAAAACAAAGAAAAAAATGAATAAGCTTGAGATTAATGATATTATAATTGAAGATCATAAAGAAATCCAGAATGAAATTTGGCTTTTCTATCGTAACCTTTATAGATCTAAATTTAAAAAGGCAGATTGTGATTCTTTATTTAAAAATATTACAGATAATATTCAAAAATTAAATGAGGATGATAAAAACTTAATCGATGATGAGTTGACTATAGCAGAAATAGATGTGGCATTAAAACAAATGAAAAATGGCAAATCATCGACGGTTTAACAACAGAATTTTTAAAGCATTTCTGGAAGGATATAAGGAAATTATTATATAATGCATTTTTGGAATGCATACAGAAAGGGAGCTTATCCCCTACTATGCACCGATTATAAGTTATTTGCCTTGGTTTATGCTAATCGTCTAAAACTTGTACTAGAAAAACTTGAGTTTCAATCAGCATTCATCAAGGGAAGGTATATTCAAAATCACATTAGATTAATTCTTGATATGATCGATTATAATTCAATGATACAATCAGATAGCCTTATTTTATTTATAGATTTTTTTTAAAGCATTTGATACCGTGGAGCATGAATTTATATTTACAACTCTTAAAAAGTTTGGTTTTGGAGAAGGGTTTTTTTGCAAGGTTATTAAAATGTTATATAATGATATTTATAGTTATATATCCCTCAATCCTGGAATAACTCCTAGAATTGAAATTTTGTGTGGAATCAGACAGGGTTGTCCAATCTCTCCAAAATTGTTTATACTATGTACTCAAATGCTAGCTTAATTGTCAACCATCCACAATTAAAAGGAATAACCATTTGTGCCTATGAGTATCGAATCAGTCAATTTGCTGATGATACAGTAATATTTTTAAAAGACAAATCTATAATTGAGAAAGCCCTGAATATTATTTCTTTTTTTTTGCAAGAGCATCGGGTCTGTGCTTAAACCTAAAACATTGTGAATTGCTACCTTTGTATTCGTGTGATGAGGAAAGTTTAGATTCTATTCCAGTTAAAACTGAAGTAAAATACCTTGGTTTAACAATATCCAAAGATTCAAATACAAGAGAACTAGTAAATATAGAAGAGAGAATAAATAGTATGAAAAAATCTCTCAATCACTGGCTTATGAGAGATCTATTATGGGCAGAATCCTTTTGACAAAAGCAGAAGGAATATCTACCCATCTTATTCCCTTTATGTTTCTCCTCAACTGATAAAAAAGGTTAACTCTGTCATTTTTAATTTTATTTGGAGAAATAAAACTCATTATATATAAAAAAAATCCCAGATGATTAAAGACTATAAAAATGGAGGGCTGAAAGCCACTGAATTTGAATCAATGATTGGAGTACTTAAATTGAATTGGATAAAATCATACTTAGCACAGCCTAATTCAATGTGGTTTCATATACCAAAGTGTGTATTCAAGAGAGTCGGAGGACTGGAGTTTTTGCTGAAATGTGATTTTGAGATTACTAAAGTGCCAATTAAGCTTTCAAATTTTCACAAGCAGATTTTGCGATACTGGAAAATGATATTTACTCACAACTTCACGCCTCATGGATCCACCCTGTGGAATAATAGGACCATTATGTCTAATAGGAAGTCGTTATTCAAACAAGAGTGGTTGGAAAAAAAGTTTTATTTGTTGCTGATTTGATTGATAAAGCTGGTCATTTTATTCAATATAATTCCTTCATAGAGAAATTTGCGGTAAAATGTTCTTTTAGAGAATTTAATAGTGTTTGTAGAGCAATTCCTCTTCCACTAAAACAAACAATACAAAACACACTTACATATTCAAATGTATCTGTTAAATTGCCTGAGCTGAAGATTGGAGAAGTGTACATTTGGGATAAAAAGTGTAACAACAAAGCAATTGGAAATTTATTTAAAAGTAAAGTTTTTTACGATTTCAATACACCAACAAAAGTTAGAATTAATGAAAATGAAACATTCAGTAAAAAGTATTGTTATTATCTTAAATGGCCAATTGTACCTAAAATAAAGGAGATGCAGTTTAGAATTATCAATAATGTCTATCCTGCTGCTGAAATCTTACGGAAAAGATTCCGGTTTGAAGTAGATTTATGCGGATTTTGCTCAAAAGAGCCTGAAACCATTGAACATCTATTTTTTTCTTGTCCGGTCACACTGAAATTCTGGCAGGATCTTTACAGCTGGCTAAGTATTGGTAATGATTTTCCTTCACTGAATGTATCTCAGGTTTTGATATATGTAGACGGTCTCTCTAAAAATTTGTCATTGATGTTAAACGTTATTATTTCCTTGGGTAAATATCATATTCATAAAAGCAAGTGGAACAACAGTAAACCCTCTTTTATTTGTTTTTAAAATGAATTTACGATTTATTTAGCATCCATTAAATACTTATCCAAAGATAATCAGTCCCTTTGTAAACTGTTTAAAAACATGTATGAGTCTCTTTCTTTCTAATTTTTGTTTGTTTTTGTCTAAGATTTATTTATTTATTTTTCCTTGCAATTTGTAACCCCCTTAAATGTTTGATTTATGCTTTTGTTTATTGTACTAATTATGCAATTGTTTTGTGTTGTTTTTTTGTTCTATGAACCTATGTAAGCAGGCGTATATGCACAGATATACGATGGAGTTATTTTTTGTCTGCATATAGAGAGCCTAAGCCCCTCCCCTTCCGGGCGACCGCCATGGGACCTTATTTCGGAAAAATATTGTATGGTAGTCAATGGCGACAAACAACAAATATTTTGATCTCGTTTGAATTGTGCCCTGAATTACACATGTGATGTTTGTCAATTTAAAAGATACATTTTAAAGTCAAGAAAGTCGCAGTTTGATGTAAAACTGTTGAGGTATAAGACTTTGAAAATACGTAATTACAAAGACTACAAACCCCAAAGGCGCACATTTTCTCTCAATGAATGAAGCTAACTTTACTGAAGCTAACTTTACTGAAGCTAACTTTACTGAAGCTAACTTTACTGAAGCTAACTTTACTGAAGCTAACGTCTGTCATTGTTTCTATAGTCTTGCGTTATAATCGTAGCGTTGCGCCGTCATCGAGTGTTTTGTACCAGACTGCACACACACACGAGCAGCGGATCTCGCTCGTTGTTTCGCTTCCCGGGAGATGTAGTTCATTGAGCGATTTTCACATTAAACTAAATGTTACTCTTCTGTTTTATGACAAACTGCGACTTTCTTGACTTTCATAATTATCTTTTAAATTGACAAACATCATATGTGTAATTCAGGGCACAGTTCAGACGGAATAAAAAGATAAGTTGTCTCTCGCCATTGACTACCATACATATTTTTTCCGAAACAAGGTCCCATGAGCCGGAAGCGGAGGGGCGGGACTTAGGCTCTCTATTATTGTTCCCTATTTGAGTTTGTAAATTGATACGGTTCAATAAAAAAAAATTTAAAAAAAGGATTTCAGTCACGTGATTATGATGACGCGCGAAGGCGGGGCGATTTCAGATGGAGGGCAGGAAGTAAACATGGAGAACACGTCTATGGAGGAAACCGTTGCGGAGAGTCCGTATTGTACGAATTTAGAACCAGTTTCAAGAAATAGATACAGGGAGTTAGTAAACGCATATGTTTGACGTGACCCGTTCCTCATGAAGATGAGTGAGTTTTCGGTCGAACTTGAAGATTTGCCGACAGTGGAGGCTGTTGACATCACCAACTATCTGGTCCTTCAGACATCGTACTACACCAGACAGCAAATGAAGGCATATAAAAGTCTGGAGGCGTACAACTTTTTTGTCAGCGGGTGGGTCCACAACCTCGGTACCAAACGGCTCCACGATGATCATCGCCAGGGTGAGTGTTTGTTCTTATATTGTTTTATGTGTTAAGATGCTAGCAGTAACGACTATAATGTCAACAAACATGCAACACATCTTAACGACGACGTTAGACTGACAATCGTTTATGTTTGAAGGTAAAGCACTCTCAGAGATCAGGCGAAACACCTCTGAAGACCTGGATTATTGTGAAGGAGGATGGAGAAATCATTGCAGCTGATGGCAGGGTAAGTCATTTATGTAGGCTAGGATGTTTAACGTTACCACGAGATCTTTATCTCTCTCACACACTGCTAGCATACTGGAGAGAGCTTAAAGGGGTCATGAACTGGATTGTTTTATAATGTTGCCTGGGGTGTCCTTATAATGTTAGTATGTTTTTTATATAAAATATTGTCATAGTTTGGAAATAACATGCATTTCTCCTCGCCGGATTTTAGCCTCTGATTTGAACGCTCTGGGCTATATTGCACATCATCAAAATGGGCTGATATAGATTGTACTTTTCCCTAGATTGCATTTGAGGTAAAACAAAATAAATAAATCATATTGTATTCTAATCACAGACTATCATAATCGTGTTCTCGTGTAGGGGCAGTCCTTTTGTCCACTGAAGTTGTGGTAAAGATGCGAGATAAAGTTTCCTGCACAACAGAGCAGTGCAAGCGGCTGATGCCATCACATGTAGAAAAGGTAGAGTGACACGTTCACAGCAAACCAAATGTGGGACAGAGAATGTTATTTTTGGGACACTGTGTAACTGTAGGCTAAATTATGTTAAATTAATATTTATATTGTCTTCGTCTACATTTCATCTTCTTTTAGGGGATTTTCATTATATTCCATCATACCTAATGTTGGGGATTATTAAATTATTTCTATTCTATATTCTGCCTTAATATGTGTAGCTTGTGACAATGTGGTCAGTCACGGTTTCCCTGTTGGACAAAGAGAAGCTAAGAAGCACAGTTTGGCATCTCAATCCTGTGATGATAGCCTTACCCTTTTTTTGCTCACAGCCATAGGATAAACGCCAGATTATACTGAATATGTTATGGTTATGGACCACAGAAATGTGGACTTAATGATCTTCTTTGTGTTAACTTATTTTCAGATTCCTGCTGCTCCAGTAGCTCTGATCGACTTCTCTTCTGCTAAAGCCAAAAAAAATAAGCTTGATCATTCCATTGATGGCAGGACAACTGAAAACCAGGTTGGGAAATCACTTTTTCATGCCCAAAAGTGAAGAGAGGGTCAGAAACATATGCTAGTTTTTTTGAGACTTTAAGCAAAAACTGTCCAAGGAGTGCAGCACTGATGGCTAGGGAGCCTTACTACAAAGAATTCATCCCCAAATCTAGTATGCTTCCTAAAACTGGTCATGAATACAGAACACCAGAGACTCTGCAGCGACCCCCCAAAGAGCTTGGAGAGCTACGCCAGGTATTCCAGCTAGAAGAGCTCATCATGTCCCAGGTCCAGGCTGTAGAGAGGGCAACTCGCAGTCAGAGTGCAAGCAGGATTAGGCAAAGAGCTGGACGCATAACTGCTTCCAAGCTGAAACAAGCTATTAAGACCAACCCCCAGCAACCATCCAAGAGCTTGATCAAGGCCATATGCTACCCAGAAGCATATAGGTTCACCACAGCCGCTACAAGGTATTTAGGGTTTGAATTAGGGTAAGGACACGTGTAAACAGTGTTTATGTCCAGAAAAAGAAACACTGACAACAGAGGGTATAATTTGGATAAAAAAAAGAAGCTTGACTATTAAGTAAATGTATCTTATTAAATGAAATGTATAGTAACACATTGCTTTGGTGCGCGCTAGTTATTAGTTATAGGGTTATAAGACTAGGGTTATGCAGGAGTAGAACTAAGTATAGGGGTTAGGGTAATGGCATTTAAATCACTAATACTAAGTAATCATTTCCTTTTCATGTTTTGCATGTGTACTGTGTAGTTATGGATGCAAACATGAAGCACAAGCCAGAGGAGTGTATGAGAAGCTGATGGGTCGGGAGCATGCAGGCTTCTCCTGTATGGACAGTGGTCTCTGGCTGAACCCCAAGTGGCCATACATGGGGTCCTCCCCTGATGGGATTGTCGCGGAACTGGCATCTGCGAGATTAAGGTAATATTACAGTCTCTGTTGTAGTAAACTACCTAAATCTCAAGTCCGAGTCATGTCTCAAGTCCTAAACTGGGCAAAAAGGCAGAAAATATATTTGTTAATCTATTGTTCACGTGTCCTTCTCTCTGTGATTTTAGTGTCCACACTCTCACCAAGATGAAGCCAATCTGCACTTGTGTGCTGGGGAAAAGGGCTTCTGCCTCATCAATGATGGGGATCATGTCACGCTGGACCGGACTCATGACTACTACTACCAAGTTCAGGGACAGCTTCACATTGTAGACGCTGAGTACTGTGATTTTGTTGTGTGGAACCACAATGACATTTTTGTTGAAAGGATTTTGCCCGATCTTGAACTTTGGGATGGGGTTATCCCTAAAGTTGAGTGTTTTTTTTAGAAATGGTATACTTCCAGAAATACTGGGACAGCAAGTTACAAACTCACATGTGTAATGTAACTGTTTTCAACAATTGTTATAATAACAAGAACATAGTGTGCAATAACAGATCAAAATCCATTTCATTACATATAGCCAGTACAATTGATAAATGTATTACACTTGTTGAAAACATTAACAGACTGATACGTGTCGGGGCTCAGGTACTACTACTCCCTGTCCTCTTATCATCAGAGCCAAGAAGCAGGGATCAGATATTGGACATTACATGTGTGAGGGCTCAGGTACTGGACTGACTGATTATTATCCCTATCCCTTCCTCCTCCTTACTCTAATGGGACAATGGACTCCGAAAGATTAGACAAGACACAGCAAATAACCCCAATCTTGTCAATCAATGCTAGTGCCTCACCTTGTTTTGTTACCATGTGCTCTATGGGCATAGCCCTGCTTTACAGAATCTGATATTTTCTTCTGACTAAACCGATAACTCTCTCAACATGAATACGCAAATTCGCTATTTTTCTTGTGTCTGCCACCTCATACGCTGACAGCTGTTTTCTCCCCTTGGTAAATGCCGGTATCTGTAGTGAAGCACAGTAAAATCCCACACTATCACCAATATTGAACCCACGGTCTGCTAGGACAATATCTCCAGGTAACAGGTTTTTTTAGGAGGCCACTCTCTATTGTTATCTGTTTATCGCTGACTCTCCCTCCCCAGGCACAAGATATGTAAGCGACATAGCCTTGGGGTGCAACACCAATCAGACGTTTTACAGTATGGTGATGCTTGTAGTTTGACCACGTTTGTGCTTGGGCTAGTAAATTAGAGGGCTTCTCAATAAAAACTTCGAAACAGTCAACTATCACAGCAACTTTACATCCAAATGCCTGTCTGAATCCCATTGTAGCTTGAAGAACATGTCTCTCTGGCCACTCAATTTGAAATTCCAACCTTTCATAAAGTATGTCAATTAATTTATGCCAAACTCTAGAAGCAGTTGGCAGAGACGAGATCTTGAACCTGAAAGCTAAATCTTTCAGCGGGAGATTTAGTCTCAGCTTCATCAAAACTAAAATAAACTGTTCAAATTTAGACAGCACACACATAGGACCACAGCTGATGTAGGGTTTGCACAGCTCAAAAATCTGAATTGAAACTAAGAAGTTGGGGAGCCCCGTGTAGAACCTTGTCTTGTCTTCGTTTTTTTCAAAGGACTCCTTGTTGAACTGTGTGTCCAGTGCTTTGGCTCGAAGATCTCCCAGCTCTGTTTGTGTTTTGTCTAAGAACATCCTCCATCTTCTCAATGTCATCCATTGTTAGCTCAGTCTGGCATCCGGCATCTACATAGCCTGCAACATATCAGTGGGGAGCATAATTAGTTAATTCATGAATATAAATTATGTGAATCTTTTTGACAACCTTTTTACAAACATGCAAGTTCTCTGGTCCAATTATACTGAGTGATTTTGGTTAAAAATTATGTAAATTGTTGTGAAGTCATCTTTTTTTGCAAACATACAAGTTTGCTGGTCAACATTTGTAACAATTAATAATTCCTAATAACAATGAATAATAATGCTGGTTACACATCTTAGTACAATAATTTACCTTGACCATTTAATGCCCCATTCCCGCTGATCCCCTCTGATTGTGGGTTGTTGTCAGCTGGCTGCTTCGGTGGCATCAGATCCGGACTCTCATCTGTCTGTTGGAGATCCAACATAGCATCTGCACATTCCCACCGTCTTTGTTGGTCTTCCTTGAGCTTCATCCTCTGCTCTCGTTTAAGAGACGCCTCTGATTTGGGCTTAGTTTTTACGTAACCTAGGTTGACCGTCGGAGCCCAGTCTACCGACTCAACGTCACCCAAAGCGCTAGGGCAGCCTAAAAAGCCCCAATGAAGTCCATATTAGACTACTAAATGAGCATTTACCGACAACCTAATGCTATATAAACACAAACAACACGCTAACATACCTCCGACGAAGTGGTCGCTGCAGACACGGGCATTCACAGACTCTGCTCCTCCCGACCGCAGACATACGTTAAAAATCCACTTTTTGCGGCGTTGTTCTGTGAGTTTTTTACATTTCTCACCTTTATGAGTTACAATCTTCGGTACTCTATGAAAACCCTTTCCCTTTTCTCGATTGGAACGATTGGAGCAGCCGTACACTACACAAAACATTGGCATTTTGTCAGACGGCAGATCCTCAGCTATTTCACTTCCTGCCCTCCATCTGAATTTCGCGCTCTCGCGATGCAGCAGCGTGACGTCACGTGAAACCAACCTATGACACTCTTCAGAAACCTACGGGTGACGTCACGGACACTATGTCCATATTTTTTTACAGTCTGCTTTTTCCCCGACTTCAAGCGACTAATCTCGCCGATAGGTTCGTTTAAGTACGTTAAATGTAATCATCATTTTAGTTTATTAAAGTAGCTAAATCTAAAAAATATATAATGTATCACTAATTAAAATGTTTTGAAACTGCCCAAATGCGTAAGCGCACTACAGGGACTTTTAAGTTGAAAAGTGTTCGCGCGCAGACAGGAAGCGGTAGATCTGTCGCGCGCTTCCCTGCACTGTTCTTCCTGTCTCGTGTGCGTCTCTTCAGCACATCCTATTATCATCATGGTGAGCGATTTTGTTGTTAAATCATAATTCAGCGGAGATATAATGAGTGAGATGTGATGTAGTGCAGCGCGTGTAACGGTAGTCACTCGGTAGTGTGATTGTACCGCAGCAATCGCACTTTATTCACGCTGAAAGAGTGAGGGTTTGTGCGCGGCATGCGCGTGAACACGAACAATGGGTTCAGACCACTGCGTTATGGTGTTATAATGGACGTGTTTGCCTTTATTATCTGATTTCATTGTTTTGTTTGTTATGTTATGAGTTACTCGTGTGTGTTTCGATAGTTTGTGTTGTGATGGAAGGTTTAAAATAGCGGATCATCATCAGGGAGTTTCTAGTGCTTTCTGTGGAGGGCGTGGCCACTGACGTCACTGAGCTGAGCATGAGAGTGCAGTTATATTTATACGGATAATTATTAAAATGATGATAGTAGCATGATTTAATTATTTTGAAGTATCTGATATTAGTATAATGAATAATAATAATAAAAATCACGATTACAAGAATGAATAAATACCCGCTCTCTACAATGCTTTCTAATATACATATTGAGAACGCCATAATTATATGAATAATATTAAATCAACACTGAGGAACACTGACTGAATCCTGATTCAGATTAGCTGCATGCTAAATATACATAAATGTACACTTCTGAGATTAATAATGTTGTAAGGAGATGCATGTGCATCAAACCTTGATTGTGACCAGAGTGTGTGTGTGTGTGTGTGTGCAGGCGTCTCTATCAATGGCCCCCATGAACATCTTCAGACAAGGAGCGGACGAGGAGAAGGCCGAGACGGCTCGACTGGTGAGCGTGCGACTCGTGCAGTGACCGTGATTATTAATAACCGTGATTATGGCTAACGAGATCTCTCTCTGTGCTTTCAGTCCTCCTTCATCGGCGCCATTGCCATCGGGGATCTGGTGAAAAGCACTCTGGGACCCAAGGGCATGGTACGTGTGCCGGCCGCTGCGTTACGATCATAACCGCTGAATATTGCTCATTAATGACCTCTGACCTCACAGGACAAGATCCTGCTGGGTGGCGGCAGGGACAGTCAGGTGACCGTGACCAACGACGGCGCCACCATCCTCAAGGCCATCGGCGTCGACAACCCCGCCGCCAAAGTGCTCGTGGGTGAGTCTCTGTGTGTGTGTGTGTGTGTGTTCACTATGGTAACAACAATAGTGATAATAGTATTAACCCTCTGGTATCGTTCATTTGGGAGTCACACTCGTGTTGTTCATGGTCAACACTTACTGGAGACCCTAATCCTTATTATAATTGAACATTTTTATGAAATAATGCACTACATTTCATCTGACTAGGGGTGTAACGAAACCCTCATGTCATGATTCGATACTGAACTCGCGATATGATATTATTTCCATCTGAAGCTGAAAATACAGAATTATTTGAGACTGTCACTGACTAGATATATATCTAAAATAACGTAAGCCACTTTTTACTCGTAACATTTTTATCAGCACCCACAAATATTCCCCCATTGCATTATTATTCATTATAGTCAACATTATACATGGTAAAATCATCTGAACCACTAGACTAGCCCTATGTATGACTACTGCATATATTCCCCCGAGAACTGTGTTTTCAGACTTAATTACTTGCTTTTATAAGGTTTTTATTTAGAGATTATCAAAGACTGGTTTTTTGCCAAAGTCTCTTTTTTTAATTTATTTTTAATTTTTATGTTGCCTTGAAATGCTTTTTATTACTATCTAATATGAACATCAAGGTGTGTGTGTGTGTGTTTCACACTCTTGATGTTAGTTTCACCCCTGTTTTCGCTCTGTATTTGTGTATTTTCCGTTAATTTCCTGTGCTGATACGAACAACACGAGTGTGACTTTTTGTTTTTTATGAACAACCATTTAGCTTTTTCAAAGTCCACTTTTTCTTTTTGTCGTCGATCACACAGCAAGTGCTGCAAGTGTCATACCATTCTGATGAAGTTACAATTAAAAGAAATTCTAAATATATGTCTAAAATGACACCAGAGATGAATTCCTGTAACATTGTGTTATTGTTATTTCCACAAACCGAATGTGTCCTCATGATGTGCCGCAGACATGTCGAAGGTTCAGGATGACGAGGTGGGCGACGGCACGACCTCTGTGACGGTGCTGGCCGCTGAGCTGCTGCGGGTACGACTCTCTCTCTCACACACACACACACACACACTGTGTTTCCCGCCGGACGCGGCGCAGGCTTGATCATGTGTGTGTGATGTTTGTGCCTCAGGAAGCAGAGCTGCTGATCGCCAAGAAGATCCATCCTCAGATCATCATCTCCGGCTGGAGGAAGGCCACGCAAGCGGCCCGTGACGCTCTGAGGGAGGCAGCGGTGGACCACGGGTAATGATGTGTGTGTGTGTGTGTGTGATAGTGTTGTCAAAAAACTCGGTACTTCGGTACCAAGTCGGTACTTAAAAAAAATTAACGGTTACGGTACCAGCTTTTCTAGGTACCGAGTAACGGGTTAATCCGGTTCTTGATGCGCTGGTAGAGTTGCGTCCTCTTCATAAAAACACTGAGACACGGCGACCGGCGGCGCTGCTAATGCGCTGGCTCTGAATCCACTTGTTGACAAGAAAGGAGGAAAGAGCCACATATGGAAATATGTTGAATTAGGCTAATGTCACGTTGCCATAAAGGGCCGTTCATACGTTCACATAGCACGTTTTTTGCGCGTGCAAATTTCAAATGTAGGCGCCCGGGAAGCGCGCTCATAATAGAAGCGGCGTGCGAGCTTGTTTTTCCAGGCGCGTCACTGTTTATGGTTGCATAGCGGAGACACGCGAGAGCGAGCGCTTGTGGAGAGAAGGAGAAAGCGGTGCAAACTGCGCTCTCCGTGATGACGAGGAAGTATCAGCAAAGAATTAATTGATTACTAGCCCTTGCATTAGAAATCAGCTACAGGGTTCTCAAGTTTTGAAGACAGGCAAGAGTGACATTTTTGGCAGTTTTGGATTAAATAAAAGTAGGCTACAGTTAAGTCAAATAAAACATCTTTTATCTCCTGTATAGTTTGGTAACACTACAATAAGATACCATTCATTAACATTACTTCTTCTGCCCTCGGTTGAGTGTGTGGCTACTCAGCCTGTGCAGCGAGCTAAACATGCAATAAGAGAAGGTGGTTCCAGGAATAACAGGACCAGTGATGGGAATAACGGCGTTATAAATAACGCCGTTACTAACGGCATTACTTTTCCAGTAACGAGTAATCTAATTGATTACTCTTCTCATCTTAATAACGCCGTTCCCGTTACTGCCAAAAAATGCGGCGCGTTACTATAACTGATGAAGCTGGGTTTTTTTTTTTTTTTCATCAGACCAACTAGATCTCCGAGCGAGAGGCAAATACTTTTTTTACTGTTCTTCCTTGGTTAGTGGGCAGAGCACGAGACAAGCGCATACATGCTGACGACTGAGGTAGAGTAAAATGTCATTGTAAGCCAATCAGAGGTAGAGTTGGGCGGGTGTTCGAAAGCACGCATAGTAGTGATGGGCATTCGGCTCTTTTGACTCAGCTCACTGAAAAGAGCCGGCTCTTTTGGCTCACAAACGGCTCTTTACATGACTTTGACTATAATATTTAAATTTTTATTACATAATTATTTAATTTCTATAGGCTAAATTTGTAAAAATAGAGTCGGCTCTTCAGATATGCGAGCCAGCTCCCGACGTTCACCTAAAAGAGCCGGCTCTTAGAGTCGGCTCATTCGCGAATCGCGAACGACCCATCAAAAGCTCATTCGCGAACGAGTCGATCCATCATCACTAACGGCTAACGCTCATGAATTGCGAACGACCCATCATAACGCATAGTCGGACAGGACAGGACACACAATGAACAACACAAGCAAGCCAGTCAGTCAACGAGAGACAGGTATGGCGACGAGCTTAACAAGCTTAATTTAATTTTGCCCAGTTGTGGCCTGTTGAGGGGCAATAAATATCAAAAGTTCCTAAACATCTATTGTGTTATTTGCATTGATCCACTATATAAACATAATATCTACATGGCATTTGATTGGAGGCTAGTCTCACTTTGTCCCACAGCAACATTTTTTTTTTTTGATGTGTGTACAATGTTTCATGTTTCTGTTAATAATGTATTGTATTAAGTGTCCATTTCATTATAATATTCAGATTTATCATAAATAATTGAACATGCACATGTATTGTAAGTTCCGTTAAAGAGGGGTAGAGGTGGGGTCACATTTGAGCATTTAAAATTTAATTTTACTTGAAAGTAACGCAATAGTTACTTTCTTAAGTAACTAGTTACTTTTAAAATTTGTAACTGAGTAACTAATTTAGTTACTTTTTGGAAGTAGTAACTGTAACTAATTACTTTTTAAAAGTAACTTGCCCAACACTGAACAGGACACAGTTTTCTTCTCAGTGCCTTTACTGAAGACCTCTCTTTTTTGATTGATTTGTAAAACTGTGAACATACAAACAAAGTTTATTAAAAATACATTATTTAACAAACCAATACACATTGCTGTGAATTTAAATACTGGAAGTGATAAGAATTCAAGATATAAGAATCGCAAGATTACATTCTTTAAATTATTCAGTTAGTGACAGATTGCCACCATGTGGTTGCAGAATATACTGTAGTTATTGCGGTTTTAGGACACAAATTCACCAGTAGTTCAAATTACTGTTCAACATATCTGTAATCCCGACATATATTTCCTGCTACTGTAGAAGAACGTTGTACATTTATTTTCTTTCTTCACTATTCTGTAAAAGTATAACAGATCTTTCCTCTTTAGTTAGATTTAGTAAAACACGAACTCAGCAAGCCTTCGTCAAAGCTACACAGGAAAAAACAAAAGCTACTTGTTTTACTTTTTACAATTTGTAAGTACAACCTGGCGAACGGAGAGTGAGAAAGGTGGCGCCAACATTGACTTATAAGATATTGTGCAACCACATACTAAACAGAAGCTAGCGACATTAGCGTGGCTAGAATAACAAACAACATTCGCTTGTAAGAGTTACAATAACCTCTTAAGTAATGGAACGTTTAAAAAACAACATTAGCCACTAATTACTTACAGATTATGGCATGTCAAAGCATCCCAACGATATAAGGGGTCTGAGAGGAGAGTAGAATGTCAACACCTCGGGACATTTTTCTAACACTGCGTGAAACACTTTTTTCCTGTTGCCTCCACACATCCCCAACGAGCGCCGAAAAGCGCACGCGATATATCGTAGAAGAAGAAAAACAGTAAAGGAGATACTGACCCCTAGAGGGAAGATAAAGAAATGCACCAGCGAACTAATACAATACTATTGAACATAGAGGGACAGAATATTACTTGATGTGTTAACATCAACACATTGAGTGAACAATATATTTTTACAACATTAATTAATGTTTGTGAATGTTATTTAATACAAACACTTGATTGTTCATGTTTGTTCACTTCATTCATTGTGCATTAAATAATGTTAACAGATAAAACTTTTGATTTTAAAAATGTATTAGTATATTTTTTAATTAACCCCAAGGAGAATAATTGCTATGTATATAACTATGGTTTATTGTTAGGTCATTTTATCTAATGTTATCTAACAAATATAATCTTATTGTAAAGTGTTTTTAATACTACAGTTTCCATCTTTGTAACTGTGATATACACTTTAATATATGTACATTTTATCTAAATTAAGCTTTGGTACCGAGAACCGTGGATTTTCACTGGTATTGGTACCGAATACTGAAATTTTGGTACTGTGACAACACTTGTGTGTGAGAACAGGAGAGGCGTTGGATGTGAGTGTGTGTGTGTGTGTGTGTGTGTGTGTGTGTGTGTGATAGCCACGGGTCGGATCAGCAAAAAAAAAAAAGGTATATATATATATATATGGGGGGTGTAAGTTTGCGTTTCGTTTATTACTTAAAGCTCACTTGCAGTTCTTCTATACCACAGCAAAAACTACCAGCCTAACCGATAAAGTTCACACATTATTAAAGACAAGTGAACAGTCAGGGATAAAATAAGAACAAATACACTAGGGCTGCAACAACTAATCGATAAAATCGATTATGAAAATCGTTGTCAACGAATGTCATTATCGATTAGTTGGTCTGCTTACGTCACGGGGAGCGTTTACTGATGATTGGTTGAAACAGGCCAATCAGGATGCTCTCTGTCTTACACGCGCTTCATGAGGCACACACGCAAGGTCTCTCTCCCTCCGTTGCTCTGCCGCGCGCTCGCGCTACACGGTTTGGAGCACAGTCTCTTTTGTCTCGCATGTGCGCTCTTGCTTGCGCGCTCAAATCCCGGGAGTTTGAACTAATTTGCGAGCCGCTATCAATATGCGGGTGACTTCCAGAACTTCCGGGAGACTTGGGATGTCTGTATTTTGCGTCTCGAGCATCAGGTTGCGCAATCAGTTCGCTCGCAACATAAGCGATGGATTAAAATAGTGCTACCGCAGAAATATTACATTAAAACGGTCTTTACAAAGCGAAGCACTAAATATAAAGGCAGTTAATAACAGCAGCAGTAAATTATTGTTTTTTAGTCACTGTACTCAGTGGTTTTCAGCGAATGTTTGTGCACTAATGCATCATTTTTCCTGTCTTTTTAATCAAGCCTGTTAGCTTGCTGCGTACCTCCATTCCGTTCTCTTTTTATAGCATTTGTCTACTATTAAGTTTTAATTGTTTTTCAAACGCGATCTACTGCGGCTCTATGTTCACACGCTTGTTTTCAGTCTTTCTATATTTATTTTTTACAAATTATCCTTATAATTCAATTAATTTTAAATAAAAATTAAATGAATTATATATTTGAGATGTTTTTAGTTTATATATTCACATCTGAACAACATGTCTGTAAATTTGTTTAAAAAAAAATTGTGTTAAAACAATATGTTGGATATAAATGTTTGTTTTTTTACAATAATCATGGTTGTCAACTTGCCATCAGCAATTATCATTAAAAACAATGCAAATATTGATATTTGTAAAACTCAATGTGTGGCTTTTGCACTTTTTAAAGTACACTTTTACACATAAATATCCTGATTTAGGGTTTAAGGTAACACTATATTTTACGGTGTCCTTGTTACATATGTTACATGTACTTACTGTAGTAATAACAGTAAATTATGCATAATTACATGCAACTAACCCTCAACCTAATCCTACCCTATTCCTATAGTAAGTACATGTAGTTACTTTATATTACTCTGTACTTAAATATATAATTACACTGTAACAAGGACACCTTAAAATAAAGTGTAATCGGGTTTTATTTAGTCATAATAAAAAAAAAAATCGAATTGAATTTTTTATCCGATTAATCGATTAATCGAAAAAATAATCGTCCGATTAATCGATTATCAAAATAATCGTTAGTTGCAGCCCTAAAATACACACATTACAAGCAGAGATTCATTCTAAATAACTAAGTCTAGTTTTATCTTTGTTAAAGTTGTATTAACATTGACAGTCAACAGCAGGAATATTACTAGGTCTCCGCTGTCACTTTAAGACCGAATAAACTGACAAACATCCGGTTTCTTTCTCACCTGTTCATGACAGAACCGAGAGAACACGTGCCAACAATTTTGTGTTTTTGTCCATTTAAGGGCAAGGAAACATGAAAGAGGAATCTTTCTGTCGCGCCGGTCTCTCTGGCTCTCTCTCTACGTGTGTGTGTGTGCGTGTGCGTGCAAGTCGCGATTTTTACCTGTTCTGCGTTTAAAATAGTTTTGATGTGTAAATTGGCAAGACAAAACATGTCCAAATGATAAACCTTCACTCTATGATGGTTAGATTTAGCATTTAATCCTCGAGTCACATGCGTGCCGAACCCGTTCCGCCCCCAGTGTGAGTGTGTGACCAGTGAGGCGCTGGACGTGAGCTCGTGTGTGTGTGTGTTTCTCCTCAGGAACGACGAGCAGAAGTTCCAGGTGGACCTGCTGAACATCGCGCGCACCACGCTCTCCTCCAAGCTGCTGACGCACCACAAGGACCACTTCGCCCGGCTGGCGGTGCAGGCCGTGATGCGGCTCAAGGGCTCCGGGAACCTGGAGGCCATCCACGTCATCAAGAAGCTGGGCGGACAGCTCCTCGACTCCTACCTGGACGAAGGTGTGTGTGACACGGGCAGCTGGTCTGAACACCCAAACATGAGAATTAGCCCATGATTCACTCAGCCTTAAGCCATCCTAGGTGTACATGACATTCTTCTTTCAGACGAAAGCTAGTTATTATAGCTATAAACGTTTTAAATATGGGCATTTTGCTCACGCTAACGCATCAGAAGGCCTTTATCCCTTTGGCCTCCCATCCACTGCCATTATAAATGTTGGATTAGCTAGGACATATTTTAATATAATTCAGATTGTGTTTGGCTGAAAGAAAAGTCAAATACTCCCAGGGTGGCTTGAGCGTGAGTACATTATTGGGTGAACTATCCCTTTAAATAATAATAATCTGATGATTCAACACCAGTATAAATTACTAGTTGTTCACCCATATAAATTACACCTATATGCATTTTTATATTCACCTATAAAAAAATTAAGCACTCTGTATTTGAACATTTAAAATTATTGATTTTTTTATTATGGCAGAGTTTTAATGTTTTGAGTAGTCTTTAAAATGGCCTTAATTAAATAATGGGTGTTTTAATCTTTCTATAAATATAATTTCCCTCATCATATACGTGTCATATTGATTTATTACTTGTGTACAAAATTGCAAAACATATCACTAGGTCTCATAGTTTTATATTCATTATCTTAAATACTGATACTTTACAAACACATTATTAACAACAGGTGTTTCATTGATCTGTGAAAGTTGTGCGATTGGTTAACGGTGTGTGGATCAGCCAATCAGAAGGCGGCACACGAGTAGAGTTCATGCGTCATGTGACCGCTCTGGTTCGTCATAGGCTTCCTGCTGGACAAGAGGATCGGAGTGAACCAGCCCAAGAGGATCGAGAACGCCAACATCCTCATCGCCAACACCGGCATGGACACGGACAAGATCAAGGTACGGCCTCGTTCAGGCACTGACGTGAGTGTGCACCATTAGCACGAGTGACGTGAGTGTGTGTGTGTGTGTGTGTGTCCCGCAGATCTTCGGCTCCAGGGTGCGCGTGGACTCCACAGCCAAGGTGGCCGAGATCGAGATGGCCGAGAAGGAGAAGATGAAGGAGAAGGTGGAGCGCATCCTCAAGCACGGCATCAACTGCTTCATCAACAGGTGCCTCGAGTGTTTCCTCCAGCGACTGATGTAGCGGCGGGGAAAGTCTGAATCTTTCCGTTTATAAGGACAGCTTTTTCTAATCTTATGAAATGTGTGCATTTAGGCATTTCCGCTGCAGTCGCAATCACATATCATACCAAATTAGATCTAGCTTCCTGTAGTGTCTCGTAGCAGCTACGGAGCGAACGCGCAGAGCAACATTACCACTTTAAACACTCTGATGTATCTTTAGTATGGTTGTTTTGGCCAGACTCGTGGATGAGTGTGTGTGTGTTGTCGGTCCTCAGGCAGCTGATCTATAACTACCCTGAGCAGCTGTTTGCCGCCGCCGGCGTGATGGCCATCGAACACGCTGATTTCGCAGGAGTGGAGCGCCTGGCCCTCGTCACAGGTACACAAACACACCGCTGTGAAAACTATCCCAGTGTGCACCGCTGTGTGTGACTCGTTACCCGATCAGACAGATTAGCGCACTGTGGTTTCAGCTAGCACTCTTTGTTTGTGCAGGCGGTGAGATCACGTCTACCTTTGACCATCCTGAGCTGGTGAAGATCGGCCACTGTAAGCTGATCGAGGAAGTGATGATCGGAGAAGACATGCTCATTCACTTCTCAGGAGTGGACATGGGTACGTGCTGGGCAAACTCTAGAAGAATTCAGACTCATTTCTGTTTATAAATGTCAAGCTTTTGTTTCGGTGGAAAACCACAGGAAGCCCTTGAGTCTTGGTTTGTTGGCATCGCTGTATCTGTAGTAATTATTGCTGTGTTCCCCATGAGCAGGAGAGGCGTGCACCATCGTCCTGCGCGGGGCGACCCAGCAGATCCTGGACGAGGCCGAGCGCTCGCTGCACGACGCCCTGTGTGTGCTGTCGCAGACCGTCAAAGAGACGCGCACCGTGTTCGGTGGAGGTCAGTACAGGACGCCAGCGGCTCTCTCTCTCTGACCAGTGTGTGCTGAGACTCGCTCTCACGCCGCGTGTGTGTGTGTGTGTGTGTTTCAGGATGCTCTGAGATGCTGATGGCCAGAGTGGTGTCAGATCTGGCCAACCGGACGCCAGGCAAAGAGGCCGTGGCCATGGAGTCCTTCGCTAAAGCCCTGATGATGGTGCGTCACGTCAGCTGATATCTGGCTGTTCAGAGAGCGGCAGCACAGGGATGCGAGTTTACTTCTGCTGAAGGAGATATTACTCCCCTGGACTGGTTTCCATGTGTAGTTTTACCTTTATGAGTTTTCTTAACTTATTAAATATATGCATCATATTTGTAGGCAATTACAATCACATAATGCATAAATCATCGGAAAAAAGGAAATCATGTGAAACTAAAACCACCAGAAGTTGTCAAAGTCTTTAATTAGGGAGTCCTTGAATTATCAATTCGTTCAAAGCCTTTAATTAGTGAGTCGTTGAATTATTCACTGATTCGTTGGAAGTCTTTAATTAGTGAGTCGTTGAATTGTCAATTCGTTCAAAGCCTTTAATTAGTGAGTTGTTGAATAATTGACTCAACCGATTCCTCAAGTCTTTAATTAGTGAGTCGTTGAATTATTCACTGATTCGTTCAAAGTCTTTAATTAGTGAGTCGTTGAATTATTCACTGATTCGTTCAAAGTCTTTAATTAGTGAGTCGTTGAATTATTCACTGATTCGTTCAAAGTCTTTAATTAGTGAGTCGTTGAATTATTCACTGATTCGTTGGAAGTCTTTAATTAGTGAGTCGTTGAATTGTCAATTCGTTCAAAGCCTTTAATTAGGGAGTCGTTGAATTATTCACTAATTCGTTCAAAGTCTTTAATTAGTGAGTCGTTGAATTGTCAATTCGTTCAAAGCCTTTAATTAGTGAGTCATTGAATTATCAATTCGTTCAAAGCCTTTAATTAGTGAGTTGTTGAATAATTGACTCAACCGATTCCTTAAGTCTTTAATTAGTGAGTCGTTGAATTATCAATTCGTTCAAAGTCTTTAATTAGTGAGTCATTGAATTATCAATTCGTTCAAAGCCTTTAATTAGTGAGTCGTTGAATTATTCACTCAACCGATTCCTCAAGTCTTTAATTAGTGAGTCGTTGAATTATTCACTCAACCGATTCCTCAAGTCTTTAATTAGTGAGTCGTTGAATAATTTACTCAACCGATTCCTCAAGTCTTTAATTAGTGAGTCGTTGAATAATTTACTCAACCGATTCCTCAAGTCTTTAATTAGTGAGTTGTTGAATAATTGACTCAACCGATTCCTTAAGTCTTTAATTAGTGAGTCGTTGAATTATCAATTCGTTCAAAGTCTTTAATTAGTGAGTCATTGAATTATCAATTCGTTCAAAGCCTTTAATTAGTGAGTCGTTGAATAATTTACTCAACCGATTCCTCAAGTCTTTAATTAGTGAGTCGTTGAATAATTTACTCAACCGATTCCTCAAGTCTTTAATTAGTGAGTCGTTGAATTATTCACTCAACCGATTCCTCAAGTCTTTAATTAGTGAGTCGTTGAATTATTCACTCTACTGATTCCTCAAGTCTTTAATTAGTGAGTCGTTGAATTATTCACTCAACCGATTCCTCCAAAGCCTTTAATTAGTGAGTCGTTGAATTGTCAATTCGTTCAAAGCCTTTAATTAGTGAGTCGTTGAATAATTGACTCAACCGATTCCTCAAGTCTTCAGTGAGTCGTTGAATTATTCACTCAACCGATTCGTTCGCATACATGGATTCATTCAGGAATTCAGCAAGAGACTGCCTGCATCCAAAATTGCAAATCCAAAAGAAGTACCTACTCAAAGATTAAGTTATTACAACCATCATGTTGCTCAGTCATGTGACCTACTAGCATTATTTGTATAGTTATACTGTCATGCATTGGCGAATCCTCTCCTGTTGCCTCAGGGGTTAGTTAGCCTTCAGAGTGGGTGAACCTACTGTGGATTTGGACACTACACATTTTTACAGACTGTTTTTTGCCTACTATATTAAAGGGAAGTATGCAATGTCAGATAGAGCCGCTGTCTGTAAGAACGGGTCTTTTAAATCATTCACTCGACAGATTTGTTTCAAAACACTGATTCATTCTGAAAAGAAGCGAGTCGCTGCTTTAATGTGTGACCTGATGAATCATTCACTCAACTGATTTGCTATTTCTATTGGCGTAAAGAGCAAAAACTGACACTATTGTCTAAAATGTCAGTCACTATTAACATGTTGTGTATTGAGCCGTTTGCAGTCGTGCTGATATTGGGGGAAAACGATATCACATGATGTAAATGTATGTGTGAAGGCTTTTTGTGGCCCTGCATCTGGAGTATTGGGGTATTTATTAGTTAATCTGGGCATCAATCAAGCATGTGTTAGTTTCTGAGTGTGTATGGGTGTTAGTTTCTGAGTGTGTATGGGCGTCCGTTTCAAGCTTTAAGGCTGTTTGTTGTTGCAGCTTCCCACCATCATCGCTGATAACGCAGGATATGACAGCGCAGAGCTGGTGTCCCAGCTGAGAGCCGCCCACCAGGACAACAAGATCACTTTCGGCCTGGGTAAGACACACACACACACACTCACTCGGCTGATGTGAGGGTAGCCCGCGCCTCTGCTCTGACCTGTGACCCGTGCCGTCTGCAGACATGACCCAGGGCTGCGTGGGAGACATGGCGGAGCTGGGCATCACCGAGAGCTTCCAGGTGAAGAGGCAGGTGTTGCTGAGCGCAGCCGAGGCGGCCGAGATGATCCTGCGCGTGGACAACATCATCAAAGCTGCTCCCAGGTCAGTGCTCACAGCTGCATTTATACAGCACACTGTGTGTCAAAGCGGCTCACAGGGATGAGCAGGAACATGACACCATTATTAGCTGATGGAAATGCCAAAATGTGCTTATTCTTTTTTTTTTTTTGATAAGTTTGTTTAATTGGAAGACAAAACATTTTTTTAAAGATGAATTTACAATCTTACAGATGTCTCTTTACCAAAAAAAAACCCCATCCCATACCCGACCTGTTTACATTGACTTGAAAAAGTATGATAAAGAAATGTTAAAACGTCACATTATGTGCTTATATTCTAAAAATGCACAAACTTAATTGAGGCACATATTGTTTTATCTGATAAGATGCGCACAAACTACGATGAAAACAGTTATACAGAATAAATCCCTGGGTGCGCAACACAAACTGCCTCAGCTGTAGATGTGATTGGATGACTGGACTAACCAGCGGACCAATCGCATCGCAGCATCTCAGATGTAGCTTTGGTCGTTCTGAAACGCCTGAGCAAAAGTCTCTGAACGCTAGAGAACGGGACCGTTTCATTTGACGCTCCGAGGCACAAGCTCCTTTATGATGGGTTACTTCCATTTTTATTCAATATTTTGCACCAATTTCAGAGGAAGTGACGATGTTTTATGCATGATTTAGTGCATAATCAGCCAAAGTCTGCATATTTATGCGGGGGCATTTTTTCAAATACGCCGCACTTTCGCCGCATAAATTGCCGATTTCCGCCCAAAATATGCGGGGCTTGCATGATTTCATAATCCTCACATTTTCGTCGCAAAAAAGTCACATATATCTCAGCAGAAAGTTGAAAAATGTTGCGTTTGCTTCACACAAGAGCCGCCGTTTCCCCCTGTTGCCATGGGAACGTTATGAAGTGGCGTAATTACGCGACGTGAACATCATTGAAAAGCTGTAAAACAGGAGCACACTTTATTTTTTAAATATTTAATTTATTCATTTTTTACTGAAGTTGTAGCATATTCCTTTAGTAAAGCTACAGAACTTGTTTGACTCATCAATGTTTTGTAAGTTTGATGTGTTTATTAAGGTCTTTTATTAAGGAAAAATAGGGATAGCTCACAGCTGAAGTTATGGCAGAGTCCAGACAGACTCACGGAGACAACTCGCACTTTATTCCCAAATCGAACTCGTATAACTGTCTGTCACACGTTCTACCGTCCACATCGTTACTTAATAAACAAAATAAGATAAAAGTGGTAGCATCAAACAGAGATTACCCGCACACATGGGGTGTTCGAGGCGCACATACAATATAATAACGTTACTGCAGTTAGACAGGGAGCGCGCAGCTCTTAAAGGGGCCACACCTTATTTCCACTCGTTACAGTCTGAAATAAAACAAGATGAGAAATTAAATATTCCAGCACTTTCTGTGATGTAGTATGCTTGCTTATCATAGGAAGTAATAAGAAAGGACTCTTTACATTAAGGTAGTAGCCTGGTGAGAACAGGGTGTTGGGGAATCACTTTTTTTCTCTTTTTCATCAAACCGCAGTTTTTGCAAGTTCCCGCAATTTCATCGGATTTTTAAAGAAAACGGGCCGCATAATCAAGGATTTTTGCCCGCAACAATCACAAAAAACTGTTTTTCTGCAAGGACTGCATATTTTAATTTTGCTCAACTTTGGGTGAAAATCTAGATAAATGATGCAAACTACATGAAATATGAGGAGCAGCTCTGACCAGACGAGTGTGTGATGAAGTCAGTGTAGTGTTGAGTCCAGTAACGGTGCAGAAGACTCGGCTGAGGGGTGGTTGAGGTGTGTTTAACGTGTGTGTGTGTGTGTTGTGTTTCAGGAAGCGTGTGCCGGATCATCACCCCTGCTGAACACACACCGCTAGCGGCCCGTGTATTTATTGACCGGAAGCGGATTCTCTTTGTTCTGTAGTTCTTGTGCCGATGCACTTCTCCAGCATGTCTGAATGTCAGCACTGGCTTTTCACCTTTTGTTTACTCAATAAAACTGTCATGATCAAACAAGCCTGTTGTGTTGGAGTCTCTTGCCAAGTCCAGTCAGCTTTATTTCTGCAGCGCTTCATACGCTGGGACAGAGGGAAAACAACTCGACCAATGATGAGAGACGAATCTGCTGTAAAGAAGCTCTACATATTCAGAGTTTGTCTGTGAAACCGCTTCAGTTTGTCTTGGTTTCTGAATCTTTTTATGTCCATACAAATATTTACACATTTAGAAATTTGCTGGGGTGGGGGGAGGGGAATCAGTTTAAATCGAGAGGTTTATTTTTTGGCTGAGTATACCTTTTGTAGGTCATGCATAAACCTATGATATCTTTCTACTAATCCTAAATCAGTGTTTGGAATAACGACGTTATTTTTTCAGTAACGGGGTAATCTAACTAATTACTTTTTCCGTCGTTACAACGCCGTTAACGTTACTGGACGTTAAATGCGGTGCGTTACTATGCGTTGATTCATGGGCGTCAGTTTGGTTTGAAATGTGTGGGGGACAGAGACGCATTCGGAAGTGCTGGGTACAACGACGCAATATACGTAAATATACGGTTAGTAAAAAATATACTAATGTCATAGAACGGATACCTAATACAAATAAATAAAACATATCCAGTTAACTAGCAGAGCATTCATTTAGTTCTCTATTAACCCTCTGGGGTCCTTCATTTCAGAGTCACACTCAGGACCTTCGGGTCCAAATGGGCTGGAAGGGTGGGATTAATATTTATAAATTTTTTTACTTTATTATTATTTTTTACTTGTTTTTTATAATATTTTTTCTTTTCTTTTTTGGTGTTTTGAGATAATTTCAAATATAAAACTGATTTATAATTAATATTAATGCAATAATTATGACCCATTTTTTTCCCCATTGAATATAATAGAAAATGTTTTTTTTTTTTTTAAAGCTGTATTACATTTTAGAGTCAACCCTAGGCCTCATGAAAGCAATTTTTGAAATGAGATGGATGCCATCTGGTGGACAAACTGAGCATTTTAAAAATTCAAAACCCATATGTAATCTGAATTTATTAGTGTGTATGTGTATAAAAGTGTGTTTGTGTGTGTGTGGATGTGTCTGTTTTGCACTCTTGATGTTTTATAGATTCACCCCTTCACTGTTGTGTGCTTTTTTTCTGGATCGTGGCTGATTTGTAGATTGTACACACAAAAAAACTCTGTATTTTCACATTTTTGCCAATTTCCCATTCATTTCCTATGCGGGTCCATTTGGACCCGAAGGTCCTGAGTGTGACTATTTTTTTTACAACCACTTAGACTATTCAAATCCTGTCCCCAATTTTTTTGGGTGTTCATATACCAAGTACCAACAAAGTCACCAAATTTCGGACCATTCCGATAAAGCTATGATTTTTAAATAAAAAAAATTTAAATGCTTCGGGTCCATTTGGGCCGAAGGACCCCAGAGGGTTAAATAAGAGATCTAGCGCTTAAATCTGTTGTTTTTGAGATCCAGCTGAGCGCTCGTGCTGCTGCGATCAGTGTCATGGATACAGTTGTGCTCTTGTGGCTCGCGGCGCGCGCAGTCTTCACTCGGACGCGCGCTTCAATCTATCGCCGTTGCGGAGACTATTCATTCCGGTGAAATCACAAAATAAAATGCACACAAACGTGTCCCTATATATAGATACAGCTATATCTCATCTAGGAGCTAAAGTTCAATCTTTAAAAGCACTCCATCTTGTTAAACTGTTTACTTTTTTAATGAATATAAAGAAATACAGCAGCCTATGTCTTCCAGACTATTTATCTCAGGTTGTTAGAGATTTATTTAATTTGCTACAGTTACTGCAAACACACTTTATATTATTTAACTGTTAACTTTTGAAGAAAATACTTGAAGTACAGAATGTCTACCAGACCAGTTGTCTGACATTGGGAGTTTGATTTATTTAATTAAGAATTTGTAGTTTAAAAGTTTACTTTTGTTGTGAACAAAACACTTGGAAGTACAGGTTGTTAACTTGACCAGTTGTCTCAGGTTGAGAGAGTTTGATTTAATTCGCTAGAGTTAAATGCACTTTATATGGTGTAACTGTTTACTTTTCTTACAAAGATAATACTTGAGGTGCAGGATAAACCTCTTGCTGTCTGTCGACGTGCAATAAATATCAAAAGTTACGTACAAACACCTGTCTGTTCTACTCATTTCAACTGACTTGTGAAAACTGCTAAAAAAAAATCCAAATTCTTTGACATATAGCAACTTTTTTTTAACAGTAACGCAAATAGTTACTTTCCCTGGTAAAGAGTTACTTTTATTATAGAGTAATTCAGTTACTAACTCAGTTACTTTTGGGAACAAGGTGTGAGTAACTATAATTACTTTTTTAAAGTAACGTTCCCAACACTGTCCTAAATACAATGAACTGAATCCCGTTGGATCTGTGATGCTCCTCATTTGCAAGCTGGACGTCTGGTTCTCAGGAGATGAACATCTTCAGCTTCTTGCGTACTACTAGTTTTCATGTTGTGAGCATTGCGATGGTCTTTTCCTTTGAACGTGTCCTGTGCAAACACACAAGTGCTGAATTCCTGTTTAGTTTTGGGGAATAAGCATCAGTTCAGAGAACTGTATGAAAGCACAGAGATGTTAGATGTTTTACGTGTGCACGTGTCCTAAGATCTCATGGTCTGTTTGCTGAGGGTTAAATCAACACGTGAAGGGCCGCGGTGACCCGACCTCTGCATTTAAACCTCAGCTGCAGTCGCCGGGGCTCTGAGTGAGCGTTCGGTGGAGAGCAACATGAGGACCGGGCTGATCCTGCTGGGGCTTCTGGGCTTCGTTCACAGTCTGGTGAGGTAAGAACCACACGCATTTTCTGATTACAAACGGGCTGACCTGCTCATTATTACTTCAATAAATGCCCAGGAATGATCTATTTTGAGTGTTTCAGCCATGGTTTTTGCAGTAAAATCAAAGTAACTATTAAAAACAATCATGGTTTTACCACATAATTGTAGTAAAGCCATAGTGACTACAAAATTAGCCATGGTTTTAACTGCGATAACTGATTTTAGCTGCAATATTAAGAAATGGTTTCAACTATTCTGTAGAAAAACTAAATATGTTTTTACTCTAGTATGTGAATGACTCCTTTATGCTGTGGGAGAAATAATTAAGCATGATTTCATAAAGAAAACCTTTTCTTTAACCAAATTTAAAAAGGCTTTGTAGTCACTTCTGAAATTATGAAGATTAAAAAAATACAGTAACAAATGTATTCCTCATGGTTCATGTTAGTAAATACATTAACTAATGAACCTTTTGTAAAGTGTCACCAGAACATTTTGTTTCCCAAATGTAAAAAGGCTTTTGTAGTCACTTCTGAAATCAAAGAAATTGTGAATTTAACACAGATACTGTACAAATATTAAGCCACGGAATGCCGTGATTCTTAAGTAATTTCTGGTCGTGATGAGTTGTTGTGCCGTCCCAGGGTCCCGTTGAGTCGCGCGCCCCCGGTGCGAGGTCGCCTGCGCGCCGCTGGCCAGCTGGAGGAGTTCCTGCGCGAGCACGAGCCGGACGCCTTCGACCGGCGCTACGCCCAGTGTTTCCCGGCCGCTCAACACTTCCTGCGCACGGGCGGCAGAGCCACTGAGAGGCTCTACAACTTCATGGACGTGAGCCGAGATCTGTGTTCCTCTGCTGGCACTCGCTCTAACCCTCATCCCTTCAAACGCCAGCCTCGACTGGGCAGTTTTAGACCCGTGAACGCATGTGTTCAGAAGGGTCCCAGACGGCGACATGGTGTCCGGACCACATCTGGTGTGTGTTGGAAGAGCGCCAATAGTGTGTGGATTCCACGTGTACCAGATGTAGGCCGACACTATGTCTCTGTCTGGGGTGACGGGGTTTGACGGTAATGGGGACGACCGGTGTAGTTTAATAACAGAAAGGGAATTTAGTGCGGATGTTTCGAACTATCAGCTGTTTACTTTAAATCATGAGGGTTGACCTTTTAAGACGCTCTTCATCCCTTCTTAACTGGTGAAAAACAGCAGGTGTTAAATTATTATTTACAAATTCACGTCTTCAAAGCATCATGACACCATGACTTTTTCTTATTTATTGAACAAACAATATATTTAATTTAAAAGATGGGAAATATGCTAGTCACAGGATTTATGCATAACAATGGCAGAATTTAAGTAATTTAAATAATACACTATCAACTAAAATTGATATATTTATAGAGATATGGAATAAATGCAACTCAAAAGTTTGGTCGGTAAGAATTGTTTTGGCTGATTTTTATTTTTTCAACTGCATTTATTTAAAATGTATTTAAATGAAAATAAGCTGAAATATAATTATAATGTAAATCAGCTTTTTTCTATGTGAATATATAGTATATAATATAATATATAGTAAAGTGTAATTTATTCCTGTGATCAAAGCTGAATTTCAGCATCATTACTCCAGTCTTCAGTGTCACATGATCCTTCAGAAATCACTCTAATATGATGATCTGATGCTCAAGAAACATTTATGATTATTATCAGTGTTGAAAAGCGTTTCATATTTTGTGGAAACCGTGATACATTTTTTCAGCATTCTTAAATGATTTGAAAGTTCAAAAGAACAGCATTTATTTGAAAATAAATGTTTACTGTCACTTTTGATCCATTTAATGCATCTTTGTAGAATAAAGTAGTAATTATTTTAAAAAGGCCAAAGATTAAGACTGACACGGGCTTTGAATCATGTGTTGTGAAGGCGCAGTTCTTCGGTCAGATCAGTCTGGGTAAACCGGAGCAGAACTTCACGGTGGTGTTTGACACGGGATCCTCTGACCTCTGGGTCCCGTCGTCCAAATGCGTGAGCCAAGCGTGCGGTAACTAACACACACACACATTCACCCGGGCTTCATGTGTGACCTGCCGTATGCTGATGAAGTGACCTGGCTTTTGTTTACACAGCGATGCACCACAAGTTCAAGGCCTTTGAATCGAGCACGTACGCACACGACGGACGAGTCTTCGGCATCCATTACGGCTCCGGTCACCTTCTGGGAGTGATGGCCAGAGAACAGCTGAGGGTATCCGCTCACACTCAGCCATAAAAGGCCATTTCTGAAATGGTTTGGCCTTCATGATGTGGATTCAATCGTAACCTCAGTTCGTCAAGAGCTTTATTGTATTCAAATATGTTGTTTGGGTTCAGGTGGGCTCTATGACCGTCCAGAATCAGGTGTTCGGCGAGGCTGTGTACGAGCCGGGCTTCACTTTCGTCCTGGCTCAGTTTGACGGGGTTCTGGGTCTGGGTTTCCCTCAGCTGGCAGAGGAGCTCGGCTCTCCTGTGTTCGACAGCATGATGGCGCAAGGCCTGCTGGATGAGCCCGTCTTCTCCTTCTATCTCAAGTAGGAAAACATCACTTACAGATCCACACTTTGATGCTTTTTTAAATCAGACTCTGACGCTATGGGAATGTCTGAAGCCTGTATGGATTAAGGGCCAGATTTACCAAACGTAAACCCAGGATTTACGTTCGGTAAATCGGTAAATCTACCTTCGATTCATTTTGGTCCGGCGTCTACAGTGAAACACAACCCCAGATTCGGGGTCTGCAGCGTTTCCAAAACTCTCCGTTTTCAAAGGTTGAAAACTCTGGAGTAGTGTGACGCCAGGCGTAACCGTAGCCGAAGTTATGCGTATTAAAACGAAAACGCTCTAGTGTAAACAGGGCCTTAGGTTCCCTGAAAGAGGGAATGAGACGCCGCTCACTATTATTCATCAGGGGAGGGACTTGTGTTGCTGCTCTATTCAACAGAAAACAGTCCTGGATAAATAGGTGCGTATTCCAGTTACAATCCTCAATCCAATCCGAATGAAAATCCTCACACTTCCATCGGAATAAAAATGCCCAATCCGACTGAAATAGGAAATGTAAACACTTGATCGGATTGAAAACCGAAACTGGAAATTTTTGTGCATTTGCAGTGACGTAGAAATGGCGTAATGATATCTGATGCATGGAACAAGCTGATGTTGTTAAATATAATAAATGAATATTAATAAAATTCTCTATCCACTTATCTCTAGGTGGAGCCGGACAACGCCTTGTTTTGGGTGTGGGAATGGGTGTTTTTACTGCTTGATAAGCATCATGGCACAAAGCTTTGTGTGCTTGTCGCCTCCTTATTAGAACATGAAACCGATATTAAGTCTGCATGTTAAAACGAAGAAAAGGAAGGATGGTTAGTATGCGAGGAAACGCTATATTCGTGCAGTGAGCGCATGTCGAAAGATTAAGCCAGATTAGAAGCTTGTGACATATAAATGCGCACATCAACCGATCACTTTATTTAGCGTTCATATAAGCACTACGTTTGGATTCGGCAATCACAAGTCAGCTGGCGTCTCGTTCATGAACATGAACGACAGGTTTTCTACATGTCACCCCGCAGAGACATTCTCACATTCATGTTCATTTATCCTTTTGATAAGTACTATACATTTACATTTATTCATTTAGCGGATGCTTTTATCCAAAGCAACTTACAATTGCTATATATGTCAGAGGTCGCACGCCTCTGGAGCAACTAGGGGTTAAGTGTCTTGCTCAGGGACACATTGGTGTCTCACAGTGGATTAGAACCCGGGTCTCTCACACCAAAGGCATGTGTCTTATCCACTGCGCCATCACCACCCCGTATGTCCACCACTATAATGTGCAAAAGTGATTTTTTTTTAAGAGTTAGAGTTGACCATATGTCCCGTTCAGGAACGGCGACTCAGGCTTGGGAGGGGAGCTGCTGTTCGGAGGAGTGGATGAAACGCGGTTCGTTCCTCCCATCATCTGGGCTCCGGTCACTCAGAAGGGCTACTGGCAGATCAGATTAGATGTGTGAGTGAGTTCGCCTCCATTAAAGACGCTCATTTCACAAAGACGGCAGAAATAAGTGTGTTTGTTGTGTCTAGTGTGAAGGTTCAGGGAGCTCTGAGTTTCTGCCATCGCAGTAATCATGGCTGTCAAGCTGTAGTGGACACGGGAACGTCTCTGATCGGCGGCCCAGCCAGAGACATCATGATCCTCCAGCAGGTCCTCGGAGCAACACCTACCGCGTCCGGAGAGGTGAGTACAACACCGCTCCGATGGAACGGTTATCCTCAGTGAACGATTATCAGGTGACTTCTCTGATGTTGATGAACGCTGAAGGCTTGCTTGTTTGTTTGTGGGGTTTAGTATCTGTTAGACTGTGCCAGGATCAAGAGTCTTCCTGTAGTGTCCTTCCAGATCAACGGCGTGGAGTTCTCCCTCACTGGAGAGCAGTATGTCAGGAGGGTGAGTGCAACAAAACACAAACTCAAGGTTTACTTTGGACTTAGACTAAGTTTTATTGGTAACGCTTCCTTTTACAGTCCTGTTACCCATGTACTTACTATGTACTTATTATAGTAATTATAATTACTGGGTAATAACTAGGTACTAACCCTGAACCTACCCCTAAACCTACCCCTAACCCATGTACTTACCTTATATTAGCCAGTACTTTCTAGGTAAGTACACTGTAAGTACACGTAAGTACTGTACTGTAAAAGGAAGCGTTACCGTTTTATTAGTCGATTAGTTTTCTTCTTTTGCTCTTGAGTCTATGGCAGCCCAAAGAACAGTGAATAAGAAAGTTATGAAATTTGCCACACAGTTAGACATTTACTACAGCAAAATTTACAATCTCAAATTTCTAGTACCACAGCTTTTGGAGATGGAGACACCAAACTTGAGGCCTTGAAACAAAATTGTTTCCCATGCAAAGTCCATTGCACTCTATGATTTGATAATTTGGTCCCATTTTATCTTTGGTGTCTTAAACGGCTATGCACTAACATTTAAGTTAATAATTTGAAACAATACACTTAACATGAATATACACAATTTTACATTGTACTTATATTTTAAAAATACCTGCATGTAAATACAGCTGTAATTAATTTCTGTAATCTACATCTATTATTACACTGTTGACCCTTTCCTAACACCTTAACCCACCGTTAAACCTACTCAAACCACCAAGCCTGTCCTGACCGTACCCGTTAAACCTACTCAAACCACCAAGCCTGTCCTGACCGTACCCGTTAAACCTACTCAAACCACCAAGCCTGTCCTGACCGTACCCGTTAAACCTACTCAAACCACCAAGCCTGTCCTCACCTTACCCGTTAAACCTACTCAAACCACCAAGCCTGTCCTGACCGTACCCGTTAAACCTACTCAAACCACCAAGCCTGTCCTGACCTTACCCGTTAAACCTACTCAAACCACCAAGCCTGTCCTGACCGTACCCGTTAAACCTACTCAAACCACCAAGCCTGTCCTGACCGTACCCGTTAAACCTACTCAAACCACCAAGCCTGTCCTGACCGTACCCGTTAAACCTACTCAAACCACCAAGCCTGTCCTGACCTTACCCGTTAAACCTACTCAAACCACCAAGCCTGTCCTGACCGTACCCGTTAAACCTACTCAAACCACCAAGCCTGTCCTGACCGTACCCGTTAAACCTACTCAAACCACCAAGCCTGTCCTGACCGTGCCCGTTAAACCTACTCAAACCACCAAGCCTCTCCTGACCGTACCCGTTAAAACCTACTCAAACCACCAAGCCTCTCCTGACCGTACCCGTTAAACCTACTCAAACCACCAAGCCTGTCCTGACCGTGCCCGTTAAACCTACTCAAACCACCAAGCCTCTCCTGACCGTACCCGTTAAACCTACTCAAACCACCAAGCCTGTCCTGACCGTACCCGTTAAACCTACTCAAACCACCAAGCCTGTCCTGACCATACCCGTTAAACCTACTCAAACCACCAAGCCTGTCCTGACCGTACCCGTTAAACCTACTCAAACCACCAAGCCTGTCCTGACCGTACCCGTTAAACCTACTCAAACCACCAAGCCTGTCCTGACCGTACCCGTTAAACCTACTCAAACCACCAAGCCTGTCCTGACCGTACCCGTTAAACCTACTCAAACCACCAAGCCTGTCCTGACCGTGCCCGTTAAACCTACTCAAACCACCAAGCCTGTCCTGACCGTACCCATTAAACCTACTAAAACCACCAAGCCTGTCCTGACCTTACCCGTTAAACCTATTTAAACCACCAAGCCTGTCCTGACCGTACCCGTTAAACCTACTCAAACCACCAAGCCTGTCCTCACCGTACCCGTTAAACCTACTCAAACCACCAAGCCTGTCCTCACCGTACCCGTTAAACCTACTCAAACCACCAAGCCTGTCCTCACCGTACCCGTTAAACCTACTCAAACCACCAAGCCTGTCCTGACCGTACCCGTTAAACCTACTCAAACCACCAAGCCTGTCCTAACTGTACCCGTTAAACCTACTCAAACCACCAAGCCTGTCCTGACCGTGCCTGTTAAACCTACTCAAACCACCAAGCCTGTCCTGACCGTACCCGTTAAACCTACTCAAACCACCAAGCCTGTCCTGACCGTACCTGTTAAACCTACTCAAACCACCAAACCTGTCCTGACCGTACCCGTTAAACCTACTCTAACCACCAAGCCTGTCCTGATCGTACCCGCTTTGCATTACAACATGAACACAATAAGCACATTGTACCTAAAGATTAAGGTTTTTGATGGAAGACACCTAATTTAAAGTGTGACCCATAATTTTGTGGTATTTTGAACATGTACTTTATCAAAAATCCTCTTAGACCATCTGTCAGATTTATTTTTACAAAACATTTATCAGATCAACTTAAAAAAACATGCTGACAAAAAGTTGTTGTTCAAGTTGTTCAAACCAACCTTGGATAATGCGCAGATTATTTGCCGACCAGCACGCCATAATGGACACGAGGCTGTATCTTCACGACGCCTTAACGTATTGAGGCCAAACTTGGTGTGTATAATGACAACCATGAGCTGAGGGTACCTGAGCAGTTTCATCACAGCGCCACCTACGGGTCATCTGAAACTGAAACTTCTGTAACATTTCTCCTAAAACCACTGCTCTCTGTAGATTCTGTGTGACCGATCAATTACCCAGTTTTCCTTTAGCGTCGGCTGTTTGCCATAAAAGCGCTGTATTTTTCAAAGTATTGGTGTGTCATTGAAGATTTTCATAACACCTTTTTCATCAGATTTTCACCAAATTTAGCTCTGATCATCATTAGACCATGCTGGTTATGAAATTCTTGATAACGCAGCTGTTCACTAATAAGACGTTTGGATGTATTACAGATCACTGGCAGATTTAGTCACACAAACCGCACAAGAGGGCTCATGAAGACAGATTCACAGACTGGCTATTGTATCACACTGTCATTTGAGCATCTCAATGAAGATCGTGTTATCAGATCATCGGCGCCAGTGTAGAGAGAGAGAGAGATTGCAAGATTGCAGAGATTCAGTAATACACCTGGCATAAGTCGTATCCTCTTTAGAGAAAACATCTGGGGGGATTTTAACTCTTGACATCTGGTAACCTCAAACATGAACGCTTGTAATGGCTTGTTACCAATGCAAGATAAATAACCAGCGGGCCAATATTGCGACGATTCTTTTTAATGAATCGAGAGCAGCCGATGTGGTTATGATGATTAAAACAAAATGAATCGTGCAGCCCTACCTGAGAGGTTTCACCGAATACTGAAATGATCTGGTCTGAAATGATAAAACTAGTCTTTTTGGGTTTCTTGGGACACACAGTCTTATAAAATGATCACGGCTTGACCTCTGTTTTAATCTCTTGAGGTGAATTGGTGGCGTCTTACATTCACATGTTCAAACTTTACCTCAGCTTCAGTGTTGGGGAAGTTACTCTTAAAACGTAATGAATTACTAGCTACTAATCACAACTTCAAGAGTGTATTTAGTGTACTGTTCTAGTTATGCTCTTTTAAAAGTATTATTACTACTTTCAATCCCATGTCAACCTCGACCAGTTGAACAATACAAAGATGGAAATGGTTCTTTTAAATAAATAATGTACAATTGCATGAATTTTTCTTGAACTGACCAAGTACTTGTAGGGGTTTAATGTAACCTCTTCCCTTTATTTCAACATTAGATGTTCTTTAGATGTTTGATGTCTCGACAGCACTGAATCCCAAATGCAGGCGCCCTCTAGTGGTGCACAGGGGAATCACTGAATTAAATATTGATTTTACTGGTGGATGATGAAATTACGCAAAGTTCAACGAAACTGCTATTGTGGCTTCAATCTGGCAAGAGAAGTGCGGATCAGGGGTGTGTTTCCAAGAAGCATTGTTAGCCAACTATGGTCGCAAGTTTATGATTTAACAAGCTTATGTATGAATCAGGAAATAAAGCGAAATAACTGAGGAAAAATTTGAAATATTCCTCAGATGCCATGTCTGTAATTTAAATCAGAACATCTAGCATTAATTCGATCTCAGACAGATTCATTAAAAGGTATTACGAATTATGACTCGAACGAACTACAATAAATTGTGATTTATTTGGAGCTGGAGAGAGGAAGAGCTCGTGTGAGCTGTACCTAAAAACCACTTTTAGGTACAGTACATCATTATTTATGTTTTTATTTACCTGTATATAAGCAGCACAGTGCAGTGATAATGTTCAACCTGTGCATTTACAATGTTTAAAGTGGCTGACAGTAATAAATATTCTTATTAGGGCTAAAACTGCCGGCCTGTATGACTGTAGCTGAATAGTTAGGCCTACGACGCCACTGTATTTAATATCGGTCCTTATGGTGGCACTTGGAGAGCCAAATATTTTCTGAGTTGTAAAACGTTTGAGAACCACTGCTCTACAGTGTCTAATGCAATGACATCAGAAGTAACTATTTAAATTACAGGACAATTTAGATGAATGCCTTTCTTTACTGTACTATTTGAAGGGAAAAGCGATTTAAATGAATGGTTATAACTGGTTTTCTGTGTAGGAGAGGCTGAACAACAAGGAGATCTGCTTCAGTGGCTTCCAGTCCATAGACCTGCCTTCTCCGGCGGGAGCCGTGTGGATCCTGGGGGACGTGTTCCTCTCTCAGGTGTACAGCATCTATGACCGGGGTCATAATCGGGTGGGATTGGCTCATCTCGCATGAGCGCCACAGGTCATCATGTAGATCACATGGGTCGCTCGTCCCTAATGAGAGTGTCTGACATCCTCCATTAAAACATTAAACACCATGCTTTACTCTCTCTTTACTCGGTCCATAATTAACCCCAAACCCAGGATAGAGTGTGTGTGTGAATGTGGTCTGGACTGTGTGTATGAGGCTCGTTGTGTCAGAGACGCTGTAGAAGGACAGAGTTCCTGCACTGGGATAATGGTGGCAAGAATAAGTCTGTGAAAATATCTGGAATTCTGCTTTTTTTCCCATAAAATGTTGCCTGATCTTAATTTTTGAATGTTTTAATGGCAATGTTAATATATTTGGTTCTTTGCCGAATAAAGCTTGATACTTATGATCCATCCACAGACACGCTCCTGATATTACATACATCACATACTCCATACATTAAATGACCCGTGGCAGATCTATAGTAGCAGTGTAGAGCTGGAGGGTTGAAGAGTGCCTGATGTAGAAGTTGCTTGTGTGTTTGTTTTGTGATTTATGAGGACGTTGATTGTGTGTATAAACGGGCTAGGAATTTAACAGATGCTCGTTTTCAGTGTCAGTCCGCGTCCGTCTCAGAAATGTAATGGTATGAATGGTAACTCAGAATGGTAATTGCCGGTGAGGGAATTGTGCTCAGTGCAGTAATACATTTTAAACATCAATTTTTTCATCCAAGAACTGGTTAAAAATATATAATGAAATCTGTCTAAAATGTTGATACTCGTTTGCACGAACTGATAGTCACGGGACTTCCTTGTTTCTGGTGATTTATGAGGACAGAAATTTGAATAATGACATGGGTATTAAACTGGTATTACAATGTCAACGTGATTTATGAGGACATTTCCTATATTTCCTCATGTTTCAAATGGCTTTAAAAACACACTAAACAGTTTCTTATTAAAATTGCATAAAGTTTCCTGTTATGGGTAGGTTTAGGGGTAGGGTTAGTGTGTGCGTGTGTGTGTGTGTGTGTGTGTGTAGGAGAGAGAGAGTGTGTGTTTGCGTGTGGGAGAGAGAGAGAATGTGTGTGGGAGAGAGATAGAGTGTGTGTGTGTGTATGTTTGCGTGCGTGTGTGCGTGAGTGTGTTTGCGTGTGTGTGTGTGTGAGAGAGAGAGGGAGAGTGTGTGTGTGTGTGTGAGAGAGACTGTGTGTGTGTGTGTGAGTGAGTGAGTGAGTGACTGTGTGTGTGTGTGTGTGTGTTAGCAAGTTGTTATAAAGAATGCATATATCATTCATTAAAAAGAAGACGGTGTTCTAGTTTGGGAAAAGTTGTTTTATTTCATTTTAAGATATTTTTTATTGTCACACAGTTAAACCTGTTTCTGTATTGCATGTTTAAAGGTGCTATATGTAGCTTTTCTTCTAAAATGAATCCTTTTTTTTATAGCCTGTGTGTAAAGGGGTTGTAATCACACATTACAATGATCCACTTGTAGGGTTTTGCTATTTCCTCTGAAGGCCAATATTCATATTTATATGTGAAGTCTGCGGGTCGGATTTACCGCGAAAGCCACCGGATGTGACGTGCATGCGCTCCCGAGCCTCTCTCCTTTTTATATACAGTCTATGCGACGGCACTGCAGCTGACGACATGAGTCTGATAACACCCAAAAACTCCAGCACAACACACACTCCGACACAAACTCCACATAAATATAAAAACAAAAAAAAGTTTTATCTGCTGAAGCTCGTCAGGCCAAACGTGAATCGGATCGAAAACACGGATCAACATCGGCAGAGCGTTTGAATTATTAGTAAACTGTGATGAAATAGCAAGGTCAACTACAACATATTTGAGACATGAAATGAATACAACAGACTGTTCCAGGATAAATAAAAGTAGGTGCTTTAGGATGTAACTTTTATTTTATGTACTAGATCTACTGTCTAACGTTACTCATCCCACTACTATCATATTGTTTATAATACACATTTCCAGACACGTTCAGTACAGTAATGTTACTTCCTACTGTCTTACTGTTACACTGACATTGTTCAGTCTAGTTCACCATTTTCGTTATCATATTATACATTCACCTATGTTGACATTGCTGATTGTGAAAGATACGAATAGTTAGTGAAATGCCGTAGGCTATGCTAGATAACACCACATGTCGGCTAAATGCAGTCAATGTAACGTTATCATGGTACGAGCATGGAACATTAGTTCAACGTCAAGCTGATGAAAGTAGCCTATTATTGTAACGTTGCAGTGGGAGTTTACATGAGTTTCCAGCATGTTGTGTGATGCTTTCGCCGTTGCGTTGAAAGTCTCCTGTGGCCGGTAGTGAATGCTCGCTCTTGAGATCGCTGACGCACACGAGCACGAGCGCTCTTGTTGCAATCTGAAACATCACCGCTAGAGGCCGCTAAAAAATACATAGAGCACCTTTAAGCTTTAAAATGATTCATATTAACAGGTCAATATATGTTTTCTCCAGGTATCTTATATAATAGGTTTGGAAATTTTAGAGAAACTCTAAATTAATGCGTTACAATTGAACTAAACCCATTAGATTGTAGTCGACTGACCGGCTGAAACTAAGATTGGCTTCATCAGCCATAAGCCTGTGTGAGATGGGAATCTTTATTAGAGTCACGCGAGTGCCATGTCACTTCGTTTACAAGCAAAATATTAACATACCTGAACATAAATAGTGTAAATAGCAGTATTGATTCAAGCAATAAGTCAGTCATATGTTTAAAAAAAACACCAGACTACTAATAAGATAATAAAACATTCTGATATTTCTGTTTAATGTCTGGTAATAAATATTTTTGTCCTGTACATTTTCTCAGTTCACTCACTGATTTCAGCTTCATTTTTGTATCTTCGTGTAAAAATATCATGCATCAATATTTACTTCCTGTGTTGTTCTTATAATGTTAGTAGAATTACATCAAAACTGTCATCATTTATACAGAGGTCATTTTCTCCCCATGTTTTAGCACTCTGATTTAAACACTTTAAGACTTCAGTGTGAACGCCCACTTCTGTGATTGAGTAATATCGTTGCATTTGAAACAATAAGGATTTAAGGAAATAAGGATTTTTTGCCATTGCAACACTGATTTCTTATTTATCTTGGCTGTTGAAATACTGATGAGAGTCAGAATTGATAGGTAATGTATATTCTTGAGAAATCGCATCTGGTTAACTGTAAAAAGGCCGTGAGACAACGGCTTCTTCTCAGACAATGGCAAGACAAACGCCCTTTCGCCTCTTTACTGTGTCGCAGCCGGATGCTCATTGCTTTCACTGAGACACCTTTGGCGTCAATACAGACGCAGTGGGCATGGCAATTATCATCATGAAATTATATATTGGGGTGTAATTGTGTCGCTATGACATGATATTCTGGGCTATGACTATTGTGTAGATGTTTAGCCACTTACCTAACCACTTCTCTAACAGGCAGATAAAATAATCTATTCAAAAATATCAAATATTTCAAGTCTTCCGGCCAAACGATTGCTTTAAGGAACAAACCCGAAACTGATCACATTCACAGATCGCCTCCTGAAGAAGCGTATCATCACTTTCATCATTATAAAGCCATTGGCTCTCGCGGCCGATTGCCACATGCTAATATTCAGATTCATCTTTGAGTTTGATGAGGCCGTGTTCACGCAATGTTATCGTAAGGCTACAGAGATCAATATACAAGACACCTTTCCATACAAGTAAACACACAAGCGTGGACACATTTTAGCCAGCAAAGTTATAAAGGTATTTTAAGAAACTCACTTTATGATCATAAAGATATCAACGGCCTTCGCGTCAGTTATCTGTTGACGCTACGACACTGTCCTGTTGACTCTAAAGGTTTCTCACCGAAAGCAATGGGTTAACGGCCATGTCGGTAATCAGATTCTTTTGCATGATTTCTTTTTTTTTTTTTTTTACATTGATTCTGCGATACCAAAGCAGTCTCATTAGAAATGCGCTTGATTCTCTGAGCAGTGTGACATCATCCTGCTCAGGCCCCGCCCACGGCCGCTGATTGACAGGTCTGCATTACCATAGTCTCCAGCCGCGGCGAGTTCTGCGCTGTCCGCCGGTTCTCCGCATTCGAGCGACAACAATGTTTCGTAAGCAATCCCGGGGTTCTGTTATTGGATGTAAGAGTGAACATAAGAGTCTTCGCTTTCTCCAATCAACCGAGCCACTGAAGACAAAGTGGATACGTTTTATTTTTGAAGGTAATGCGCCGCAAAATATACTTAAATTCACAAATCATTTCACTCCAGACTGCTTTGTGAAAGAGGGTCAATACAGGACAATACAAACCACCTAAAAAGTTGTTACTCGATGATGGATTAGTACCAACTGTTCATGATCTAGAGCATGATGTCAGCAGAATCCGTGTGCTGTGATTGGCCAGTTTCGGGGTCAGTTCATTTACCTGCAGGCTACTATGAAGAACACATGGACATGCTTAATTAAAGAGAAAACATGAGTTCTCACATTAATAGATATACCGTTCTAGACTGTATGCATACATGAGGTAATGTAATGTAGATTTTTGTATATTCCTTTAATAATTGAAGTAGTTTTACATGCATGAATTGTATGTAATTGTATTGTCTGTAGCTCAAACAGTAGAGCGTTGGCGCTTGCAACACTACGGTCATGGGTTCGATTCCCAGGGAAAGCAAGAACTGATAAGAATATGAATGTGTACCTTGAAATGCAATGTAAGTCACTTTGGATAAAAGCGTTTGCTAAATGTAAATGAATTAATGCTTTTTTCATGCATGAATTCCTGATGATTCTTGTACCAGAACCGTAGCTTTATCCAAAATTGACAGTAAAGACCTTTTTTTTTTTGCGAACAAAGAAAACATGATTCATCATAAAGTCATGAATGAAAAACTTTGAACTTGTGTTAGTTCCTGATGATTCATGAGATATTAGTGCATGAAGTAATGCATAATTCAAGTGAGGATTAAAGTTTCAACACATGTGAAGTGTCACCTGAATTTTTGAAAAAGACAAAGACAAAATTGAATGAAGGACCGAGCATTTGTTCACTTTTGCATTTTATTTTACAGAACATATCACTGAGTAATAGAAAGTATGCACATGTATTTAAGTTGTGTACTAGTGAGTTAATTCAAACTGTGGTACACATTGATATGGTGTGTAGATACACATGAAGTACACTTAAGAACAATACTGATACTTATTGCAAAACTTGGTGGGAAGTTCACTTCCATTTATCCCAACCTTAACCACACTCAATAATCCCATGTTTCTTTCGAGGTCATTCTCCCTGAGGGCGGAGACAGGGTCATACCTTCTGTATAAAAGCACCAGATACCTTGTTCATTTCACTTACTAAAACAAAGGTAAGTCAGTTTTATAATCATTTTCAGATATCCTTCCATTTTGTATTTTCCGAGACATGTTTTAAACCAAACAAAACTGTTCTGCTTTAATTACATTGTAGGAGAACTCATTACACACATTTTTTTGTGTAAACCTACTAAGGATGGCCGATAGCAAAAGCAAGTAGCTTATTTTATCAAACAGAAATAATACCAGCCATCAATGTGATCTTTCCAGCCTTTAAAAATTTACAATGTTTTTCTCACCAGTGGCTGTGTCCCAGTGGAGCCCGGCGTTTGTGGAAGACCTTCTGCCGGCTGCCGAAAAGACAGCGCTTCTCTACCGCCTCTCGTACCTGTGCCTGGCCAGCTTCCCCAGCCTGGAGAGGCTCATCCGGAGGCGCGCTGTGGAAACTCAGCTTCTGTTCGGATCCTCGGACGCAACTATGTTGAAAGTACTGTTTCAGACTTTCTCTTGACTTTGGTATTTTCAACTCTGTGAAATTTGTGTCAATTTCACCAAATATAAGGGGTTTGTAGTAAAAAGAATGACATATAGTGTGTCTGTTAGCTAGAGACTAAATGTAGCTACCGTAATTCCTTAAATAAAGACCGGGGCCTTTATTTACCTGAACTGCAGATGGTAGCCGGCTTTTATTTGAAGCAGGCTTTTATTAGAGGCAGGCCTTTATTTCTAATTCGCGATCCCCGCCCGCCCGCCAGCCAAGTTTCCATGGTGACGCGTCATGCTTGGCACGTGTTCACCACAGCCAAAATAGCGCTGTATGACAGATGTAGCGCTTTTATTTCTAAATATTAACAAACTTGCTTACCATGTCATCAACTATCTTCTATTCTGACTCTCAAATCCGTGTAAGTGAGTTTGTTTTGTCGTTTAAAACCCTTTATAAATTATCTTGATCTGTAACGTGAGATGGGCACCGCAGTTCAGAGATTCCTGTCTGTTGGATTTGTTAAGTTACAGCGCGTGAATTCTTCAGTTTCTCCCGAAATACATGAAAGTAAGTGGCCGGTGAACTGGGAGAAGAATAGAGTAAACTTTATAGTTACTTACACTGTGTATCTGATATGAATAAAACACGTCGCCAAATATATTTGAATGGATTGTTATTGCTGCTTCCATAGACACCATTGTGTATTTTACAAACTATAAATGTATTGTTTTGCTATAAATCATATCTATTTAAATGTCTGAAACCTAAAATAAACATGTGGTTAAAAACACTGAATAGTTGTGATATATGACAAGCGCTGAGTGCGTCCGTCTTTGAGTGTCCACTAATTTTTCCCCGGCCTTAATTTGAGACCGGCCTTTATTTGTCTGCGTTGACCACGCCCCCGGCCACTATTAGAGGCCCGGCGTTTATTTGAATACCGGTTTTTATTTGAGGAATTACGGTAAGTTAGTTATAAGAGTCCCTTAACTGGAAATAAATACATAATGTGTCATAATATCATAATGTGAAAAATGTTCAGTCTTTTACCTGACCTTTTAGGTAAAATCTAGCCTGGATGCCAGCCCGAACCCTGCCCACAACATTTTTTGGTCGGGAAGTTCGGTCTGGACTCGATCCATTGAGGAGTAATTGTGATCGGTTCAGAATTAGTCGGGCCAATCAAATTGCCAGGGCGTAATACGATGATGGACAGATGATCTGCAGTTGCGTAATCGTCACGTTATCAAAGAGCGCTTGGGTTGAACTGGTTTCCCTCAGAGTTGACTGCCGCTGGAGAACTGAGATGTAGAGATCCTGCTATCGCGTCTGTTGTAAAAGAAATCGACAGCGCATTCATTTTAAAAGACGAACAGAGAACTGCAATCAAGGCATTTGTCGATCGGAAAGATGTGTTTGCCGTCCTTCCTACGGGATTCGGCAAAAGTTTATTTTATCAGCTGGCTCCGATGGTAACTAAGAAGATGGAACGCAATGAAAGCCCTGTGGTCGTTGTGGTTTCTCCTTTGGTCGCACTCATGGAGGACCAAGTAAAAGAAGCAACACTCATTATTTTACTACTTCTTCCAGTGTGCGTGTAGTTGAGTTATGTTGACAATTTTGCGTAGCTCATAAAAAAAACACTTACTGCGTTGCTCTGATTGGTTGTAGGTCTATCCAATTGAGTGCAGAGTTTGTTTTTTTCCTGGTTCGGTTAAGACATGCCTCATAATCAAAGCCCTATGGAGCAGTATCAGACTAGAATATGAGTATGACGAAGTCAGGCTAGGTAAAATCTTTTATATCCTAAGAGTTTGTTCACATCAACTTGGTTTGATATGCTTCTTATAAAGTTTAAATGCATATTTTACATTTTTACAACTTTCAACTTTGAACTTAAATTATAATAACAACAGTTAATGCAGCAGCATTTCAGAAAGACTTACAGGACAAATACAGTTCTGAATGTTGTTTTCGAGAAACTTGATCTTACAGTACGTCTCGTCCTTCTCACAGTGTATTTTGACCAGTGAGAACCTGGTTCAGTCGCTGTTTCCCATGTTGGCGAACGCTGTGGAGAAAAACAAGCCGGTTTTGGCAGTCAAATTCCTAGGGAAAGCACGAGTCTGGATCAAAGACATTATCACTGATGTGGACAGGATAGTGGAAAAGTAAGAACATTTTCCTCATGAAAACACATTTCAAAAATACCTTGAGCTGTTGAATTGTTCTTGTCCACGCAGCTGCTAAAATCAGGCAGAAGTATGAACGTGTTTTAAACTAAACTTTTAAGCGAGTTACACCACCCCATTGTTATAAAATACTAATTTCACTGCATCATTTCTTCAACGTTGTATAGGTACGATTTACACAACAAAGATGTAGCATCGTCCACCAGTGATGTTGTCAAGGAAAAAAAAGATACAGATAAAAAGATTACTGAACAAGACCACAAGTTGAAGCAGACTGAAAAAACCCTGGATGATCTGAAATCTGAACTCCAGAAAACCACACAAGAGCTCGATGAAACTGAGAAAAAGATAAACCGCAAAATCCAAGAGATTCAAGTATTTGCCAGATCCATAACCAAAGCAAGTAGAGGCCTCGGCATCTTCGCTGCGATCGTTCCATTCGTCGGGCTAATTGTTAAAAGCATTTATAAAGCTGTGCGTGACCCTGGAAATGTTGCACGTATGAAGGCTCTTGAAGCTGAACTGAATCGCCTCCTCGCTGAAAAGACCGCTCTCAGACAGAAGCAGTGGCAGGTCCAACTGAAGATCGTTGATGGGCAGATGAAGGTTGCCAAAGCCAGTTTTGAACGGAGTGAGTCTGTTTTCTTTCGTGTTTATAGTCATGTTTAAGATTCAAGTCTAGTTGAAGACGGGGAGCAAACGTGTGGCTTGTTGAAACGTTTATTTCCCCTCTGCAGACTCCATACCCGACCCCGTCCATCTAAAGGATGTCCAGAGTGGCTTGACAAAGATTCAGGCAATTCTGATTCAGCTCAAACACTTCTGGGAGAGCGTTGCTCAGATGCTGGACTACCTGGAACAGAAGACCTTTGTGGGAGAAGATCTTATTGAAGACCTTGCCGAACTAAAAGATGAATTTCTAGCATCAATCAAATCAGCTGAAGAGGTAAAATCAAAGTTTACACTGTTCAAAGCATTTTCAGTAAGATAGATTTGATTTATTTTGTTTTATTGATTTATTATTTCTCTTTATTTGTACCTGAAGGGAAAGCTTGAGGGTTCCCTCATTTTGTCCAGCCATTACTAAGGATTCATCTAAAGTCTAATCTGACTTGTAAATGTTTTAATTTCACAGGCTTGGAACAGTTTTGGTGCAGGCTGTAAAAAAGCATCAGTCATCTTTAAGCTCCAGACCAAAGATGCCTACAGGTTTCTGGAGGTCAGCCCTTCCTCTCTCTCCAAGGAGGCGTGGGAAAAGGAGTACGAAAGTGTAAAGAAACGACTGGAGAAAATAGACCCACCACAAAGTGTGACGTCCTCTGCTACACCTGCCCTTTCTAAATGATCTACAGAGCGTGACTCGCACAAGTGCGTCATCCTACTTGTTTTCTGTCTGCTGATAACCTGGGATGATGATGTTTAGCCTTTTTAAATACTGTACTTGTAAACTGCAGAGTCCTATATTACCTTCTGCTTAACGCCTAAACACTCTTTATATATACTCCTCTCCATATGTGTCATCTCTTTATGAGCTCTTGCAATAAGACTCTTGTTGACTGGATAAAGTAAGAGATAAAAATGGATCAATAAAGTTTGATAACATCATTATTGACTTTGTTTTTGTTTCATATAATCTTACATGTCTTAATTATTTTTATGTGTGAAGTCATAGATTTAAGTTTCAGCAGCAAATATTTTGTCATCTCAAACTACTTTAGATGTCACTGGATAATGAATAAGCTCACGTATGCCGATGATTTTAACACAGTTTACCAGAACAATGATGGATGACTATAGCACAACATTTATTCACTGGTATAGTGTCATACAACTGAACACGTGTTCTGTGTAACCTGGCTGGTATTAAAATAATTCTCAGTCATTGGATATTAAGATAGAAAAGCTGTGTAATCCTTTCATGGTAACACTTTATATAACAGTGTTGTAATACACAATGTAATAACCTGCAACTAAATGTACTTAACATGTAACATAAAGGCATAGAACAGCCTGTACTTACCAATTATAATTATGAACATAAATCTTTGCTGCTCGCATGGGTTCTGCATAAATACAAACTGTCCTCTAACAGAGTATGCCTCTTTAAGATACACAAGTGTTTAGTTAGAAAGTATCAACATAATGGCTTACAATGTACAATCTAATATATCTAATCTAATATTGCAAGCCAGTTCTGGGACTGTTGTATAGGACTAGATGTTGATATCCCTCAATAGATGCATACTTGAGGCACCGATGGGACTCCGTGGGATGGTCAAATGAGTGATGGCACCCTTTGGGTTATCCAGAGGGCGCTCTCCGTCTTCGGTGTTTCTCTGATGGCCCACGACACCTCCAGAGGGTTCAGCTGTGAATCCCAGCAATATGGAGGTATATTTGGTGCAAATCAACTGAGCGCCTGTGACAGTGGAAGTGTGTAGTTGTAGAGAATATCCACACATGTGTACCAGTAAATGTCACAGAGAGAAATGTTTTAAGAGTTGCAAATTTGTAGACTTTCTCTTCCACAAACACAACACAACAGTTACACCTTCTCTAATTCTTCATTGCTGCTGGACAAATCCTATTCTACAACAAATCACACATTAAGAAACTCGTACGCTCACATTTTTGCTGCAGTGAATATGGTGCAAAACGCATTTACACACTCGCATCAAAACATGTGAAGTCACGGACAAATTTTGCTCATCCACAAATCAGTACGTCAATTCATCCAATGAGAGGGAAGTGTGCTTAGTGCAATACTACATTTAAATGAGGACATTTCCTCATTTTTCAAATGGCTTTAAAAACATACTAAACAGTTTCTTATTAAAAAAAGCATAACGTTTCCTATTATGGGTAGGTTTAGGGGTAGGGTTACGGGGCTTTTACACTGGGCTGGTTTGCTGCGGTCCGAGCCCGAGCGCGTTTGTTCCCGGCGCCCCCCGCAGCGTTGGTCTGGTTTCACACTCAACTTGATTCTATCGAACCCTGGTGCGTTTGCGTGCATATTACGTCATCGCAAACGTGCACGGCGCATGATAGAAAACAGAACGTGGGTCAATATTGTGTATTTTATTAATTCGCTGCTATTATGCGCAATTGAGTGAACACTACAGGTTTACTGTGCGTGTGTGTCACACAAGGTGGACTTCTGCTGCTTGCAAACGGACTCTTTTGAGGAGACAGAGGATTTCCAAATTTGTTGCCCTGATTTCACGCGCAATGCACGAATACACTGCAGGCTCACTCTCGCTCGTATCCAAGGTAAATCATCAACACTATCATCCCTTACAAGTGTTTTATTTAACTGAATACATCACAATGAGCTAAAACCCATGCGCAGGTTACTTTACTTCCTGAACAAGTGCGCACCCGAGTCCGTGTTGCTTTCACATTCACGCGAACCGCGGCACGGTTCGGGAGCAACCGAACTCAGACCACCTCCTCCAGGTAGCCTCGGGTTCGGTACCCCAGTGCGCACCCGGGTCCCATGACAGCGTTCACATTAGCGATTTTTCATGCGAACCGTGCCCTGTTCCGAACTAAACTGCCAGTGTGAAAGCCCCCTTAGCAGGGACGTGCACAGGAATTTTGTGGGGCAGTTGCTCTGACCTGAAAAAAGGGCACTACCCCCAAAACTCACGGGCTATATGAAGGAATATATTCAGTTGAATTTTGCCCATACAAATTGCCTTATCTGATCGTGTTTATGTCCAAACGACGCAATGCCTCATATTATGGTCTTATTATTATTTATTAAGATTGCAAACGTCAAAGATGACAGGTTTATGATATGCAACTTTGTAAACAGTATACAAAATGTATTAACAATATGTTAAATGTCACCAAAATACACATGAGAAAAAGAGTTCCTCATATTATTGTTTATTGTTTTTTAATTATTATTATTATTATTTTTTTTTAAATAAATAATCTGGATTGAATTGACAGATGGGGAAAAACTCGCTTCTAAAAAAAAAAAAAAAAAAAACGCTTAGATTTCGGAAAAAACACAATCCTTTTTAACCTTTTGGCTTCCCGTACATTCAATTGTGCTTTTTGCTCATCTGGGCAACTACGCATGATTTGTAGTATGATTGCGTAAAGGGAACAGGAATTCCGGTAAGGAACAGAATCGACTGCTAAACCCAGTGCCGATCCTGACCTCCTCCTCGGGCCCTAAGCAAAATTCTGCTAAGGGGCCTCTACCTGACCCGTGATGTCGTGAGCTATGTAAACCATTTGCCATTGCCACACAGTCACACCTGACACTTCAGCGCTCCCATACAATCCTCCCTCCTTTAAACAAAACAGTCAAAGAATAAGTACAACAATATAGAACAGAATGAGGTTCAAATACACAATATTTATTGAATAGAGTATTTTCTATAGAATGTTAACATAAGAAGTGAATATTAACGTAAACATAAATAAGAAGAAAATAATAAATTATAACCCTGAGCTTTGGCTTTTGGGATTAACTTTGGTTCTTTCTACAGCCTGGGCATTTTCGGCATCAGTATGATTTTTTAATTTTCAGTTGAAGCAATTCTTGATTTATTTATTAGGGATGTGCATCCATATTGACCAGTATGTCCAGCTAATCAACATTTTAAATTCAATATAGCCTATAAATCAATAGTCAATCAATGTCAAATTGTGAATACATTGCTTTCTATCTTGCATAATTAGTGCAGTTGTTTAGAGTTTGTAACCACACTGAGACTTGATAATCAGTGTCTTGTTTTAAAAGTATAATGTGTACTTTGATTGGGAGTGCCATCATTCACGTGCATGTATTGAACAGTATGTCTGGTCTCCACATATTTCTGCTTGAAAAATGCGAGTTTCATTTCGTGTACGCGCATATGAACGCACGATAACACAAGCGACGCGGTTATGTTTTCCAAGCTGCAGTAAACAAACACCGTTGCACTTTGTCGTTTATCAAAAACAAACGTAAAAAAAATTGTGTTTTACTCTTACTTTTGTCAGGCACAAAGTGATGCAAGAGATGCACTGCCTGCCCAGCTAGGTTAGCAAGACCTAAAAACATCAAACTTTACTGACATCAAACTTAGAGAGGAGAGAACACAAGTTTACCTGATTGTTGTTCCCGCAATTCACTCTCATGGTTTTTTTCTTCTTCCTCTTTTCGTGACCAGAAGGATAGTTTCGCTTCATTATGTCGTGGATGTTGTAGCTACACATTTGACGGCGCGCTATGACTATGACACGAGATGGAGGCGTGGCCTTAAGTAATTTGCGTGGCCCAACGCCGGTCGCGTGCAATAGCATCCAGCTGCAACCCCGCAGACTCACCTCCGGGTAGACACCACTGGCTGGACACCAGTGGATGGACAGCCTACGTCATTTCCCTTTTCTCCGTCATTTCCGTTTCGCCGCTAATTTCCGTTTTCACCGCTGGATGGACAGCAATTTTATTTAATATTTTCACCTCTGGATAGACAGCATATTTAGTTCTCTGGATTGACATATATTTATTTTATATTTTCACCTCTGGATAGACAGCATATTTAGTTCTCACCTCTGGATGGACAGACAATTTATTTTATATTTTCACCTCTGGATAGACAGCATATTTAGTTCTCACCTCTGGATGAACAGAATATTTATTTTATATTTTCACCTCTGGATAGACAGCATATTTAGTTCTCACCTCTGGATGAACAGAATATTTATTTTATATTTTCACCTCTGGATGGACAGACAATTTATTTTATATTCTCACCTCTGGATGAACAGAATATTTATTTTATATTTTCACCTCTGGATAGACAGCATATTTAGTTCTCACCTCTGGATGGACAGACAATTTATTTTATATTTTCACCTCTGGATAGACAGCATATTTAGTTCTCACCTCTGGATGAACAGAATATTTATTTTATATTTTCACCTCTGGATAGACAGCATATTTAGTTCTCACCTTTGGATGGACAGTATATTTATTTTATATTTTCACCTCTGGATTGACATATTTATTTTATATTTTCACCTCTGGATAGACAGCATATTTATTTTCTGTTTTCACCTCTGGATAGACAGACAATTTATTTTATATTTTCACCTCTGGATTGACAGCATATTTAGTTCTCACCTCTGGATAGACAGCATATTTATTTTCTGTTTTCACCAGTGGATAGACAGCATTTTTATTTTCTGTTTTCACCTCTGGATAGACAGCATATTTATTTTATATTTTCACCTCTGGATAGACAGCATATTTATTTTCTGTTTTCACCTCTGGATAGACAGCATATTTATTTTATATTTTCACCTCTGGATTGACAGCATATTTAGTTCTCACCTCTGGATGAACAGAATATTTATTTTATATTTTCACCTCTGGATAGACAGCATATTTAGTTCTCACCTTTGGATGGACAGTATATTTATTTTATATTTTCACCTCTGGATTGACATATTTATTTTATATTTTCACCTCTGGATAGACAGCATATTTATTTTCTGTTTTCACCAGTGGATAGACAGCATATTTATTTTCTGTTTTCACCTCTGGATAGACAGCATATTTATTTTATATTTTCACCTCTGGATAGACAGCATATTTATTTTCTGTTTTCACCTCTGGATAGACAGCATATTTATTTTCTGTTTTCACCTCTGGATAGACAGCATATTTATTTTCTGTTTTCACCTCTGGATAGACAGAATATTTATTTTATATTTTCACCTCTGGATAGACATATTTATTTTATATTTTCACCTCTGGATAGACAGCATATTTATTTTCTGTTTTCACCTCTGGATAGACAAATATTTATTTTCTGTTTTCACCTCTGGATAGACAGAATATTTATTTTATATTTTCACCTCTGGATAGACAGCATATTTATTTTATATTTTCACCTCTGGATAGACAGCATATTTATTTTCTGTTTTCACCTCTGGATAGACAAATATTTATTTTATATTTTCACCTATGGATAGACAGCATATTTATTTTATATTTTCACCTCTGGATAGACAGCATATTAATTTTATATTTTCACCTCTGGATAGACAGCATATTTAGTTCTCACCTCTGGATGAACAGAATATTTATTTTATATTTTCACCTCTGGATAGACAGCATATTTAGTTCTCACCTTTGGATGGACAGTATATTTATTTTATATTTTCACCTCTGGATAGACAGCATATTTAGTTCTCACCTTTGGATGGACAGTATATTTATTTTATATTTTCACCTCTGGATTGACATATTTATTTTATATTTTCACCTCTGGATAGACAGCATATTTATTTTCTGTTTTCACCAGTGGATAGACAGCATTTTTATTTTCTGTTTTCACCTCTGGATAGACAGCATATTTATTTTATATTTTCACCTCTGGATAGACAGCATATTTATTTTCTGTTTTCACCTCTGGATAGACAGCATATTTATTTTATATTTTCACCTCTGGATTGACAGCATATTTAGTTCTCACCTCTGGATGAACAGAATATTTATTTTATATTTTCACCTCTGGATAGACAGCATATTTAGTTCTCACCTTTGGATGGACAGTATATTTATTTTATATTTTCACCTCTGGATTGACATATTTATTTTATATTTTCACCTCTGGATAGACAGCATATTTATTTTCTGTTTTCACCAGTGGATAGACAGCATATTTATTTTCTGTTTTCACCTCTGGATAGACAGCATATTTATTTTATATTTTCACCTCTGGATAGACAGCATATTTATTTTCTGTTTTCACCTCTGGATAGACAGCATATTTATTTTCTGTTTTCACCTCTGGATAGACAGCATATTTATTTTCTGTTTTCACCTCTGGATAGACAGAATATTTATTTTATATTTTCACCTCTGGATAGACATATTTATTTTATATTTTCACCTCTGGATAGACAGCATATTTATTTTCTGTTTTCACCTCTGGATAGACAAATATTTATTTTCTGTTTTCACCTCTGGATAGACAGAATATTTATTTTATATTTTCACCTCTGGATAGACATATTTATTTTATATTTTCACCTCTGGATAGACAGCATATTTATTTTATATTTTCACCTCTGGATAGACAGCATATTTATTTTCTGTTTTCACCTCTGGATAGACAAATATTTATTTTATATTTTCACCTATGGATAGACAGCATTTTTATTTTATATTTTCACCTCTGGATAGACAGCATATTAATTTTATATTTTCACCTCTGGATAGACAGCATATTTATTTTCTGTTTTCACCTCTGGATAGACAGCATATTTATTTTATATTTTCACCTATGGATAGACAGCATATTTATTTTCTGTTTTCACCTCTGGATAGACAGCATATTTATTTTATATTTTCACCTATGGATAGACAGCATATTTATTTTATATTTTCACCTCTGGATAGACAGCATATTTATTTTATATTTTCACCTCTGGATAGACAGAATATTTATTTTATATTTTCACCTCTGGATAGACAGCATATTTATTTTATATTTTCACCTCTGGATAGACATATTTATTTTATATTTTCACCTCTGGATAGACAGCATATTTATTTTCTGTTTTCACCTCTGGATAGACAAATATTTATTTTCTGTTTTCACCTCTGGATAGACAGAATATTTATTTTATATTTTCACCTCTGGATAGACATATTTATTTTATATTTTCACCTCTGGATAGACAGCATATTTATTTTATATTTTCACCTCTGGATAGACAGCATAATTATTTTCTGTTTTCACCTCTGGATAGACAAATATTTATTTTATATTTTCACCTATGGATAGACAGCATATTTATTTTATATTTTCACCTCTGGATAGACAGCATATTAATTTTATATTTTCACCTCTGGATAGACAGCATATTTATTTTCTGTTTTCACCTCTGGATAGACAGCATATTTATTTTATATTTTCACCTATGGATAGACAGCATATTTATTTTCTGTTTTCACCTCTGGATAGACAGCATATTTATTTTATATTTTCACCTATGGATAGACAGCATATTTATTTTATATTTTCACCTCTGGATAGACAGCATATTTATTTTATATTTTCACCTCTGGATAGACAGAATATTTATTTTATATTTTCACCTCTGGATAGACAGCATATTTATTTTATATTTTCACCTCTGGATAGACATATTTATTTTATATTTTCACCTCTGGATAGACAGCATATTTATTTTCTGTTTTCACCAGTGGATAGACAGCATTCTTTGCAGGCTTAATTGCTCACATCTTTTCCGTATTGTCATTTTACTTTTATGACTTAAAATATATAATATAAAAGCTGTGTGCAAATTGAAATATGATCTTTATCATATCTCTTTACATAAAACAATTCTCAATAATATACTTAATATTATAACATCAATAATTCATGCAAACTGCATTCACAAGAACCACCTTGAAAATATATATTGTTCAGATCATGTCACTATTTTTTGTAACTTAAATTCAGCCTAGATCAATGGACTATAGCGTTTTGTCAATACAACAGACTTGTACATGTTAATTGACCACAGTTTTTTGCCTTGCCCATTTGGATATTCAATTCTTATTTTTTTTTTGTAAATGTAACCACTTCTGTTTTAAAATATACGTAGATTCACATGATCAGACAATTTACCAAACAATCCAGATCAAATTAACACTTCATGGTTTTGCAATATTTATTGGAAATTACACAATCTAATTAGTAAAATCTGACCATCAGAATGAAGATGCCACAGTAAGGTTGTCAAGAGATTTAATTTCAAGAGAAAAAAAAAAAAAAAAAAAAAAAAAAAACTATTGCACACTACTCCTCATTCCTGGCCCCTAAAACTGGCAGTCTGGGCAATGCTCAGTAAATTCAGGGTCTGTATAAAACCCTCGCAGGTCTCCACGTCTTCCGTTTCCACGGTACCCCACTGAGTCTTTGAACAAAGCTCTGCAATTTCTGCATTCAACAATTGTAAAAGGGACACACATGTCTCTAACATCCTGGGGCAGTTTTTTGACATTCACCACACCTAAAGCAAGAACAGATGTACAATATGATTAGAATGAGCATGTTTATATTTAACTATATTAGAGTACAAGTGTTGATTCAAGGCCAATACAGAAATGAAAAATTGATTAAAAACTTACTCTCCAGCCAAGCATAATGGGCCCTGTGTCTGAATTCAAGACTGCTCACCACATCCCTCAAGGCTGTACATGTTAAGGACAGGGTAAGGTAGGCGGCATCTCCGTCTGAGAGGATCACCTCTAGACAAACCTCCTCCAAAACACTTTTTGGCATCTGAAGGCCAAATCAAATTTAGAAATGAACAATCCATACATGTACACACATGTACACAATTATTCATTCAATTTTTTTAAGGTTACCTGTAAAAGCAGGGAAGTGCCTGGATCCTTGTTGAAGAGATTGAATTACATATTGAGAAATCATATCCCCAGCAAACATGCTCAATGAATAACACATTTACAAAATACAGTGTAATGCTCTCTATAGTGATGCTTCAAATACATACCAAGGACTCAGGACGAGTCTCTAGCTTGCGGTGCTTCTCTGCCTTGGTGTATGCATGTTCCTTAGAAACAATTAAATTCATAAAATGAAGGACAATGGTGAACTTATATCTACAATTTAATGTTGTTTAAAAAGGTACACTTGACACTGTAACGATAAATTACTCATAATTCTTGAATTGTCACTTACTTGCATGACTTGTTCAAGTTTCCGTTTCCTTGGAATGCGGAAAACTGGCTGAAGTTTCCCCATAACCACAGCCTTTGCCATGTCTGTCCAGTGAGCAAACTTTCTACCATGCCTGCAAACAGGGACAATAATTCCCTGGCACCAGCCCATGTATATACTGTATAAATATACTGAAAATAACTTTTGTAAACATGTGCAGGTATGGCAATAAATATATATATGCAGCAGACTTTGTGAAAATATTTTTCTATTTTTGTCATTCCTATGGCCATGACTATACACTAGTACCATTTTGAATAATCTAAAACCACATTATTAAAACATATAAGACAGTACCCTTCCAAGTCCAGGTTCTCCATAAGGATGACACACCACCACCTTCTGAGTTCAGCCATGTCATGCTGTAGTTTCAGAACAGTTTCAATTAGACAGGATTTACTTTTAATATTTTTTCTTGAAGGCAAAAACATCAAAGTTTGCAATTGAAATTCAAATACGTACAATGGAGAAATCAAAAGGAGAGTTTGTCACTATATACCATGCGTACTGAAAGACAAAAAAGTGAAAAAAATAAGTCTAGATCCTTGACATAAGGTTATAAACACTTAATAAATTTGTAAAAATCTGACCATCAAAATGAAGATGCCACAGTCATTCCCGTAAGGTTGTGGAGGAAGTCCCTATTTCAAGAGAAAATAAAACATGATCAGCTCCAAAACTGGAAACATGACATATTCAAATCATTCACCTTATTGGTTGGAAAACACCGCTTAAAAACTATTACCTTTATGTCCACGCCAGTTATCTCTGTCCCATTCACCAGGCTTTTTGCAAGGTCACTAAGAAACCAAAATCAAAAATGTAGTCTTACTAAATACATAAAGTCAAGATACTCACAGACGGTCGAACATGAGTAGAATGCAAGATACAAATCTTTATCATGCATTGATAAAAAAATAAAAAATTATACATACATATATACACTCACCTGGCCACTTTATTAGGTACCCCATGCTAGTAACGGGTTGGACCCCCTTTTGCCTTCAGAACTGCCTCAATTCTTCGTGGCATAGATTCAACAAGGTGCTGGAAGCATTCCTCAGGGAGTTTGGTCCATATTGACATGATGGCATCACACAGTTGCCGCAGATTTGTCGGCTGCACATCCATGATGCGAATCTCCCGTTCCACCACATCCCAAAGATGCTCTATTGGGTTGAGATCTGGTGACTGTGGAGGCCATTTTAGTACAGTGAACTCATTGTCATGTTCAAGAAACCAATTTGAAATGATTAGAGCTTTGTGACATGGTGGAAGTAGCCATCAGAGGATGGGTACATGGTGGCCATAAAGGGATGGACATGGTCAGAAACTATGCTCAGGTAGGCCGTGGCATTTAAACGATGCCCAATTGGCACTAAGGGGCCTAAAGTGTGCCAGGAAAACATCCCCCACACCATTACACCACCACCACCAGCCTGCACAGTGGTAACAAGGCATGATGGTTCCATGTTCTCATTCTGTTTACGCCAAATTCTGACTCTAACATCTGAATGTCTCAACAGAAATCGAGACTCATCAGACCAGGCAACATTTTTCCAGTCTTCAACTGTTCAATTTTGGTGAGCTCTTGCAAATTGTAGCCTCTTTTTCCTATTTGTAGTGGAGATGAGTGGTACCCGGTGGAGTCTTCTGCTGTTGTAGCCCATCCGCCTCAAGGTTGTGCGTGTTGTGGCTTCACAAATGCTTTGCTGCATACCTCGGTTGTAACGAGTGGTTATTTCAGTCACTGTTGCCCTTCTATCAGCTCGAACCAGTCTGGCCATTCTCCTCTGACCTCTGGCATCAACAAGGCATTTCCGCCCACAGAACTGCCGCTCACTGGATGTTTTTTCTTTTTCGGACCATTCTCTGTAAACCCTAGAGATGGTTGTGCGTGAAAATCCCAGTAGATTAGCAGTTTCTGAAATACTCAGACCAGCCCTTCTGGCACCAACAATCATGCCACGTTCAAAGTCACTCAAATCACCTTTCTTCCCCATACTGATGCTCGGTTTGAACTGCAGGAGATTGTCTTGACCATGTCTACATGCCTAAATGCACTGAGTTGCCGCCATGTGATTGGCTGCTTAGAAATTAAGTGTTAACGAGCAGTTGGACAGGTGTACCTAATAAAGTGGCCGGTGAGTGTATATTAGAGGTGGGCATAGATTAATTTTTTTAATCTAGATTAATATTGAAATTAATCAAGATTAATCTAGATTAAAATGGCTCATTTGAATTCTCCCGAAGGCATTCAGAATATGTGTGCTACCCAAATAATGACTAAAAGTAAGTCTTTGAGAATAGTTTGCCTCGCGTAGGGATGTGCATTTCTGCCAAAAATGCCATTCGACAATCGAGGAGCAAAAGTCGAATATCGTAAAAACAAAAAACAAAACAAAAACCCCAATGACAGAAAGGGAGGCCAATTTCATCTTTAGCGATTTGTCATCAAACAAACTGTTTATTAATTGAACAAGTAACATGTTTTCGTCCCTTTTTTTAACATAGTAGGCTAATTGGAAGAAGAAAAAAAACAATACGCACGACAGTCGGTTTTTGCATCGCCAATGCTCGTTAGATCAAAAAATAATGTCATCATATGTCATAAGAATTTTATGTGAACCTGCCTTGTTACTGCAATAGCCTCATTTTTAAACAAATTAGTTTCAATCAATGTAAACTATTCGTGTGATTATGCCACTGCGCAATACACGCGCAATACACACACAATGTATTACCTGAATGAAATTAAATCGAATGTATCGTCCTGTGGAATCATTCATTCACAGACAGCTTACGAAGATGTTCAACTTATAAAGATCTTCATCGCTGGCAAAAATATGCTGCATTTGCAGATTTGCATTCACTAGACTAGACTGTAGATCGGCCACTTCATCCAACGCTCTTGATGCTCTTAAATCTTCCTGTTTCGACTCCGAGTGTGAATTGAAAGCGCTTCAGACGATTCAGTGCGCGAGGAACTGAACAGATCAACTGATTCGCGAACCGATTTAGACAGATCATCTGACAACTTGTTTGATGAAGTCTTTGAACAGAATCACTCAAAAGAGTGATTCATTTGTAAATGAGCATCGCTCATGCCCATACAAAGGACACAGCGCGCTTGGAATAAACTCATTTAACAACGTATTGCATTAAAATAAAGTAACGAGAGGACGTCGCCAAACGTAACAAAGTAAAAGTACACCTTGTGTCCCTGACAGGAAAATACCCTACTGCGCGATCTGTGACAGTAGGCGCGGCGTCATAGTACACATTAGAATTGCGCGAAAATATAACGATATTCGAAAAAGCTATTTATGATCCCAACCCAACTTTGATTAACGGCGATATTTTTTTTATCGCCCGATAAGAGTCTCACGTTAACGCAGCACGTTAACGCCGATAACGGCCCAGCACTAATATATATATATATATATTAGGGGTGGAACGGTACATGTATTCGTATTGAACCGAAACGGTACGGGCGTCACGGTTCGGTGCACGAATTTGCACGGAGAATACACGGTACAAATAAAATAAAATAAACTCTTAAATAGCGATAAATTTCGCTCTATTCGCTTTTGGTGTGACTGTGAACGCAGCAATGAACAGGCTGCGATCAAGATCGCAATGCTGGAGTGTGTGTGTGCGCGAGAGAGAGAGAGAGAGGCGCGATTAACAGAGAGAGAGAGAGGCGCGGGCGCGAATCGCGCGATCGAAATGTGTGTGTGTGCGTGCGCGTGGGAGAGAGAGAGAGGCGCGAATCGCGCGATCGAACTGTGTGTGTGTGTGTGTGTGTGTGAGGCACGGGCGATCGAACAGTGGAAACATAAAAACATACTCCGTCATTTTTTTCATACAGGACATCATTAAAACTGCAATTTGTTTACTTATATTTGTGTTCACTCGCAATAAAACACAACATTGTGCTTTTGTCACAATCTAAACTCTTATCAAACTGTAACCTAGGAAAACAAATATATTGATCTGAAATAGCAAATTAATTTTAAATTCATTCAGGTACAATTACCAAACATATCTCAAGGTCTTTTTAATAATTTAATTAATAAACTAATTATATAAAACTACTGTCAGTGCACTACAAATAAACTGGTTCTATGCCTTTATTAATAAAACTTATTTAAAAAATACAAGACATTTATAAAAAAAAGCCTTCTGCATTTTTGTTTTGCTATTCACTCCATTGTACCGAAGTCATACCGAACCGTGACGTCTGAACCGAGGTATGAACCGAACCGTGACTTCTGTGTACCGTTCCACCCCTAATATATACACTCACCGGCCACTTTATTAGGTACCCCATGCTAGTAACGGGTTGGACCCCCTTTTGCCTTCAGAACTGCCTCAATTCTTCGTGGCATAGATTCAACAAGGTGCTGGAAGCATTCCTCAGGGAGTTTGGTCCATATTGACATGATGGCATCACACAGTTGCCGCAGATTTGTCGGCTGCACATCCATGATGCAAATCTCCCGTTCCACCACATCCCAAAGATGCTCTATTGGGTTGAGATCTGGTGACTGTGGAGGCCATTTTAGTACAGTGAACTCATTGTCATGTTCAAGAAACCAATTTGAAATGATTAGAGCTTTGTGACATGGTGGAAGTAGCCATCAGAGGATGGGTACATGGTGGCCATAAAGGGATGGACATGGTCAGAAACAATGCTCAGGTAGGCCGTGGCATTTAAACGATGCCCAATTGGCACTAAGGGGCCTAAAGTGTGCCAGGAAAACATCCCCCACACCATTACACCACCACCACCAGCCTGCACAGTGGTAACAAAGCATGATGGTTCCATGTTCTCATTCTGTTTACGCCAAATTCTGACTCTAACATCTGAATGTCTCAACAGAAATCGAGACTCATCAGACCAGGCAACATTTTTCCAGTCTTCAACTGTTCAATTTTGGTGAGCTCTTGCAAATTGTAGCCTCTTTTTCCTATTTGTAGCGGAGATGAGTGGTACCCGGTGGAGTCTTCTGCTGTTGTAGCCCATCCGCCTCAAGGTTGTGCGTGTTGTGGCTTCACACATGCTTTGCTGCATACCTCGGTTGTAACGAGTGGTTATTTCAGTCACTGTTGCCCTTCTATCAGATCGAACCAGTCTGGCCATTCTCCTCTGACCTCTGGCATCAACAAGGCATTTCCGCCCACAGAACTGCCGCTCACTGGATGTTTTTTCTTTTTCGGACCATTCTCTGTAAACCCTAGAGATGGTTGTGCGTGAAAATCCCAGTAGATTAGCAGTTTCTGAAATACTCAGACCAGCCCTTCTGGCACCAACAATCATGCCACGTTCAAAGTCACTCAAATCAACTTTCTTCCCCATACTGATGCTCGGTTTGAACTGCAGGACCATGGTCTTGACCATGTCTTGGCCATGTCTACATGCCTAAATGCACTGAGTTGCCGCCATGTGATTGGCTGCTTAGAAATTAAGTGTTAACGAGCAGTTGGACAGGTGTACCTAATAAAGTGGCCGGTGAGTGTATATATGTATGTATGTATGTGTGTGTGTGTGTGTGTGTGTGTATATTGTCCTTGCATTCTTTCTTGTGTGACACACCTGAATGAAAGGCTCATTATTATGCGGGTCTTTCTCTTCTTGAACCACCTAATTATTCACAATGGGGTTGGGCCGTGGTTTCGCGAAAATTCAATGCATGCTAGACGGGCGTCTGTGCGAAATACGGGACTCAGCAGACAAAGTACACAGCGACCTTCAGGAAAAGAGGCAAAAATTGTGCGAACTCGGATCACGCCAAGACGGATTTGAAGAAGCCATTGTGAGTCTGCGTGAGGACATCGCGGACGGTAAAAGGCATGCGGAGTGTGAAATACTTACTTTGAAAGATAAGGTCGATGATCTTGAAAATCGCTCCAGGCATAACAATTTACGCCTCGTTGGCTTTCCTGAAGGGGTAGAAGGGAGAGACGCAGTGTTGTTTGTGGAGGAATGGCTTCCAAAAATCAACGGTGTTGATCAGGGGCGCTGTCACGGTGTGGGTTTGTCTTGTCATGTTTAGTGGTTCCCTGTCTGTCTGTTAGTCTTCCCAGGTGTTTCCCGTTAACCACGCCCCCTTGTTATCCTGTTTAGATCGTTTGCCCTTGTATTTAAGCCCTGTGTTTCAGTCCAGTCCTTGTGAGTTCTTGTTGTTGTAATGTTGATGCTGGTTGTTCTGTTCCTGAGTCCTGTTCCCTGTCTGAGTCCTTGTCCAGTTTGGAGTTTGTTTAATAAAGTGTGCTGCAAGTGGATCCTGCTTCTTCCTTGTCTCAACCACATCATAACAGGCGCCCCTTTGAAATTGAACGAGCTCACCGTACGCTTCAGCGCCAGCCGGCAGAATATGAAAGACCACGGGCCATCGTGATTAAATTGCTTTGCTTCAGAGATACAGTCTCAATACTGAATGCTGCATGGGAGAAAAAAGAGCTTACATATGGCAATTCCAAAATCATGATCTTCCCGGACATGGCAACGACCCTCTACAAGAAGAAACAGGCGTTTGCTCCTCTTAGAAGACGGCTCCAGGACCATAGTAGTTCATACAGCATGCCGTACCCGGCCACGTTGAGAGTGGATCTGCCAGAGGGCGCGCGACACTGCAGAGGCTTATTTGAAAACTCATCATCCAACACTTCTGTCGTCAACGAGTTCGGAGTGAGACTGTAGGTACATTGTAAATTGTAACTGGATCTATGGATATGTGAGCTCCGAATAGCTGTAAGAATGAACAATAAGGAATCTGTTAAATTGTCTATCTTACCATTCTATCTAAGTTGTTCTCTGAAATAGTTCTGTCCAGTTTTTACTTAATAATTTTACTTGCCCAGTAGATGGCGTAGTCAGCGTTTATTCAGTGGATGTATGTGGGTAGCTTTAGCTTGAAGTTGCGCATGTTCAGTACGCAACGTTACGCGTGTGGTTTTTTTGGGGGGGGAGGGGAGGGGAGGGGATGGGAGGTGCCATTTTCTTGCTTTTTTTTCTTTTTTCGATCAATTTGTGTTGCTTTTATTTTATTTTGACTTATAACTGAAAGAGATAAATATAAGTATTTGTCCTGGAATGTTAATGGCATTTATAACAATTTAAAAAGAAAGAAAATACTGTTGTTTTTAAAGAAAAATAAGATAGACATTGCTCTTTTACAAGAGACCCATTTGACTGAGGAGGATCATTGTAAGCTATCACGTCAGTGGCCTGGACAAGTCTTTTTTGCTTCATATAGTTCTCACTCAAGAGGGGTTGCTATTCTGATAAACCGCAGAGTGCCTTTTGTTTTGGAACATGTGGTCAAAGATAACTGCGGAAGATTTATTGTCCTTAAAGGATATATTGCATCTGAAAGTATCACAAAAGCAAATGTGTATGCCCCCAATCAAGATAAACCTCAATTTTTCCATAATTTACATTTACAACTTTTTTTGCCTTGTACAATCATTGGAGGTGACTTTAATTTGGTCCTAGACCCATCAGACAGATCACCTGTTAAATGTTCTGCCTTGACACCATTAGCAAGAGCTGTGAAACACATGATGTCTGAATTAGAGCTGATAGATATTTGGAAGACTTTACATAAGACCCAACAAGATTTCTCTTTTTATTCCTGGCCACATAAAAGTTTTTCTAGAATTTACTTTTTTCTTTTGCACAAAACACAGGAATACTTAGTTGACTCATGTGAATACCTTCCACGGACCTTATCTGATCACTCCCCATTAGTCCTTACGGTTAATGCTCCCACTACCGGAACACATCTTAGAAGATGGCGATTTAGTAACTATCTCCTCAATGACCTTGACTTTATAGCTTTTTTAAATGACAATATAGAAAGTTTTTTTTTAACTTTATTGTGGGCTCTGCTCCTCCAGGGGTGGTTTGGGAGTCATTAAAGGCCTATCTAAGGGGAATAATTATATCATACTCATCTGGTAAAAAGAAAAAATATCTGAGACAACTGAATCTACTTTCTAAAGACATCAAAAAATTGGAACAGGATTGTTCTGTCCGTGGAGATGAAAATATGTTTCAGAAACTAAGCTCACTGCGGCTTGAGTACGATACACTGTCCACTAAAGAAGCAGAGTGTGTCCTCCTTAGATCCAAACAACGATATTATGAGCATGGGGACAAAATTGGCAAATTGTTGGCCTGGCAAATATGAAAAGAAGATGCAGTGAGGTCTATTAATGCAATACGTCGAGTTGACAATACTGTTATCAGAGATCCTACTCTTATTAATCAGGAATTTATGCAATTCTATAAACTGTTATATACCTCCCAAGGTACTGATATGGTGAAAACACATACTTTCCTTGATAAATTGGACATACCATCTCTTACTAAAGTTTCCAGGGACAATTTGGAGGGGGACATGACATGTACCGAGCCGCACTCAGCGAAGGGGACCGCCTCATCTGCGGTTCCTGCCTGAGAGAGGATCATGTAGCACTCGCGCTCGCTGACGGCGGCTGCCCTCACTGCGAGCTATTGCCTATGGTGACTCTGAGGACTCGCCTGGCATATTTCTCCGAGTCTGCACTCCCGCCCGCTGTAGTGCTGCGCCGTGAAGCGCCGTACTCAGCGGGTCCCCGAGCCTTCTCCAGCCCGTAAAAGCTCGCCGGTTCGCCCGCGAGTTTCACCAGCTACACTCAAGTTGCTCACTGACGGACAACGGGTGGCGCGTTTTCGCCATTTGTGACGAAGAGATAGCTGCATCTGTTGAGAAGGCCAGCTGAGCGGCTAGCTTTCTTTACTTTATAAGAAAGCTACCCCGCCCCCACCCCCCGTGGGCATGCGTCACCGGCGAAATAAGGAAAGAGTGTGTTTTTTCCCGCCGAGGCCGGACAATCTCCATTTCTCAAACATTTCCCAGCTCCTCTTAGTTGAAAGGCTGAAAATGACAATATTGCAGCAATGAGCCTGTTGTATAACACGCACACCTGCAACATATGCCGACACACTAAACTGTGATGCTCCCTTATCTGCTCGAGCTAATTTAAGCTTACGTTCCCTCCTGTGGCTCAGTGGCGAAACGCAAAGCTGTTCGCGCGGGAGACCCGTGTTCGATCCTGGCTTACAAGCCAAATTGCTGTCGGTTTAAAAGTCAAGTACCACCTGCCCGTCGTTTCGGCACAGAGTACTGCACTCGCTTGAGCACTGCAAGTTTTTCTCTTCACCCTGACTGTGTGTGACACTATTATAATGAAAAGCCTTTCTTGTGGCTAAATTATTTGAGAATGATGCTGCTAGCCTCTCTTCTCGGACTCTCTGTGAGTTCATGGTAATTATGCACTATATGCGCCCCGGGCACATGCCCCTTGTGACTTTGGTGTTGGATCCCTACATGCACGGCGTTTTGCATAGTGTTCCCCTAGCGTAAGATATTACGCAGTACGAGAGAACCTCTCGTAAGAGAACATACTCGGTTACTAACGTAACCTCAGTTCTCTCTAGAAGAGGATTGGACCGTCACCAAAGGGCCGCTCTCGATAGACTGCTGCATTTGCCGCAGGACAGCCAATAGGCAAGCTAAGCATGCTGCCGCAACAAGTTTTGCAATAATTCAAAATTAAAGATAATTTTTTGGCTTCAATATCTCAAGGAAAAGAGGTTTTCCCCTAGCGGAATATATTACGCAGTACTCGTTCCCTCTTCTAGAGAGAACTGAGGTTACGTTAGTAACCGAGTACGTTTTGCCAAAGTTTTTTTTAGGGAACTTAATAGTATTATTTTGAGGTTCTTATGGAAAGGAAAAGTGCCACGGGTCAAGCTAAGTTCACTATGTATGACATTCCGGAATGGTGGATTAAAGTTGCCCAATTTCTATTTGCATTACTGTGCAGCTCAGCTGCGCTCAATTTGGATTTGGCAATCAAAATGCACCTCTCCTCCGGCATGGCGACAATTAGAGGAAGCACAAGTACAGGGTGTAGGAGCCACATTTAAGTTTCTTATGTTTTGTGAGGGTGCACCCCCTTTAGGTGGTAACTGGTTTCACCCAACCTGGATAAAAGAGATGCCACCTGCGCATGACAGGAGGAGAGCAGGCCGCAGAGAGACCGTTCTTGACCTCGCCCGCTCAAACACCTGCCTGACACGCTGCTCTTGTGCTGACATTGTTTTGCAATTAAACTCTTATCATTATTGCATCTCATTGCATCTTTTGTTTGTATTTTATTTTTATTTGTAATAAAAAACCGGCATATTCTCAGACAAAACCATCTCGTTGGATTATTGGGTGTAGGTCATAACACTGTGAATTACCTGCCTTCTCAACTCTGGGAAAAAATGTATAAAGCTACAGGAAAAGCCAGAATCCATTTTTTATTATGGCCAGTACATTAGTCAAGAACGTCTGCGACATGGGATTATTTTTGACAACTTTGGAACTTGGACAAGGAAGAAAGCGCTGCATTGCGCGTTAGAAGGAAATAGGACCTCGGCGTGCACGCGAAAGCGGGACAAAGGAATTGGACAATTAAGAACTTTTTCGTTGGACAAAAATCACTGGATTGTTCTAAAGGAAGTTTTGTTCGTGTTTTTTGTAATTATCGAATTTTGTAACCGATTGAAGGCCAAGCAATTGAAGCGGCAAATCAGTTTATTGTTTGAAAGGAAAATACGTGTATTGGACATTGAATTACCTTAAAAAAAAACAATCCTTATTTTTGAGACTTTTTGGAACTTTATTTTTTTGAACAATGAACGAACAATTACATGAATCAGAGACACTTGTTGCAAGTAGGCCTATGGAAGACGAAGCCGTGACTCGTATGCGGAAAGCTAAGCAAGGAAAACTGTCTCACATTACCAGGAGAATTAATTTCGTGATTGACTTATTGACAGACAGTGATTGTATTGATGATGTTAAACTAAATATGACAAAGTTTAATGAGTTTTTTGAAGAATTCAAAGCCTTGCATGCATCATATGCGGATATGCTTGATGAAACCACACGCATAGAAGACGAGGAAAATTGGTATAGACCGAAGCTCGCAGATATTGTTGCTTTCATTGATAAAGTGTTTGAATGGATTAAGTCTGTCGAAAACTCTAGCTCCCCTGGCGCAATTGAAGTGACTTCGTCTGCCAATGAAGCACATGCACCTGCCCCATTAGTTGCCGACAAAGCCCAGGCAGAGTTGGATTTTATAGATGCACAGTCCCATAGGTCCAGCGCTTCATCTGGCAGGTCTCGCACATCCACTCGATCATTGCGCATCAATGCAGAGGCAGACCGAGAAGCTTTACTGGTCGAAGCGTCAAAACTGCAGCAAAAGCATGCACTTGAGGAGCAGGAACTATTGCTGCGCAAGCAAAGGGAAGCACTTGAGCTTAGCGTAAAATTGGACGCATCAAACGCAAAAATTAACTATTTAAAGGCTGCTGAAAGGAACACACATGGTCCCATTCCTTTTGATTTAGACACAGCTCATACATCAATGGATAGAGGAGCATCACAAACTGCACACATGGAAGAGCTAGAAAGAACAATTTCTTTTCTTGAAACCCCTTCAGTGAAATCCAAAGCAAACACTGTTCATGTTAATGTTCCTCTGCTTAACCCAGATCACAGCATGACTACATCACCCAATAGGCCCACCAGCAGTGACTGGCTGTACACCACACAGCTGCAGTACACCACACTGCCTAGTCTCCCCTATGGAGGTGATTCAAACATATCCTCAGTTCAAATTCAGCCAGCTGTTGGTTTAGCTCAAGATGCTCTGTCTACCCAGTTCACCACTCAGCCATCCACAACTGAATCTCAGCCTCAGCTACAAGCGCCACTGCAGCCTCAGTCTTATCAACTGCCCCAAGCTCATCTGCAGCCAAAGCCTCTGCAGCCTCAGCTTCCACCACAGCAGGCCCTTCAACCTCAACCGCCGCCTCCACAGCCACCACAGGCTAGGCCCCAGCTACCAGTTCGTCTGCAGTCTCAGCTGCTGCAGCCTCAGCCCCAAGCTCATCTGCAGCCACTGCAGCCTCAACTCCAACTACAACAACTGCCACAGCCACCGCAGGCTAGGCCCCAGCTACCAGCTCATCTGCAGCCACTGCAGCCTCAACTCCAACTACAACAACTGCCACAGCCACCGCAGGCTAGGCCCCAGCTACCAGTTCGTCTGCAGTCTCAGCTGCTGCAGCCTCAGCCCCAAGCTCATCTGCAGCCACTGCAGCCTCAACTCCAACTACAACAACTGCCACAGCCACCGCAGGCTAGGCCTCAGCTACCAGCTTATCTGCAGCCACAGCCACTGCAGCCTCAACTCCAACTACAACAACTGCCCCAGCCACCGCAGGCTCAGCTTCAGCCACCACTGTGGCCTCAGTCACAGCCTCAGCTTCAACTGCAGCCGCAGCCTCAGTCCCCAACATGGCCTCAGCTTCAACTGCAGTCTCAATGGCCACCTCGGCAACCGCCACAGTCTCAGCTTCAGCCTCAGGCTCAAACGCCCTCTACAGGTACGCCCAGCTCGCTGCATGACAGCCATATGATCAAAGTGTTGGAAAATCAAAATGAACTGACCAGACTGCTCATGAAACAACAGTTGTCATCTACCTTACCACAAGGCAGCATTCCGGTCTTTGATGGTGAGGTCCTTGAATATAAGTCATTTATTCATAGCTTTGAAAACATGATTGAAAGCAAAACTGACAACCAAAGAGATCGTTTACAATTTCTCATAAAGTACACAAAGGGACAAGCCCAGCGGCTAGTTAAAAGTTGTGAATATATGGAACCATATAGAGCAGCGGTCCCCAACCTTTTTTGCGCCACGGACCGGTTTAATATCAGACAATATTTTCACGGACCGGGCTTTAAGGTGCTCCTAAAAACTCGTAGAAAACGCTAGGCGCGAGGTTGCACTCCGGAGGCGTCTGTCGTTGCTAAGCAACCATCAGCTGCGCTCTCCGTTACAGCAAGGAAATTTCAGCAATGGATTTCCACCACCGAAAAACCCTTGCTGTAACTCTGTTACAAGATTAATTTACTAAGAAGAGTAAAAAAAAACGCTGCAGAACACAAAAACCATGGGCAATTTCACCAGCTGATTCAGGAGCTCCGCCTGGACAATGGGAGGTTCAAAGTCTATTTCAGAGTGGACAAGGACCAGTTTGATTATATTTTACGAAAAGTTGGCCCAAGCATCAGTAAACGGAGCTTCTGCCGTGAAACTAACTTATCTCTCCTGCGCAACGGCTCTGTATTTGTCTGAGGTTAGACTATAACTGCAGTGGTCATAAAACACCAGAAATAGCAAACACATACACATATATATATAGAATATAGAAAAATTCTGTATAAACAATGATGGATTTAACAAGAAATCAGTTGTGAGCATTAATATTTTTAGTAAAAATATTTTTTACTAGTAACTAGTGCAGCAGTTTACAGTGTGGAAGATGGTTGGTTGGTTCTTGTCACGTGACCTACAGTGCGCTTGCGGCATTCTGAAAAGTTGAGATGTTTTTATTTCGATGCGGCGCGGACGCGCTTGGATAAAACGGGCGCGTCGCTTCCATTATGAGCGCGCATACCGCGCGCCTACATTTGAAATAACAAACTTGAGCGCGCAAAAGACACGATATGTGAACAGGTAAATGTGTGAATAAATAAAACGGAAATAATGTAAGTTATTTATTCTTTCTGTGCGGCCCGGTACCAAATGACCCACGGAACGGTACCGGTCCGCGGCCCGGGGGTTGGGGACCCCTGATATAGAGGATATCAAAAGGCACTAAAACTATTGAACGAAAACTTTGGCAATGAGTATAAGATCTATTGCGCCTACTTGGAAAAGGCCCTATCATGGCCTCAGATTAAACCACAGGATACCAAGTCCCTGCAGGAGTACTCCATGTTCCTGAGGAGCTGCTGCAATGCAATGGAGGAGATGTCATATATGGAGGAGCTGGACACGATATCCACCATGAAAAGCATTGCTGTGAAGTTGCCCTACAAACTCAGGGAAAAATGGCGCAACAAGGCATTTGAGCTACAGCAACAACGCCAAGGCAGGGTAAGAATTGTCGACTTTGTCTCTTTTATGGAAAAACAAGCTCTCATAGCAGGTGACCCCATGTTTGGAGATCTCCAAGATCAGTCAGCTGCTAAAGGAAAGGCGAAAGCTCCTGTTAAAATACGGCCCTCCAAGTGCTCTGGCAGTATCTATGTGACTAGTGTGGCCCCTGCCACAGGAGCAAATGCCGACCCATCGTGTCTCTTTTGCAGCTCCAAACATGCACTAGATTTGTGCCAAAAGTTCATGAAGAAGGCCCATAGAGACAAGCTAAGCTTTTTGAAAACTAAGGGGATCTGCTATGGATGTCTCTGCCCAGGGCACATTAGCAAGGACTGCAGTAGGCGTCTTACCTGCAACATGTGCAAACGAAATCATCCCACAAAGTCTTGTGCTCATATAGGGGCCGGAGACCATGAGAGCGTTCTCTCCATTGTACCAGTGAATGTCAAGGCAACAAAGGGCAGCCATGTCATACAAACGTACGCTCTGCTGGATCCTGGGTCTTCTGCCACTTTCTGCTCAGAGGAGCTCATGACGCGTCTCAATCTGAGAGGAAAGAGAACACACATACTTCTGCGCACCATGAATCAGGAAACCTCAGTCTCAGCTCATGTCATATCAGGATTGGAGATTTCAGCATTGGACAGCGACACATTCTTCCATCTTCCTGACACCTTGACCCAAAAGAACATGCCAGTAACCAATAGCAGCATCCCCAAGCAAAGTGACCTGGCGCATTGGGCGTCACAATTCCCTCCATTAGTTCAAAGGTGGAACTGTTGATCGGTACGAATGCTCCACACCTACTTGAACCGTGGGAGGTAATAAATAGCCAAAATGGAGGTCCATACGCAGTTAGATCAGTTTTAGGGTGGATGGTAAATGGGCCATTAAGAAGTGCTGCTGGTGCTGGAGGAAGTGTGACCGTCAATAGGATCTACGTTGCGAGTCTGGAAAAGCTGCTAATCTCGCAGTACAACCAGGACTTCCAGGAAAATGCAGCGGAGGAAAAGGCTGAAATGTCTGTTGAGGACAAGGCATTCCTACACAAGGCGAAGGAGGCAGTACTGGAAAATGGTCACTACAGTCTGAGACTGCATTTCAGGAAAGCAAATGTGCACATGCCAAGCAATAGGCAAATGGCAGAACAGCGTCTGTACAGCCTAAAAAGGAAAATGTCAAAGAATGAGAAGTTCAAACAGGAATACACAGCATTTCTCGCTGACATCTTTGAGAACAACTACGCTGAGGAAATTCCACAGGAGGAACTTGTGCAGCCACCAGGAACAACCTGGTTCTTGCCACACCACGGGGTTTACCACCCTAAGAAGAAAAAACTCAGAGTAGTGTTCGACTGTGCTGCGTCATTCCAAGGTGTGTCACTCAACACTGAACTGCTGCAGGGTCCAGACCTCACCAACTCTCTCCTTGGAGTCATCATGAGGTTTCGCAAAGAGCCCATTGGAATCATGGCTGATGTCAAATCAATGTTCCACCAGGTCAGAGTGGCAAAGTCTGATGTTGACTACCTGCGATTCATTTGGTGGCCACAAGGTGACACCAGCCAGACCCCAAAAGAACACCGTATGCTTGTGCACATCTTTGGCGCTGTATCTTCCCCGAGTATTGCAACCTATGCTCTCCAAAAAACTGCCACTGACAATAAAAGCTGTTTTCCCCCTCAGGTAGCAAAGACCATCAGGCACAACTTTTACGTCGACGACTGTGCCAGGTCAGTGTCCAGAGAGTCTGATGCCATCCAGTTGGTAAAAGATCTCACTACATTGTACAGCAAAGGTGGATTCCAGCTAACACAGTGGGTGAGCAATAGTCGTGCAGTGCTATCATCCATTCCCAAAGAGCACAGAGCCAAAGACCTTAAGTCACTTGATCTTGACAAAGACAGCCTGCCAGTTGAAAGAGCATTGGGACTGCAATGGTGTGTAGATTCAGATAGCTTCAAGTTTAACATCAACCTAAGCCAAAAGCCACATACATGCAGAGGCATACTGTCTGTTGCCAGCTCTGTTTTTGACCCTCTTGGCTTTCTTGCCCCTCTCATTCTGCCTGCCAAGCAGCTGCTACAGGAGCTCTGTCAGGCGGGCTTTGGATGGGGTGAGCCTTTGCCGCAGGCCATATCAAAACGATGGATGGAATGGACCAACAGCTTGGAGATGATCAAAGGCTTCAGTGTGCAGCGATGTCTGAAACCAGAGGGTTTCGGAGTGACCAGGTGTGCCGAACTGCATCATTTTGCAGACGCTAGTGAGAGTGGCTATGGCTCTGTGAGCTACATCAGACAGGTGAACCCGAAAGATGTAGTGCATGTCACCTTTGTACTTGGCAAGGCTAGAGTGCTCCCTTTGAAAAACATCTCAGTGCCAAGACTGGAGCTGGCGGCCTCTGCTCTGTCAGTCAAAGTGGACAGAATGCTGAGGAAAGAATTGCACCTTGACTTAGAGCCCTCAGTTTTCTGGACAGATAGCCAAACGGTGCTTAAGTACATCGCCAATGATCAAGCCAGGTTTAAAACCTATGTGGCAAACAGGGTTTCATTCATTCGAGACAACACAGAGCTGTCACAGTGGAGATATGTAGGCAGCAAAGACAACCCTGCCGACGACTCATCCAGAGGGTTGAATGCCAAAAGGTTCATGGAGCAGAGGAGATGGATTCATGCTCCAGAATTTCTATGGAAACCAGAGGAAAGTTGGCCAGTAGTGCAGGCACTGGGCCCCATGCTTCAAGATGATCCAGAGGTTAGGAGAACCACTGCTGTGTTCACAACCATGGTGAAATCTAGAACCCCTACTGACCAGCTTATTTTGCGTTTCTCAAACTGGATCAGCCTTTTAAAGGCTGTAGCTTGGTACCTCAAGCTGAAGAGAAATTTGATGAGGAAAATTAAAAAGGGAAAAGAGTTTACCCCACTCACCCACTCCGACAGGTCACAGTCAAGCCAAAAGGTGGTAGACTTAAAGCCCCATGTTGAACAGTACCTAACTGTGACAGATCTAGCACATGCAGAAAGAGCAGTTGTCATTTACAGTCAGAGACAAGTTTTCTCTCCTGAATTCTCAACATTGCAGATGACACCTCCCAGAGTATCCAACAGCAGTAGGCTTTGCAGGCTCGATCCTGTGCTGGATGATGGCTTCCTGAGGGTAGGTGGCAGACTACACAGATCTGCAATGCCAGATGATACTAAACACCCCTGCATCTTGCCCACAGATTCACACATCTCAGTGCTGTTGTTGCGACACATTCATGAACGCAGTGGACACAGTGGCAGAAACCACATGCTCTCGGAACTCCACAAGAAGTACTGGATTAAAAAGGGCAACTCCGTAGCTAGGAAGGTGCTCACCAAATGCGTCACCTGTCGCCGTGTGAGAGGCAAAGTAGGTCAGCAGAAAATGGCAGACCTGCCGCTGGAAAGAGTCCTACCTGACCTTCCACCCTTTACCAATGTAGGACTGGACTATTTTGGTCCAATTGAGGTGAGACGAGGGAGGAGCACCATCAAAAGGTATGGAGTCATCTTTAATTGCATGTCCAGTAGAGCAGTACATTTGGAAATGGCTTATACTTTGGATACGGATTCATGCATTCATGCCTTGAGGAGATTTGTGTGCAGGAGAGGCCAAGTCAAGCACATCAGGTCTGACAACGGGACGAACTTGGTGGGTGCGCATGCAGAGCTGAAGAGGGCCCTGATGTCTCTCAATCAGAAGAAGATTCAAGATGCCCTGCTTCCTGATGGCATTGCATGGAGTTTTAACCCACCGGCTGCATCACACCATGGCGGGGTCTGGGAAAGACTCATTCGATCCGTCCGGCAGGTACTCAACTCCACTCTGCATCCGCAAACCACGGACGATGAAGGCCTTCAAACCCTGTTCTGTGAGGTGGAGGCAATCCTAAACAGCCGCCCCCTCACCACTGTGTCCTCAGACCCCCATGACCTGGAACCGCTGACCCCCAATCATCTCCTTTTGATGAAGACCATGCCAACACTGCCCCCTGGAGTCTTTCAGAAGTCCGACATCTACGCCAAGCGGCGCTGGAAACAGGTCCAGTACATGGCTGATCTCTTCTGGCTCCGATGGACGAAAGAATATCTTCTCCTGCTTCAAGAGAGGCAGAAATGGACAGGCGTGAAGAAGAACTTCAACATCGGAGACCTCGTCCTGGTGGTCGATCCAACTGCTCCACGAGGGTCCTGGCCATTAGGAAGAGTCCTGGAGACGACATCAGATTCAAGAGGCTTGGTCAGGTCTGTGAAGTTGAAGACTAAGACTTCAGTCCTTGAGAGGCCCATCACCAAATTGTGCCGGATCCTTGAGGCTGACGATTAATCCTGATGACGACTCCAATGATGTCCTTGATAACACTATACAGGGAAATAGTGTTTTAATCATTACATGGAGAATGGATACTTTATTACTTGGCTCCTTTTTGTATGTTGTAAAATAATTGATTCTTGGAGAACAATT